>NC_088781.1:141955858-143355858 GCF_958450345.1 Calliphora vicina
TATATTCGGCTGCGAAGAATCTTGTATACCCTTCACCAAATTAAACTTTAAAATAAAAAATTTAAATATTTTAAATTTTGAGTAAAAAAAAATTTTATGCCAACATTTTTTTTTTCAAAATTAAATTTTTCATATTTTATTATTTAAATGTTTTTAGGTAAACTAAATTTAAAAAAGTTTTTTTCCCAAAATTATTTTTTTTAAAAAATTTATTTTTTTATTTTTTTTCTAATTTTTTCAACATTTTTTTTAAAATTTATCAGTCAAACAAATATACATACGTAACAAACAAAAAATTCAAAATTGATATTCAAAAATGGATATGGATAATGGATTTTTAACTTTTTTTAATTTTTAAAAATATCGACTTTATTGAACAAATAAAATCATATTTGTAACCAGAACACTTTTTATTTAGTTTTTTGTCACTGCTGTCAAATTTTAAAAAGTGATGATTTTTGTTCATGGTATTTCCTACAACTATCGATAAATTGAACATGCAATTGCAATTCGGAATACTTATTATTTGAAAAAAATGGAAATATTTTCAGCTGACATTTTTATTTTTAAATTTAAGACTTTAGCAGAACACTCAAGAAACAATTTAATTTTAATATTACTGTAAATTAGGGTTAGTAATGAATATTTTCAACAAAAAAAAACGTAATAAATAAGCAAATGAATATATAATGTTTTATACACAAATGGATATGGAAATATTTACTTACCTCTAAGTAGAGTAGCACAGCTACCCTTATAGATGGAACGAATACCGCCTTCTCTGTATAATTTTAATGCACAATCAACCATGCCATTATATTTACGTTCTGCGCCCGTTGAAGCTTGTTGAATTTGCAGTAGACATTTTATACGCTCACCAGGAGCAGTAATAATAGTGGAGAGAAGACCAGAAAAGGAACCAGCCACAAATGTTTGAGAATATGTTAATTTTGTATTGCCTTCAGTCTGTTGAACACGTTTTCCCAGTGCATAACCAGCAAAACATAAAGCAAAAATTGGTGCTACACCGGTCATTGGGGCAGACATACCCTTATATAACCCTAGGAAGCCTTCATGTTTTATTGTTTTGGCAGCGCAATCAAAAGTGCCTTTAAACATTGGAGCTTCTCCTGGAGCAGGGCGGGGCATAGTTTGTAAGCGTACCTAGTTAAAACGAGTTTTAGTATGAGTTTTAATATACATGTAGTAGTATAAAATAATACATACTTTAATAGTATCTAAAGGATGGCCTGATAATACAGTGCATATGCCTCCAAAACCACCACTCAAGAAAGACTTGATGGGATTGGCCTTACGTTCAGTCGAATCAGACATTTTTCAAATAGCGTTAGGTATCTAAGTAAAAAGTAGAATAAAGTTTATTTTGTATTTTTATATATAGACGGATGTGTAATTTAAAAATGTTTAGTTTTTTTAATATACATAGTTAATAACATTCATTGATTTAAACAACAAATAATATATTTTTTTGTCTACATTAATATAGTCGAAGACAGTTATGACGAAGATCGGTTTACTGCAAACTAATTCAGTGGCCCGTAAATAAATTCTACTAGTGTAAAACGAACTTTGACTGTTCTTAAAAATTCACTTCATTTTATAGTAAATTTTTATAGCTGTATGCCATCTCTAATTTGTAACATACACACACGTATGTCAAAATCTTAGTGATTAGATCATTAAATCCCTTACATTAATGTTATACCCTAAAAGTGGTATATTTTGATTAAAGTTTTGTATTGTATTTTTTTAAATAAAACGTCAGCTATTCAGATTTGTCCCCAACAACACTAACATGTACGTGTATTTAATAAGACCAGATACTAGACCAAAACTAGACTAACAACCTTTCAACACCATTCATTAACTTATCAATTTTGTTATCTATGTTGTTTATTTTTAAACAAATAAAGTTGTAGACAAATTAAAAAAAAATGCAAAATTCCAAACCCTTTATAAAGTAACTTACCTAAAAAAAAGTGGGTCCTAATGAATTTAAAAAAAAAATGATGACCAGTTCAAAGTCCAGGAGAAGGTAGATGTGTTATAATTATGTAAAACAATTGTAGCAAAAAACACACTATTCCTTTATTTTTGATAATTATTCCTATACTGCCATTTGCATGTATATAAATATTGTTTTAACGACTTTTTTTATTAAATAAAGTTTTCACAAGTCAAAATCAAAATTATTTCTATCACAAAAAAGCGAAAGCGAGTACTAACAGCTGATCGATATAAAAACAAATAAGAAAAACTTGACAGCACTTTGCTATACTCTCAAAAAACTTGATGCTACTCAGGGATGGAAAACTTAGCGCACTTGTAGTGCTGCTCTTTCAAACAGCAATTTTTCTTGAAGCAATTCTGCCCTTTGGTTTACAGACAGAAAGTATGTGTTCAATTTTTTAATAAGACGCCATAATAAGAATGAAATAACAAAACAGAATTGAAGTAACTTTTCGGAACAAGCAAGTACGAACCCTTCATCTTTCCTTTCTCTCCTATAAACTATGACTTGATTCAAGAAAAATTGCAGTACGTAAAAGCAGACTAAGATTCTGAATAGTACAGTGATGATAATACAACAATGAAATTATGAAAGCAATAAAAACTTTGTTCATCATAAATGTTCAAATATCTAATTAGTCAGAACTCTACTAATAGGTTAAATAAATGATAGATTTCACTGAACACGATTTTTCGACTTTCTTTGATTTTTAAATAGTTGAGTATGAAAATTCGACTTATTTTTTAATCAAATTTTCGATTTATTATATTTAATATAAAAACTACATGTTTGCAGATTTATTTATAGGAAAAATAAATTTAGTTTTTAATATTTTCAATTATAAATTTATCAAAGGTTTATGAAACAGATTTTGTATGGAAATTTTGTTTTATAAACCTTTGATAAATTTATAAACTGTTTATGCATATGGGGGTAAGTTTTTACGAGCTATATTAGGGAGGTCATGAGCCAATCAGTCCCCATCAGAAATGCATGGTGTGTGTGTACTCATGTTGGTGTCATCCGGAGAGTGGCCGGATCTGTTGAACGAACAGATAATAAAGTGCTGCCAGATTGTAGAATATGAACAGATCTGGCAGCACTTTACCAAAGTATATTTATACAAGGACATGCAAGTGATCAGCTGTTCATTTTATGTTCCTTTGTAAAAGGTGTTGTGAAATATGTCAGGCAAATCTTTGAATATTGGAGATCAATTTCCTAACTTCCAGGCTGAAACCAGCCAGGGAAAGATCGATTTCTATGAATGGATGGACAATTCGTAAGTTGAATTTGCAAAAATTTTTTGCTGTTAAATGTAAATACATATTTTATAGATGGGCCATTTTATTCTCTCACCCTGCCGATTACACGCCGGTTTGTACTACGGAACTATCACGTGTAGCTGAACTGGTACCAGAATTTGAGAAGCGCAATGTAAAACCTATAGCATTATCTTGTGATTCGGTAGATTCACACATGGGTTGGATTGAGGATATAAAAAGTTATGGGAGTAAGTTGCAATCAAGGTACACATATTTTTTTGGCTAATGACTCAAGTACAAAACTATTTTCAATAGAATTGTCATCATTTGATTACCCTATTATTGCCGATGATAAACGAGAATTGGCTTTAATGTTTAATATGTTGGATAAAGATGAATTAAATGCCCAAGGTATACCACTCACATGTCGAGCTGTTTTCATTATCGACAGCAATAAGAAGTTGCGTTTGTCTATTTTGTATCCGGCAACAACGGGTAGAAATTTCGAGTAAGCTTCCTTAATATAGTTGATTAAACTGAAAACTACTTATTAATCAAATTTTAATTTACTTTCATATAAAAGTGAAATTTTAAGAGCACTAGACTCATTGCAACTGACCAGCACCAAATCCGTAGCTACTCCGGCGGATTGGAAGGTAGTGTTTAATGTTTATTTTTGTTTTGTAAATTTATTTTTACGAACTAAAATATATATTTTATATAGCAAGGAGGAACCTGCATGATTTTACCAAATTTATCTGAGCAACAAGTATTGGAGAAGTTTCCAAACGGTTTTACTGTTGTAGACGTGCCATCAGGCAAAAAATACCTACGTCAGACTACCCAGCCCTAAATTAATCATTCCATTTGAAACGTTTAAAGTGTAAAAAATTAATGTACACATATTTTTATTTTCATAAAATATATTTGTTGTAAAAAATTAAATATAAAAGATACATAAAATATTTTTTTATAAAATCCTGCACAATATAACAGAAGCATAAAAGAATAAGCAGCGTTATATTTATTTAGAGTTGTACAATAGGGAATGGACACAACATAAGTTTTTTTTTAACTTAACTTAAAATAATAACAAAAAACCAAGATTTTTACTGTAAAGTAAAAATTTCACTATTATTAAACAGCATTTTAAATGAAATTTAAGCTATTAAACGAAATTCTGAGGCAAACACACACCAAGCTATACAAAACTTAAACCACACTATTTAAATATAAATATCTACATTACGCAGAAATTATTTTCGTTTTGGTGGATTGGCCAACATTTTACCCATTCTTCTTACAACAAAAGGCCATAAAATCAATAACACAAACCAAAGAGGTGAAATGTCTGAGAAGGGCCACCAATTGGAATATTTGTGTTTAGGATCTGTGATGCTCGCAGCTTTTCTGTTTGTAACAGTGCTTTTCATTTCTCGTATTGTCTTTTCCAAATCAAATACGCGTTGATTAACGGACGACAAATCGGAATTCATGCGCAAAACGGTGGCTTGCACCTGTTTTAGTATTTCTGTGTTACGCTGTAAAGACTCATAAAGCTCATTTTGAATGTCGAATGGATCTACGTATTCATCGTCTGACTGGTCGATTGAACCATTTGTTTGTGAATAATCAACTAAAGTTGTTTCATGTGCTATCAAATTGTGTGATGATTGAGTTGGCAGTTCTGTATTCTGAAGAGGTGTCGTTGGTGGGGTAGTGACAGTGTCTAAAGATGAATCGTGACCATTTAAAGTTGGCTATAAAGAATAAGAGTAATATGTTTAAGTAAAATAAAACTTTAAATCAAATAATATTAAGCTTACATCTTCTTCTCCACTACCATTTGTGCTATGATGAGGACTATTTGTTCTAGAGTGAAATGGTGAGTTAGGATGCGATTCCGCCAATTCTCTCATTCCAGGAGCAATTATTTCCAACTCATCCAAATTTATATTCTCTAGACCCTGTAAGCTACCAACAAAGTCTTGAACATTTTCAGTAAATGACATGGTTTCGATAATTTCCTGTAAACTCTGAACATATTTCTGCATAGCTTCTTCCTTGGTTAGATGACTGTTTCGGTTCCAAGCATCCCATTTTGCTTTATTAACAACATCCCAAAATGCAGGTTTCCTTTGGTCACAAGCTCCTTCAGTTGCTTGTTTATAAAGGCCATAGAATTTTAACATCATACCATTGCTTGGTTGATATGGACCATTTTTCGGCAGACCCTTAATAACATTTACAGCCGCTTGGAAACGTTCTTGTGCAGAGGCCATATCTTACTAGAAATAAATCTTAAAAAAATATTTTTGTAACTATGTACTATGTATGTGTGTACCTATTTTTATCACTGCCATACATATAATAATACAAATTTAGTTATTTGTTCGAATGATAACACTATCATGATTATTTCAACCCTTGAGGGGTAGGAAAATGTATGATTAGCTAAAGACTAAAGTTCAAATTGAAATAATGTATATTCATCTAGTAACACTGTAAACACAAAAATTTTCATAAATATTTAATTATTTTCACTTTTCTATGAACTTTGTTCATTTATTTTGTTATTCATGGGTCCAATTGAACAGGTGCTTTATCAACCAATGTTAGTAAAAATATATCAATATAGACAGTAAGTGAAATTTATTGCTCAATTTACCTTTTTCCTCAAACAATAACTATTATATATTATTAATATATATAGAATGTGCAATGTCAAGTAGATGGTGTTTATCGTTTTATTAATGATCAAATTTTACTTATTCTATATTTTTCAGTTGTTATTTTCAACTTTTGTGTTTTTTAGTTTTTTGTAAGCAATAATCACAATTTTTCTTTATCAAGTTATTTTTTTAACATTTCTCTTTTTCTATGTTTTCTCTATATTCTTTATGGTAAGAAAACAAACCGAAAATGAAATTTATATTTTTTTTGTGTGGTGAGTATTTCGTATGTTTAAATAACCACTTACACGGTAAAAAAAATAGAGAAAAATATTTGTTTGTATGTATAAATAAATTGATCATGTCTACACCAAGTCAAATTAATAATAAGATGACAGACAGCGTCATGGCAAAAACATGCTTTTGTTTTTGGGGAAACATCGTTAAATGTCAAAATAAGCTGATAATAAACCCAAATTGTAAACAAATACTTTATTTTGGAAATAATTAATATTTTGTAATTTATAATAGTTTTACTTTTTCGTGTCATTGAACAACATGTACTTCATATAACTACCATGATGCTGTAAAATTTCGATATTTGGGTGTTGTTTTAAGTAGAAAAACTACCATACAATTCTTGTATGTGCACCCGGCCGAAATCGACACATTTTGTGAATCAGGGATGAAGTATCTTAAGTTAAATAATTGTTGTTTCAAGAAATACAATCAATACAAAATTCATACTGTCTCTACCTTTTTAAATTACCAAGAAAAAAAATAAACCCAAATGCAATAAAAACAACATGCTGACTTTTTGCAAATTTACCTTTGTTATCAGCTCTACCTTTTATTCCACACCTGCACAAACTGATGCAGGTACTATTTATTTCGTACTTGATAAATTACATTAGTTGCTAAACGATATGTATGTATATATGTTGCCCATTTTGTTTTTATATTCGTGTTTAAAGATTTATATATTCGGACTATTTATGGTCAATAATTTTTAATATTAATCAACGTTTCTTTTGGTTATTCAAACGACCCTAAATGGTCGTGTAGATTCTAACGATAAAAAAGTCGGTCTATTTGAATGTTTCGAAATTGAAAACACCTTTAAAAATCCGCAGAGGTAAAATCTCTCCGCATGTCCGACTACTCAGGAAAAACATTTCCGACATCGATTTTTGATAATCCCTATTGTATTTGTACAATTTTGAAGACATAAAAGTTTTCCGAAAATTATTATATCTATCTTAATTAACAATTCAAGCTCTTTTCAATGAGATCGAAAAATATTTTAAGAAGTATTTACGTTTTTAATTGTTTAGGGATGTAAATTTATTTTAGTTTCACATTTTTTCAGTGTACAAAATTTTATGCTTTTTGTTCATGTGTTGTGGGATGCAGCTGTCTGTTTACTTGTGTTTGTTGTTGCACAACCCAGCGGGAAAAAATGATAGGACTTCAGTTTGTAGGGCTTCTAAATGGCATACTTACACATTCTAAAAGATCCGATACTCATTCCACACTGCCTGCTCTTAGAAGGTATTCAAGAAGGCCTATGAATCCCCTTCTAATAACAAGTGGTTAAATAAAAATAGTCTACATCAAAAAATAAAATCTCTGCATCTCTTTGATTAACTCTCTTTACAAAATTTACAACAATAAATTGCTTGATGTGGCATCTTATTTATTTTTGTTGTTTTTTAAGTATGCAATCAGAAATAATCATGTTTCAAAAAATTAAACAAACAATTTTAATTCATATTTTTATTTTAGATCTTCTAATAAGACTTTAAATAGGTCTTCCATGGTAGACGTTCTATAAAACCTGAAAATGCACGACTTTTCATAGGCCGTCCTTTGATGCATTATTCTAATGCTTTTTTCACTTTTAGCCCGTCTCATGTAGAACTTCCATAAGACTTTGCAGTCTTTGCAGTAGTCCTACCTTTCTAGGTATTCCATATGACATTCATCTACAGGTCAGTAATAACAGGTTTTTGTACAGGCATAAGACCCTTCGAATATCCCTTCCAAAGTAGACCTTCTAATAGCCCTTCCCAATTAGGCCTTCTGGAAGCCCTTGCAAAGTAGGCCTTCTAGTATCCCTTCCTAAGTATGCCTTCTCTCAGCCCTCTAACAGCAGCGAGTGTGCAAGGCCTTGGCTCGCAATGACACGCCGTGTAATATTGAAATGATTTTGCAATGCGGCTAAAAGTCCTTGTGTCTGCAAAAGAAGGCCTTTAGGAAGGCCTCTTTACTGCATCTTTTTCCCGCTGGGAATATACGAGGAAATCCAAAAGCGACAACAACAACAAGCTGATTTTGACGTGCACATCTACTAAAACAATATGGCTGTTTATTATACTTGTTGTTTTTGTCAAATAAACACCACCTTGTTTAGTGTACCTACCCTATTTTGCATTGAACTAGTTGGCATCACTGCCTGCTCACAATCAATTTTGACACATTGCTCATTCGCGGAAAAATAGTGCTTGTGAAAACATCGTTTATGATTTTTTCGTGTATGTGTGAATTAAATTTCACAATTCATCGCAAAAGTTCTCAACTTTTAATAAACCAGTGAATAAAATAAAAAAAGAGACAACAAATTAACGAATTCTTAAACAAAAGTGTTTAATGAAATAATAAACTTAAAGCTTTTCGTTAACCTTGCGAAATAGGTTTTTTTTGGACAAAGAACGTGAATTGAACATTTTGATTTACATTTTTCTTTGAGTTTTTGATGCAATCGATTTTTGCCAACGACCAATGAGTAATCTTTATTAATTTTTCGAGCACTTTTGATTTCTATCTCTGTGTGTAGAGTACGAATTTATTAAAGAAAGTTGGAAAAATCCCAACAAACAATAAAAGAGTACGAACACAATTGGATTAAATTGTGAAACAAACAGAAAACAATTAATAACAAATACTAACTTGCAATTAATCATGAAATTTGTTCCAACAACAAAATTCAACGTTAATAATTATCTTGTTCAAAGTGAAATAACTTCGGTGTGTGTGCAAGAATTCAATATAAATATTTATACAACGGCTACTAAGCAATCGAATAACAAATTGTACTTGTCACGAAAAACAACCAATAGAGGATCTCAAGTGATTTTTAAAAGAAATAGACAAAATCAAATACAAAATTTAAGTAAAAAAAATACAATTTTTAAAAATTGGAAAAATCAAAACTTTTGCATATCCACTTCTTGATTAAGTGCAACAAATAATTAAATAATATTAAAACAATTTCTAACAATAAACATAATTGTGCTAAACCAAAGTGAATAACTAATTAATTGGACTTCCTTTAAAAATTAAAAAAAAAACAAAACAAAATATAAATTAATTGTTACTTAAAAAAAAAACAAAAGTAGAAGTTAATAAATAAATTTACCTCGTGTTTTACTGTCACATCATTTTTTCATATTCTTTTTGAGTTTAAATTCTTAAATTGCGCGCGCGCTTCTGCCCTTTTTTGCTTCACTAACTGCCCGGCGTGCATAAAGGAAAATTTGTTTCCTTGTCTAACTAAATTTATTGTGCCTGTATTTATTTTCTGTGCACTTGCTCAAGGCTAATTCTAACCATATCCACCACCTTCGACAACAACAACATTGTTGTCATCAGTCAGTAAAAGAGAGATATCACAAGAAACTTTTCTCAATAAATACAGGGTGTCTACTACAGCATCAAGTGATTTGGATACCTTAAGGAATAAAAGCTTCAAGATTTCTAGTTCAACTGCATCTTTATTCTCTGTTAAAATTTCTAAATCTTTGGAAAAAACTAAAAACAACAAAAAATCCAACATGCCGCGTCGTAATAAGAAAGGTGGAAAAGGTAAGTAGATCCATACGCATGGATTATAATTAAATCTTTGTTTGGGGCTGTACAGTATGAAATTTTAAAATAAGAAATGCATTGGTAAACTGTTCTCAAACAGTCTATCAAATGTTGTATTTATAAAGTTGACCATCAAAATTTAAGACAAAATTATAAATAATTATTCTATTTATTTATACCTATTTGTTTTTTTCCACACACAACACGCGCAAACATTCACTTGTATACATACCTACATTTTTTTATTTATTTATTTTGAAACAGAAAAGCTATTGAAAGCTTTAACAACTATCAGAAATACTTATGAATGTACTCACAGTCTTACTCTCCCAGTATTTGTTTAAATAACAACGACATAAACTCATGATTCATAAATGATCTTCAAAATAAACAATTTGTTACAAAATACTTAATTTTCACACATATTTCCTAACGAAATTAGATAATTTAATTTAAGTGATTCTTATTGAATTTCAACTATTCCTAAGGTTGGCGTTTTGTAAAAATAGTGCTCTTCATTACTCAATTTTATAGATATGTAAACATATGTATACCTACTTAGATAATACACGTATGCAAAATGCACAACTTTGTAAAGCTGTTTTGAAAATATTTTACTATCAGAAGACTATAAATATTTAGATTATATTTGTTTTGTTTTTTCGTCAAGGTTTTCCTATATGTCTAGCTAAACAAAAAAATAAATATGCTTTATCAGTGCGTCCCCATATGGGATGTAGAACCAACCTTTTATTCACTATTTCACAATTTTGATATTGAAAATTTTAAATATGTTTTCTGTATTTGTTTACTTATTTAACATTTTTTACTTTTTATAAATATAGTCGCTCTTTTCTAAAATAATTAACATTCTGGCCCTTTAATAATTAGCAAAAACAGAATAAATATTGCAATCAATTACAAGGACTATTTTCGAAACAAATTTAAACAAAATTGAAACCTTTTTTCATGAGATGATACCGATTTTTATAAATTGTTGGACATTATATTTTTAATTCCCTTTCGGGATAGCAAGTAAAGTAATTATTATACCCTTCACTACGAGTGGTAAGGGTATATATAAGTTAGTCATTCCGTTTGTAATGTCTACATTTTTCATTTGCGCTAAGTATGTATATTCTGGATCGTTGTAGATAGCGGAGTCGATATAGCCATGTTCGTATCTCCATCTTTTAAAATCAACTTAACGAATTCCCCAAATAATTTACATACATGATTGATACATCATATGTATAGGCTGTAGTCTCGGTTGCTATTTAAATTCAAAAAAAATTGGCCCATAAATAGCTGAGATAAGCAAAAAAACTACCTCTATTTTTGACCTACATATGTATATCTGGATTACTATATCATTGAAACTGACAATATGGATATAATGATATACCTTTGCAACTACTTATGATGAAAATCTGGAAAAACATTTTTATTTTTTAACACAAAATTTTTTCATTAATTTTTTTCCAAAAAAATTGATTTTCAAACTTTTTCTTAAAGTATAATTTTGTGAAGGGTATATAAGATTCCACAAAACTGAATGTAGATCTCTTGTTAAAGGTATTTAAAGCCGACCATGCTGTGCAATGGGTACCCCATTGTGGTGCCACCAAAAGTATATTTTCTTTGTAAACAATTTACTTATATTTCATTCGTTATTTATGTAAGACTTATGTGCATAAAATGTTTTTTTTTCATAGTTTATGATTACATACTATATTATGTGTATATCTATAATTGTTGAAATGATGACCTTGAAAATATATTTTTAATAATAATTGAATTTTAATTAACCCATTAATGCCCCATAATTGTTTTTTTTTTCTATTTTTCAACTGATTTCGTAATAAATATTACCATGATTATAGTTCCTAAATGAAGACGCATATTTTGAATCATTGTACATAACTGCTGTTTCCTTAATTTTTACAAAACAATAGCGGTATTCACAAAGTAGAGTACTTGGGATGGTAATGTAGTAAAAGAGCATATTAGCACACACTAAAAACAAAATACATTAGAAATAAAAATGTTTGTCAATAAATAGCTCTTCTGCTTCTTTGCTAGAGCTCGACATTATGAATAATTAACAAATTTATTTATAACAAAAACCCTGTAATTCCAGATTATTAGTTTTAGTTTTTTTTCTCCAAAATCCAATATTAGTCTTATTTTTTTTGGAGATTTTGTTATAAGTGAAGTTAAGGGTAACATATGGTGATTTTTTGTTAATTTTTCATAAATATGTGAGCTAATTAATGGTAGAGCTTTGAAATTGTGTATTTATTTTTGAATTTAATGTCGGCATTTTTTTATACTGTTACTTTATTGAAAGTTTTTTATTTAATCAACCAGTTTTTCTTTTTATAAATTCTCCTTTCAATCATGTTTTCCTTCTAAAGGCCGTTGCTTAATGTTTTTACAATATGGACGCAATTGTATATTCACTAGCACAGGTTACGAATTGTCAATTTGGTTTATATTTTCTCTGTATAAACAGTTAGTGTGGATTTGTATACAACAAATTACTCGTATTTGTGTACATTGCATAATGTTGAAAGTTATAAATTTGCTTTTATAATCAACAACAACAAAAAAAATGTGTTGAAATGAAAGGTGTAAAACAAGTTGAAAATGTTTCTTTAATTTCAAGATTTATTTGAAGGACAAATTAGACAAATGGAAGTTTATGTACGAATACATAAAGATACATTTTTGTATTGTTTGTATGGAGCGTACAGACGGAATTTAAGTATACATACATACCACATCGCTAAAATACTGGTGACGTAATTTCTTAAATAAATCAAATAGATTTGAAAATATACTTTACTTCTATTGTGAATATGAGTTGTTGTAAATTGTTGAGAGCAAAATTGGAATATTTATTTATTTGCAAAAATAACTGATATAATTTTTTAAGAAAATATATATTTTATTTTAATTTCAGGACGTAATGGTGATTCCAATTCGGAAGATGAATCTTATAATGACAATGCATCAGTATATTCATACGTTTCCGATAATGCTCCCTCGTCTGTTAATGATACCGATGAATTGTCTCTAAACGAACGTTATGAGGAAAAGTTCGTACAAGCTTTAGAAAATGCTACAGAAAAATCTGCACAAACTAGAGTTTCGGCTTTGGAGAGCATGTGTGAATCTTTGATGCATCGTTATATGCCCGACTGTGTCGATGATCGCAAGGATACACTGATCGATTGCATAGAAAAAAGTATACGTCGTGGTAAAGGCTCCGAACAGGTGTGGGGCGCTAGATTAGCTCCTTTGCTCGTATTGCAATTGGGAGGAGATGAGGGAATTTCGAAGGCTTTAAATCAATTCTTGTTAACCACAGTGCAGGATAAATCGGTATCGTTTGATGCCCGTGCAAAATGCTGTACTGCCTTGGGTTTATTGAATTTCTTTGGCAATGTTGACATTGGCGACCTTTTGACTTTGATGCAATTTTTCGAAGGTATTTTTAGTGGCAGTTATTTAAAGGGTGACGATAAGACACCCATCTCCGTTAATGCTGATGCTGGTACATTGCATGCAGAGGCTTTGTCATCGTGGGGCTTATTACTGACTATGATACCACCGGGCGATTTTGTCTCCTGGATGACCAGTGGTCAATCTATGTTGCCGTAAGTTTTAATATACATACATCATATTTGACCATATTCCTATGCTGATGAAACCAAAAAATTCAGAGGGATATTTGTTAGTTGTGTTACTTGTCTAAATATACGTATGTTTTTCTATTTTTTAGACCTTTTAAAAAACTTATGGGTCTTTTACAATCTCCTCATTTGGATGTACGCATGGCTGCGGGTGAAACTTTAGCATTAATTTTGGAATGCGGCCGTGCTCACGATGACGATTTCTTGGAGGAGTACTTAAATGATTTAATTGATGCTGTCAAGCAATTGGCTACTGATTCGCACAAATACCGAGCTAAGCGTGACCGTAAAGCTCAAAGAGCTACATTCAGAGATGTTTTGCGTTACTTGGAGGTAAGTGGAAAACACTTTCAAAAAATATTTATTTCTTTATTTATTTATTTATTTTTAGTGACAAAATAAAAACATAAAATTTGTGAAAATTTAAGTTAAATTAAAATATAAATTCTACTTATTAACCTCGTTCGACTTGTTGAAATTTCATATACATACATTCATTTCAAATTGGTGCAGGCATGAATCAGTTGATGCCTACAATGTTTTCCTGTGCATTTCTGATGATCGTGAATATTGTTTTTCATAATGACACAACCTATCTTATTAATGGTATCCATATATTCGGTGAACTTGGCTCTCTTAGTGAAAACGTTACTGCGCCAGTGGGAATTATTTCCAGATTTGATAAAGCGCGAAGAGTCAGCAAATGATATTTTAAAGGGTTTATAGATTTTTTCGCAGGCGTCGTGACTGTTTGGTTTGTCGCTGGCACCTTCTTTTGACAACTCTTGCATAACATTAGCTCTTAACTCAGCACATGGTTCCTGTCGCTGCAATAGTTTGCTTGCATTCAGCTTACTAGTCTCATCTTCCACTTTGAGAGACTCATAAATGCCCTCTGGATATTCATTTATATTACAAAAATCTATCTGATATGTCGTGTACATGCGGTCACGCTCTAAACGTCTATTGAGTTCATCCTTGGGCATTTGTTTGAGTCGCTCATAAAGATCTGGGTAGGCAGTACGTAATATTTTAAGAAATCGATTTGGTTGTTCCTTAAAACAATCGTTTTTAGATTCTCCGATCAAAGCATCAAGTTGCTCGCTGGAAAATTGTGTAGGTATTATTCGGGGATCTATTAAACGTCCCATTGGTGCTACACCCGTCCATTCTACGGCACACTGGTTCTGCATTACTTTAGGAATGTCTACTTTATTTTCCTCTATGCACTGACATTCGACTTTTTCTTGTTGGTCAGCTACAGCCTGGCCTTTAAAGAAATCATATCGTTTTGTGAATGGGGGAACATAATCGTGTTGATAAGTAGTCACCAGCATTTTAAGAATTAATCACAATTAATTTTGAAAAAATTAAAATTTTAATTGTTTATTTTCTTTAAATTTTTTTTAAAAAATGAATAAATTTATATGATAAGAATTCCATAGCATAATTTATGATTATTTTTTTTACCGATCAATAAAATCAAATGTTTCTTTTATTTGTTATAGGAGGATATTTCGCCGGAAATAAGTATACGCTTTGGCACTGAAAGTTTAGTTTTAGATTCATGGGCTATACATCATCAATATTCGGCTTTGTGTGTTGTGATGGGTCCTGGCATGACATCCCAATTACAAGAAAATGATTTTATAAGAGAAATGTTTGGATTGGGAGCCAAACTCAATCAAACTAATGGAGTACCCAAAAGCAAAGCTTCTAAATTGGAAAGGGTAAGTAATTTTTGGATGTTGCTTTGAGTCGATGTTTCTAATAATTCTTTTTCTTTTTTTTAATTTAAAGCATTTAATGAACGCAGCTGCATTTAAAGCTCGCACTATATCAAGAGCCAAAAACCGTGATAAACGTTCTGCCGTTTTTAACTAAAATTAAATCACAAATGAAATACCTAGTTTTTAGTTTACTTATCTCCCAGCCAATTCAAATTTACCAACAAACCAAACCTTTTTGAATATAAATTTTATATTATTTTCTTTTTATAAAATTCATTTCATTTGTTTAACTTTTGTTAAGTTGTTAGTTTAATTTTAAAATCTTTAAAATATTTTAGAAAAAAATATAAACATAATAAAATATAATGAAACAAATAAACAAAAACTTTAGGCATAGTAAAATATTTTAACAAGTAATGAACTATGAAACATAAATATATAATAAAATATATATATATATACTATAATACATAATACATTTATTTAGTCAATGGATGGCAAATAGTAGTGCATTAATTTATGATTATTGCGTATGCAATTGTATTGCTTACATTTTTAGATTTAAATCATTAGGTGTTAAGTTGTGTAATCATTAAACTCTCGGAACAATTCTATTAACAAACTCTTCTATTATATATTTTGCAAAATGTCAGCACCATATCCTCCTAACATATATACATACATATGTATATATTTGCGATTAACCTTCCTGCTAAATTAAATTGAGACATCATAACCGGTCAAAGCAATACAATTAATAATGTATGTAATATAGAAATACCAATAATTTTTATAAAGCATATATGAAAATTACAATTACCTTACTACTTACCCCCACTTGAAAACTGTATAAAACATTAATTTTTAATTCAATACAAATAAAAATTAGTCATATAATAATTACAGATACAAGCCGAAATAAATTGTTGTTTTATTTTGTTGCATTTAGTTACTTGTTTAGTAAAATCAAAAATATTCAATATTATATTTTTGTTTTACAATTGCAAAGGCGTAACACCACCTCAGTCCAATGCACCGTTTAGATGCCTATTGCATAAACAATCCCCCGGCGACAGTTGCCACACCTGTACGATTTTGTTCAAAATGGCTAATTTTTACAAGCGTCATTTAGTCATAGAAGTGTGTATTCTAGAGTGCTCCTGAACTGATCCTGATTTAAGCAATATCATAGCAAAACTATAGAGGAAAATTAAAAGTCAATTGCAGTCCAAAAAAACTGCAAATAAAAATTATCTGTGATAGATCATTCCAGGAGAGTTACATATATAATAGCACTCACTACTCAGATTCAGTAGAGATAGAGCGAAGAGGACAACATGCCCTTAAATATTTTACAAAATATAATTCGGGAAGAAAACAAAGACTTATCAACTATTGGTGCACTTGTAGATCAAATTAGTACGGAGCATCTTCTCATGAAACAATTGGATTCACGAAGAAACAACTGGATTCGGGAAGAAAATGACAAGCCGACAACAGCACTATATCAGCTACGTGATTCAGTTGTTATTTTAAAACATAATTTACCAAAAAAGCAACTCAAAATCTCCAGTTTCTTTAAAAATATTTAAAATGTAAATTATATGCATAAAAACATCTCTAATTTTAATAACACACAATTTTCCAATAAAATGTTGGGTTCTTTTAATACAAAATACAATAATAAAATGTTATAATAAATTCTAAACACGTATGAAACAAAATCGTTCATAACCGTTGGCAACTGTATCTTCGCTGCGGAACGACCCGAGTCCCAATCAACCAACGATTGTAAATTCAGCTATAATAACACAAAATATACGCCGTTGTCATATTTCTGCTACTAACAGTCCAATCATGAATAAAAAATCCGCAACAACAAAATACTGCTATATCTATCTCTTACCTGAGAGCTGTCCTAGGAACTGATTCTTGTTTTATTGTGACTTCACCTCGTATACTTTGCGGTAGCAATTGGAAGCTCTTCTCCAGAATAGAAATGTTAACAACAAAACTTAATTAGATATCATCAATATAAAGATCTAAGTCAATTTGTATTTTATTATTATTACTTTGAATGAATTAAAACACATACTGCTTTTTTAATATCATCGAGCTTTATTGATAATTATTTTTTTTTTAAATATGAATACATATACATATATTTTTTTTAAAATTATTTAAATGTTAATCAAGGCGTATTAACAAGGTGAGTGCATAAAATCAGCTGATTCTAAATTCGCCGTAATTTAATGTAGACTATATGTCAAACTTTGTTTATGTTTACATTTTTTATTTTAAAAAAAGCAAGCGAGTATTGTAATTTAAAAAAAATAAACAAATATTTTCTGATATTTAACATTTAAAAAATTGCTGTGAAAATTAAAAATAAAAAAATAATTTGTGAAATTTTGTAAAAATAAATAAATTTAATATTTAAAAGTGCAATTTAACAATTTAAATAAAAAATGCGCAGCTGCTGGCTATGTAAAAAAAAGTGGAACGGGGAAATGGGACATTTTTTAATGTTCCCAAGGATGAGAAGAGGCGGTCAAAATGGGGTGAAATTTGTAAAATGCAATTCACACCAAATGCACGGATTTGCATTGACCATTTTTCATCCAAGCAAATTATAACGTCGGGCCCAAGGTGCATTTAATAAGGTGCCATCGGCAGCACAGCTGATTATAGAAATAGCACGCACAAATGTCAAACTACATATATAAAAAATATTCGCCCGTACGTCCGTATGTCAAACTCTATATATAAAAAATAAGTGAATTCGCCTGTATTTATTTCAATTCGCCACTGCTGTCACCTTGTTAAATGCGCCTTGGTCGGGCCGCAATCGTTATCTTCTGCCCAATGCAGAACCAATTGTACCGAATCAAAACAAACGACTTCAAACTAAAATTTTAATTCGCTTTTATTTTGTTTATATTTTAATTCGCCTTGATTTTGACATATTGTCTACATTTGAACAAAAACAAAATGCCTGTTGTTTTTGCCTTGTTGTATTTGTTGCCGGGACGCACTCACCTTGTTAATTCGCCTTGATGTTAATCATTGAAAAAAAAACACAATCCTATGTTGTTGAGGAGAAAATAATTATGACCCGATGAAATTATTTTTTATTTTTTTTACCCATTTATTGTTAGTATTATTGTGTATATTTTTTTGTATGGAAATTGTGTTAGTTATGTAAAGGTGTTATATGTGTTGTATTTTATTATGGGAGATTATTTTTATATAATTAGTTATTTATTTCAGCGAATTGAAAGTATGACAAACTGTAACTATTTGAAAATAAGTATTTATTTTTGTTGTTTTTACGAATTTAATGCAAATACATATTTAAACAAAATTAATAGCTGAAATTTAAATCTGAAACAAATAATAAATAATCCATATTACCCCTGCTTTACTGGATGTAGAAATTAATCTGTACAGAATATTCCAAATTGTGTAGAATTAAAACTACAAACGCATAATTTGTATGTCACCATAATTAAATTATTGTTGTAGTTAAAATGAATTGAAAATTATAAATTCAAGACAGATTTGTAAAGATTGAATTAAGTCGGGGAACATTTTAGTTCTTAACTTGAATTGAGCAGATTTTATACTCAAAAGTTAAAAAATTCGACAAAACGCTCTGGCCAATTATGAAAATCATAAACAATTAATAAATCGATGTGATTATTATCAATTAATTTGTCTAACTTTTTAGTATAAAATCTGCTTAAAAGGGAAAATTAAATTTGTTGTTACTGTAACATTTAAATAAAGTTTAAATTGGTTAAAATGATAAAGAGAAAATGAAAAATAAAAGTATTTATTATAATGTAAAAGAAGCTAAATGTCGAAACGACAAAATGTTGCACAAAGAAGTAAACCAGCAGGGGTAGGAGGATTTAAAGTTTATGAAATAAAAAATAAACTAGTTGGTACTTCCTTCTTTTCTATTTTTTCTATTGCACAACAGTATAATCGTGTCTTTTCTAGACATTTTCCTCTTGTTGTTAAGTTTAGAAACCCTATAATTAACTAAATGAACAAACAAATAGTTTTAGAGATACATAATAAAGAGATTGAAACAATGAAGCTATACCATTAACACGCCATTAATTTCAACAACTGAAAACTGGAATTTAGACATGTATTCAAATACATTTGTGGACAGATAGAATATGTTGAAAACATGTTTCTCAATTACAAACATAGTTAAGTTTTCAAATTGTTGAGGAAAAAAAACAATGTTATGAATTTGTTCGGTAATTTTAATCCAAATACCATTTAAAATTTTGACAAAACAGGCTTTACTAACATCTAGTAATTTTGTAGAATTTCTTTTGGTAAAATTACCATTCTCAACTATGCAGTTGTAAAGCCTATTTTAACATTTTTTGAATATTTGATGGGGTTCAAGGTTTTTTATCTTTAACAAAAATGAAATTTTGTTTCGTTACCAATTTTATGATAATAACTAAATTGATTACATTTCAAACCTCCCCTTAAATCCCAATTGTTGTTTAATTGTTAAAATTAAAGTTTTTTTTAGTTAAAAATTGTTTTGATTGGCAACATTTTTGCATGAACGCTAAAATCAACATTTTTTTTGGTCTTCTTCTGCTATTCTGTTGGATTCCTCGAGATTGCATTAAAATCTTAATGAATTTTAAGATATGCGCATTGGCTTAACTATTAAATCAGTAATGGAAGGCTGTTTGTTGCAATTACTGATCATTTTAGTATTTTTTTTTTTTGATGTTGATTGATTTTGTTTTTAAGATTTCTTTTGGGGTTGCAGTTGTTTGTTGATTTAATTTTTTGTTGGCGTTGTTTTTTTGTAGTTGTTGTTCTCATTTTAACGTTCTTGGCATTTTGTTGTATAGTAAATACGACTCAGTACGGTAGCTAGGACGACGACGGCGCTTACTTCCCTGCAGGTTTTTATCCCGCGTCGTTGATGTATTCATTTTTTATTGGCCTTAAATTTCGCATAGAAATTTGCAATTTGATCGTGTCTAACTGGTATAGAATCTAAAATACCAGTAAAGCTGAAATTATTTTGATTACGTTGTTTCTCATGCAAATAATCGCCCGACAAATATGTAACCACATTTGATTGAAATTCTGTGGCATTTGGATCCGAGTGATTGGCCACCAAGTGATTGCAGAATTGTGCAATTTGTAAGAACACAGAAGCGTCGCGATCTAATTGAAAGAGCAAACAAATAAAAAAAAAAAATAATAATAATGATGTGTATAAGTTTACGTCCTTTGAGGTACTCTAATCTATTACAAAAGTTACCTAATTTTCTCGGTATTTTGATTAAAGACAAAGCCAAGTTTTCATTATCTCTTTGAGCTCGCATATGACGGTTGCCATGTTTAAATTCTTGTTCCAACCAACGTATAACATTGCGAGCATTTTCACTGCGTTTCTTCAAGTCATCTAATTCATTGAAAACTATAAAAAAAAAAGTAAAATATACTATGTAGTAGTTGTATTAATAATTATTTGTTAGAGTCAAAACTTACCGGCATTGGGTATAAGTACGATGAATTTTTTGCTTTTAACCAAATTTTTAACAATACCATTATATTCTGTCAATGCTTTGGCATCCACGACGACAAAAGGAGTCATTATCATGCTCAAAGGATTTTTACGCAACTATTTAAGTAAGAAAAAGATTAGTAATGTAATGTATGTTTGCTCATCTATATCTACCTCTTCTTCCAAGGTTTCCACTTCATTTTTCAACCACAGCTTGCCCATTATTTCACATTTCTTGGACATGGCCTCTGAGCGTTCTTCATCGGCTCCACTACTCGATTGGATTTTTTCGCAAATCGCACTATTTGTGGTAGTTGATGCTGAAGTACCACCACCTGCAGTTGCACCATTGCTATTGAATTTTTCGGTATTACGATTGCGTAAGTAACCTTTGCGCGGCATACGTTTGCATTCTTCAACTGTATCCTTCTCCTCATTGCTGGTATAACTCTTGCGGACAATGCCATTCTTACGATCGGAATAACGACGAGTTCTACCTTCAGCACGCTTTCGGGCAGCATTTTTAGCAGTACGTCGCTCACGTCGTCTAGAAGAAGACTTCTTTTCTTCGCGTTTCTTTTTAATATTTTCGGTGAAACGTCTGGCCTTGACGCAAAAGCGATAATTGAACTTCTTTTGTTTGCATATAAAGAAACCGAAATCTACCATTTTGAATATACGCAAAATGCACTCCTCCTGCGAAGTAACTTTCTCGCGTATTGTAGTTTCCCAGTCTAGAGTAATTTGGGTGCTTTGAAATATATCAAAACTTTTGAATACAAAATCTTCAGAAAGTGGAACATTGACACGGACATCAAAGAGATCTCCCAGGGTTTTGCGAACATTGGGTGTTACAAGAAATTCCCGCTCAAAGTAAACCTTGCGTGTGAATATATCAATATTGCAATAATTCAACAATTTCATTATTTTGTGAATGAATTCAGGATTGGAGTGATAACAACCAAAGAGTATTTCATGATTAATACGTAACCAATCGAAAAGAATTTTCAAAGCCCTGATGGTAGGTTCGTTTTGTGCAAAGTCCACTATAATATTGGGATTGATCTTGGTGTATTTATTGCGATAGACCATTTTCTTGGGCGGTTCCCCATTGGGTGCTTTGATCTCCTCATTTGACTTTTGTATGTTCGATTGTTGGGTCTTCTGTGAAACTTCTTTGTCGCAATTGGTAAAATTTAAAACCGATTTATTAGTGTGTAGTTGAAGAATTTCAAAGCTTTTTAAAAGTTCCTCCGAATCATTTTCTTGCGAATTACTGCGTGGAGCTTGTGTCAGTAGTTGCTTCTCCTGATCCTCTGGATAGATAATGCTCTCTTCTTCGATTACAATATCTTCGTTATCAGAGAAATTCGGTCCAACACTTCCGACATTAGAATTAACACTTTCTTTCGAGCCATGACGAGAAGAGTTGCGCAAATTATTATGCTTGTGTTTGTTTTCCACTTTAAGTTCGAGTTCATGGTCTCGATCTTGTTCGCATGGTTCAGCCGCTTCAATGTCACTAAAATCAGTATCGAAATTAGAGCTCAAGTCGGTATAGTCTTCATCATCAGTTGAAAAGTCCGTATCCATATCAGATTCGGTGTCATAACAAGAACTGTCATCAGACTGAGCAATTTTACGACGACGTCGACGTAATTTCATTCCCTTCTTCTTACTTTTACAGGAAAGAGGTGTTTTTAAATCACTTTCCTTTGCTTCGTCCGAGGATCTTGTAGAAATCGGTTCACCGTCATTTTTATTATCATCTTTGTTGGCCTTGTTACTATCTTGTGTTTTGCAAATATAATCCTCATGAGACCTTTGCGACTCGCGTGAATCTGAAGAGAAATCTTTTTGTGACAACTGTGTTAGCTTTTTCTCCTTTCTTTCAGCTTCGCCAATGGATGCCAGCCAATTCTTGTATTCATTTCGAGATTTCCTAACAACCATGTCAAATTCTTCAAACTTCTTTGCATACATTTCATGAAACTCTTCATTTTCTGTTGACTTGGCTAGAATGGTCTGTTCGAGATTAACAATGCATGCATCCATCAAGTCTGAACATACAGCAACTAAGAAAGCATTCAAAGAATAAACTTTCTGAGAGTTGATCATTTTCAATTTTGATAGACAGAAGAATAGAATCGAAACAATTTTGAATATACATGAATCGTTGATTTTAAAAGTTTTGGAACAAAGAATTTTTCGCAAATCCACCAAGACACAGTGACACAATGAGTTAAAATCAGGCACCTCCTTGTCAAAGAAAAATATGTCAACGATCAAATAAAAGCGAGCATAAAAATCCTGTAGACTAAATTCAATTTTATCCGGATCCAACTTTGTCAAGTAATCAGCATGTGAAGCGAACAGCTTACAAACATTGTTTTCGCTCAATTCAAATGGTATTAGGCTAACGAGCGAATAAAGATAGTGATATATTGAGTCCAGATCATGATTTTGGCCGTAATACAAGGTGCCCAATTGATTCTGAGCCATGCCAATTGCAGGGTTTAGCTTAAAAGCCTCGAAATAATATTTTGCGGCCAACTGCTTGTTTATTTTTAGTTTTGTATCTATACGGAAGTCCAAGAAATAACGGTGTAGATCACCCAAACTCAGAAGAGACGAATGTATGGTATCTAGAGCGAATGATACCGCCTCCAGACTTTTGTCCACCGCATAATTGTTTATATCATCTACATCTAAATTATCACCTTTGGCCTGATGATCTTTATCTTTTATCTCTTTTAAATAACCATCATTTATGATAGAAAAGTCGATTAAATACTTTAAATCTAAATCATAAATCTCCTCCATTTTTGCTGCTATTCTTTTGTAGTTCAATATTCCAGCACATAAGAATCTCTCAAGTTTTTGTATATTTTCTTGAGCTCCTTGTTGGGCAGTATCTTTCAATTCTTTTGCCCAGTTTTTCTTCACATATGCAATGAATTCATAATAACCTTTACGCCACATTATTTCTCGAGCTTTTTTGCCAACCGATTGGAAATCTTTAAAAATTATTTGTATACACAATTGTACAAGTTGGGCGCGTTTTTGCTCCAATTCATTTTGAAATAATTGGGTTATACCGCAAATTTGTTTCTTTTCATCATCTAGCTGCTTAACCACAATATAAAGTTGTCTACAAAGATACAAAATTTTAATTACAATTAACTGCAACTTATATAATGGTTTTGCAAACATTGTTTTTTTATAATTATATGGAATATCCCTTTCATCTTAAGGTAAGGGAAAAAATCGAGGTAAATAGCAACTTAAGTTAGACTACAGCGAATATATTAAAGTATCAATCATTTATTTTATATATTTTTTTTATATTTATACTAGCTGTCCCCCCGGCAAACCTTGTTTTGCCATACAAATTATTTCTAGTGAATATTTTGGTTCTAGCGGTATGAAATATACTTCATGTCATATTCTCCTACTTACCAAATACTATACATAATTTCATAAAAATCGGTAGTGTCGTTTCGTTGTTTGGAATCAAACGGCGGTGAAAATTTGGGGTTATATGTATTTTTGATGCCAAAAAACAAAAAAACAAATGCGAAAAAATGTTTCGAATAAAAATGGAAACAATTATTCTGGATAGGGACCCCCTAATGACTTAGCTGTATGAAATATACTTCTCATACCTACCAAACTTACACACATACCAAATTTCATAAAAATCGGTTGAGCCGTTTCGGAGGAGTTCAAACACAACCATTGTTTATTTAATATTTTTTTTATTTTGATTTGAACATATAGACGGACATAGCAATATCGACTCCACAATCTATAACGATCCAGAATATACAAATATACTTTATGGTGTGACACTTTGGGAATGACAAATACATATAGATATTTTTTCTATACAAAGCTTAAAATTTGCTTTAATTCTACTAGTTTGGAAGGTGGGAAATGTAATATTTTTTATCAGTTTCAGGGGTCAGATTTTTTTAAACATAATTAATGTACCTATATAAGGTATTTTTACTTACTGATAAATTTTTTTGACCTCAGCATTAACGCCGTTATTTTGTGTAGAATCACCAAAACGTTGAGCTTTGCTGTTACCATTACCACCATTGCTGCTGCTACTTACTCCTCCAATGCTATCGCCAGAGGCATTTGAACCTCCGGAACTCATAATCGTGTCCATTTTTAAACGGACAATAAAGAAATCTGAAAATAGAAATCAGTTCTAATTATTTACAACAAAAACCAAGCAAATAACAGTCCCAATTACTATAAATTTTGTTAAATTTTCCTATGGACTGGACTGAATCAAAAAAATTATAATATGTATACATATAATGGAAAAAAACATTCAACAATTGACAATATTTTTATTTGCTTTTGAATGGAAAATATTTAAACCGATGCCAACAATTTTGTTTTTTTGTATTGTTTACAAAATAACAAACAAAAAACAACTGCTATACAGAAGAGATAACAATAAATGAACTGACAAAAGAGAGCGATAGTAAAATATTTAAGAGTGCAACAAAATTACACGAAAAGAAAAATAAGCAAAGATACAAGACAATATTTTAAAAGGCATTTATCACACTTTAATGCAAAATTTGACACACATCTTGAAATTAAAAATCTAACCTCACTAGAAACAAACATCATTTTTTTTTCTTTACAAAAAATTGTAGCCAACTGTATAAATGTAACAACACATTAAATTTATAAATCTATTAGAGGATTTTAATTTGCTTAAATCATGCATATTTCAAATACATTGTACATGTATAATTAATATATACTTAAATATATTCACACGATGTCCTTCAGGTATACTGTGTGGTTCACAGAAATCAGAGTTGTGTTGTTAACAAAAAGCACATACACGATCGAACATGAAAATTCGATAAACAAATACCAATAGAAACCACGAAGATATTCAACACTTTTAACTTTTATTATTACATTTAAAGCATGAATTTGTAAATTCTTTTACAAAAACTACACGGATTACAATACATAAATGGAAACAAATTTTATGCACATCATTTCCTTTGTTTTATTTATATGTTGAATAATCAATAATTAAAATATATCTATTTTTCTGCTTTGTATTACTCATTTTTGAGTTTGTATGTGTGCACATTTTGCAATAACAAAATTTTAACACGTAAATTTCATTAAAAATTATTCCATTTTAGCACAAGTTTAATATTAACACACACCTTTTGCTTTTTAAAATACTCTGAAAAGTCCTTTTCACCTTATTAATTTGTTAAATTAAAAATGATTGAAGTTAATTTTTTTATGTAAAAATCCAGCTGCCTGTTTTAATTGCGTCTGCTTTTTTTCTTTTGCTTTGACATCTTCTTTCGCATAAATTCTACCACTTTCGATTATAAGCATGGCCACTGTTGCCAACTCATCGTATTAAATCTCATCAAATCGTATTACAAAGTAAAACTTACAAAGCCGCCAATATATTTGTAGTACATAAACTGTTATCAAGTAGATATTAATATGTACAACTTATTTTCAACCGAGAAATATAATATTTATAAGGTTTTATTTCTTCAGTTGAAATGAAAATGGAAATTATTTTTGTCCTGACGATTAATTTTTATAAAAAACACTCCAGTTTTGTAATAGATTAAACTTCCGTTTTTATATCTGGTAACTTTAAGCTGTCATCCACAGGTTTCAAAAATTACAATACCTCATTCATGCTCAATATTGCCACATGTTAATTTTTATTATCTAAAAATATATAACATATTTTTAGATAATAAAATTGTTAATATAAAAAGATAGTTTCTTAAACAAAAATACTGTTTTAACTAAATGTTTAATTAAGTGTTTGATTTTATCATGTTATTTCTATTGAGCACGGATGTTGCTATACCAAATTTGGAAATCATTTACATAATTATTCGATCTAAAATGTTTGGTTTGAGGGGCCAATTAGTATAGATATAATTTTGTTAGAAACATTTTTTTCAAATTTAACACGATCAAAAATCGGTGGCACCCATAAATTGTTTTGAAACGAGTTCCGAAAGCAAATCCCAGTCAATTTATGAAATTGTTAATATTTATTTTTTTTTTTAATTTTAAGGACGAACACAACTCAAACATATTTGTTTTATAAAATTAATCATGAATAAAATTTGGTAATATAAACAAATATAAAACACAAACTAACAAAAATATATATTTCGGAAATTTATATACCCTCCATCAAAGTATAATTTAAGATAAATATTGAAATACTTTTTGCAGTAAAACCATTTTTATTGGAACAGTACCCCGTTTCTGTAAATTGTGAGAAGTTTTCGCATAGAAAAAAATTTAAAAATTCTAGTAGTCATTCATTTTTTAACAGGATGACTTCGATAATGTTTAAACCGAATACATTAAAAGTACAGACACAGCAAACGATTTACTAATTCATACACAATACAGAAACGAGGTACAGATTATGTATTGATAACAAAAACATTAATTCCCATTTATAGTTTACTATCCCCACAATTCCATTACAAAATACAAATTAAACACAGCCGCATAATGTTTGACATTTAGAAATACAACGCTGTATAATCTATTCCAATAAACATGTGACAGACGTTTGACACGAACTATTGCGTTTCTTTTTTGCTTCCTTTCCTTCTCTGTTTTTACTCAAGATGGGTGAGTGCTGTGTTTTTAGAAAATTAAAAAATTTCAAGAAAATCTTAAAACATCCAAGAGAATTAATTAAAAAAAATCGTAATTTAAGTTTAAAAATAATGGAAATAAAGTTTTAAATTAAAATTTAATGAACTTGACAAATATTTATGTGAAAAAGTTTACAAGAAGTCAAGCCGGTTGAAATGTAATTGAAGTGAATGAAATACAAAGTGGTGCATAAAAAAAACTAGAGATTTTCTTGATATTTTTTAATGTAACATATTATTGGTAAAGCTTGAAATACTATAATATGATTTACTTATTCCAGGTATTAGCCGCGATAGTGCTCACAAGCGCCGCGCCACTGGTGGCAAACGTAAAGCTTTACGCAAGAAGCGTAAGTTCGAGTTGGGTCGCCCTGCTGCCAATACCAAGGTGAGTTTCAAGAATCCAAAGACAAAATGTTGCTGTTTTCTGTTAATGGGGGAAAATCAAAATGATGATAACGCGTGTCAACTGTAACCAAAAAGTTCTACGGAATTTTTAGCCATTGATGAATAGCGTTATTATGTTCGGACTGCTGATTGATTTCTCCCACAAACAATTGAAAACTAATATATGATAGACATGTTATTATTTGGAAGTAGTGGAAAATAATGCAAATATTTCTATATTTTTAGTTGGGTTCTCCCCGCGTTCACAGTGTCCGCACTCGCGGTGGTAACGCTAAACTCCGTGCCCTCCGTCTTGAAACAGGTAATTTTGCCTGGGCCTCCGAGGGTGTTGCACGCAAGACTCGTATTGCCGATGTCGTCTACAATGCCTCCAACAATGAATTGGTCCGTACCAAGACTTTGGTAAAGAACAGCATCGTTATTATCGACGCTACTCCCTTCCGTCAGTGGTATGAATCCCACTACGTTTTGCCTTTGGGTCGCAAGCGTAACCTCAAGCAACAACAAAAGGATGACGACAATGATGTCCTCACCAAGAAACGCAGTGAAAAGACCATGAAGAAGTACTTGGAACGTCAAAAGTACGCTAAAGTTGAACAACCCGTGGAAGATCAATTCGTTTCTGGTCGTCTTTTAGGTATGTTTCCTCCCTAATCAAACTTAATGAAATTTATTAAAGTATTTTTGCTAACAAAGTGATGTTAATATCTCAAAGCGATCCCATCAATTTTATTGTTACAGACTTGTTTTAAGTTCTGTAACAAGCCGATGGGGCGTGATTTGGCTTGTCATAGTTACTCTGATTGGTTTTGTTCAAAAATCTTTGATAAACTAATATTTTAAATGTTTTTGCAACAGATAATAAATATGTGTAACAATTTGTTTTTATTATTCTTTAATTTCAGCCTGCATTTCATCCCGTCCCGGTCAATGCGGTCGTGCTGATGGCTACATTTTGGAAGGCAAAGAATTGGAATTCTATCTTAAGAAAATCAAGTCCAAGAAATAAATTATTTCTTTATTATTAACAGAAAAACAAACACAAATTACAATACAATTTTTTTATTGTAAAAACATGCTGGGAGTTGATGTTGTTTAACAGAAAAAATGAGCAATTGTAGATAAAAATCTGACAAAAGTAATAAAACTTGGAGCTCTGTTGAGTTTTTTTGTAACAAAAAGTTTCTGATAAATTTCTGTTTTAAATAATTTTGATTTAGTTTCGAGTTATGGTTAACAAAATGACTGGGTTAGAAATAGGTGTACATTCATTACTATGATACCCTTTTGAAAATCCAAAATATTTAAGAAAAAATTTAAAAAATCATTAAGATTTTAATGATTTGGTGTCTAAACAGTAATTTTTAAAGAAAAATAACGTACATATGTACAAGAAAATATAGGAGAACACCGTTAAGCATACCATTTTGATAGTTTTGGGCTAGGTTTTAATAAAATCCTAAGCCATAGAGAATAATACATAGAGACGAGACTATGTTTTGTCAATCAAAAACAAAATACATTGACTAACATAACATGTATTTTGTTGTTGCAAGAGTTTTTGACAATGGACTTGGTTTTTAAAAATAACCAAGAATGTTCAATTGCGACTTTCTAATTAAGTGTAGTATTGAAATTAATATGGAGGTTTTTGGTATTTACAGGCGATAATCAATTAATACTTGTCAATTTTGTCGTGGAAACCAAAATTGTATTAGATTTTCAAATAATGCAAATGATTTTTTTGATTTACTTCTTCAGTGAAAAGACCATGGAGAAGTATGTACTTGGAACGTCAAAAGTACGCTAAAGTAGAACAACCCTTGGAAGATCAATTCGTTTCTGGTCATCTTTTAGGTATGTACTTTCTCTAATCAAACTAAACGAAATTTATTAAAGTATTTTTGCTAACAAAGTGATGTTAATATCTCAAAGCGATCCCATCAATTCTTATTGTTACAGACTTGTTTTAAGTTCTGTAACAAGCCGATGAGGCGTGATTTTGCTTGTCATAGTTACTCTGATTGGTTTTGTTCAAAAATCTTTGATAAACTAAAATTTTGAATGTTTTTGCAACTTATAAAAAAAATATGTGTAACAATTTGTTTTTATTTTTTAATTTTAGCCTGTATTTCATCCCGTCCCGGTGGCTACATTTTGGAAGGCAAAGAATTGGAATTCTATCTTAAGAAAATCAAGTCCAAGAAATACATTATTTCTTTATTATTATAAATGAGTAATTGTAGATAAAAATCTGGGGTTACTCGCTAATTCGTTTCGAAAGGAAATTGTCTCGAATTACAATATACATATGTTTGTATTTAGTACACAATTTTGAACATTTCCGTTTTCGGATTGAGTAACGCAGTAACCCAATAAAAAAATTAATAAAAATATTGGAACTCTGTTGAGTTCTTTTTGTAACAAAAAATTTCTGATTATTCTGATTTAAATAATTTGGATTTAGTGTCAAGTTCAATGCGTATTAGTCAATTCAGATCAAATATGTAAAATTATTTAATATTTTTTTTGTAGATAATTCTGATTTTTTCTTAATTGAATTTTGAATACCAAATTAAATTGTATCTCTTGACTATTTCATTAAATAATTCAGTAAGAATCCCATGAATTGGCTTAAGTTCTTAGTACTTCAAATGTATTGAATTCATTCCTTTGTGAATACATTTTTTATAGCATTAATTCCTTATTGAATCATTGAAGTCTTCTTTGATTCAAATCCATTACAAAATATCTTTATAAAATGTTTTGAATTAGGGTTGGACATTTTGATCATAATTGAACAAGTCTGTTCTTTTTGTTCAGTTGTTCATTTTTATTCAGAGGTATTTGGCAGAACTAAGTTGAACTTGTTCGTTCATGAACAACCCAACACTATTCAGATTGATTAATGGCGTTTACTTTTCTGATATAAATGGTGCCTTTTACCCTTCTTTGTGTTCTTTTCGGAAATAAATGTAGTTTGGTAAGCGTATAACGTGTTGCCCAAAAAACCCCCGAAAATATGTTACATGTTTCACTCTCAATTTTATCAAAGGGTTAGGAAGGCACCACTTTTTAAAAAGCTTATATTGTTATTGTTTTCCAAGTTCGTTAATGAAAAATAAAATTATAGATTTAGAATATTTAGAAGCTACATAAAAGAAAATTGCATAAATGGTAATGGTTTTTGTTCTTTTTTTCAATTCAATTCTATTACACTTAGATGTTAGACCATTTTTTTTTTCAAATTCATTTTGTAAATGATAAAAACTGCGAAATATGTATATTCATTCATATATGTATGTATGTTGATTAGATTTGAATTAACAGAAACTTAACCATTCAAAGGTTAAATGGATTTTATTTAGAATTAATTCTACAATGAATGAATTCTATGCAAATTAATGCCTTTTGAATGAAACTAAAGGCGATGGGAATGAATTGCTGATATGTTTTTATTCTGAATTATGATTTTGTTTCGTTTTAGCATCAAATAAGTTTAAATGAAATATTTGTTTTGAATTATTTTAAAAAAAATAACATTTTGAAATAAATAAAAGAATTCAAATATATTTTATTTAATGTTTACGTTTTTTTCGACAAATACATATTTGCCATGTGAGACCCTACCGTAAGTGTTTATTTGTTTCGTTTTTAAATGGATATCATGTAAAGTTTTGGAAATCAGTAGTAATTTCAGTAATAGTTATATTCTATGAACAAACATTTTGAATACCAAATTTATCACCAAATTTATTATTAGCAATATTTTTTTCCAGAAAAGAAAATGGCATAAATGAAACTACAGAATTCATTACGTATGTGGTTTAGATATTTCTAACTTTTGTGGTTACAAAATACAATTAGTTTTGTATTTTGCACTTTATACCTTTGTTTTGTAATTTAGTTTTCAATAGAAATTGTAAAGTGGAAATTCCAAATTCCAAATTCTTATTATAAATTATGATTTTAAAATTCTGTGTTTTTAACATTTAAAAAGAAAAATCTTTATATTTATAATTTCATTAAAATGTATTGCTAAATTATTATTTTACATATACAGTGGTGGCCAGGAATTTAAGACAAATATTGTTTGCTAAATTCCATGTAATTGTCAATTATTTTTTCAAATATTTTCACAAATATGTATGCATGAGGACTATTTTAAAACACAAGTGTGTTTTATATCATGTTATTAACAGCGGATGTTCGCTGAGGTGGGACAACGTATTTCCATATATGTTTTACCGATTTTTCCAAACATTTTTCAGAAACTGGAAACATTAATAATTAAGTTCATACCCTTAGAGGTCCTTTTATTTTGGCTCTATCGCACTTAAAATTCAGTTGATGAAAAAAATTCAAGTATTTGTCTTAAATTGGTGGCCAACACTGTATTTATGTACATGAATTAGGTTTTTGACAACAGACTAAGGTTTTTGGCTCTCAGTTCCCTATCTAGTTGTCATCTATGCCTCTAATTCACCAGACAATATATCAAAAATATGTGTAATGAAATGAAATATACATTCTAGCAGTATTCCAAAAAAATATCATATTTAATTGTTCTTTTCTGAATTCTAAACGATAAATATCATACTTCTCAAATATGAATTTTTGTCTAAAGTGAAAAAATTTATTTTTAAAGTAATTTTCTTTGTAGTTGTGTAAATAATTGGATTAATTCCTTTCTAACTTCACTTTAAATCCTGGTTTCGTTAAGAACCAAATTTTACGCAATAATTTATTTAGTTAATATCTCACTCAGATTTTGATAATGTTACTTTGTTGTACAATAGTAAAATCATTTATGAATATTATGATCCAACTAAAAATAATAAAGAAATATTTGTATGATTTCTGATTATTATACCAAAGACTGACAACATTTAACTTTTTACATATCAACATTTTTATTGCGTTTTATTACATATTATTAGTTATTTAAATTTCTTTTTATTAATAAAATTAAAACTATAAATGCCACTGCAATACATGCTATTCCTAAAATTACATAAAATACAGTACTCTTTCGTGAATAATTATCTAATTGATCAATTGTATGATCATATCTTTTCGTTACAATTTCTGTTACAATATTACTGTGTGTTTGAACTTGAAACAGATCATTATTGCTTTTACTTTCAGTTTCACTTAAATTTTTATCAATTTCATAATTTACACTATCTTCAATAAAAGGTTCTTCCTCCAGCCATTCGCCATCGATACTCTCGTCAGAAACAGTGGAACTTTCTTCAACACAATACGGAAGTTTAGGAAAATTTGGATCTCGATTATTAGCATCAGCTTGACCGCCCGGTATTAAACGCTCAATGCAAGAGCATATATTATCGCCCACACAGATTGTATTTGGAGGACATATTACATCACATTCCAATGGTTGCACCGATGCACATAATACTAATTTGTAAATATTTAAAATTATAACAATTTTATACAGTGCATGTCTACGAGTATGATACATTTTTTATTTGTTTAATTTTTTATATTGTACTGTACTGCTATTATATTGTACTATATTTTAATTTTAGTTGTTTTAAGGTTGATGGTCAAATGAAAACTGTGTTTGGAATTTTTTTAAATAAATGTATATTATGAACGTACATATAATCGGTTAAGCTCGACTGTATGATACACTACACTTCTTATAGGAATTTAACTTACTGTAAAAGTAATAATAAGAACACGCAAAACTAATACAAAATTATCACACTTTCTTCACTTAAGTACTCGTGAAATGGCATATTGTTAAAACATAATTATATCGAATAATATATTTTTATCAAAACAAAACATTTGCGGTTTTAATTGAGTCACAAACATTGTGCAACTAGTGTTTTAAGGTGCAATGTTTAATTTATTTAAATTCAAGTGTGAGCATGATAAGACCCAAAGGAAGTTTAAAGCTTGTATTAAACATTTGGAAATAAAAAAAAAACACAATTGTGTGATAAAAATTGATCTTGAAATTGTTTAGACGTAAAAAAACTCACACATCGCTCATTTGCTGCAACAACGTCATAATTCAAAAAAAGTCGTTTCGAGATAAACGTCTTTGAACATTTTATTACATTTTACTATTTCTCAAATAAATTTTCAACAAATCATGTGATTTTAGAAATATAAATAGTAGATGTTAATATCTTTCTAATCTGTATTTAACCCAAATTTTTACTTATCAAATATACGAGAAAACATGAATTTTAATTTTGATGTTTACAAAAAAAAAAACACTCTCATACAAAAAATAATTGACATTTTTGAAAACTGATGAAACTATATGAAATATTATAGAACAGCACATATTTTGTTCATAAAACATGGATTTTGAGTTATGACGTTGTTGCAGCAAATAGGCGATATGTTTACAAAAATGATCTCAAATACCTTACACTCATAAAAAATTGAGTAATCCGTACTTAAATCAATCCGGAGCGGTTTCAACAATAGGGTAAGTACAGATTTTTTTATATAAATAAAAATTGTCCACGTCCACTAACACGCACACTTATTAAATACATCTGCAAAATACATCGGTCTGTGATCAATCATATTTCAGACCAAAATTCGATTACTTATGTAAAAACTCACAATAGCTTAAATCAATAATAACTTGGCCAATAAGCGTTTAATCAAGAAAAGCAGCTCGATCTGTGATCACTCATATTTCTGACCAAAATTCGATTTTTTATATAAAAACTCAAAATATCTAAATTCGCTAATAACTTGGCAAATAAACGTTTAATCAAGAAAAGGAGCTCGTTCTGTGATCACTCATATTTCTGACAAAAAATCGATTTATTATATAAAAACTCAAAATATCCAAATTCGCTAATATCTTGGCCAATAAGCGTTTAATCAAGAAAAGCAGCTCGATCTGTGGTCACCCATATTTCTGACCAAAATTCGATTTTTTATATAAAATCTTAAAATATCTTAATTCGCTAATAACTTGGCCAATAAGCGTTTAATCGAGAAATAGAGCTCGATCTGTGATCACTCATATTTCTGACCAAAATTCGATTTTATACATAAAAACTCAAAATATCTAAATTCGCTAATAACTTGGCCAATAAGCGTTTAATCAAGAAAAGGAGCTTGATCTGTGATCACTCAAATTTCTGACCAAAAATCGATTTTTTATATAAAAACTCAAAATATCTAAATTCGCTAATAACTTGGCCAATAAGCGTTTAATCAAGAAAAGGCACTTGGACTGTGATCACTCATATTTCTGACCAAAATTCGATTTTTTATATAAAAACTCAAAATAAATAAATTCGCTAATAACTTGGCCAATAAGCGTTTAATCAAGAAAAAGAGCTCGATCTGTGATCACTAATATTTCTGACCAAAAATCGATTTTTTATATAAAAACTCAAAATATCTAAATTCGCTAATAACTTGGCCAATAAGCATTTAATCAAGAAAATGAGCTCGATCTGTGATCACTCATTTTTCTGACCAAAAATCTATGTTTTATATAAAAACTCAAAATATCTTAATTCGCTAATAACTTGGCCAATAAGCGTTTATCATGAAATAGAGCTCGATCTGTGGTCACTCATATTTCTGACGAAAATTCGATTTTTTATATAAAAACTCAAAATATCTAAATTCGCTAATAACTTGGCCAATAAGCGTTTAATCAAGAAAAGGCACTTGGACTGTGATCACTCATATTTCTGACCAAAATTCGATTTTTTATATAAAAACTCAAAATAAATAAATTCGCTAATAACTTGGCCAATAAGCGAGAAAAACAGCTCGATCTGTGATCACTCATATTTCTGAGCAAAACTCGATTTTTTATATAAAAACTTAAAATATCTTAATTCGCTAATAACTTGGCCAATAAGCGTTTAATCGAGAAATAGTGCTCGATCTGTGATCACTCATATTTTTGACCAAAATTCGATTTTATACATAAAAACTCAAAATATCTAAATTCGCTAATAACTTGGCCAATAAGCGTTTAATCAAGAAAAGGAGCTCGATCTGTGATCACTCATATTTCTGACCAAAAACCAATTTTTTATATAAAAACTCAAAATATCTAAATTCGCTAATAACTTGGCCAATAATCGTTTAATCAAGAAAATGAGCTCGATCTGTGATCACTCATATTTCTGACCAAAACTCGATTTTTTATATAAAAACTCAAAATATCTTAATTCGCTAATAACTTGGCCAATAAGCGTTTAATCATAAAATAGAGCTCTATCTGTGATCACTCATATTTCTGACCAAAACTCGATTTTTTATATAAAAACTCAAAATATCTTAATTCGCTAATAACTTGGCCAATAAGCGTTTAATCATGAAATAGAGCTCGATCTGTGGTCACTCATATTTCTGACGAAAATTCGATTTTTTATATAAAAACTCAAAATATCTAAATTCGCTAATAACTTGGCCAATATGCGTTTAATCGAGAAAAAGAGCTCGATCTGTGGTCACTCATATTTCTGACGAAAATTCGATTTTTTATATAAAAACTCAAAATATCTAAATTCGCTAATAACTTGGCCAATAAGCGTTTAATCAAGAAAAGGAGCTCGATCTGTGATCACTCATATTTCTGACCAAAATTCGATTTTTTATATAAAAACTCAAAATATCTAAATTCGCCAATAACTTGGCCAATAAGCGTTTAATCGAGAGAAAGAGGTCGATCTGTGATCACTCATATTTCTGACCAAAATTAATTTGTTTTAAATAAACACTCAAAATATCTAAATTCGCTAATAACTTGGCCAATAAGCGTTTAATCGAGAAAAGGAACTTGGACTGTGATCACTCATATTTCTGACCAAAATTAATTTTTTTTAAATAAAAACTCAAAATATCTAAATTCGCTAATAACTTGGCCAACAAGCGTTTAATCAAGAAAAGGAGCTCGAGCTGTGATCACTCATTTTTCAGACCAAAATTCGATTACTTGTATAAAAACTTAAAATATGTACATAGATTTACATGTATTCTGTTGTTGCATGACTTAGGTTTTTTTACAACACACTTAGGTTCTTTGTCTCTCAGTAGCGCTTCTATGTATATTTTATTCTATGTCCAATATGAATGAAAATTATCATTTATACGTTTTTTTTTTCTTTTTAAATATTTTTTACCCTTTTCAAACCGCTTCTCACAAATTCACAAATCGAACACAAGCATTTTTTTAAGTTCGACCGGACAACGTCTGTCGGGTCAGCTAGTTTAAAATGAAAATAGAAATTATTCGGTTAATTGAATAATTTTAAATTAACCGATTATTACCCGAATAAATCTAAACCTCGATTAAACGATTAAACTAGATTAATTGAATACGATAATATGTATGTACTTTTTCGCAACATACTGTGCGTTTAGGTTTGATTTACTATTAATTTCTCAATATATTTGTACAATTCAAATGCAATACTTTAAAGTTTTGATGTTAGTAGGAAAATGACATATTTTTAAAATAGAACAAAAATGTTTTACTTTTTAAGGTAATCAGTAATACTAACATACTTACCATATTAGAAGCAATAAATGTATGTTTTCATTAGGGTTCTACGAAAAAAAACAAGTAAAAGTTTTATTTCAAGTTTTAAGTTTTAGGTTTTTATCCAAAACTAGCAAAAAATTAAAAACAAATTTTAAAGAAAAAAATAGTTTTTATATTTCATTTACTCATAGGTCGTTTATTTATTATAACATTTAATTCTATATTTGAATCGAGAAAAATTTTTTTTTAAATTTCGTTTAAAAAAATGTTGAAAATGTAAGTATGTATGTACAACTAAATTTAATTTATTTTATCTCTACATCTACTTTGCTATCTTGGACAATTTCCACCCCCAGATATAAAGGGGTTAAGTTAAGAATGTCCCAGGAATTTTGTTCAAAATATTTAGCAATTTGGTGTTTACATGACGCAGAATAATTTCACACATTGGGAGTACCTAAAATCGAAAAAGGCCAATGTAAGAGCCACCCTAATAAACATATTACAAACGGTAGAAAATCCTTAGTTGAACTTGTTTTAATTAGTAGGAATCAAACTATAGTTAAACTACTCTGGCCCAATACTACTACTATCTACCTACATATTACTGATACTAGTTCCTACAACTACTTTTAGTTCAAATTCTCTTAATGCAAGTATCAATTACATAAACACACACACACACATACAAACACACACACAGGCTCACACATACTTACATACACAAATTATGAACACATAAATGAGTACTTTTAACAGAAGTGGTCTCATTCTATAAAGTGGTACTTATGAAACAACAAAATCTAAAAAAGGTACTTTTTACTTGCATTAACAGGGTATGTACTCGTAGTAGTTGCATGTAGTTGTTGTATTTGTTGCTGTTTTAAGTAGCTGAACAGAGAGTATCAAACAATTTCAATGAGTTTTATAGTTGTTCACTTTAGCGTTCAAATACACGCATTAAAAACAATTTCTAAAGCCTATAAAATTCTATTAAATATACAAGATTTATAATTGCAAGAAATAATAATCTAAATATACATATTTACATTAAGGTGGCCCTTATTTTGTACCTTTTGGATTTTCTATGCTCGCAAGGTCTAAAATTGTTCTCCGTTATCTAAAAACCTGATATCGTTTAGGTCAAGTTTTATTTGAAATTTAGTGTCATTTATGGGTCATAATAGAAAATGTTGTATTTCATGTATGTTTAAATATATGTGTAAAACTTGGTAAAAAAATTCATAAAATTCCTTGCATTCTCATATCTCAAATCGCTAATTTTACAGTTTTAAAATTTTTATAAGAAATTTCAAATAATTAAAAGTTTTTTACGATTCTAATAAATTCTAAATGAGTATTAACAAGTAAAAGTTTTATATTCGACAAATGTTGCCCGATTTTCGCCATAATTTACATTATAATTTCAGAGCACTTAGAACTAATTTGTGAAAAGTTTTATCAGGACAGCCGCATAATCAATATATTTATGACTGTTCAAACAGTATATTTGTATAAGGTCTAAGTGAAATCATGGACTGACATTTCCCATTTTCAATACTCAACAGAGAGTAGTTTTTGATAATATCAGAGAGCTATCTCCTTTCGTGTGGGTCCTATCGTGTTTTCAACAGACAGACGGGCGGACATAGCTAGATCATCTTAGAATCTTATGAGGATCTAGAATATTTTGATGTGTTACAAACGGAATGATAAAATCAAAAACGGTTGTACCTATTATGTGTTAGCGTGTGGGACCATTTTCAAATTGCCGGACTTCGAGGAAAATTTAGTTTTTGGTTACAAATTTACTAAAAATGATTTCTTAAAAAAACATTTCGTAGTCTATTTTTTGGGGCCATCCTAATGTTTATATTAAACATACATAACTTAAACTAAGTTACATAAATAAAACAGATTTCATTTTATATAGAACAGAGAAATAATATGTACCCCCTTGGCAAATTCAATATCAAAATTTTACCGCATTAGAAACATAGATTCAATGCAGTAGAAATTAGTCGAAAATTAACAACATATTTCCAATGACACGCAGTATTTAAAACACTTTGGTTTTAGTAGTTGTGGTGATTTTTCTGTTTTTGACTAGATTACAGAACGTAGGGTATATTGGAGGTGTAAACAACAAATAATGAATAAATGTTAATAAGTTAACGTTGGTCACAAATTAAAACAACACAAAAGTTAAAATGTTGTAGTGTTAAATTTACGCATCCGTTGTTACAATATTCTAGAAGTGTAATTTCCACTTCCTTCTGTTTTGTCCTTTAAAAATTCACAATATTTTAATTATTCACAGAATTTTTCTCAAAAAAAAAAAAAAAACAGCTACTCTTGCCTATATACAACAAAAGTTGAATAAAATACATATATGCATGAACATTAGGGGGTCCTTTTTTAGATTTTTGTCTAAAATTGTTCTCCGTCATATAAAAGCCAAATGCTGTACTGGATAGTTTTGAGCCCAGATATAAAAGGTTTGACAATTTCATAGAAATTTAAAATTAACAATTAAGAGAGCTATATTCGGCTGTGTCGAATCATATATACCCTTCACCAAATTATACTTTAAAATAAAATTTTTAAATATTTTTAGGTAAACAAAATTTTAATTTTTTTATTTTCGAAATTATTTTTTTTTTCCAAATTTTATTTCAAAATTTTTTAAGAATTTTTTTTTTTGGTGAAAAAAAAATTCGGGTAAAAAAATATTTATCCCAATTTTGACCCATTATAGGTCCAACTTACTATAGCCTTATCGTTGCAATGGTATTAGAAATATATATCATTGTATATCCATAGTGTCTGTATTAATGACTTAATAATCCAGATATATATCAAAAATAGCACAAAAATCGAGGTTTCTCCCGGTATATCTCAGCCATTTACCCCCTGTCTATGCGTGATAAATTTTTATCATGATAAACGTCAAAATGGTTGTCAAGATAACAAAATTTCAGGTATAGTCCCCATTCATTAGTATTATTAATTTGTTATGATAGAATTGTTAGTGCTTTTGCTCAGACATCGTTGTCTTGACAACAAACGTCATTAATTGTTATAATAAATATTTGTCAAGTATAGACTGGGTGTTATGGACCGATTTTGTAGATTTTAAATAGCAACCGAGTAGGAAGAATTCCCGATATATGAATCATGCATGGGGGATACGGAAAGTTGATTTCAACATACAGACGGACATGGCTATATCGACTTCGTTATCTATAACGATCCAGAATATATACTTTGTGGGGTCGCAAATGAAAAATATAGAAATTACTAACGGAATGCCACTCATAGTGAAGGGTATAAAAAAGACGTCAACTAACCATTCAAAGAAACAATCCGAAAGTAAATATTAGAAAAGACGAATCATACAACCAAAAAGATTTAACCCAAATAGTCCAATAACAAGTTCATCATTCAAATTATTCCAAAAAATCGTGAATGTCCAAGAATTCTATTCCGATCGAAAATTTAATTATTTTAGTATTTAGCTTTTCACAAAGAGTAAAACGAAAATTTTTGGAACAAAACTACCTTCGTTTAAATTGAATTATGTTTAATATTATTGGGTGTTCTTCAAGTTTTAATTAACACCTTTACTTAATTTTTGATTTAATAAGCAAAACATTGCCAACTCAAAAATAAAATATTTATTTTTTTTGCGAATTACCAGAATTTCTAGTCTAACGAAGGTAGAACAAAATCGAATGGAATTTGAAACCATTCCGATACAAATGACAAATGGTTTGTATATAACCAAAATTAGAAATCGAGTCAGTTTACCTCTTTATATTAAATTTTTATTGGATTTTTTATTTCTATCCAATTAAATTTTAAAACCAAAAACATTTTTTAGATTTTTAACGAAGTCTACATTCTTAAAATTCAATAATTTGTTCTATGCGGGAATTCCCGTGATCCCGGGAAAATGTGCGGGAAAAGAAAAACACTAGTTATAACAAAAAACATAGTTTGAGTAAAACGTTTCTTTAACTAATTATACCCTACACCACTATAGTGGGGAGGGTATTATGCGTTTGTGCAGATGTTTGTAACGCCCAAAAATATTAGTCTAACAGAGTACAGGTCGCAATTTTGAAGATATTTCGATCAAATTTGGTACATATTATTTTTTCGGTCCAATTGAAACTGGCTGAAATCGGTCCATTATTTCACCTAGCATAAATCGCTTAAAAATGTTGGTATACTCACAAAATTCAACATAGTAAACTTTCGTATATAAATCACACGACCTAATTTATAATGGTGATCGGTCCATAATTGGTCATAGCTCCCATATAAGGCACACTTCCGAAAATCACTCAAAAATATAAATTATTGAAATTTTAAAAGAAAAATCTTTTTGCTCCTTTACTTAGTGTAGGGTATTATTTGGTCGTCAAGCCCACCATATAATACCCTACACTAAGTAAAAGAGCAAAAACATTTTTCTTTTTTCGTCCATACTTTCTTACTTGTTTTCAATTGATTTCAATATGTGTAATATCTCTTTAAATAAATTTATTATTAAGCTTCTTGGCGATATGTTAAATTATTATATTGTAGTAGTTATGTACAAAACATATTTTTATTTCCATTTTGCTTAAGCAAAAAAACTAAATATTTACACGCCTAATTCCAAAAATAAACATGAAAAGAAAGCAGTATACATGAAGAAGAAAAAAAACAAAAACACTAGAAATGTTACACAAAATCCATGCACTCCATGTACATAAACGTTACAAAGTTTCGGTGTTAGCAAATATGTATTTATGTGAGTTTGTTAGTTGGCTTGTCTTTCAGATTTCGTTGGTTAAAAAAAGCCCTTAAAAACGATTTTTAATGTCGCATTTAAAAACACAAAAGCGCATAATTACCATCACCAACCGCCATCTAAAAGAGAATGATGCTACTTCTACTCCTACTTCTTCGTTCTACTGTGCTGCAGTTAAAGTTACGGCTGCTATTGCAAACTGCTAGAAACAACCACAGTTAATGATGATTATGACATCAACAATAACAAAGTGGGCCACAAATTTAACTAATTAGGGGGTTGTGTTGCAACACACACTCACCAGAGCTGGTGCAAGAACAAGAACATCAACATGAACATGTTGCAAGTTGTAGGACTTTTTGTTGTTGATATGTATAATAATTATAATTGACAATGTATTTTGTGTTTTAGAAAACCAAAAAGAGAAATGCTAACAAAGTAAAGCTGTTTAAAAGGAGTAATCATGTCATCTACTCAAACAATGTAGGATATTATCAATTTGGTTTTTTATTTTTGTTTTTAGCTTGAATGAAAAAAATTTATTTAGTTTTGTCTTAATGTGTAATACATAAATATATGTATATGGGTAATTCCACGAGAATCGCTACCACGACTGAAAACACAAAAACCCTTGGAACTTTTTTCAAGATGATTTGAATAGAAGAAAATAATAAAATGTTACTATGTGAAAGTATTTAGATTATATTACAGCATTTTAAAGACAAAAATAATAGTTTAAACTGATTATATTTAATTTTTTAATGTTTTAGGCTAAAATTGCCCGCGAAAACTAGACTCCCAATTAGCTTATAGTATGAAATGAATTTGACTCTGATTGTTTTTTTGCCATTGTCAAATTGTTTATTGAAACCGAATGTATATTTTCTATTCACTTTTTTAGTTTTTGTATACATATATTTACAGAATATATATTGTTTTATTATAAGAGACAAATCTATTACGTACGGTATGTCACGTACGATATTAAATTTTATTTATTATAAAATCATCCAAAGATTGTTTTTATTCAAATATGACGGATTGTAAAGGAAAAATATTTCGTTTAGTGTAAGAAATTAAAAGAAAACATAACGCCTCTCATGATTCGAATATTTTCGCATATTTCTACATGTACCTCAAAATGAGATCCGTTTTATGTCACGTACGATATACCCTTATTTCGCTCTATTTTTTGGACAACAATATTTCGAAAGAACTTTTTATTATTTTAAAATATAATACCCTCAAAGACCAAATTATTTTACTCTTATTTTTGCGAAATCTATTCCACTCTATAGGCGTACAAATGTCACGTACGATGATATGAAATTGCCCATATGTAGATAAAACAATGCTGATTTTTTTGAAAAAATAAACACAATTACTTCCACTTTTTATTAAAAACTGATTTTTTGCTCTTTTGCAATTTCGGATAAGGTTTAAAGGTGGCACATTATAGTTTAAGTTTCGTGTTTTTAGACAAAGTATACATAAATATTTAAAAAAATTAAAAAATTTAATTTTGAAAAAAAAATCCTATTCAAAATAATTTTTGTATTTAAATTAACAATAGAGGTTTAAATATCAAATATAAAAATTTTCCGATCCATTATAAATTGATACCAAAAAAAAAAAAATAAATATAAAATTTCATGGTTATCTAATTTATATGATTGCGGTAACCATTATTTAATAAATTTACGATTCAACTGATTGTAGCAATGTTTATGGTAATCATATTCATATGATTGCAATAATCATGTGGATAGTAAATATACCAAATTATGGTTACCGAAATCACATAAATAATTACAGTGATCATAATATTGTTAAACAACTTGTAAGAATGTAGAAATGGTTACAGTAAATACCTAATCTATAACTTTGTTAATTTTCGTTTTATTATGTTGAGGAAATCTATTATCACTAAAATACAGCGTTTTTAAGAAAACAAGATCAATCAGTGAACACTTTCATTTTTTATAACCTTCACATTCGGGATCCAAATCTTCAATAATTCTGTCAGACATGCTTTCGAAAAGTTTTCTATTTAAAATCAGCAAAATTGGTCAACAAATGGCTGAGATATTAGGAAAAAACCTGGACAACCTCGTTTTTTGACCTATTTTTTTACCTATATCTGGATTACAGACAATATGGATATCTAATGATAGATATTTTAAAGACCTTTTGTTGGAAGTTGGGTCAAAATCGGAAAAAATATTTTTTCACCCGAAAAAAAAAATAAAAATTTTAAATTTAAAATTTTTTTAAAATTTGTTTACCTAAAAATATCTAAAATTTGTATTTTCAAGTATAATTTGGTGAAGGGTATATAAGATTCGGCACAGCCGATTATAGCTCTCTTACTTGTTTAATAACAAAAACTTATTTATACCCTACACCACAATAGTGGTAATGGTATATTGTGTTAGTGCTCATGTTTGTAATGTGCACAAATATTAGGTTAGAATCGGTGCATTAGTTTTCATAGCCCCATACAACTGCCCTATCTGAAAATAGATAAGCTCTCATAAATATCTTAATTATAAACATAATCGAACCAAATTCATCACAGATAAGTTTTATAAAAGCTGAATTTAGTACCGATCCCATAAGAGCTCCATTCTTAAAAATTTAATTAATGTGCATAAATATTTAAAATATGTTAGTATCCAAATAAAATTCAACACAAATATGTTTCATATATACGCAAATCATCCCACCAAATTTTTGTGCCAATCGGTCCATAATTAGTCAGGCCCGAAAATCATTTTATCGAACATAAATATCTTAAAAATGTTGGTATTCAAATAAGATTAAATACAAATAAGTTTCATATCAAAAGAAAACTGTTTATAATAATATACTAGGTGTAGGGTATCATATGGACTTGCCCGACTATACTAGTTTTTGTATGAAAGAGTCGATAAAACTTAAAACTTCTATAATTTTCTTAATACTTAGTTTGTTGATCTGTATTATTTTTTTCCATTACTTTTATGTATTCGAATTCCTTTGAGTAACTACTTCTGTTATTATTAAGCAGACATATTAAGCTGCATTTTATAACTCATACATACATATTTACATGGCAAAACATACAAAAAATATAAAGAACATGATGCCACTGTGTTCTTAAGCATTTTAACCCTTATCCTGTACTCATAGGTCAAAATAGCCCAAACAGTTTTTAATGTTTTAGGAGGAAAGAGGAGTCTTTTGACCAACTAAATATTCGGGATGTAATAAATTCAGAAATCAGAAATGTTGTAATTTGCTTTTAATTTTTGCATTTTATGAAGAACAGCATAAGGGTTAAAAGGTGGACGTTCTTTAGCTATTACTTTATTTATTGTACTTACGATTGTATGGGCAGAAAGTTTCTAAGATTTTCTTTATTTAATAACATATTTCATACAATGATTTGTTTGTTTTTAACTCCCTGAGGTGTAGGAAAATACTATTTGGATTGACAACTGTTATTAGAAAAGGAGTCAGTAATAATAATAAAATAGTATTTTTGAGATTGTTCTCTTTTTTTTAAATTAATATTAAATTTTATTCAACCATTTTGGCTTGTGTTGTTTGAACATTGTGTTATATTTTGAAGAAAATTTAAATATTTGTTTAAACAGCCATCCAGCCTGTTTGTTAGTTTTGTAGTTTATATACATATATTTTCATATATATTTTTCGTTTTCTCAATATTTGTTTATGTTATTTAAGCAAATAACTTTTAACTTTGTGACTTATAAATTTTGTGTTTTCCCCTGTCCTTGTGCAGCTGCGTCTTCCTTTTCTCCACTGGTATGCTATTTTATAACGAAATACTTTTCAATTCAACTAATGCAAAGCACAAACAAATACTTGAAATTTATTCCCCAGAATAGTAGCCACTCTTATCGGTGCAGCAAAGACTTTTGCACAAAAAAAGAATATCTAAATGTTTATTTCCAATATTTTTTTCTTTTTCTAACTATTTTCTCAGTACACTTAAACAAAATATATACTGAATTTGTGCAGTAGATATTTGGCAGTAAGTAGTCGAAACTGCAACTAAATTCTTGTCAAATTAAACAAAATGTAGATCTAATTAAGATACAAAATCGAATTATTTGACATATAAAAAATGTTGTAATATTCGCTATTAGAGGAAAGATTTTTAGAAATTGTTTATAGAATTGTCTTTATGTTTATCTAATTTCTTTCGGTGTAAAATTTTGCGTTACCGCTTTTATCTGTGTGTACAGTTTTCGTTATTGTGTATGTATGTTTGTTCACTGGTTTGCGGAAGCAAAATAAAAAAAGAAACAGAAATAGAAAAAAAAAGTATAAACTGAAACTTTAGTCTCAAGAGTTTAAGTAAATTGATGCTTGTTTGTAAATTGTTTGATTTACAATTGATAATAATATGGGCAATAGTACACAACTCTATATGTGTAATTTAGGGCGGCACATATTTTGCACTTTTTGGATTTTCAATGCAGTCAAGGGTAAAATTGTTCTCCGTTGATAATGCGGGCTTTACAATAGACGACGTATCCTTTGATCGCGGTTTTTCTTTTTAATAATTTATACGTAATTTTGAAGGGTATCTATCTGTTTTTTTTTTGCTTCGAAAATATCGAATTAATTTCTTTAAATTCTAAAAAAGCCGCTGAAGTACAAATTTGCAGATCAAGAATTGGAGGCATTACTCCATGAATATTGTTATCAAACTCAACATGAGCTTGCAAAATCATTGGCAGCTACTCAAGCAGCAATTTCAAAATGTTTGCTAACAGCAGGATTTATCCAAAAGCAAGGAAATTGGTTACCATGCGAATTGAAGTCGAAAGACGATTTTGCATGTCCGAAATGATGTTTGGACGCTATAAAATAATATTATTTTTGCACCGAATCATTACTTGCGATGAAAAATGGATACATTACGATAATCCAAAGTGTAAGAGATCGTACGTGAAGGCCGATCAACCAGTCGAAGCCAAATATCCATGGCGCTAAGGTAATGGCCAGACTATCACATGGGACCCGAAAAACGTCTAGAATATGAGGCCAGACATGAAAACGTAATATTCCCACATGACAACGCTTGGCCACTTTATATTCCAGACCTTGCCCCGTCCGAATACTATTGGTTTAAATCGATGCAGAACGCTATCTCTATGATAGCCATCACTTTGCAACACGTTGGCTTGATTCGTTCTTGGCTTCAAATCCATATGGGCAATTCCACCAGAATCGCTACCACGACTGAAAACACAAAAACCCTTAAAACTTTTTCAAGATGATTTGAATAGAAGAAAATAATAAAATGTTACTATGTGAAAGTATTTAGATCATATTATAACATTTTAAAGACAAAAATAATAGTTTAAACTGATTATATTTAATTTTTTAATGATTTAGGTTGTTTTAGGCTAAAATTGCGGTGAAAACTAGGCTCCCAATTAGCATGTAGTATGAAATGAATTTGACTCTGATTGTTTTTTTGCTATTGTCAAATTGTTTATTGAAACCGAATGTATATGTATACATATATTTACAGATTATATATTGTTTTATTATAAGAGAAAAATCTATCACGTACAGTATGTCACGTACGATATTAAATTTTATTTATTATAAAATCATCCAGAGATTGTTTTTATTCAAATATGACGGATTGTAAAGGAAAAATATTTCGTTTAGTGTAAGAAATTAAAAGAAAACAAACGCCTCTCACGATTCGAATATTTTTGCATATTTCTACATGTACCTCAAAATGACTTCCGTTTTATGTCACGTACGATATACCCTTATTTCGCTCAATATATTGGACAACAATATTTCGTAAGAACTTGTTATTATTTTAAAATATAGTACCCTCTGAATGGAACATAAAGACCAAATTATTTTTCTATGGGCAAAAAAATAATAACTTATGGGCAATTTTATGTACTTGGTATCAAAAATGTTTATGTTGTTACATTTTTACCTTTGAAAACAGTAGTTTATTTCCTTTAAATAAATCGGATACTTATGATTGCAAATAAATGCAGTTTAGTAGTTTAAAATTGTAACAACTCCTTATTTATTCAAATGTACAACAACATAATGTGTTTTTATACACGTTTATAATTCGCAGAAATACACAAACTTAAATTAGACTTTATGATGTACAAGAATTAGGGATGCCAAACGGGACTGGGTTTTACAAATCCCGGGATTCGGGATTTTAGAATTTTTCGGGACCCCGGGATTTTTCGGGATCCCGGGATTTTTCGGGATTTCGGGATTTTTCGGGACATCGGGATTTTAATTAAATGTCAAAAAACATCAAGTTTAACAATAAAAACTATTTATTTCGTTAATACACTAAGTAGAAATATAACAAAGCAAAAACTAATGGATTGAATTAAAATATATATAAAGTATTGCGGAATCCGGGCTACATTTGTCTCTAGTCCCCATACATGGTCCCCTTCAGAAAATGACTTTAACATTCATAATTGTCTTATAATAATTAATATAGTGATAAAATTGAATAAACAAATTGTATATGAAAATTAATCTTTCTACCAACTCTTGTGAGGACCAGTCCATAATAATATAACCTCTATATCAGAAAATATTTTATTGTCAATAAATAATTTATATATAATGATATTAACATAAATTTCATTCATTCATAAATACTGATTCAAGTTCCCATAGAAGACCAAAACTACATATTGATGGTGGGTATAAAAGATGAATATAACACTCTTTCTTACTTGTTTTATATTAGTATTATAAGTATGCTGAAATTTAGCTTTCTATGTTTCATCCTAAAGCTAGGTACTCTGTTCAAAATTTCGTGCGAAATGCTGTCAAACTACATATAAAATAGTTGGAATGAAATATATGCGAAATAATTTCGCAAAAGCAGTACTCTGTTTTTATTGTGGAAAACATGTGAAATACATCTGGCAACCTTATTTTTCCACACGAAATAACATACGCTGCACTTCTTTCGCACGAAAAGCTAGCTGTCAAACAGCATGTAAAATTTTTCGCATGAAAAAACCATAATTTTTCGCAAATATGAACAGAGTACTAAGCTTAAAATATTAAAAAATCTCGTAATTTTCGGGATTTGTTAATCCCGAAAAATCCCGGGATTGTATTTCACAAATCCCGGGATTCGGGAAATCCCGATCCCGAAAAATCCCGGGATTTTCGGGATTGGCATCCCTAACAAGAATGCTTTAATGTTAACTCTAACAGCGCCTATAATAAACTCACTGACGACTGCAACCTCTGCCACTATTTATAAACAGATCCACCTTTCATGTAGCTTCTACAATGATCTTAACGGACAAAACTAGTATATTCGAATTCTAGAGCTTTCGATGTTAATGTTAGCAGCATAACGGACATGTTTATAAACACTTACATTCAAATTGCTATAATTCAAATCGCTATTGCAAATTCGTAACAATATTTTATATTTACAGGTTGTCCAATTTAAATTTGATTTTTCGATGACGTTGATTAGAGCTTGGAAGCACCGAAAATCGAAAAAAAGTATAATATTAGTAGGGCCACCCTAGTGTACATGAGAATATATTTTCTTGAAGCATATTTTTGTGACAGTTTTTGTTTCTGTTTTAGTTTCTTCTTCCAACTAGTTTTAGCATTTCACTATGCACTCTCTGTTAGTCGATGCCAGTTCTGCCTGTTAGTTAGTTTTTGTTTATTTTGTTGTTGTTGTTGTTGTTGTGCATCACTATATTGAGTCGTATCCTTTGGTTTCGTTTGATGGCCGTAGTGAGTAGTAGAGGAAATAGTAAATGATGATACTGTTATTATGACATTACCATTGATGCCATCGTTGATATTGTTGCCTGGTTATTTCTTTCTTTCTTGCTTGCTTTCTGTGAGTGTGGAAAAATGTAACTGTTGTCGTTTGTTTTGAATTGACCACAAAGGTTTTACTTTGAGTGTTCGAGTATGTGCGTCTGTGTGTGTTAAGGATTTTCTTGATACGTTTTCTAGTTTTTTTTGTTTCAGTTTATTTATACTTGTTGTTTGTACGGTCGGTTGGTACGAGAAATGAAATGAATATTATGTATGCTGTATGATTGTCCCATGCAATATTTATTTATGCGCAATTTGCTAGCAACCAGTCTATCTACTTATTGATGGCTAAAGGATAAAAGTAGAAACAAAAAAAAAAACAAATAAAAATGTTAAAGATGTATTTAAAATTAAAAGGCTTTAGGTTGAATACATTTAAATTTTTAATGTAAAAGTTACTGGAAGATTTGTTCAAACCAATGAAATTCTTTGTTTTAGAAATGAGAAAGCCTTAAGAAGTAATAGTTGAATAATCCAAGGTAACTATTGAAGAAATGCTTATAAATTCTAAATAATATTGCATATGATCTCTACTTTTAACATGCAATTTCAAGAAATGAAAAATGGATGATTTTGCAGCATGATATTTGGAGGTTTTTCTCAACTCTAATTTTGATTAAAAACTTTTTTTTTTACATTGCAAAATAAACTTCGCTATCTATAAGAATCCAGTAAATGTGGAAATGGACCATAAATATAAAAAAAATTTGCTTGGTCTGTATTAACCCATGATAAACTGAAGTCAAAAATAGTATTTTTAAAGCAATTTAAAAATGTGGAACTTTTTCAAATTTTTAGCTTTTATTTTGAAACATTTGTATACAAAATTTGTCAAAGTATTGGCCATTATTAATTAGCTATGACCTTTTGCCATCTTTCTGGCAACATATGGATTCCGAGCAAAAAAACTGCTCATCTTTTGAGGCCAAGAACAAATAAAGCCAATATCGGATACTCTGTTCCAAAGAGAGCGTTCTTCATCGATCGAAATAATAGTAGGAAGGGCAAGGTCTGGACTATAAGGCGGTTGAGGCAAAACTTCCCAACTACTTCATTCTAAATACTTTTAAACAGATATTGCAACAGGTGACTGGTATTACAGTATATTACGAATCCATGTCTGGCCGCATAATCTGGGCGTTTTTCGACCAATGCTCGTTTCATACAAATCAGTTGTATTCTGTAAAGGTCGTCTGGTCAGATTTCAATAGGGAGAATTACCTTAGCGCCATGGATATTTGGCTTTGGAGTCGATTCGGCTGGTTGGCCGGGCTTCACGAACTCTCTTATGCTTCGGGTTATTGTAATGGATCCATTTTTCATCGCAAGTAATGTTTCGGTGCAAAAATTATTTTCTTTTATAGATTTTACATCATTTCGGACATGCAAAATGGTCTTTCAACATCTTTCGGCTTCAATTCGTATGGTACCCATTTTCCCTGATTTTGATTGAATCCCGCTGTTCGAAAACGTTTTGAAATTGCTGCTTAAGTAGCACCCAATGATTTTGCAAGCTCTTGTTGAGTTTTACAACAATCTTCATGGAGTAATGCCTCCAATTCTTGATCCTAAAATTTTGTTGGCCGGCCTGGGTGATCTTTATCTTTTAGCGAAATCTTTGGAACACATTCACCATAAGCATTGGTGAGCAATCGATGTGCTTCAGGGACACTTTTTTCAAATTAAAGAAGTAAAGTAAAACTTCCTGCATATGACGATTCGGTGGTACAAAATTCGACATTTCCGATAACTAGTGAAATGAAAAAAAATTTAATTTTTTTAAAATCTCGTTTTAAGCAATTTTCTAAAATATAAAATTTGGAATTTGATTTTTTAAAAATTAGCGATGTCTGAACAGTTTTATATTTATTTTTAAGCGTTTATGGGAAAATGAAACAGACCATTTATTTTTAATTGATTTTTTCTTTGATCTTGGGAGCAACGAAAATTTGAAAGTCCTAATTAAGGGCCATCTTAATAAGTATTATTCGCTTAACATGTTGAAACTTATAAATAACCAAAATATGAATTATATTAAAATTAACTATAATAAATTTACATAAACCTTTTTAAAGTTCTCATGAATTTTAAACCAACCGTTTTCTTCAATAGCCTACGTATGATTAATATTAATTAATAAAAATCAATCATACGCCTTCGAGTAACTTTTGTACACATATTGCTACAAATGTATTTTTAAATCAAAATAGACAAAAAACCAAAACGGAGAGAAAAAAAGAATAAAATTGTCACAGAAATACCATTAATTTTTCAATACTCGTGCACATTGAATGTAGCCGTATAGTATCTTTTGGAATTTGTTTGTGTTTTTGAAATTGTGTCTGTGATTAATTGCCCAATGGTTCATTAGTTTACCAGTAAATATCATTCATATATGTACGAATATTTGTTGTTGTTGTTGGTTTTTTATTTGGAATTGCTGTCGTTTTATGTGTGTGTTTGTGTGTAGCTTTTGTAATGTATTCGAAATCAAGGCAATTGATAATGAATGTTTGGCTCCATCAATAGAACTATTAAGAAATACAAATATGAACGCCTAAAAACATACTACAGAAACACATTTACAAAACAAAAAAACATCTATACTTCCATCCAATTGATGGCAAAGTAAACAGTAAAAAAAAGTAAGGGGAGAAAAACAAGCTATTTCCGTTTATGATCATTTATAATGATGTTAATGTAGACAAATGATGGGAAAAAATTGGTATTTCATTTGCCAAACAATTATTAGATAATGATTTCTTCAAATGAATTTCTTACAATTTCCGTAGTAGAAAGTAATATCGATTTTAGTAAGGTTTGGAAATTAGCAAAGCAATTTTAAATTAAGTTTTTTTTTTGATTTTTATAATTTTATATTAAACTTTTTGCGTGATATAAATTAGACTTAGTAATTGTAATAACAATTTGTGTTATTGGTCCCGCTTAAATTCCATTCCATTTTATTATGTTAGTTAGCGTTTTGTTTATGGCAGCCTATTTTTGGTGTTTCTATTACAATTTTTCAATTCTATTGTCATTGATAAACGTTTGGCAACTGTCAAATGGCAAATTTGTGCCATAAATTAAAAACATAAGTAGAATATTTTCAAATAACACTCGCCCACTCATACTCTAACAGATTCACACATACAAATTTGGTTTGTAATGAAAGAATGTGCAGCATTCGAAAACAAAAAAAAAAAAACACAAAATTGGTTCAAAAGCTTTTTCGGAAAATTGAAAACAACATTTGCAAGTGGCATTGTTTTTGTTTTCAAATTAGTTAAGGGCCTAAATATGGCAACAAACATAAAAATATTGTTCAAATTTAGTACTGATATTGACAGTAGTTATATAGGGGGTGTTCGCTCATATGTCCACGCAAAATTTGATATTCAAACTACAGGTTCCAATCTTCAGGATAACTAACTGATTGAATATTATACATTATCCAATATTTCAATAAAAAAGTTATGAAGTAATTATTGAGGTCTCACAAGGTGGTCTCTATTTTGCACTTTTTTGAGTTTAGAGTTTGAATATTTTATTTGAATTTTCGAGTTTTGGGTCAAAGTAGCAGTATTTTAGAAAAAATTAAAAAACTAAATGTTAAAAAAGTAGTTTTATAATTGCATCGATAATTGATACAAAAAAAAACATAAGCATTTTATGCATATCAGAAATTCCAAATTTTATATTTTCAAAATTTTTTTTTAACTAAATTTTCAAAAATTTTGAAAATAGTTTTCTATTCCATTCTTGGAAATGGGGATTAAAAATTTAAATTTTTGCAGCTCTTTTATAAATGAAATTTTAAAAATTAAAACAGTTGTCTTTGATTCTAATAAACCGTAAATTAGGATTGAAAATTTAAACTGTTTTATGTATCTATTTTGGGTTTGCTTGGATAACGATTTAAAATTGGCCAATTTCGGCCATAAATTTGTTAAAATTGTTTCTCAAAAAAAAAAAAAACATTTCGTAGCCTATTTTCTAATATTTAATATCATATTGTATCTCTAGGTTGCTAGTTTACTTGTTGGTAATTTTAAATTTTTAGGACATTGGTCTTTTATATCTGGGGTCAAAATTGCCTAGACTCCAAAGTTAGACCGCTACACTTAAAATTAAAAATGCTTGTTTTTCAACAAATGGCGTATCTTTTGAACGCGTTTTTTGTTTTTAATAACTTATATCTCATTTTGAAGGGTACATATCTGTCATCTGTCATTCTCACTTAGTTATTGATCATTATAGTGTAAACAACATTTTTTTATTGCAATGAAAATGTCGAATTTTTACCAACGAATCGTCAGTACGTGGTAAAAGACCAACAAAAAAATACCCGTGTCTCCCAGTTTTGCCAAAAGTCATGCCCTTTTTTTATAGGCCCCTAAAGACTTGGGGCCTCGGTGTCATTTTTGCAAAAAAATTATCATTTTCTCAGGCTCATATTTTGCAAACATTTCGGATTTTTGATTTACTCTCTGAGGCAGTTGTAACCCTTGTTATAAAGAACAAAAATTGTGAACAAATAAAATCAAAACAAGTAAGAAATTGTGAACAAATAAAATCGAAACAAGTAAGAAAGTATGGTCGGTCAAGCCCGGCCATATAATACCCTACACTAAGTAAATGAGCAAAATCATTTTTCTTTTATAATTTCAATAATTTATTTTCGTGAATAAATTTCGGAAATTTCGGAGCCATGAAATTATATCATGTTATTTATGTCTATATGAAAGTTATTCGTGTTTAATTTTATGTGTATACCAACATTTTTAAGAGATTTATGCTCGTTAAAGATATTTTCGGAAATGGACCTTATATGGGAGCTATGAGCAATTATGGACCGATCACCATGAAATTAAGTATTGAAGTTATTTATGTTGAATTTTATGTGTATACCAACATTTTTAGGTGATTTATGCACGTTAAAGTGATTTTCGGATGCGGATCTTATATGGGAGCTATGACTAATTATAGACCATTCATAATAAAATTTGGTGACATGAATTTCGTATATATAAAACTTATTTGGAGCAAAATTTGTGTAGATACCTATATAAATTAAACATTTATGACCGATCAAGTCCAATTTCGGGAGGACATTTGTATGGGGGCTAGGTGAAATAATGGACCGATTTCTACCAGTTTCAATAGGCTCCGTCCTTGGGCCAAAACAATTATATGTACCAAATTTCATCCAAATATCTTCAAAATTGCGGTCTGTATTCTGCGCACAAGTTTTACATGGACAGCCAGCCAGACGGACGGACATCGTTTAATCGACTCAGAAAGTGATTCTAAGTCGATCGGTATACTTTAGGGTTGGTGTTAAACTAATATTTTTGGGCGGTACAAACATCTCCCCACTATGTTGGTGTAGGGTATAAAAACTTCATCTTCAAGATCAAAACCGCAAAAAACTTTAAAAAATTCGAAATGAATTTTTTTAAAGCTGCCAAAAGTATGCTTTAGTTTATAATAATTTAATAGTTTATGGCCCAAAATACTTACTTCCTTTAGCTTTTTCTTACTAACTTATATTGACCTACCTAAACGGTGTTAAGAATCATTCCTAGGAAGTTTATATGTTCTAGAAAGTTGTTTTTTGAGATCTTAGGTTTTTTGATTTTATATGTTCACAATTTTCTTTATGACAAGGGCTACAACTTTGCCTAAGAGAGTAAATCAAAATTCTGAACGTTTAAAAGAAATTTTGAAAATGTGAAATTTGGGATTTGAGATTCATACATATGTAATGGGTCATCGATGTAAAACATCTATGGATGAATGAAATAAAAAAAACTACTTTTAATTGAATTTTTTAAAATTTATTTTCCATAATTTACAGTAATACTTTCACTAGCTGTTATTAACTAGTTGTTATTGCGAATTGTTGCTTTTTTAATTAAATGTCACTTAATCTAATAATAAATCCATTTTATCTAAGGACCACATCTGTTGTATACGTATTTACACAATATTATCTTGATTATTTCACATACACATAAGTAAACTTAAAAATAAAGTTTATCTTGTGGTTTGTAACATAATTATTTAGTAGACTAAATCATTAACATTTCTGTCTCAAACAACATCAAGTTCAAAAGTTTGAAATTTACAAAAATATGCAATGTTAATTAAAAATATAAAAAAGGTCGTTAAAGTACATAATTTCAACTTTGTGCTAATTATTAAATATTTACAATGTAGATGAGACGTATGGTATGTATAATTCAACCAAAACTTTGCTATTTTCTTGCAACAAATTAAACAAAACTTATTCTCAAGGATTTTATTTTTCCATTCATGTGTGATACTTTATGTGTTTATGTGTGATATGTTCAGATGCTACCTTTTTATTATAAATTAAATTCCTTTAATTAAAATGTCACAAATAGAATTTCTAAACGTGGTATTAATTATTAAAAAAAAAATAGAAGATAAATAAAAAAGCAGATAATTTTAAAATCTCTGAACAAACATTTCTCTGAACAAAGTGGCATTATAAAACATGAAAATAAAAATAAATAAGTAAAAAGACCATACAGATTTACAAACATGCTCATTTAAACTTATTTTCTTGTTTGTAGAATGTACTCGGAATACAGATGCTACAGACGTACGCATGTACATTAGGGCCGCACTTATAATTTTCACTTCTCTCAAGGATTACAATTGCTCTCTGACATCTTATAACTCAAGGCTGAAAATTTTAACAAAATCGGATAATTTTTAGAATATTGAAAACATAATTCAATTAAAATTTTTTTTTTATAGATATCCATAGATGTTTAAAAATAACATATTAAAAAATGATACCAAAAATAAATTTTTTTGTGTTTTTAATACTTATTTAGCATTTATTAGAATCAAAAATAATTTTTGCAATTTCGTTTAAAAAATATTGAAAATGTAAAATTCGGATTTTGAGATATTTATGAATTTTTGTGATTTTTTTTTTGTTTAAATTTTACTACTTTGTTAGGTCAAACGTGAAACTAAAATGTGCAACTTCTAAACATTGTCCGATTTTGTTTAAATTTCAGCATGACAGAGAACAATTTTAGACCTTGAGAACAACGAAAAAGTCCTTTACAAGGGCCACCCTAATGTACAATATACAAATAAAAGTGGGTATGAATGGATTGAATATTCCCTTGGTAAACAAATACAAGTGTAAAATAAAAGAATATGCAACATGCCAGTTGATTGCTACTCATACTACTCATGTTTTTAATGCACACCAATAGACATTGCCAAACACGCATGCATTTTTACTTAAACATACGTACGTATGCATGTAAAGAGTTTAATTGGAAAGTGTGTAAAAAACATTTTTGTTTTTCTTCAGAAATTATTTAAGTAATGGAATATTTATGTACATATCACCTGTTAAATGTCAGCTGGTGGTCCTACACTTTCTGTCTACAACTTGAAATGAATTACCGCGACAAACGTTGAAATATGAAAAAATTAATGTCCAATTTTTCAATGTCTGGTTATTTTTATTATCGTAACAATATACTCAAATGTTTCATACACAAATTGCTATCAAGTGCTTGACTTTTTTTAAATAAATGAATATTTCATAGCTTTTATTAATATGTGATAAAATTCATATATAATTTTGAAAACTTTTGGAATTACCCTCGTAATTTTTCTAGATAGTGTTACATATTATAATGATTACCAAGTGTGAGTCTAAATTTATATGTATGTATTATACAAATATGGTTTAAATTTAATTAAGTTCTTATTTTTAGCAGATTTTGTGATACTAGAAATGAACTGGAAATTATTATTAAGACTACATTTTTTTAAAAAATTCTAAAAAGACAGTTTTAAAATGTTAATTTTTTTCAAAATTATTTATAAACTAGCTGACCCGACAGACGTTGCCCTGTCCAACTTAAACAAATGTTTGTGTTCGATTTGTGAATTTGTGAGAAACGGTTTGAAAAGGGTAAAAATAGTTAAAAAGAAAAAAAACGTATTATTGATAATTTTTATTCATAAAATATACATAGAAGCGCTACTGAGAGACAAAGAACATAAGTTTTTTGTAAAAAAACCTAAGTCTTGCAACAACAGAATACATGTAAATCTATGTACATATTTTGAGTTTTTATATACGTAATCGAATTTTGGTCTGAAAAATGAGTGATCACAGATCGAGCTCCTTTTCTTGATCAAACGCTTATTGGCCAAGTTATTAGCGAATTTAGATATTTTTAGTTTTTATATAAAAAAATCGATTTTCGTTAAGAAATATGAGTGATCACAGATCGAGCTCCATTTTTTGATTAAACGCTTATTGGCCAAGTTATTAGCGAATTTAGATATTTTGAGTTTTTATATAAAAAATCGATTTTTGGTCACAGATCGAGCATTTTTTCTTGATTAAATTGGCCAAGTTATTAACGAATTTAGATATTTTGAGTTTTTATATAAAAAATCGAATTTTTGTCAGAAATATGAGTGATCACAGATCGAGCTCCTTTCCTTGATTAAACGCTTATTGGCCAAGTTATTAGCGAATTTAGATATTTTGAGTTTTTATATAAAAAATCGAAGTTTTGTCAGAAATATGAGTGATCACAGATCGAGCTCCTTTTCTTGATTAAACGCTTATTGGCCAAGTTATTAGCGAATTTAGATATTTTAAGTTTTTATATACAAAATCGATTTTTGTTAAGAAATATGAGTGATGACAGATCGAGCTCCTATTCTTGATTAAACGCATATTAGCCAAGTTTTTAGCGAATTTAGATATTTTGAGTTTTTTAAAAAATCGATTTTTGGTCAAAAATATGAGTGATCACAGATCGAGCTCCATTTATCGATTAAACGCTTATTGGCCAAGTTTTTAGCGAATTTAGATATTTTGAGTTTTTATATAAAAAATTGAATTTTGGTCAGAAATATGAGTGATCACAGATCGAGCTCCTTTTCTTGATTAAACGCTTATTGGCCAAGTTATTAGCGAATTTAGATATTTTGAGTTTTTATATAAAAAATCGATTCTTGTTAAGAAATATGAGTGATCACAGATCGAGCTCCTTTTCTTGATTAAACGCTTATTGGCCAAGTTATTAGCGAATTTAGATATTTTGAGTTTTTATATAAAAAATCGAATTTTGGTCAGAAATAAGAGTGATCAAAGATCGAACTCTATTTCTTGATTCAACGCTTATTGACAAGTTATTATCAATTTTAGATATTTTGAGTTTTTATATAAAAAATCGAATTTTTGTCAGAAATATCAGTGATCACAGATCGAGCTCCTTCTCTTGATTAACGCTTATTGGCCAAGTTATTAGCGAATTTAGATATTTTGAGTTTTTATATAAAAAATCGAATTTTTGTCAGAAATATCAGTGATCACAGATCGAGCTCCTTTTCTTGATTAAACGCTTATTGGCCAAGTTATTAGCGAATTTAGATATTTTGAGTTTTTATATAAAAAATCGATTTTTGGTCAGAAATATGAGTGATCACAGATCGAGCTCCTTTTCTTGATTAAACGCTTATTGGCCAAGTTATTAGCGAATTTAGATATTTTGAGTTTTTATATAAAAAATCGAATTTTTGACAGAAATATGAGTGATCACAGATCGAGCTCCTTTTCTTGATTAAACGCTTATTGGCCAAGTTATTAGCGAATTTAGATATTTTGAGTTTTTATATAAAAAATCGAATTTTGGTCAGAAATAAGAGTGATCAAAGATCGAACTCTATTTCTTGATTCAACGCTTATTGACAAGTTATTATCAATTTTAGATATTTTGAGTTTTTATATAAAAAATCGAATTTTTGTCAGAAATATCAGTGATCACAGATCGAGCTCCTTTTCTAGATTAAATGCTTATTGGCCAAGTTATTAGCGAATTGAAATATTTTGAGTTTTTATATAAAAAATCGAATTTTTGTCAGAAATATCAGTGATCACAGATCGAGCTCCTTCTCTTGATTAACGCTTATTGGCCAAGTTATTAGCGAATTTAGATATTTTGAGTTTTTATATAAAAAATCGAATTTTTGTCAGAAATATCAGTGATCACAGATCGAGCTCCTTTTCTTGATTAAACGCTTATTGGCCAAGTTATTAGCGAATTTAGATATTTTGAGTTTTTATATAAAAAATCGAATTTTGGTCAGAAATATGAGTGATCACAGATCGAGCTCCTTTTCATGATTAAACGCATATTGGCCAAGTTAATATTGATTTAAGCTATTGTGAGTTTTTATATAAGTAATCGAATTTTGGTCTGAAATATGATTGATCACAGTCCGATGTATTTTGCAGTGGTATTTAATAAGTGGGCGTATTAGTGGACAATTTTTATTTATGTAAAAACTTTTTCCGACTATGTATTGCCAACATTAAAAAAAAAAATATTTAAATCGGTCCAGGCGTCCTGCGATTTTAGATATATCGAAAAAAATTGGCGTGGTCAATCTTTCTTGAAGTAAAAACTTAAATTGGATTAATATGATCATTTAAACAAAAAATTATCCAAATCGATGTAGCCTTTTTCCGAAAGTGGGCGGTGTCAATTTTTCATTCAGTAAAAACCTAAGATGGGCTATGTCCAACATTTAAAAAAAAAAATTTTCTAAATTGGTCCGGCCGTTCTCTACTGACTAAATTACCAATGAACGACATTTGATTTTTATTTATATAGATAGATTATTTAAGACAAAACATCTGGAATTTTAAATGGTTGGGCTTTCCTATGAAATTTATTTAAAAATAAAATATAATTTTCACTACAAATTTTTTTTCTAGAAAAGCATCAGCAAAATGGCCTATTTTGCATTATTATTTTCGGAAGCGGGTCTATATGGGAGCTATGACTAATTATGGACCGATCGTAACAAAATTTGGTGACATGAATTTTGTATATATAAAACTTATTTGGGGCGCAATTTGTGGAGATACATTTTTAAATTAAACATTTATCACCGATAAAGTCCAATTTCGGAAGGACATTTGTATGGGGGCTAGGTGAAATAATGCACCGATTTCAGCCAGTTTCAATACGCTTGGTGCTTGGGCCGAAAAAATAATATGCACAACATTTGATCGAAATATCTTCAAAATTCCGACCTGTACTCTGCGCACAAGGTTTACATGGACAGCCAGCCAGACGGACGGACATCGTTTAATCGACTCAGAAAGTGATTCTTAGTCGATCGGTATACTTTAAGGTGGGTGTTAGACTAATATTTTTGGGCGTTACAAACATCTGCACAAACGCATAATACCCTCCCCACTATGGTGGTATAGGGTATAATTAAATGCAAAAGCGTAAGAATTTAGGAGAGAAAAATTATGTTCTACTTATAACAATCATTCAGTAATAAATGTGACAGCTGTCAAAGTTTTGTCTAAAATAATTTCAAAAACAGTTTCAGAATCGTTTATCAAAATGTTTGTGTTCCATTATATAATGTATTGCGATTTCATTTCATTGGCTGATCGTGTTTGTTTGCGGAGTTCGGCAAAGTGGAGATCGGCCAGTGTTAGGCATTCGGTAAAAATTTGGCCCAACTAAATACTGAAATTCTAATTAAAATCGAGAAACAAAACGAATGTAAATATAAATTGTTTTTACTTTATATACATACGTGAAATAAAACAATCCCTGGATATTTGTAATGAAATGGCAAACATGTAAAAATTAAAAGGTTGAATTCAAGTGTATTTTAATATTTTTTTAACTAAACAAACTACAGAGATAAATATTGTTAAATTGTTGTAACTGTAAAATAGTATAACTATTTAAAAAAGTTTGACCGAACTTTACAAAATTGAGGAATTCGACTTAGTTTATGGTCTGAAACATATTGTTCGGTTGCACTTTACTATTTATGTTGTTAATTATGCTGTCTAAAATCACGTATTTATAAATATTTTATTTGCTTACAGCATAACTAAGTTTTGTTACACTAAATACTTAATAATGGATGATAGGGTAAAACATACATACATACATTTGCTAAAACAAATATGTACTTACAAATTAAACAATAACAATTTGGTAAAATATGCCTTAAAGGTGAATGAAACTTTTCCATCAGTTTATTTCACACAAATCAAATACAATCATTTATTTTTTTTTAGCAGATTTATGTAGAAGTGCGTATGTATTATCTACAATTATCTGCAACATATGTATGGATGTAAGCTAACATGTGTGTAAACGAATGTGTAATAAAACAATCCCTATAAGGAAGGATTGCCAAAACTTAATAGGCTTCATTAAACACATAGTAAGTATGTTAATATTTGGCCAGTAACTCTATGTGTTTGGTTTGTGGTTGTGTACGATTTCAGGCACGTAAAAACTGTTATAATGTTTTACGCACAAAAAGATTAATTCAACATAATAAGCCTTTGGAGAGAAAAACTAAAAAAAAACCTATAAAATTTCTAAATACTCTAGCACAAAACAAAGAAATTAAGATAAAAAATTCATGATTTTAGTTGTTGTTTTTTTTTGTTTAGTTCATTTCTATGCTCAAGCCTTAAGCATTTATTAGCAAAAAGGCTACGAGAAAAAAGTCAGATTAAAACTAACGGGGGAAAAAAGAGAAATTATATACAAATACCTACCTACTACAACTACTGCTACAATTTACTTTCATCTTTGTGTGTGTTCATACAAAATTTGAGGTCTAGCATTCTAAACATAAAGTCAGACAAACCGTTGGCAGGCTGTCTGGCGTTTGTGAAAAACAATAGTGAGTAAACAACAAAAACTTTATGGTGAAAACAAATAAACTCATCTTGGTATGCTGCATATTTAGCTGGTTTTAGAAAATAATAAGCGTTTTTTTGTTATAAATAAATGAGATTTTGAAGAACTATTTTGGGAAAAATATTTTTTTAAACCTTTTTTAAATAAATCGAAAAAAATAGGGGAATCCAAAGGGTCTCCTATTAGGTCGTATTGTCATAATGTCATAAAATATTTATTTAGTTTAAATAAATTTTTGTTGGGTTTCAAACAAAAAAGTTATAAACTAATAAGACTTTTAGAACTATGTTTATTGGTTTGTCATAAAAAATTCACTTTTTTTTTTGCAGCACAACAAGAATTTGTTTAAACTAAAAAAAATATTTTACGACATTATGTTACTGGCAATTTTGTAAAAAGTTAATTTTGTTCTAAAATATTTTTTAATAAAGAATATTCAGAAATTCGTTTTGGTTATAATTTTGTGAAAAAAACAAAAATAATAATTTTTCAGAATTTTTTAAAAAAAAAATAAATTTTTTTATAAATTACAATTACTTTCGTTAACTGAAAATATTAAAAAATTAAGCTTTTTTCCCCCAAACTAACACACTGACAACACTGTTGACTCATCATCATCATCAGCAACCACCACAGGTTCAGTTTCAACACAAAAACATACACAGAAATTTACAGTCTTTTATGCATAAACAAAGAGAGCGAGAAAACAAAAACCATTCAAGCATTTTGGTAAAACAAAGCTTATTGAGACACAGGAAGGAAGGATTTAACGCCAAAGGCTATTGGCGGAAATTATTGTGTTTTACGCTGAAATGGTGAAAGCCAAACAAAAAAAAAACCCTAAACATACAATCTAACAAACAAAAAAAAAATGTAACCTCTACGAACACAAAGATATTTCTACTTGTAAACGTTTGTTATTTCTTTTATGAATAGCGAACAACAACTACAAAAAAAAAGAACAAATTTGGGATGCTTTTTCTATTCTAGCCATATTAACTAAACTCTGCTGTGTTACATTTTGTACTAGGGTTTATTAAAAATAAAATTAATTGCTTAGAATGAAAAACAAAAAAATGTATGGGAATTCTAGGATACACTGAGAGAAAATCCTTTGTGGTTTACATACATATATATGTGTGTGTCTAATAGCAGGGCTTTATTTGTATACTACCAAAGGAAGTTGATATCACTGGTCAATTTTGACCCCAGTTAAAAAAGGGTTAGCAATCCAAAGAAACAATCTGAAATTAAATATTTGAAAGAAGCCTACGAAATGTTCTTTTAAAGCAGGATTTTCTCAACATTTAATTTTTAATTTTTTTATTCAATATAAAAATCAAATATATTTTTTACAAAAAATAGCACCTATCACAGAATTTGTAAAATTAAACACTAAAATTCGTTATTTTACCCTACACCACCATAGTGGGGAGGGTATTATGCGTTTGTGCTGATGTTTGTAAAGCTCAAAAATATTGGTCTAACACCCATCATACCCGATCGACTGAGAATCACTTTCTGAGACTCACGTTGTCCGTCTTTTGGAAATAAATTGGTATCTCCGGAACTATTAGAGATATAGTTACAAAACTTCACATGGTTTTGAGATGATTTGCAGTTGTTCAGCTTCCTAGGCGTAATGGGGGCCAGTGCGACGCCTTCAAAGTTGGTCACCTCGGGTCTCACATTTAAAAAAAAAATGTCCAAAAATCCATTTATGATCCGAATGAGCTGAAATTTAAAATATAAATAGTCCTTAAAAAGATTAAAATTACGCTTACGTTGAAGAGATATTTAGCTTTATTTATTTTTTTCTTAATTTTGCTCTTTCTTTTTTATTTTTTAGATATGTCGGACCTACGGAGGGTCGAAATTTGTTTTTTAAAATATCAGCTATATTTGCTATAAAAACTTCTATATAAATAAAAATGAAATGTCGTTCGTTGGTAATTGCATCAGTAGAGAACGGCCGGATTAGACAAATTTTTTAAATGTTTATGGAATGAAAAATTGACCACGACCACTTTTTTTCGATATATCTTAAATCGGAAAACGGCTACATCGATTTGGCTAATTTTTTGTTTAAATGATCATAGTAATCCAGTTTAAGTTTTTACTGAAAGAAAAATTGACCACGCCATTTTTTTTTCGATATATCTAAAATCGCAGGACGCCTAGACCGATTTAACTATTTTTTGTAATATTCGCAATACATAGTCCGCAAAAGTATTTACATAAATAAAAATTGTCCACGTCCACTACACATCTGCAAAATACATCGGTCTGTGATCAATCATATTTCAGACCAAAATTCGATTACTTATATAAAAACTCACAATAGCTTAAATCGATAATAACTTGGCCAATAAGCGATTAATCAAGAAAAGAACCTCGATCTGTGATCACTCATATTTCTGACCAAAAATCGATTTTTTATATAAAAACTCAAAATATCTAAATTCGCTAATAACTTGGCCAATAAGCGATTAATCAAGAAAAGAACCTCGATCAGTGATCACTCATATTTCTATTTCAAACCGCTTCTCACAAATTCACAAATCGAACACAAGCATTTTTTTTAATTTGGACAGGACAACGTCTGTCGGGTCAGCTAGTTCTAAATAAAATAAATAAAACTTGCTAATAGTTATCTTGTTCCTATAAAAACTTGCAAGCATCCAAAGTTGGAACATGTATATTTTAAGTTTTTTTTTTTCACAAAAAGGTCCCAATTTTTTTTTCTTTTGTAGAAAAAAAATGTCCAGAAAGAGAAATTAATGCAAAATCTTGTAAAGTAAAACTTGGCTCACATAAGCAGACCTAGATCTCCACACCTATCCATATTTGGACAATTCTAAAAACGCAGCGCTCTTATCATCGAAAAAGTTTTATTTTTGTTTAATATCACACGGTAAATAAAGGCACACATTTTTACATATATACACAGTGCCTTCTTCTAGTAGTTTCACGAATTATCAAACGGACAAAACTAGAATGTTCAATTTCTAGAGCTTTTAGCAGCTTTAATGTTAATGTTGTTATACTTATCAACAATGTTAATAACTGCGTGTTATCAACAATGTTGATAAGTAGAAGTTTCGAGCACTGGAAATATTTATAAATATGATGAATGTTGCAAACAGTCGTTACAGACCGTTCAATTCAAATTAATAGTACAATTTCATAACAATATCTAGTTTCCCAGTTGGTTGAGTGTTTTTCTGCAATATTGCAGTATTCGCTTGTTCAACTCGTAAGGGAGACTACTGTTTGTTACGAACATTTCTTTGTCACTGTGTTCTCTAAATAAAATTAAAATATAAATGGTATTATTACAGAAACATATACATTAATAAACTCAACTTGCCTGCAGTAATACTCCTAAAAGCTGAGAAGGATCATCAAATGTGATCGCATTATGTAGAGATCAATATTTTAAAGCAATTTGAATTAGATTTTAATTAACAAAAATGTAATCATTGAAAGGTTGAATGAATTTTATTACGAATTAATTCTGTATTTTGTATAGATCAGATAAAATGTCAGTCATTACTAAACGACTTCTAAGTAATGCGGATGGTATTAAGTTGTTACAGAAAAGTAAATTGTTTAGTAATTGCAAGTCATAAACAAGTTCTTTGTCAGGTTTGTGATGGATGCATAATACTTAGTCGCATTCAATATCTTCTTTTCTGGGTTTCCTTATACAAAAAACTTATAAATTTAATTATATTGACAACATTAGTTAGTGTGCTTCAAAGTCGTACTAAATGTAATCTTACATTTAGTAAAACCTTCCCTTTCCATTTTTTTGTTGTATTCAGTTAGTAGTAAGTAATAGTGTTGTAATCTCATTACCTTCATTATCATCATTTTTATGCCTGCATGCCCAGCAACACATACCATCTCACACACACCTACACACGCAACAAACACAAACGAAAAAAAATTAAACCTTTGCCAACAACAACAACAAAGGCAACACATTGAACAAAAAGTACATCACAGTGGAGTAAATGACGCTTTAGGCTAATTACACAAAATTATTCAAGAGCAACACTAACAAAATTTCCAGCCAACAAAAGGAATGCTGTTAAAGGATAATAAGGCTGCATGAAAAAAAACTCACACACAAAAAAACAACTAAATAATATTAAAAAACCTCCAAATGTAGCAAAAACGAAAGCAACCGAAAAAAATAAGAGGAATTTTTTGTAATTACCCAGGTTAATGTGTACCTAGGTTATGACAGGATATTAATTTACCCGGCTGTTTTGTTTTATTTGCTTCTTGTTGTCTGTGTGTGTATGTGTTTGCCTTTGCTATCTGCTAAGGATACAAAAGGATGTGTGTTTAAGTGTTGAGCTTTTGACATTCTATGCCAAACAATTAAGTGATTGTGGTATTAAATATACCAACAAAAAATATATAAAAAATAATAATAAAAAAAATGTTCAAGTAAATTGTTTTGGTGGGTGGAGACAACCAAACCAGGAATCAACATTATTTAAATCATTCGAGATAAAACATAAAAGAAAATTAAGAAAGTAAAAGTTTTCTTCACAAAAAAAAAAGATAAAAATAAAGGTGATAATAAAGAAAAGTTAAAAGGATAAGAAAGTCAACAATTTCTTAATGATAAAGAAGTGTGTAAATATTCTTTTTTATTTGTAAGACATACATAACTCTTGAACGATTTTTAAGCATATTGAATGTTGAGAAAAAATTTCAAAGTAGTTTTAAGGAAAGTATTGGAAATTTTTGAGGTATAATTTAGAGCTATGTATATTAAAGTGACAGTTAAATTTTTAGAAATTTGTCCCATATATTTGAATTATCCACACCCAAACAAAAAATAAAGTTGTACGTGTTTAGAAACCAAGTTTTTTAACAATATTATGGTCACTGTAATTACAATATACAATAAAATCAAAATTTTTCCAAAATTACAATAAATTTTGATAGAGGAGACAAAAAAAAAAATACACGTGTATCGGCGTTTTGAAAGTTTACATCTGAATTTCATTTGAGGGGGGGTTAAATTTTCCCAACTCTGGCACATTCTTATTGTTAATCGGCATAAGAAACCATGTGATCCTTACATTTTAGGTATAAAATGTGTTCAGCAAGTTTGTGTAGAATCTTTTTTGTCCTTCTTTTAAAAAAGAGCAAAAAACACCATTAAAACAGGGATTTAAGGGGTTAAAATGTTCCGCAAAAATATTATCCGTGAAATTTTACTATGAGTCCCTGAATACACCAAGAAAATTCAACCAGAAAGATAGAAATAAGACACAACAAAAGGAAGCTTAGGGTTAATTTCGCATTTATTAAGAATTTTATTTTAAAGTATCCCAAAAAATTAGCATGAAAAAAAATAGTTCAAATTTCGCAATTTGAACTATTTTTGAACTATCGTAATCATATATACGATTGTAGTAAAGAAACATATGTTTGTTGCAATCATGTTCATGATGAACCATTATACCATAATATTTTGTTCTCAGTTTATGAAAATTATAAGCTAAGAACAACATAATGTGGTAAATACTTTATCATAAAATTGGTTGTCACAAACATATACTTATTTACTACAAACATATATATGATTGCTGTAATCATGTGTATGATAAATTTAACATATTTAGATTACCGCAATCATATAAATAATTACAGTGACCATAATATTGTTAAAAAACCTAGATTGCTATTCAGCTATTCAGCTATTTTATATTTTTTTCATAATTTTGAGTGTAGAGTTCTAACTTAGCTGCCTTGGGCAGATTTGACCCCAGTTATAAAAGGGTTAACAATGTCATGAAAATTTTAAATTACAAAATCATAACATTCGGAAATTAAATATTGAAAAATTCCCACGCTAAGCATAATAGCATTTATTAGAATGAAACGGGTGTAATTTATATAATTTTTAAGATTCGATACAGCCGAATATAGTATATATCCTTCACCAAAGTACGGTTAGTCCAAAAAATATGGTTGAAAAAAAATTTTATGTTAAAAAAAGTTTCTTTCGTTGGTAAGCTCTTTGACTTATTGGAACATAAATAAATTATTTTCCAATTCTTAGATTTTTGCATATTTCAAGATATACTCGAAAACTAGTTTTATTTTTTGTAGCGTTCTAGATTTCATATTTAGTGCTAATATATTGGAAACAACAAAACAGCTACACCTACCATTTGCACTAAACATAGTGCTATTAAAATGCTATCGATTAATGGGAACAAGATAAAAATTGCCAAGAGTTCTTTATTACGAATGTCACGTTATAAACCGTGAAAAACTCCATATATGTTTATATGTTAAAAACAGATTTTTGAATTTATTTATTAGGTGTAAAAATTAATTATTTAATCACTAACTTCAAACAAACAAATGTCCCAAATGAATTTCACTTTTCTGAACAAACCCAACTAAGATCACACACATATTGCATTTACGCGTGTTTGCATTTAGTTGAGTCATCAATTTAAATTCAGGTACATAGTTCGAAATAAATTTTGCAGAAACAAATTTCCATATTTATTTGAATTTAGTTATTCAACTGTATTAAATTTACAATGATTATATTATGGTTATAAACACTAGCACAACACAACACAACACAATAAATCCATAGTTGTGCTATCAAATATTAAAAACATAAACAAATTACAATACAGCTAAATAGATGCCCCCTGGTGGCTGCCACCACCATCACCACAAATATTGATTGTCAGTATTATATTAATTTATTATGCAATGCAACAATATAAATATGTATAACACTTCTGTTTTTTGTTTCGCTCTCCAAATATTAATAGTAAATAATTTAGAATAATAACATTTGATAACGATTATAGAAAATATGGCTACTAAATATTTAATTAAATCGGAAATCCATTATAATGCTCGCACACATCCATATTTACATCGACACTTTACCCACACAATGCGAATAATGATAATATTTAATAATAATAATAACAAATTTATAAATACATTTTTATATTTCTATTTTTGGCAGCAATTTTTCTATTTAGATGCATATGAAATACACAATTATTTTAGAGATTTAGACTCGTAGTTCAATAGTTATTGCCAATGGATAAATTAAAATAAAATATGTTTTAGAAACAAAAAAAAAAAAAGAAATAGAAATGCAAAATATGAATGTAGGTACGTATGTTCATAGATATTTTAAAATTAATTTTAAAATTTATAATAAAATAACTGCATAATAACAGTGTCAATAACAAAATCACCCCAAAATAATACGAATTAAATATTTAAAACAAAAAAAAAAATATATATAATAAATAGAAAAACTTAAAATACCATGGTCGATTAAATCTATTTTTAAAGAACTCTATAGAAGTAATGTGAAGCATATAGATAGTAACAATGATGATTGTGCTAGTTTTTGCTACAGTATTCATACAGATTATAAATTGAGCTACAAATAAAAGACTAGGGTCTGGGTACTATTAAAACTTAGAATGATATCTTTTATTTAGTTTAGTAAAACCACCAAAGCTAATCTGTGGTAGTATCAACAAGTAAGAAAATTATATTCAGCTTTATCGAACCTTATATACCCTTTACCAAAGTTTATTTGAAGATAAATTTTGAAATATTTCTCTGTAAAAAAATATATTTTTTTTAAATTTTTTGCTGAAAAAAAAATGGTTGAAAAAACCATGTTATGGTAAAAAAAAATTTCGTTGGTAAGGACTTTGACTTATTGGAACATAAATAAATTTCCAATTCTTAGATTTTTGCATTGGTCGAAAACTACTTTTATTTTTTGTAGCGTTCTGGATTTAATGTTTATTGCTAATATATTGGAAACAACAAAACAGCAACACCTACATTTTGCACTGAACATACTATAGACTAATGGAAACAAAAAACAAATAGTCAAGAGTTCTTTATTATCTTTTTCACTTTAAAGGCGTACGAATGTCACGTTATAAACCGTGTAAAATCTCAATATGTTTATATGTTAAAATATTTGTAATAAATTTAAAGTGCAAGTATTCAAAATAAGTTTATCCCTTAAATATCGTTAATATTCTCAATTGTTTAATAAATAAACAAACCAAAATTTATCCCTTGAATTGCTTACTTTTTTTTAATAATACATACATATAAATATTAACTACAATTTAAGAAGATCATGATAAAAAAATAAAAATAAATAAAAATAATTATATAACAACTTATTATAATAACAAATTAAAAACTGAAAAACCATAAGCTCTCACATTCCCATTTGCGAATGCATATTTAAATACGTTTGCCATCACGTTCATATTGAAATACAAAATTTGTTATTAATACAGTGAACATTTATTGAAAACACAGTACGACTGTATAAATTATATTATAGTTATGTACTCGCATATATAGTACATACGTATATTTATTTATACAATATATAATGTATGTTTATTCAGATTTTATTTTTAAGCGTAAATTAATTTAAGTTCAGTTCAGTTTTCAATTTATAAATAAAGTTTTATAATTTTATTGCACTACAAACGCCGACATGTTGAACATTAAACAAAAATTCATTCATGCACACATGTGCTTCCAACCTGCTAGCGACAATAAACTAACAGGAGCAACTTTAGTGATGTTGGATATTTTTTTAAGGAGACATATATGGAATATTAACTAAATGTAAACGTATGTTTTATGTTAATGGCTTTTGTTACTAGTTCCCTATTTTGTGTAGCGTTAGGTACAAAAGCTACCATTGTATACCCAGCAACCTACTTGCAAAGCTTTTCATATTCATAAACTATTATGTTTTATTTTAAAGTCGACTGCATTATCATGTTTATCAACATTTCCAACGGTAGAAACTTTTACTTATATTGTTGATAACATGCTGTTATTAACATTGTTTCTAAATATCACAACATTGTATGTGAAGCAGCTTTACAAACTCTGGGTGATCGCTGAAAATATATGAAGCTGTGTATGTAAATAGTAACAGGGAGTTGCTGAGCGGTCAGTACATCTTAAGCTCTGTTTAAGTTGACATCAACCGTATTACCAGTGTGTAATATAAGTGTGAGTATTAAAAGGGTGTGACTATTTAAATTGTTGTGTAAATTTTAATAAATAAAAAGTTGTTACAACTACTTGGTACTTTTATTTGCAATTTAAAAGAATCCGGTTTATTTAAAGGAAATAAACCACTATTTTTAAAAAGTATAAACGTAACAATAAAATAGATAGTGCTATGTTGACAATTCCTATAAATGACGGAAATATAACGCCCATATTCAAAGATTAATTACATATTAATATTTTAATTGGCAAAGTTTTTGAACAGAAAAGAGGCTTGATAAACTATTTTTAACTTATATAATCGTTTTTTGAATATGGTATATTTTTTTGTGAAGTTGGTCACATTTCATGGTTTTGTATACACATACATAAATTAGTACATAAAGTATTTTAAACACATACAGTATAAAATTTAATATTGTTTTTATTTTTTTTATAAACATTATAATTGCTCCCATATGGTATAAGCCATTTAAAATGTTGGTATAGATTTTGGTTTAATATTGAACCACAAATTTTACAGAGCAATACCATTATTTGTATTGATTGTAAGCATGTATTACATTCAGTATGTTAATAGCAACAAATGAATTTAAAAACTTTAGAAATTATAGAACTTTATAGAATAAGTAATTAGTATTTTAGTAATTTTTTTAAAATAAGTATTTTTAGTACTTTTTTTAAAAAAAGTAGTATTTTTAGTACTTTTTTTAAAAAAAGTAGTATTTTTAGTACTCTTTTTCAAAAAAGTAGTATTTTTAATAGTTTTTAAAAAAAATTTGTATTTTTATTACTTTTTTTAAAAAAGTAGTATTTTTAGTACTTTTTTTAAAAAAAGTAGTATTTTTAGTACTTTTTTTAAAAAAAAATTAGTATTTTTATTACTTTTTTTAAAAAAGTAGTATTTCTAGTACTTTTTTTAAAAAAGTAGTATTTTTAGTACTTTTTTTAAAAAAGTAGTATTTTTAGTACTTTTTTTTAAAAAAAGTAGTATTTTTAGTACTTTTTTTTAAAAAAAATTAGTATTTTTTAGTACTTTTTTTCAAAAAAAGTAGTATTTTTTTTTTAAAAAGTAGTAATTTTAGTACTTATTTCCAAAAAAGTAGTATTTTTTTAGTACTTTTTAAAAAAGTAGTATTTTTAGTACTTTTTTTTAAAAAAAGTTGTATTTTTAGTACTTTTTTAAAAAAAAAGTAGTATTTTTAGTACTTTTTTTTTAAAAAAAGTAGTATTTTTAGTACTTTTTTTTTAAAAAAAAGTAGTATTTTTAGTACTTTTTTTTTAAAAAAAAGTAGTATTTTTAGTACTTTTTTTTAAAAAAGTTGTATTTTTAGTACTTTTTTTTTTAAAAAAATTTGTATTTTTATTACTTTTTTTTAAAAATTAGTATTTTTAGTACTTTTTTTAAAAAATTAGTATTTTTAGTACTTTTTTTAAAAAAGTAGTATTTTTATTACTTTTTTTAAAAAAGTAGTATTTTTAGTCCTTTTTTTTTAAAGTAGTATTTTTAGTACTTTTTTTTTAAAAAGTAGTATTTTTAGTACTTTTTTTAAAAAAAAAGTAGTATTTTTAGTACTTTTTTTTTAAAAAAGTAGTATTTTTAGTACTTTTTTTAAAAAAAGTAGTATTTTTAGTACTTTTTTTAAAAAAAATTAGTATTTTTTAGTACTTTTTTTCAAAAAAGAAGTATTTTTAGTATTTTTTTAAAAAAGTAGTAATTTTAGTACTTTTTTTTAAAAAAAGTAGTATTTTTTAGTACTTTTTAAAAAAAGTAGTATTTTTAGTACTTTTTTTTAAAAAAGTAGTATTTTTAGTACTTTTTTTAAAAAAAAGTAGTATTTTTAGTACTTTTTTTTGGAAAAAAGTAGTATTTTTAGTACTTTTTTTTTGAAAAAAGTAGTATTTTTAGTACTTTTTTTCAAAAAAGTAGTATTTTTATTAGTTTTTAAAAAAAATAGTATTTTTATTACTTTTTTTAAAAAATTAGTATTTTTAGTACTTTTTTTAAAAAAGTAGTATTTTTTATTACTTTTTTTAAAAAAGTAGTATTTTTAGTACTTTTTTTTAAAAAGTAGTATTTTAAGTACTTTTTTTTTAAAAAGTAGTATTTTTAGTACTTTTTTTTAAAAAAAGTAGTATTTTTAGTACTTTTTTTAAAAAAATTAGTATTTTTTAGTACTTTTTTTCAAAAAAGTAGTATTTTTAGTATTTTTTAAAAAAGTAGTAATTTTAGTACTTTTTTTTAAAAAAGTAGTATTTTTTAGTACTTTTTAAAAAAAGTAGTATTTTTAGTACTTTTTTTTTAAAAAAAGTAGTATTTTTAGTACTTTTTTTTTTGAAAAAAGTAGTATTTTTAGTACTTTTTTACAAAAAAGTAGTATTTTTATTAGTTTTTAAAAAAAGTAGTATTTTTATTACTTTTTTTAAAAAAGTAGTATTTTTAGTATTTTTTTTTTAAAAAGTAGTATTTTTAGTACTTTTTTTTTAAAAAGTAGTATTTTTAGTACTATTTTTTAAAAAAAGTAGTATTTTTAGTACTTTTTTTAAAAAAAATTAGTATTTTTTAGTACTTTTTTTCAAAAAAGTAGTATTTTTAGTATTTTTTTAAAAAAGTAGTAATTTTAGTACTTTTTTTTAAAAAAGTAGTATTTTTTAGTATTTTTTTAAAAAAGTAGTATTTTTAGTACTTTTTTTTAAAGTACTTTTTTAGTACTTTTTTCTTAAAAAAGTAGTAGTATTTTTAGTATTTTTTTTCAAAAAAGTAGTATTTTTAAAAAAAGTAGTGTGTTTAGTACTTTTTTTTTAAAAAAAGTAGTATTTTTAATACTTTTTTTCAAAAAAGTAGTATTTTTAGTACTTTTTTTCAAAAAGTAGTATTTTTAATAGTTTTTAAAAAAAATTAGTATTTTTCTTACTTTTTTTAAAAAGTAGTATTTTTAGTACTTTTTTCTTAAAAAAGTAGTAGTATTTTTAGTAATTTTTTCTTAAAAAAGTAGTATTTTTAGTAATTTTTTTCCAAAAAAAGTAGTAGTTTTTTTTAAAAAAATATTAATTTATTATTTTTTTTAAAAAATAATAATTTTATTATTTTTTTTAAAAAAAAAGAATTTTTAGTATTTTTTTTATTACCTACTAAAAAAGCCGTACAAAATAAATCGACAAACTCTAATATGCATTATTATTTTTTAATGTTTAGCAACTTGATTAGAATGGTACAAGAACGCGACATTGAAACATAAACAAAATTAAGTGAAATATTTACCCGTTTTTAATATCGAGGTATATTTCAGGAATGAGTTAATAAAAATAAATATTTAAAAATATTGTTACGATACAAAATGAATTACTAAAATTACATACTCCTTATCACAGTTCCATCTCACAGTAAATTATATTATTCATATGCACATGCATTTCATTTGTAATCTTTACAATTTCATAAAATTTCCTTTTAAATTATTAAATATTTTAATACCAATACTACTACAAGTAATTGAAATCAGCCACAAAATCTGATTAAATACAAACCATGACAAAAAATCAAACAATAAGCCATGTTACAATAAAATACAACATCAAACCTGCTAAAATTAATAAAAATTAATTTGTCTCATGCCACACACTCATTTAAAATTACAATAAAATAAAACAATTATTTCTGTTTTATTGGTTTCATGGCTGAATGTAAAAGAAATAAAATAAAAAACAACAATACCAAAAATATAAAATAAAGTGATAAAATTCATACTACTACACAGCTACAATATATTATATCGATATGTATGTAAAGCACGAAATGTTAATTTTTTTTATTCGTTTTGAAACATAAATGTTTTACAAGTATGTTAAACATTTGAAAATCATAAATACTTACATACAAGACAAACAAACACATACTTGTATCTACATATGTATGTGAGCTTAATGAATTTTATGTGTATTGTCTAATGTTTGTTAGAGAATTATGAAAGATACTCGCTATGAAATACGATTCGTATATGAACGACTTCGTGGAGAGTTTGAGTATGAGAAAATAGTGTGGTTTTAGATACCACCACCAGTATACGTACAAAATAGATACGCACATTGTTGCTACATCTATTCTATTTTACAATTATACACTAACATTTATTTACACGCATGCCAACATAAGTAAACCAGCAAACACAAAGTAAAAAAATTAAAAAAATTTTTAAAATTTTTGAACACTTTTTTTTTGAGAAATCAGTTAGTTGCTCTTAAATTTTTAACATCAAATATTTGACGGAAAATCATTGTTTATTTGAATTCAATGATGAGTGTTTGCTGGGATGTTGTTGTGTAAGTTTGAGAATGTGTGTGTAAATAGTAAAATGAAGGACAAATAATGCTGGAAGATTTACAACCTTATTGGTGTCGAGTGCAATAAATAATGTTGAATTTACATATAGACAATTAGATGCGAATGTGTAAGAGTACACGGAAAGAAATTCAAATGAAAAATGTATTTTATTGAAACTGCACCATTCAATTAATCCGATTTTTCAATAATACCGGAAATTACTCTTCGTTGCAAACAACCTTGTTATATGTTGCAAATCTGTGATAAGAGCTATATTTTACAATACCACAACAACAAAATATAGCACGTATCCTAGATTTGCAACATATTCAAGGTTTGCAGGGGTAGTTTGCAACAAAGAGTGATTTCCTCTAATATTTTAAAGTCGTCTTTTAATTGTATCACGGTGCGTATGAGTGTTTAAACTAAGTGTTAATAACAATCATATGCACAATGGTACAAGTTGTTATAATCTGTAAGGAAGTGCTAGTAAGGATAGACTACAATCATGATGATAAATAATATCGTTACAAAAATTTCCAACTCTTTTAAAGGTTGACCAATGATTCACAGTTGCTTAAGCTAAGCTTTTGGCTGAATTATTAACAAGTAATTTGTCCTTGCTGGAGAGTAATTAACCACTTTTCGATATCGAAATCGTATCAGTAGCCATTTTTTTAAACTGTATTCTAAAGAAAAAGAGAAGTTTCATCTTTATAAGTGCAAGCAAATATTGGGAAATGCAGTAATAATACTAAAAACGCTTAACCAGTAGTCTTTGTTAAAGAGTTAAAGTTATTGAAGTAATATATACAAAGTCAAACTATTGGGTGTATGACTTAAAAATGCTGCATTTTTTAAAAGTATTGGCCGACGCCAAGTAAGACGTCTATCTAAATGAATGCCAAGGTATATAACATGGTCAGACTGTGGGATATTCACACTGTTTAGTGTCACTGGTGGACAATTTCCTCTCCTAAGTGAAAACGTTATATTCTTGCTTTTGATTTCGTTCACTTGTATTCTCCAATTTTTTAACCACGTCTCCACGTGCCTGATATAATTATCAAGGTTTCTAGATGCTACATTTAAGTCCACATGAGAACTAAGAATTGCAGTGTCATCTGCAAAGGAGGAAATGGTTAATTCTTCGGACTTCGGACATAGAAGCCAAGCGGCTCCACATGAAACATGAAAAGCTTCTAATTTACACTGGCTAATCCACCACCAATCGAAATTAAGCCTTAACTGCAAAGTCATCCTGTATAAGACAGTCTTAAAACCAATTTGGACATACGGAATCCAATTATGGGGAACAGCAAGCAATACCAGTATAGAACCATGACGGAAGCTCCATGGTACATAAGAAACGAGAACATCCACAGAGACTTAGATGTACCCTTGGACAAGGATGAATTCAGAAAAACTCGTGAAGCTTATTTATCGAAATTACATCATCATCCGAACCCGCTCGCAAGGTTACTTACAGTCACTCAAGACAGCTCAAGGCTGCGTAGAGCTGATTTACCACGCATCTAATTTTCTAAATATGATTCTCCACTGAAAGAACAAAAATTGTTTAGTTTTAAGATTTAATTACATATTGTAAGGCCTTGAAATTAAAGGCAGGAATAATATTATAATAAACGTAATAAAAAAAAGTGTTGTCCATTTTTAGCTATGACTTTTCCCATCTTTCGGGCAACATATGGATTCCGAGCCAGAAGAATTGCTCAACTTTTGGGACCAAGAACGAATCAATCCAATATCGGATACTCTATTCCAAAGTGAAGCGTATCCCAGGGAGAGTATTCTGCTTCGATTGCAACAAATAGTAGTCGGTCGGAGCAAGGCCAGGACTACAAAGCGGATGAGGCAAAACTAACCAGGTATTGCAACATGTCTCTGAACGTTGTCATGAATGAATTTTACGGTTTCATATCTGGCCGCATATTCTGGGCCTTTTTAAGATAGGAACCTTTTGCTTACACCAAATACAGAGCACTACATTAGCGTAATGGATATTTGGCTTTGTTGTCGATTCATCAGGTTGACCTGGCAAGTAATGATTCGTTGCAAAAATTGTTTTCTTTTATAGCGTTCAAGTATCATGAAAACTCGTCTTTCAAGGTCTCTCGGTTTCAATTCGTATGGTAAACAATTTCCCTGTTTTTGGATAAATTTTGCTGTTCGAAATCTTTTTGAAATTGCTTGAGTCTTGTTGAGTTTTTACAACAATCTTCATAAAGTAATGCATCTAATTCTTGGTCTTCAAATTTCTTTGGCTGGCCTGATCGAACTTTGTCTTCCATGTCAAAATCACCACCTCTGAACTGCACAAACCAACTCTCGCACATTGGAATCTTTGATGAGCAATCACTTTTTTTTCAAATTAAAGAATTAAAGCAAAACTTCCCGCATATGAAGATTGAAAGGAACAAAATTCGACATTGTTTTCCGTAATCTGCCATCGTTCAAATCAAGTGAATTAATCTTCATTATAAATACAACAAGGAAATTTGTCGCGTGTTAAATCATAATAAAGTTTTTGAAAAATCTCTCTAAAAACCGATGTCTTACTCGCAGATTTTTACATTCTTCTAAATAAAGTCGAAAACGAGTTCTATTTTTTGTCGCATTCAGGACTCAATGATTATGACTAATATATTAGAAACAACAAATAGACTAAACCTACCTTTTCCACTAAACATTGTACTATAAAAATGCTATCGAAAATAGAAACAAGAAAACAAATTGTTACGAATGTCACGTTCTGGACCGTTGAGTTGCAGATAGCCACATTAGTGTTTAAACAAATATAGCTTTAATAAATTCAATTCAGAGATTTTTAAAATTGTCTTGATGCATTAAAAAACGTTTAAATAACAAAACAAAACGAAAAATATTGCTTAAAAAAATTATGTTTCAAATCGCCGATTTTTTTTTAGTTTTAGATGCAGTCGAATATGAGTTCTATTTTTTTTGTTACGTTCAACAAACTTACCTTTTGCTTAAATCATAGTTCTACTTAAATGTTAACGAAAAATAAAATGTTTAAGATTTCTTTATTTTTTTAGCTTCAAAGGCGTATGTCACGTTCTGGACTTTAGAAATGCAGAAAGCTATATTAATAAACTTTAGTTTTAAAAATGCCAGATCTTTTAATTTTTCTAGATGCATTCGAAAACAAGTTCTTGTTTTAGTAGCGTTCCTGATCCCATGCTTATTGCTAATATATTGGAAACAACAAAACGATCAAATCTACCTTTTGCACTAAACATAGTGCTATTATAATGCTATATAAAAAAAACATAAAAAAATGGTTCAGATTTCTTTATCTTTGTTCTTTATGTCGCGTTCTAGATTCTAAAACTGTCCATATTGTAGTCAAATTTACTTAAATTATTTAGATTTATAAGGTTTCGCCCGGTGTATGAAGATTTTTCCATTATGGTGTGTAGTAATGTTTCAATTACAATTCGAATTTTTACATAGAGACAAATGAACATTATTCACACAAAGTCACATACAAATGGACAAATATATTTCATACAAATACATGTATACAAACATAAATACGTATGTGTGTATGTATCTATGTAGGAATAATGTATCTTTTGTTTTTGGTTTTTGTAATTTTACATTGGAAGGGTAGAGCGAGTGATTTGCTTTGGTTTGGTTTGTTGCAATCCAACCACTATTTAGTTGTATGTCAGTGTGTGTGCGTGTGTTTATGTGTGTATATATAACAATTTTGAAATTTTTGGCATTTTGGTGTTTGGTATACAATTATGGTCATAAATTTAAACATTAACTCAATAGTATTGTTATTATAGCTTAATGATAATACAACTGTAGTCAAATTTGTTTGGTTTTTCTCTATCTCTTTCTGTCTTTCTCTCTCTCGCTGGCTACAGAGTGCTTTTTCAATATAGTATATTCACATATTTCTATGTGTAAATTATATAATCAGGAAGTTGTATGTAATAGATTTAGTAAATATTTATATATACACACACTCACATACAATTGTAATTACGCACTGCATAACATTTAACGTTGAAATGTATTTATTTCCTGTTGTACACTTACACACACATTTATTTGTATATTTGTGGCACATAATTATGTTCAAATTACCTTAAAATGTCTCCGTTTTGTATTGAAATTGTTTACAATTTCTGTTATTATTGTTGTTGCTGCTGTTTGATATGTTTAATGTTTTTGACCAATTTTTTTTTGTTGTTGTCTCCTGTTGTAAAACTACAAATGTGTGTGTTTGTGTGATTTTTTGGTGTAATTTTATTATAGAGATTTGTGATTTAGTTTATGGATTTATTTAAAATTTATTACATTAATTAAAATTTAGTTGCATATAATTTCCTTGAAGATTTATTCACAAGTGCTAACGTTATAAATAAATGTCAAAATTTCAATTAATGTTTAGTCGATGTCAATGGGTAACAATTACTTATTGACACACATTGACCTAACAATAGTGTGCAATATGTATGCAGACATGCTTGATAATTGTAGGTAGCTTAATATATGTAATAGTAAAAATGATTAATGATGCGTGTACTTATAAGGGAGGTTGCATTTGTATGAATGATAAATCTTTTCAATGTTTCCAAATTAAATCAAAGTTTATTAAAGTTTAAGATAAACTGTTTTTGCTTAATTCTTAAGTCCTGAAATTGAGCACAATTTAAAAACCTTGTTACAAGATAATTTAATCCTTTCAAGTGGCTAATTGAAGTATTTGTTATGCTTTAGTATCTTTAATTTGTTCTAAAGTACCACAATGTTGCTTGCTTTTAATAATAAAAAAGCTTTTGTTTTTGAACAACTTGTACACTAACGATAGCGAATGCGACAAACTTTGAAAATCTAAATTAAATATTTAGTTTGAAGCAGTAACTTTTTTAGGTAAAGCTACCAAATTTTGTAATTGAATTAAAATGTTCAGCTATCTGATTAGAACGATTAGGTATAAGAACGCGACATTTAGACATAAAATGAAACATTGTTTGATCTCATTGGCAGCTACTCAAGCAACAATTTCAAAATAGGATTCATCCAAAACCAGAGCAATTGGGTATCATACGAATTGAAGCCGAGAGACTTTGAAAGACGATTAAGCATGTCTGAAATGATGCATGAACGATATAAAAGAAAATCATCTTTGCAACGAATCATTACTTGCGATGGAAAATGGATCCATTACGATAACTCGAAGTGTAAGAGATGGTATGTGAACAAGCCGAATTGAAACCAAAGCGCTAAGGTAATGCTTTGTATTTGGTGGGAGCAAAAGGGTACCATATATTATGAGCTGCTGAAATGCAAGGCAACTGATTCGTTGGAAGCCGAAAAATTCCCAGAATATACAGCCAGACATGAAACCGTAATATTCCATCATGACAACGCTCGGACACATTATGCAATACCTGTTAAAACCTATTTAGAAAGTTTTGCCTCACCCGATTTATAGTATCTCTCTGAGATACGCTTCACCTTGGAACAGAGCATCCGAAATTGGCTTGATTCGTTCTTGGCCTCAAAAGATGATCAGTTCTTTTGGCTCAGAATCCAAATGTTGCCAGAAAGATGGGAAAACGTCATAGCTAACAATGGCCAATATTTTGATTTATATTTTAAAAATGTTTCAAAATAACAGCTAAATATTTGAAAAAATTCCGCATTTTTAAGTCCCAATAATGAATCAAATCTAAAATGGCAATGAAATTTAATAGATATTTAAAAGGAATATAAACAAGTAAGAGATACCCTTCACCAAATTATACTTCAAAACACAAATTTTAAATATTTTTAGGTAAACAAAATTTATTTTTTGTTTTTATTTTTTGGTAAATTTTTTTTCAAATTGTTATTTAAATTTAAAATTTTTTTTTTAAATTTAAAAAAAAAAAAATTTGTATTTTAATTTTTTGGTGATAAAAATTCCGGTTAAAAAATATTTTTTTCCGATTTTTTAGGTCCATTGTAGGTCCAACTCACTATGGTCTTCTATACGTCGTTGCAAAGGTCTTTAAAATATCTATCATTAGATATATTGTCGATATTAATGACATAGTAATCCAGATATAGGACAAAGGTATGTCAAAAATCGAGGTTGTCTTGGTTTTTTCTTCATATCTCAGCCATTTGTGGACCGATTTTGCTGATTTTAAATAGGAAACTTCTCGAAAGCATGTCATACAGAATTATTGAAGGTTTGGATCCCGAAGATATCTGGGGTCTTCAGAAAATTGATTTCAACAGACAGACAGACGGATGGACATGGCTTAATCGACTCCGCTATCTATAAGGATCCAGGGTCGGAAAATTATATTGTGGAAATTACAAACGGAATGACAAACTTATATATACCCTTCTCACGATTTTGAAGGGTATAAAAACAACATTCTGTTTAAGATAAAATAACAAGAATCCACAATGTAAAGTGCAGTAGGGTACTGTAGAGCACCTGTAACATGGTCTAAAGTTTAGATAATTAAATTATTTCGGAAATTAAAAGTACATTTGAAATTTATTTATTTTTTAACTTTATTAAACTTGCAAAATTATTATCAATAAAATGTTCAAATTTATCTGAATTTATAATTTCTTTGATTAAATTATATTTCACACTATTTGGTTAGTCTTCTCATTTCTTAAACATTTGCTAGACACACACAAAATCCCCTAATACTTACTGAAATTAATACAAACGCACAGCAACAACTTGAAAACACACAACAGATGAGTAAAAAAAATAAAATATATTTTCTTCTGTGAAAATATAAATAAATATGATTTTATAATAAAATAGTATTGCTTTATATAGCATTTTCCCCCAAGTATTATTCGCTTATGACTTTTGTAGAAAATGTACTTACGAAAAGTGGAATGGAAAAAATAACAACTACTACAACTACTTCTAAAAGATGTCCTTGTTTAAGGAAAATAAGTATTCTGTTTAGAAGAAAAGATCTACGATCCGACGGAAACACTTGTTGGTGGTGTTGCTGTTATTGCCGACATTAGAATTGCTATTGGTTGGTGTTGTTGTGGAAGAAAGCAATACAGCGTAAGAAAATAATATACTTAAAAATAAATGGTAGGTTGAACAAATGCCACTTAATACGAAGGCAAAAAAATAAAAAATAAAAAAAATATTGAAAAACTGAAGAAATAAATGAAATATGTATTACAACAAAAGCAACAAGAATAATGCAAAGAAAATATTGAGGGGATATATTCAAAATCCACTATCTTAGAAAACTGTTTATTTCGCTTATACATGAGGAATATTGAATTTGTTTTTTCTATAATATAATTTTAAGAACGCAAATAAATTCTACAAATTTATTATAGATAGATAATTTTTTTCTATTGGGTGCATGACTTAAAAATGCGCAATTTACAATAGATGGCGTATATTTTGAACTCGTTTTTGTTTTTAATAACTTATATATCATTTTGTAGGATACAAATCTTTCATTTATGCTCACTTAGTTATTGAACATTATAGTGTAAAAACTAAGATTTTTTTGCTTTCCAAATGTCGAATTTTGTACCAACAGAGCGTCATATGCGGGAAGTTTCGCTTTACTTCTATAATTTGAAAAAATGCCGCTACAGCACACCCGTTGCTCACCAAAGCTTATGGTGAATGTATGAATCACTTTCAAAGTGCGAGAGATGGTTTGTGCTGTTCAAAAGTGGTGATTTTGACATGGAAAACAAAGATCAACCAGTCAAATAAGTTTGAAAACAAAGAATTGGAGGCATTATTCTATGAAGATTTTTGTAGAACTCAACGAGAGCTTGCAAGATCATAAGGAGCTTCTCAAGCATCAATTATAAAGCGTTTGCGGGGATTCATCCAAAAGCAGGGAAACTTGAATGAAGATTTTGCATGTCCAAAATGATGCTTGAATGCTTGATGCACCGAATTACTACTTGCGATGAAAAATTGATCAATTACGATAAACCGAAACGTAAGAGTGTGTATTTGAAGCCAGGCAAACCAGCTTAATCGACACCAAAGCCAAATATCCATGGCGCTAAGCTAATGCTCCCTATTTGGTGGGACCAACAGGCTCCTATCCTTATGAGCTGCTGAAATTTGACCAGCATTGGCCTAGAAAGGCTCAGAATAAGTGGCCAGACATGAAAAGATAATATTCCATCATGACAATGCATTTTGAAATATTTTGGAAGTTTTGCCTCACCCGCTTTATAGTCCACACCGAGCCCCGTCTGACCACAATTTGCTTCGATCGATGCAGAATGCTCTCTCTGTGATACGCTTCACTTCAGAAAAGAGTTTCCGAAATTGGCTTGATTCGTTCTTGGCCTCCAAATATGAGCAGTTCCTTTGGCTCGGAATCCAAATTTTTCCAGAAAGATGGGAAAAGCTCATAGATAACAATGGCCAATACTTTAAATAAATTTATATTGTACAAATGTTTCAAAATAAAAGCTAAATTTTTGAAAAAGTCCAGCAGTTTTATTTCACATTTGGTTTTCATGAAAATCTAAGATAGAGGATTTTGAATATAAACCCTCGATATCATAAAATAGAAAAATCAAATTGAACAGAATTATAATCATATTATAGCAAAATGTAAAGAAAGAAAAAAATATAAACGTAAAGTACAATAAGGAAATAACAAAAGAAACTACTTAAAATGTGGTATTTTATTTATTAAATACATAATAAATAAGTCAAAAAGTAGATTTAAAATCATTAAATTCATATGAAATTTAAATGTAAAAAATGCTTAAGATAAAGCTCAAAGAAAGCATTTAAGCATTGTTAAAATTATGTAAAATTGTATTTTAAAAACACTTAAAAAGATTAGTAATAAATACTATAAAAATAACAAAGTATATTTTTGGCAGAAATAGAAATAGAATATGTAAATCATGTTGTAAATTTAAATACTTATATTAATATAATAATACATACTTTATTTTTGTTTATTTTTTTGCATTAAAAATGTAAAAAGTTTCTTATTAAAAACTTGCTTATGTAAATGACTAACGAACATTTTTAATAAACCTTGTTATTAAGCATACTTTTAGTTGCATATTTGTGTACAATTGTTAAGCATACTTTTGCATACATTTATGAAATGCTAAAATTTTTTGCATAATTTTCAAATTTCATTTCAACTTAATAAAGTGCAAAATAACGACTTCATAAACTAAGTTTATTAGAATGTTAAACAGAATCGCATTTCGCATTTGAGAAATAAAATCGAGCAAACTTAAGATTTTTCTAGCATAATTTACGGCGATTTCTTATTTTTTAATTTTTGTATAGTACTCGTATTACATTGAATTTTTTTTTTGCTGCTGCACAACATCTTATACTTACATTTATTTTTTCCATTACCACTTAACGTGATCTCAAATATATATAAGAGACATCATGCCGAGTACTGTAATATATATTTTTCCACATTTATACTACAGTAAAAACCAAACGCCAAACTCTGCTACTCGAAAAAATTATTATTATTATTTTTGTTTTTTTTTTGTACAAACTTATGAATTTTTATTTACTTTACTTAACTTTATTTTTTGTATAAATATGTATAAGAGCTGTACAAGTTAATGTGTATGAGGGAAAAAAAGTGAACACACTCCCTTGTAGCTACGCATTAGGAGCTTTAACTGAAGACTGCCTGCAGAGTTTAGAGTGCGTTTTTATAAAGTCGAGCAGCGCTCGTTTTGGTTGTAGCAAAACACACTCACACACATAATGTTGACATATTTTATAAGGTATTCATTCGTTAACTTTATTTGCTTTTTTCCAACAATTTTTCCACTTTTTTTCGCCATTTTTGCAGTTGTCATTTTTGTAGCTGTATCTACATAAAATCCTTTGAATTACGGTCATTATTTTGAATTAGTTGTCACACAGCTATACATTCATATATACCTTAGCTAGATGCTGTTAGTATGTAGCAACTAAATAACAACAACTACCACTCAAGGCAGCTAAAACAAATATCTACCAACGTTAAGTTGTAAGTGTTTGTTTGTTTGTATGTTTGTAGTTGTTCCATAAAGTAAAGCATCATTTACTATGTACATGTGTGAGTGAAATTTAATGTTATGTTTCAATTTCGTATATGTTCTTTCCCTTTTCCTCTCCTCTCCACTCCTCTTCACTCTCTCTTTTTTTATGTCTTGAAATGTTTTTTTTGTAGTGTATATTTCACTTAAAAACTGTTTCTTTATATTTATAACGCTTTTGTTTTTTGTGTCGAAAGTAAAAAACGAGTCTCCAAATGCAGTTTTATCATAAATGTCTTCATATTTTTAACAAATATGTTAAACAAAATGCTGTTAAATTTTTAATTTGCTTCAATATAAAATATTAGTTAACATATGACATTAATTTATGCTAAAAGATTCTTTCACAAATGGCTTTCGTTAGATTAAAAAAATAAACAATTTTATTCCAAACTCGATTTATACAGCTTTAGTTTGTTTTTGTAGTAAAATTAAGATTAAGTATTATTAAACTAATAACCATATTTAAGGCCAATTTCAATTAAATTTATATTATTGGTAAATTCAGAAGGTCTCCTATCATGTCATATTGTTATTTCCTTTCAAGCAAAAAATGTCCTAAAATAGTACTCTGTATGCTATTAGTCAATTCACAAGGTCTCTTATCAGTCATATTGTCCTAATATATCAAGACTCGTCAGATCGGCTTAACCGACTTTTAGGCATTCGGTGCAGGTCTCTGCTTTGGTATATGTTTAACTGAAAAGTTTTCTAACTACCATGTTATTTAAGTTTTCATCATCCTCAAAAAACGTAAAAATTATAAATTTATATAGCAACCCTTTGCATTTAAATTGAATTCCAAATTTTTAAAATTTTAATAATTTTGTTCAGAAAAAATTAAGAAGAAAAAGACATCAATTAAACAAATAAAGTTATACAAAGTTCAAATCATAGAGAATAGACATAGAGCGGAAACTCTCCTGTCAAAGACCTAACTCAGTTGTCAGAAACCTAAGTGGTGAGAATGTATTAGTAGAAAAAACTATGTGAAAACGAAAACATTACTAGTATGTTTGATTATTTTGAGTAAATTTTTTGTTTGAGTTTTTTTCTAGTTTCCGCTCTATGTTTCTCTATGGTTCAAATAATTTATTTGAAATTATTCAAATTTCTAACTAATCAATTATTCTTATCTTTGAATTAAAATCGAAATTATTTAGTTAGTTATTAATAATTCAACGAATAATAAAAATGCTTGATTAATCGAATAATTGATTAATCAGGTTAATCTAACATCGATTAAATTATGTGATCGATAGTACATATCATTCAATCTTCGAAATGCTTTAACTTCATTTCCAGTGGATAAAAAAAGTAAGAAGGTATGGTAGGTAAAGCCAGACCATAATTGATTCAGAAAGAGACTTTAAGGTGGGAGTTAGATTAATATTTTTGGACGTTACACAAACCAACACAAACGCAAAATACCGTCATGTCGGTAGGGTATAAAAATAATGGGGATTGAGAAGCGTTATAAAGGGTCTTAGATCACCATTGAGGGGGATAGCTTTCAACAACACGTGCAAATGACAAACTAGTTTTTATCAAAAAAAAAAAAAGTTGAGGCCAATTTCTCGATGACTCAACAAACAAAATTATAGAATTATCGAATTTGAGATGATACCAATCCTCACGAGATCCAAAAGAGAACAATGAATCCTGAAAAAGTAACAGTTTGGTGTGGATTTTGGGCTGGCGGCGTCATCGGTTCATATTTCATTGAGAACAATGTTGGCAAGGTCATCACCGTCAACTCTGAGAGATTTTGGTCGACAATTACCAACTTATTTTGGCCTGAATTGGATAAAAACGGCATGTGCTTTCAACAGAATGGCGTTTCGTGCCAAACAGCTCATGTCACATTGGAAATTCTACACGATTTGAATTCATGGTCATCACACGTGGAGGAAATGTGAACTGGCTATCAAGCTCGTGCTATTTGTTAGGCTTATACTTGTGGGGTTTTCTTAAAGTCTATGAGAATAATAACAGAGCTATGGAGAATTGTACATTTTGGATGGGCGTCACCCAGCGAAGACTAGGCGGACATATACATAGGCCTTTCATACGAATAAACTTGATATCCTTCATTTGCTTTTTTTTTTTGCTTCATATAAATTTAAAGATAGGCAGCCCATAATGAAAGAATTTTGCGAAGAATTCTAAGCAACTTTTTTTCAAAATTTATTACATTAACATGCAAAAAAAGTAGTGAAGCAACAAAAAATAACAACGAAAAATAAAAATAAATCCATTGAAGTATCAAGAATATTTTGTATTATTTTCAGTTAAAGCTATGGAAGAACTCTGTAAAAATTATGTCGAACCAATTAATATGAAGCTTTCGTTGAGATTACTTGAACTTATCCTTATAACAAACATGAAGGGGGTAATATATCGCTTTATAAATGACCAGTTCTAAGACATACTAAAGTTTTACAATAAAACGAATGCAAATATTTCAACATATACAACTATCCAGATACACTAGAAAACAAGTTATAGTTTTTGTAGCGTTCTGGAATCCATGTTTATTGCTTAACTTTAAATAACAACAAAACGATAAAACCTACATACCTTTTGCACTAAACTTAGTGCTACTTCCGAAAAATGGAAAAAAAAATATTTTATTTTTTTTCATTTCAAATAGGTACAAATGTCTCGTTCTGGACCTTATATGGAATCCTGGCTATTTGTGGCATCATCGTTTTTTTGTAAATGAGAATAGTAAATATTCGTTAAGACTTTACTATGGTTAATTTTTAAATAAATAGCTGAGTATCGGCATACATTTGTTTACATATTAAATAACTGAATATCCAAAATTAACTTTAACCTATTAACTACTGTTAAATTTTAAATATATGTATACTGAGTATCAGTATAAACTTGTTTACATATTAAATAATTTAATATCCAAAATTCAATTTCCATATATCATCCGGCATCAGTGGCCTTTTCTTCCTTTTTATTTTTACAAATATTAAGGATATTTTGTATGTATGATTTGGCAAATAATAAAAATTCAATATTTATTTAATATTTTTTTTGTGTATGTAATGTACAATTTTTTTTGTGTAGTTTTGCTGTTTTTAGTTTTCAATTTTGCCAATTCATTTCTAAACACACATACCACATTTTCAATTACCCAGATTTACCACTAAAACCTAAGTTCAGAGAACAGCACGCATACTTACACATGCAACCAGACACCACGATCAACATACTGCTGCTGCATGATTGGATGTGTGAATGTATGGATGTTTTGTATGTAGCATATGCCTGCACTACTACATTTTTAGAAATACGAGTAGTACTACATTCATACACATATCGTGCATTCCCTGCCAATATAATTAAAAGAATTCCTATATGTTTTTTGTTTTTTTTTTGTATTTGTTAAGTATGAGTGTGTAGCATCAACATAATTGTTGTTGCATATAACTAGAGAGATAAGTTTAAATATTAGCTGGTGTTGTTTCCGTTGTTAGTATGTTTAATCAGCTCTAACAACTAAACAACTTTTGTACATTGGTTAACTTTAAAAAGAATGCAACACGAGTTGAAATTTATTTACACACGCGTAAATAACATTTTTATAAAAATTCAAATTTCATTGGTGGTTATTTGTTCCTGGCGTTCGTAGTATTTATGTAAGTGGGGGGTAAATTTTAAAAATAATTATGATTTTTATGATTTTATTTCTTGTAAACAGCGAAATTCTTTACAGCATTAATAGAGAAATGTAAATAGATTGTTTAAAAATGTTTAAGTTTCAAATTTCTTTATAACATTTAATCCCATGAATTAGATATAAGGCTGTATACATTTACCAATTTTTGGGAAATAATTACAAACATTATTGTGAAATTAATTAGCTTTCGAACATACATATGTATGTGTATATGTATTATTTTGTTACATTTTGTCTAATTTTTCATTATTAATAGAGCTATAAAAATCAAATCATTTAACTTTCATGGCCATTACCAAAAATAAATCTTTCATGCAACACTTTTACACATACATTTATTTTGCTGGTCTAAGCATTTTAACGTATTACAACTGCAATATATAAATTAGGTTGGTGCCTATTTTGAATTTGTATGCACACCATCAAAATATTTGTCGCAGAATGACATTAGTATATATATTTTGGGACCTCATAAGATTCTAAAATGGTCTGGCTATGTCCGTCCGTCTGTCTGTATGTTGAATACACGATAGAGCCCATAGGAAAGAAGCTAGGCTAAAATTTTACACAAATACTCTATTGGTTCATGGTTTCACAAAGCGCTCATACAAATGTCTTTCCGAAATACTACTTGAGTAGTCAGAAATATGTTGATCATGCGGCAATCTAGATAAAACCTACAACAAACAAGGTCCCCTTCAAAAAATGACTTGAACATTAAAAATTGTCTTATAATAATAAATATCTTGATGAAATTGGACATAAACAAGTTTTCCATGAGGATCGATCCATAATTGATCCTACCCCCATATAAGCCCCATATCAGAAAAATATTGTGTAAACAAACACATTTATTTACTTTAATATTAATATCAGTATTTGACCTTTTAAGCACGAAGAAAATGTTGCATGTAAATTGAAATTTCTTGCCGTAAAGCTAAATGGCTAACGGCTAAACGGCTGACTCGATTGGATGGAAACTTTTACAGTATGTTTCTGTAGGTCTACTTAGAATACTTTTAATTTGAAAATTTCATGTGAGCGTGGCACCTCGCATACAAAGTTAATTTTAACAAGTTAATTTTAACGGTCAAGCCAGACCATATAATACCCTACAATAAGTAAAAGAGCAAAAACATTTTTCTTTTAAAATTTCAATAATTTATATTTTTGAGTGATTTTCGGAAGTTGGTCTTATATGGGAGCTATGACCAATTATGGACCGATCACCATGAAATTAGGTCGTGTGATTTATGTCTATATCAAAATTAGCTATGTTGAATTTTGTGTGTATACCAACATTTTTAAGTGATTTATGCACATTAAAGTGATTTTCGTAAGCGGGTCTATATGGGAGCTATGACTAATTATGGACCGATCGTAGCAAAATTTGGTGACATGAATTTTATATATATAAAACTTATTTGGAGTGGAATTTCTGGAGATAGATATATAAATTAAACATTTATGACAGATAAAGTCCAATTTTGGAAGGACATTTGTATGGGGGCTAGGTGAAATAATGGACCGATTTCAGCCAGTTTCAGTAGGCTTGGTCCTTGGGCCGAAAAAATAATATCTACCAAATTTGATCGAAATATCTTCAAAATTGCGACCTGTGCTCTGCGCACAAGGTTTATATGGACAGCCAGCCGACCAGCCAGCCAGCCAGACGGACGGACATCGTTTAATCGACTCAGAAAGTGATTCTAAGTCGATTTAAGGTGAGTGTTAGACTAATATTTTTGGGCATTACAAACATCTGCACAAACGCATTACGTAGGGTATAAAAATCAAATATCTAGGAAACTATATTGCTACTTTGACTTAAAACTCGAAATTTCAAATAAAGTCATGTGATTATGCTCAAATTTTCATAAAATTGAGAACAATCGAAAAAGTGAAAAATAAGTGTTAGCCTAATACATACATATATCTATTTTGCAATTTTGGTATTTTTTTCTAACCACTTTCAACCCAAGTTCATAGTTTATTATTATTTTTTTTTGTCAAAAATTAAATTACTCCCAAGTGGCTACTAAATAAATTAGCGCTTAATTAATGACTATTAATGGCATACGTACGCATACACCCTCTTGTAGGAAAATACAAAAAAATATATAAAAAAAATATATTCTAGTAGCTGGTTAAAAGTGGTAAAGCAACTGCGAAAAACCACAGAGCAAGATGTTGGTACGTAATTGTTAAATGCTGTAAGAGTTAAGAAGAGCCGTAACAGCAGGAACCGGAACACTGCCACTATAGTAGTGGCAGCAGTAGAGGTTAAACAGTTTATGGTGTGCATAAAATAAATTTTTCGCTGGCTAAATTTATGAAATTTCAAACATAATTTTTTTTTAAGTTTTTTTCGTTATTTTTTTTGAAAGGAAAAAATGGAGTTGAAATAAAGTTTAAACTAACCTTTTGCTACTTTTATACAAGCCACTCAAAAGATAATGTTCAAAAAAGGATGTTTATGAAAGCAAATATTACTTTGACTCCAAAAAAAAAAAAAAACTAATCCCCTTTTAGTGGTTGGTTATTACTAAATGGAAAAGTGCAAAAAGAAAGTAATGTCAAGAGTTTTATTGAAAAATGGGGGAGAAGAGAGAAATAAACTAGAAAACAGAAACATCATAGCAAGTGTTATTGTACAGTAGTCAATGAACATAACTGGGTTTTTTTGTGCTGCTCTTTAGCAAGTCCGGAAAAATATTTAAGTTTAAACGTGCCAAAAAGGAGCAGTTTGATGAATTTATTTGATGGGGAAACAGTTTCTAAGTGGCCATAAACTTTTTGCTTGGTTTTGTTTTCCAGCTACAGGTAAACTAGTTAGGGGAGCAAATAATGGCTAATCAAGCAATAGTTTTGAACACTTAAAACACCAAAAGGTGTATTATAAAATGAAAATGAAGGAATTATCTTAAATTATAAAAAAAAATATTATTAAAGATTTATTTTATTTTAATCCCTTTTACTTAATTTTGAGAAACTTTAAAATATTTTTATAAAAACTAACAAAAATTTTTAGATTTTCCTTAATGTTTAATCGACAGCCTTTAATATAGTTTGACACTAAAAGCAGCTTACAAAAATCTAACAAAGTTAAAAATAACATTTTTGTGCCACAATTAACCAAAAAAAGACTTTGTAAAATATGCCACACCAAATGTGTTTAATACTGTGTAAAAATATGCACTGCTACTTTTTATTTTGTTGAGATTTGTTTACGCATGAGACAGTTTTGTTGTTAAAATATTTTTAAATAATACTAAATAAATACATATGAGGAATATCAGAAATTGTTTAGAAATTAAGTACAGATATGAAGTACTCCTATATTTAACTATTGAGTGTATGACTTAAAAATGCGGGATTTACAATAGATGGAGTACGCGGTTTTTGTTTTTAATAACTTATTTGAAGGGTACATATTTTCACTTAGCTATTGAACATTATAGTGTTAAGAAAAATGTTTGCTTTTGCTTCGAAAATGTCGAATTTTGTACCAACAAAGCGTCATATGCGGGAAGTTTTGCTTTACATTTTTAAATTTAAAGTGTACCGCAGAAGCACACCGCTGGCTCACGAAAGCTTATGGTGAATGTGTTCCATTGGTTTCAAAGAGATAGAAATTTGGGGTTCAGAAATGGTGATTTTGATAAAGATCGCCCAGGCACTCAAAATCATTAGGTGCTACTCAAGCAGCAATTTCAAAACAGTTCCAAGCAGCAGGATTAATAAAAAGCACTGAAATTGGGTACCATACGTGTTAAAGCCGAGAGGCCTTGAAATACGATTTTGCATGACCGATATGATGCTTGAACGCTAAAACAGAAAATCATTTTTGCATTACTTGCAATGAAAATGGATGCATTGCGATAACCCCAAGCCTAAGAGATCATTTGTGAAGCCCTGCCAAGGAGCCGAAAAATCCATAGCCAAATATCTCTTTGGATGGAGCAAAAGGGTCGTATATATTATGAGCCACTCAAAAGATAATGTTCAATAAAAAGGATGTTTATGAAAGCAAATATAAGATGACCAATTTTATATTGTTAAGTTTTAACCTTCTCAAAACGTTGGTTTATTTCCTTTAAATAAACCGGATACTTTTGATTGCAAATAAAAGCCGTTTAGTAGTTTAAAAATTGTAACAACTCTTTATTTATTTAAAATGTACAACAATATAATTAAATAGTCACTCAATGTTTTATTTTATACACGTTTATGAATTCTCAGAAATACAGACACACTTTATAATGTACACGAATTCACTTGAAAAACACAGCACTCTTTAAGGCACTCAGTTGATGTTTATTCGAAAAGCGTCTCTGATAAACTCACTAACGACGGCAACTTCTGCCACTATTAATAACACTGCCATCTGCACTCTAGATTGCTCTTTAACTGTCAAAGTTCGAATATTCTAGATCTTACTAATACATACGCCATCTGTGGTGTACTTTCTACAATGTTCTTTAACTGAATATTCGAATTCGAATATACGGTCGCAGCAAACAGCGTTGCCAACTTACGATCAATGGTCAACTGAAAGCTTTATTTAATAATGCCCACAGATATGTTACAGTTTGCTATTACAGCACTGTTATTTGAAAGCATTATCCTACTTTTAAATCAGCCCTTAAAATCGTTATATTGGAATTCGAGTACAATTTCGTAACAATATGCTAGGAATCCATATGTTGCCAGAACATATGGCCAATAAGTTTTAACAGTTTCAATTTAAATTAACGTTGCATTTTAAAGATTTCTTTTTTAATTTTCTACTTTAAACCAACAGAACTTTTGCAAGCAATAAGAAAAAATATTAACTAGAGCTGTTTTAGCCATATTTAACTAAAAAAGGCGTTCGTCTCATAAAAAAGTTTGAATAAAATTCTCCAAAATTTTTGATATTCCTCATATACATACATATGTATACACGTATAAGTGAATGTGTGTGTGTTGTAGTGGCAATCGCGCAATAGTTTTAAGTTACCGAAACTTTAAAAAAAGTTTATTGCAACGAAACTTTTTCAATTTGTTTAGAAGTTTGTAATATTTGTTGAATAAATTGTTGTAAAATATTTTAAACAATGTTTTGCGGAAAACTTGCAATTGACTTTAGCCGCGGAAAACTGTAGTTACAATATGAAATGATGTTTTAAAGCAAGTCACACGTTTTTAAATCACAAATTTTTAAGGCAAATTCATGAAAACTGATTTATTTTAATGAGAAAAATTAAAATTATAAATAATTTGTATAAAACTCCTGAACGATAATGAATAGTTTTCTGTATTATATACAACGATCTTTAAAAGTACGCCTAAAAGTTTACCTTTATATATAACTCCATAAAGTATGCTTTATTAAAATGTAAATATCTGCTCTATGTTGTATATATTGTTTTATAGGTATTTTTAATATTCATTAATTCCGTTCTGTTCTGTCCATCATTTTTTGAAACCACTAATTTATTTTTGTTTTTCATAATTAGGCCTACATTTAGACTTTATGCTAACACATGCACCCACTAAATTGTTTTATTTCATTTCTTTTGATACGCCTAATTACATTTAATTTTCATCATTAGTGATGGTTTCTTTTTGTCTTACTTCATTTGTAGACAATAAAAATTAATATTAAATAATTTTTTCTTATTACAACAATCTCACAATATGTTTCTTCCTTCTCAGCTCTCGAGCTTTGTTTTCTTTGGCAAATATCTTTCATGCTCCCGCCAACTTCTTTCAGATAGCAAAATTTCTCTACATAATTTTTATTCGAGTGTCACTGTGTGTCATTAAAATGATTTATTTGCCATTTAGTTGCAAATAAAAGAAATGGAACACAAAAAAGAAGTGAAATAAAAATGAAAAAAAAGAAAAGATGAGAATGAGAAAGAAACTAATGTATATTTAGCTTGTAAAATTATTATTTATGCTTGTGTTACTAATGATTTGTAAACCTTGGCATTAAATTAAATCACAATATATTAAATATGTTTTTTCATTTTACTTATTGTATGTATATTCTTGTTCATATTTCTTCTTACCGCTGTCTCAGCCTCAAAGTATGCTTTATTACTGCATTTATTATTATTTTATTTACTGTTACAAGCTACACGCTCATAGTATAACTATGAAATGCTCATTATTTTTAACCGGCAGCTCTAAGATCTAGTTCCCCTTTAGAATACTTGCGACTCACTCTGCATTACAATATACCAAATAAGTTACTAGTTTTTGTGTAATTTCATGTTTATCCTGTTTGTTTTTAAAATCCATATGGATTTTACAGAGAAGCCTTGTGATAATATCACAGTCACTTCAGATATTTAGGAATGTTTTTGCATTTGATTAGGGGCATTTACATGCCTTTTGAAGGACAAAGAAGAAAACTTAATTGTTTCCATTTGTCGATAGTTGTAGAGCTATGTTTATTGCGTAAGTTGGTTTACCGTTTTGTCGATTCCAATTTATTACCAATAAATGAGGAATCATTAACGCTACCAAAAATTTAAATTGTTCCCGACTGTGTTCAGAAAACTACAAAAATCTGCAAATTGGAACATAATTTTTTACAGAGATTTTTTAAAATTTGTTGTTGATAGTTGACGTTATGATGATATTGCACTCTTTATTTATAATGTGACATATTTTCCCATAATATCAACAAAAGTTAAGTGTTTATTTCACCGTCCGACAAATAGAGAAAAAATTCGTTAGACACGAACCGGATGATATACTTCTGAAAATTATTGGAGAAAAACTGTGATTTCAGTTTTTTATTTCGTGATCCTGTGTCCTTTTTTAAGGACTTCAAAGTTTCAAAGAAGTACGTTTTTCAAAATATATTTAAAAATACTCCTGCTATTCCAACAATGACAAATTGTATGTCAAAAGAACAAGAAGAGTTGTAAAATGTTTTGCATTATCTTTATTTTATCTTGTAAGGATCAAACGATGTCAAAAATGTCCTTTAAAATGTTTATCCTTTAATATCCTTTAAGATTGCCAATAAATTCCTTTTAAAAAAATAGTGCGTTAAAAACCCAAATATTCTATACTAAATGTCAAAATTTCATTCTTTATATGTATAAAGGTCAAATTAAAATATAAAAAAATTTATTAGAATACAAAAAAGTTATATTAAGAAAAGTGCATGTTTATAAACTACACCACCATAGTGAGGGAGGTATATTGGGTTAGGGCTGTTGTTTGCAACATACAAAAATATTGTTCCAACACCCACCTTAAAGTATACCAATCTGCTTTCTGAGTCGACTTAGCGATGTCCGTCCGTCTGTCCGTCCATCCATGTAAACCTTGTAATCAAACTACAGGTCGCAGGTTTAAAGATAATTCGATTCGAATTTGGCATAAACCTTTATATTGCCCCAAGGATAAAGGCTATTGAATTTGGTTAGAATCAACCCATTATATATCCAAGCCCCCATACAATTGGCCTATTTGAAAATAGTTAAGCTCATAAATATCTTAATTATAAACATATTCAAACTAAACTCAGCACAATTAAGATTTATGTAAGCCGAATTCTCACGACCAAATTTCGATCGGTCAACAATATTCCTTACCTCCCATATAAGCAACATTCTCGAAAATGTTATTAATATATATAAATCTCTGAAATATGTCAGTATCCAAACAAAATTCAACAAAAATATGTTTCATATATTCGCAGTTCATCCCACCAAATTTTGTGACGATTGGTCCATAATTAGTCACAGCTGCCATATAAGGCCCACTACCGAAAATGTGTGTATTCAAATAAGATTCAACACAAATAAGTTTCATATCAAAAGAAAACTCTTTATAATCATATACCCGGAGTAGGGTATCATAAGGTCGGGCTTGCTTGACTATACCATTTTACTTGTTTATTAAAAAGTCTTCTTCGTTGCTTTTCACAAGGGATTTTGTTATATTTTTTTCGAATGAAATATTAAAATAAAATATAAAAAATCAAATAATTCAAATTTAAAATATTTTTTAACACTTAAGTAGTTAAGATAGAAGGATGAAATTTTGGCATGTGGAATTCAATATTTGAATCTTTACTATTTTCTTAAAAAAAAATTATTGGAAATCAAAAAGGATATTCAAGGATAAAAATTTGAAAGGACATTTTTGACATCTTTTGATCCTTACAGGATAAAATAAAAATAATACGAAATATTTTACAACTCTTCTTGATCATTTGTCATCAAATTTGACATAGTGGGATGATCAGAAGTATTTTAAAACACTTTTTTAAAAATGTACTCCTCTGAAAATTTTAAGTCCTTTTAAAAGCAAACAGGATCACGAAATGAAAAACTAAAAATGCAGATTTTCTCCATTTAATTTATTGTTTCAGGCGTATATCATCCGGTTCGTGTCTAATATTGAGTGTCGTACGGTATTATTAATTTATTGCTAGAACATACTTTTTCATAATTCATTTTCAGCCTTTTTTTAACTTTTCCCAATGATTGCATACTTTTGGCACATGCTTTACCCATTAACACTAACGATAGCGAACGAGACACACTGATGTTTAAAATAAAATGTTTAATGTGTTTATTATATGCAGTGTCTTTTTTTAGTTAAAGTCACTATTTAATTTTGATTTGAATTCAAACTTTCAGCTACTCGAACAGAACGATTCAGATTTAGGAACAAGAACGCGACACTTCAAAATCAAATGAAAAATGTACTGTTAATCGAGCTTCGTTCGGTCTATTTCGTACAATTTGTATAATATTTTGCTGTTGGAAAAATCATTTGTTTATTAACGATGATGAATTAGACTCTCAAAAAAAAACTGTGTAAAAATTCCAAATAGACCCTTTACAGGGAAAACTAAGATATCGTGTTGATCTACTAAAACTTCATATTTCATATCCTGTTTTGGGTTTTCAAAATGCATATCCTGTTTTGTATCCAAAATTTGGCCCTTAGCCACATGTTGGTGTTTGATACATTACGCCATGATTTTCTAAAACGCTACAGGGGAATATAAATTATTTAGTAATAATGATCATAGTATATGAAGAGTCGTAACAAAAATGGAAAATTGCTGCCTTTAAAACTGCAGGGGTGTTTGCGTAGCAGTATGTAAATTTGTTATAAATCTAATTAAATAGCGTGGCGGGATTTACACAGACACCATAAATAATTTTCACAAAAAAGTAGTGAAAAGGTGATAGAATAATTTATTAAAATAAATAAGGTTTTGTCAACAATTTAGTTGATAATGTGCATAAACAGTTTACATTAGAAAAAATATGTTATTTTACTCGCCACAGTAGCTTATTTAAATTTATCTTGGAAACAGTAAATTCCATCTCTTTAAGAAAATGCTTTCAAATTGACAAAACAATTTGCCATGTTTAAGACGACAACATATGTATGACTTTAAAAATCCTCTACCGAAAATATTTATAACAATTTCATCGAAATACAGTAATTCCTATAACTGCTTATGGGAAAAACAAACAAAATTGCAACAAAATCCCAACTTATTTCGAGGAAGAGCTGAGAAAAAAAAGTGTGTCTTTTTGTTGTTTCTTGGTTTAAACTAAAGATTTCTGTTCATATAAATAAAGTTTAGTGTTTAACCACTTGTGCAAGTGGCCAACCATTGAAGTGGCAGCCAAGCAAGAAAACCGTCAGACAAATATACAAACAAACTAAGTAACAGAGAGACAAAGAAACCCAGCCGACAGACATTCAAACAGCTGTACAATAGTAATACCAACGGACAGACGGACAGACAGAGAGACAGTAAGACAAACAGACAAATAGATAAACAGTCAGATAAATAGAGTTAGTCCGGAAAGCATGCAGCCGAGCAACATTATTTAATGTTTATGTTATATGCTCTATTAGATATTTACAGTTGTTGTTACTCTTCAGTTTTTTTTTTGTTTGTCTTTTTGTTGTTGCATGCAACAACATTAAATAAGTAAATGCATTTAGGAGGAACGAACAACTTTTGAAAATAATACAAAATGTAAGACAAAATAAGTTTCGTTTTGAGTTTTTTTTCCGTTTTCGTTTTTGTGCATTGTTGTTTTTGTTTGTGTTAAGACAATGTTATTATGTTGTTGACAGTTAAATATACAGTTGCTGCTGTTGCTACAACAACGCCAGCCAGTAAATAGGATTTCCAGCAATTGTTTTGTTAAGGCTTAATAAAAACAAAAAACCAACAACATTGTACAAGATAAAAAAGAATCTGTATTTGATAAGGCCATTGTAGGTTTAACAAAATATTATAAACTAAGTATTTATAGTATATGGCAATAAAACTTTTACTTTTATTTAGCTGGATATTAAAAATGTATGGAAAAACTACACAAAAATAGATAGAGAAGTTTAAAGTTTTCTTTATTGTAAATGAAAACTATTTATAAGAAATAAATTACGCAAGTTTTTTATACATAATTTATCATGTTTGCAAAGAATTAAAAAAAAAAATATTTTAAATGTTTGGAAAATTAAAAAGAAAAATGTGTATTTATCAAGTGGCCAAAATATAAAATGTGAAGAATTTCAGGGCTAAACGAATTGTAATTTTCAAAGGAAAATTAAAATATTACTTATTAAAAACATAAACTGATAGAAATTAAACCATTTAACATAAACATAATTTTAATCTAAAACAAGTAAGAAAGTATGATCGGTCAAGCCCGATCATATAATACCCCACACTAAGTAAAAGAGCAAAAACATTTTTCTTTTAAAATTTCAATAATTTATATTTTTGAGTGATTTTCGGAAGTGGGCCTTATATGGGGGCTATGACCAATTATGGACCGATCACCATGAAATTAGGTTGTGTGATTTATGTGTATATGAAAGTTTACTATGTTGAATTTTGTGAGTATACCAACATATTTAAGCAATTTATGCACGTTAAAGAGATTTTCGGAAGCGGGTCTATATGGGAGCTATGACTAATTATGGACCGATCGTAACAAAATTTGGTGACATGAATTCTGTATATATAAAATTTATTTGAGCGCAATTTGTGGAGATACATTTATAAATTAAACATTTATGACCGATAAAGTCCAATTTCGGAAGGACATTTGTATGGGGGCTAGGTGAAATAATGGACCGATATAGAGACCGAATACGTACCAAATTTGATCGAAATATCTTCAAAATTGTGACCTGTACTCTGCGCACAAAGTTTACATGAACAGCCAGCCAGCCAACCAGACGGACGGATGGGCATCGTTTAATCGACTCAGAAAGTGATTCTAAGTCAATCAGTATACTTTAAGGTGGGTGTTAGACTAATATTTTTGGGCGTTACAAACATCTGCACAAACGCATTATACCCTCCCCACTATGGTGTTGTAGGGTATAATTAGCTGTAGGAGCCAGTTGTTCTACAATATATTAAATCGCTAAAAAAAATAATACTAGTTTAAAAAGTTTTTGTTCACGTCTAGCTTTGGGATAAATACTGACAAAAATCCATGATGGCAAACTTTTGAGATATTTATTAAGAATGATAATACTAAAAATTACATTAAAATTGGAAAAAAATTTAAAGTGAAATGTGGCAGCTGTCACATGTATTTATTCCGATTATTAAAAATGGAGCGCTTTACGGAAGAAAAACGCGTTATAATTGTGAAAACGTATAACAAAATTTTGGAAAGTTATGCTAAACCTACTCGCAAACTTTGAATTATCAGTAGAGAAAGTGTATCTAATCGAAGAAGGGCAAACAAATTTGAAGAAAGTGTTTCGGTTATGGAATTTGTGGCTCAAAAAATCGTCATGCGAATTTTGGTAAGTCGGCGTGATTGGAAATTACTTTTTTGAAGGACGAAATTGCAGTTACAGGATTTGTTACATAAACATGATAACGGAGTTATTGTGGCCTCAACTGGCATGGATCTGGACGATTATCTTATAAAACAAATTCGAATGTCAACTTGCAACCAAGATCATGCGATTTAACGACGTGCGATCTTTGGGGTTTTGTGAAATTTTGGGTTTATGCGAATAAACGAGTAACTAGAAATAGGAGATTCAATGCGTCATCGATAAAGTTATTTTTAAATTTTTGTAATTGATTTTTGGATTTTTTTTTTTAAAAAAATTTTTAAATTTTATTTTTTTTTGGAAAAAAATTCATGACAAAAAAAATTGTTTGATGAAAAAAATTCGGCTTAAAAAATATTTTTATATACACTCTAATAAATTATCATGTAAATTTACTACATTTATAGTAGGTAACTTTTCTCCTACTATAATTATGGTAAAAATATATGTTGTGTGTAAATTCAAATATGTAAGCACATTGTATGTAAAACAAATAAACAAAAAGTGTGTAATACTACCTATTTATGTGTCTAAAAAATGTTTAGAAACATACCGATTTCATACAAATTAAATTCTATGTCTATGTCTAAAAAAACATTTTTAATATGTAAAGTTACAATTAAACTACTTCAAACTACATGTAATATATGTATATATGTATACATTAGAAATGTTTTATATTGAACAAATCATATGGTTCCAATTTCCATTCGAAATATATAAAAATGAGACATTTGTTTCAATTGATTAGATGCAAGAATGTTTTATTAAAAATTTAGAAAATTCTTTCTAGGATATTCGCATTCGGCAACTACTTATATGTATGTATGTATACAGATGCTTAAAATATAAATTTAGTGGCTTCTTGAAGAGAAGTGATCCATATTCTAGATAACGTTCACATTGAAAATTAATTTGAGTAGTATTCCATAATTACATATGTATGTTAACAGAGATCTTCGGCAGCATGTTTGTTCTTCTTATATCAATCGAGCTGTAAAAATAGTCTTCCTTTTAAACTAAAATTAAGGAAAGAAAATATTGAATTGCAAGAAGTTATCACCTCTATTTCTGGCATACCAACACCGGTGGTAGGTAATATTTCCAATGTTTATGCACGATTACCTTCGCAACAAATCGGTAATGTTATTGATTTCCATGCGGCCAATTTACAAAAACTCACAAATCTTGACAAATTCTTCCTGACCGCCGATGCTATTGAAAAACTGGTGCAGCGATATATAAATGGTATTAAAGGGCGCATGAAGGCTGTTCTACATGAAATATATGTATTCCTTTATATTGTTTACTGAAATATTTATATACATATTTTTTTTTTTATTAATTTGTCTCTGTTTTTTCACTTTTCACATATTTTTTATAATAAATTTTATTGTATCGGTTTTTTGATGTTTTATTATGTAGAAACTAAATTTTTGACAATTAATATATTACTCGTTTTAAGTAAGTACGATTGCACACTTTTTGTGTAAAACTTTCATTTACATACAATATATGTAATTTTAAAGTTAAAATGCCTATTATATTATAAACATGTTTAAAATTATTCAAATTACTATACTTTGTATGTACTTTTGCAGATAAAAGTATGCAACACATTTCGATAAACATATTGTGCTTAACTCTCCGCATTTTCTGTAATTTTACATGAAAACCTACTCGCTTTATGGTAGTAATTTTACATGCATTTTTTAGAGTGTACATCGTTGCAATGTACTATGAAATATCTATCATTAGATATCCATATTGTCTATATTAATGACTTAGTAATCCAGATATAAATAAAAATAGGCCAAAAATCTAGCTTGTCCCGTTTTTTTCCTTATATATCAGCCATTTGTGGGCCGATTTTGTCTATTTTAAAGCAACCGAGCCGATATATTGATGCATGAATCATGTATGTAAGTTATTTTGGGGACTACGGAAAGTTGATTTCAACATACAGACGGACATGTCTATATCGATTTCGCTATCTATAAAGATTCAGAATATATGAGGAGCCGCAGAACAAAAGGTACTTTTTCGCATTTTATCAAAAAAATTTTTTTTTTGGTATTTTTATAATATTTGGGTTGAAATATTCTAGAAACCATCAAGTCAGCAAAATTTTTTTAATTTTTTTACTAAGTAAATGGGTTCTAAAAAAATTTGTACTTAATAAAACGTACCACACTACACCATTTCCAATTGTATTTCAGAAGTTTCTAATTGTATTTCAGAAATTTCCAATTGAATTTCAGAAATTTCTAATTATATTTCAGAAAATTCCAATTCAATTTCATAAATTTCCATTTATATTTCAGAAATTTCCATTTATATTTCAGAATATTCCAATTATATTTCAGAACTTTCTAATTGTATTTCAGAATTTTCTAATTGTATTTCAGAATTTTCCAATTGTATTTCAGAAATTTCCATTTGTATTTCAGAATTTTTAATTTATATTTAAAATGTTTCTAATTGTATTTCAGAATTTTCCAATTGTATTTCAGAATTTTCTATTTGTATTTCAGAAATATCCATTGGTATTGCTATTAGAATTTTCTGAAATACAATTGGAAACATTTTAAGTATAAAATAAAAATTCTGAAATACAAATGGAAATTTCTGAAATATAAATGGAAATTTCTGAAATATAAATGGAAATTTCTGAAATTGAATTGGAATTTTCTGAAATATAATTAGAAATTTCTGAAATTCAATTGGAAATTTCTGAAATACAATTAGAAACTTCTGAAATACAATTGGAAATGGTGTAGTATAAAACGAAAAAAAAATATTTAATTTCAATGTGTAATTTGTTTATATATTAGTTCAGGATTAAAAACATTCATTTAAAATATTATCGTTAAAAAAAACTCATAAAAAACATACTTTTTAATTTTGTTTTTAACAAAACGTACTTTTTTGTCTTTATTTTTTTACAAAAGGTTCTTTTTTCGATATTAAAATGGTTTTATATCAATCATCCTTGACATTTAATATGGCAGTTAGATGCATCTATTGACAAGTAAGAAACTTGTTACCATTTCCAGGTTCATGCTGTTTTTAAGGAGGCGAAATAAATAAAACTTATTTTCCCAAAAATTTTAAATTTGCCAAAAAGTACCTTTTGTTCTGCGGCTTTTCATATACATATATACTTTGTGGAGTCGCAAATGTAGAAATTACAAACGGAATGGCAATCTTAGATATACCCTTGCCACTCATGGTGAAATATATGGTATTAGGAAAACAGAATCGTATTACTACGGTTGGTATGAGTAATATAAAAAAATTAAAAAAAATATTACTCATACCCACAGTAGTATCTACTAGTTCGATGAAACGTTATGCATTGCACAATAAATTTTAATAACAAAATTGAACTAAAGTATATTTAATTTCATATATAAGTATTTCTATATTAAACACTTTAATATAGAACTTTAATAGAATTTAGGAAGCCTTTTGCTTCAGAAGTCCTGATAATGACGCTCACTTTGAAGTACTTCAACATATTTTTGCTGGGTACTACTACTAATGCTACTGCTACTACTACTACTATTAATGCATTATTTTATTTGTTTTAGTTCAAAAAAAAAAAAAAAAGAAATACATAAACAGTTGGACAATGATCAGAACTGACATAATAATAAATTTTCCATTTATTTCATTTCATTTTGCTTTGTCTCTGTTTTGCAACGGCAACTGAATGGGGGTCTTTAACAAAAGTCATAAAAATGCATAACAAGACTTTGTTTGACACATTACTTCCGTTTCCGTTTTGTATGGTCCTTTTGGTGAAATTTCATCATGCAGACAAGTACAACAAGAGCAGCAAGCAGCATGTGTGTAAAATTTCGTTTTAAAATTGTCTTGTATTAAATTTCTTTACAGTGAAAACCTCCCACACATGTGCATTCCTTAAGTTAAACACATATTTACACTCACTTATCCACATACACACATATGGCGGATGCAGTGACATGACGGAAGAGAAAATTCTGTTTATATGTCTTGCATTTTTAAAATTTTTCCAAAAGTCATGAGTATTCTCACGAATATGGCTTTGATATATATATTTTCCCATCATCACAAAAGAAATCAACAAGAAATTGTTAAGAGAACAACAACAAAAACAATAGCAACCTCAACAGTAACTAAAAAGTCCAGAAAATAACAACGCGGAAGTAGAGCGAAGAAGAAGTAGAAGCAGAAAAACAACAAAAATATGTTCATGTATGTATTGCAAATTTCATGATGACATGCACGTGCTTGAATTAAACAACAAGTCAGAATATTTTATATTTTTTTGGGCAAAATAAAACTGAAAGATTAAAAGAAAGACAACGAAAGTACGAATAAACACGACATGCTGCCATTGCTGCAAGGGTTAGAATGAAAATATTCTTGAAACAAAAATCTTTCGCCAATCAAGTTGAAATTAAACCATAGAAAAAGAAGTGTAAATAATTTAAAGGTTTGTTTTGTTTTGTATTATTTATAGTTATTTTTTAAATTTGTTGCCCTTCAAAGTAACAGCAATAAATAACTATTCTTATAAAAATATACTTAATTTAAGACAAACAAATTTTTCCAAATGGTTTAAAAAGTATTTTTTGCTGAGAAACGAATGAGTTGCATTCAGCACAGGTTCCATGTGATGGTTGCTCCCAACAACGCCATGGATATTTGGCTTTGGTGTCGATTCGGCTGGTTCGCTGGGCTTTACATACGATCTTTTACACTCTGGGTTATCGTAATGGATCCATTTTTCATCGCGTTCTAACATCATTTTGGACATGCAAGATCGTCTTTCTAAGTCTTTCGGCTTCAATTCGTATGATACCCAATTTCCCTGCTTTTGGATGAATTCTGCTGCTCGCAAACGGTTTGAAATTGGAGTTTGAGTAGCTCCATATGAGTTTGCAAGCTCTTGTTGAGTTTTACAACAATTTTCATAGAGTAATGCCTCTAATTTTTGGACTTCAAACTTTTTTGGCTGCCCTGTAAGATCTTTGTCTTCCGTGTCAAAATCACCACCGCACAAACCATCACTCCAACATTGAAACCGAGCACATTCACCATAAGCTTTGGCGAGCAAGCGGTTGGCTTCGCTGCACTTTTTTTTTCAAATTAAAGATATAAAGGCAGAAACGTGTGAATTTGCTTTTTTAATTCATATTACAAAAAAAAAAAATTTTAAATTTAGGAATTGGGGTATGCCTGAAATTTTATGATTTTCTTTTTATTGCAAACATATCGGTTTCTAACATTTTTTAAGCTCGAAACTTCTAATTAAATGTCGAATTTCTACACCGATCCGATTTGATTTCTAGATGATATAACCTTATTACATGGTTATAGGGCTTGCTGAGTGCATTACAAATTGTGTCAAAAAATTTCACAAACACCCTCAAATTCAGAAGTTGTTCTGAAAAAACCGTTTTCACTGATATTCGTCAACTTATCGATCTGTAACTCAGTCAGTTTTTGTCCGACTTTAAATTAGTTAACGGGTTTGGAAAGAAAACTTATTACAACGTGCAGTTTTTTTATACATTTGTAAGTTATAAGTATTGTTTTTCTTAAGAATATCTAAAAGAAAAACAACATTTATCAACTTTTTTGATTTTAGTCGCTTTTCATTGCTTATTTTGATATGAAAGTTTATAAAACTTTATACCAACATATATAGGAAATTTAGTTCTTAATAAAACATGGTATTAATTATTCAAATCGGGCTAAAATTGTAAAAGTTATTCAACTTTTAATTAACACCATTTTTAGTATTTTCTCCCCCAGCGCATATGAATAAAAAAAAAAACTGTAGAAAAAAAATGTTTGTAAAATTTTGAATTTACAAGGTAAATTTTTTCGAACTATTTTCAAAAAAGTTTAATAACTTTTGCAAATATAAACCGATTTTAAAAAGTAATATCTCGTTTTTTCCCATATAAAGTTGTTATTAAAACACTGTGCAAAAAAGAATAGGTTTTTATAGAAAAAAATTAAAATAACTATTGTTGAATTTGAAAAATTATTAAAAAAATAAAGCGAAACTTTTTATAAAAACTTACGCAATGTTTTCGATATACATTTTATGCTTAATTCTTTGTCTATCCATAATTGTTTAAAATTTTGAAATCGGTCTAAAAATGTGTGAGTTAGAGGTACTAAAGTACTACGACCTACCCTAAAACAGTTTTTTCAAAATATCTTAAAATTTTGAGGGTGTTTCAAAATCTTTGAAAACGGTTTTAGTATGTCCTCACCTAGGCCTACAATCCCCATTAGGTCGATTTTCAAGTTCTGACAAAAAGTGTCATTTTGTAGCAGAGTGTTATTAACTTAATTGATCAAAGGTACAAATAATACATTTGCTTCTATATTTGTTTAATTAAACGCTTTAAAAATCTGTTAACTATTTGCTTTACAATTATGGTATAATTGATTTTTTTTTTTGTTGCACAACTTTAACAGCCAGTGGCTTTTCTGGAACTCCTTCATTTGCTTAGTAATAAAAATTAATTCACCTTTTGCTGCCACACGTTTGCCTGCAAGCATTTTTACATCGAATGTATTAGCGTTATTAGGGCAATCTGTTAATGAATTTCCAATTTAAAATGTTTGTGCTTTCATTTTCACAAAACAAAAACAAATACAAAATACAAAAATTTCACGCCTTTCATTAGCAATACTATCAATTAATTAACAATTAATTAATTTGCCCTTAAGCCACTTTTTGGAAACAAGTAACAGCCATGTTTGCTTTTTATGTTAAATGCTCAACACCAATTTGTTTGCTTTATACATGACGATGATGATGATTTAACCTTAAGACTTTTTGAAAATGTACTTATATAATGATGTTGCCACTTCTTGGCGCTTGTTGCTAATGTTTTCCAAAATGAACAGAAACAATAAGAATAGAAAGAAAATCAGTGTTAGTAGCAGGAGCTAAAGATCAAAGTGTTAAAACTTAAAATACAACAACAATTTAAAATACATATTTATCCCATTTAGTCAGAGCTCTTTGTTGATATTGTTGCTCACATACACAAACACATACATATGCTGCCACGACATTAAGAGAAAGAGGAATGAAATAGAAGAGAATAGAATAGAGTAGAGTAGAGTAGAGTGGAAAAAATAACAAATGACTGCATGGGAAAAAAACTCAATTACTTTCCATTACCCGAAGGCATTAATCACAACAAAAGTAGCAGCAGCGGCACCAACAACAACAACAACAGCAACAATATCAAGAATACACAAATAAAACAATACAATGGAGTTATGAGATTTTACAATACTTTTACTAGTGTTGTACTAATACTATGGTTGGGTTGATGTTGTTGTGCATTTTATTCGCTTGATGTGAAATGTATGAACGTGCTCGTAAAACTTTTCTGCTGTTTGTATAATTTGTTGTTTTTGTTGTAATTGCTGTTCTTGTTGTTATTTCGCTGTTTATTTTATCTCCAGTTTATGCTCATTGTTATATTGGGTGTATGTACCACTGTTAGTGTAATTGTAACTATAACGGCAGCTTTTCATAACACTATGCTCCCTACCATGGGCATATAGTTCTGAGATATTGTTGGAACTGCTTTCAATATCTTTTGCTGGGAAATTATTGGAAGACCTCATATGTGTGTACATACTAGGGTATTCATTCGACTAATGATCGTTCGATTAATCGAATAATTTCTTACGAATAATTATTCGAACAATTTAAAAATGGCCATTTTCGAATAACGAATAATTCGAACAATTTTATGTAGAATAATCGAATAAAACGAATAAATGTTCATATATATTTAAATTTATTAAATTGCTTAAAATTTTTCATAATTCCAAATTGAAATAAGTAATAATGACTCACACAAATTGTATTGTTTCTGAAATTCGACAAATAACTAAAGACAAAGGGACTTTCGATCACTGTAGATGAGTGCTCCGATAGCTCCTTCTATAAATGTATAAATATTACTGGAAGAAACTTTCAAAATTTTTAACTTAGGACTTGAACCAATAAAAATAAAAGATACGGAATAAAATATTTGCTATTTAGCTGGCGAAATATTAGAAGAATCGCAATTAATAATCAAAATATTAACTTAGATTAAAGTGGAGTTGAATGTGATGGAGGATGTGATTTTGAAACGGTCGTCGAAAGTGATATTGATGATGACACTTAAAATGATTACATTGAAATAGATGAAGGCCATGATCTTAAACTATCCATAAGTGATGTTATTACCCGCTTACTTAAGTGTTGCAAAATATTTAATAAATCGAATGATAAACACAAATCTTGCAAACTAACGTTTTGTTGCAAGAAAAGCATGGAGTTCATCTTGTACATGATTTTGAACATTAGTTAGAATTAGTTACTCAATTTAAAACCCGAATTAATGAACGACATAAAAAATTTCTCAATACGTTTATATTGTATTGGAATTCAGGATCATGTCCAGCTTGCTCGAATTTGTTAAAGTATAGCTCCAAAACGGAAACTAAAGGGTCAATTGTGTTGTAGATTGTTCGGGAGTTAATCTGATCAGAATATTCCTGATGATAATTTAATGATGGACTTTGTTTTCGAATATTTTTTAACATTATCAATACTTGAATTGTTAACTTTAACGTTATTTTTTGTTTTTCTTTAACAATAAAATATTAAAAAACCTACTTCATTCTTTACCTTTTTAAAAAGATTTAAATTATTCGAATAATTCGATTAATTTTAAATGTGTGATCGAATTATTCGAACAAGTTAAATGGGTTTTTATCAAACATCCTTAACATTTAATGTGGTAACTTATGGCAGTTAGATGTATCTATAGGAGGCGAAATAAATAAAACTCATTTTCCCACAAATTTTAAATGTACGAAAAAGTACCTTTTGTTCTGCGGTTCCTCATATTATTATGAAAGAAATCTTTTTTCAAATACATTTTGATTTCAGACAACTGCTGCGATATTTTTCAAAGCTAGAATAACCCGGTGTGCTGTGCTACCCCTATCGTAGTAAATGAAGAAAATAGAATGGATTTATGATAAAACGTACAATGCTCTATAGGTAATTTCACCCATTTTTTTTTGGCGAAAACTATGAAAATCAGTATACGGGAGTTTTCAAGGTTGCTAATTTCACTATGCGACAAATAGTAGGGTCAGTGATCGGCGGGGGTTCTGCCCAATGGGAAATGTTAAAGGCCTTCAATGTTTCAAAGAAGTACATTTTTCAAAAAAAATATTTAAAAATACTCCTGCTATCCCAACAATGACAAGTTGTATGTCGAAAGAACAAGAAGAGTTGTAAAATATTTTGTATTATTTTTATTTTATCCTGTAAGGATCAAAAGATGTCAAAAATGTCCTTTAAAATGTTTATTCTTCAATATCCTTTAAGATTGCCAATAAATTCCTTTTAAAAAAATAGTGCGTTAAAGACCCAAATATTCTATACTAAATGTCAAAATTTCATCCTTTATATATACAAAAGTCAATACAAAAAAGTTTTATGAAGAAAAGTGCATGTTTATAAACTACACCACCATAGTGGGGGATATATAATGGGTATAATGGGCTGTTGTTTGCAACATACAAAAATATTGTCCCAACACCCACCTTAAATCTGCTCAGGATCACTTTCTGAGTCGACTAAGCGATGTCCGTCCGTCTGTCCGTCCATGTAAACCTTGTAATCAAACTACAGGTTGCAGGTTTAAAGATAATTCGACAAAATTTGGCACAAACCTTTATATTGCGCCAAGGACAAAGACTATTGAATTTGGTTAGAATCAGCCCATTATTTATCCTAGCCCCCATTCTGAAAACGCAGTTTTTCTCTATTTAATTTATTGTTTCAGACGTATATCATCCGGTTCGTGTCTAATATTGAGTGTCGTACGGTGTAACCAATTTTTAAATTTATGAATGATTTATAAAACAAACTTTCCATGAAAAATCAGTTTTATTAACCTTTGATAAAATTGATTATTAAATTTTCCTTTTAAATCACACAGATGGTTTCTAGAGAGTTCTATGAATTGATATCATTTTAATTTCAATTAAGCATAAGCTTTTTTTAGAATACTTTTTTTTTTTTTTTAATTTTCCAATTTAAACCCACATAACCTTGACCTTCAGTACGTATACGCCATATTTAATAAATGTTTTAGTGCAGTATTAACGTATGAGTAATGTTTTGGATTGTTATCACTGAGCAATTTCTTCATTTGATATTGAATTAAATATTAAAAATTGGCCCCTTATGGAGAATATGCAGTTCTGGATGTAAAAAAACAGTTTTACCTTATATATATTTCATATTGTAGCGGTTTTGTTACAGCTGTTAATGCCTACTTAAATTTCTTTTACAATTATTGTACGTATATATGTATATAGTTTTGTTTTCTGTTGTTATAAATTTGTTCTTTGTTCATGGTTATGAGTTTTTCTATGGGTGGATGTGAGTGTGTAGTTTTTTGCATTTCTATCTTTCAATCCGTGTAACAGGCATTCATTATTATGATTTCATTTGTTTTGTGTTGTCTATGATGCCCTAAAGATAATTTTCTTGCTATCTATCTACAGCTATGTATACGTACATAGATATTGTTATTGCGTTATAGTTTTTCTAATTTTTTTATATAACCCGTATAAATACTGATACATACACACGTTTCCATATAAATCCATAGATGATTGTATACTTTTAGTTAACAATTATTATGAGATTTTTGTAATTGTAAAGATTTTTATTTTTCTAATTAATATCACACAGTTTTAGTTTTACTGTTGTTTTTGTTTCGAGATAAAACTTAAACTAAATACAACCAAGCAACATGATACACGTGTCTGTTGTATAAATCATTTAAATTGTACATGAGAAAGTTTTTGATTTGAAAATCTGTTTGACTTTTATTCATTAGAGAATTTTTAAATTTTAGTTTAAAAAAATAAAAAATAAAATACATAACAAGAATATCATGTAAGAGTGTTATCAGCATACAATCAAACATATACATATATAGCATATACTCAATGCAAGACTGTCACAACTTAAAAACTACAATTTTCTGATATACTATTTTCAATGTAATTTCATTATTATGTAATTTGGTTTAATACTAATTACTGGGAAATAAATAATTGTTGCAAAGTAATGGAACATTAGCAAAAGTACTAATTTATTTAAAAAACAATTAAGTTCTGACTTGTGTCAGTCTTGCATTAAGTGATATTAGCAAAAATTCCAGAAATGTTCAACTTTTGGTTTAAATTGACTTAAAGTTAAAACTGAGAAGGTGTATATTTTTTTACTAAAGTTTGTCAAACAGGAACAAGTAAGTATATGTTTTTCTTAATTTATGTGTATGAGAATTTCTGTTAAGAATTGTTTTTCTTTCAATAAAGGGTGTGTTGGATTATTTAATATTACACGTTTCCTGACGTGTTATGCATGCGAGCTTTTATGGCTTTTTATTAAGTGTTTTTTTGTGCCTTTCCTAATTTCATGTTGTTGATTTTAAAAGGTTTAGTTAATTTTTTGTTTACTATGTTTGTTAAAAATTTCAATTTAAATTAATATTAATAAGATTATGTCTTGATTAGTTTATAGTAGTTAGTTAAAATTAATCATACGCATTAAGTTGTTGTTTAAATTTATTTTGTAAAATGTCTTAATACACTGTATAACAGTCCGATAGCAGGATTCCAAAAACATAGAAATTCGGTACCATATGAAATGAAGCCAATTTTGCATGTCCGAAATGCTTCTTGAACGTTATAAAAGAATATAATTTTAACACCGATGAATACTTGCGATGAAAAATGGATCCATTACGATAACCCCAAGCGTAAGAGATCGTATGTGAAGCTCAGCCAATCAACATCAGAGCCAAATATCCATGGCTCTAGAGTATGTATGGCTCTCTATTTGGTATGACCAAAAGGAACCAATCTATTATGAGTTGCTGAAATCGATCCATACTTCTTATCACAGGAAACCTCTACCGAAACCAATTGATTCGTTTGAAGTGAGCATTGGCTGAAAAAGTGCCAGAATATGCGGCCAGACATGAAACCGTAATATTCCATCACGACATCGTTTGGTCACATGTTAAATCTTTTTAGGAAGAAGTGGTTGGGAAGTTTTGCCTCACCCCCCCCTCTATAGTTCAGACCTTGCCCCGTTTGACTACTATTAGTTTTGATCCATCGATGCGCGAAATGCAAATGTTTTCAGAAAAATGGGAATAAATTTTAATTGAATTGTACAAATGTTTCAAAATAAAAGCTAAAAATATGAAAAAAATCTCTCATTTTTAAGTCATACTCCCAACATAATTTTTTTAGAACTGTTTATTCTTTGAAATTTTAAAGTTCATCTGACCTGATCAAGAAAAACTAAGTACGAATTGTCTCTTCTTTCACGTATGTATCAATTTTTCTATATGTATGGAAATATATTTAAATAGTTACAGGGTGATATCAGTTAAATCTCAGGTTTCTGAATGTTCTGAAAATTATTTATGTAGAAAGTGATAAGTATCAGAGTTTTTATTGGGCTACAGATGAAATATTAAGCAGAGATCTGGTTAATATTATACCCTTCACCATGAGTGGCAAGGATATATATAAGTTTGTCATTCCGTTTGTAATTTCTACATTTTTCATTTGCGACCTCACAAAGTATATACATTCTGGATCGTTATAGATAGTGGAGTAGATATAGCCATGTCCGCCTGTATGTTCCGTAGCCCCCAAATAACTTACATACATGATTTAGACATCAATACATCGAGAGTTCTTCCTTGCTATTCAAAATCGACAAAATCGGCCCACAAATGGCTCAGATATAAGGAAAAATCCGGGACAACCTCGATTTTTGGCCCATTTTTGATCTATATCTCGATTACTAAGTAAGTTATTAATATAGACAATATGGTTATCTAATGATAGATATTTCAAAGTCCATTGCAACGATGTATATAAGGCTATGGTAAATTGAATATACAATGGGTAAAAATCGGGAAAAAAATTTCAACTCGAATTTTTTTCATCAAAAAAATATTTTTGTTATAAATTCTTTTTACAAAAAAAAACTTTTTTAAAAATTAAAAAAAAAACATTTTAAAAAAACTTAAAAAAATTAAAAAATAATTTGGAAAAAATGTTTTTTAAAGAAATTTGAAAAAAAAGAAAAATTTAATTTTGTTTAAATAAAAATATTTTTAAGTATAATTTGGTGAAGGGTATATAAGATTCGGCACAGCCGAATATAGCTCTCTTACTTGTTTTTTCTATAAAATGTGTTAAACAAAATTCTTGCTTAATTCATTCCTGATCTGGTTGGTTTATATTTGCTGTTTTTATTATCTTGGCAGCAAATATATATAATATTAAGCTTAACTACTAATTTCCCAATAAAATTACTCCATACAAGACTAAATAAATAAATAATTTAATATAAAATTAACACCATCATTGTAACAAACATTTGCAGATGAGATGTTTCTTTACTTCTTTGGTTTCTGCAATATTTTCTTGAAACTTTCTAAAATTTGTATACTTTTCTGACACTTGCATGTTTGTGGATTTTTGTTGTTGCAGTCGAACTCGACAAATCTGCAAGTGTGCAAGTATTTCCTTGCATCATTGTTTACAGCATTAGCCAATTATATGGTTAGCGTTGTGGCAGCTAACATCACGTTTTCCACGGTGTGGCAATTGAATGAAATAACAACAACTACAACTATGACTATTTCCTGGCCAACAATGGAAGGAAGTTGAGCAAAAAATGGCAAAACTTAGGAATGTTTGTGTGTATTTTTTAAGTTACAGCTATTTTGTGTTACACGTTTTGTTGTTGTTGTTGTTTTTTATTTTTGTTATTGGTTGCATAGTTAGTTTGGCCCCTGCAACACGTAGAAGAAAAAAAAGAAATAGTTATGATTTGTTGGACGTTATACAGTTTTCAATTAAAAAATAACGTTAAGTAAACTATTTGTTGTTCGTTTTTGTTTTGTTTTGTTTTTGTTTAAGGTATTTTATTGCATTTTCTTTTTATTTTAGTTTGAGGGAGAAGGTTGTTTTATTATAAACATGATTTCTTTTGAAAATATTAGTTTAATAGAAAGTTTTCCTTCTCTCTCTCTCTATTCATTGTTTTAATTAAATATGTGTGTATAGTAAGTGAAAGTTTATGGAATTTTTTTGGTAGAGAACAAAAAATTTAAGAATTATTATTTTGCAATATTAAATTGAAATATTGAATAGCAACCTACATATATTTTTTCATACTCCAAACAAATTATTTAACATTTAAACCAACCGTTTAAATGTAAATTTAGATAATTTAATTCATAAATACAAGTAACACTCAAAGTACTTGCTTGCGATGTAGAAACTGCTTGTAGGAAACTTTAATATTACTCAAACCAATGTTCACATTATCTTAAAAAAATAGATGTTAATATTAAGTTATAGTTAGTTATTGTGTCATAAAAAAACGAATCAATAATTTTAGTTGGAAAAGTTAATAAACTTTTTGGAATTAAGCTACTATGCGTACTAGTGATATTTAACTGCAAAATAAAAAAATATTACTCATACGTCCATAGCTACTGCACTAGAATATTTATTAAATATTGCTTATACGTACTGATGCTCATAAGTAGCCATATGTACGTGAGAAAACGATATGAGTATGAATAGGGGTACTATTTATCGTTAGTTATTATTGGATGTTATTATTTGGAGAAGTAATTTTCATATAAGTATGTATAATGGAAGTCAAAATAATGTAGAATTTGACCAACATTTTTTTTCTTATGACTCGAACGAATACACACACCGTCATTTAAGTATGCTAAAACTATTGAAAATTAAAAAAAAAATTTAAAAGAAATTAAAATTATACAAATTCCTAGAACTCTCTAGAAACTATCAGTGTGAGTTAAAATTTTCCATACTTTATCATTTCTTAAAACTAAAAAATTTCATGGAATTTGTATGCCCTTCACCATGAGTGGCAAATGTATATGTATATAAGTTTGTCATTCCGATTGTAATTTCTACATTTTTCCTTTGCAACCCCACAAAGTTTATATATTCTGGATCGTTATAGATAGCAGAGTCGAATAGCCATATCCGTCTGTCCCTCTGTATGTTGAAATCAACTTTCCGTAGCCACCATATAACTTACATACTTGATTCATACATCAATATATCCGCTATAGACCGGTTATGCTGTTATGGCCTATTTTTGATCCAAGTCATTAATATAAACAATCTGGATATCTAATGATAAGTAGATATTTCAAAGTCCTTTCCAACGATATATGTAAGGTCACACATAGTAAGTTGAACCTACAATGGGTCAAAATTGGGAAACATATTTTTTACCCGAATTTTTTCTAAAAAAAAAAATTGTTTGTGATAAATTATTTTTAAAAGAAATTTTAAGAACTTAAAACAATTTTGAATAAAGAAAATTTTTATTTTTAAATTAAAAAAGAAAAAATTAAAATTTTTTAAATTCCTATTTCAGCGAAACAGCAGGTGGTTTCCCTTGCATTAACAGGTTTATTATTAATTTTATTATTTTTTTTTGAAAAAAAACAATATATAACAATTTCTATAAAAAGTTTTCAAATATTGCTGAATATCCTGTAATTTCATGATTGCAGTGATTATGTAAGTCTATGTTTTTTCTCTGGATGTAACAGCAATTTTAAATGAATCAGCAATTTTTAACTGAAAATAAATGTCAATTTCTATCTGCTGGATTTGTTAATAAATAACTTATTTCTTCTAAACAATGTTTGAACTTGTTAATTCTTAATATGGGGCATTTCATGTCAAGTGAACCAACTTTTGAAATCGATGTCTTCCGATCGGGATGAAATAGATTTTGCAAAAAAAAAACTGAAAAAATTGTATGTCTTGAGTTACAAAACATTTATCTTGATATATATCCCAATCGCATCCCTAAGCGACCAAAACCATCTTAAAGGAAAACAACTAAGCTTTCTTTTTAGCAAAAAAAAAAGTAAAAAAGGGCCCACATTGGAAACAAATTTCGATTTTGCAAAAAAAATCAAAAATTGTATTTTTTGAGTTACAAAATATTTATTTTTATAGATATCCCACGCGCATCCCACTAAGGAACCAAAAATATCTTAAAGGAATGGACCTAAGCTTTCTTTTGAGCAAAAAAAATTTTAAAAAAGGGACCATTTTGCAAAAAAGTTAGATTTTGCAAAAAAGTTAGATTTTGCAAAAAAAAGTTAAAAATTGTATGTTTTGAGTTACAAAATTTTTATTTTGATAGATATCCCACTCACATCCCACTAAGCGACAAAATAGGTCTTAAAGGAAAAAAAAGAAGGGTCCATTTAAAAAAAAAACTCAACAAAGTTTTTGCTTTTGCAAAAAAAGTCAAAAATTGTATGTTTTGAGTTACAAAATATTTATTTTTATTGATATCGCACTCGCATCCCACTAAGCGACTAAATAGGTCTTCAAGGAAAGTATCTAAGCTTTATTTTAAGAAAAAATTGCCCATTTCAAAAAAAAGTCAAAAAAGTTTTTGATTTCGGAAAAAAAGATAATTTTTTTTTATTTTTTAAATATTTTTTTTCGAAATAACGATTTGGGACACATTTTGGTAATAACAATAGTTAGTAAGTTACATGGATAAGAAAAAACACCTGTTTGGAAAAATGTCAAATTTTGACCCCCTCTAACTCAGAGAGTTCTCGAACGATCTTGTTCAAAAATTGTGTCTGAGTCTATCCAATAGAACTAACCTTGGTTCAAATTTCATGCCGATCGGTAGACATCGATTTCAAAAGTTGTTTCACTTGACATGAAATGCCCCATATATGAAATAAAAGAAACTCAATAAAATCTTATAAATTTTTTAAGTAAGTTAAACAAAATTATTTAAAAATTCATAAATATTTGTTAAAATTGGATAAGATTTTTTTTGTTTTAATTCTATTTAAAATTTGAACATAATTTCAAACAACAGCTTCTGCTAAATGTGAATATATGAATACATAAATAAATAAGTAAGAACAAAAAGAGCTTGTTATCTTATATCTTTCAACAATTCAACCATATGAAATATAAAGAAATAAAAAACTGTATATAAAAAATAAAGTATAATATGAGAAAAAAGCTGTATTGGTAACAAAAAGCCAATATTTTATGAACGATTAGTTCGATCAAAGTCAAAGACTGTGATGAAAAAATACTGATGTGTGTGTGCGTTAAGCTTTTCTAAGCTTACGAATAATAAATTCTATTTAGACTTACAAATTTGTTTTCTTTTTATATATATTTTTTAAGTAGAAACCAGAGATAAATTGACCATTTCCAATGAACGAAGATGCTTTCACAACCAACCATTGAAATAACTTAAGTGACCATTAGGGTCATAACATTTATGGTTAGAGCATGTTATTATTGCTTTGATTTGATTTTGTTTGCTTTGTTTTGGCCTTATTGTTTCTTATATATTTTTATAACTAAAGTAATAATGTTGGCGCCACAATTCTTTTCCAGTTTAAGACACTTTTCTTTTGAAATACTCACTCGTACCCCTACAACCCTGATAAGATTCTTTTTGTTAACTTACATTTAGGGTTATGCCTTTCTAGTTGTTGTTTTATTTTTTTTCATAATTCTCTATTTTCTTTTCTTTCCTAATCAATAAACATTTTTATGCCAAAAAATATGTTTTTTTTTGCTCTATAGATTTATGCTTTATAAGTAGAAATGTTTAGACTTTAAGGAGCCTGTATTTATTTATATTGAAATTGTTTAATATGTTGGCATTTGCTCAAACAATTTATTTTTAAAGTAGGTTTTGAAGTTGTTTCTGATAAATTTTTTATAAATTATGGATTTGTATAAAATTTAATGAAATATTTCTTTATGATTTGAATAATTATTGTCAGGGCAAATATAAATATGCAAACAATTCAAATATGCAAGAAAGATGCTTAAAAAGACTGGAAAATATGCACAAGGAAGCTGGACGCCGGAATATGCTCACTTTAACTGAGTCAGTTGTGTTCGGTACAGGACAGATTTCAGCAGCTCATAATGGATAGGACACTTTTTTGCTCCCAAAAAATACAGAGAATTATCTTAGCGCCATGGATATTTGACTTTGGTGTCGATTCGGCTGGTTGGTCGGGCAGCATTTCGGACAAAATCGTCTGATCGGAACCGCACAAACCATTTCTTGCACGTTGAAACCGATAAACATTCACCACAAGCTTTGGTGAGCAATTGGTATGCTTCAATGTCAATTTTTTTTAAATTAAAGAAGTAAAGCATATGCCGATTTGTTGGTACAATATTTGTCATTTCCAAAGTAAAAAAACATACACATATAATATTTAATAATAAGTGAGAAAATAACAGATATGTACCCTTCATATGTATAAGTTATTAAAAATGAAAAACGCTTTGAAAAGATACACCATCTTTTGTAAAACCCGAATTTTTAAATCATATATTTAAACAAGTAATGCCGAAATACAAATCTATATAAATAAAAATCAAATATCGTTCGTTGGTAATTGCGAGAGTATAGAACGGCCGGAACGATTAAGACAATTTTTTTTTAAAATGTTGGCCATATCCCAACTTAGGTTTTTACTGAATGAAAAATTGACAAGGCCCATTTTTACGCTCACTTTTTGGGATTTATATAAAATCGGCTACACCGATTTGGAAATTTTTTTTATTTAAGTGATCATATTAATCCAGTTTAAGTTTTTACTTAAAGAAGGATTGACCACGCCAATTTTTTTTCGACATATCTAAAATCGGAGCTAGCCTGGAAAATTTTTAAATAATTTTTTTTAATGTTCGCAATACATAGTCCGCAAAAGTTTTTACATAAATAAAAATTGTCCACGTCCACTAACGCCCACTTATTAAATACATCTGCAAAATACATCGGTCTGTGATCAATCATATTTCAGACCAAAATTCGATATATAAAAACTCAAAATAAGCGTTTAATCAAGAAAAGGAGCTCGATCTGTGATCACTCATATTTCTGACCAAAATTCGATTTTTTATATAAAAACTCAAAATATCCTAATTCGCTAATAACTTGGCCAATAAGCGTTTAATCGAGAAAAGGAGCTCGATCTGTGATCACTCATATTTCTTAACAAAAATCGATTACTTATATAAAAACTCAAAATATGTACATAGATTTAAATGTATCTGTTGTTGCAAGACTTAGGTTTTTGACAACAAACTTAGGTTCTTTGTCTCTCAGTAGCGCTTCTATATATATTTTATTGTATGTCCTATATGAATAAAAATTATCATTCAATAATACGTTTTTTTTTTCTTTTTAACTATTTTTACCCTTTTCAAGCCGCTTTTCACAAATTCACAAATCGAACACAAGCATTTTTTTAAGTTGGACAGGAAACTATTTGTAGGTATACAAAATTAATTTTTTTTTTAATTTATTAGCGAATTGAATTTTATAGCAAATTTTTAAATTAAAAAAAAAAAAAAATTTTGAAATTTTTTAAAAAAATAAATTTTAAATTTATTTGTGAAAAAAAAAATTATAACAAAAAATTTTTTTTGGTGAAAAAAAAAAATGTTGACCAATTGTAGGTCCGACTTACTTTTGCCTTATATAAGCCATTGCAAAGATCTTTTAATTATCTATTATTTGATATACAAATTGTCTATATTAATTACTTAGTAAACCAAATATAGATAACAATTAGGTCAAAAATTGCTTTCATAGATCGTCTTTAGATTTGATAAGAAAGAAATATGTAAAATTTACGGAGTCTACAACCAATATTCGATGATGTGCTGTGTTAGGTGAAAACCTCAAAGTATATATTTTCTTTGAAAAAAATTATATTCAGTGTGGAAGGTTCAGCAAAAAAAAATTTTTTTCCTAAAAAAAGCAAAAAGCTTGCAAAACTCTGTCCTGATAATTATGTACAAATACTATAAATCTATTTCATATTTGATTATCCTCAACTCAAACCAAAACTTCTAACTTAAGAAGGAAAATGGCATACAGAAAGTAGCCTTCTCATATAAAGTCATAAATAAAAGTGAATTTATTTGAAAACATTTATATAAAAAATTTGGAACACTTAGCAAGGTATTCGATTAAACTTGTTACAAAAATTTTAAAGTTTAAAAACATGTATTTTTTAGAATTAATAGTATCAAGAATTTTTTTATTTGTTTCATAATAATAAAATTGTATTTACTTTTATTGAAAAAAAAAACGAAGTATCAAAGAGCATAGAATTGACTTCTCTTGATTTAATTATCTGTAATAAAAGTTTATTTTATGAATAATTCAATTAAATTTATCCATAGACAAACAGTGTAACATGAGAATAAGGTATATTATTAAAAATTTCGTAGAATCATTATAACTGAATTCAGATGGTTTCTAGAAATTATTAGATCTCCATAGATTCCGTTCAGGTTGTAGTGAGGCTTAAGTATTAAATATTTTTAATTGAAAATTTTCTATTTCTTTACTTAAAGCAATTTATCAGCTCTCACATTGTAATCATAGTTTAAAAAAAAATTCATATTCAAATTTACACATGTTAGTTGCAAATCCTATAAAAAAAAGTAAACTAAATAAATCAAAAGCTATATATTTGCATTACACATGAATTATTTTAGTAAAATCTTTTCAACAATTCAATTTTCGTAAAAAATTTTCACATACACACATTTCAGATATTTAAAAAACTAAAGAAATCTTTACCAATCACTTACCAATCCATACATAGTACATGCAGATGAACATACTGTGAACATTTAAATGCATATTTATTCATCAGCATACAAGTAATAATGAATATTGATCGTATAAACATTTTCATACATTGTTATTTTTAAGTAAAATAATATTAAAAAAATAAATGTATCTTTATTTAATACTCCTTTTTATTATGACTACTACTATAGTGGTAGTATATGTAAATGCAGCAGTGGTTGTATAAATAAGGTAGATTGGTATTCGTTTAAGGGTTTATGGGTGCGTGTGTATATACTTTTCATTTGTAAGTCTATGTGTTCGAATTATTGGTTATTATTCGAATAACACTAATTCGATTAATCGAGAAAAAATTGTTTTTTATTCGAATGAATGGTGATTTTCAATTTAGAATAAAAAATTATTTGATTAACATTAAATTAATTTTAATTCCGAATTAAATTTTTAAAAAAAGATTTTATATAACTAAACAATATTTTAGACAAATGTGTCAAAGAAACACGACCATTAATTAATTCCTAATAATCATTGTAAATTTTATTAGAAACGAATTTCTACAAATATTTTCAAATTTATTTTAAATCAATTCAAAATTACATGATTATGAAACTTAACGCAAAATTTAAATAAATCTAAAAGTCTACTATGGTGTATGTCTTAAAAAGGCGTATCTTTTGAACGTGGTAATTTTGACACGGAAGACAAAGATCGCCCAGACCAGCCAAAAAAATATTACTCCCTGAAGATTGTTGTAAAACTTAAAAAGAGCTTGCAAAATCAGTTGGAAATATTTAAGCAGCAATTTCAAAATGTTTAAGCGCAGCTGGATTCATCCGAAAGCAGGAAATGAAATGAATTGAAGCCGAGAAAACTTGAGATGAAAAATGTATCCATCACAATAACCCGAAGCGTAAGAGATCATAATGTGAAGAACGACCAACCAGCCCCATCGACACCAAATACAAATATTTGGTAAGACCAAAATGGTCTTCTATTATGAAGCTGCTGAAATCTGTTCAGACCATCACAGGGAATCTCTACTTGATTCGTTTGAATCGAGAATTGACCGAAAAACGCTCAGAACATAATACATGTTTAAAAGTATTTAGAATGAAGTGCTTTTTTTGCCTCACCCGGTTTATAGTTCAGACCTTGCTCCGACTACTATATGATCAGCCGCAGAACAAAAGGTACTTTTTTGAAAATTTTGGGAAATTGATTTTTTCTAGAAGATTTCAACCCAAATATTATAAAAATACCAAAAATTCAATTTGTAAAATTTTGTTTTGCGGCTCCTCATTTGTTTTGACCGAAGCAGAATACTGTCTCTGGGATACGCTTCACTTTAGAACATAGTATCCGATATTGGCTAGAATCATTCTTGGCCTCAAAAGATGTGCAGCGCAGTTTGGCTAGGAATCCGTATGTTGCCAGAAAAAGCCAGATGGGAAAAGTTCATAGCTAGCAATGACCAATACTTTGAATAAATTCATATTGTACAAATGCTTCAAAATAAAAGATAAAAATTTGAAAAAGTCCCTCAAATTTAAGTCATACATCCAATATAAACTAATAGCTAACAAATTATTGTAAATTTTTTAGTTTTAAATATATTTTTATTAAATTATTCGAATAATATTTTTTAATTCGTTCGAGTAATAGAATAAATTTTAAAAATTAATCGATCACTTGAATAATAAAAATAATGTAAATTTTTATTCGATGAAAATATAACTCGAATAATTGACAACCCTTTTTTGTATAAACAGATTTATTTTATAATAAAACATCATAAAAGACGATTAAATAAATACTAGATATTGATATTATTTAAGAGTATACATACCCTATGTATGTGATTATAAGCCCACATACATACATTTGTATGTACATAAGAGTGCTGTATGTAAGTTTGAGCATATATTAGTCTGATTCAAAATATTCAACCTGGAATAAATTCTTAATTCCAGTTAGTCTGTCTAATTTAAATGGCATAGCCGGTTTATATTTTGTTTCTACCATTTTTCAATTCTAGGTAGATTCATGATTTTCAATTTCTTATTATTTTTGGATTACTCAATTGTTCATAGATATATTTATACTGATATATGTATATGAAATTCAATCATGTGCAAAAATACAAATTTGTTTATCTCTCAATATTCTTTGTTTTGTTGGTTTTAATGAAAGATACATAAGAATTATTTTTTTAAATGTGTCCAGTTACAAAAAATTAGTTATGAAATGATTGACAGGTTATTTTTTGTATATATACCAAGTATTATTATAAATACTGGTACAAATATTATTACCCCTACTGTAGGAAATTTAGTGAACATACAGGCATCATCTTGACAGTTTTTGATAATTTTGTTTAAAGCTGAGCATTTTTTTTGCTTATCCCATAAATAAGGTTTTTTTATTTAATATGAAGTATATATGATATTATACTAAAATTACTAAGATTGAGAAATGGAAATAAACATAACAGTATAACAGTCTTAACGTTAATAAATTTTGAACAAAATATTCTTTTAAAACTTGAGATTCGTTTAATATTTTTAATGCTTTGAGGCAGATTATTATACTCAAAACTACCAACTATCCAATCGATATCTGACTTTTCTTAAATTGGTTTTATTTCTTGTTATAAATGCTGTTTGTCTTCTAAAAACGAAATCATATGATGATCAATGTTAATTACGGATTTCAAAACTTAAAGTAAAAGTTGCATGCAGTACCTCATCTTTGTAAAGGGATATTGTTGAATAAGCTAGAGGCAAATTAAAAGCATTTTTTAGTGTGAAAAATCCTTAGGCATAAATTACTTTGGTGTGGTGTCTCAAAAGTTATAGCGGTTTAAAAAATATATAAAAACAAGTAAGAGAGCTATATTCGGCTGTGCCGAATCTTATATACCCTTCGCCAAATTATACTTTAAAATAAATTTTTTTAAATATTTTTAGGTAAACAAAATTTATTTTTTTTTTAATTGTATTTCAAAATTTTTTTTTTAAATTTTTTCAAAATTTTTTTTTTAAATTTTTTTTAAAAAAGTTTTTTCCAATTTTTTTTTTAATTTTTATTTTTTTTTTTTTTGAAAATAAATGTATGACAAAAAAAATTTTTTCATGAAAAAAAATTCGGGTTAAAAAATATTTTTCTCGATTTTGACCCATTGTAGGTCCATTTTACTATAGCCTTATCTACATCGTTGCAATGGACTTTGAAATATCTATCATTGATAACCATATTGTCTATATTAATGACTTAGTAATCCAGATATAGATAAAAAATCGAGGTTGTTCCGGTTTTTTGCTCATATCTCCGTTATTTATGGATTTGAAATAGCAAACTTCTCGAAAGCATGTCTGACAGAATTATTGAAGATTTGGATCCCGAAGATATCTGGGGTCTTCAGAAAATTGATTTCAACAACAGACGGACATGGCTTAATCGACTCCGCTATCTATAAGGATCCAGAATATACATATATACTTTATAGGGTCGAAAAAGAAAAATGTAGAAATTACAAACGGAATGACAAACTTATATATACCCTTCTCACGAAGGTGAAGGGTATAAAAACTAATTTTTGAATTTAATATTTTTACCTTTCAAAAACGGTGGTTTATTTCCTTTAAATAAACCGTGTTCTTTTAATCGCAAATAAAAGCGATTAATAGTTTAAAAATTTGTAGCAACTCTTGATGTATTACAATATACACAACAGTTTGAATAGTTACTCTCCTTTAATATACACACTTTAAAAACACAGTGATAACTATAACAACGCCAATAGTACAATAAATAACTCTGCAACACGCTGTTAGTTTTTTTTATACACAGTGTCATCTTCTAGTAGTTTCATGATTTTTTTAAAGAAAAAACTAGAATGTTAAATTTCCACATGTTAGAAAAAATATTTTCTTTAAATATTATTTTACAATTTTTCACTGACATTAAAAAAAAGTTGGCAAATTTTGCCAAACCCATTAGGGGTTTTTGTTTGTCAGCGATGTAGTTTAATTTCGCATTGTTTAAAAAAATTTCTTTATATAAATGACTGATTACTGATAAGTATTTACTCACACAATAAAAAAATATATTTTACCACATTGACTTATTGCTGTTGATGAACAATATACATATAGACTGCAAATAAGTATACACATTAGTCTTTAATTCGTATAGAGACAGATGGATATACATTTAAATAATTATAAATATACTTATCTATATGGATGTATATATTTATGCGATCATTTGTAAACATGAAATGCCTTTTTTTGGTCAAAGTGGCAACAAGAAATTACTTTTACAAATTAATTTTAATATTTATTTTTGTCATACTTACATCCTACATATTTATATATGTAAATGTATTTGTATGTATTGGTGTATTTGAATAAGCGTGCATTTTTTCTTATTTATAAACTCTTATCTCATATATGTATATATTAGGATGGTACCAAAAGAAAAGTCAAAGAAAGTCCGCATTAAAATATTTTTTTTTCATTTTAATAAACATGTTGTTAATAAAATGGTTGTTTCAGTGTAATCTGTTGCCTTCTGAAGTTTTTCTGATTTTTTTCGTAAATAATCCAAATGAAAAGTATAACATTTTGATAGACAGGTCAACAAAGACCAAGGCTAATGCATAGAAAATGTTGATATATGATTTTCGGTTTTCTACATAACGTGCCATCCTAATACATAGTAGCATGTATACAAAATTTCACAGAGATAATACAGATTCATGTGTGTAAATGCATATGTATGTATCTGTGGTTAATATTATGAATACCCAGCAATTCCCAACAGTTAAGCAAGTAGTCAGTAATTGCCACTAATGTCTGGTCACTTGGCTAACTCTAATTTACATATTTTGGGTCATTTTACAATTATGTGCTCTCTGTAGTGCACATCGTGAAATCAATTGTCACTTAAGTGCCTCTAAGTAATCTGGAATGTAGTCACGTTAAACGTTTATTTTAAAATGCACCTTTTTTGTGAGTATGTAATTTGTGCAAACTGGTTTTATACAAATTGTATTGATATAAATCTCTCACAGTTTATTTTTATACCCTACACCACCATAGTGGGGAGGCGTATATAATAATGCGTTTTTGCAGACATTGCAATGTCCAAAATCACTTTCTGAGTCATTTATACGATGTCCGTTCGTCCGTCTGGCTGGCTGTCCAAGTAAACCTTGTGCGCAAAGTACAGGTCGAAATTTTAAAGACATTTCCATCAAATTTGGTACATATTATTTTTTCGGCCCAAGGACCAAGCCTGTTGAAACAGGCTGAAATGGGTCCATTATTTCACCTAGCCACAAACGTCCTCCCGAAATTGGACTTTATCGGTCATAAATATTTAGTTTATATGTGTATATCCACAAATTTCGCTTCAAATAAGTTTTATATATACAAAATTCTTGTCACCAAATTTTGTTACGATAGGTCCATAATTAGTCATAGCTCCCATATAGACCCGCTTACTTTAACGTGCATAAATCTCTTAAAAATGTTGGTATACTTGATGTAGGGTAATTAGGCCTGTCACAGAATTCCATTCCGATGTGAAGTGGAATTAATTCCGTAGTTTGCTTCTTCAGGATAAGTAAAACGAAAATTTCTTTCGGAATGAAACCACTTTCAGTTTTCAAAGTGGAATTGATATTTCTTTTAATCAATTTCTGTACCAAAAGCTTTCCTTTTGTTTTAATATAAACAATGTTGTGAAATTTAAATCTGAAATGCAGAATTATTAAATATTTTTGGAGTTAATAAATTACACGGAATCTGAAGAACCAAAAACGAACCATTCCGAACAAAATGTGTGATAGGCCTGATTATATAGTCGGGCTTGACCGACCATACTTTCTTACTTGTTATTTTTCTTAAGTATACTGACATCTCATGTAACCTAGCGTAAAGTCTTTACTTTCTCTAAGTAACCTAGAGTGTATTCACTTTAAACGTTTATTTTATAATGAACTTTAGAAAGTAGTTATTTTACCTAGCAGTGGCAATCTATTGTACAGTTGTCGTTGGAAGATTTCTTTACTAGCTAACAGTTTTAGGGCTGTTTATGAGATGTCTTTGTAACTGATTATTTAAAGTCAATTAGAACCCGTTATTACAGAGAATACAGATTCGTAGTAATAACGGAATTTGTTGCTAATCGAATGAAGCTGTGATGAAGCTGATCAAGTAATCAGCTACGTAGCTAGAAAGATGACTGACTCTATGTAACCAGTATGTGAATCCAATGCGTAGACTTCTTTGGACCAGCTGTCGGACAATCTCATTGTAATTCAATAGGGTTAATTGACCCTCTGCATAGGACATGCAAGTGTTAAAATATCCGGTCACATAGCTAGTTATGTAACCAGTTATCTGCCTACATGATAGATAAAATCACTAGTTCGGGACTATCTCCTGGAACTGCTGGAATGTATTGATGTTTGTGTTTTACTCTACATACTTAATTTGTTCAGTGTCAAAAGTTTACTGTTGTGGCTATAAATTTTAACTGTTTTGCTTGCAGTTATTTTATGAGTATCGAGATTGTTTTTATTTGTATGAATGTTCTTATAACCATACATTTACATAAGTGTGAATGTGCATGTTGGTCTGAGTTAATATATTAATGCATTTATTTAAAAAAAACACACACACACAATTAAAATATTTTCATTACAAATTTATACATTTATTTTTAACACATAATAAAGTTATCTTGTTTTGATTTTTTTTCTTTTTTATTTACCGGAAAAATATCATCAAGATGAAAATATTTATGCAAGTTTTTTTTCCACAATATTTATAAACATACATATAATATTTAAACTACAATAATTGGAAAAACAGGTATTTTTGTCAATTAGTAGAATGAAAACAAATAAAAAATAGTTCGTATCAATTGTTGTTTTTTTTATCAATTCAGTTGACATGCAATTTGGTTATTATATTCAATTAATTTGTTTTTTTAACAATTATTTTTGATTATATTTAATGGGAAAAATGTATAGTTTTAATTACTGGTATTAAATTCAAATGTTTATTTACATATTAAGGGATTTATATATTGTTATTATTTATTTATGCAAAAGTTATGGCCAAATCATTTATGTTAATTTATTTCTAATGTAGTATTTTGGACATATGCAACTTTTACTTTACTAATTTCAGTAAAAATATTTCGTTTTATTAAAAATGATCGCTCTGAGAATAAGTATTTACTTTTAGCAACTGTGGCGTATGATTGATATTTATTTAATAAATATTGCTTATACTACAATAATACATATTAACTTTAACTCAATTCTTTCATTACTAAGCTTTCTCTTCTTTTACAATTTATATAAACTAATACTATATTTATATGTTGACAAAGAAAAGGAAATTTAATTTCCTTTTGAAAATATTGAAGACACCAGCAAGAGTATCGTTTCTTATGCAGATACATGTATGTATAAAATAAATAAATAAATTTGATTAGACAATATCACAAACAATTTTCAAACATTAAATTAAGTGACATTTTATTGACCTTTTTAATAAATAAACAAAACAGCTTATATTTAAAAGCTGTAGATATATTTAAACACCACCAACCGACCGACACATGGGTAAAAACTCAGACACATGCAGAAATAACTAAACAAATATTCTAGTAAAACATACAACCTTGGGTTAAATGAAATTGTTGTTGAAGAAGAAAAAATAATAGTAAATAAATATAAATTACATTTAATCAATATAGAAAAAGTCTGTGTGTGTTTTTATTATAAACATGTAAATGTATACATAGCATATGGGGGGAGTTTCATAGTTGAACTTTTTCTTAATGAATTTGGTTTCATTATAAATATTCAAGTTAAAAAAATTATATATCTTTAAAACAATTTGTATAATATTGAATACGCTATGCAGTAACAAGTGAAATTTATATATGACTCCTAATTTAAGATGGAGTATATGGGTATTTCCACATAAAGTTACACTGGGACTGAAATGGTTTTTTGCACTTACTTGTAATGATATTTTGTCTTTAGTATTTATTGTTCACATATTTATGAAATTTTTCCATCAACAAAAAATTAAAATAAAAAAGCCGAAAACCAAATTATACTTTAAAATACAAATTTATATTATTTTTAGGTAAACAAATTGATAAAAACTATTTTTTAAAAATTTTAGTTTAAATTTTTTTTTAAAAAATGTTAAAAAACCAGAAAATTAAAAATTTTCTTTTTTCAAAATTATTATTTCAATTTATTATTATTTAAAATTTAAATATTTTAGTAAAAATTGTTTTTATGCTAAATTCCCAATTTTTAATTTGATAAATTCACTAAAATTTATTGTTGGGGGATAAGCTAGTTCCTATGCGCATTTCACTGGTTGCTTAGGCCAGATCATCAGGAAACCTTTTCCCAAAAGGCTTTAGAAAAACTGAAGATATTATACAAATAAAACTATACAGTGTTTGAGAATTACAGACACTCAAGCTTTATTTGTAAAAATATCAAAGCTTAAACAAAACACCAACAATAAACCGTGATTTATCTTTTCTTACACTTCCTTACTACAATTGGTTGGTTTCTTGCCGACACAAACTGTAGTGTGTAATTGACAATAATAAAAACAATTTGCTTTATTGTTTTCGCAAGAAAATCAAAATAAATTTTTTAAATTTTGGGGGAAAAAATTCGGTTTAAAAAATATTTTTCCCGATTTTGACCCATTGTAGGTCCGACTTACTATGGCGTTATATCGTTGCAAAGGTCATTAAAATGTCTGTCATTAGATATCCATATTGTCTATATTAATGATTTAGTAATCCAGATATAAATAAAAAAATAGGTAAAAATTCGATGTTGAACTGGTTTTTTCCTAATATCTCAATCACTTATATTTCTTTCGAATTTAAATATCAACCGAACCAAGCCTATAGCGGATATATTGATGTATGTATCATTTATGTAAGTTATTTGGAGGCTTGATTTCATCATATCGATTCCGATATCTATAACGATCCAGAATATTTATACTTTGTGGAGTTGCAAAAGAAAAATATAGAAATTGCGAACGGAATGACAAACTTGCCACACATGATGAAGAGTATAAAAAATAAAATAAAAAAGCAAAAACAAAACTCGATTAACGGTAAATTTTTCATTTAATATTGCTTTCATGTTATTTTGTCGCGTTCTTATACCTAAATTATTGTTTGTTATCAAATAGCTGAAACTTTTAATTCAAATCGAAATTTAATGGCATCGAAAAAAAGTAGCTGCACCAACATCAAATATTCAATATTGATTTTCAAAGTATGTCTGGTTCGCTATAGCAAGTGTATGTTTGTGTCGAAAGAAGGAGGGTAGAAATAATAAGAGGTACTTTGAATAAATTTAAAGAGATCCACTAAATTATAAACAATATTTCTATAAAGCAGCTGAGGAGCGCTAGAAAAAGGGAACAATTCTATAAAAGACAGAAAATGATGCTCATGAATTTCCAGTGGGCTTAGTTAAATAATAAACACTTATTTTATTGCTGCTAAACCAATTTTTTTTAAATTGCTTGCACTAATCATTATTACAAACGTGAAGGGAATATATGTCGCGTTCGAAATCATACTAAAGGTTGTAAAAAAACAAATATGACAACTATCAACAGTATATTCTACATCAGTATAAATTCTCTCTACAAAAATTCTAAAGCTTTCAATTCGCAGGTTTTTGCTTTACACTTGATGCAATTGAAAACGAGTTCTTACTATTTGTTGTGTATTTGAAAGCATATGTTTTGCCAATATATTGGAAAAAAACAAAACATTAAAACAAACCTTTTGAACAAAGCACAAACTTATAATATCTTTAGTTTTCACTTCAAAGGCGTATGAATGTCACGTGCTTGACCTTGGAGTTATCGTTCTGCAGAATTTCGTATACTCTTACAGTTGGCTAGTACTTCGAATAAATACATTTATTGCTTTCATGTTACACATTTCGTTCTTATTGCTTTTAAAAACGTAACTATTATTTCGATTGATTTTGGTAAATCTCAAAAGATTTAATAATTCTGAATCATCGATTTTAATTAGGTAATATTTTGTGTGTAAAAACTTAAGACCAGTTTCATAAGGATTATGAAGGTTAGTTTGTTGAAAAAAGAAAGAAAAAATGTTCTGTAAAATTTTAAGTCATTGCACTTTTGAATGTATTGGAATACCGAGATAAGTGGGAAAGTCTCCGCTTCAATATAAAATACTCCCTAAATACACAAATCAAATGAAATTTATATACTTACTTAGTTATGTACATAACTATATGCAGTACATAAATACATTCAGACACATTTTGGTTTGTATATACATACATATTGAAATTCCTAAGTATTTAATATAAAAGCAAACTAAAACATAAAAATTTAAGGACATTAATCAGATTGTGCGGTATGAAAAGTATATTTATTACCCTAAGAGTGTTAGTTGAATGTTTTTGTATTACAAACACAGCTACATACATATGTCTACAGGAATGTGCATGGAATGTTAAAGTGTATGTGCAAGTGGTTAGATATTTAGTTTATTTATGTGTGTTTGTACGAGTATGTGTGTATGTATGTGTTAAGAGATTTGTCATAATTTACGTTTCATTAAATATTTATATGAAAACCTACTCATAATGTCAATTGCCATAAATCAAAGTAAATTAAATCTATAATATAGAGACATGCATACATATGTATAGATATGTATTTAGGGATGTGTGTGACTTGTAAATGTTTTGTGGCATGAAAACCTCAATACAAATACATAAAACAAATACTTATATACATTAGTATTATATATACTTCAAGCTAAATATTTACACCCCAACATTCTACTCACACGCTGCACAAACGTACTTACATACATAAAAACTTGTACACTAAGGTGGCACTTATTTTGTTCAATTGTTCACCCTCATTTAAAAATCAAATGCTGAAAATTTAAACAAAATTGGATAACGTTTACTAGTTGCACTTTTTAATTGAAATATCGGGATTTGGGTCAAACATTTTCAAATAAAAAACAAGTAAGAAAGTATGGTCGATCAAGCCCGACCATATAATACCCTACACTAAATAAAAGAGCAAAAACATTTTTCTTTTAAAATTTCAATAATTTATATTTTTGAGTGATTTTCGGAAGTGGGCCTTATATGGGAGCTATGACCAATTATGGACCGATCACTATGAAATTAGGTCGTGTGAGTTATGTCTATATGAAAGTTAACTATGTTGAATTTTGTGTGTATACCAACATTTTTAAGCGATCACGTTAAAGTGATTTTCGGAAGCGGGTCTATATGGGAGCTATGACTAATTATGGACCGATCGTAACGAAATTTGGTGACATGAATTTTGTATATATAAAACTTATTTAGAATGGAATTTGTAGAGATACCCATATAAATTAAACATTTATGATCGATAAAGTCCAATTTCGGAAGGACATTTGTATGGGGGCTAGGTGAAATAATGGACCGATTTCAGACAGTTTCAATAGGCTTAGTCCTTGGTCTGAAAAAATAATATGTACCACATTTGATCGAAATATTTTCAAAATTGCGACCTGTACTCTACGCACAAGATTTAATCGACTCAGATAGTGATTCTAACTTTAAGGTGGGTGTTAGACTAATATTTTTATGCGTTATAAACATTTGCACAAACGCATTATACCCTTCCCACTATGGTGGTGTAGGGTATAATAAATATGGAAACAAAAATCGATTCTAACCATATTCAATATTCTTCGTCCTTGTGGCAATAAAAAACCAGTACCAATGGAGAGATGGACGGACGGACATCGCTTAAATAGTGATCCTGAGCAGATTGCTATACTTTAAAGTGTCTGTTGGAACAATATTTTTGCACGTTACAAACATCAGTGCTAACCCAATATACTCTCCCCACTATGGTGGTCTCAAATCCAAAATTCCAGGGATACATTTGTATAGGGCCTATTTGTAATTATAGACCTATTTTTAGTACTAAGCATACTTTATCAACAGAGAGTATTTGTTGAAATTTTCAGTCAGCTATCTCCTTTGTTTGGGACCTATCGAATTTTCAACAGACATACAGACGGACGGACGTAGCTAGACATAGCTAGATCGTCTTAGAAACTTATGAGAATCCAGAACATATGTATATACTTTTTGGTTCTACGACCAACATTTCAATATGTTACAAACGGAATGACAAAATCAATATACCCACATCTTTTTTGATGGTGGGCATAATACAATTATTAAAGCATGCGTTTTTGATCCTTATTTAGTGATTATTACAATTTAAGACAATTTGTTTAAAATTTTGGAAATTTAGTTCAAAACTAATTTTAAAACTGTTAAATTTGGGATTTTTTGTTTAAATGTCGATGATTAATTTTAGACCATGGTAGTATAGAATATCCAAAAAGTGTCTTATATAAGTACCAGCCTATTGTATAACTATACAATAAAATTATCCGAAAATCTTTCCATACGTTGTGAACTTATAGACACAGACATTTGTTGTTTCTGTAATTTCAATGGACATGTTTCGTTTTGTTTTGTGTTGTAGTCGTATTGTGGGATTGTTGGATTGTGTTTCATTGACACATTGCCGGCAGGAATGTGAAAAAGCCTTAAACAATTTGTATGTCATTGTCGTTTAGTTGGCTTACGGACATAAATTGGATATAAATTTCACTAATATCATTTTGATTGGAAAAATTTTTTTTTTAAAGAAATTTTGTTTAAAAATAACTTTTATTTTGATTTTATTTTACAATAAATCCCAAAATATTTAAAATTTCAATGAAGCTTTCCAAAAAAAATGTGTTTTTTTTGTAGCACACAAAGTATGATTTCAATTGTAACAAAAATGTTTCCAAAGTATCTTGTTTATTTTTTTAAGTGTTTGGATTCCAGCACACTCTAGCTAAACTTTTTATTTAAAAAAAATTATTTATATTTTTGCAATATTTTACATATGAAATATTTATACTCAAAGCTCTGTTAAACATAATGGTACTTGCATAAATACAGCTGCTTATGAAAAAAGTTTTCTTTAAATTTTATAAAAAAATATCAACAACAACTACAATATCTTAGATATGATCTTTTAAGAGTTTCAGCTAAAAGGAAAGAAACAAATATAACAACAACAACAAAATAAGAAAATAAAATGTATTTATTGCACAAAGCAAAAAATAAAATATAATAATAGAAAAACATACATATACCTATATAAAGGGTCTGCCAATAGGGGCTTTCGAACTATGACTTTCAACGACATGTGGTTTCAATAGCTCATGCCACATTGGTTATTCTGCACGAGCGGTAATATCTTGTGGAGGTGAACTGTCCATGGAGATCGTGCGATTTTACACCGCTAAAGTTTTCTTGTGGGGTTTTCTTGTGCTGCAACCTAATCCATTAAGCCTGATTTATGCGCCAGAATCATGATGTGGACATTTGCACGATGTTATATTCAAACGAATAAAAATTCTCGATATCTCACACACACTTTGTTTTATTTAAATTTAAAGATAGGAAACACCTTATAAAACACCCTTTATAATGTTAATATGTATGTGTATAAATAATCACACACACACACATTTATAGAGCTTAATATTAAAAAACTTTCGAAAATATTTTATAGGTTTTTATAGCTAAGAATCCTTTTTAACAAGTCTAGACTAAAGTATGTTCTATAACAACGAAATAGAGAAGAAAAAAATAAACATATAAAACCTTATAAACACACACATGCAGCAAGCAAATAAGTTTAAGTATTAGCCAAAACAACAAGGGTTAAATATATGTATATTTGGTTGCAAGTACACTCAACGGCAATTGTTAAGTATGTATTTTGGTTTGAGTGTGGGTTTCTGCGTGTCTTGTTTTGGTCCTTCTTCCAGCTAAATAATAAAAGGACATTTCAAGTTTAATATCAACACAGCATCTACATAAAATGTCCATAAATGAAGCAGTTTATTTAGTTTATTAATACTTTTTTTTTCAACTTTCTTAACAAAGTCTGTAGTTTGAAGGACATGAGCTCTGGCTGTTGTTTATGTGCAAAATAAAAGTCAATCAACTTGTAAATAAAGTATTGATTTCTAATCATTGAATAGTTTATAAGCTATTTTATGTAGTCTGTATTATGTTATTAAGATGTTGATGGAAAAAAAATTTAAATTAAAATTCTTTAAATTTTACAATAAATGCATATGAAATTTGATATTTTATTTATTTATATGTAATACGAATGTGTGAGAGAGAAAAGATGCTAAGAGTATTATTATCTCAATAGGAGAAAAAATATTAAATTGTTAAGGGGTTTAAAATATTTTTTTTTGTTAAACTTAATAAATAAAAGTTTTAAATTTTGCTACATATATTTAAATGTAAATACAATTTACAGAGAAAGTTGATTTGCAATGAATCGTTATATCATGATAAAATAAACACAGAATAATAAAATATCTGAAGCAAATATGTATGTTGCAATAATTTCCTCGGATTTTTTATTATTTTATTTTTTTTTCGAAATAAATTAATCCAAATAAAACAACTTATCTGTCTTACTCCTTCAATAGCCGACATTTTAGTTAAAAAAAATATAAAACTGTCTGAAGAATTTTAGCACTGGGACGGTTTATACTACTCAGTTTATTAACCAAAATTTTAATTTTCGATAACACATCGGGCCTTATCCGTTCCGATATAATACATGTAAGCAACATGATTGCAGCAAATATACCTTGTTCTATGCATGGCTGAGCTGGTATAATAATATGGTTGATCGCTAGCATAATACGATGGTATCGCCTCAAAAATAAAGTCGGACAAGAATTTAATATAATTTTGTTTAACCTAAATATCTCTTGATCTAAAAGAGAAGCTATACATTTAATAGTATTTATACCCTACACCACCATAGTGGGGAGGGTATAATGCGTTTCAGCAGATATTTGTAACGCCCAAAAATATTAGTCTAACACCCACCTTTAAGTATACTGATCGACTTAGAATCACTTTCTGAGTCGATTAAACGATGTCCGCCCGTCTGGCTGGCTCACAGTGCTCCCATATAGAACAAAATTTGGCAAAAATAGAAGGAGTTGTTGTAGAGTAATGAAATTTGGAATATGGCTATATGTCATAAACATAAGACGAAATTTAAAATTTGAGCAAAATGGCCCAAGGATAATGGTACCTCCCATATATCCTTAAAAACGAAAATGCCAGTAAAATATTTCTAGTTGTCAATAGGCAAACAAAATGTGGTACAGTTACTAAAAAGCAACGTACTAATTTCCTAACTATTTTTTTTCACCAGAAAAAGTACTCTATAAATCCTATATATCCTTTAAAAAAGAGTAAAAAAAATGTCTGAAGTTATTGAAAAATTGGCTCTTTGGTTATAGAAACTTTTATTTTTATAAAGTAGGTGCAAGGAAACACTTAAATCCTGTATATCCTTTTGTAAAAATACCTAAAAGGATTATAAAATAACAAAAAAAATAAGGTTTTGCACAAAATATTGCTTCAAAATTTAATAAAATTTAAATACTCGTTCAGAATCTCAAGTTATTTGAACATCTGATAGTGAGTAAAAAGAATTAAACATGATGTAACAAATAAACAGCGTTAGTGAAACCAATATAAAATTGGCATTTTTAAGGGTTCAAAAGAAATCCAAAAAAATACAGTTCTGATTAAAATGTGGTAGATTTTTTTTTTAATTTTATAGAGCAGGATACAAGATATTAAAAAAAGCTATAGCTATTTATTCAAAGTTATAAAATGCCATTTAGCCCTATTTTTAAATGCGTATATATGTATATTATACTCAAAATGTGGTGGATTTCTTTTTTAATCTTTAAAGGTAATATAAATAGGTACTCCAAAAATAAAAATAAAAAAATCGGAGGATACTTTTTTTGGGTATATTCCATCAAATTTAAAAAAAACAAGTAAGAAAGTATGGTCGGTCAAGCCCGACCATATAATACCCTACACCAAGTAAATGAGTAAAAATATTTTTCTTTTAAAATATCAATAATTTATATTCATGAGTGATTTTCGGAAGTGGGCCTTATATGGGAGCTATGACCAATTATGGACCGATCACCTTGAAATTAGGTCGTGTGATTTATGTCTATATTAAATTTAACTATGTTGAATTTTGTGTGTATACCAACATTTTTAAGCGATTTATGCACGTTAAAGTGATTTTCGGAAGCGGGTCTATATGGGAGCTATGACTAATTATGAACCGATCGTAACACAATTTGGTGACATGAGTTTTGTATATATAAAACTTATTTGGAGCGAAATTTGTGTAGATACATAGATAAATTAAACATTTATGACCGATAAAGTCCAATTTCGAGGGGACTTTGTATGGGGGCTAGGTGAAATAATGGACCGATTTCAGCCAGTTTCAATAGGCTTGGTCCTTGGGCCGAAAAAGTAATATGTACCAAATTTGATCGAAATATCTTCAAAATTGCGACCTGTACTCTGCGCACAAGGTTTACATGGACAGCCAGCCAGCCAGCCAGCCAGCCAGCCAGCCAACCAGACGGACGGACGGACGGACATCGTTTAATCGACTAAGAAAGTGATTCTAAGTCGATCGGTATACTTTAAGGTGGGTGCCAGACTAATATTTTTGGGCGTTACAAACATCTGCACAAACGCATAATACCCTCCCCACTATGGTGGTGTAGGGTATAAAAATTTAACTCACAGAAATAATACGTGTTTTTTAATATTTTCTCTAGTCCACAATTAAACATCGATACCAAAAATTTTACACTTAAAATGTAGCCTATATATTCACCTATCAAATGCAAAAAAAAAGTAATCAAATTTTTGGAAATATAAATTTTTGGTAATTATTTTTCTAAAATATAAAAAACACTTTTTTATCTTAGAGTTTTTATCAATAATTGTTCTGACTTTGGTGCCATCTAGCGGATACGTTACGAGTTAAATAATTTTTTTATAAATCTAACACTATAGCTTTTTTTCTCTTCGGAATAACTTTTTTTCTGGTATTTTTGTCCATGTAACGAAGCACCGTGTGGCTGGTCGGCTGGCTGGCTGTCCATGTAAACCTTGTGCGCAGAGTACATGTCGCAATTTTGAAGATATTTCGATCAAATTTGGTACATACTAACTGGCTGAAATCGGTCCATTATTTCACCCAGCCCCCATACAAATGTCCTTCTGAAATTGGACTTTATCGGTCATAAATGTTTAATTTATATATGTATCTCCACAAATTCCACTCCAAATAAGTTTTATATATACAAAATTCATGTCACCAAATTTTGTTACGATCGGTTCATAATTAGTCATAGCTCCCATATAGACCCGCTTCCGAAAATCACTTTAACGTGCATAAATCGCTTAAAAATGTTGGTATACTCACAAAATTCAACATGGTAAACTTTCATATAGACACAAATCACACGACCTAATTTCATGGTGATCAGTCAGTCCATAATTGGTCATAGCTCCCATATAAGGCCCACTTCCGAAAATCACTCACGAATATAAATTATTGAAATTTTTAAAGAAAAATGTTTTTGCTCTTTTACTTAGTGTAGTGTAGTATATACTTTTTTACCTGTTTTATAGATATTTTTAAGTTTTATCTACAACATTTTTTGACATTCGGATTGTAAAATATTTTTTTTTAATTTTTTAAGGACCAACCAAATTTTAACATATTTGTGATCAATTAATGTTGAAAGAAATTAATGTTGAAAAACAGTAATGCAGTGTTAAGTGTTTAAATGTTCAAAATAATAATAGAAATAATCTGTAATGAATCAACTGGTCCTAACCATAAATGTAATTACATGTAAATATGTATATTCAATACTAATTAAATAAAATATGTTGAAATTCACCAAATACGTTAAATGATTAATCACATATTTTTTTCACTTTAAATATTAGATGGCTAAAAATAAACAATCCAAAATGCCAGTAAAAAGCGTGAAAATAATATTGACCATATACAAACACTTACACACACATAAATACATAGACTTACATGTAAAGCGTTCTTTTATTACTTAACGCCATTGTAACAATTGCCTGTTAAAAAGTTTATGAGGGTAGTTAAAAAACATAAAAAATCAACAACAACAACCACAAATAAAATAAAATAAAAAATAACAGCAAACAAAAGCAACAACACAACTCAAATAAAAGAGGAAATCAACTTTAACATTAATATACAATTTTTTACAATGTTTTTCTTTTTATTTATATTTACTGTTTTTGTTGTTATTTAGTACTGAATCGTTGTGTATTGTTGTTGTGTAAGTATATTTTGAACGATATGTGTATGCAAACATGCATAATAAAAAAACAAAACAATATAATATTCATATACACATGCAAACATACACATATATATATTAGGATGGCCCATATTTTGTTCTCTTTGGATTTCTAAAATAGATATCCATTATCTAAAAACCAAATGTTGAAAATTTAAGCAAAATCGGATAACAGTTAACGTTTCGAATTTGGGGTCAAATTGAAATATTTTTAAAAAAATTAATAAATTAACAGCCTAACCAGAAAAGAAATTTTAAAGTTAATTTTTGTTAAAATCGAATTTATTTAAAAATTTAACTTTTTATTTTTCCATACCATATATAGTAATTATTGAAGGTAATTATGGATTTATGGATTTAAAATCGACTTTTCGGCTTTTTTGGTTAGGCTGTAAATATTGAAAACAATTTTCATTTTAAATAAAAATAAACAATTTCTAACATCGATAACTAATTATAATTTGATATCAAAAATATCATAAAATTTCATGCAAATCCAAATCTAAAATTTTTTTTAACAAAATTTGAAAGAATTAAAAAAGTTTTTATGGAATCTAATAAAACCTAAATGAGAATTTTAAATTCAAATTTTTAAGAGTGGAACCGATTGTTAAGAGTGGAACCGATTGTAAGAGTGGAACCGATTGTAAATTTCGAGGAAAATTTGTTTTTGGTCACACATTTGTTAAAAATATTTATTTAAAAGACTTTTCGTAGCCTATTTTATAATATTTAATTTCATATTATTTCCTTGGTTAGCTGACTTAAGAGTTCTTAAGGTTACAATACTAGGATAGTGTTAAGCTCGAATCTGTTCAGTATAGTGAAATTTTGACTTTAGGCTATCAAGGATAATGAAGTCTAAGTTAAAAAATATATTATTTTTTTTAAGAGTTGCATTCCAATATAATGTAAGAATTGCTCTTAACTAACAAATTTCATTTTTAATAATTTTTTGTGTTGCGATCTAACTTTGCTGCTTTGGAAATGTCCTAGAAATTTTAAAATAAATAATCCAAAGAATTAAGCTGAAATTATATATTTGAAAATAGGCCACAAAATGTTTATTTAAGAAACAATTTTAGACCATGGGATCACTGCAAGTTCGCCCACCATTTTATTGCACCCTAATATTCTGACACTCTTATACATACATATCAAATAAAACGTTGTAAGCTGCGAAAATTTACATAGCAAAAAAATAAAATGGAAATTATAGAATACTTTTCATTCGTCTATGCACTGTGTATTTTCATTAGGTGTATAACCAATATTTGGCCCTATCAAGGTGTGCGGCTCATTTCAAAAGAAACACCTTCCACTTAAATTAATTTTCTGAATTCATCTAAAAAATTGTATTTTAGATAAATCTAGCTTCCCCACTCTATTTCTAACCAATGAGACGTTGCCCACAACACGACTAGCTAGAATCCAGTGGCGGGGAATCCTGGAAAATAGGATATTATTAAATTCAAGTTACAAAAAATAAACAAATTTTAGTCGTAATTATATATAAACAAGTAAGAAAGTATGGTCGGTCAAGCGCGACCATATAATACCCTACACTAAGTAAAAGAGCAAAAACATTTTTCTTTTAAAATTTCAATAATTTATATTTTTGAGTGATTTTCGGAAGTGGGCCTTATATGAAGAAGTGGGCTATGACCAATTATGGACCGATCACCATGAAATTAGGTGATTTATGTCTATATGAAAGTTTACTATGTTGAATTTTGTGAGTATATCAACATTTTTAAGCGATTTATGCACGTTAAAGTGATTTTCGGAAGCGGGTCTATATGGGAACTATGACTAATTATGAATCGATCGTAACAAAATTTGGTGACATGAATTTTGTATATATAAAACTTATTTGGAGCGCAATTTGTGGAGATACATTTATAAATTAAACATTTATGACCGATAAAGTCCAATTTCGGAAGGACATTTATATGGGGGCTAGGTGAAATAATGGATGAATTTCAGCCAGTTTCAATAGGCTTGGTCCTTGGGCCGAAAAAATAATATGTTCCAAATTTGATCGAAATGTCTTCAAAATTGCTACTTGTACTCTGCGCACAAGGTTTACATGGACAGCCAGCCAGCCAACCAGACGGACGGACGGACATCGTTTAATCGACTCAGAAAGTGATTCTAAGTCGATCGGTACTTTAAGGTGGGTGTTAGACTAATATTTTTGGGCGTTACAAACATCTGCACAAACACATTATACCCTCGAATTATAAAAATATCGAATGATTATAAAAAAACAGCTTCATATGTATGTAAAAATTTGTTTTTTTATTATAAATGAAAAAATGATTTTTTGTTGCGGGATCCCGGAAATCTTGAAAAACTAAAATATTTTTCCCGCTTTCCCGTAAAATGAAAAAGTTAAACAAGTTATATCCCTAATGTCCGCATGTGTGCATGTAAGTTTGGGTGTATTGGTTGGCATAAAGGATTTTGATTGTTGTTTTTGTTTTAAAAGAAAAATAGCTTATAAAATGCGTAAACACTTTATTGTTTTTGTATGTGTGTGAGTATTTGTAGCATAAAAAAATATAAAAAATAGAGTATGCATAGTCACTGTTAAAATAACAACAATTTAACTCACAAATACACAAAAATAAAGATGAATAAATATGTTGATAAAAAAATCTGTGAGCCAAAAATAAAAAACATACATACACATTTACACAGTTCGGCGGAAAAGTCATTTCAAAACATGTAAATAAAATTAGTTGTTTATTCAATATTTCTCGAAAATGTTGAGTAATTTTTACAACTACCATTAATTTTCCGGCAAAAGGTATTATCAGAATTACTTAATGCCCTAAACATTTTCAAAATCTAGCGGCTCTAATTTATTTTGGCTGGAATCTGTAATTTAAAAATCAAATCAATGAAAAAACTCTAATAAATTCCAAAGCAGATTTTTTAAATTTTTAAATGACAATAACTTTAAGAGTTGTAAGAGTAGTAACCTAAAATTTCGCCCACCCCAGTTTTTGGGCATGGTCTACCCGTGTTTGTCAATGAGGTTTTTTTTTCGGCCCAATAACAAAGCCTGTTGAAACTGTCTGAAATCGGTCCATTATTTCAACTAGCCCCCATACAAATGTCCTCCTGAAATTCGACTTTATATATGTATCTAATCAAATTAATGTTGCCAATTTTTATTTTCATCGGTCCATAATTAGTCATAGATCCTATATAAGACACTCTTCCGAAAGTCACTTTAACGTGCATAAATCTCCCAAAAATGTTGGTATACACATAAAATTCAACATAAATAACTTTCATATAGATATAAATCACACGGCCTAATTTCATGGTGATTGGTCCATAATTGGTCATAGCTCCCATTATTGAAATTTTAAAAGAAAAATGTTGTTGCTTATTTACTTAGTGTTGGTCAAGCCCGACCATACTTTCTTACTTGTTTTAATTTAGAAACGCCAGATGAAATAATCTGAATTCAGTTTCAATGATTCATCAATAATTTTGATTTCTCTCATATTTGCAAGTGGAATAGTATTATACTATTTTTTGAAAAGTAATTTTAAAATTGCCCTCACAGCAACTTCATACACGCATAGGAACCTATACATATTTGCATACACAGGCATACATTCTCATCCTCAAACGTAGGCATGAGTGTGTGTGTAAATACATATATACAAAGACAATTACGTTGTTTGTGTGTGTATTTAATAGCAGGAAGTTTATTTTGTTTATATATGCTTTTTTATGTATTTGTATGGAGTTCATTGAATATTTTTTTCTGTTTCTCTGCTTTAACATTGTTGTTATCGCCTATATGTATGTTAAACTGAAAATAAAATTTCTTTATTTTTAGAGCAGAAGTTTTCTGTTCAGTACTCAAAGTAAAAGTAACTTGTAGTAGGACTTCATGTTAACGAAAGGACATCAAATTATAGTCAAAAGGAACTCCACCAAACTGACGACAAATATTATTGACACACATTCATATAGACATACTTGTGTACCATACATCCCTCTAGAAATGTATAGAGTATACACAAATTTCCTGTTTTTTCTACGATGTGGCAGAAATAAAAGTGTATGTGAATTGCCAATGATGAATCATACTTATTTGGGTTTAAATGTTGTATTCAATAAATTTATAATGAAATTTATAATTGAAATTTTATTTACAACATAGCATTACTTCCAAGAATATAGTTGTAATGTTACATTAAAAAAAATAAATTGGAATTTTTAAAGCAATAGGGAAATTTTCAATGCTGTATTCTTATCAATATTACTCGTACCTGTTGTCAGTTGAAAATGAAGCTATTGTTTTGTAGCTTTGCTTTCCTTTTTGTTGATTTTGTTTTTAAGCTACAAATCCACTGAAGTTCATGTCTCGCAATGTCTGATTTTTAATAATTACATAATGGCATAAAATACTATTTTTAGTACTTTTTTTTAAAAAAAAGTAGTTTTTTAAAAAAGTAAAATACAACTTTTTTATATAATTTGAAAGTAAATTTTGAATTAGGCTTAATTTCATTTATATTATAATTTATTTTTAATAATTCAAAGAATATCACTGAATACTAAAATTTTAGACAATTGGCAAATTGGAATGCATTTTCTACCCTGCCAAGGGCGTCATCAACAATCTTCATTGTCAAGGTCTATTTGTAAATATCATCTATTTAACTTACTATTATTAGGAATTAGAATATGGGAAGCCTAATTCATATTTATATTATTTGTAAATTAGACGAAATTTCAAATATTTTTATTATATATGTGTATTCTTATTATTACAAATTTATCATTTTTATTAGTGTTGCTGTAGTCAACCTTTGGTTAACAATTTAGCTATGAATGTTTTTGTGTTTTTCTTAATGAAGATTGTTGATGACGCCCTTGGCAGGGTAGAAAATGAATTCCAATTTGCCAATTGTCTAAAATTTTAGTATTCAGTGATATTCTTTGAATTATTACAAATAAATTATAATATAAATGAAATTAAGCCTAATTCAAAATTTACTTTCAAATTATATATATAAAAAAGTTCGAATAATTACCAAAAATCTATAAATTAAATACAACTTTTTTTTAAAAAAAAGTACTAAAAATACTATTTTTTAAAAAAATACTAAAAATACTACTTTTTTTAAAAAAGTCTAAAAACACAACTTTTTAAAATAGTTCTAAAAATACTACTTTTTAAAAAAAGTACTAAAAATACTACAATTTTTAAAAAGAGTACTAAAAATACTACTTTTTTAAAAAAGTAGTATTTTAAAAATATAAAAAATTATAACTTTTTTTAAAAAAAGTACTAAAAATACTACTTTTTTAAAGAAATACTAAAAATACTACTTTTTCAAAAAATACTACTTCTTTAAAAAAGTACTAAAAATACTAATTTTTGTTGAAAAAGGTACTAAAAATACTACTTTTTTAAAAAAAGTACTAAAAATATTACTTTTATAAAAAAGTACTAAAAATTTACTTTTTTAAAAAAATGTACTAAAAATACTACTTTTTTAAAATGTACTAAAAATACTCCTTTTCTAAAAAAGTACTAAAAATATTCCTTTTTCAAAAAAAACTAAAAATACTACTTTTTTTAAAAGAGTACTAAAAATACTATTTTTTCTAAAAAAGTACTAAAAATACTACTTATTTAAAAAATACCACATTTTTTAAAAAGAGTACTCAAAATACTACATTTTCAAAACGAGTACTAAAAATACTACTTCTATTAATAAAGTACTAAAAATACTACTTTTTCAAAAAAAATACTACTTTTTTAAAAAAAGTACTAAAAATACTACTTTTTTAAAAAAAGTACTAAAAATACTACTTTTTTAAAAAAAGTACTAAAAATACTACTTTTTTAAAAAAAGTACTAAAAATACTACTTTTTTAAAAAAAGTACTAAAAATACTACTTTTTTAAAAAAAGTACTAAAAATACTACTTTTTTAAAAAAAGTACTAAAAATACTACTTTTTTAAAAAAAGTACTAAAAATACTACTTTTTTAAAAAAAGTACTAAAAATACTACTTTTTTAAAAAAAGTACTAAAAATACTACCTTTTTTTTAAAAGTACTAAAAATACTACTCTTTTTAAAAGAGTTCTAAAATACTACTTTTTTAAAATAGTACGTAAAATACTTTTTTGGAAACAGTTTATATAAATTTCTATAATTTAGAATATAAGCTCTTTTTAATACGATTACCTAAACGCAACAACTTCCGTTTCCGTTTATAATTTTTTAAAATTGTTCGAGCTTAAGTTTATTTTAGTGTATTTTTTATTTCTATAAACTTTTGAAAATACCAACCAACTCTTTCTCTATCCACAGTGTGTATAGTACTTGATGACACTTTTGTTTGGGGTAGACAACAACGTTGTTGATGTTGATGCAGAAGTTGATGTTGTCGACAGTGTGTCCGCCATTAAGGCGCCGAAAGTTTATACAACTTAAGTCGATAGATCTATGTAAAACCACGTCATCAAGTTAATGCAACCCTATGTTTGTGAACAACCTCCATTTTATTTTTACTACAACTATTTCAATTCTATCTCTCTGCCTGACTGCCTCCCCTTCTTCCGTTTTTACTCCAGCAGCACAATGACAACGACAACTTCATTTTGTAGGTTTATCTGTATATTTTAACCGTTGGTTATTTGTGTTTGCCTTTAAAAGTAGAACCAGATACCCGTAGAACAAGAGTTGGTTGCATTTGGCAGAAATAAAATAATTTTGTGGGTGTTTATTTTTACGAGTGTATGCAGTCATTGAAACATTTCTTGTTTGTAGGATTTTCATACACAATTTTAACCGTCCTCTTTTCTTTCTTTTCGTTGTTGCCTTGTCGACAATACATATACATAGATAGATATTGCTGAATATTGAATAAATGTTCAATATAGTTTTTATTCTGTTGAACATGGGTTGTTAAGGAAGTTATAGCCATAGAAAGTTGTTAAAGGAAAAAAAAATTGAAAGAATCAATAAAACTTATTGAGAAAAATAAATGAAAATTACTAGCAATTGAGTTTAATCCTTTCAAGATAAATAAAGAATTTTATTACTTAATTTTCCTGTTTGCCTTTAAAGAAGATTTAAACTAATATAATATGCTAAAATTATATTACATATTAACACAAGCACATACATAAAATCTCCTTATTAAAACATAAAAGTCTAGTCGTTTTTGTTTTATACTCTCGTACAAGCCAGCTGACAAGTAAACATAAATTTTCATTTCCGTTGTAATAAATTTTACCTCATTTTTTTTCTCTTCAGTGCACTAAAAAAATACTCCGGAATATGTCTATTTATTTTAAAAATAATTACATGAAAATAAATAAGCATACAAAGAACATCCTTTTAAGCAAAAAACATTATCCTAGATACAAACTGTATACAAACAATACACTTACATTATAAAACAAACGACTTGAATAAATGAATAGAAAAATAGTGAAAGAAGAAAAAAATAAAAAAAGTAAAGACAACAAAATGACGCCACAAATACGCAACACTTAAATCAAAATCAATGACGTGTTTGTGTACAAAACTTGGCAACAGATTAACACTACACATTCACATTTACAAAAGCAAAAAATGTTAAGAAATAACGAGACAAATACACAAGGAAATAAATTCTATACAAATACATACAAATACATACCTACATATTTACTTACTTCTTAATACTATGTATAATATACATATTTGTATGGATGTAAATAGTTGTGGATGTTGGATTCTATTATTTCATATGTTTCAGCCAAAAATTGTTGTTATTTACTTGTATTTAGACGGAGATGCCGACAAAAACTTAAACTTCCTAATAAATTATGGAATTTCATGGTATTGTTAAATAAATGTAGTTAGATTTCAACGAAAGCAGTAATCATGTTATTGAATTTATTATACTGCTGTATAAATATCTTACTGTTTCTTATAAGCTTGAAATGTAAAAGATACTTAAACATATTTTTTTTGGCAGACACATATATAAAAGGCAATTGAGTAAAGGTCATTACACTTTTGTGATATTACGGTCAAACACGTCATAATACTGAATATATATTATGAATTTCACCGAAAAAAAAAAATAAAACTCAAATTTTTATTTTGATCGTAATGGTAAACACATTGGACGTTTCTAAAAAAAATTGCGATTTAAATTTTTTTTAACTTTAAATTTGTTTGTGATATCTTATGATATTCATGATGATATAGAATTATTTTTTAGGTTTTTTTCATTTGTTTTATTTTTTACAGATCGCGAATGACTGGTGTCATACTTTTATCTTATTTTTATTTTGTATTGTTGGAAAGACTCATATCATAATATCATATCTGTAAGAAAAGTTTTTTTTTGATAATTTTGCGTTCTGGACCTGTCTACTGGCCGCCTAGATCATGTGATAAGACACCACTCTATTTATACCCTATACCACCATAGTGGGGAGGGTATAATGCGTTTGTGCAGATGTGTGTAACGCCCAAAAATATTAGTCTTACACCCACCTTAAAGTATACCGATCGACTTAGAATCACTTTCGATTAAACGATGTCCGTCCATCCGTTTGGCTGGCTGGATGTCCATGTAAACCTTGTGCGCAGAGTACAGCTCGCAATTTTGAAGATATTTCGATCAAATTTGGTACATATTATTTCGGCCCAAGGGCCAAGCCTATTGAAACTGGCTGAAATCGGTCCATTTTTTCACCTAGCCCCCATACAAATGTCCTTCCTAAATTGGACTTTATCGGTCATAAATGTTTAATTTATATATGTATCTCCACAAATTCCGCTCCAAATAAGTTTTATATATACAAAATTCATGTCACCAAATTTTGTTACGATCGGTCCATAAGTAGTCATAGCTCCCATATAGACCCGCTTCCGAAAATCACTTTAACGTGCATAAATCGCTTAAAAATTTTGGTATACACACAAAATTCTACATAGTTAACTCTCATATAGACATAACTCACTCGACCAAATTTCATGGTGATCGGTCCATAATTGGTCATAGCTCCCATATAAGGCCCACTGCCGAAAATCACTCAAAAATATAAATCATTGAAATTTTAAAAGAAAAATGTTTTTGCTCTTTTACTTAGTGTAGGGTATTATATGGTCGGGCTTGACCGACCATACTTTCTTACTTGTTTTTGTTAGTTTTTGTTAGAGATTGTTAGTTTGGGTCACTATAAAAATTCAGACATCGAATTATATTTTAAGTGTTTTATTTAAAATTAATTAAAAAACTTCTAAATTAATCACCCTTTATTATAAATAATACTTATTACAATTTCAATTATTTCTTGTTGTCTGGTATTTATTGCATTTTTCGATACAGTGGATTAAGTTTTTATACTTAAACAGGCATAAAAGAACACACTAACGTATGTACGTTAGAGTGTCCCTTAGAATTAAATTTTTTGAAATGTTGAAACGGTACCCGCTGAAAACTTTCGTAAGGACCTAAAATACCACAAAAAAAATTTTAGCTTGTTCTAAGAAGGGCAACCCGTGCCGACTTTCGATTAAGTTTTGAGGTGCATTTGCAGGTTTTTTTAAAAAATTTTCCTTTTAAGTAATTACTTTTGCAATTTAATTTAAAAGAATCAAAATGTGTACGTAATTATCGTTCTAATGAGATATAAAACATAAATATTGGTTAACAAATTTTGAAATTATTAAGAAAATCGCCAGACCATTAACGTGTCTCAGGCCACTAGAATAAGAAATGTAGGAACAAAATTAACATATTTTGAGAAATATTAAAACAAAAGTTTATTTTTAGTTAAAATATATCCATATATGAGTTTTTATCTTCATAGGATACAGTTAACCTATTCGCAGGTATAACCAAAAAAAATATTTGTTTTAAGGACAGTTTCAAAACTCCAATTTCAAATTTTTAAAAATTTTGTTAAACAAATTTCAGAATTTTTTGATCATCACATGGGGATTTATTTATAACATAGTAGGGAATAAAAAAGTGAAAAAGGTATGTCAATACCTTTTGCCATTTTCGAGAAAAACTAATTTTTTGGCCATATTTTGGCGAATGATTTTTAGGTAAATCCAATTCAGGTTATTATAGTCCAGGTCAATTTAAATATAGTCTGAATGTTTTACTAAAATCGAAAAACGCTAAGCCTTAAATCTTGAGGGTCAAATGTAAAATTTTTCAATAATTGGAATTTTTCATGGAGAGATAACGAAATATTATATATTTTTGGGCCGATTTTGATGAAACTTAAGAAAAATATAAAATGAAGTCTAGTATTTACAATGACAGCACAAAAGTGGAAATTAACCCTTAAGAGCACTTGTGGTCAAAATTACTGTGTTTTCGTGATTTTAATAGTCCTACTACTGACGATATATGCCACATTATGAGAAGTAACAACTCACGTTTTAATGTGATCGTGAGAACAGGGTGCAAAAGTTGACCAACTCGATGAGAAACGGTAGTCAAATTTTACCCATATATCAAAATATAGAAAACTTTGTGTTATTAAATAATTTAATAATAAAAAAATGTTCGCATCAAAATGTGTATTTTCAGTAAATACATACAAAATTTATTTATTAATACAATACTTAATTTCAACCGGCCCTATGTTTCAAATACTTAAATTTTTCTAAAATTTTCTTTAGCACCCCAAAACAGAAAAAAACAAAAATTTTATGGCAAAAAATTAAAGTTAACATTTAGAAATTGATATAAAAACAAAAGCTTTTTGCATTTATCATGCACAATTTAACATCTGATAATATTTGCTTTAAACAAAAATAAATCATGACTATAAATATGATACATATTTCTAACTAAAAACTACAACTATCACAAAGGGATGTTTAGCAAGAATTTTTCATAGAAAATTGTCAAATGTACACAGATTTTTAGGAAAATTTATACTTATATAAATGTACATACATATGTATGTATGTATGTATATTTTCCTATATGTATGTGAATAAATGTACTATGTGTAATTTTAACAGATAATGACAGGGGAAAGTTTTATAGTGTCCCATTCCATCTACGATACAAAGCATAAACTAAAAATTCTTAAATATATATTGGTCAGTTTATGGGGTATTAAATTTCACATCCTGTTTTCTCTGCTCCCCATAATACACAGCAGAAAAAACATTTTTGACAAAATTGCATTTAATGCATTTATTTTCATTACGACTATGACTACTTGAAATGTTATGTCTTCTCTCGTAATGATGATGCAGATGAAGATGATGAGAAAAACAATAATTACAATGACTATGATGATGATAGAGAGATGGTGAAGAAATGGCAGGGTCATAAAAAAATGTGTACGTATGACAAAAACAACTATTTCAACTTAATTACTTGTCTAGTTTTTAATGGTAGTTTTCTGCAAATATTACGAAATTGTATACCGGAAACGGAAAAACATTTTAGCATGACTATGTCAATAAAAAGCCAATGATGTTGATGATGATGACGCTGAGATGATGTCATTCTTGAAACTCAACTTTGTATGTGAATCTTTCTATCATTCTTTCTTACATTGCAAATAATTTCCATTCATACCCTCCAACTATTTAGTGCTACTTAACAAATGACTGAATTTAGTTTAGTTTCTCAGCATCGGACATTTGGGAAACGAGGGTGGTTTTGCGCTCTAACCCGGGGTGTTGGTAGTTGGCAAATTTCTTATTTAAAAGATGCATAAAATTTGTGTAAAATATTTTGTGTTTCATAAACGCCACAGCCAGCAGGGGTCACATTAATGTTTCAGGGGGTTGCAAAATTGTAAATTATTTGATAATTTTTATTTAAAAAAAGTTTTTATTTTATAGTTTAAGAAATGCTTAACCATTGTACAAGTTTTATTTTGTTTGCTTTTAAGAGGGCGAACGAAACATGAATATATGTATGTTTAATTTATTACTTTAAAATTTATATTGAATATGAAATATGGTTATTTTAAAATCATAAGTTTAGTTATGTAGAAGGAGAAATTTTTGATTTAAAAGAAAATGAGATCATTTGTTGTATGTAACATGTATGACATGGAATTTTATTTTGTTAGGAAGTTAAAATTAAAATGTATTTGGCTTCTTTATAAAATGTAATACGCTACATTTCTTGGATTTACGTTTAAAACTGTAAAGTGAAAGTTATAATTTAAGTATGTTTATAACCATCAAATTAACAACAACAAAATTCGTTTATTCATTTTTTTTTGAACAATATCTTTAGGTTAGTATACTAATCTATACAAAAATTATCAATAGTTTCTACTCGTTTTTCGATTTCTATCACCATAAGATAGATTAGAATGCTCTTGAGTTCGGCTACAATACAATACGGATATAAAGTACGAATGTATGAAAAATCGAGAGTTCTTACATTCAGCTAAACTACAACGTAGTCGAAAAGTATTCAGAGGTTCTTTAATTCGGAAACGATTACTAACAAATATGATTGTAAGAAGAATTCGGGAGTTCTTACAATCGGACAAATGAACAACAAAGTCAAGGTGAAAGAAGTTGGAGGTTCTTGAATTCGGGAATTCATACAATTGGCTAATCTACAACGAAGTCAAGATGAATTTGGAGGTTCTTGAATTCGGATACGATTACTAAAATATACGAGTATAAGAACAATTCTTATGTCTACGATAACACCGTCCGACAAATACAGAAAAAATTCGTTAGACACGAACCGCATGATATACGTCTGAAACTATAAATTTAATGGAGAAAAACTGTGTCCATTTTTAAGGACTTCAAAGTTTCAAAGAAGTACATTTTTCAAAATATATTTAAAAATACTCCTGCTATTCCAACAATGACAAATTGTATGTCAAAAGAACAAGAAGTGTTGTAAAATATTTTGTATTATCTTTATTTTATCCTGTAAGGAACCAAACATGTCAAACATGTCCTTTAAAATGTTTATCCTTTAATATCCTTTAAGATTGCCAATAAATTCCTTTTAAATACATAGTGCGTTAAAGACCCAAATATTTTATACTAAATGTCAAAATTTTATCCTTTATATATAAAGGTCAAATTAAAATATAAAAAAAATTATTAGTATACAAAAAAGTTTTTTTAAGAAAAGTGCCTGTTTGTAAACCTTAAAGTATACCAATCTGCTCAGGATCACTTTCTGAGTCGACTAAGCGATGTCCGTCCGTCTGTCCGTCCATCCATGTAAACCTTGTAATCAAACTACAGGTCGCAGGTTTAAAGATAATCCGACAAAATTTGGCACAAACCTTTATATTGCCCCAAGGACAAAGGCTATTGAATTTGGTTAGAATCAGCCCATTATTTATCCTAGCCCCCGTACAATTGGCCTATTTGAAAATAGTTAAGCTCTCGTAAATATCTTAATTATAAACATATTCAAACCAAATTCAGCACAATTAAGTTTTATGTAAGCAGAACTCTCACGACCAAATTTCGTGACGATCGATCCACAATATTCCATAGCTCCCATATAAGCTACATTCTCGAAAATGTGATTAATATACATAAATCTCTAAAATATATTAGCATCCAAACAAAATTCAACATAAATATGTTTTTTATATTCGGAGAGCATCCCAACAAATTTTGTTATGATTGGTCCATAATTGGTCATAGCTCCCATAGGCCCACTACCGAAAAGGTTGGTATTCAAATAAGATTCAACACAAATAAGTTTCATATCAAAAGAAAACTCTTTATAATCATATACCCGGTGTAGGGTATCATAAGGTCGGGCTTGCCCGACTATATCATTTTACTTGTTTATTAAAAAGTCTTCTTCGTTGCTTTTCACAACGGATTTTGTTATATTTTTTCGAATGAAATATTAAAATAAAATATAAAAAATCAAATAATTCAAATTTAAAATATTTTTTAACACTTAAGTAGTTAAGATAGAAGGATGAAATTTTGGAATGTGGTATTCAATATTTGGATCTTTAAGTCACTATTTTTCTTAAAAAAAGTTATTGGAAATCTAAAAGAATATTCAAGGATAGAAATTTTAAAGGACATTTTTGACATCTCTTGATCATTACAGAATAAAATAAAAATAATACGAAATATTTTACAACTCTTCTTGATCATTTGACATAGTTGGATTATCGGAAGTATTTTAAAACATTTTTTTAAAAATGTACTTCTCTGAAAATTTGAAGTCCTTTTAAAAGTAAACAGGTTCACGAAATGAGAAACTGAAAACGCAGTTTTTCTCCACTTAATTTATTGTTTCAGACGTATATCATCCGGTTCGTGTCTAATATTGAGTGTCGTACGGTGAAATCACAGTGAAATACAGCAAATAATTTTGTCCCACTGTGCATTTAAAAAATAATATAAAGTTTGCACTTGACTGGTTTCTGACATAAACAACCATCACTATTATAAATTTCATACGAATTATTACAATTTTATTAGGAACTTCAAAAGTAAAATGACAAATGAACTTTAACATCATATACATATTTGTTATGTACTATTATTCGTCATCATTCACTCGTTCTACTCTCGTTCCGTTACAGTCTATTGAAAAATTTTCCCTTAAAAGTCTTCATATCCAACCAAAGTATGGTTAGAGCTTGTAAATATTTTATTTTTTTCACATTTATTAAGACATACAAGCTGTCACTTGACTGCTTTCTGCACTAAACATGGCTTTGCTTCACCATAATAGGGGGCGGTATTTAATTTGTTTGCACTAAACAATGCATTTACCTTTACAAAACAGTAATCGTGCAATAACTCAATTTTGGATTTTTTGTTGCTTGGCTGGTTTTTGAAATAAACGATTCAATTCTAAACTACGTTTAGTACGAATGTAAGAAAAAAGTAGTAAGTCCTTACAATCAGCAAATCTACAACAGCAGATATTGGGTTAGATTCGGGTCATACTTTGGAACTGCATCACGAAGGCAATATCAGCTCTCCACTTTAGCATAAAACTCTGACTACTTTTCTAAAAAATATAAATTGGGAATTATATCAGCTCACATCAGAGTGTGACTACTTAAGCATCAAGAAAACAAACTGTGTAAGAATTATATAGCTAGTCAGTTTGTGCGTTTGTGTGTTTAATTATTACATACCAGTTTGTAGGTATTAAGGTAGGGTCACCAATGGCAAATATTTGATGAAAAAGACGTAACCACTAAATAAAATATATTTTAATTCTCTTATTTATTTCAAAAACTCCATTTACTTAGGACAATGCAAAACAAATATTTAGTAAACAACGTCAAACAAATGTGTTCTAAATAATGTGGTTACGTCTTTTTCGTCAAATATTTGCCATGTGTTTTTACTCACATACAGCTAATGTGTTTTATTATATTTTTATTTCAAAGGAAGCGGACCTCTGTATCAAACCTGGACAGACTGAAAGTTAAACTGCACAACCGTAATTTGATGGAGGCCAACCGTATTATGATTCCAGTTCAACCATTTGTAGTAAAATATGATATGTTATATTACAGTTATAGCACTCAATAAAAATTTTGTTTTCACATTGGTACAAATTCTTTGTTATAATGATATCACCGATTTCGAATGACAAATATTACATTTCTGTCTATAAATAGTAGACTGGAGTAAATATAGATCAGAGTGTGATCATATTATGGCATATAACTCAATTCTAAAATCTATAGATATATATTTTAATAAAGTTTCAATATAGTTTTTGGTTGAACTTTTATTTTCTGAAACTCTTCAGCTGCAGAAAAATTTTACTACATTCACTGATTTATTATTCTCAATATTCTTCTTTGCCCATTTCGCAACCATCTGTCAGAGAGTGAAATTTTATCATGAAGAGTGTAATCTTAAAAATAAAGAAAAAAACTTTCAATTTAAATAAAATTTTACGTTAAATTATAAGGTACCCAGAAAATGCTACATGGTGCTTTTATTAATCGTATAATTTGTCAAATTGCATGATTGTGTCTGTTGTCTTACTAACAGGATAAACAGGATAATATTCATTTAAGTACTCTACCACAAGTATGTTTGGTTTGTAGAATTAATATTTCTCAAATACAATACATATTTGAAAAGAAACAATTTTAATATTATACATTATTACAATAACACAACACCAATTTATAAGTTGGACATTTTAATTTATTATATTATTATTTAACTTGCAATACATTTATTAAACCAATTAAGTATTTATTTTAATTCTAGTTATTCTGTTTTTAAATACAGTTTTTTTTTTGTACAGAAAGGCCCAAAAGATTCGTTTCAGATTAAGCTTATTCCACTTTAGCTTGTTTATATTTTCTCTTAACACATACATACTACTCGAACGAGTGTTCATATAATAAAGAAGGTTTTGTTTAAGTATAATAATGCTGCCTTATTTTCGTTTTGGTGAAAATTGTATACCCCTGTTAAAATATGCATAATTTGAAGTATAAACTCGCACAAACATGTACTCTCACAACACATACAACATGCATGTTGCAAAAGCTTTTTGTAGACTCATGCAACAACAGCATACGAGTGAGTACTTGCACACCAGGCAGCACATGAATAGTAAAAAAACAAAAAAATAAAAATAAATAAAAGGGAAACGGAAATTGGTAAATGTACATGTATATGCAACGAGTATAAGTGAATATTTTGTATTTTTGTTTTTTTTTGTTTTGTTCTATTAAGCAGTATAGTATGATGAAAATTATGTATGCAGCTGTAAACAAAATTCAAAAAAAAAAAAATACAAATTCCTCTCAATACCTTTGGCTTTAAGCGAGCAATACTCCCTTTTATAAACTTGCACTGAAATAAAAATGATTTAAAATTTGCTCGAAATATTTATGAGTACATACATATAAAATTCCTGCTAATGTAAACCACTTGCTTTATGTTTTTATATAAACATAACACAAAGTTATTCAAGGCTCATTTAGTTTTATTAAAGAGAGTCTATGCCTGTCATGTTATGACATCAAACATCTCATGTTTGCAACACGAATTGCAGCAGAATCCAACAGGGAGATGGTTTCTTAGATATTTATTATTTGCACTAGGAAGGGTGACCCTTTAAAAACACAATTTATTTAAATCAGTGGCTCATAATAAATTGCGCATTATTTGAAATGTTTTGCTGTGTAGTTGTTAAGGCACACCCTTTGACGTAGACACGAATGTAAAGCTATGCTTCATTTCATTTAACTTGGTTTGGCGTTATTTCGTCAACACTGCTTGCTGCTTGTTTCGACTCTATTTTATTTATTCCACTGTATAAAATATACAACAAGCAGTAGCTTAACATTTTTACTCATTTGTGTCTACCACTACGTACATCATATATACGAGTACATAAATACTACATACATATTTGCAACTGTATGTTTTTGTGTGTTTTGAAATGTATACATACATACCCAGCAATTCTAGGAGACAGTCCCGAATTAGTGATTTTACCCATCATTTAGGGTGACAACTAGTTACATAACAAGCTACGTGACTAGTTATTTTAATAGTCACCAAGCCTTAACCCTTTTTGATTACAATTAGATAGTCTGATAACTAGATATTTTAACATGTACGGTCGCTAATTGACCTAAAATAGTCAGCTAAATGGATCCAAAAATAAACGATTTTCAATTTAAATATTAAAAATTAGTAGATTTTTGCTGTTTTTTGGGCGAAAAGGTGACTTAACTCTTTTTTATTAAAAAAAACTATATTTAAGAACATATAACAATTTTTCTCTGTAGGATATCTTAACGGAGAACATTTTGGTATAAAAAACATGTCCCACTTTTCAAATACGTCCTTCGGAATTTGACCTATTTTTTATAAAAATTTCTTTCAATTTTGGGCCACATGTTCTAAAATCCCAAAGCTGCGATCAGAAAACGGAAAGCAGCTTTGGAAACCTTGGTGTGTTCCATATTTATCGCCAAAGTATTTCCCCAGCCCCGAAGGAAGTGTGGACCCTATAGGCAAAATTGTAAAAACTACCATTTTTTGGGATTTTCGCTCCAATTTTCAGGAATTGCCGGATTCTCTTTGACCTTGTGACAAGTTTATTTACACCTTGTTATTTAGAATGGCAATGTTAAAAAACATTGAAAATTTCATTGAGTTTCGTTAATAAATAAAGATTTTATTACATATTTATTGAGTTTCTAAAACTAAAATTTATATCAAAATTTTAATAGGATTGCAAATATTAGGAACAATTTGATCCACATTTTTTCCGAGCTAAATTTTTTTGTTTTGATAAGTTAATTTTTCGTGTTACAAAAAAAATTTCAAGTCAATATCTCAATTAGATTCAAAAATAAACCATTTTAAAACTCCATCCTTCAAAAATATTGCACTTTTATACTAAAAAAATTTGTATAAATTTTCTTAATATTTTATTCAACACCTTCGACAGCTCTCCAATAAATTGCTTCTGGTGGGTAAAAAACGACCATTTTAATTGCAGTACAAAATAAACGTTTAAAGTGACTTCACTATAGGTTATACTATAAGAGACACTTAAGTGACTATTGACTTCACTCTATATTGCATGTGATATCAATATATTTAAGCAAAAATAAAAATAAACTGTATGAGAATTATATCAACACAATTTGCATAAAATCAGTTTGTACGAATTACTCACAAAACTTTTAAAGACTACACTCTTGATTACTTAGATACACATAAGAGACAACTGTCTTCGTGCTAGATTACTTGGAATGTATAAAGTAACCAATTGACTTCTCTAAATTAGATAGTAGAGACAGTTACTGTCTATAAGGGGTACATTGACTACTTGCTTAACTGGGTACTTTATATGTATGTATTAGTATATGTGTGTACTTTTGCGGTTGTGTTAAGCTTTGTATTTTATGTGATTTTTGCCTCATTGCTGTAATAAGGCTTCCAACGACATTTTTCGTTGTACTCTGTATATTGTTTCCACAAAACACACTGGCATGATTTGTTGTCGTTGCTGTTCTTTCATTGCATACATATTGTTGCTGTTTCGGGTTTGAAATCTGTTTTTGGCATTAACTGCTTTGATGTTTGTGTTCCTTTGCATTTAGTCTACATGTGTATTTAGTTACTTTAGGAGTCTGTTTTAAGGAATCTGTAGAGCATGTTCATTAGAAAGGGATTTTAGATTTATAAATGTGAACAATTTTAGTATATTTTAAAAGGTATTTAACATCTTAACAAAGCTTAATTTGTTTTCAGCGATTTTTTTGTGAAATCTTATATCAATTTTTTTTATAAATTTTAGATTTTTTTAGAAATAATTTCTTTAATTTTTATTAAAGAGGTTATTTTAATATTAATTTCCATGTTGATAAGTGTATTTTCTGGGATCTTGAAAACTAGATTTTGTTGGGATTTTAGAACAAATAGGCAAAATCTTAAATTTTACTAAAATGGGTTAAATTTGGAAGGACCCTGAAATAAGCCAACTAGTTTGGCACTTGTACAAAATTGTTTTGAAATTTATACATTTGAAAAAGTTAAAATGTGTTCGAAAGTTGGAATCAAAATGTTGGTAACTGCTTGAATCTTCACAATTTCCAATTGTATTTTAGAAGTTTCCATTTATTGGGTGTATGACTTAAAAATGAGGTATTTACAATAGATGGTGTATCTTTTGAACGCGTTTTTTGTTATTAATAATTTATGTATATGTCATTTAAATATTGAACATTGTAGTGTAAACAACAACGTTTTGTTTGCTTTGAAAATATCGATTTTTTTTTATCAACAAAGCGTCATATTTGGGAAGTTTTTCTTTACTTCTATAATTTGAAAAAAAAAATGCCACCAACGCACACCGATAGCTCACCAATGCTTATGATAAATGTGTTCCATCGATATCAACATGCGAGAGATGTATTGTGGGGTTCAGAAGTGGTGATTTTGACACGGAAGACAAAGCTCGTCTAGGCCAGCCAAAAACTTTTGAAGACCAAGAATTGGAGGCATTACTCCATGAAGATTGTTGTAAGACTCAACCAGAGCTTCCAAAGTCATTTAAAAATGTTTGCGAGCAGCAGTATTCATCGAAAAGCAGAGAAATTGTTATATTATACGAATTGAAGTTAAGAGACAAAATTATGCTTGAACACAATAAAAGCAAATAAATTTTTGCACAGAATCATTACTTGTGATGAAACATTTATCTATTACGATAACCAGAAGCGTAAGAGATCATATGTGAAGCCCGTCAAACCAGCCGAATCGATACCAAAGCCAAATATCCATGATGCTAAGGTAATTCTATGTATTTGGTGGTATCAAAAGAGTCCTATCTATTATGAACTCCTGTGATATGACCAGACTATTACAGGGAACCTGTACAGAACGCAACTGATTCGTTTGAAGCGAGCATTGGCTGAAAATCGCCCAAAATATATGGCCAGACATGATACCGTAATATTCCATCATGACAATACTCGAAGTGCCCCGTTGGTGTACTATTTTTTTCGATCGAAGTAGAACGCTCTCTCTGGGATACACTTCACTTTGGAACATAGTATCCGAATTGATATGTGCTTGGCATCAAAAGTCGAGCATTTATTTTGTATCGGAATCCAAAAAGATGGGAAAAGGTCATAGCTGACAATGGCCAATACTTTGAATAAATTTATGTTGTACAAATGTTTCAAAATACGCCCAATATATATCAACATTTTCTAATTATATTTCAGATATTTCCTTTAATATTACAAATATCTTTAATTGGAAGTATTTCAAAAGTTTCGATTTGGTTTTCAGAAATTTGTATTTGCAATAATAAACTAAATGAAAAAGTAGCTGTGTTAAATATATAAAAATTATTAAAAATTTTAATTTGTTTATTTAGTCAAGCTAACACTTTTTAAGTTTATTGGAAATAATTTTAAATTTAAGGTGAGAAAAATTTCCAAAAGTGCTTCTGAAAATTGAATAATTTTTTTTAATTATGTAGTCCAAAGGGGTTATAATTACACTAGTTTACAAATCAAACATTTTGAGCAGAGCTAGGGACGCTACCTAATTGACCATTTTTTGTTTCCCACCTATACGTCAAAATTTTGTGATATTTGGGTTTTTATTTTTCACCTGCCCTGAGTACTAATGTATACTGTAGTGTACCGAATTGTGGTAATTAGGTATTTACATAGTTTTTGTGTACTCAACACTCTGGCGAAGTTACTAGATACTTTCAGAGTTGTATTTTTTTGACAAATTCCATAAAAAATTAACAGGAAAAAAATACTGTTTAAAAGTACAACTTTTTTGTAGATAAACGTTAAAAAATCGCTATTATCTAAGGTAAAAACTATTTTTAAATGTCTTATAGAAAGTGTAAAATAAACTCAGACCATTTCTGGTTTATTTGCGGTTAAATCGAGGTTTTCCAATAACACAAACACTGAAAAATGCTTATTTATATTATTTTTATTTTATTTTCCCCGTGTCAAATCCGGATAAAAAATGGGTCCCACATTCGATTTGCACAAATTGTAGTGAATATATTCCAGGTAAAATGAACATTAAAAATGTCAGTTTGGTTGCCCACAAAAAATGGTTTTGCCGCCACTCCACATTAAATTATGTTTAATGAAAAATTTCGTAAAAGCTTTAGATAAGACAAAACCAGCATTTCAATATTTATGCAGCGTGTTCCCGAGTCTTTCTGAGGCAAAATTAAAAGAAGTGATATTTGTGGGTGCTCAAATAAGAAAAATTTTGGGTGATACCAAATTTGAGTGTCTATTAACCGATATTGAAAAAGCAGCATGGAATTCGTTTAAACTTGTTGTTCAAGAATTTTTTGGGAATAAGAATATAAAAATTACAGAGATATTATTGCGAATTTATTACACAATTTCACAGAAAAAACTATTTCTTAAACCGAATAGATAATTTTCGTAATTGAAAGCACATTTTTGTTATTTTTTGTGTTTTCAATTATCTATTCAATAATTTTTGTATTTAAAGTTCAACCAATAACGAAAATTGTATATTCAATTGTCAAAATTATCAAATTCAAAGCTCAAAATTCAATAGAAAATATCAGAAAATTTTGTTTTTGAGCACATGAATACTTGCTTCAATTATAAAATAATTGAAACCAGTTCAATATGTGATAAATGTTTGAATTAAAATATAATTTTTTCTGTGTTTGAACTGATGGGTGTAAATATGTCCCTCAAAATTCACTTTTTACATTCTCATGTGGATTTTTTCCCGGAAAACCTAGGACACATGAGAGACGAATATAGAGAGCGTTTTCATCAAGATTTGAAGTTTTACGAGAGGAATTATCAAGGGTTTTGGGATCAGAATATGCTAGGAGACTACTGTTGGAGTGTCGCGAGGGAGACATTTGAAAATAATTATAAAAAGAGGACTAAAACACTTCACTTTTAATTTTTTTGTCCTAATTTAATATATATTTTCACATGTTTCGTTTTTAATAAATATCTCAAAAGATTGACGTCCAGAATTTTTTTTTAATATTTTTTCCGAAGTTAGAAGACCTAAATACACAAATCCCCATATGTTTCAATTCGTGAGCAAAAAACTTGTAAACGAGTATTATCATAGTGAATAGTATGTGTTAACCGAATAAGATCAAAATTAGAAGATCCAATGTCAATTTGTTTGTGGTGTCTTATGGAATTTATGATATAATTTTTTAGAAATAATTTTATTCTATATAATTTTAAGTGAAATTTTCAGAAATTCAATTGCAAATTATGTAATAGTAAGTGCTTCATTTTAAGAATTATATACAAGGTGTTATAAGTGCCAGAAGTAATTTTCAAACATTAAAGCAATTAAATTTTTTTATTTATAAATATGTATTTTTCTTAACTAAAATAATGCATAAGTAGGCTTTTAATAAATGTGGGTTTATGTATGATCTCATGTTTGTGCAATACTATACATAAATTTATGAGTGTGAGCCTACATTTCCACAACATCCAAAGTATAGTTAACAACAAATATAAATTTGAATATGCAAATTGTAATAAATACTACTACTGCTACTACATAAACACAGAAGGAGACAGAAGCAGACAGACATACTTATAAACATTCCTGCATGTATATGCATATAAAATAATGCAAAATAACACATGTTTAATGTCCATGTACATGATGATTCTGTTCAAGAAGAAAAAAACACACAGAAAACAAGTGAAAAAACCAACAATAGTTAGAGCACAATAACTGCAATAACTCCTATTAACTTATCTACACAAACAACTTTGTCATGTATAATTTTGTTGCTATATGCTTAAATAGATTTAATACAAACATTAGCTTTTAGACTTTTTGTCTTTTGGAAAACAAACTGCAAAAAATTTATACTTGTAAATTTTTGGCAACAAACCTGAAACAGTTTAAGAAAAACCCAACAGTCAGTTTTTAATATATACAATGAAAATGAATTTAAACTAGGCAAAAAATTAAATTTAAGAAAAACATTTATAAATATTGTGTAAACAATTTCGGAATTTCTTTCCATTATATTTTGTAGGTTTGTTGGTTGGATGGATGTGTGTTTAGTTTTGTTTAAACAATATTAAATGTTGTTGCATCTAAATTTCTTTAGAGAATCATATGAGTCTGTTGTGTTTGTGGGAGAGTGGATGTGAATATGTGTGTTTGTGAATTGTTGCTGTCCTATGAATGTGTAATTTTCAGTATGTTGAAAATTTTTATGCAAATTACCACCTCGACATGTGAGTATACAACTAAAACTACAGACAAACAAACAAATAAACAACTAAGCACAGACATGGAGTCACAAACATAAAACTCAATTCAACTAAAACACAATTTCCTTTTGCATACACTTGTAACTAACTAACAACTAATGTACGCCCCTAAAAATATACTCTAATGTAAACATGCAAACACACGTATATTATGTATGTATATTAGTGTGTGTATGTACCTTACCTTTATATACACACACAAATAAACTTAGACTAGTTTAAAATACGAAAATATACATGAATATGTTTCATATGACAGTTTGTCAGTCATTGTCTCTTCACTTAGTTGCTGTGTCTGAATATTAGCTTGTCTATCTGTCCGTCTGTTCTTTACGTTCATATAGTTATTTAGGATATATTTTTTGGTTTTTTTCTACACATTGCTACAAGTCCAACTGTTTTTATATGTGTGAGCAAATTTAAAATGCTCTTCTACGTACGAGGAGAGAGCGTGAAAAATGTATTTTAAAAATAAATCCATTATTTAAAGTAAAAATACATTCTATAAATATTGTATATTAATATAATATAATTTCCCACAGCCTTCAACTGACCATGAAGTTTTTTTCCACAAAGTAAATTTTTAAAATCTACAAAATGCAGACACTTACAGTGTTAAAAATCAGCATGTTTAGTATAATACTTTCAGACAAGTGTCACTTGACGGAAAAGAGTGCCATTGCTTCATTGTTATAAGAATTTTGAATATAGCCCTCGCATATAAATAGTAATATACTTGTTTATATGTAATAGTATGCGGTTTTGTATGTATATTGTTGTGTGCTGCTAGCTGCAGTTGTTTTTGTTGTTGTCTTAGTTTGCTGTTGTAGGAAGTCATTTGTATTCATGTTTTGTTTGCATTTAAATTAAGTCGTTATGTTATTTTATTATTTAAGTGGCACTTTTCCTTTTACGAATGAGTGAAAAAACAGCTCATTCTTCTTTAGTGTTTTTGTTTTGTTTTTTTTTTTAATTTAATATACTAAGTTTCATTTTAATTTGAATTTTTTTTTACAAAATTTATTTATGCTTTAATGTTTATTCGTTAATTTTGGTGTGTTTTATAATTATCATGGATTTGAGAATACAAATCAAGTTAAGGTTAGGTTTTACAAACAGCCAGCCAGTAATAGACGACTCATTTGGTAGTTCCGTAATCTGGTCCTTTGACATATAACTCAAAAAGGATAATGATTCGATCTCCCAATTAGGACGTTTACAAATTAATATACAAATAAATGGATCCAATTTACAAATATTCACTCCGGATAGTTCCGTCAGGTGATACAAAAATTTAGTGCCCAATGTCGTCGTTTTTATCTCCAAGTTGCGTAAAAGCAGAGGAGGTATTCTATCGTATTCTACTCTATGAACCAATTAAGCAGTACCCTATCAACGCAGCTAAAAAAAGCTGTAACTCATCAGAGTTTCTTCTACGTACGGCAGTCATATATAAGCCACGATGTCGAGCTTATAACACCGTAAAGTTAAGAGCATATATAGTAACACTGCGCACTCAGTTTTTCCCGAGTGAGTCAAATAATATTTTAAATGGACTTAATTAATTGTAGAGGAGAACATGGGCATAAAGTTTCTGACCATCCTGTTAGAATAAAATGTCAGATACAGGGTAAAAAATATTGTAGAGCTTGTAACTTGCACACATTTGGACAGATTTCAATAAATTTGTTATAACGACAATAGCATAATGAAGAAAAGCCTGTTCTTAACAAAATAACCAAAACGCAGAAATGATTTGCCACGCAAAAAGGCAAGATCTTCGTGTGCCAAACGTGTGCGACAACGCCTTAGTACTGAAGTTCTTACTGCTCCCCGGTAGAGCTTTTGGTCATTCGTTAAAAGATTAACAGATAATGCTAGTTCCTCAATTCCGATTATTTTAAAGGATGACCAAATATTCGCAAGTAATTCTCACTTGCCGGAAAGTGATCAACCACTGCCCGAACTCGAAAAAGTATTATCAAAAGTATTATCAAATATATTCTTTGGAGTTCATGCTGTAAAAAGGGTTTTATCGGATTTCAATATAAATAAGTCTTCTAGGCCAGATGGCATACCAGCGCTGGTCTTGAAGCAGAGCTCTTCAATGTTAGCTCATCCATTATCAGCACTACATACCGTGCCGGCGTATTTCCTGTATGTTGGAAGGCTGCTAATGTCACGCTAAATTCCAAAAAGGGAGAGGGTAATAACCCTGAAAATTAGCAATAGCAATTTGTTCTGCACTTTCCAAAGTTATGGAAAGTATGGTAAATTACTATCTGGTTAAATATTTGAAGACTTGCTAGCTTTCCTATTGGAAAAATGGTGACGTTCCATTCACCGTTTTGGCGAAAGTAAGGTGGTGGCTCTAGATATTTCCAAGGTGTTCGATGGAGTATAGCAGGGTTTACTTTTATCAAAACTTATTACTTTTGGGTCGGTATTAACTTCTCGCTCTATACGAGTTGTTATAGATGGGATCACATCAAACAAGTTCAGGATAATTTCAGGAGTACCCCAAGGCTTCGTTCTTTTTATTACTATTTCTCCTATAATAAGGAATTTCTAAATGACCTTCTACGTCAAACTTCCAAAACAATATATTCTTTTGCAGGTAACAACAACATCACGGATATTGGGTCAATGAGGCAAAACATGAATGATTCCTTTAATCGGGACCTTTGGACAATCTCTGAATGGGGTTATGCGAATAGGATCGCTTTCAACGCTCGCAAGACTTAGTGCTGCATGTTGGCACAAAAACGAACAGCAGACCATGTCGCTTCATCTGTATTTATGGGTAGACATGGGTTTTGTAAAAGTGGTCACATTTTAGAAATATAGTGAAATAGAGATCTGGACGCAGCCAGTGGATAATAGGAAATGATGGGTTCCTTAGCTCTACTGTGATCTTTTCGATTATCCAGGACTAGTTGTGTTTAACAAGTGTCATATTCCAAACCAAATTATTGTCATATAATAGTTTGGATGTAAATATAAATATAAGAAGAAAACTCTGTGAGTAGGTACTATACACAGTAAAAAACCAACAATTTAATGTTATAACAAGTAAGAGAGCTATATTCGGCTGTGCCGAATATTATATACCCTTCACCAAATTATACTTCAAAATAAAAATTTTAAATATTTTTAGGTAAACAAAATTTATTTTATTTTTCAATGTTGTTTTTTTTAATTTAATGAAAAAAAAATTCGGTTTAAAAAATATTTTTTCCGATTTTGACCCATTGTAGGTCCAACTTACTTATATACGTCGTTGCAAAGGTCTTTGAAATATCTATCATTATTGACTTAGTAATCCAGATATAGGTCAAAAATAGGTCAAAAATCGAGATTGTCCTGGTTTTTTCCACATATCTCAGCCATTTTGACTGATTTTGCTGATTTTAAATAGGAAACTTCTCGAAAGCATGTCTGACAGAATTATTGGAGATTTGGATCCCGAAGATATCTGGGGTCTTGAAAAAATTGATTTCAACAGACAGACATACGGGCATGGCTTTATCGACTCCGCTATCTATAAGGATCCAGAATATATATACTTTATAGGGTCGGAAATGAAAAATGTAGAAATTACAAAAGGAATGACAAACGTATATATACCCTTCTCACGAAGGTGAAGGGTATGAAAATACAGCTGATAAATTCAACACTGGTGGCGTATGATAAATATAAATTTTAAATAATATTTATTATGTATAAATACGTACATATGTATAGTGTAAACCATTCAATTCAAATTTAATTGTTCTATTGTTTTGCTTTACTACACTTCAACTACAACGGCTTTAAAATAGTAAATGAAAACGATTAAATTTCCATTTGTTTCAAATGCATCTGTACATCATTATTAAAACGTTAATTGTTGGGAAATTCTTTTTATATTTTTAAAATAATTTTATGAAAATGTTGTAGAATATAATGATACTTGAAATGTTTGGAATTAATCGACATATTTCTGATGATAGTCTAAAATACAAAACATATTGAATATCCATTATTTCTATTTTAAATTGCACTCCAAATATATTCATATATGCCAAAGAATTTCATATTTTTATTATTGTATGAGAAAATTTATTTTGAAAAAAAAAATATTTAAATGAAATTTACTGTATTGGCTATAAAAATGGATGCGATACATATGATAAAATTTAAAATCTTCCTTTCAATAAATAAGGAAATAAGCATTATATTTTTCTGTACTTTCTTTAATAAATTTAACGCAAATATTTAACTTTAAATATAAACCAATTCTTGCATTTTATAGTTATTTCATTTTACTGCAATCATAAAAACTTATTTTAATATTTAAGAAATATTTCTAATAAATATTTTCACTTTCTTTATAACACAATTCTTGTTTTTCATATTTGCTTTTCATAGTTAAAATCCATTATACTCTTAACATGAAAAATTTATATAGATTTTATTTACTTTTTAAATCATAGACATTAAAAAAATAAGACTCCGTTTTTGTGCATATTTGCCTTTTGTCCTAGAAAAGTGCACAATAACTTGATTTAATTTAATAAAGAATTTTTGCACCTTCACAAAAAATACTTGAACATAGAATTTAGAGTTTAGCAACCAAAAACTTTTACTTGTAGGGATGCTATGACGAGGAAAAAATACTGGGTAGTTGTTTAAGAAACTACTAAGATGACATAATAATAAATAATAAAATGTTTTTGGCCAAACCACGACATCAGTGAAAACTACTTGTACTTGTACTAGAACTATAACTACTACTACAACTGTTTAGAAAATTCACACACACACCATCTATCCATAGTCTAACCAAACGACTAAACGAACTAACCAAACATTAACATCGTTAGCCATAAAAAAAGGTATAAAGAAAAACAATTTTGAACAGTTAGTGGAAAATGTTTAAAAGATGTTTTACGTTCAGCATGCTCATGCACGTTGTTTGGTGGCATGATGTATGAAAAGGAATTATTTGTAGAAACAACATGTTCTCTCCTTGCCTGGTCTCTGCGGAGACACCAGCTGTAATCGTTATTCGCCCAACACTAACATACACAATGTTTGGTTTCTTTTTAATTTTAGTTCTTTTTTTCGTGGGGTTAGAAAACAATGAAACTAACACCAGCTAGGGAATAATGCCATTCTTAAAATAAAGAAATCTTAAGGAAATAATGAGTTAATTGTTAATTGATCAAAGATTTAAATAGGTCTTATGGAAGTTGCATAAAATTGGCATCTTCATTTACAAAAAAAAAAATAATTAATTATATGATAGTGCATATCGAAACAAACAAATGAGAGTTGCACAACCATATTATGACTGCGTTCAACAATATTATGATTCCACCTAAACCATAATGTTGTTATATAGAAACATTATTGTTGATATGATCATATTATGGTTGTTGGACCACCATGTTACGGTTAACTACAATCACAACTCCAGATCAGTAATGTTTAATTCTATTTGATGACAGCTACATGACCATATTATGATTTTAGATTTGCGAAAAATCAAAATTTATCTGAATTCAGTCTCAACTATTCTCAAATTTGTTTATTTTTCTCATAGTTAGTTCGTTTTCATAAACATAACATCGTTCAAAAACAACCATATTAATAACAATTTCCGTTTTCGTACACAAGAAATAGTAAAAATAGCATTTCAAGAAAATAATTTTCTCTTTTACGGCTTTTTACTTGAAAAAAGTTTCTAATAAAATATAGAAAAAAAGTGTTTTGTATGGAATTTTTTGGAATCAAATTAATAAATTTGGTTCATTATTTTTCAAATAATGACAATAAAACTAAATTTTCTTTGATTTCATTATTTTACTTTTGATATTTTTGAGAATATTTTTAAATTTTTTTCTTTTTTGGCTAGAAAAGGAAGATGAAAATTTAAAAATTTCCATATACTCAAAACTGGAATAATCCATTTTTTATAATTTCAGCCGTTTATTTATTGCGATAACTGAAAAAAAATTTAGTCGTTGATCTTCAAGTGTTATACAAATGGAAATATCTGAGATATTCCAATGGAAAAGCTTAAAATATAATTTAAGTACTAGGGTATTCAATCGGTTAACGGATTAATTTTTATCGGTTAACTGTGCGAATAATTTAAAATTACAGATTTTCAAATATATAATGCCATTAATCAAGTACGTAAGTACTGTAAACATTGAAATAAATCAAATGAAAAGCTGCAAAAATTACAGACATACTTAAAGTTGCAACAAAATAAAGAGATTCGCCTTATACATGCAGCAAAACATTGCTGAGTAGTCCTTGTCCGATATGGTAGACAATTTCTTTCGAATGTACAAATGCACTAACCATGCTTTAGCTGATTTTGATTTGAATCGTTTTAAAAATTCGGAAATACAAGTTTTGGAAAACTTATCTAAAACCTTAAAACCCTAGAACGTGGCTATAAGAGAGCTTAGTAGGGATTCTGCTACTTTAATTAAATTAGAGGGTATAATAAAAAAATTTAATAAATAGTTTGATGAAGTCCAACAATTCTATTGGAAACAATTTAATTTTAAGCTTAAAGTCTAATTTTATTTCTTAACTCGGGAACATTCCTTTCTCGAATAGAACCGTGAAATTTGATATTTGATATCATGCTATACTTTAAATTTCTCCAATATCTGCAAACAGCGTGAGGGTTTTTTCCAAGTCAGGTTTTACTAAAACTAAAGAAAAATATCGTTTAACTCTTAAATGTATGATTTTTATTTTTATTTTTCTATAAAGTATCAAATATTTAGTTGATTTTTATTTATTATACTCGTATTTCCTTTAGCTTTAGTTTGATTTAGAATTTCTTTAGCTGAAACTTTTCTTAATCCATTTGATTTTGCTGAAGAAGAATCTGAAATAGTATCAAGCTTATGTTCGTTTAAAATTAAGTGGAACTGCAACAATATGCATTAAAGGAAAACATTTAAATTACAATATTTTTTTAAAAGATTATTAGAGAAAGTCTTACTAAAATCCAGAAAAAATCAAATGTGTATATAAAAAGGATCTCAAATACCATATTTTTTGCAATTAATTATTTTTTGTTGGAACTTAATGTTTCGTTCTTTAAGTATTTTATTAATAAATTACTTAAATAAGTATAAAAAATTTGTGGTTTTATTTTCAATTTAAAATTTAAAATTAAAATAAAAATTATTCGGTTAATCGAATATTTTTAAATTAACCGACTAATCTAAACCCCGATTAAATATTTTCTCGATTAACAGATTAAACCAGAAACCCGATTAATTAAATATCTCAAAGCTTTGAAATAATTTGGATAACGGGTGGTATGAGTAATAATTATCTCAATAGTATAAATAAAAATACTCATACCACTTGTAATCCATACTAAATGCTTTGAATGTAAATATTTATTTATTTTTAACTATGTATACACAATTTACAATTTTGTGAGATATATTTATCTGTATTATTTCAAGGTCAGCTCTGAGTATCAGCTAACTTCTCTTTTTTATGATTTACAAAAAAAAAACTTCTTTCTTTTACTTGGTATATAGACTAACACATGTAAGTCTAGTTAAATGTGTTGTATTTAACAATACGAAAAACATTACTAACAAAGTTACTCGTTATACTTAATTTTTTTACATAAAAGTTACCTTGTAAAAAAGCTTAAAAACTAACGCTTTTCACTTTTCAGATTCATAAGAAATGTTGTACATGTAATAGCAAAAGAAAAACACAAAACGAAAAGAAAAGAAAACTTCCAGTCGAAATGCTAAAGGTAAAAAGTGATCACTTGGAAATAAGTTTTGTAGTCATACTCCACTCATACTTGTTTAATAGCAGCTGTTTTTCTTCACTCTTGCGTAGTTTTTCTACTTCAAATAGTCGTGTATGAGTTTTAAAGTAGTGCTGCCACTTTGAGAAATAAACAGGACAAACAAAAAAAAACTCCATCTTCCAACAACAGTTGCAAAGAAGTTTTAAAGGTGATTGAAAAAAGTTTAGAGTAAAGCAGTAGCGCATGCTAATAAAAATGGTATATTTATGCTAAGCATTGAAATTGTAAAATAAATCATATAAAAAACAATATTTAATATAAATCTTTAAAAACTCTTAAATAGTTTACAGACATATTATATCCTATATATCCTTCCATAAGAACGACACTGCCTATTTTTTTTTACATTTTAGATACACCTATACATTTACAAATTTATATGTAAAAACCACTAGATTCTCTTCTCTCTGCATTTGTGAGAGTATATGTATTTGCCAGTGTAAGTATGAGTATTTATTTTGTTCCTGTTTTATATAAGTTTAATCATAATGTTACGTTAAAAAGTTTACAAGTATTTACGTACGTTATTCAAACTGTATACGAGTTTACGTCAGAAAACTGAAGCCTTACAAGTGTACTTTAGAAGGAAAAAAACAAACAAACAAACAAACCAGCAAACAAAGTCAACTATTGTTTTTACATTTAACTGCAAAATAAAAAGAAATGCTTAAAGTTGCATGAAACGGCATAAGATCCTTAAGTTTTTGAATGCAATCGGTAAGAAACACACCACCATAAGACCTTTGATGCTGATGTTTCCATACACATTTCTAGGAACAGATTTAGCTAATAAATAGTGTGTTTTTATGGAATTTTGAGATTATTAATGCAATTTGTAGAAATAATTAATGTTTGTTGCACTAAATTTAATTAAGATGTTATTAAAAGTTTCTTTGATCTCTTATTATATATATTATTCTATGTATACATCAAAAGCTCGGAAATAGAAACGATTTTTTGTTGCATAGTGGACTATCAAGCGATTTTTTGGTTCAATTACTGTCTTAGTTTTGTATTTTTGGGTAAGAAAATCATTTATAGATTAAAAAATTTTCTGTCAACAATCGTTTGGGTGAAAATATATTTTGATCTAAATCAAATGGTTTGATTTGGATATTCATAAAAAACTACATGGTTACGTTATGATTACGGCAACTATGCTATATTCTATGCAATCTAAATGTTTCTTGCAAATAATTTTATGATTAAATAAATTTTATTTATTTTTGGTTCATATTTTATAACTTCATAATTTGACGCTATATTATTGATTTTGAATCATATTTTGTTTGTGAAAATATAACGAAAATAAAATTATGATAACGTAGAAAAAAAAATTATATAAGAACGTTTCAAGCCAATATACTCTATTACAAAGTGAAGAGTATACCAGAGAGAGCGTTCTACATCGATCGAAATAGATAGCAGTCGGTCGCCAAAACTTCCAAACTACTTTATTCGAAATACTTTTATTGCAACATGTGGCCGATCGTTGTCATGATAGAATATTGCGGTTTACGGTTGGTATAGAAATAAAAAAGAGCGAAATAATTCTATAACTTATAAACCCTTAATCAGAAAATTTAATTTCAATTTGAAAAATTTGTATCTTTGTCACATTTTTCAAAAGAAAAAAATTCCAAGAATTTTTGAATTATCAAAAGCTATATTCATTGATATATAACATGTCTACCAAATTAATTAGGGTAAACTTACATAACAACTCGGAAATTTTTTTTTTTTTCATTTAAAATATTTGATGTAAAGTTAGCTTTCCATATGCATCTTCTTATACATTTTTTGAGATTTTTTTTTTTTCATATTTTATTTATTGTATCTTCACAAAATAATGTGAACTATCAATAATTTGTTCAAATCTTAAATCTAAATATTAATTTTTGTTTACGTCCCACCACAGTTGGACGGAAAATTATGTTTAATTTATAGATCATATCATCAGCGCAGGTCTGTTGGATTCCTTCTTCTTAGTCGGATGTAGCCATTATTTCTCATTAATGTTCGTGCAAGTGGGTTACGGTGATATTCTAACTTTTTGAGATAACTTAAAAATAAAAAAGGTTTTTTTTTCAAAGAAATATCGAAAATCGCATTTTAAAATTATTTAAATACAAATGCATATAACTTTGGACTCAGTCATTATTTTTAAATATTTTTATTTATTTGACACATATATTTGTTGTTAGTCCAATAAAGGCAAAACGTAAAAATGTTATCAAAAAACTGGTGAGTAAAAATGTTGAAAATTTAATTTTCAATTTTATAAGAGGTGATTACACAAATCGCTCATTTGCTGCAACAACGTCATAATTAAAAAAAGTCGTTTCGAGAAAAATTGATTTGAATGTTTTATGACATTTTACTATCTCTAAAATAAATTTTCAACATATCATGCAATTTCAGAAATAAAACCTGGTTTAAATAGTAGATATTAATATCTATCTAATCTATATTTAACCCAAATTTTTACTTGTCAAATATACGAGAAAGCATGAATTTTAATTTTGACGTTTACAACGAAAAAACTCTCATACAAAAAATAAATGACTTTTTTTAAAACTGATAAAACTATATAAAAGACTAAAGAACGGCGCATATTTTGTATTACTCAGTTCAAAACATCCGGGTTTTAAGTTATGACGTTGTTGCAGCAAATGAGCGATATGTAATTTTTTCGAAATCGGACACTGACAAAGAAATATGATCGTTTTAAAAATTCAACATACCCGAGGTATCCTACTTTGGAGACCGCAGGCCGCACCCCTGGTGGGCCTATGTGGTCCAAATTCAAAACATAATCTCGACAACACTTCTTCTTTGTGCATATCAAATTGCATTCAAATCGGACTAAGTTTTTTAGAAGTTGCAGATTTATTTCCCTCTAGTAACAACTAATCACTTAAATAAATCATTGATAGGATAGGTCTCACATAAAACCATTATCGGTAAAACCAGAATACATATTAATACGTTTCAAGTCATGTAAGCAGTTATTTAAAAAATAAGTCATTTAACGACTTCTTAGTAATGCAGGGGGTATGTAGTAGTCATTGAAATGTAAGTTATGGAGTAATTGTAAGTTATTAACAAGGTTTAGCAGGGTATTCGCATAATGTTGGTAATTTTTGGGAATCTATCTACTTACTAGTTGCTTTTTTATTTTAAATTTAAATCCTCAAATTTCCTGCTACGTTTAAACTATTTGAACTATTAAAACATGGTGTTAGTTATTAAATTTTAAACATTCTATTTAAAAACCTGGTGTGAGTTAATAAGAAATAAGCAAAACTTAGTGCTCACATTTTGCAAGTTGTTTTATGAAACTTTAGAAAAACAATTTTATTTCCTCTATAAAGAAAAATCTTAATACTTTTCAACATTTTGCTATTATTAGCTCATTATAATGAGTTATAATCTTTTTGGTATTTTGTTTAATTTAAGTTATTAATTTCACGTCTTAATCCTAATTAAAAATTGCTACAGTATATTAAACATTCACATGCACATACTAACACACATAGACATCTATCTATATGTTTTTATAAATCCCCCAGACTACAAACACATAACTATACGTACATATACATATTCATACACATTGCAGGAAAATAGTAAAATTCTTTAGCAAAAGTTTTATATTGTAGATGGAAGTTCATAAATGAGAAACTTATGAGCATATCTTTGAAACACCTGTTTAACTACTGGGTAGAGTAAGTACATTGAATAAACTCTGTGAGAGAGTGTGTGTGTGTGTGAGTGGATGAATCCTAAATGTTTTTATAACTGTTCATTATTAACACCCAGAACTACCCAGAAATAGGAAATAAACTTGCAACCAAACACCCATATAAACTTTCATACTTGGATGGTATAAAGAAGGCAAAAATAGAAAAACTAAAGATTATGTCTGTTTTGTTTTTTTCTTTCTGTTTAGTTCTGATGGCTTTTTTTTCTCATTCAATATCATTATATCACACAAAAAGCCACAATAACCCTAACACATACACATACACACACATAGACAAGTGCACAGATACATTTTAACACTGTACATAATCTACACATACATTTACTCGTACTTGGGCAACTTGAAATGTACGTTAAAACAATGTATGACAGTTAAACTACTACAAGTACCATTGTTGTACTTTTATAAATATGTACATTAGGGTTAACCTTATTTTGGAATTTTACTATTGTCGATACTCCCAAGGTCTAAAATTGTTCTCCATGATCTAAAAATCAAATGCTCGGAATATGAAAAGTGCAAAATAAGGATCACCCTAATATGCATAGGTACGAGTATGTAGGTGTGTTTAATGCTCGTAAGTATGGAAGACTTTATATATGAGTAGAGTGGGCGAGTCAGTGCTGGAGGAGCATTATAGGTGTGTATATTTTTAGTTATAGTAGATATAGATGGATGGATGGATGGATGCTTCGGTTGTTGTATTGTTTGGTTGTTTAGTATGAAGAGTTACATTTTAAAGGTATACATGACATGTGAGAGTAATTGGATTACTTAAGAGCTTTTAAGTGTCTAAAAGTGTCTAAACTAAACATGGTGCTGCAACAACAATAAAACCAACAACAGATCCAACAATAATAAGTTACACTACACTACACTAACAATAAGTAACTAACAGCACATCAACAACCCACCCATCTTATTCTTTAATCTCATGTTTCTTAAACTTTTTTGTAGCTGTTGCAGAGTTTGAACAAAAATCAAAAATAAAATAAAATGTTAAATAGAAAATCATAGAAACGAGAAGAAGATAATGAACAATACTCGCATAAAAACTTTCAATTGTATTTGATTTTCACTGTTTCTGTTTTGGTAGTTGTGAGCAAAGTAAATTATTTAGTTACATTTTGCCAAATTGATGTTTGAGACACACATATGTTCGTACTATATAGTTTGAGGGTTATGGGACCTTGGCAAACAACATCAGCATTAGTTAGTTAACAGTCTTTCTGAAACAATAATCAAATATTTAGTTGGCAAAAAGTTTAATCGATCATGACCGATCTTAAATGTTGCATTACACAGTTGTGTGAAAGTTATTATATTCAAAAGTGTTTGGAAGAAAATTATAAAATAAATGTAAATAGTTAGTCATGCTTTACTAGAAAATACTCTACACTACACTTTTGGACAACAATATTTCGAAAGAACTTATTATTTTTTTAAAATATAGTACCCTCTGAATGGATGATAAAGACCAGATACTCTTATATTTGTAAAATCTATTCCAATCTATAGGCGTACAAATGTCACGTACGTATAGAACGAGTGTTGAATTTTTATTTGGATACCAACATGCTTAAAATACTTATGATCCTTTAAGTTATTTTCTGAAGTATGCTTCATATGGAAGTAATGATCAATTATCGATTATTCTTAGGATTCCTAATTTCCTAGAGTTTTTCCATTTTCGGGAAATAAAAAAAAATCCATTTCCGGGAAGTTGTTTGAAACATTCAGCGTAAAGGTTTATAATATTGATTTGCAATTGCATTATCAATTTGAATTTAACGGCTGTTTGCAATGTTTTACATGGACTGCCATCCAGACGGTGAGATGGACATTCTGAGTCAATCGGTGTACTATAAGTTGGGAGTTAAAGTAATAATTTGGGAGTTACAAATATCAGCACAAACTTAATATAATTCGAGCCCTAACAGCAAAAATATCTTAACCAACAATATTCTAAATTTTATTTTTTTATTGCAAATCGATACATAATCTGGTGAAATTTAATAGGTTTAACAAGTACGGTTGCAATATTATAAAAAAACAATTTTAGCTATAATGCACATTGTGCATTATGTGATTACACTGAATTAAAAAATGAAAACAATCACAAAAAATGCTTCTCCTGCATTCCAATTCCTATATCGTGACATTGGTACTCCACAAACACAAATCACCATTGAAAGAAAATATTGAGTCTCGCATTCACTGTATTATATAAAGTATTCTGTAGATTTTTGTTATAATGAAAAATCTAGTTTGCAAACAAACTGATAAACTTTATAAGTATTAATATTCCACTTTTCTAGATAGGAGACTATCTATAAAAAAGCAGCAGTTTGTTTATAGTGATCTAAGTATGTATTTTACGTTCTAAATGTAGTGCTTGTCATTTCAAAACTCTACATTGTTAATACTGAATATTCAACATGTGTGAGTGAATAAGTTAAAATTCATTCGTGTGTTGGTTGGTTGGTTGAGTCTATAAAAAACTTCCTGTTTTATATTTTTGTTATTGGCCACATGCATGTAAATTTGTATGGTTGAAGTAAGTGTGTATCTGTGTGACTCTTTTATTATTTATTTATGAGTTTTGCTAATTAGTCTTTAAGTGTTTATGTACAAAAAGACAGACATTTGTTCAGTTGGCATTTCTCTTTATTAGAAGAATTTTGAAATTCTTATGAAGTGTTATTGTTTAATATTGCCATGTTTATGTGTGTTTGAATGTGGATGTGTATGTGAATAAGGAGATAAGTGTGTACGTGTATAAGTGTGTATTAAAGTATTGTTTTATTTATAATAATGTGAGTGAGTTGTATGTTGGTGTGTATGTATGGGCTTGTGTTAAGTAGTTATATTAGCCAAAACAATGTTTGTTAATGATGATAACAACAATACATTATTGTTGTGGTTATTTACGTTAATGGATCTTTCTATTTCAACTTGTTGTTATGCTCTGTTCAGTTTTATTTTGTTTGTATTGTTTTGTTCTCTTTGTTTTTTGTTGTTGTTGGTTTCTTGTCTTATTATTGCTGTGTATTGTTGTCTTGAGCTTAATAAAAATAAAAACAAAATTGTACAGTAAATGAGAAGGTAAAATTGCATTAACTTGTAATTTATGATTGTATTCCAAGACATTTAGCAGAGTACCTACGTTAGTAACTGGTTGGAGAAATATGTACCATGAAACAATAATTAAAGGTGCTTTGGCAAACATTATAATGCAGGAAAACAATTTAAAAAAAAGCTTTTCATAAAATCCAGGATATCACAAAAAGGAGTATTTTGTTTATTTTTATGAGATAAGGAAACAGACTAATTGTGTTTAAAGGCAAATATTTAAAATTTAAGATTTTAGGAAAGTTTATTAGAAATTTGTTGAACATTTATTGAAAGTGTATTCAGGACCTTAAAAAAAATTAATATTTTGAGTATATAACAACCATAGCAAATCTTTATATTAAATATTGCATAATTCTGAAGTTAAGATTTGATGTGCTGTGAAAAAGTACTAGAATTTTTCATTCTTTCAACATGATATGTATATGGATTTGGAACTCATGGACTCAACAGGGGTGCAGCCAAGGGTCCCCAAAGTAAGACACCTCGGTTAAGTTAAATATTTAAAACGATCCTATTTCTTCGTTTGTGTTTCGATTTCAAAAAACTACAACAAATCTAACACTGCTATTTTCATTCATAAAAAGGTTGTCAAGTAAGCAAACATACTTTTTTATGAATTTGTGAGATGTTAAGTTTTCCCTAATTAATATGGCACGTCAAAAATATTAGATAGACATGTTATATTGCAGAGAATAGGGGTATTTTTTCAAAAATATATAAAATTTTTGAAAATAAAAAAAAAATTCATGGAATAATTTTTTGAAAAATATGCAAAAAAAATGCTTTTTATTGCGTTTTTCAAAAGATAAAAATTTTCAAATTGAAATTAAATATTTAGTTATTAATATTTTTTAATGAAATTTTACAGTTTTATAGATTTTTTTGTTTGAAAATGGAAGACTGAAAACAATTTGTTATCAGTAATCCCGAAATTCCCAAAAAAATTTTGAAAAATCCCAAAAATAAGATGTTTTAGTTATGTGGCTATAATATCCATATCAGATTAACGGAGACCAAATTCAATATATAAACTCGACAATGGTATGTAAAATGCCTCTTTAATTATGTGAAATTTCATTGAAATCGGACTAAACATTTAGAAGTTTTAGATTTATATCCCTCTTTTTATACCCTTTACCTTCGTGAGAAGGGTATATATAAGTTTGTCATTCCATTTGTAATGTTCAAAATATAATTTTCCGACCCATGTACATATTCTGGATCCTTATAGATATTGGAACCGATTAAGCCATATCCGTCTGTCTGTCTGTTGAAATCAAGTTTCCGAAACCCCCAAATAACTTACATACACGATTCACACATCAATATCTCCGGAATTCTTCCGGCCCGGTTGCTATTTAGAGAAAATCGGTCCAAAAATGGCTGAGAAATAAGGAAAAAACCAGGACAACTTTGATTTTTGACCTAAATCTTGATTATTAAGTCATTAATATAGACAATATGGATATCTAATGATAGATATTTCAAAGACCTTTGCAACGACGTATATAAGACCAAAGTAAGTTGGACCTACAATGGGTCAAAATCGGAAATTTTTTTTTGTTAACCCGTATTTTTTTTTTTCACCAAAATTTTTCTTTCGCTTAATATTAAAAAAAAATTAAAAAACAAAAAAAAAATTTTAAATTTAAAAAATAATTCGTAAAATTTTTTTTTAACTAAAAATATTTTTATAAAATTTTTATTTTGAAGTATAATTTGGTGAAAGGTATATAAGATTCGGCACAGCCGAATATAGCTCTCTTACTTGTTTTTTTATACCACTGTGCAGCGTGCCAAAATTATATAGAAATTATATTTTGCACGAGCAGTCATGCTGTTTTTATTTTTAGTTAATACTTTTAAAATTTGTTTTAAATTTTAGCAATTAAATTACACATATATTTTCAAGTTAATTGTGGCCATTACACTTCACATACTCTATTTAATAGCAATTAACATAATTTTGCAATTTCCTAAGTAGCTTAATAAAATTCTTACTTTTCAGACTTTGTTTATTAAATCCTTTTTAATCCCCATCATAAAAAAAACAAATAAATATAAAATTGACTCTCCCTTTATTGACTACATGTAACAAAAAAATGTAAACCTACAAATACCTTTTTTTGTTTATTTAAATATGTTGGCCATTAAGTAGCATTTTATCACTTAATAATCAATAATTTGAAAAAGAAGCTACTAAAAAACAACAGTCGTTAAAAAATATTTCATTGTTCCCCTGAAACATGTTTATTATCTGTTTCCATTTACTTTTTGCTTGTTACAAGATATAAAAAACATAAATATACTCGAATATAAAAAATAAACAAAATAAAGCTTGATAAAATTAAATGTAACCAAATAAGTAGAAGACAAAGCAAACAAGTAGAGAAAACCTAAACCTGAACAGATATAACTAAAATAAAGTTTAAATATATACTTCCGTTAAATTGAAGTTTTTGTTTTGTTTTTTTTTTTGTTCATGCTGCTTATTCAACTAACAATAGCATGAAAGATATTTGTAAGAAAAATAGAACTAAAATTTTTAACAAAAAGAAAAAGAATATTGAGTATTATTTTCATGCTCTTACCACAAACAATATTATTTGGTCAGAAAAGTGATGAAAATAAGAAAACAAAAAACAACAACACCTACATACATACATTTAAACAACTACACAGGGATACAGCAACCATAACAAGAAAACAATAAACTTTTGGAAGTACCCTACAAGTTAAAGTACAGGATTTATTAATTTATGGTTGATTTATTAGAGTACCGTATTAAATGCATTACATTAAAAGAATAAGTTGTCAAATCAGTATGAAGTTACAGATGGGTATATATTTGAAATTTATTTTGAACTTTTTCGCGAAGATTCCTAATAAATAGTCCAATATTTTGGAAAAAATAATAAACTTCATGTTTGATATTTTTAATAACTTTGATGTCCTGGATAATTTTGATCCCAGATATAAAAGTTATTTTGTTGTTTTGAATGAATCTTTTGATGAACTTTACTCTTAAACATATTGATTTTTACATTGACATACAATGTAGGATATTTGTTGGTCAATGTCAACCTGTATACATACGTCATGTTACTTGAATTTCTGTGGCCGTTTGTTTTTGTTTTGTTTGGGTGAGTTTATTATATTTTTTGTTGTTTTCTTATGGCAATCATTTATTTATACTCTTTACGGCCTAAACGAGACCATATTGACAGCACACAACAATAACAGCCACATCAACAGCAACACCGCCAACAAGTAAAACGATAACAAATATTGTTGAAATTTGTTAAACCAAGAGGAGTCCTTTCCGTATAGGATGTCCTTTGGTATTTTGTCATTATAGGGACACTATGAAATATTTATAAGAACGTAGCAATACGTGTGTGTACGTACGTGTGTGAGAATATATGTTTGTAATAAACAACCAGCTGAAAACACACACACACTCACACAAATACAAGCACCGTTAATAATAAATTGAACAAAAGGTGTTTGTAACTGTATTTACTTCATCATTTTCTTTTTATTTGCTGTTGTTGTAGTAGTTGTAGATGCTCCTGTACGGATGTGATATTTTGTCAAGGTTGTATTTTATAACTAAATTACCCCAAACAACAGAACAACAACGAGACAAAAGAAAGCAGAAACAAATGTGTTTGTTACCCCCTGATAAAAGATGGCCATAATAAAGTAGTGTAATAGATTTAACTTACTCATACACATGCAATACATATCCAAGTATCTGTGTAGCTAAGTATAACAGTGTAAACGTAGGCATACATGTGTAGCATTTATGTATTTGCTTCTATATACAGTGTCGGTTAAAACTCAAATTGCTTCTAAGAAAGAAAATAAAAAAACGTGTCTGTATTTTTCTCTTAAAAGCAAATTTTATGGCGTATAAGCCAAATCCATATCGTATATGATTCATATTTTATAGAGCTTTAAAGTTGTACATCTCGGATATTTTTGTGAAAAATTAGCTATGTTCAGGTTTGACTAAGTTTGGAAGTTGTCATTGTGATGTCTTTTAAAATGCTTCAGTTTTATCTTTACAAATATTTTATAAAAAGTAAATAGCTTTTTATCAGAAGAACCTCTAAAATGTTCTTTATTCTTTGATCTAATTATTCTATGCATTAACGCCACCAAATTTGAATCAGATTATGATTTCAGAGTGCACAGTGGGACAGAATCAAAATATTTGGATATAAATCTGGCATTTCTAAACGGCTGGTCCAACCGAGACGTGGGTGTAGCCTAGTAGTATTTGAGTATACGTTATAAAAAGGGGCCCTACAAATTCTTCAGGAGTGGTCCTGGAGCGTTCTGTATCGATGACATGGTCTCGACTATAAGGGGGGTGATGCAAAACTTCCCAACCACTTCATTCTAAATACTTTTTAATAGGTATTGCAACATGCTTCCGATCGATATGGTTTTATGTTTCAACGCTTCAAATGAATCAGTTGCATTCAGTTCAAAAGATACGCCATTATTGTAAATCCTGCAATTTTAGTTTAGAGTGCATTTGTTGTTTCTAAAATCTTTATTTACTTTGGACTTGGAAAGAATGTTTGTACAATAGCTTTTGACCGATACTGTAGATATTGTCCAACATTTTTGAACGCACTTGTAGCAGTTTATATTAGTTTTTTTTGTGTTTGTGATGTTATTGGACTTGTGGTGGTATTGGCATTTGCTCAATATTACTTTGGGAAAGATTCGGTTTTTTTGTTGTTGTTTCTTCCTTCTTCATGTGTTTTAGCTTCTTTTGCTTTGGGTTTGGTGAAATCCTGTTTGTTATAAGTAGGCTTTTGTTATTAGTTTAAGGTATTTGTTGCTGTTGCTTGTGTTTCTACATACATACCTACATATAAATATGTCTTGACTTATTGCCTTAAGTGCTTGTTTTATATTGTAAGCAGCATTGTTGTTGTTTGCATTTAGTACGTTGTACTTCCTTTTATAAAACGTATGTCAAAATTTTGTTATGAATTTTTATGATTTTTTCCCTCTATATTTTCTTTATGAAATATTTTCATCTTTTGTTTTTTTTTCTGTAGTTTTGTGAATGGGCCATATGTGTAAACATCCTTATATAAAAAAAAAATCATAAAAAAATATTGTCGAGCAATACAATAAACAAAGGTAGTAATAGAAATACACAAACAAACAAATATGTATGCATTATTACTACATACATATTTATATGTAGTGGTTGTTAGTAAATACCATCTAGTAGGAGTATATTGTGAATATTAACTAGAACAAATATTATGCATGATTTAATCAAGAGTGAATATAAATAATACATCCAAAATACACATATGTTTAAACAAAATCTTATAAAAAAGTTAAAAAGCTTTGTAAATCGAATATTTCTGATTGAAATATGTATGTAGGGTTGCAGGATTCGACTAGTGAATTTTATTAATATTTAATAAATAGAATCTTGTTTTAAAAATATATTTTTTTCTATATTTTTGGTAATTATTCGAAATTTTTATTTTATATAATTTGAAAGTAAATTTTAATTAGGCTTAAGTTAAGTTTTTTTTATAATATACATAGGTTTTTTTACAACTACATATTTGTGCAATCCCGATGCCGAAAATTCCCAGTATTTAGGCGTTGTAATTTTTATAATCTCGAATTTCGGTATTGGCAGTCGTCTCTAATGGCAATATGTGTGTATTAAAAAATCTAAAAAGGTACATTTTGTAAAAAAGTTCCTTATGTAAAAAAGTACCTTTTGTAAAAAAGTACCTTTTGTAAAAAAGTACCTTTTGTAAAAAAGTACCTTTTGTAAAAAAGTACCTTTTGTAAAAAAGTACCTTTTGTAAAAAAGTACCTTTTGTAAAAAAGTACCTTTTGTAAAAAAGCACCTTTTGTAAAAAAGTACCTTTTGTAAAAAAGTACCTTTTGTAAAAAAGTACCTCTTGTAAAAAAGTACCTTTTGTAAAAAAGTACCTTTTGTAAAAAAGTACCTTTTGTAAAAAAGTACCTTTTGTAAAAAAGTACCATTTGAAAAAAGTACCTTTTGTAAAAAAGTACCTTATGTAAAAAAGTACCTTTTGTAAAAAAAGTACCTTTTGTAAAAAAAGTACCTTTTGTAAAATAGTACCTTTTGTAAAAAAGTACCTTTTGTAAAAAAGTACCTTTTGTAAAAAAGTACCTTTTGTAAAAAAGTACCTTTTGTAAAAAAGTACCTTTTGTAAAAAAGTACCTTTTGTAAAAAAGTACCTTTTGTAAAAAAGTACCTTTTGTAAAAAAGTACCTTTTGTAAAAAAGTACCATTTGTAAAAAAGTACCTTTTGTAAAAAAGTACCTTATGTAAAAAAGTACCTTTTGTAAAATAGTACCTTATGTAAAAAAGTACCTTTTGTAAAAAAGTACCTTTTGTAAAAAAGTACCTTTTGTAAAAAAGTACCTTTTGTAAAAAAGTACCTTTTGTAAAAAAGTACCTTTTGTAAAAAAGTACCTTTTGTAAAAAAGTACCTTTTGTAAAAAAGTACCTTTTGTAAAAAAGTACCTTTTGTAAAAAAGTACCTTTTGTAAAAAAGTACCTTTTGTAAAAAAGTACCTTTTGTAAAAAAGTACCTTTTGTAAAAAAGTACCTTTTGTAAAAAAGTACCTTTTGTAAATAAAGTACCTTTTGTAAAAAAAAGTACCTTTTGTAAAAAAAGTACCTTTTCTAAAATAGTAACTTTTGTAAAAAAGTACCACTTGTAAAAAGTACATTTCGTACCTTTTTGTAAAAAAGTAGTTTAAAAACATGCAGTAGTGTAAAGCTCTGTTAAAAATTTCGTGCGAAATGCTTCAGAACTACATATGAAATATTTAGAATGAAATATTTGCGAAATTTAGCAAAAGAAGTACACTGTTCTTATTTGTTAGTTTTCGCATGAAAAAAACATAATTTTTCGCAAATATGAACAGAGTACTAGGCTTAAGGGAGCATTTAATTGTCGGAGTTTATTAAAAGATATTACATAGAGCTCACAATTAAGCATAGTTCACTTAAGAGAGAGCTCTTACTTCAATTCGAATTCATAAATCTTCGCTTTTCAGTCTCAATTGTCCATATGCTAATTAATTAACAGTACGGAAGTCATTAATTATAGAACTGTATATTAAAACTGTCTCAAATTAAAAACCGTCTGCTGTTTAGTAACTTTATAAAAATATGTATTTTCTTTATGTATACAATTTATTAGGATTATGGTGAAGTCTTAATAAAATCATGTACTATTCTTTAAACGGGTTATAAATAAACACTTAAACAGAAGAAACTAATATTAATAATTTCTAAAGAATAAAATGCGGGTTTTTTTCCTCTTCTGCAACAAACAAAGGATCACTAAAAGTAAATCTTTACTAAATTCAATTGTTGCTTCCTTGTGCGTTTTCTTTACGCTGTTGTTTTAGTTGTTATCTTGCTCATTTCCACATAAAATGTTAGGTACATTTTTATTATGTTGCATACATACATACATATATCTATGTGCAATATACTTATATTTTTTTTATACATATTTTTTCATTACTAAACAGAGTAAACTGAGAAATTCTTTATTTAACCTTTGTGAACTTATGAAAGAATTTCAAAGAAACAGACACACTCACATATTGTTGCTAGCGCCACTAACTAATACTGTTGCAACAAAACCCTGCTAGTAAGTATTTTACTAATTCCTGTATGGGGATACTGGTATCTACTTATGTATATAGTATATGTATGTATTAAAGTTTCCTTATATTACAAAAGTTTCTTGTTTCTTTGCATACTTGAACAATAAGAAACTCTTTTTCAATTCTTTTTTCTGTTTCTTTTTTTATTTTTGTGTTCAAACATTTATAAACCAAACACTCATTCTAAAGTAAAGTGGAGTTTGGACATGGTTTCAAAAAATTACTCCTGTTATTGCCGTTGCTGCTCTTCATCATTGGCTGCTCTTAACAATACTACTTGATTCAACTTTTTGTGTGTTTTGTGGCACCTAGTAAGTTTAAGAATGTCTATGCTGCAAAGAAATTGGAGAAGATGAATATAAATCGTCTACCAGTTGGGGTTTTCTTTTTTTTTCCTCAACATTTTTCGTTTTTCTTGTAGTTTATCATTGTTACAACTCAATAGGCCAAAAGAACATTTGCCAACAAGATTATAAGCATGTAATAAAGTCAAAAGTTGAATGATGTACAAGTATAATGAAATAATATGAGCAAAGAGAAAAAAAACATAAAAGAAAAAGATGACTCTGAAGAAATTATAAAGTGTATTTAAAATGTTTTTTCCCTTCAATCTGTTTGTTTTGTTAAGGAGTGACTGACTGACTGGCGAAAGAAGGATAACGATGAAAAGTTTAACAATAATGAAATGAAATATTGTATAATAATACAGCTACTGAAATAAAAAACAGTCAATTGTTGACAACACTTGTTGTTACAGCGTAATTGATAGTTGCAAGTTAAATTATTTATTAAATTATTTGTTAAGGTTGTAACAAGGCGGGTGATAAAGTTTAAAACGTATAATTAATATTGTTCGCTATGAAATGGATTAAAATTTTTCTTGATAATTAAAAAGCTAATTAAGATGTCAAGTTAATTTTATTGGCATTCAATTGTTTAATAACATTTTTGTGAAAATAAATTAATTTGTAAATACTGAATTTCAAATATTGGCAATATATTCGATTAACCTGGATTAGAATTTCTATGGAAAATGAAATGTATAGCGAAGCCGACACATCCTCACAAAAGTTATAGAAATATTTAGATTAATATAAAACTTGTTTATGTCCAATTTCATCACCATATTTTTTTTATTTTCTTATTGGTCCAACTCTCAGGGGAGTACCCCTACCCAAGCAAAGCATTGTGTTGGAACTAGGAAAACAGGTTATGTTAGGGAGGAAAGAAGGAGTAGTGTTTGTGGACATTGTATATGAACTTTCCTACATTGTAAGTGACAGAAAACACTTCAGCGACGAGTTGGTTTCACATACGTACAGTACGGCTAAAGAACAAATTTTTCCTATAGTGTGTTGTGCGGTCCACTGGCCAATCAACCACAAATGCATGTGTACTTGATGAAAAACTTGGGTATCAGGAGCAAGTTCCCTAATTTCATTATAACCAATTCCATTGTAGTACTGATAGAACAGTCATACGCAGCCCACATTACGACTGTGCTCCAGCGAATCAATAGAGTTGGATACCCTAGTGTCACCGATAATCCAAAATGGACTTTGAAGCACAAGAGTATCTGATTTCACAATATTTACACCATCCATTAATATTGATGAACTGACATTGTCTGTCGTTCCATGTCATTTCATCAGTCGTTTTGTATCTTGCAAACACGACCACTTTCAGAGATTGTCTGAAGGTGCCGATTAAGGGAATCATTCATGGAACGATACCAATTTTCTAATACGAAGGCTAGCAAGTCTTTCGTAGAGCGTCCTCTACGGAAGCCATACTGCCATACGTCGCACAGTGGGGGAACTAAAAAAAATGGGAATAAATCTGTAACTTCTAAACGAATAGCCCGATTTCAATAAAATTTCCCATGGCTACAGAGGAAATATTGATAAGTTTAAGTTTTGGGCTTATAACACCTAGGGGGAGCCGAGCCACAATGCCTCAAAGTGGGGCACCTCGGGGCACAACTTATATTCGCGTAACTCAAAAACTGTTTAGCTTATTGAATAAACTAAAAAAAAACCGTGCACAGTGTAATTATTGAATTATTAGTATTTAGTTTTTATATGACGGAGAACAATTTTAGATCTTGGGTGCATTAAAAATCGTGAATGTTTAAAATAAGGTCCGCCCTAATGTACATACAATAAGAACATTTTACCTACATACTCTTAATACCTTTCTTTGATGGTAATTTCTTTATACACATACATCGCACAGTGGGTTCGATGGTACCCAAAGTGGCGATTAATTCATAGATGCCGTAGTTTTAAAATATAAAAGTCACAAAAGAGAATATTATAAATTTTTGTAATGAATAATCATAAATACATAAAAACAAAGCTTTTAAAAAAAATTGAAAAGAAAAAAATGTTTAACCTGTCGCTGTAACTTTGAAATCAATATTAATTTAAAAAATGAGTTACATATGTAATATGCATTCCTATTAGTATAAATTTGTATCTAGTTTTTCTTTCACTAAATGCAGTAAATGTAAAAATTAGAATTTAAAAGTTTTGGGGGAATCTTTGGTTTCATTTTACCTTCTTAATAAAAAATATATTAAAATATTTGTATTATAAAATATTTTCAAATTCACCGCAAATATCTCAATTATCATAAGCTTCATTATAATCCTTATCTTCATCATCATTATTATAGTCTTGTTCATCATTATCATCAACACTATCTTCATCGTTGTTATCATTTACTGGTGTTGTTAAATAAATGACAAGCAGAGTTTTTACACAAAAATTAATATAAAACAAGTAAGAGAGCTATATTCGGCTGTGCCTAATCTTACATACCCTTCACCAAATTATACTTAAAAATAAAAATTATAAATATATTTAGGTAAACAAAATTTAAATATTTTTTCAGTTGTTTTTTCGAAATTGTTTTTTAATTTTTTTTTTTTAAATTTTAAAATTTTTTTTTAAATTTCATAATTTTTTTTTTAATTAATTTTTTTTTTTTTAATTTTAAAAATTTTTTTTTTTAGTTTTTAAATTTTTTTTTTAATATTTTGTGAAAAAAAAATTTTGTGAAAAAAAAATTCGGTTTAAAAAATATTTTTTCCGATTTTGACCCATTGTAGGTCCAACTTACTATGGTCGTTGCACAGGTCTTTGAAATATCTATCATTAGGTATCCATATTGTCTATATTAATGATTTAGTAATCCAGATATGGGTCAAAAAAAGGTCAAAAATCGAGGTTGTCCTGTTTTTTTCCTTATATCTCAGACATTTGTGGACCGATTTTCTCGATTTATACCGAGCCGGAAGAATTTCGGAGATATTGATGTATCATTCGTGTATGTAAGTTATTTGGGGGCTTCAGAAAGTTGATTTCAACACACAGACGGACAGACGAACATGACTATATCGACTCCGCTATCTATAACGATTCAGAATATATATACTTTGTGGGGTCGTAAATGAAAAATGTAGAAATTACAAACGGAATGACAAACTTATATATACCCTTGCCACTCACTCATGGTGAAGGGTTTAAAAAGGGACGGGCATTGCCTGGACTTTTTTTTCTTAAATATAAGCTGATATCCTATACTACTCTAAAATCTATAAAAATAATTTCAACTACTACTAACTTAATACTTGTGACCCATTAAATGCGGAAATTATCCCAATTTTGGACCATTTTTAAAAAAATTATTAAAAATATGTATATACACATAATTTTTATAAAAAAAAAAATAATGTGTACTTTAATACCTGATGTTGAAGGTTCCATTACAAAAGATTTACTTTTAATATATTTAATACTAACAATAATCGCTTGAATTGTAAAAATTTCCAATTTTTCCACTTTTTTTAAAAACAACAATAATTTGCTAACTTTGACCGCTCACTGAAAAGAAAGTAAACGACTTAGTTGATTTATTTTTACAGTTAGTGGTGTAGTATTTTATCTACTTTTACCCTATACCAAAATTTATTTCTAAATTTCAATTAATCGCCGATTTTATACCATTTGAACCCTATGTGCATCGTCCGAAAATACTTGCAATTTCATTTCAATATTTAATGAAATTATTTTTAAATTATTTAAATAACTGTTAAATTGATTGCATGTGTAAATTTCAATGGCATTCCTTAAGTGTTTTGTAATTAAATTTAAGTTTGTATATTTTTCACTTCTCGCTATTTATATATTTTAAGGATATCTGTTTTTTTTTAATTAAAACTGACATTTTGAAGGTTACAAAAAAAATCCATATTTGCTTTGCTGTTGTAAATTGTCTATTACTCACTCACTCACTCACTATCCATTTCAAAATTATTTATGCATTTCGAATTGATTTATTGCATAAATTATATACAAGTTTTTTTTTGTTTCTCTATTATGGCATTTTAATTAGTATTTCAAAGTTAAAAAAGATAAAACCAAAAGCAACCACAAACTATAAAAGAAAGGAATATAAATAAGAAAAATCTTTAGATTTATATAATTTTTTTTTATTATTTGTATGTTTGTGAAAGTATGAGTGTGTTTGTTAGTTTAATACATACAAACATATTGCAAGCAATATCATGGTGACTTGGCAATATATATGAAAATGCAAATTTTTGTTTATATTGAAACTCAACACTTCCAAAAAAATATGAAATATACATATTTTAGTAAAAACTTTATGCACACTCACACATACTATACTATATATGTATGTATATTTGAACTATACTAAAGTATAGATTTATTTCCAAAAGAAACTTGAATTTTTAGAATGTTTTTGACTTATTTCAATAACAGCAAATGAAATGAAATTAAATTCAACTACAAAAGAAATATAGCTTTTCAATATTCTTATAGTTTGTTTTGGTCATTTCATTTCAATGCATATAAAATTGTTAAAGTCTTACACTATTGTTTTGCTGCTATCGAATATTTATTGTCTAGTATCTATTAAAATTTATTATTTTTAAAGCTTAAATATGTTGTTGATTTCTTTGTTTTTATGAGATACAATTTTTAATTTAATTTTTATCTCCCCTCGTAAGATTTTTATTACATTTTCATTGAGAATTGGCAAGCAATTGCTATGGATTTAACAAATCTCATTTAATTTTATAGTTTTAAACATTTAAATAACACTGTATGTTTGTTTGTGAGTATTGTGAATGTGATTACGAATGCAGTCTAAAATACAACCGCAACGACAATGATGACATTGACGGCAACCAATACAAAATACCACAATATGACTGGTAATGAAAACGCCATTATGTCAGTGCATTATACATACACAAATACAAATATGGGCGTTTCCATATTAATTTAATGAGATCTTTTAATGAGAATTTTATAGAGATCTAAAAATGAGTTATATAAGAAAAAACAGATATTTTGGGAGGACATTTGTATGGGGGATAGGAGGACTCCTTCTTGTCATTGAGCCTTAAAAAATGTGATTCTGCACCGCATCTTTTTGTCATAAATATTTTGCATCACACACAACTCTGCTGAATTAAATAATATACTTAAATTGTGGGAAATAAATTATTCTGCAAAGATTTATGAGTATGAAAAGTAGGCTTTATTATTCTGCTTTTATTTACAATGCATTTCAATAACACTTCTTATCTTATCTTTTAAGCAACCGAATGAAATTGTCAGTTGTAAGTTATGGAAATGGCCATATACGTATTTAATGTTAAAGGAATAGACTGACAAACTTAAATACTTTTAGTTGTTTTTGTTGTTTCATTCACTTCCGTCATCATCAGCATCATTACGATCATCATCACCATCATCTGGGAGTTCAATAATAATGTTACAAACTCTTTCACGTGTATAACATCAGCAGCTACTACAACAACAAAAAAAAAGAAGGCAATAGCAATAACAAAAACAACAGTAACATTTACAGTAACAAGAGCAACAAAACACATACTATGTTGCATGGCAAACGTGAGGTTTAGACATGATTTTGAATGTTGTAAAGGTGAATGTGTAAAGCATATACACAGCCATGGAATATATGAATGAATGAATGAATATTGGCTGCCAGAAGGTGGTTTTCTCGCGTTCGTGGTATGTGTTGTTATTAAAACTGTGTTGTCGTTGTTGTGTTTGTTTTAATTTTACCTCCTTTTTTTTGCCAGCTATCATGTTCAACGATTTGTAAAATATGCAAATTGTTAACAGACGGAATCACCCACAGACAGAGCGAACTACTATGTTGGAGAAAGGGATAGTACAAAAGATATCCCTCCCTGTCCCTTCATAAAAAATATTTATGTTTTTTTTTTTTGTTTTGGTTACAAAATCTAAAATCTAGAAATATATTCAAAAAGTTAGAGGTTTTAAAAAGTATGGAAAGAGAAAAAAAAAATCATGCAGAGATGTTTGTTTAATGGCTTGAAAAATATTTGTATCTGCTTGGTTTGGACAACATGGTTGATTTTCTGTTTAAGCCTTTAATAAATTTTGTTTCCAAAACTCATGTTCATTTCCGTCCTTCTTTTATATTTGAGTTTGTTTGCTGTTGTTGGTATTTAGCTGTTAGTAGGTAGATGTAGATGCTCTGGCTTTGGTAATGCAACCTCTAACCAACGATTTGGTTGGTTTGGGTTGGTTGGGATTGGGTTGCGTTGTTGGCAGTCTCTTCTTTGTTTTACTTTGGTATTTATTGTTGTAGTTGCTGTGTTTTTTTGCTTTTGTACTAAATTTGGTGGCTATAGTTGCTGATTGCTTTGGCTTTACATTCAATCAATGTTCATTCGATTTGTTTTCAATAAAGTTCACATTTTCGCATCGTGGTTTCTAGTGCACTCTCATGTGTTTCACTGTGCTGATATGGCTGGCTTTTGTTACCATTTTCCAAAATGTAGTTGATATGGGGATGCAGGCAATGATGTTGATGACAATTATTACAACGATGTTGATGATGTTTTGTGGGTATACAATGTCACCATTTTTTGTTGTTTTGTTGTTTTTTTTGTTTTGCTCTACCTCTTCCTCATTTAAAAGCTTTACCTTAATAAAAGTGTCCTCTTATATACATATATGTTTGTTTTTTGTTTAGTATTTGCTCTATGTATGTGTCTTTTATTCTTTCCTCTTCCGTGGATACTAAAATACATACATACATCCGTTAGTTGTTGGTTTTTGTTGGTTTTTACTATTAGCGCTCGTAATGGATTTTGTCTGTTTGTAGTTTATCCCTGTATGAGTGTGAGTCTGAGTATGTTTGTGTGTGTTTGATTGTTTGCAAGAGTTATAGTGTGGGTTTATATTTGATTGAGCATTTTTGTATGTCTGGTGACTTTTAGCAAATTCTTTGGTTGGTTGGTTGACTTTATATTTTTTATGTGTTCAGATTTCTATTTTAAGAGATTTTTATTATTGTTTTTAAACGAAAATTGTATTTTGTGTGTCTGCGTTTTTTTTGTTTTGCTGAGAAGTTTGTTATTAATTCTTAACCCATTGTTGTTACGAACATATACATTAGCGTGTCCCAAAAAAAATTATTTAGAATTAATTGATCCTTCAAACTGCATTTTTAGTTTTTTTCATTTTCATAAAAATTTTAAAAGTTATAAAGCCATATTTACTAAAATTGTATTTACTAAAATTGTAAACTGCATTTTTAGTTTTTTTCATTTTCATAAAAATTTTAAAAGTTATAAAGCCATATTTACTAAAATTGTAAAAATTTCGAAAAATTGTAAATTAGAGCACCTTAATGAGCCAATTCATTACAAAAACTAAAAATTTTTGCACACAAAAATAAAGCTCGGACATTTTTCTTTTAAACTGTGTCCTCAAAAGTAATAAAAATCGTGGATCTTGACAAAGTTATGAATAAAACTAAAAAAAGGCCGACAAACCCGATTTTTGACAAAACTCGATTTGAGCGACCTCTAAACCACTTCCGAAAAATCTGAAAAAAATCTCAAAATTACTCTACCCTATAAGCTTTCAAATTATGCTTGAGCACCCATGAAAATAAAAAAAAAAAATTTTTTGGGACACAGTAATGTTCATATGACAATTTTTTCCATGGCAACATTACGATAGCCCGAAGCGTAAGGGATCGTACGTTAAACCAGGCCAACAAGCCGAATCGACAGCAAAGCCAAATATCCATGGCGCTAAGGTAATGCTCTGTATTTGATGGGAACAAAAGAGTCCTATTATGAGTTGGTGACTATCACATGGAAACTATACCGAAAAAATTACCAGAATATGCTGACAGACATGAAAGCGTAATATTCCATCAAAACAACACTCGGCCACATGTTGCAGTGCCTGTTGAATACTATTTAAAAAGTTTCACATAGTCCAGACCTTACCCCGTCCGACTACTATTTGTTTGGATCGATACAGGATCTCTATGGGATACGCCTCACTTTGGAACAGAGTAACCGATATTCGCTTGAGTCATGCTTGGCCTCAAAATATGAGCAGTTATTTTGGCTCTGAATCCATATGTTGCCAGAAAGATGGGAAAATATCATAGCTAACAGTGGCCAATACTTTGAATAAATTTATATTTTACTGTTCGAAATAAAAATTTTAATTTTTTAAAAAATCCCGCATTTTCAAGTCATACAGCCAACAATTGTCCTTGAAACATTTTAACGCCTATAGAATTTTGGTATTATTGTAAATGAAAACATTAATTTGACACACATTTTGATAGTCCTAAAGCAAAATAAGCCAAAATACTTAAAATATCTTATCAATTGTTCTATTTATCGTACAGAAAAAAAAAATCATTTGCATGATTCCGGTTTCACTGGCTATTACAAACAAATTTATTAAATGCGTTACAGTTTTTTACTTTTTACTTTTTTACAAAATATTTAACAAAAAATTTTATTTATTTAGAAATCATGAATTTATTTAAAATTAATATCTGATAATAAATAGCTCAACAAAAGAATACACTAAATCAAAAAGTTTCTGTACATGACAATTAATGTTAGAAAATCCAGTATATGGAATTTCTATCTAAAAATATAAAATTGAATTTTTAAATTATTAAAAATTATATTTTGTTCCCCTGAGTAAATTTAATTATACTCAATTCAACTATGAAATAAAAATATAAATTGCTGCATAAAAAATTATTTCTGTATCATTCTGGAACTATCAATTAGTTCCCTATGATTTATTTTTCATTACATTCGTTGTAAGGAGCCCCCTAAGTAGCACTATAGTTAGTGCAAAATTAAAAATTGCTACCTTTAAAACTGCAAGATTGTTAAAAGAATCAAATTGCTGTATTTCTTTTTTTTTTTACAAAATTTTAATGTTATACACAAAAACCCTTTAGGAACATAAACCAGAAAAAATAGAAAGCCAATATTTTGTTTATAGCTGTGTTGTATTGATGGATGTTGTGGTATATTGAGTTATAAAATATTATTTGAAAGCTTACATAGCTGGAAAATATTGTTATTTTATTATTTGAATTTAAAATGATGCTTTGTCTGCCATAAAAAGTTCAACATAGAAACGAATTGAAGCCAAAATCCCATCAATACATTAAACAACCAAACTGCCAACCAGTCAACCTAGTAAGAGCTGTTGTAAATAACCAGCCATCTCGGCAATTCAGTCAGTCGATAATTGAAAGTTACACGAATAAAATCCAGTCAGTCAAACCGACTGACAGTTGCACAGAGGTTTCGACCTAACAACCAATCGACAGTAGTATATTTTAAAAATATATATAAATAAAACAACAAAATGAACAAAGTGCGAGTACGTAAATGATGTTTCAATCTTCAATTCAAAATCCAAATGATGATTTTGTTTATTGTTGTTCTCGTTGTTCACGTTGTTGTTTTATTTATTTATTTTCTATATTGTATAATAAATATGCATCAATATTCTGCTTCATTGCTTTTATTGATTGTTATTTGAATATTTGAGTTTTTATATTCATACAAAAGGTACTAGAGGACGAGTACATAAGTATTTATCAATATATTTATATCATTGCTGACAGAGCTTTAAAGGATCAATTTTATAAAAGAGTATGGAGCTATACTCTTGTCATAGCATGAATATGAATTATCCTTTGTATTCTTGAACACCCATCCGTCATGTTTGAATTTTCAAAATACTTTTAGAAAAGAACAAAACTGTTTACCCAAATTTGTCTACAAGATATTTGAGTTTTTTTTATACTATAAATCGATTATATGAGTGATCACAGATTGAACTTATTTTCTCTAGAATCTCTGTATTCACGATTGAGTTTATTTTCTCCAAAATCGCTGTATTTACTAAGTTATTAACGAATGAAAATATTTCAGTTCTTTATACTAAAAATCATTTAAAAAATTAGTGATCACCAGGGAAACCGGAAATATGCTCTAAAAAAAATTTTAAGCGCTTTAAATATGCAGTAAAAACTTTAAAATATGCTCTTAAAACTTAAAAAATATGCTCTTAAAAAAACAAACATTTACATAATTTTTAACCAAAAAATATACTTTTATTTAAAAAAATCAATACAATTCATTTCTAAAAAGGTAAAGTAACATAAAATAAACAAAAATAACATGAACTAAAACAAGTATAACAAAAAATAAATACAACATAAAAACTATAGAAACTTAAGCTATGAAAAGGTCTCGAGAGGAATTTTTTGATGATATTTTATATAAATATAAAGTCACTTCTTCAATTAAGGTTATTATTGCAATAAATTACAAAATATTGACTTAAATTTAATAAAAATCGTTGTCTATTGGATCTGAAAACATTTTTATACATAGAAAATGTTGTTTCGACATCAACTGATGTTATAGGAGCAAATTTAAAAGACAATATTTCTTTAACACTTAGAACGGTTAAGTTTGAATTAGAACTAAAATTTTATATTTAGATGGCGCTATTATTAAAATAGTGCTTATTTTATATTAAAAAAAATCCATCTATTTTTCAATTTTGAATCAATTTTGTAACACAACAGCAAAAAATAAGTAAGACAAAATTTGTTTTTGATAAAGTCAAAATATGCTATTAAACAGTAAAATATGCTCTAAAAACGCAAAAATATGACATAAATATGCTCTTAAAACAAATATATGCAAAAATATGCATTTAAGTATAAAATATGCACTAACAAATCGATGCCAAAATTCTTAAATAGTTCTGAAACGTGTAAATATCTTATCCATGTGCTCATTAGACTCACAAGAAAAAACATGCATTTGCATATTTTGGTTTCCCTGGTGATCACATATTGAGCTTAATTTCCCTAAAATCGCAGTAAATATGAGTTTTTTTATACTCGATTTTTGGTATTAAATATGAGAATTTACGAAGTTATTAACGATTTAAGATATTTGAGTTTTTTACACTAAAACCCGATTTTTGTTATAAAATATAGGTGATCAGAGATTGAGCTTATTTTCTCTAAAGCCGCAGTATTTACAATGTTATCAAAGATCTGAAATATTTGAGTGTTCACACTCAATTTACAAAAAACTCTTCTTTGTTGATCTACATGGGGAGAGGGGAACGTATAGTTTTTTTTGGCGTTTGTACTGAGCCTCTTAGTAACTTTACTTTTACATATCTATAGATTTATTTTTTTCTTATAAAGTGCACTTAGATAAAATGTTTATACGAATGCTTTTATTAAAGAATGGATCATTTTCAATACATGTTTTGTACGAGTAATTGATTATATTTTTGTCTGTTTTATTTATTAGATGAGTTGATAATTGAGAGCTTTTATGTTTATTACAAGTACATTTACAAATGATATTCACTGATATGGTAAATTCCCATACACACTTAAATACCTATGTAAATTAGACCTGACCTTAAAATTAGTAATTCTTGGATGCATTCAAATTTATTGTTTAAAATATAGAAAGTATGATCGGTCAAGCCCGACCATATAATATCCTACACTAAGTAAAAGAGCAAAAACATTTTTCTTTTAAAATTTCAATAATTTATATTTTTGAATGATTTTCGGAAGTGGGCCTTCCAATTATGGGGGCTATGACCAATTATGGACCGATCACCATGAAATTAGGTCGTGTGATTTATGTCTATATGAAAGTTAACTATGTTGAATTTTGTGTGTAGACCAACATTTTTAAGCGATTTATGCACGTTAAAGTGATTTGCTGAAGCGGGTCTATATGGGAGCTATGACAAATTATTTACCGATCGTGACAAAATTTGGTGACATGAATTTTGTGTATATAAAACTTATTTGGAGCGGAATTTGTGGAGATACATATATAAATTAAACATTTATGACCGATAAAGTCCAATTTCGGGAAGACATTTGTATGGGGGCTAGGTGAAATAATAGACCGATTTCAGCCAGTTTCAACAGGCTTGGTCCTTGAGCCGAAAAAATAATATGTACCAAATTTAATCGAAATATCTTCAAAATTGCGACCTGTACTCTGCGCACAAGGTTTATATGGACAGCCGACCAGCCAGACGGACGGACATCGTTTAATCGACTCATAAAGTGATTCTAAGTCGATCGGTATACTTTAAGGTGGGTGTTAGACTAATATTTTTATGCGTTACAAACATCTGCACAAACACATTATACCCTCCCCACTATTGTGGTGTAGGGTATAAAAACAGGAATTTTGAAATCTTCCCATGCAACCAGGGTCTGGTTTAATGTAAATCTAAATGTAAAGTTAAAATGTATATATTTCATAATATATACATTTATTTAAAATGCATTTTGTTGTCATATAAATCTCTTTACAAAGTATGACATTTAAAATAATTCGCCATTAATTATAGAAATTTTTAAGTTGTGCATAGCACTTGCTAATTTGACAATGTATGTTCAGTAGTTAAAATTAAATAGTTTTAATTCTCTATACATTATCATTATTGCATACCATGTTCATTAATTTGTGTACAAATTTGTAATTTGTTTAACCTTTCTTTTGAAAGCCAAAAACTATTGACTAACTAGTGTCAATATCATCGTTTTATATATATTTCCATCATTAGTTTAATATAGATGTTGACAAGTTTTCTGCACTTTCAGCAACACATTTAAACTTCTACTGCTACTTTTTATTAGTTTTAGTTTTTAAGCCGTTGGGGATGAATAAGGAATGAAAGACTTTGATTTTTCTATCGGCTTTTTTTTTATGTATTTTAACTTGTCTTGATATTGATGTGTAATTCTTAACTTTTTCCTTAACAAGCTTATTTAAACTTTGCTATATATATATATAGAGTTGTTTTATGTTTAACATTTTGTTGACATAACATTTGTTCTGTAGAAAAGTTGTTTTGTTTGCTTCACTTTCTAGCTGGTATAGTTTCATATGTACGATATTACGTATTATGTAATAGGGTGGTACTTAGTTGTGTCGGTTTTGTAAAACGAAAAATGTAGAGATATAAAGATAGGGATGTTCTACGTCTTATTGATCAAAAAGTTGTATGTAATCGAAAAAGAGAAGTGCATGCGAAACTCAAAGGATTTAGATGTAATGTACTAGCAAACAATCGAATAACAACCCAAATAAATTCTATGAATTTTGTTAATGGCAACTAGTTAACACATACATTATTAAGTAATGAGTGGTCGTTACCCAGCACATTATTTTATTTAGTAGAGTATGTACTGTTTTTTATACAGGTTGGTAATGAATTTTTGCATTTAGCACAGCTTTCGAGATACATGAATTTTTTCAAATCGCAAAAATGAGTAGAGTTTCAGTCAAATAATAAGTAATTGTCACTTAGCTCCAATATTACTTCTTTACTAGGAAAGTAGAGTTTTTTCTGGGTTAGATTCTATAAAGAGATTTCTACGACTTTCACTGGCTTGCATCTCTTTCGCGGAAACTACAATTCTGACAGTGAAGTTTGTAGGTCTTCAAAGATTCGGTAGATTTTTCTTTCAAATTTTTAATTTGTGAGTATTCAAAAATCAAACAAATTCCAATACCGACAATTAGGGTACTACCCTAACTCCATTTACGTAACTATCAATGTGTTTGTGTATGAGATTTTTTTTGTTGTTTCTAAAATAAACAATAATTTGCATATTGATTGTGAAATATGTAAATATTTATTTATAGTAGAAAAATAAAAAAAAAATTAAAGCAAACAAGCTAAAAAAAATATAAATTTTTAGAAAAATGTAAACATACATACATATCTTTAGCTTAGTAGTCGTTGGAAAAGGTGATAAGTCTCTTTTCACAAATGCTACAGGAGACACCAAAAACGTTCTAAACTTCTTTCTTTTAATTATTTTTGAAATCTGATTTATAATGAGAAATAATCACAGTTGGCGTGCATACAAGAAACTTGGGTACTAAACGAATTGAAGCTGAGAGACCTCGAAATTTGCATATCAGAAATGTTGCTTGAATGCTATAAAAGATGAAAAATGGGTCCTTTATAATAACCCGATACGTAAGGGCACTGCTACACGTTACATATATATTTTGATATTTGGATCGCGATCTGGATATCAGAATATTAGGCTATTCTGCGATCCATCAATACTGCATGCCACACATTTAATAAATATCGCGATACTAGATCGCGCGCAATATATATTGAACGTGTAGCAGTGGCCTAAGAGATTGTATGTGAAGCCCGGATAACCAGCCGAATAGACACCAAAGCCAAATATTTGCTGGGACCAAAAGGGTCCTATATATAACGAGCTGCTGAAATCTAGCCATACCATCACAGGGAACCTCTACTGAACACAACTACGAGTAATTATAATATCCCATGATGACAACGCAAGGCTACATGTTGCAATACCTGTTAAACACTATTTTGAAGGAAGTAGTTGGGAAGTTTTGCCAAACCCGCTTTTGTGGTCCATACGCTTCACTTTGGAACAGAGTATCCGATATTGCCTTGATTCGTTCATGGCCTCAAAAGATGAGCAGTTCTTTTGGCAAGGAATTCATATCTTGCCAGAAAGATTGGAAAAGATCATAGCTAACAAAGGCCAATACTTTGAATAAATTTGTATTGTACAAATGTTTCAAAATAAAAGCAGACAATTTCCAAAAAAATTCTCATTTTTAAGTCATACATCCAATAGTAAATGTTTTTTAAGCCAATAGTGTATATTCACTTATTCTAACGTTACGATTTTCATAAAAAGAGGACTTAGCACGTTTGCTCACTAAGGCAAGGACATACACCTACATATAGAAAGATACATTTAAATGTATAATACGTACGGAATAAATATTGATGATTAACCTATAAATGTAATGTTTTCTTTAAATTCTATAGCAAAAGAGTAAAGCATACAATAAAACCAAATGATTATATCACTCCTAAGAAAACTAAATATTTAAAATAGAAAATAAATCTGAATTAGGCAAAATTTTAGTAAAATAATTTTTTATTACATAAAGAAACATCAAGGTTCTTACATTCTGTTGTAATGTTAATAGAAAAATTGAAAAAGTTTTTTTAAATTTTGGTTCAAATGTTTTCATTACCATCATCATAACAATTGTTTTGTGCTTCTACATGACTGAATAATCATTACAGTAGTGTTTATTTGTGAAAAATTACACCCCGTATTATTACACTGACTTCGAGGTAGAAAAATTACACAGCAAAAGAAACTTTTTAAAAAAGAAACAAAAAAAAAAAATATAATGACTATATTCCAAAGGTGATAATCTATGGCAGCATGAAAAATAAATATACAACAGAATGATTTGGAAACTTGAACTACTTACAATGCGAAACAAAAAGAGGCGTGTTTGTGAAAGTGAAAAGTCAGAAGAATAAAAACTGCCAACTAAACATTTGAAAAATCGTAGCTTGTTCATTGAAGCTTTAAGAAGAGTTAATGAAAGAAAGAAAGGTGTTGCTGGCCCCAAAAGCCACAAATTATTTATACATTTTTCTGTTTATAAAATCTTTTATTGTTTGTGCGAAACACTGCTTTAGAATTTTCATTTTCATTTCCATTGCAAATAGCAAATCCACATTGTTTGTTTTACCTTTTTTTTCGCCCCGTCCTTTTTTTTTTAGCTTCGAAGGCAGAAGCTTGTATGTTCATTTAAATGTGAATGCATGGATGGATGGATGGATTGTACAATATATACAGTGTACAGGAAGTGTTATAAATGCGTCATTTTGCTTTAATATGCAATCAACTTGTTTAGTGATGTATGCAATAATGCATTGTTTTTCTCCACTCGTATACAAACATACTCATTCATCAATTTGGATTTTGTGTTTGCTTGTGTTTTATTTTTGTTTTGCTGTACCTTCATATGCACCTTCATAAGTTCGCGTATTAATAAAAAATACTTGATATTCTCATACATACACGCTTACATTAACACATTTTCATTATGCCAAAAGGTTTATTATGCACTCTACTTTTAAAAATTGTATCTTTAGGCGATTGGCAAGGATTAAACTTATACATCCAATTTTTCCGGAGTATATTAGAACGATCAAAAATGTTTTGGAATTGTTGTGCACTTCTTATACTGTTTGCTTAGAAAACTTATACAATTTAATAGCTTTTTCTCCTTGTTATACTGTGGTTTCAAAAGAGCTTAAAAATGGATTTATTTTGTGTCATTTTAAGGGTCCATATTATCGTTATTAAATTTATATTAGCGGCAAACCTGTTTTAATTATTATACCCTTCATTTGCGTTTGTGCAGATGTTTGTAACGCCCAAAAATATTAGTCTAACACCCACCTTAAATCACTTTTGCCCGATCCACTTAGAATCACTTTCTGAGTCGATTAAACGATGTCCGTTCGTCCGTCTGTCCATGTAAACCTTGTGCGCAGAGTACAGGTCGCAATTTTTAAGACATTTGTATAAAATTTAGTACATATAATTTTAGTAACATAAATTTAGTACATATAATAATTCGGCCCAAGGATTAAGCGTATTGAAACTGGCTGAAATCGGTCCATTATTTCTCCTAGCCCCCATACAAATGTACTCCCGAAATTGGACTTTATCAGTCATAAATGTTTAATTTATAAATGTATCTACACAAAATTCGCTCCAAATAAATTTTATATATACGGAATTTATGTCACCAAATTTTGTCACGATCGGTCCATAATTACCCAAGCTCGCATATAACCCGCTTCCGAAAATCACTTTAACATGCATAAATCTCTTAAAAATGTTGATATACACGCAAAATTCAACTAAATGACTTTCATATAGACATAAATCACACGACCTAATTTCATGGTGATCGGTCCATAATTGGTCATAGCTCCCATATATGGCCCACTTCCGAAAATCACTCACGAATATAAATTATTAATATTTTTAAAAGAAAAATCGTTTTGCTCATTTACTTAGTGTAGGGTATTATATGGTCGGGCTTGACCGACCATACTTTCTTACTTGTTTTGATATGTCGTAGCCTAGCTATAGAAAAATCGATGACAGAATATCAAAAATGTTTGGCCTTACAAGTCTAATATACACTCTAATATATATTCTGGATCGTTATAGACAGCGGACTCGATATAGCCATGCCCATCTGTTGAAATATACTTTCCGAAGCCCCAAAATAACTACATACATGAGTAAATACATCAAGTATTTAAAATCGGACAATAAATGGCTGAGATATAATTAAAAAACCACGATTACCTCGTTGTTTCAAAAAAAAAAAAAATAACAAAAGCTGACAGTCTAGTACTGTATTTCATACACGAAGCTTGTGTCGCTGATTTTTCAACAAAAAATCTAGCCACCAAAATTTTTTCCCAAAAACATTTTTTTAATTATCAAAATTTATTTTTAAAAAATTTAAAAAAAGTTCTCCAAAATTTAATTTAAAAATGAAATGAGTTAAGTCCCAAAAAATACTTACATATAAGTCGCCGACGCACTTCTAATAAACGGTGATTATTTATCTTAATAAATAAATATAAGTATTAAATATTTAAAACAAAGAATTACAGAATATTTTTTGTGCCTCGTGTTAAATGTGTGAAAGGGGACTTATTACGTTTGAACACTAAGCTAATGAAATATTTTTAAAATATTTCGTCACACGTACATATGACTTTAAAATGCGGGGATTTTTGCCATCTTTCTGGCAACATATGGATTCCGAGCCAAAAGAGCTGCTCATCTTTAGAGGCCAAGAACGAATCAAGCCAATATCGGATACTCTGTTCCAAAGTGAAGAGTATGCAATAGAGAGCGTTCTGTATAGATCCAAACAAATATCAGTCGGGCGTGGAAAATCTTCCTGGTGAGTGAGGCGGGTGAAGCGAACTTCCCAACCAATTCTTTCTAAATAGTTTTTAACTGCTATTGCAATATGTGGTCTAGCGTTATCATGATGGAATATTACGGTTTCATGTCTGGCCGCATTTTCATATTCATCTCTCGACCAATGTTCACTTCAAACGAATCAATTGCATTCTGTACAGGTTCCCTGCTATGTTCTGCCCAGATTTCAGCAGCTCATTATAGATAGGACCCTTTTGGTGTCTCCAAATACATAGAATTTCCTTAGCGCCACTGATATTTGGTTTTGTTGTCGATTCGGCTGGTTAACAGAGCTTCACATACGATATCTAACGCTTCGGGTTATCGTAATGGATCCATTTTCCATCGCAAGTAATGATTCGGTGCAAAAAGGATTTTCTTTTTTATCTTTCAAACATCAATTCGGACATGCAAAATCGTCTTTCAAGGTCTCCCTGATGTTTGGTGAATCCTGCTGTTTGGAGACGTTTGCTGCTTGAGTAGCACTTGAGCTTGACAATAATCTTCTTGCAGTAATGCCTGTAATTTTTGGTCTTCAAACTATTTGGCTGGTATGGGCAATCAATCCGTGTCAAAATCATTATTTCAGAATCGAACAAACAATTTCTCGAACGTTGAAACTATAATCTTTGGTGAGCAATCGGTGTGACCGCGTTCCAATGATACGCCATTTGTTTAAATCCCGCATTTTTAAGTCAAAGCTCTACTAGTTTCTATAATTTTAATTTCTGTTAAGTAAATACTGTATTTTTAAAATGTTTTTAAGGTTTAAACTTTTTTGACGTGCTCTGGCGAACAGTTTGAGCATGCTAAATAAAATCTACGTATAAAACAAAAAAGACTGTTAACACCAGTTCTTTGTCTTTACCAATTTAGTTTAATTTAAATTAAGTAAGACACATTTTGAAATTTTCAATATCATTAATTCAAGTTTAAATTTAATTCAACATTGGAGTAATCATTTGAAATGAATACTGGAATAAATACCTGCTGTATTAAAAAAAACATTTTGTCAATTTAAATTTTTTCCACGTACAAATGTATAAATTTCCTCTGTGTGATATTTACCACTTAATTATAAATCTCATATGATACAATAATTTTTATTGCACTTTATTGTTAAAGTGTGAATGAAGCGCTGAACATTTTATAGGTTTCATAAAAGTCGGATTATCTGAGTATTATTCTCTTGCTTATTATTAATAATTTTTTTTGTTGTTGTTTAAAAAAAATCATTCATACCATTCCATCTCTACAATATGTACTTAAATACGTCCTCACTCAATGTAATTGAAATACGAGTTGTTTTCTATAAAATCATTTACTGGCTGTATATTTTGCAATAAACAACACAACATAAAACCTTTTTACTCGTTCATACACTGAGACTTGGAAAAAAGTGAACCTTTATTAAGACAAAACAAAAATATATAAACACGAACAAAAAAATTTAAAAAAAAAAACTGAACCTAAGTATGTTTTTATTTGCTCACTTGTGGTTTTTATTGTTTGCAACCATTTTTGTGTAGCTTTAAAACAATGTGTGTAGGGATGTGTTAGTAACAACACATTCAAAACAAACCACTTTGACAGTGGATTTTTAATTCATTTCTTTTTGTGTTTTTTTTTTTAGCATTTTAAAATGCTTTTGTATTCAGTTACTCCTCATGTGTGTATAAAAAATACATACAACTCACTCACAATCACTCTCTTTTACTAACTCACATTTACCATTGAAATCTTTATGTATGCAAACGTTTATTTATTCATATATACTCACAATAGGTTGGTCCTTATTTTGTGTTTTTGGATTTTTTGATGCTGCCAAAATCAACTTTCAGTATTTAGTTTTTTTATGACGGAGAATAATTTTAGACCTTGGGAGGTCAACATTAGTACAACCCTAATGTATATTAAAAACCAGGTATGTTTTTGGTAGAGTATGAGTACTAAATATGCCAATACATACATATATGTGTATGAACAAAAATGTACAATATACATACATATGTTTGGCATTGTTTTATTGTGGCGGAAATTGTGTGTTTTTTTAATTCATCAGGAAATTGCCAACAATTTTTGTTGTTTTGTAGAGTATTAGTACTGTTTTATATGATATTGCAGTTGGTGTTGTTTTTTTTTTTTTTTATTCCTACCTTCACACTTTAAGCATTCTATTACTTCATGCCCTCCGCGCCCCCATAATGTTTTAATTCAAATATTGTGTTGCGTTAATGTGTCTGTCTGTTTGAGTGTTTGGGTGGGAGTAAAGGTGAAATGCATATATGTATATTTATGGATGTGTGCTTATATGTACATATGTACCCTGTCAGCATTTTCTATCGTACAAGTTTCTGCCTCGTAACATTATAATGTTTAAATTTGTCGAGGATGAAATTGCCTTCTAATCACGGTAGTAATTTCAGTCGGGAGGAAGTGTGTAACTACAGTCATACACCTAAGGGGACACATTTTATCCGACTTCTAGAATTAACGAATACAACTCTTCTGAATGGGTCAAAAAAGTGTCAACATACAGATTATTTCAATTTTGAAAAATTATTAAAATTAATATTTATCGTTGCTACAACCATGTGAACCGTAACTTTAGCATATTGTGGTTACCGCAATCATATAAATAAGTACAGTGACCATAATATTATTAAAAAACTTGTAAAAATGTTGAAATGGTTACAGTAAATATGTAAAACTATATCATTTTTCTTCATGTAAAAACAAGAAAGTTACCTTTACAAGAAAAATCATGAGTGTTTTTTGCTTTCGTTGAAGTGGAAGATTAATTAATGTACGATACTAATGTATTTTGTTGTAGCAAAATTTAATAAAATCATCCTTTTAACTTCTAGATTTGACATAGTAGTCACATTTCTCCCAAATACTTTTCCAAAATGCTAGCAGGGTAAATATGTGATAGGTTTATTTGTGTTGTCTTGTTTGTTGCCATTTTATTATTCGCGGAAATTATTGCGTGTCTGTCGTTGTGTATAAATTGTGGATTTATGGTCTTGTTTAGAGTTGTTGTTTTAAAATGTTAATTTTTTAGGTTTTGTTTTTTAATGCGTGTGTTATAATTTTCATAGAGCTTAATGTTTCATTTATTGAAATTGAAAGTTGTCAAGTGGTTAAAATGTTTAAAAATCATTTTCGCGCAAAAAAATAATTGTAAATTATATTGCAATATTAAAAAAAGAATTTGACAGGCTTACTTACCGCTTAAAAGGGCACGTGTAGATTTTAATGGATTTTTATTGAAAACATTTGGAATTTTAAATACCTATACATACCTTATACATATTATATGTAAATATGCAATATAAAAATATATAAATTTTTATTATAAGCTAAGAGTGACAGTAGTTTTTGATGGAAGGAAACCTGGGGACATGTGTGCCCAAGTCACCAGCTTAGTCGACTATTTTGGTGACTTTTTGGCATTATAAACGAAGAGTCTACATTTTTATATTTGTTATAAGAATACTTTTTAAAATACTGAAATTAATTATTACTTTTAATATTTAAGATTTAAAAAAAGACTGTTATATATGTACTATATACTTCAAATAGTAAGTCAGTACAGTTTCTCTATAGATATTTCGTACAGGGTACTTACAGATTCATGTATGCTTGTATAGTTTAATTGTATTTATTTAAAATGAAATTTATAAAAAAATTATAAAACAAATACTAAGTAAATCCTAGTATCACAATAGATTTAATAATACAAGTGATAAATCATAAAGCATTAACCTTAAAAAGGTTGGAAAATATAAAAAAAATATTTGAATATTTAAAGGTAATATTAATAAGGAATTCCATCACAAAGTTTAGTACACACCAGATAGATACAATAAGAAAAAGCGGATAATATTGGTATCTCTATTACCACTCTAAAAATAGTGTAGACAGGTATTTGGTACTTTTTAGAAATTTAAACGGGATGAAAATTGGTAAACAAATATAGTACCACTTGGAGTGGAGTTGATTAAGTGATGATCACTTGCAGTGTAGCCAGATGTGGGGATTTGTCCCCAATTTGGGGATTTCAAGATTTTTTTGGGGACAGAATTTCGTGGGGAGGGATTTGGGGATTTTAACAAAATTTGGGGATTTACATCCATTTTTGGGGATCCATTTCAAAAACATCCTCAAATTCAGAATTTATTCAAAAAAAAAAGTTTTCAATGATGTTCTTCAACTTATCGTCGACCTGTAACTTAAGCTGGCCACACACGGTTGATTTGTGATTATGATTTGGTCGTGTTCGACATTTTGTTACTTGTTAATGGGGATGTGCGCGATACTTTTTTCTGGAATAAAAAATCGAATATTATAAAGCTCTTGATTTCTCAAGGAGTTATAAAAACTAATTCATACAAAAATCGGATAAACATCAAGAATTCTTTGGCAGGTTTCAAAGTAAAATGACATCTTCCAAACAATTTGTTCCAAAATCGATGAATCAACATTTTGAAAACTGACAATGAGGTAAATAGATGTAAAAATGCTTGTCGTATGTTATTATGCCAGATTGCAACTTTAGTTTGTTTAACTCAACATAGTAAAATTTAGTATTAACAATATAATTTAATTTTTTTTATGGTGACAAAATTGGGGATTTCAATTTTGAAATGGGGATTTTTTGGGGACATCGACTTTCAGATTGGGGACATAAGGTAAACTTTGTCTGGCAACACTGATCACTTGTGTGTTGAAATAAAACTTTCGAAGATTCCAATGAGCAATAATGATACATATCGGTATTGATAAGTTGCTGAGCGGGACCAAAAAATTTGTTATGGTTTGTGTCTTTACTAAACTTTTATTCAGCAGTACCCCTTAATACCAAACATTAGTAGATGTATAATTTACGACCGATACATTCATAATGGACTGCTTTCAGACAGTTTCAGTACATGTGATGGAAATATCTTCAAAATTATGATTTGCCAGATGGACGGAATGACGGACAATGTTTAATCGCCTCAGAAACTGATTCTGAGTCGACCGGTATACTTTAAGGTTGGTCTTAGACTAATATTTTTGGAAGTTACAAACATGTTACCCTCCCCACTACGGTTTTATAGGGTGTAATTAACCATATTTATTTTCTCTGTTTAAACAAACTAGCATGTATAGTTCCGAGTGAACTCAAATTCAAATTTTAATGAATTCTAAATTAGTGATTCTAGAAACATTGAATACGATCTAAATTAATAAACCTATCAAAATAATAGAGTCTAATATGTAGGTTTGTTAGTTTTTAATATTAATTTTTTGCGCCTATCCAAATGTCATATAAATTCATGTTAGGCTGAATTGATTATTTTAATTTTTTTTTAATATGTATAACAGAACATTTTTATATTAAGCAATAATAAGCAACTTAGTATGAACATGAATTAAATATTGCTTATACGCAACAGTGAACTTTTTTTGATATTTTTTTTTTAATTTAAAAAAATTTAGAAAAATTGGTAAGATTTTGGTTTTTATACATTTTTAATTTGTTTAAAACAGGTTTTCATATTTAGATGAACTGAAATTTTAAGTCTCAGGTATAGGGTTTTGCTTGAATATATATATAAAGCCTTAAATTTCGGAAAATTTCTTTGCATTAATCCGAAATCTCGCTTAAATTAGATTTTAAAATACGAAAATACGATAATCAGCTTGAAAATTAATTAAAATATAATGAAACTGTTGCTAATTTTTCTATAAATTAACTATTAAAAAAAATTTTAAAAAATTTGTATTTTTGCGTATGAGCGATATTTAATTAATGCCACACATTTTTTTTAAAACAGTTTTTGGTGCAAAGTATGCATTTTTCTGCAAAGTTTTTCTGATATGTATATGGAATTCAATATACATAATACTTGGCACTTCGAGCTGGACAAATTTGGAAGTTTTTAAAAGGTTTGGCCAATTTTGCAAAAGTTTTAATGCCATTTTTTAAAAAAAAAAGTTTTTTGAAACTATTAGTAAATTCAATGCGTTCTCCATCAAAAATATATATTTTTTTAATTTTTTTTTTTTTTTTAAACAACTCGAAATTAGGAAAATGGTAAAAAAATAAATATATTTGCATTAGAAATACACACAGATTTATCTAGGTTACTTAAATATCATATATACATACCATTCGAAAGACCTCAGTTTTTGTTTTTTAATTCCTGATATTTATACCCTATACCACCATAGTGGAGAGGGTATAATGCGTTTGTGCAGATGTTTGTAACGCCCAAAAAGTATACCGATCGACTTAGAATCACATTCTGAGTCGATTAAACGATGTACGTCCGTCGTCTGGCTGGTCGGCTGGCTGGCTGTTCATGTAAACCTTGTGCGCAGAGTTCAAGTCGCAGTTTTGAAGATATTTCAATCAAATTTATTACATATTATTTTTTCGGCCCAAGGACCAAGCCTATTGAAACTGGCTGAAATCGGTCCATTATTTCACTTAGCCCCCATACAAATGTCCTTCCAAAATTGGACTTTATCGGTCATAAATGTTTAATTTATATATGTATCTCCACAAATTCCATTCCGAATGAGTTGTATAACATATATAAAATTCATGTCACCAAATTTTGTTACGATCGGTCCATAATTAGTCATAGCTCCCATATATCCAAAAATCACTTTAACGTGCATAAATCGCTTAAAAATGTTGGTATACACACAAAATTCAACATAGCTAACTTTGATATAGACATAAATCACACGACCTAATTTCATGGTGATCGGTCAATAATTGGTCATAGCCCCCATATAAGGCCCACTTCCGAAACTCACTCAAAAATATAAATTATTGAAATTTTGAAAGAAAAATGTTTTTGCTGTTTTACTTAGTGTTTGGAAATTTTGGAGGTGTTTAGCTAATTTCAAAAACCGATTGTTGTTATACTCGATACTATTCCCAGGAAGTGATACTACCTGAGAATAGTATCACTTCCCAGGCATTTTTTTGTCGCACAGTGTTATCATACAAACAATGATGAATGAAACTTTCACAAGCTATTAAAAAGAAGATTTCACTTTACAAATTAAATTTTTCATTATGTATGGTATATAAATTAATAATTTCATACATTTTGTTATAGTGAAACAACATTGAATTTTCTGTTGTTGTCCGTTCGAAACATATTGATTGGCAACAAATATTTCTTAATCTCTCATATTCATTAGATTGTATGTAAGTATTTACATATGTACTTAGGTATACAAAAAGAATATAAAAATGATTAATAAAATATTTCTTTGACAATACAGCATATCCAACAATGATTACTGAAAATGTTTGTAAATTAAATAATTTGCTTAAGTAAGTTGCATTTATGGTGAAATTATCATTTAAATTCAATTGAATTTCAATGGTAAGACTTTAATATAATTAAAATAAAATTAATACATCAGACTGCACAATGTTAAGTACCTATATTTATATAAATTTTCCAAGGCAACTACCAGCAAGAAAACAATACAACTATTCTCACTTCAACACATGCATGTATACACTTTACTTTTGTTTTGTCTATGGATGTAAGTATGGATGTAAGTATGTATATTTGAGGGTATTTATTTAAGTAGGGAACGTTTTGCAGACTTAAGTAGATTAAAATATCATACGTAGAATACCTGCAACTACATACAACTAATGATATCAATACAAACTACTACTATAACTATGTGTATACATCCTTAAAACAGTTTTATATATAAATAATAATTACAATTATTATGCTGATTTTCATTTTCGAAATCTTGCTTTAACTTGTTAAATGAAAATTTGTTAATTTAAACAATAATTGTAAAATTTTGTACTAATTTACAAAATGGTAAGTACAGCATATACCAAATTCAAATAACTTAAGTAAATACATACATTACTCATACATAGAAGCCACACACACACATACATTTATACATATTAGGGTAGCCTTAAAATAGATGCATATTTTATTGAAGTTTTAGGTTTTAATGTTCAAATAAAAATCCAATTAAAATGAGTTTCTGTTCGTATATATAGTTTGTAGATGTAGTAGAACCATTTTAGACCTTGAGAGCATTAGAAATCCAAAAAGTGCTAAATAGGAGCCATCCTAATACACATATACCTACAATTAATACATACAAGTATGTGTGAATGAGCAAGAGAGTCTAAGAGAATGAACATTTAAAACAATTGTTGTAATAGAAAATTTGTAATTTCCCTTGAAATAGAAGCAGCAACATCAACAACTATGTACGTATGGCAGCAGAAGCAGCAGCAAAAGAAATGTAAACGTAAAGATTAGCCTAAATGTAGGCAATGATTTGTTAAAAGCAGACGGAGATGTATGAGCAAATACGTAGTTGAATAAAACAAAGCCTTGAAGCTGAAATTAGAATTTGTAAATTAAATTTAATTGTTATTCAAATTTATTTATGATTTGGAATAAGATTTCCGTAAAATTCTTTGAAAGCATTAAACAAATTCAAGGCAAGGATTTATCTAAAGAATATTATCCTTAAATTAGGCAATAATTGTGTAAAAGATTTAATTTTGCAAATGCATGAAAATTATTTTGTTTTCAAAATGAAAATATTTATTTAAGGCCTATCTTTGAAGCAAAGTAGTTTTCGTGCAGATAAAAAAAAAATTTTTTTCTTTTTGAAAAAAAGTGATTTGATTTGGTTTTAGTTCTAGTATGCTTATTGTTTTTGGCTACGATTGCAGTCGGGCGTCATTCATCTATTGATAAGTTGTTTTTCTGGCCAATGTGTTTCTCACTCTCTGTCTTCCCCTCCCCTTTGCTATTTTTGTTTTTGTTGTTTAAGGACTTTGTCCATTATAACCGCTCTTCTTCGTGCACTTGTATTGCTGTTGTGAAGTGTATTAATGGATTTTTGTCGTGATTGAAGAGCATTAAAAATTGCTATGTAAGAACAAACTCATACATACATACATACAGTATATGTACGCAGTAAATATTTTTGTTGCTTTTACTGCTGGTGTTGTTTTTATCAACCAACCATTCAGTTCATCCACAATAAAAGTTACGACAAACAAACAACAACAAATAAAAGAGGAAAACAAAAAAAGCTTAAAAGTCAATCTAGTTGTTGTTTTATATTTCGTTTTATGAAGCCACCCTCTCAAAAAAATAACTAACAAAATTCAGTTACGTATTTGGCTTAAACGAATGTTTAAAGCCCTTTTTCCTTTAAACCTAGCATTTCTTTTACAGACTAGACATAAAATAAGAATTCAAAGAGATTACATGGACTGTAGACCACCCATAAAATATATGGGATTCTCTTTTCATACAGATTGGGGTATGCAATTATATATGAGGAAAAATGAAAATTTTGGAGAATCCTTGAAACTGAATTAATTTATTGGGTGCATGACTTAAAAATGCGAAATTTACAATAGATTGCGTATCGTTTGAGGTACCGATTGCTCACCAAAGCTTATATGGTGAATGTGTTCCATCGGTTTCAATGTGCGAGAGATGGTTTGTGCGGTTCAGATTAAGATAAGAGATCGTACGTGAAGTCCTTTTTATCAGTTTACTGTTACGAATACATTCCATTTGATTTTGTATTTCGAAAGCTAATAGATAAGTCGATTATACTTGGGACTAGTCAAATAGAGGTTTTCGATAGCAAAATGTTCATTGATCGTGGTTCTGTATTGATCGCCAGTCACTCTGTTACCCACGACTTTATCGAAAATTAAAGTCTGATGAGTTTTAGTACAATAAATAAAATGAAATATTCGTGGATTTATCCTTTATACTTTCTGTATAGAAATATAATTTCGTTTTAATTTGCTATTCCAAAACTAAATATTAGTCCATATCGAACAGACCGTTTTATAGGGTATTTCAAATGTTGTATTTTTCTGTTGCTTATATTTACTTGTGTATGTTTGTTAGTTTATGCATATAAAAAGTTCATCTGTTCATTGTATAAACTGGTGATTTAAAGTATAATAGCCAAAGTTCATTTAACATTCAGATTGATTTTTTTCTTAGTTTATTTCACCTCTCTTTCTCTCTCTGTTACCCTCTTCTATATCTACATTTTTTCTGCTGCTTCATGTATTTATGTAGGAGTACATTTATTATAGGACATTTTTTGTTTGTTTTTGCAACAACAAAATTTGCTGTATTTTTGCTGTATTTCTGTAGGCTTTAGGTTAAGTATGGCCATTTGTTTGTTGTTGCCTCATATTGTATAAAGCGTTAAAAGAATGATAAAGTTCAAATGTAACAGAATTAATTGAAAGCCATTTTCCCAATGAAGTTTTTAATAGTATTTTGTGCAATTGTTTTAAATATTTGGTAATCAATACAAATTAAGTAATTAAATTACTTCTTTTTTTCGAATATTTGTCCATTTTGTGGAATAGTAGAATGTTGTAGAATTAATTGTTGATTATTTGATAACTTTGCTGGCTACTTATCGTTGGAAATTTGATGAAAATGCTTGTAAAGTAATTTACCATAAAATGTTTATTTTGAGATTACTTTTCTAAATTAATTTGAATTAGTTTAATATGTTTTAATATTAAATAAAGCGTTTTGTTTTACCGACATGATTCATTCATGAAATGTTATATTGAAGTTTCTACTTACCTTTACTTTTGCCAAAATAATTTAAACAACCAAACAACAATGAATTATAGTTTATAATAATTTTTATTTTCTTTTTATCTATTTATACACTTGTATATTTTTGTTGTCGTTTTTTACACATTAAATACTTATGTATGCTAATATTTAGGTGTTTGTATAATATGACTTAATCCTATGCCATACTGATAATTATTACAAATTCACTAACAGAATGATTCAATAATAACTTTGTAATTTTGTTTTTATACCCTTCATCATGAGTGGTAAGTGTATATAAATGTTTGTCATTTCGTTTTTAGTTTTCATTTGCGATCTCAAATGTACCTACATATCGTGTATCGTTTTAAAAAGCGCAGTCGAAATACCATGACCGTCTAACCGTCTGTCAGTCTGTATGTTAAAATAAACTTTCCGAGGCCCTTAAATAATCTACAATATAACCGTTATAGATCAACTTAGGTTGCTATTTAATCTCAAGAAAATTGGAACAAAAATACAAGAGATATAAGCAAAAACGTTCGACTATATCGATTTCTTGATCTATTTTTGATCTATATCTGGATTATTAAGTCATTAGCATGACATGTCATAGTCATTATGAATATATTATGCTTGAGATTTCAAAGATATTTCTAATGACATAGAAATGGGACCAACAATGGGTACAAATCGGAAAAAATATTTGTAACCCTATTTTTATAACCTACACCACCATAGTGGGGAGGGTATAATGCGTTTGTGCAGATGTTTGTAATGCCCAAAAATATTAGTCTAACCCCCACCTTAAAGTATACCGATCAATTTAGAATCACTTTCTCAGTCGATTAAACGATGTCCGTTCGTCCGTCTGGCTGGTCGGCTGGCTGGCAGTCCATGTAAACCTTATGCGCAGAGTACAGGTCGCAATTTTGAAAATATTTCGGTCAAACTTGGTACATATTAATTTTTCGGCCCAAGGACCAATCCTGTTGAAATTGGCTGAAATCGGTGCATTATTTCACCTAGCCCCCATGCAAATGTCCTTCCAAAATTGGACTTTATCGGTCATAAATGTTTAATTTATATATATATCTTCACAAATTCCGCTCACAAATAAGTTTGTATAATATATACAAAATTCATGTCAGCAAGTTTTGTTACGATCGGTCCATAATTAGTCATAGCTCCCATATAGACCCGCTTCCGAAAATCACTTTTACGTGCATAAATCGCTTAAAAATGTTGGTATACAACAACATAATTAACTTTAATGTAGACATAAACCTCACGACCTAATTTCATGGTGATCGGACCATAATTGGTCATAGCTCCCATATAAGGCCCACTTCCGAAAATCAGTCAAAAATATAAATTATTGAAATTTTAAAAGAAAAATGTTTTTGCTCTTTTACATAGTGTAGGATATTATATTGTCGGGCTTGACCAACCATACTTTCTTACTTGTTTTCACTTAGCATTTGTTTTTCACCACCTTTTTTTATTTACCAAAATATTTATTTTCATCCAAACCATTTCTTCAACTAAAATTGTTTTCAATTTTTATTTTAAGTGTTATTAGGAGAAGGGTATATAAGATTCGGCACAGCCGAATATAGCTCTCTTATTTATTTGTTTCTATTTTATTTGGGAAGTTGATTACAATACTTAAAGTTGAAATTTACATTTAGGCGAATTATAACTGGAGTTGTAAATATTGAAAAGTGTAACTTAAATTGGAGATTTGTTATTGTATTTACATGTGAATATTATGTCAATTTCAGTTGTAGGATGTCTAAATGTTTGTAAGGATGTATTACGAATGTCGTTCGGCGTTTAGTGGCTTTTAGCCATATCGTTGGTCATAGGTTGACATCTTGTAACTAATAATTGTTTCCATGATGATATAATAATGCCAAACTGTATGCATCTGTATGCTGGAGGTATTGATTGACATCATTATATCATCTAAAAAAATACTATTTAGTTAAGAAGTGTCACTGATGACTAGAGATTTGAATTATTTTGTATCTAATTTTTAAATTTATGTGTTTTTGTTTTTGATTTTAGCAAAAACTAAACATATCATGTCTCTAAAACATATTCGCATTATAATTATTAATAATTAATTTTAAAGATACTTCATTGGCGTGTAAATAACTTCGGTTAGGTATTTATTTGAAAATATGAAAATGTAGAGATATTATCTAATTATATACTAGGCTGGCCTCCAAAAAATATGTCGTTGTTCTCAAATAAAGTTTCTAAGATACAATTTCACAGGTGCATTATATTTCAGATTACAAATAGCAACAGCACCAGGACTTACCCTATTTGCTTATAGCTCAGTCATTTGTGGGCCAATTTTTTCGATTTTAAATAGCGGATTTGTTAATGTGTTAGTCATGTTTGAAAGTTATTTGGGGTCTTTGACTTCGTTATCTACAACGGTCTAGAATATATATACTTCATGGGGTCGCAAATGAAAAATGAGGAAATTGGGAATATGGATTTGGAATTCGGAAAGTTGCTAATAAGCTTTCCCCATAGAATTGATATGTATTCAAATTTCATAAATCTAAAATATCGTGGAAATTTTATAAAAATACATAAAATTAAGGAAGATATTTTGATCCTACTCACCAATGGCTAGTGCAAAATATATGTGTACATTTTGAGAAATGATATTTGAAAATAAAGTGAAATTTCATCAAAGTTATTTTTGGGTATACAAAATTTATGTTATAAAACTTTACAGTGAATGCGAATTACAGACACTCAAGCTGTATTTGTAAAAAGCTTAGGGAAAACACCAACAATTTTGTCTATTCCTATATACCTTACTACAATTGTCTAGTTTTTTTGTCGACTCGGAACTTCATTTCTATTGGGCACATCGATCATATTTTTTGGCTTTATAATCACGAGGCTGCACTAATACTTATTCAAGAATTTATGGATGTAAATGAGGGTTGTTCATGTGTAAATTTTGTATATAGAAATTTAATAGACATTGTTAAAATAATAACGTAACTGTAATAGAATTTGGAGACCAAGAATTGGAGCATTACTTCATGATGACTTATGTCAAAGTAGCAGGATTTATCTAAATGCAGGGAAATTGGGTATCATACGTATTGAAGCCGAGAGACCTTGAAAGACGATTTTGCATATCAGAAATGATGCTTGGATCCATTACGAAAACCCGAAGCGTAAGAGATCATATATAAAGCCCAACCAGTCGAATTCACACCAAACTCAAATTTCCGTGGCGCTAAGGTTATGATCTGTTATTAATGGGAGCAATAGCGTTCTATCTATTATGAGCTGCTGAAATCTGGCCAGACCACACATGAAGCTTGTACCGAACGCAACTGATTCGTTTGAAGTGGGCATTTGCCGAAAAACGCCCAGAACGCAATATTCCATCATGCCAATGATCGGCCACATTATGCAAAACATGTTAAAAAGTATTTAGAATGAAGTTTAGCATAGCCCGCCTTTTAGTCTAGACCTTGCCCAGACCGACCACTATTTTTTTCGATCGATGCAGAATGCTCTCTCTGAGAAACTTTTCACTTCAGAACAGAGTTGTCGAAATTGGCTTCAAAAGATGAGCAGTGATTTTGACTCGAAATCCATATGTTGCCAGAAAGATGGGAAAAGGTCATACCTAACAATGGTCAATAATTTGAATAAATTTCTACAAATGCTTCAAATTAAAATCTAAAAATTTGAAAAAATCTAGAATTTTTAAATCATACCCTATACTGTACAAATTTCGATTTAAAATTACTTTCAAATGAAGCAAAATAGTCGGTGTCTTCAAATCATTAAAAATTAAAAGTTTAGTTTTATTGAACGACCTTAATGTAAATATTTATAAATTAGCTCTAGTGTGTGTGTAATAGCCCAGCAGTTAAGCGAGTAGTTAATGTTTCCCTTGTATACGGTAATTGTCACCAATATCTGATCACTTGGCTGACTCCCATTTATATATTTTGGGTCATTTGGGACCTAAGTGCTGAGAGAATCACGTAACTAGTTATGTAACTTCTTGTCGTCCTAAATTATATTTAAAATCATGGAGAAAATATTCATAGAGCGGAAACTCTCCTGTCAAAGACCTAACTTATTTGTCAAGAACCAAAGTATGTGTAACTATTTTGAGTAATATTTTTTGTTTGAGTTTTTTGCTAGTTTCCGGTCTATGTATATTTCTCTATTTCGGGACAGTCTCTCCTAGAATTGCTGGGAGCTAAGTGTTAATGTTTCTGTTTTGGGTATGGCATGTTTTGGTTTTTGTTACACAAATAGCAACTTATTAAATAACTATAAACACTTTAAATTTATTTATTAATAATTTAGTTTTTTTGTTTGTTTTGTTTGCTTTTAATAATTACATTCATATATATATATTTTATTATTTTTAATTTGTTCGTGTTTAATTGTATGTGTATTGTAGTGTGGTATTTTTTTCGGTTTATTTAATAATGAACATATAATGAACTTGTAAATCATTATAAGTTTAATTTATGTAATTTTTTATGCATATTCAATTATTTTTTTTGGTAAGCATAAAAACTAAAAATATTTTACATTCTGTTTTTTGCATAACTCTATGATTTATATTCGTATTAAACAATGTATTAAATGTTTTTTTGTTAATTTTTAGTTTGTTTTATTTTTAAAGTTCAAGTATTATTTGAACATAGTTTGTTTTAAAACAATTTTTTTTTTGTTGATAATCAATTATTAGTTTCTACTTTGTAGTGTTTTAATGGATGTTTTGAAGGGCTTTCGTATGTTGAAGAGAAATATTTACACATTTTTTTTAAACTACTATTTTAGTTACAAAATAATACTTACATTTGTTTAACAGAATTTTAAAGTGCCTAGTAAATTTTTAACAAATATTTTGTACATGTATTTAATTATATAAATACTATATTTGCTTAAAGTAAGAGTGCATTTTTTTAAATTTCAATATAAATTAAGTTTAATTAGTATATTTGTTTAACAATTATTTATTTATTTTCATGTTTTGTTTTTTTTTTTGTTATAAAATATACTACTTAACGTTTATGCATATGTTTAATATAAATTTTTGATTTCTTTTTTTTATAAGTTTCTTATATTTTTTATACTCATACAATATTTCAAAGCCTTGTTTATGAATATCCATATATATGTATTAAGTTTTTTAATTTTTAAATGTGCGTTTACTTTATTGTAGCACTGTTTTCTGTAATACATTTATAAATCTTATTTATAAGAAACCATTTAAAGGTTATAACTCGTTTTCTATACAAAATATTTAGATTAAATTAAGGAAAATAATATACAGGTTATATATTTTATATGTACAAACAAAAGAAAAATGTATTTTAGAATAAATCGAAGCATGTCAATTTGTTTAGAATTTTAGGTGAATTTATCTACAGTTGTAAGCTTAAATGTATTCATAAGCCACAAATATTTTTACCTAAATCAACTGGAGAAAAATTTCGAAAAATAATTAGTTTTATCTATATATTGCTAAACTATTTAAATTAACCTTTTTAAATGAGTTTTTTTTTAAGTTTTAGTTTTTAAGATTTTTTTTTTAAAAATTAACCATTTTGCACATACAGTACATATTTTATATATTCATACACTGATCTGTTTTTGCATTAAAACTAAAAAGAAAATAAAATGAAAATTAACGCTTAAAGGCTGCTTTATATACAAAATGATACAATAAAATAACGAACATAGTCTACAAAAAAAGAGAATTTTTTATACTGACAATATTGCAATATTTTGTTTTTATATCACAAAATACAAAAATGAAAAAAAATATAATAAACAAAACTAAAATTTTTCTTCCATATGATGTTGCAGTACAAACATATTTCACACACATTCAGATACAGACAGAGATACAAAAATATAAAAGAAGAATAACAACATGTACATAAACAAACTGTATACGTGCATTTTTAAAATATATGGGGGGAGTTTTATATTGCAATGCTCTAGGGTTGTATTGCGTAAACATTATTTCTTTATAAATAATACATCCTATTTAGTTGGAGGGGCGCACAGTGGTATAAGAAAAAAAATAGGGAAATAAATCTGTAACTTCTAAACCCTTAGTCCGATTTGAATAAAATTTCACACCCGCAAAGGGGAAGTGTTTTCGAGTTTAAGTTTTGAATCTGGACCTCATGAGCCTACCAGGAGCTGGGCCAGAAGTCCCTAAAGTAGGACACCTCTGGTATGGTCAATTTTAAAAATGATTCTATTTCTTCGTTTGTGTTCCGAAAGTACATATATAGAATACTCTCATCGAGCACTACATAAAACTTCGTCGCAGCTATCAATTATCTCTTATAGCCTAGGAGATATTCGCATTTGAAAATTAAATTTTCAACATTTTTACCCACCCTACTCCAGTTTTTTGATGACTGCGGTTCCAAATATTTCCCGATGTTTTCATTTTTCTTTTATAGGATTAACATCAGATTTATGTAACAAATAAAGAATGAATGGTTTAAAAATCATGACTAAGTCCAAAGTAACGTGTATTTGAATTTTTAAAAAATTGAAAAAGGCGATTTTTCGCTATTTTTTTGAGAAAAAAGTACTTTTTTTATTTTTAAGTTATCTAAAATATTTCTAAAAGGATGTATAATGAATTTGTACTTATTGAAAAGCTAACTTTACATCAAATATTCTAAATGAAAAAAATTTATAATTTTTGATACCGAGGGGACCAGATCCATTCAAAAAACGTCTATTTTTTCTGTAAAATTCAAATTTAGGGCAAAAATTCTCAAATCGCATAGTCAATATAAAATTATGGGAACCTATTTTAGATGGCCCAATATGTTCTTAATAACTTTGTAAAGGGTTCCGATAACCCCGCCCCTGGTATGGATTTTATAGCCAAAAAACGAAAATATCCCACTTTTGGAATTTTTAATACTTTTTTGGAAATTGCGGGATTCCTGATTACAAATTTCAAAAATTTGTTTTCATTTTTCCATTTTCAATAAAAAATCTATATACAAGTGTAAAATTTTATTAAAAAATATGAATAAATAAAAATTTTATTTCAATTTGAAAAATGTGTATCTATGCAAAAACTTAATAAAAAGCATTTTTTGTCATATTTTTCAAAAAAAGTTTTCCATGAATTTTTTAATTGTCAAAAATTTTTTAAAAGTAGACAAAATCCTCTATCCATTGGTATATAACATGTCTATCTTATGTTTTTTACGTGGCAAATTAATTAGGGAAAACTTAACAACTCGCTGATAATAATTTTTTTTATTTAAAATAAGTACAAATTCATTATACATCCGTTTAGAAGTTTTTTAGATAACTTAAAAAGAATAAATGTACTTTTTTCCCCAAAAATAGAGAAAAATCGCCTTTTTTAATTTTTTTAAATTCAAATGCATGTAACTTTAAACTTAGTCATGATTTGTAAACAATTCTTTCTTTATTTGATATATACATCTGTTCTTAATCCTATAAAAGAAAAGTGGAGAAAATAGGAAAATATTTGCAACCGCGGTCATCAAAAAACTTTAGTGGGGTGAGTAAAAATGTTAAAAATTTAATTTTCAAATGCGAATATCTCCTTAGCTATAAGAGATAATTGATAGCTATGACGAGGTTTTATGTAGAAATAGTATCATTTTTAAAATTGAACATACCCGAGGTGTCCTACTTTGGGGACCTCTGGCCCAGCTCCTGGAGGGCTCATGAAGTCCAGATTCAAAACTTAAACTCAACAATACATCCCCTTTTCTCACATGAAATTTCATCCAAATCGGACTAAGGGTTATAAGTTACAGATTTATTTCCCTCTTTTTTTTCTCATACCACTGTGGGGCGTCTTAAAAAAATCGTATTGCTAAAATTTATAGCATTTGGGTTCAGAAACATGTAAGACCTAGGATCATCGAAAATTCAAAAACTGTAAAACAAAAACACCCTACTATTCACACCTTTCTTAATTTTAATTTAAACTCCCTCTACATATATAAATTTGCAACTATGTAAATGTGGCAGCAGTAAATAAGAAGAACTATTTAACTATGTATGCATGTAAGTATGTACTCGTGAAACAAAAACAAATAAAAAAAAAATACATATTTCTTTTTTTTAGTTATATGTAGTTTAGTTGTTGTTGTTGTTAGTGTATTTATGTAAAATATGTATAAATTTCATGCAATTTTAAGCCACTTTACAATGCATATAATCAAGTCATGTTGTTATTGTTGCTGTTGTTTTTGTTTGTTTTGTTGCAGTTAAGAAAAAGTTGTTTGATGTTGAGTTGCCAGTTGTTGTAGGAGTATTACGACAAGTGGTGGCGGTATTCAAACTATTAGAGGAGCAGTTTTTGGGGGATGTTGTACAAAATTGTGCGTATAAATTGTGGTGTGCGGAAGATGTTTCTTTATAACAAATATATTGTAGAATATTAAAGACAAGCGCTACAGTTACAATGTTGGCTGGCAAAATATTTGCCACTTGAGTTGTTGTCATTGTTAAATTATACTCGTACTCATATGGAGTTTTATCACACTCTTGTTGCAATTGCAATTGTGACTGCAATTGTTCTTGTTGCAGTTTCAGTTGCTGGTAGTGTCTATTTGTTGAAGTACATATTTGTAGTATATATTTGGCTGGCAATTGCCATTCTTCTTTTTGTTTTTGTTTTTGATGTTTTTTCTTGATTAACTTTATTTGAAAATATTTTTCTTTGGGCCAATATTCTTCAGTTGCTTTGTTTTCTTTGGCTTGTTGTTGCTGTGTTTTGTTTTCATATGAAATTGTCGACACTTGTGTTGCTAAAGAACCTCTTACAGGCTGTTGTTCTTCTTGTTGTTGATGTTTTATTGCCGATGTTGTCGTTGTCATTGTTTTTGTTTTTAATAATTTTGTGTCTTTTTCTTTATTTGCCTTCGTATTCGTTTTTATTGTTTGGCAATTGTCCGAGCTTTGTTTTGTTTTTATTGCTGTAGTTCTTGTTGTTTGGCTTAACAATTGTTGCAATAATTGGAGCATTTGTTGCACGGCATACACTACAAGTGAAAGTGTTGTTAAACGTGGCCAAAAGCATGAACATTTATGTAGAGCTGAACAGCCGCTGGCATTTAGCGAGGATACATCACCTAAAAATACAAAAGATGGAAGAAAAATGCAAAAATAATGATTTTTTTTTGTTGTTGCTGTTGTTGTTTTTTAATTAAAAATTTATGCATGATTTTTATGCTGTTGCAGAAATATGAAGTCTGAATGAGTTGACCTAAAAAGGTGTAAAGGGATGCAAAAAAAGTAGATCAAATATAAATATTAAATCAGAAATTTTATTATATGTAGTATAAAATAATAACGTGTTTATTTATAACAAAATAATAAATTCTGAACAATCAGCGTACACATTTTCCCTGTGATAATTAATACGAAAATAGACTCTTCTCAAACTTTCAAAGAAATTGCGTACATTATTCGAAAATGTTTTTTTTTTTCAAAGACCTACTTGAATATGGCTATTTCTATGTCGTGTAAACATAATTTTTTTTTATAAATTTTTTCATTCAAATATTTAATGTTTTTTTGAAAAATTTTGCGAAATTTAAAATTTTTTTTTTTTCATAAAAGTCGAGATATACACGAGAACATTTGAAAATATCTGTTAAAAATCATTATTATTTTTTATAATATTTGCCTCAAAAATGTTGAATATTGCACCAACACAGCGTAATGTCCGGGCAGTTTTGCATTAGTTCATTAATTTGAAGCACATCAAACCTTATGCTGAATGTGTTCCATCTGTTTCAAGGTGCGAGAGAAAGTAGTTTTGCCCCGGATGCAAAGGTTCGCCCAGGCCAGCTAAAAAATTTGAGGAGCAAGAATTTTAAGCAAGAATTACTCGATGAAGATTGTTGTCAAACTCAACAAGATCTTGTCAAATCATTGGGAACTACTCAGTCAGCAATTTCAAAACGTTTGCGAGCAGCAGGATTCATAGAAAGGTAGGGAAATTGGGTGCCATACGAATTTATTCCGAGATACCTGGAAATACCTGGATATTGGCTTGATTCGTTCTTGGCATCCAAAGTCGAGCTGTGCTATTGGATAGGAATCCATATGATGCCAGAAAGATGGGAAAAGGTCATAGCTAACAATGGCCAATACTTTGAATAAATTTAAGCATTAAGCTTAAAAATCCTGTTGGTTTTTTTTAACAATTCATTTTTAACAAACATCGATGATTTAAATTATTCGGCAAAGTAGTGGAAATTATGCCTTTTGTTGCCTATAATTCTTGAAAATTGTTTGGTATTAAAGAATTCGTGGAAAAAATGTAAGACTAATGTGTTTATTTGATACACAAATATAAGATGATATTTTTTTTAATTGCAGAACAAAGCTGGCGTGATAGAGTCGATATTTTAAACCATAAAAACAAAAAGTATCAGATGAAGTTTTTTTTGGCGTTAAATCTCCTTTATAAGTATCATCATTGCAAATAAGTAGTAATAATAATTCACATAAAGTATTAACTGTTCCCATTATTTGCTTTCCCTTTCTTTAATACATTTCATTCATTTGTATCCCCACAAAACTTGTTGCTCTTTCCGTTTATTATATTTTCTTCTGCTAAATACTTTGTAAGGATGTATTTATTTCTGACTTACTTTTTACATATTATGTATATCGTACATACTGTGAGTATAGTTGCACATGTCTTTTGTTAGTTTTAACAAATTATTTTTTATACATTTCCGTCATACTTCCTTCTGCAAATTGCAAAAAAAAAAAAAATGAAAATCCAGATATGACAGAAATGAAATATTCCTATAAACATGTGTTTCCGTGAATGAGGAAAAAAGTTGATAGATGGAAAAAAATTTAATATTTTTTCACATAGAACAACTGAAAGGGCGACAAATGAAAGAGCTGGAAGAATGATGTTAAATTTCTTTTTAAAAAGTACTACAGATAAGTTTAAAATTATTAATGTAATGGTGTAAATCAGATATAGCAGCTGAATGTTGCTTCCAGTTTAAGAATAACATTTAACCCAAATACAAATTTAACCTTTAACAATGTTTTTGACATAGTAACTGACTGACGTGGGATAAATTTTACCCCTTTTTAATTTAGTAAATAAAATTCTTAAAAAAAAATTTTATTAATACATATTTGCTTTTTATAAAACTTAAAAAAAATGTAGTGAAGTATAAAAATCGGCAAAACATTCTTTTTTGAATAACCTAAATCGCATATGTTTTCTGTGATTTTAACCAACACAGATACATATTACCATTATTTGTTCTACAAAGCATTGCAAATTCCATCTAATATTAGCTGAAATGTTTAAACATTAAATGTTTCTTGCTATTGACGAATTTGTGAAAAAGTAATTTATTTTTTCAGTGTATTTCAAAAATTATTTAATAAATAACAAATATTTAACACACTCTGATTGATAATTCTTAGAATGTTCTATGAATTTGCATAATTTCAACTAAAGACTAAAACTTTTTATAATTTTCAATTTAAATTTTGTGCAATTTGTGATGACTGTTTTATCTGAAAATAAAAAATTTTAATATTTTTAGAAAAATACTCGAATGTTTTTGATTTTCCTCATATTTCTGGTTAAATTGTCATTAATACTGCAGCCACTGTAACGATATTGTTCATTGATTTGAATCAGTTTAGTATTTGTAGGTATATAAAATATTCCATTGATATTTTAAAGATTTTTTTATTTATGATTTGCACAAAAGAATGCATTAAGAATATTATAATATTAAAAAAAAAATATAATTCTATTGAAAATTATCTGATATGCTTTCAATAGGTTGATAAAACTCATTTGGAATTTTAGACTTAAAAACATATACATATATAGTGTCAAAATGCTTTTAAATTGTTTAACTCATATGATAACTCATTTTAGATTTCAAATATGTTTTAATCATTCAAAAACAACTTACCTTTAATGTGCGTCATATACGTATCTGAACGATCCACTACATTATCCTCATCCAAATCGAAATAGTCATCTGAAAACTTGTGCACCACATTCGAATTGCCCGCCTTATTTAAACGATTTTCTTCTACAGATTTCTCAGTTGATTTCCAATAGACATCATGTATAAAAGCCGTACAACGTATCTACAATAAAATTGAAACAATAAAATATTTTATTAAATTTATTGAATTCATTTATACATTATATGCAGTATGGCCAGCATGCGTGTGTACAAATTAAAGTTCTGTTGTGCTTTTATGAAATGAAAATTTTAATTTGACCACTTAAAGAATTTTAATTATTTAACAGATCTTCCACCAACTTTAATATGCACACAATCGCATATAAATGAAGATAAAGTCATTAAAAAGAACAACTCATTAATATTGTGTGTATGTATGTTGCCAAATATGGTGGCAGTTGTGTGGTGCAGCCAGTCAACATTTAATATGGTAAACATTTCACTTTTTTATGGCACTTCAATGTTGCCTTCAATGTGTTTGTGAGTGCCAGTGAGAATATGGATATTAGGGTGGCTCTTCGTTGAACTTTTTCGAATTTCTATGATCCCATGGTCTAACATTTTTCTTCGGTATTTAAAAACCAAATACTGAAATTTACATATTGTATTTGCTGTTTCGAGTTTTGAGTCAAAGTAGCATTATTTTCCAAAATATTCAAGAAATTTAAAATTGAAAAAAATTCCAACTAAAAATAATTTTAATTAACCATAGATGTTTAAATATTAAATTTAGAAATCTTAATTATTTTTAAATTTATAACAAAAAGCGAAATTAGTGACTAAAATTTAAATTTTCTCAAAATTCGCCAAATTAAAATTGCGCCCTACGTTAACGCATTATAGGTAAAACGTAGGGTTTTTAATTTCCCGACCTTTTTTGATTCCCTGAATCGGGAAATTTTTTTATACATTTCCGGGTACCCGGCTATTCCCGTAATATACAATGATACTGTAAACTTCATATAAAAACTTAGTGTCATAATTATTAAATATCAGAGCTTCGAATTAATTAATAAAAATTTGAGCTTAATTCACTAAAATCTTAATCCGTAATTAAAAAATTTCATTCCATTAACCCATTCCTAACATTTATTTTTTTAGATTAATTTCAAAGCCTTTGTTTAAACTGAATTAATTTTAAAGTTAATTAATAACAGAATTTATTCAAACTCTGAATGATTAAATTTTTGTTAAATCAAATCATATACAAAATGAATTGAAAAAATTGTTTAATTGAAGAACAATTTAATCATTTAATAAATTTTTGAAGCTATTTTGTTATGGATTTGAAGAAGAAATTTAAAGAAATTAGAATGATTCAATAAGAAATAAATTCTGTAAATATTGAATTCTCTTTTTAAATTTTCATACGAAAAACCCCAAATAAATAATAATAATAAGCGGTCTATTATTGCCAAGATATAAGCAATAAACTGTAAAAAACTTTTCACTGTTTTTTGGTGAAAAAAATAGAGTTCTAATTTGTTTTCTATGTATTTTCGTCTGTTTTTAATTCCCGGGATTCCGGAATCGGGTAATGAAAAATTGGCAAAATTCCGGGGAAATTTGTAGCGGGAATTCCCGGGATAAAAACCCTAGTAAAACGTTAAAATTAGCATTATTAATCTTGAAAATTTGGAATTTTAATAACGTAAATATGTGTATAGAAATCTGTAATATCGAAAATATTTATATAGAAATTTATTAATATCGTGAATATTTCTATAGAAAACATAATATCGGAAATGTTTTATTGAAATTAGTTAATATCGTAAATATTTCTTTATAAATCTTTAATGTCGTAAATATTTCTATAGAAATCTTTAATATCGTGAATATTTATATAGACATTTTTAATATCGTAAATATTTCTATAGATATCTTTAATACCGTAAAATTTGTTATAGAAATCTTTAATATCGAAAATGTTTTTATAGACATTTTTTTAATATCATAAATATGTGTATAGAAATCTTTAATATCGTGAACATTTATATAGAAATTTTTAATATCGTAAATATTTCTATAGATATCTTTAATATCGTAATTTTTTTATAAAAATCTTTAATATAGGAAATGTTTTTATAAATATTTGTTAATATCGTAAATATTTCTATAGAAATCTTTAATATCGTAAATATTTCTATAGAAATTTTTAATGTCGTAAATATTTCAATAGAAATCTTTAATATTGTAAAATTTTTCATAGAAATCTTAAATATCGAAAATGTTTTTATAGAAATTTATTAATATCGTAAAAATTTCTATAGAAATCTTAAATTTCGGAAATGTTTTTATAGAAATTCATGAAATTTAATGATTATAATGGATTTTCAATGTCATTTTGCAAAAGAAATACAGAAATTTGAAATCAAATTTGCAAAAACGTTACCGTTTTAGTCAGAATGTTCAGCATTTGATTTGGATAGCAATTTTAGACCTTGGAAGATCAACAAAGTACAAAATAAGAGTCACCCTAGTAAATAAATGTATAAGTGCGGTTAAATACAGAATGAAACTGAAAAAAGGATATCAGATGTCCTTCTATGGTTATAAGACAGTTTTTTTGATGTGTGTGTGCATGTTTATTTGTTGCTTATAATTGAGAGCAACAATATGCTTATGATACTCATAAACCATGTGTGTATGTATATGCGTGGGTCTGTATATGAACGTTAAACCGCCATAAAGTCATTGAAAAACAAAAAAAGGAGCAAAACAAAATAATAATTAACCATAAAATGTTGCACTGTACGTGCCCCAACTATTAGTCACGATCTCTCTCTCTCTCTCATACTCTGTACCAGTTTTGCTGTCGCGTTTGTTTGTTTATTTGTTTTTGTGTGTTTTATAAAATCCTCTAAAAATTATGATTTTGTTGTTAAACAATTAGTGGACATTTTTTTCTAATACTAAATTCTCAGCCTAACAGAAATAGTTAGTACCCATTTCTCTTTCGTGCCATTTAAGTAGAGTTATTATTTTGTCCTTGTGTTTCCTTTATGTGCAGAGCAAACAATACTAAGTAATACCAACAGCATCTAATATGTTTGTGTGTGTTATTGTTGTCTATGTGTCATAAATTTTAAACTTTATATAATTTAAATTTTTGAAACATAACAACAGTGTAACTACATTGTGTTGTGAAAACAATGTGGTTTTAATTATTGTGTATATCTTTGTGAAGAATATTTTATAGTTTTGGTTTCTTGCATATATTTCAATTAGTTTATTAAAGTTTGGAGAAATTAATTAATATTTTATGTAAAAAATTAATTAAGCAGTAGGTGGGACTGTAACAGTTATAACGTCTTCCAGAAAAGTTTGATTTTAATTTGATTGAACAAAAGTAAAATTTAGTTCGATAATTTATAAATTTTTTATTATCTTGTTCACTAAATATGTAAATACGCAAGAAATTTATATTTAAAAATAAATATTTTTTTTTTAAATATTGGAAGTTTCGAATTGATTGTGAATCCGTCAAAATCGAATTACTTTTATGGGTAATTTTAAGCATTTTAAGTAGTTTTTTGTTATACATATTTACTTTCAAAAAGTTAATGATCACAATGCATCAGGGTTTTTTATAAACTTATTTTATTAGACACTGTTTACAAAATTTTTAAAACATTTGCTATATGTCTGATACATTCAAGTCTTCTTCATCTTACTACTACAGGCAGGTTAAGGAAATAGACTGTTGACAAAATAAAAAAACAGCAAGTCCTTAATGTCTTCTAGTTTTGTCATTATAATAGTTAAAGTTGTTTTTTTCCTCCACTTTGCATTTTATCTAGTACTTTTGTGCATAAAAGTGCATGTAGATTTCTTGGTACTTACCTTTAATTTGCCATAAATAAAGTGTTGTGGTGTTACGACAAAATGTATGGCAGAAATAACAGTTTCTAATTCACGTGGATCCTTATGGGGCTTAAAGTGTCGTATATGAGCAGGATTTGTCTGAAAAACAGAAAGAAGAGAAAATAATTATTATATTAACGGAAAAAACATTAAATAAATAATTATTTTAATTATAAAAAACAACTGAGCATAATGCATAATGATATCAATTTATAGTTTTAATAAGCATTGCAAATTTTGCATGATACTTTTTTTTCTTTAATTTATTATTTTTTCCTTTAGATTTGTTTTTATGTTTTTAAAGGTTTAACTAGGTCAATTTCTTATTCCTTTTGAACTACTAAGAACAGCAAAGTGAAATGTGAGAAAAATTCCGCTAAAAGAGAAATTTTCCTCAATTTCTTGCCGGTAAATAAAGTGCAATAAAACTTTAATTTACATATTTAACACTATGAAATAATAATTTTCTTGGAAAGTAATAATATTTTCAGTTAAAGTTATTACTAAAGGATTGCTGTAAGCTGGGTTATTTTAATTTTTTAATTTAATAAAACTTTTTTTCAAACAAATATTTATAACATGGTAGTTTAACTGGCCTTTGTGTTGTTTTAAATTTGCCGTAGTGGTAGCTATTTGCGTAAGGTTTTGTTTTTGCATGTCATAAGTCATAATTAACAAACATTTTTGTGTTTAAATTTAAACTTTTTACACGTAGTCGTCCCATTGTTGTTGCCAAAAGTTTGCAACGAATTAATGTTAACGTCCTTTGTAAAGCCGAAATATTTATTATTTTTATTTAAACTTTTTTTTGGTTGTTTACTTTGAATTTGGAATATGGGGGTTTGCTTTTAATGTGTAAATATAAAAAGGGTGGTTAGATATCAGGCGGAAAAGAAGAGTAGTTTTTTATGAGATGGAACAACATGCTAAACACTATATTCGACCATTGCATATTGAATGGTAGTAATTTTGGTAATTTTTGTAGCTTCTTATCAATATTACAATATTTTTTAAAAATCTTTATAAATTTAAATAAATTGAGCTTAATTTAAGTCAAAATATATGCATTTTTCATACTCATTTTAAAATTTCTAATCTAATTTTTTTGATTAATTTTAAAAAATGTGTGACCAAAAACTAACTGCCTGTTTTTCTAAATTCGAACTAACTTTTTCTTTCGTGATTTAAATTGAAAACTACAAATAAATTTAAAATTTTTTTGTTGTTTTCAAAATAAAATACGAAAGAAAATGTTCGTTCGCATTTTGAGAAACAGGCAATAAATATCCTCGAAATCTTACTTATATCTGAAAGTTTAACGTTCTTATTTTTTTCAATATTTTTCCTGAAATAAGACTAAGATAAGAGAATGAGCCTAAAAATATGTATCAAAAAAATATGCAAACTAGTGTTACTATTACAATTAGACTATGGTGCGTATGATTAATATTTCTAAAATTAAATAATACTCATACCTCATGTTTGGTAAATGTAACAATAAATTCATTGATTCATTCCATTTTATCAATACATACTTTGCTAAACATCTTAATATGGAACCCATGAGTTAGAAAATTCTATAATTTTAGCTGTTAGGGTGCTTCGATAGACTACCAATCTGAGGGTTGCTGATTCGATTCGCGCCAGATACTCTGGTGTATTTTATAGTCATACAGTCATAATAGTGAAATAAATAGTCATACAGCAAAAATGAGATTGAGCAACGCATCAATTTACTTCGAAAATTAATCATCGATTCGAGCAACTTATACACGACTGTTTTATCGCAAAATTTTGTTTAATGATGAGTCTCATATTTGGTTTGTTAATAAGCAAAATTGCCGCATATAGAGTGAGACCAATCCACAACAGATCTTACAGACTCCATTATATTCAAATAAAGAACCGTTTGGTGCGATTTATACGGTCTTATTTCTTTAAAAATGATGCCAGAGCTCGCGGTATGGTTAATGGAGATCGTTATTGCACCATGATAAATGATTTTTTGTTTGAAAATATGGATGGTATTGATCTAGGCGAGATGTGGTTTCATTAGAATGGCGACCGAAACTATCGAGTTATTGAAAACAAAGTTTGGTGATAACGTGATGTAGAGAAATTAATTAGAGAATGGACCACGTGAAGTCATTATTTTATGCTGATAAACCAGCAACAATTGATACCTTGGAGGCCAAAAGTGTTCGTGTTATTCATGACATACGGCCAGCAGTGTTAGAAAAATCGGCCATATGCCCGAAATCATTTGGTGATAAGTATTAAATATCAAAAATATTTATATTAAGTTATCTTCAAATCTTAATTCAATCCAATAAGTAATTTTACTGAAATTCAAGTTGAAAGCAAACGTAATTCACGCCTTGAATTTAAGTATAGTTGTATTTCAATTTATTTAGAGAAATTAAATTTTAAGCCAATTTTTTTTTTAATATTAAATTTGTTCAAATATTTTTCAAGTTATTCACAAACATTAAAGTCAAATTCCAACAAAATTCTCATTTAAATAAATTTGTGAAATAAATGGTTTTTATTGTTAAAATTGTTGTTTTTTTTCATTAGAAAAAAAAACCCGAATTTCGTGATTCACATTTATAAATCGTAAATCCAGGGATGGATAATCCAGTCCCGTTTAACATCACTACTACAATGTTAGATAAAAACGAATGACATGAAGTGAGCCAACTTTTAAAATCGATGTCTTCCGTGATGAAATTTGCACCAAGGTTAGACCTATTGGATAGTAATTCAGACACAATTTTTCAACAACATCGGTCAAGAACTCTCGGAGTTAGAAGGGGTCAAAATTGGACATTTTGGCCAAACATGTGATTTTTCTCATCCATGTAACTTATTACCTATTACCTATTGTTTCTTCAATCTTTCAAAAAAAAATATTTAAAAAAAAAATAAAATTTTTTTTTTCCGAAATCAAAAACTTTTTTGACTATTTTTTCAAAATGGGCCCCCTTTTTTTTCTTAAAATAAAACTTAGATATTTTCCTTGAGGACCTATTTGGTCGCTTAGTGGGATGAGAGTTCGATATGTATCAAAAAAAAATGTTTTGTAACTCAAAACATGCAATTTTTGAGTTTTATTGCAAAATCAAAAACTTTGTTGACTTTTTTTTCGAAATGGGCCCTCTTTTTAATTTTTTTTTTTGCTTAACAGAAAGCTCAGATATTTTCCTTGAAGACCTATTAAGTCGCTTAGTGGGATGTGAGTGGGATATCTATCAAAATATATGTTTTGTAACTCAAAATATGCAATTTTTGCCTTTTTTTTTTTGCAAAATCTAACTTTTTTTTAAAATATTTTTTGCTCAAAAGAAAACTTGGGTCTATTCCTTTAAGACATATTTGGTTGCCTAGTGGGGTGTGAGTGGGATAGTATCAAAATGTCAAATTCTGACCCTCTCTAACTCCGAGAGTTCTTGACCTATCTTGTTGAAAAATTGTGTCTGAATTACTATCCAATACGTCTAACTTTGGTACAAATTTCATCCTGATCGGAAGACATAGATTTTAAAAGTTAAGTAAAATTAGTTGATATTCAGCAATGAACTCTTGTGTATTTTGTCCATAAATGCTTGTTTTGCAGCAATTTAAAGCAAGGAAATCTGAAAAATTTAATTTAACTATTTGTAGTTTCCCAATCCTATATGATTCAGTCTCCTGTATTTGAAGGCACCCATATGAAATGCTTATTTACTGTTGCACCATGTACGAGTACATGATTATGTTCGTTTGCTCATAAAAAGGATACTGTGTAATTATGCCTTAAATTACCAAAAATATGCTGTTTTAGTAAACATTGCGACACAAATTACCCATAAAGAAAGGGGAACAAAACCTTAACTATGTTTAAGCATGACAGGCAAAAAAGAAATGTACGAAAAGGATCGACAAAAAAAAGAAGAAATTTCGGTTGGTATAAAACTACAACATACAGATGCGTTCATTATTAAAAATACACGTTGAAAACTTTGTCTGCACTTGGGAGCATATGTTAACAATGGCTAGCAGGACTTGTGGTTACAACAATGGCAGCAACAAAGTGTTGTGAGAGTGTTGTTTAAAACATATGCTAAACCATAAAAAGAAACAACAATAACAACAACAACAACACCACTATTAGCAGCAACATTTAAAAACTCTCTTGTATTAAGTATACAACTATAGTTTAACAAAATTTACAAAAAAAAAGAAGGCTGAGTGTCCGTGTCTGAGTGTTAAGTCTGTGTGTATGTTTAGCAAGTGCAAGTGTTGAGGTAATGTGACTTTTAATTTGCCACGTTTATCTGTGTATTTATTTTTGTTTTTCAATATAGTTTTTCTACATTCCTCTCTCTCTTTTTGTCGTTGGTATTTTTAATGTCATTGTAATGAAAGTAGTAGAGATATTTTAACCACATTATTGTTTATGTTTTTATAAAAGCACGTGTGTTTGTCTGTGCGTAAGTGTAATTTTCATTTTTGTGCAACAAAAACTGCTTAAGTGGACATTAAATTATATTCTTGGTCGTCTATATGTATGACTATCTGCTGGCTGTAGTTTTTGGTTTTTTTTTCGGTTGCTCAATTTGAAAATTTTGTTTGTTTTATTTTTTCCAGTTTTTGTGGTTGTTTAATGTGTTTGTATATGTGTTTTGTGTTTTTTTGGTATGTTTAGATTTTGGGAGACCCCATAAGCCGTATTTATGTACATATGTTTGTTTTCCCCTTAAATAAAACTTTATCCTTGGGCAAAAATTTATGTATATGTATATCTCTACATATACTATAAATTCATGTATATGTATGTATGTATCTATGTTCTCTTGGTTGCTGATGTTCGTTTTTTCATTATTCCTCTGAAGTGGCTGTTCTGTTATGTTCTGTATGTATGATTTGTTACTTTTTAAAAGTTTTTCATTTATTTGATTTCATTTTTTGTTTGTTTTAGCACAAACAGAAATATATTTGTTTAGGTCTCTTTTGTTATGGGGCTGGTTTAAATGGAATATGTGTATTTTGTTTTTGGTCGGTTTTTTTTTTTTTTTTGGTTTCGACAATAATTTGTGGTCAATAACTGACCAAATTATTTGTGTAACAAAAAATTGGGGCAAATAATTTCCTAAAATTTTGTGTTAGTGAAAATTTAAGCATTGCTTAATAAATATGTTGTAAATTTATTACAAAAAAAATTCCATTTAGTATGGAAAAAAGATTATTTAGAATCGTATTCAGAAAAATACAGACAGGCGGTATTTTGCTTTGGGTAACTAGGTTTTATTTTAAAGTAATTTTTTAATCAATTGGGGGATTCAAACGGTCTGCTATTAGGTCGTATTGTCATAATGTCGTAAAATATTTTATTAGTTTAAACAAATTCTTGTTGTGCTGCAAACAAAAAAGTGTTATTTTATGACAAACCAATAAACATAGTTCTAAAAGTCTTATTAGTTTATAACTTTTTGTTTGAAACCCAACAAAAATTTATTTAAACTAAAAAATATTTTATGACAATACGACCTAATAGGAGACCGTTTGAATCCCCCAAATATAATTTTTTTTTTAACATTTTATAATTGTATGTCTGGTTTTAATACTATGTAATTTATACATTTGGAATTCAAAATTTTTAATATAAAAACATTTTTCCAAACTGATGGGTTAGTTTGTTATCTTGGTAAATCCCTGAGTGAAAACTCTCAAGTATAGTCGAATAGAACCTATTTCGACTTTATCATACCACTTGTCTGATGTAGTCTTATTTACATCATAATGTATGCAAAAATATCGAAGTTATTAGACCAACCCTACCAAGCCAACCTGTAGCTCAATAGGTCATTAAGTCTAGACACAGATACTTCACTATGTGCTACTATATTATGATTATTTGAGAACTTTTGATTTTTGTGAATACGTTTGAAGAAAGTTTCTAAAAAAATGTTCTGTAAAAAAATCAGTTTTTTCATTCGAATGATTCAACCATAATCGAATGAGTTTTCTTTGCATATAATACGTTTTCCTTTCTATACTTTTTAAGTTCTAAAGTTTCAGGTTTTTAATTTAAATTTGTTTTATTAATTTCTTATCTATTACTCACCTCATAACCATTTACCGTCCACGTTATATTGGCCGCCGGTCTAGAATGTGATGAAGTACAGTTTCCTCTAACTATGTCACCCACTTTGTAGCGTGAACGTATGCCGGTTATAACAGGATCTTTGCCAGGAACTACTGAAAAGTAAGACATTTTGGTCATGTAATTGAATGATATTTTGCCATTTAAATTTAATTAACTAGTTTTAAAGTATTGTTACGAAATTGTATTTGAATTCAGATATGTATAACGGTTCTAACGGCTGGCTTAAAGTTACATCATGTTTCACAACCTTTCTATTTCTGGATACTTCTGATTGTGGACAATGTTGTTTATCGTTTGATTAACAGCAGTTAACATAACTGTGGACATTATTAACATAGCTGTGGAACATACTACATTGTATAAATGCTTTGAGTTGATCATTGCAGAAATAGAGCTTCCAAGAAGCATCGTTATATGCTTATAAACATGTATTTGTTTTTGTATAACAATACATTTTGACTATTTGAACTGCTGTATTGTAAATTTGAATAAATAAAGAGTTGTTACAATTTTTAGGGCCATTATTACAACTTGCCTTTATGTTCGAAATAGTGAAAGGTAACTTTAAGCTATAGAAAAAGGTACTTTTACTAGTTCAAACATAGATGCAAGTTGTAATGATGGCTCTTAAACCACTAAACTGTTTTTATTTGAAATTAAAATTATCCGGTTTATTTAAATTAAATAAACCATCGTTTTTAAAAGGTAAACCGTAGCAGTATATACAAAAATTTTCCAACTTTTGTTATTTATTCAATATTTATTTGAGAATATTTATAGTATTGGCAATATAGTGATTAGAATGCCTCTCTTTTTGCAGTTTCCAATAACTTCTACCTTTAAAATTTGTATTATGTATAAGAATTTCAATAAATTAATTTGTACCAAGTTTGACGATGTTCATATTGTTCACAAACTGCTTTTATACATTCTGAACCGCTTTACCTATTGCTTGTTCATTTTACTTCCGGATAGATTAGGATAAATTTATTGAGCCAAAATTATCGTTCGTTCAATTATCGGGAGGTTAAACGCACATTGATTCATTCTCATATAACTAGTAGACCAAAATAAAAGGCGTTATTGTAGGTCTACGAATGTGGTCAAAGCACTCATATATTTTCCATGTATCCTGAAAGCTAAAAGTGCCATATTTTGCACAAATTTTGCAATACAATTCTGAAGCTTCATATCTATAGGCATTTATATATATTTTATACTCTCATATTCACTATAACGCAGGCATGGAAATTTTAATTTTGAAATGGTGGTATTTTAATTGAAAATAATATTTTTAAATTTGTAAATTTCTGTTAGACTTCTTTACTTATATCGAATTAAGAAAGCATTTTAGATTAAAATAAGTTTATTTAGCAAAAGTTGATGTTAAAAATATTAAGTACAAAAGCAAGAAACATGCGACAACACAACCTTCTTCAATGAACGCTCAAACGAGACTGAATGAGTTTTTAATACGTAACAGTACGTTGTTGTAAATTTAGTAACAGCCGAAAAGCACGCGTGCATAGGTAATGCCTAGATCTGGTATAAACAAATTAAAAAAGCATTCATTAATTTTCTTTTCAAAACTTTGAGAAAAAATAGTACATAAAGGCATATTTTTAATAACAATTTTTGGAATAAATATTATTCGAATTTGGTGCCATTTAGGAGATCAAAATTCGTTTCTAAAAATATGATACATGCATTTTTGAAACAGCTTTCAGAAATATATAAAATTTTTTAATTTTATTTCCCTCATATTTTTGGCTATGAAACTGGTCACATTGCATCAACAACTGGAGATTGATTACATTTATTTCGTGATATAAGATTTGATAAATATGAAGATATTTATTATTTCACTTAGCCTACATCAATATTCTTATAATTAAATAATAACACTATACAAAATCAAACAAAATCAAAATTTTTCCAAAATTACAAGGTCCGACCAATAAATTTTGATAGAGGAGACAAAAACAAAAAAAAGACACGTGTATCAGCGTTTTGAAAGTTTACATCTGAATTTCATTTGAGGGCGGGTTATAGTTTCCCAACTCTGGCACATTCTTATTGTTAATCTTCATAAGAAACCATATGATCCTTACATTTTAGGTATAAAATGTAAGGATTTTGCAAATTTATGCAAAATGTTACGGAGAACATTTTTGTAGAATATGTTAACCCTCTAACTCCTCAAGTCATGGGTCTTTTTTGTCCTTCTTTTAAAAAAGAGCAACAAACTCCATTAAAACAGGGATTTAAGGGGTTAAAATGTTCCGTAAAAATATTATCTGTGAAATTTTACTTTAAGTCATTAAATACACCAAAACGGAAAATTCAACCAGAAAGTCTGAAATAAGACACAACAAAAGAGAGCTTACGGTTAATTTCGTATTTATTAAGCTAAAAAACGGGAAAATATGCATTTTTCTTAGATAAACAATAAAATATATAAAAGCTTACTTTTTAAGCTTTTTGCTTATAACAGTTGTTTTATAAAGAAACTTATTAATATTTATTGAATTGAATTCGTATTTAGAGTTTCTTCCAATCAAGATTTGATTTTAAAACACAGTTTACATGTCAATTAGTTATGCTATATGAAATGCAATTTATTTTTTTTCCCAAGATACATCTTCTAAATATTCATTTCCTTTCATTAAGACAAGTTCTTTGGCTGCACTACTTAGAATTTATTTTTATATAAATTTAATCTGACACCAAAGTCAATTTAATTTTGTTTTTGTAGCTTTTTACACCTGTAAAAATATTTTTTGCCCATTAAAACCACTTCAGTTTATTCTCATTTTCTACATTTTTTCTTCTACAATTATTTCACTTCAATTCAATACGGCCATTAATTTTTCAAAATTTTCCCTTAGTAATTTTAATTATTTTTCTACACTTTTTTTTAGCAACTTCCTTTGCATAATGACAACTTTTGACAATTTAGCACCTTTCACAAAAAAAGAGCTATTAAATGAAATTCACATAAAAACACAGTTCACAGTTAAATAAATTGAAAATAATAAAAAAAATGTTTTATATGCCATAAGAACAAAAAAAAAGAAAAATATTGAAAAAGGGAATAAAAAGTTTTGCATATTAATTGCTGAGCTTCAAAAAAAAGTGGATATAATTTTCTAGTAGAACATAAAAATGATAGTGAACTTTTGTGTTTTATTTTTTGTTGTTTTCCTATTGATGATGATATTGAAAAAAATTAAAAAGCACAGCAAAAAGAAGAAAGGAAATATATTGAAGTGTTAATAAAAAAGGCAAAAATATATTTATGGATGATAACTCCTCGTGAAAAAATTGTATGTCAGCTAAAAAATAATAATAATGAAAATAATAAAGTAGTTGTTGAACATTTCATTATACCCAATATAAAATCAATTACATGAAAATCTAAAGATATTTAAAAATGGGTGGGGTTTTACCCTCTCAAATCATTGTGTGTAGGAAAACTGAATAAATTCAAAATTGTAAACACTTTTTAAATTTTAAACCAGATAATTTAATTTTTTAATATTGCTTTTGAATACTTCGCGTATTGTTATCTGTTTTGTTCTCAGTTTTTCTCATCATGTTTTCATTAATTTCCCACTGGGTTTTCATGGCATTTTAATGTTTGTTTTAAAATTAATGTTCAACCTTCACATGCAAGTGTTAATTTTATTTATATTCTACAGTTTGTGTTTTTATGAAGTGCTAAATGTTTGTTTTGTTTGTTTATTAAATAAAATTGAAATTGTTTAAATTATGTGCAGATATAAATTTTATTTACATGTTTCTTGTTGCTTTTGTTTAAAACTCATTTGTTTTCACTCATTTGCAAAACTCGTAACAAATTTGTTTATCGAAATATTTAAATTGTTTATTAAAAACAAACCATTATTTTAAAACAAAAGTTTTACTTTCATTTTAATTTTATATACTTCTGCGTTTATAATGACTGTACAGAGCTTTATTGGGATGATAGAAATCTATATCTTTAGAAAATCTCCACATAAAATTACCACTATCTTAAACTCTTAGTTTCTAAATATTTATATTAAAATTAATTGAATGAAGTCAAGTCATACTACTTCACTATATCAAATTTGATTATGTGAATATTGCTTCCTTTTTATACCCTACACCACCATAGTGGGAGGGTATAATGCGTTTGTGCAGATGTTTGTAACGCCAAAAATTATTAGTCTAACACCAACCTTAAAGTATACCGATCGACTTAGAATCTCTTTCTGAGTCGATTAAACGATGTCCTTCCGTCCGTCTGGTTGGCTGGCTGGCTGTCCATGTAAACTTTGTGCGCAGATTACAGGTCGCAATTTTGAAGATATGTCGATCAAATTTGGTGCATATTATTTTTTCGGGGCAAGGACGAAGCCTATTGAAACTGACTGAAATCGGTACATTATTTCACCTACCACCCATACAAATGTTCTTCCGAAATTGGACTTTATCGGTCATAAGTGTTTAATTTATCTATGTATCTACACAAATTGAGCTCCAAATAAGTTTAATATATATACAAAATTCATGTCACCAAATTTTGTTACGATCGCTCCATAATTAGTCATAGCTCCCATATAGAACCGCTTCCGAAAATAACTTTAACGTGCATAAACCGCTTAAATATGTTGGTATACACATAAAATTCAACATAGTTAACTTTAATATAGACAACAATCACACGACCTAATTTCATGGTGATCGGTCCATAATTGGTCATAGCCCCCATATAAGGCCCACTTCCGAAAATCCCTCAAAATATAAATTATTGAAATTTTAAAAGAAAAGTGTTTTTGCTCTTTTACTTAGTGTAGGGTATTGTATGGTCGGGCTTGGCAGCATTTCAGATATACAAAATCTTCTTACAAGGTATCTCAGCTTAATTTCGTATGATACCCAATTTCCCTACTTTTGGATGAATCCTGCGGCATGCACACATTTTGAAATTGCTGCCCAATGATTGTGCAAGCTCTTGTAGAGTTTGACAACAATCTTCATGGAGTAATGCCTCCAATTCTTGGTGTGCAAACTTTTTTGGTTGGCCTGGGCAATATTTGTCTTTCGTATCAAAATCACCACTTCTAAACCGCACAAACCACAAACATTCATCATAAGCCTCGGTGAGCAATCGATGTGCTGCAGCAGCACTTGTTTTTCAAATTTAAGAAGTAAAACAAAACTTTCCGCATATGACACTTTGTTGATACAAAATTCGATATTTTTCAATTTGTTTACACTAAATAGCCTAGTACTCTGTTCATAAAACAAAACTTCACGCAATTTTCAACAGAGTACTTAGCTTAAGGTATAATAACTAAGTGAGAACTTGGTTGTTAAAAACCAAGTTCAAAGGTTACGCCATCTGTTGTAAATCCAGCAATTTTCAGTCATACACCCAATTAAAAAACAATAAAAACGTTTATTACAAAGAAATTATGACAAATAAATAGAATATATTTTAGTGGAATGTTTTAAGTATCTTAGTTAAGCTAAAATGTTTGCTGTATAATCAAGTGTTATATACCAATAGAACTACTCTTATTTTGATATACATTTTAGTTGGGAACATCGACATCTTATTTGTCCTCCATACAAATAAACTCACCCTAATATACATATATCCTTATTGGTGATAAAGATATGAAAAGTATAAACCGCTAAACTGCTAAATCCTTTAATATAACTCTGTTCTCAACATTGGAAAATTTAATTATCATTACTCTGACTTGGTTATTTCTAAATAAAGTGCTTTTCGCCATACATTTATACATTTCACACTTATAAACACATCATTACCGATGTTAACAAAATATTACTGACAAACACCTCAAGCATGACATCATGCTTGAGTTTTTTTTTTTTTTTTTATTTTGCTATAAAAATCTTAATAGTATTTTCCATCTTGTTTTCTGCTCAAAATACCTTTTATTGTGGATGCCATTAGACCAGCCAAAACTATTTCAATAGTACGTAAATAAAAAAGCCAATACTTGGCTATAGAATGTGGTTGGTATGTAGACAGACGATTAAATTGTTCAACTGGAGCCAGCCATCCTGACAAGCATAGAGTTGGCGCTTCAGTCAGCCATTATTGCGTATTTGAATTTCATCTGTAATTCAGGTATGGAAACGAGTGTTTTTTTTTGCTCATTTACAGTCTTGTACATTGTATGTATTACAATTGCCAAAACATCGTTAAGTAAGTTTTTTGAATTTTTTGTTATTTTTTGAGGATTGTTGGTTGACATGTGTATAAATGGAAATTCTTTAATATTTTCAAACACCTTATGCTAGTTAATGGGGATTTTATTGAGATGTTCACTTTTATGGAGTTTCCAAGTCGAAATTGTAATTTTAGTTAATAAGTTGTTGTTTGTGGACATGATAAACATGTTCTTGTGATTTATAGCATTGAAATGTTTGCATATTTGTATCCTGATTGCTGGAAGTATTGTACGGTGGGATTATTTAAAACAATATTTCTAAATTTCAATAAAAACTTTATCCTAAGTATCCTATCAGAAAGCTAGTACTGCTTTAATAACAATATTTATGGAAATTTTGTGCATAAAAAATTTAAATAAATCCTTATTGTATGCTGTATATAATCATGCCTAACAGTTTTCAAAATGTGAATTTTTTTTTAAAATTTTAACGCACTCACAAATTTAATTTTTAACCCATTTTTATACACCACATTTGTATTTTTTTAGCATTAAAATTGTAAGAGTATTTCTCATATGTGTTAAACTAAAATGCAAGACCAAAAAAACCTAAAAAAAATAGTTTTCATGGCAAGAATTTTCTCCACTCAATGTTTCTTTTCATCACCAAATTTTAAAATTGTGTCTGTCGTTGCCAATGATTGTCAATAACATGACATTAACCCAGTTTAGCATAGTAAACATTTTTAGCCAAAAAGAAAAGAGAGTGAAAAAACTGTTTTTTTTACACTTTTTTAACACCACAATGACTCAAATGAAAGATGTGTATGTGTTGTGTAAATGCAAAAGAAACACACACATACATACAAATAAAAACATGTTTGCTTAAATAAAATTGAACGTTGGAAAAGATTTTAGCAATTTCTTTTTTGTTTTTTTTTGTCCCAGTATAGTGTTTTTAGTTATTTTTTCTTTAGTTTTTCTGTTGTTATCGATAGAATTTATTCCTAAAAACCCCAACATGTATGAAAGCTGCTTTTAATGGCATTTTGTTGTTTGTTTTAGTTTCATTTAAACATGTCAGCTTTTAGTTTTAACATTAAATTTAACATGGCCATCTGTAGTTGCTAGAGTATGGTCAGTCTTGAATGGAAATTGGAATGCTAAGGAATTTTTTGAATTTTAGTAAAAATGACATAAATTTTAATTATTAGTTATTGGTTTTTGTTCGTGTCAGATTTCTTAAGATTCTCTAATGCTTATGTAGAACATTGCCATAATATACTGAAGGGCTAGCTGCAATAACTGGATACGCCACAAAATATAAAAAAAAAATTATTTAAAATGTTCACAATAAATAAAAATTTCATGAAATTTCGTTTTAGTTATTTTGATTCCAGTAAATAAATACATATATTATAAATTTAAAGTTTCCTGTTCCGTTTTAACAGAAATCGCGATTTTTCATAGCTTGAAATCAAAACTTCTCTTTAAGAAATAATTTGAGCAGAAAAAACTAATACAATGAAGCACAGATCAGAAAATCATTATACCCTACACCATCACCCCCAAAAATATTAGTCTAACACCCACCTTAAAGTATACCGATCGACTTAGAATCACTTTCTTAGTCGATTAAACGATGTCCGTCCGTCTGGTTGGCTGGCTGGCTGGCTGGCTGGCTGGCTGTCCATGTAAACCTTGTGCCCAGAGTACAGGTCGCAATTTTGAAGATATTTCGATCAAGTTTGGTACATATTATTTTTTCGGCCCAAGGACCAAGCCTATTGAAACTGGCTGAAATCGGTCCATTATTTCACCTAGCCCCCATACAAATGTCCTTCCGAAATTGGACTTTATCGGTCATAAATGTTTAATTTATAAATGTATCTCCACAAATTGTGCTCCAAATAAGTTTTATATATACAAAATTCATGTCACCAAATTTTGTTACTATCGGTCCATAATTAGTCATAGCTCCCATATAGACCCCCTTCCGAAAATCACTGTAACGCGCATAAATTGCTTAAAAATTTTGGTGTACTCACAAAATTCAACATAGTAAACTTTCATATAGACATAAATCACACGAACTAATTTCATGGTGATCAGTTCATAATTGGTCATAGCCCCCCTATAAGGCCCACTTCCGAAAATCACTCAAAAATATAAATTATTGAAATTTTAAAAGAAAAGTGTTTTTGCTCTTTTACTTAGTGTAGGGTATTATATGGTCGGGCATGACCGACCATACTTTCTTACTTGTTTTTGTATTGAATCATTACTTGCGAAGAAAAATAGATCCATGAGAAATGGATCGTATGTGAAGCCCGGCCGACCAGCCGATTCGACACCAAAGTCAAATGTCCATGTCACTAAGATAATTTTCCGTATAGGGTGAGATTAAAAGGGTCCTATTATGAGCTGCTGGAAGCTGACAAGAACATCACAGGGAACCTGTTCCGAATGAAACTGATTCGTTTGAAGCGAGCATCCAGAATATGCGGCCATACATGATACCGTAATGGTTAGGAAGTTTTACCTCACCCGACTTTTAGTCAAGAACATGCCCCGTCGGACTACTTTTTGTTTCGATCGATGCAGAATACTCACGCTTGGACACGCTTTAGTTTGGAACAGTGTATCCGAAATAGGCTTGATTCGTTCCTACCCTCAAAAGATGAGCAGTTTGTTTTGGCTCGGAATCCATATGTTGCCAAAAAGGTGGGAAAGGATCATAACTACAATGGCCAATACTTTGAATAAATTTATATTATACAAATGTTTCATTATTTCAAAATAAAAGCTAAAACTTTGAAAAATCCCAAATCCCATAATTCTTTTGTTTTTTAAGAAACTCTATTATAAGTGACTGAAAAAGCTAATTTCTTTAATTATAACGTTACATACCTACGACTTCTAGCTCTCCAGCACCAATCAGTGTATGAAATGATGGAGCATCAGCTGAAACTTCACAACTGTATTTTCCAGAAGTAGCTGCATTTACTGATTCCAAAATTAGTTGGCTTTCATTGGAAGATGAACGCTAAAATTTAATAATAATAATATCAAATTAATTTTATGGAAATTAGTTCTTTAAAAATAAGACTTTTCTATAAAAAAATATAATTTATCCTTAATGATTGACTTTAATTTCTTTTTCATCTCACACATCGAAATTTAATTTGAAGCATTTATTTATTAATTAAATATTTAAACATTTTCACTTATGCAAACCTTTTTTGAATTTATTACAGAAAATCCTTAGGAAATTAGCAAGTTTAAATAACATAAATCTTTATTAAATATTTTTTATTTTTGTTATTTTAAAAGCAGAAAACATTCAAACACCCCAACACTGCAGAACATTAAAATTGCATAGACACTTGCCTGCACCAGGAAACTCACTTCAATATACACACATACACACTCGCCCCCACACACACACACATAAATAACTCACACATACTTTTATCGTTTATCATACAATTACATGCAAATATGTATGTATACATATGCACACCTACACTCTCATGCATTCATGTAAAAAAACTGCAAAATTTGCTAAAAATAATTTTAAATATTAAAACTGGATGCAAAAAAATACCAAAAAAAAAAGAAAAGAAAGAATGAAAAACATCAGCCCAAAAACTTAAACTTGTGAAAACCACACACACTCATAAAAAATAGTTTATAGTTTCTTGAGATTTTATTATTTTTTGGTTGTTGCAGGTTATGTGTCTAAGTACGTGGTGGAAACGTGAATTTGCCACAGGAAAATTTAATGCCTGCCTTAGCACAGTTTTGCCTTAAACTTGCACTTGCACAAAAACTATCAACCAAAAGTTATGTTTTTTAGTTCCTGTTTGAATCCTGGTATTCTCTGTTTCCTCTGTGGTTACTTATAGCCAACATTTAAGCAACAATTTGCTTGCTGACAATGCAGATTTCTGAATGTGTTTTTTTTTGGTGTAAAGGGAGTAAACGAATTGTAGTTGTAGCTGAATTTGTAAGCAAATTTAAAATGACTAGCTTTTGCACCGTGTATTTTGAAAGAATAACAAAAAAAAAATAAATAAAACTAACACGTATGTGTTTTATTTGAGTTATAGCCTCTCTCTACATGGCTTAGTTTTTAAAGTATTATATTGAAACTGTTATTCGTAGTTGAGATGTTTTTTTTCCTTTAAGTTAAACCTCTGAAGGTGTGAATATTTAACAGGTATTTAAGTCAAAATGTTTTAGAAAGATGGGAGGTAGTGATATTCCAAAATTTTAGTTTGTTAGAAAAAGAAAAAAATAAGTAAACTGCAGAAGAAATATAAATTATTTATAATAAAAAATAATGCACCATTATATTTTAAATGTAATTGAGCTTCGTCCTAATTAGTAAAGAATTACGACATGGTAACGGTAAATTCAATCCCAAATTATATATGCAAAAAACCACGACTACCTCGATTTTGATCTGTATCTGCATTACTAAGTCATTAGTCACATATAGGCATTTTGTATTATTAATGATAGATATTCCAAAGGACTTTCCAATGACTTGTATAATGATAAAGTAAGTCGGACTAGAATGGGTCAAAATCAGGATACATTTGTTTAACCCAAGGTTTTTTTTCATCAACAAACATTTTTTAACAAATTTTTTCCTCTAAATTATTTTTCATACATATCTCAATAACAAAGTATACTTTGGTGCAGGATATATGTATACGGTTCGGCACAATCGAATATAGCTCTTTTACTTATTTTTTAAAATAAGGCAAAAAATTAATGTGAAATATGAAGCGCAATTTTTATAGTCACGTGTTGAAAAATTTCGCAAATAAATACTATTTGTAATAGGTAATTTAAAAAAATTAACAAATCTAATTATGCAACCATCAAGTTCAGGTATTTATTGATATGTTTTGGTTAAATTTAAATTTAAATTATTTGTGGAGGTGGCTTTGTTATTAGATTTTATATTGGAAGTGCAAAAAAAAAATAAGTTTATCAGTTCAAATGGACATAAAGTTATTAGCTAGGCTCAGCTGGGCAGAGAATTTAATATAATTTAAAAGCCTGGACAGTTAGGCGGTGTTAGAGAAAAAAATTAGGTTGCGCATCGCTGTGCCTCATAAGTTATATGTAAATTAGTAAAAGCTTCACCCTTTAAGTCTACCAACAAAAAGCACTTTGCGATTCAGATAAACGTTTTATCGCTGTCGTTGTTGTTGTTATTGTCATTGTTTTTTTATTTTATAAGAGAGGTGCAAGTGTTGTGATTAATAATACAAGAGTCACTTGTGAGTCAGGCGTGGACGAGGCTATATTCTTATATTATAATGATAATAAACTTTTACCAATTACTTTTCTTTATTTCAGTTTAGTTTTCCATCCGTTGATTTTCTAATTGTTAATGAATAGCACGCGGGATTTTAACAATTTAACTCTCACGCACTCACGCTTGTATATGCTTGTTTAAAAGTTTTTTTGTGATTAATTCGAAGTTTTTTATTGTGGTCATCCGATTTAGCTTAATAAAAAATCATATTAGATCGCTAGAATTTTAATGTTTTATATCGGGAGCCAGTTATCACTCACGTTCAGATCTGTAGTTTTTATATTGTCTCATTTCAAATATTGTGTTATATATATTTCAAATCAGTGCATTTAAACTTTGCAAGTGGCAGGAGTTGGGAAAGAACTCTATTATTCAACCTCCCATTACTAGTTAATATAATGATATCATCTTAAAACAATATGGTAGTTTTTTTTATCAATAACATGCATAAATTTATTTTGTCTCACTAATGTAGTTCTATAGATATAGGATAATTAATAATTCATTTGTATGGGAAGAACCCAATTCCACCCTCGTATACCCTTCCGATTTTGGCGGAACGTGTAGTTTGTTTTTAGAGTAACCCGCAGCAAATTTAGAGTGCATAACTATTGTAGTTATATAGATATTGCACAGTTAATAATTATTTTATATGGTGTGTAATTGACAATATGCGGATTGGTCTAAGGGCTACCCACGTAAAATTTTGCGAGCGTCGCTATTATTGTTGTTGAGATATTAATAAATCTGTAAAAAAGGGGCATTTGACCCCACTACACCGCCATAGTGGGGAGGGTAAATTGGATTAGTACTGATGTTTGTAACGTGTAAAAATATTGTCGTAACACCCACCTTAAAGTATACCAATCGGGTTGGGATCACAGAGTCGTCAGATCTGAGTCGATTAAGCGATGTCAGTCCGTCCGTCAATGTAAACCATGTAATCAAACTACAAGTCGCAATTTTAAAATATTCAGTTTTGAAAAATTAAAATTCAAATTATATAACTGATTGATCATAGTATTGGTTAATCAGAAATTTGATTAATTTATTAATCAGAATATTCGATTAATCGCACATCCCTAGTAAATATATAATATCGTAAATACAGTGTACAAAAGATCTAATTCTCTTTATATAAAATTTACAGATGAGAGAAAAGCGATTATTTAAAATATTTATTGACAATCTGCAATTAAGTGAAATTATAATTAAACAATTTTATATTTGAAACGTGGTGTATTTTTACTTATTCTATCGTTTTATATTAAAAAAAATAAATTTTCTTAAAAAAGTGGACTTAACATGTTTCCACACTAAGATCAATATTTACTTCATAACATTTGTATAGAATTACAAACTACTTTTTTCCTATTTTATTTTACGTTTCTTTTACTTTGCAGTAACACGTATTCTGTACATTTGTAAGTAAAGCTCTGTTTGTGAAATACATAGTTAACTGAAAAAAAGCGTTACTACCTGCAAAATGTATGCATCAATATTTTTCTGTTTTTTTATTCCTTTATTTTGTTGCCAAACTTTTTTCGCCTAGAATTTTTTAGTATTTTGTTTACGAGTACGAGAATTTGGGATACACTTTGAATTTGTATAAAAGGAATATTATACAGAATATTTGGCGCCTAACATAGTTGTGAACAACTGAATACTGAGTGCTTATATTTTGTGGCAGGTCGTTTGTTGGTTTGTTGTTTACTTCCTTAAATTCGTCCAGTGTTGTTTTTTTTTTTTTGCAAAAATATGTAGTGTGTGCGGGTGTTTTGTAGTGTAAAATATGCACACATACGTTGTTTTGTAAAATAAATATTACTTTCTATTTTACATTTCTGTTTGTTATTCGGTTTTGAGGTGCAAGTGTATCATCACCCACTGTTGTTCATTCAGATGGGTGCGTGTGAGTTTATGCAACTGATTTTATTCCATTTGCATGTGTTGTGTTGTTTTGGCTATTGTTGTTGTTGAGTGTGTTGTTGGTCTCCATTCAGTTGTGTAGTAGTTGTTGTTAGAATACTTTTTTTGTATTGTTTTTTGTATTTATGAAAAGATTTAAAAACTGCAAAGTTCGGGTCACCTAACAATCAGTGAAATACATATTTATTTAACAGTTTGTTATGTGGTTTTCACTAGTATTACTACGATTTATTCAGAATTATTATTAAATCTATGTAGAATTCTTGAATTTACAATAAAATATTAAAAAGGTCATTAGTATGTATATGTATTATAGAAATAACTTACAATCTGCTTTTATAATATGAAGCAAAAGCTATTTGTTATTCTATAATTTCAAGTCTAAAGAATTAAGAATTTATGAATTTTAAATATGTATATGAGAAAAAGTAAAAAAAATAATAAAAATAAAAAGAATCATTACCAGATTTGTGTATAGAATGTTGTTTACTTTTTGCTGTCTTCTTTAAAATACTTTTTTCTAAGAATTATTTTTTAGTAATACATACTTATGTAAAAATAGAGTTTCCAAAAAACCGAAAAATTTCGAAATTGCGGTTTCGGTTTTGTGATAATTTATTAAATAGTAAGTGTTCTATTACAAAATTAGTTGATAATATAGGAAATGTTATACAAAATTTAAAATTCAAACTTGACGGATGTTCAAGAGATTAAAGGAAAATTGGTATTTTTTTTAATGTACTTTTTTAATATATTATATTAGTTAGCTAATATAGATTAAAGTTGGCTAATATGCTTCTCAGTAAAGAAATAATCAAGAATATAAGGCTCAATAGTATTATGATACCAAAAAAGGAGAACTAAAACAAACTAAAGAGTACTCTTTCATTTTTCAAAATAGTACTGTTTGAATTTTCTATAATATATTGGTACTTTTTCTTCTAATGTTTCTTTTTATTATACTAAATTATTTTACTTATTGTATATACATAACTGTTGACGCTTCTGAGTAAAGAAAGAATCGAGGAAGGCTTAATGATATTGAGTTAACAAAAACTATTAGTTTCGAATGAACTAAATTCCACATTACAATGAACCAATAATCATGAATCTAGAGACATCCTAAATAAATATTAATTCAGAAAGAGGGACTTAATAGCAATATTTCTTTCTTCTAATTGAAGTGGCGAAGTGCGCCGGGTTAGCTTGTACCACATATTTTTATTGGATATTTCAAAATAACTAAAGGTTTAATTCATAAACAATTTTTGAATTTATCAAAGTTTTATAAATCAAGTTTTGTATGAAAAAGAATGAATATTTTTACATCGATTTGTTTTCAGAGAAATTCGATGAATCAATGGATGAACAAGTTTGTTTTTAATTTCTAAATTTTGAATTTTTCTACTGAAAATAGATTAAAAGTTAAAACCGAAGAATAATTGTCGGTTTCAGTTTTAGGCCTTGAAAAACCGCAGTAAAAACGAATACGAAACTCTATGTAAAAGTTATATAAATGAGGAAATTATTTTTTTTTAAATCGGACCAGACCATAACAGGAAAACTGTAGAGAATGCAACTGATTCGTTTGAGGCATGCATAGGCCTAAAACCGAAATCGTAATATTCCATCATTACAACGCATGTATTTGTCTCACCCGCTCTATAGTGCAGACCGACTACTCTCTCTGGGATATGCTTCACTTTGGAACACAGTATCCAATATCGCCTTGATTCTTTCTTGGCCTCAAAAAATGAGCAGTTTTTTTTTGGCTCGAAATCCATATCTTACCAGAAAGATGGGAAAATGTGATAGATAACAATAAATTTATTTTTAGAAATTCCGGTTTTTTGAGTCATTCACCCAATAAATTATTGAAATTTTAAAAGAAAAATATTTCAGCTCAGTTACACGATTTACATTTTTTTTAAATATTTTTAAAATTTGATTTCCATACATTATATATGGGGGATTTCATGTAAAGTGAACCAACTTTTGAAATCTATGCTTTCCGATCGGGATGATATTTGCTCCAAGGTTACAGATAGTACACTAGAGTGACAGCCGATTTTTTTTTTTTAGATTTCAAAGAGTGCCGGGTGGAATATTGTGACACTAGGCCTAAATGTTAAGTGCTGAAAATTTGAGCCAAATCGGGCAACGATTTCTGGACGCGCATCGAGGTCAAAGTTCAGATATATGCAAAATTATACTATTTATATGGGATAAATAGGTGAAACTCGTTAAATTTCTGCATTGTTTTCTAGAAATGTATAGATTTATTTATATTAATGAATATTACATTAAAAAATTTTTTTTGGAAGTTAACCCTGCATCTCCTTTGTGTCAAAATGACCCAAAAACTGTATTATCGCCAAAATTCGGAAAAAATGAAAATTTTTCAGATATTTTAAAAATTTTGCTACTAAATAAATACTTTTGCAATTGAATGCAAAAGAATCGAAATATGTACGTAATTATCGTTGTAATGAAATACAAATGACAAAATTTGATTAAAAAATGTTAAAGTTATTACAAATTCGCCAGACCATTACCGTGTTTCAGGCCAATTGAACAAAAAATTTAGAAAAAAAATTTAGGTATTTCGAGAAAAATTAAAATAAAAGCTCATTTTTACTTAAAATATGTCCATATTTACTTGTATATAAGTTTTTGTCTTCGTAGGATACCGTTAACCTATTCGCAGGTATGGCCAAAAAAAATAATTTTTTTTAACGGCTGTTTCAAAACTCCATTTTCAAATTTTTAAAAATTTTGTTAAACAAATTTCAGATTTTTTCGATCATCACATTGGGGTTTATTGAGATCAAAATAGGGAATAAAAATATGAAAAAATTATGTCAATACCTCTTACAGTTTTTCCGTACCTGCGATTGAAATTTTGCGTTTTTCAAGAAAAACTAATTTTTTGTCCATATTTAGGCGAATGAGTCCAATTTCCTTACTGTTATAAATTTTAAGTAAAACCTATTCATAATATTATAGTCCTTGTAATTCTAAATATGTTCTGAAAGTTTTACTAAAATCGGAAAACGATTACCTTTGAATCGTGAAGGTCAAAGGTCAAATTTTTCAATATTTGGAATTTCTAATGAAAAGATAGCGAAATGTTACATATTTATGGGCCGATTTTCATGAAACTTGAGGAAAATATATATTGGGGTCTAGCATTTACAACAACAGTGCAAAAATGAATTTTAACCTTTAAGAGGACTTGGGGTCAAAATGGTTGTGTTTTCCTTTCTTTCGAAATAAAAATGAAGAAAAATTTTGACATTCGACAACATCGATTTCAAAAGTTGGTTCTCTTGACATGAAATCCCCGATATACAATAGAATCCTATTTTCTATTTGGAATTTTTTTTTTTTTTTTGTAAAATGAACGAAAAATTCTAGACAATTTTTATAGAAATATTTGTAAAAGTAATAAAGACTGGTCACTCAAATATTTTAAATGTATTTTTCATTTGATTTACAAGAATAGTCACTATTTCAGGAAAATCTTTCAATAAAATGTTAAATTATTGCACTGCACTCTTACACAATAGCATTTTAACTCATTATTTTGACACAGTACATACTAGAACCCATAGCAGAACAAGCAAGGTACAATTATTGGAAAGTATGTTCTCAATTATTCATTCCCTATAACGTCAAACAAAAGAAAATTAGAAAAAACAAAACGAAATGTCTAAAACAAAAATAAATTAATTTGTAAGGAGTGAGATCGAAAAATTCTTAACACACGTTTTTCATTACATTTTTTAACCCAAGTATTATTTGAATTTTTTTTTGATCAAGTTACCTTTGAAAAACATGTCAGTTATTATGTGTAATGTCAATTATATTAATTTTTTTGTTAATCTGATTAAAATGAGTGACCAGAAAAAAGTGCGTACTGAAATTATTAAATATTTTCAACAAAACCCAACTTGGTCTTACAAAAAGTTGGCCAAGCATACAAAGGTCTGCCGTCAAACTGTTTCCAATGTTATTAAACAGTACCGGGAGAACTTGTCAGTTGATAGAAAACCTGGTTCAGGTAGAAGGAATGGTCCACATGATGTTTCTAAAGCCAAAAAAATAGAACGCATTTTCAAAAGAGCTCCCAACACATCCGGTAGGAAAGCAGCCCGGTTAGCTCAGTGCTCGGACTATTTGGTACGAAAAGTTAAAGCTAATGCAGGTTTAAAAACATACAAGGCTCAAAAAGTTCCTGACAGGAACGCTACTAAAAATTTAGAGGCCAAAAACAGAGCACGGAAATTGAAGTCAAGTTTTATAAAAAAATATTCTTGCTGCATAATGGATGACGAAACGTATGTTCTGGCAGATTTTTCGCAACTTCCAGGTCAAAAATTTTATGTTGCTGATGCTCGAGGGAATGTTGAAGAAAAGTTTAGGACCCAAAAGCAGACAAAATTTCCCAGAAAGTTCTTGGTATGGCAAGCAATATGCAGTTGCGGCAAAAGAAGCCACTCATTTGTTACAACGGGCTCTATAAATACCGAAATTTACATCAAGGAATGTTTACAAAAAAGGCTGCTTCCATTCATAAGACTTCATAATGTGTCCACTTATTTTTGGCCTGACTTGGCATCCTGTCACTATGGCAAACAAGCCCTTGAGTGGTACAAGAACAATAATGTGGTATTTGTACCAAGAGAGGCAAATCCTCCAAACTGCCCGGAGCTAAGGCCAGTGGAGAGATATTGGGCTCTTGTTAAAAGAGAATTGAAGAGTACAAAAAAGGTGTCCAAAAGTGTGGTAGATTTTAAACGGAGATGGACTACATGTTCGAGCAAAGTGACAGAAAGCACTATAAAAACGTTAATGGAAGGGTTTCCGAAAAAGGTTCAAAATTTCATCACTAGTGATTAAAACTATAAAAATAATTTTTTTTGTAAATTGTAATAATAATTTCAATCAAATAAAAAAAAAATTAAAGCTGTAAGTTTAGTGGTTTCTTTTTTATAAACATATATGTATGTTAAGAATTTTTCGATCTCACTCCTTAGTTTTATTAAACCAATATTACTTTTTTTTCGTAAAATATTTAATTCAAATTAAAGTAGTTCCAAATAAATATGTGTTGGTTTTAATATAACGTGCAAAACAACTTTTATACAATATTTAGATTTTTTTTAATACTTTGCAGTATTAATTCTTTTCCGAATTACGTTAATTTTGCTCAAAAAAAAAAAAAAATATTTTTTTTTTATTAATTTTTGACACTTAATTTTATTTGTGGTGAATTTAATTTATAGAACAGAGTTTAAATTTTTGGCATTGAAAATAGAAGAAAATTTCAATAAATTAAAAATTAGAAATTTTAACTTTGATTTTCAGACTAAATGTATACCGATCCATTTTATTACAATTCTAAACAATATTTGGCGAATTTTTTAAATACTTTGCAGGACATTTTTATTTCCGAAACACGCTAATTTTGCTAAAATGAAAAAAAAACAATTTTATTAATTTTTGACACACAATTTTATTTGTGGTAGAATTTAATTTATACAACAGAGTTTAAATTTTTGGTATTGAAAATAGAAGAAAATTTCAATAAATTAAAATTTAAACATTTTTATAGAACTCTGTGTGTCTGGTGAAAATTAAAAAGGCACCAACACATGTTCATTTTTGTTACTAACACATGTTTAGAGGTAGGTACTGCTATCAAAGAGTCGCATTACTTGGTATACTTTGCTATGTACTAATACATTCTCACGACTTAGGTTTTTGACAACACACTTAGGTTTTTTCCCTCTCAGTAACGCTTCCATGGATATATTATTCTATGTTAGAACCGCTTATAAATATCTCATTACTTTAATATCACTAAAGTAGAAACAGAATATCTTCATGCAAACGTTTGGAAAATAAGTATTTGTATAACAGACAAAAATAAGTCATAATACGACCACTTCTAAGTAATGCAGACGGCATGTAATAGTCATTGAAAAGCTATTTATTGAGTAAGTTCTTGGGATTTCAATTGAAATTTCTTGAGTCAGTTATAGTTTTACTGATAATTTTTGTTCATTTCAAATTGAATATTATTTTACCTAGCAGAGTATTTAGTAGTGTATCTAAAGTTTATTCATTAACTTCAATTTACAGCTGATTATACACAAAACAAAAACTTATTCCTTTCCCTTTAGCACAAATGACAAATGTTAAGCACAATGTAAATAATTATAAAATTGTTGTAGGTAGTTACGGCGAAACTAGTTTAGTTGTTGAAAGGAAATTTATGTATTTGTTGAAATGTCTTTACGACACTATTAGTTGTAATAAAGTTGAAACTGAAAAGTACAAGTTTTATGTACGAGTATGCAACTTGGCTTTCATCTTCTTAGGAACTTCCTTCTCGTAATGGTAAAAACTCTGTTGATAATCCGCCTCGGCTCTCTCTCTTATAACTGGGTTTGTAAAATACTAAACTCATATTTCCTGCTGAGTCAAGTTTTGTGAAAACAAATGAATTACACAACTACAGTGTAAACTTTGTTTGGATGTGAATATGGCTGTGTGTGTGTGTGGAAATGTGTTGGTATTTGTTATTATTGTTGTTGTTATTAGTTCATTATGGTCTAAAATATGAAATTATAAATACACTAAATACACCCAAACATATGCTGGCTTTTGTTTGAGAGTGTGTATGTGTATTAGACCTGCTCGTAAAAAATTGGTTAATTTTGGATGGGGCTTATTAAAACAATAACTGTTGGTCACTCCATTTTATAAATTTCAATCGATTTCCGACTTAGGTTTGCGTTATCCGATAGTTTCTCAAATTTAACATAAGTTAGTTTCAGCTAAAAAAATCTATTATTAAGGCACATCTAATGTGTATAAAACTATTTTAGTTTACTAATTTGAATGAATATGTATAGTTATTTACACACATTTATGCATATAGTATAAATATTCAAATTTGCTAATTTTCTGGACATTTAAACTATTATAAAAACAAAAATCTTTTGAGCATAAAGTTTGTTTTTAGTTATTTAGAATTTTTGCTAAAAAAAAACAACAACTCTAGGACAGTAACAAAAACCAGTAACAAAACAACAAAAAAAAAACTAGTTGGAACTATAAAAAACAAAACTAGTGGCAAAACTAACATACAGCAAACAGCATTTGAGGGTCGGAAGTGCAAATCTGTTGGAATGAACTTTCATAAACCGAAAAAGGAAAGCAAAAACTATTAAATAGACATGGAACTTTTGTTTATATGTAAATATTTGTATAAACTGTATTGTATCTCTAAAGAGAAAATCGTAAAAAAATCAAAAGTTTAAGACTTGTAGTTAGCATTATGAAATATTTAATGAAGGAAAATACTCGGAGGATATTAAAGACACTATTTGTTATGCTGACTAGTTTTATATGATTCGGCTGCAGATACTGGTCTGAAAGAAAGTTTAAAATTAAATTTTCTTGCTTATAAACTGAATGATTTTAACATTAATTTTGTTTTTCGTAAGGATTTTACAAGTTTAATTTACAAACACATTTTGTACATTTGGAAGATTTATTATTCTGGAAAACCAAGAATATGCAGTTGATTGAATTTCAATATTTCTTTCTCAATTAAGTCAGAAAAAGTAAAGCTATATTCTCGAAACTTCATTCAGGAGACTTTATGTATCTCTACTCATTATATAAAATATGCCCATTATTTTTAAATATTTGGGGTAAGACAAAATTGATGTCCTTTTATAGCCATAAAAATCTATAAGTAGCCATGCCAAATTGATTCGAAAGCATTTCCTACGCCTTTTCTTTACAAATTTGAACAAAAAAAATACATTTCTTACTATTATTTAAAAAAAGTCTTAGGCGTTAGTACTACTTGACCAGATCTACAAAATTTTGTACATATTTGTTTGATTTCAGACTTTCCTAAAAGGATAACTTACCATTTGTTTATTTAGAATGTCCGTTTTACACAAATATTTCTAAATTTTACGCTTGACGCCTAACAACACACAGTTTAAATGTTAATTTAACTCAAAGTGTAAATTTCTTAATAAAAATGCGGGATTTAGAATAGATTTCATATCCTTTGAAGGGTACATGTAGGTAATTTATTCTCACTTAGTTATAGAACATTATAGTGAAAAGAACAAATTTTTTTTTGCTTCGAAAATGTCAAATGTTTGGATTGCTCACCGAAGCTTATAGTGAATGTCTTCCATCCTTTTTAATGTGCGAGACATGGTTTGTGTGGTTCAGAAGTAGTGTTGATACGGTAGACCAAGAATTGGGTGCATCGCTCTATGAAGATTGCTGTATAACTCAACAAGAGTTTGCAAAAACATTGTGAGCTATTCAAGCAGCAATTTCAAAACGTTTGCAAATAGCGGGATTTATCCAAAAGCAGGGAAATTTGGTGCCATACGAATTGAAGACGAGAGAAGTTGAAATATGATTTTGTATATCCGATATGATAATTGGGCGCTATAAAAGAAAATCATTTATGCCCCGAATCATTACTGGAACTCAAAAATGGTTCCATTACGATAACCCGAAGCGTGAGAGATCTTGTGTGAAGCCTGGCTAACCAGCCGATATCCATGGTGCTAAGTTAATGCTCTGTATTTGGAGGGAGCAAAAGGGTTCTATCTATCATAACCTACTGAAATTTGGCCGAAAAACGCCCAGAACATGAAACCGTAATATTCCATCATTACAATGCTTGGCCACATGTTGCAATAAATGTTAAAAACTATTTAGAATGATGTGATTGGAAAGTTTTGCCTCACCTTATAGTTCAGACCTTGCCCCGTTCCACTACTATTTGTTTCGATCGATGCAGAACGCTCTCACTGGAAGAAGTTCTTTTCAGAACAGAGTATCCGAAATTTTCTTGATTCGTTCTTGGCCTCAATCCATATGTTGCCAGAAAGATGGTAACCAATACCGAACCCAACTGATTCGTTTGCAGCGAGCATTGAGTAGAAAATGCGCAGAATATGAAGCCCTCTATGCGCTTAACTTCAGGTCAGAGTATCCGAAACTGTCTTGATTAGTTGTTGGCCCAAACTGATGAGCATTTCTTTTGGCTTGGAACCCATATTGTGCCAGAATGATGGGCAATTGTCATAGCTAACAATGGCCAATACAAATGTTTCAAAAAAAAAATTTAAAGTTTAAAAAAATAATGCATTTTATGTCATACACTCAATATTTAACATAAAACTACAAAAATTTGAAAATGATTATATATGTAAGTTCTAGTTGGAAAATTATACGGTTGGCTCCAAAGAATTGAAAAAACTTAAAACTGAGTTAATAATGAAAAACGCCAATGATACTGCTGTGGCTATTTAATGAAATATTTTTCATAAAAACAGATTACAAATATACAGAATAAAAATTTCTAACATTTCCTTCTTTATACAATACACCATACATATTTAATTTCAAACTTGTGCACAATTTCACGCCATTCATTCATGAATTAAATTTTACTTTCTAACTTAAGAAAAAATTTAAAATATTTACTTTTAGTCTTAAAGCCAACTTGGTTGCCCTAATCATTGTCACCCACAAAAACTCAATTAATATTCATGGGCCAAGAAATGATTTCAATTATACGAAAGTCAAAACAAACATAAAAATTTAACAATCAAACTAAAACCACTGTAAAATTTAATTATGATGGTTGTGATTGTACGCTGCAGCAAAACGTGGTAGTTTAAAAGGTTTGTCCTAAAGAATGCTACTTTTGGAAAAATTACATATTTAAATGTATGTATTTATGTATGTATGTAAGTCAATGTTTTATATAAATATTTTAAATGAATTTGTTATGACATTTTATATTTGATATATATAATGGATAACTAATTGAATTCTCTTGTGTAAGGCATTCAAAGTGCTACACAACTTTATACTATACACAGTAATTCCACAATGCAAAAGGAATGAATACAGATGAATGAAAATAATGTTAATAACTACAAGTGCGCTCTGTGCGAATTTCTGTGTCGGCTAGAAACAATGAAAAACATACTCTACCAGCAAATATTTAAGTGACATCTATTAAAAGCAAAAAAAATTAAAGAAGAAAATAAAAATAGTTTAAATACTTTTGGTCATTGAATGTGCAAATGAATATTTAGCATTGTCTTTTTCTTAGCTATACAACGTTTTGTGGCGCATCCAAAAGAAGGACTCCCCACAAGGCACAGCTGAAGTTTCTTTTTTTTTGTATGTTTAATAACAACCTCAATTTGATACTCAAAAATATGCTAAATATTTTGAATATTTGTTCATAGCCTTAAACATTTCTAATGTTTGACTATTATTAGCAAAACTTTTAGTACTTAATATTTAAGCACATTTTAAATGGTTTATTGTATTTTTTCTCGGTCTTACTCTGTGTAAAGTCTTCCCGATACTTACATCAACTTTTACGCCGGCGAATTGAAAAACTTTCATAGCTGGGTTTTCTTTGGGTGTAAAACTATAAAATTCTCTGCGTCCTTTATACCATTTAACAGAATAGAGACTGTCACCTTCCAAGTCATACAAACACTTGAGTATCGCTTTTTCGCCTTTTCGAACGGCATGTGGTATTTGTACGCGTACATCACGTAGAGCCAATGATATGTCTGAAAAGAGAAACGAAATTTTAAGTAAATTAATTTAAATATTAATATTATGAACGTGAGGCTATGCAAAAACTTAAAAAAAAAATATAACAGTACATACTTGTTCGAAATTCACACTAAATATATGATTTAAATGATTATATTAAGTTCAATTTGAGAGGTATTTCCTAAAAGTTTTACTTTTTGTTAGCACTTCTTTAAAAAATATACATGAAACTGAATTCAGATTTATTTTTGTTCCAAAATACAAAAAATTAGCAACACATATCAGTAGAATATAGGAAAAAACCTTGTGTGTGCAAAAGTACAAGTTAATAATCTTTCAAGTCTTATAATTAAAAAAACTTAAAATACTCTTTTTTTACTAACTTAAAATCTGTTCACAGAAAAAATAATTTCGGTGAGGAATATGACAAATAAAAGTGGCTATAAATCTGTAAATAGAGGTCCAAATGGAAAGAGGACTACCATCTGTGATCACTTTTATTTTCAACTAAAAATCGGTTTTTTATATGAAAATCAACTAAAACATAAAAGTGGCTATAAATCGGTAAATAGAGGTACAAATGGAAAAAGGACGACCATCTGCGATCACTTTTATTTTCAACCAAAAATCGGTTTTTTATATGAAAATCAACTAAAACATAAAAGTGGCTATAAATCGGTAAATAGAGGTACAAATGGAAAAAGGACGACCATCTGCGATCACTTTTATTTTCAACCAAAAAACGGTTTTTTATATGAAAATCAACTAAAACGTAAAAGTGGCTATAAATCGGTAATTAGAGGTCCAAATGGAAAAAGGACGACCATCTGTGATCACTTTTTTCTACCAAAATTCGATTTTTTATATGAAAATCAACAAAAACATAAAAGTGTCTATAAATCGGTAAATAGAGGTCCAAATGGAAAAAGAACGACCATCTGTGATCACTTTTATTTTCAACCAAAATTCGATTTTTTATAAGAAAATCAACAAAAGCATAAAAGTGGCTATAAATCGGTAAATAGTGGTCCAAATGGAAAAAGGACGACCATCTGTGATCACTTTTATTTTTAACCAAAAATCGATTTTTTATAAGAAAATCAACAAAAACATAAAAGCGGCTATAAACCGGTAAATAGAGGTCCAAATGGAAAAAGGACGACCATCTGTGATCACTTTTATTTTCAACCAAAATTCGATTTTTTATATGAAAATCAACAAAAACATAAAAGTGGCTATAAATCGGTAAATAGAGGTCCAAATGAAAAAAGGACGACCATCTGTGATCATTTTTATTTTCAACCAAAAATCGGTCTTTATATGAAAATCAACAAAAACATAAAAGTGGCTATAAATCGGTAAATATAGGTCCAAATGAAAAAAGGACGACCATCTGTGATCACTTTTATTTTCAACCAAAAATCGGTTTTTTATATGAAAATCAACAAAAACATAAAAGTGGCTATAAATCGGTAAATAGTGCTCCAAATGGAAAAAGGACGACCATCTGTGATCACTTTTATTTTCAACCAAAATTCGATTTTTTATATGAAAATCAACAAAAACATAAAAGTGGCTATAATTCGGTAAATAGAGGTCCAAATGGAAAAAGGACGACCATCTGTGATTACTTTTATTTTCAACCAAAAAACGGTTTTTTATATGAAAATCAACAAAAACATAAAAGTGGCTATAAATCGGTAAATTGTGCTCCAAATGAAAAAAGGACGACCATCTGTGATCACTTTTATTTTAAACCAAAAATCGATTTTTTAAATGAAAATCAACTAAAACATAAAAGTGGCTATAAATCGGTAAATAGAGGTCCAAATGGAAAAAGGACGACCATCTGTGATCACTTTTATTTTCAACCAAAAATCGGTTTTTCATATGAAAATCAACTAAAACATAAAAGTGGCTATAAATCGGTAAATGGAAAAAGGACGACCTGCTGTGATCACTTTTATTTTCTACCAAAATTCGATTTTTTATATGAAAATCAATTAAAACATAAAAGTGGCTATAAATCTGTAAATAGAGGTCCAAATGGAAAAAGGACGACCAGCTGTGATCACTTTTATTTTCTACCAAAATTCGATTTTTTATATGAAAATCAATTAAAACATAAAAGTGGCAATAAATCTGTAAATAGAGGTCCAAATGGAAAAAGGACGACCATCTGTGATCACTTTTATTTTCAACCAAAAATCGGTTTTTCATATGAAAATCAACAAAAACATAAAAGGAAAAAAGGACGACCATCTGTGATCACTTCTATTTTCAACCAAAATTCGATTTTTTATATGAAAATCAATTAGAATATAAAAGTGGCTATAAATCGCCAAATGGAAAAAGGACGACCACCTGTGATCACTTTTATTTTCAACCAAAATTCGATTTTTTATATGAAAATCAACAAAAACATAAAAGTGGCTATAAATCGGTAAATAGAGGTCCAAATGGAAAAAGGACGACCATCTGTGATCATTTTTATTTTCAACCAAAAAACTGTTTTTTATATAAAAATCAATTAAAACATAAAAGTGGCTATAAATCGGTAAATAGAGGTCCAAATGGAAAAAGGACGACCATCTGTGATTACTTTTATTTTCAACCAAAAATCGGTTTTTCATATGAAAATCAACTAAAACATAAAAGTGGCTATAAATCGGTAAATAGAGGTCCAAATGGAAAAAGGACGACCATCTGTGATTACTTTTATTTTCAACCAAAAAACAGTTTTTTATATGCAAATCAACTAAAACATAAAAGTGGCTATAAATCGGTAAATAGAGGTCCAAATGGAAAAAGGACGACCATCTGTGATCACTTTTATTTTCAACCAAAAATCGGTTTTTCATATGAAAATCAACTAAAACATAAAAGTGGCTATAAATCGGTAAATAGTGCTCCAAATGGAAAAAGGACGACCATCTGTGATCACTTTTATTTTCATCCAAAAAACAGTTTTTTATATGCAAATCAACTAAAACATAAAAGTGGCTATAAATCGGTAAATGAGGTCCAAATGGAAAAAGGACGACCATCTGTGATTACTTTTATTTTCAACCAAAAATCGATTTTTTATATAAAAATCAATTAAAACATAAAAGTGGCTATAAATCGGTAAATAGAGGTCCAAATGGAAAAAGGACGACCATCTGCGATCACTTTTATTTTCAACCAAAAATCGGTTTTTTATATGAAAATCAACTAAAACATAAAAGTGGCTATAAATCGGTAAATAGAGGTCCAAATGGAAAAAGGACGACCATCTGTGATCACTTTTATTTTCAACCAAAAATCGGTTTTTCATATGAAAATCAACTAAAACATAAAAGTGGCTATAAATCGGTAAATAGAGGTCCAAATGGAAAAAGGACGACCATCTGTGATTACTTTTATTTTCAAACAAAAAACGGTTTTTTATATGAAAATCAACAAAAACATAAAAGTGGCTATAAATCGGTAAATAGTGCTCCAAATGGAAAAAGGACGACCATCTGTGATTACTTTTATTTTCAAACAAAAAACGGTTTTTTATATGAAAATCAACAAAAACATAAAAGTGGCTATAAATCAGTAAATTGTGCTCCAAATGAAAAAAGGACGACCATCTGTGATTACTTTTATTTTAAACCAAAAATCGATTTTTTAAATGAAAATCAACTAAAACATAAAAGTGGCTATAAATCGGTAAATAGAGGTCCAACTGAAAAAAGGACGACCATCTGTGATCACTTTTATTTTCTACCAAAAATCGGTCTTTATATGAAAATCAACTAAAACATCAAAGTGGCTATAAATCGGTAAATAGAGGTCCAAATGGAAAAAGGACGAACATCTGTGATCACTTTTATTTTCAACCAAAAATCGGTTTTTCATATGAAAATCAACTAAAACATAAAAGTGGCTATAAATCGGTAAATGGAAAAAGGACGACCAGCTGTGATCGCTTTTATTTTTAACCAAAAATCGGTCTTTATATGAAAATCAACTAAAACATCAAAGTGGCTATAAATCGGTAAATAGAGGTCCAAATGGAAAAAGGACGAACATCTGTGATCGCTTTTATTTTTAACCAAAAATCGGTTTTTCATATGAAAATCAACTAAAACATAAAAGTGGCTATAAATCGGTAAATAGAGGTCCAAATGGAAAAAGGACGACCATCTGTGATTACTTTTATTTTCAACCAAAAATCGTTTTTTCATATGAAAATCAACAAAAACATAAAAGTGGCTATAAATCAGTAAATTGTGCTCCAAATGAAAAAAGGACGACCATCTGTGATTACTTTTATTTTCTACCAAAAATCGATTTTTTAAATGAAAATCAACTAAAACATAAAAGTGGCTATAAATCGGTAAATAGAGGTCCAACTGAAAAAAGGACGACCATCTGTGATCACTTTTATTTTCAACCAAAAATCGGTCTTTATATGAAAATCAACTAAAACATAAAAGTGGCTATAAATCTGTAAATAGAGGTCCAAATGGAAAAAGGACGACCACCTGTGATCACTTTTATTTTCAACCAAAATTCGATTTTTTATATGAAAATCAACAAAAACATAAAAGTGGCTATAAATCGGTAAATGAGGTCCAAATGGAAAAAGGACGACCATCTGTGATCACTTTTATTTTCAACCAAAAATCGGTTTTTCATATGAAAATCAGTTAGAATATAAAAGTGGCTATAAATCGCCAAATTGAAAAAGGACGACCATCTGTGATCACTTTTATTTTCAACCAAAAATCGGTTTTTTATATGAAAATCAACAAAAACATAAAAGTGGCTATAATTCGGTAAATAGAGGTCCAAATGGAAAGAGGACGACCATCTGTGATCACTTTTATTTTCAACCAAAAATCGGTTTTTTATATGAAAATCAACAAAAACATAAAAGTGGCTATAAATCGGTAAATTGTGCTCCAAATGAAAAAAGGACGACCATCTGTGATCACTATTATTTTAAACCAAAAATCGATTTTTTAAATGCAAATCAACTAAAACATAAAAGTGTCTATAAATCGGTAAATAGAGGTCCAAATGGCAAAAGGACGACCATCTGTGATCACTTTTATTTTCAACCAAAAATCGGTCTTTATATGAAAATCAACTAAAACATCAAAGTGGATATAAATCGGTAAATGGAAAAAGGACGACCCTCTGTGATCACTTTTATTTTCAACCAAAAATCGGTTTTTCATATGAAAATCAACTAAAACATAAAAGTGGCTATAAATCGGTAAATGGAAAAAGGACGACCAGCTGTGATCACTTTTATTTTCTACCAAAATTCGATTTTTTATATGAAAAATAAAAGTGGCTATAAATCGGTAGATAGAAGTCCAAATGGAAAAAATACGACGAACTGTGATCACTTCTATTTTCAACTAAAAATCGATTTTTTATTTGAAAATCAACTAAAACATAAAAGTGGCTATAAATCTGTAAATAGAAGTCCAAATGGAAAAAGGACGACCATCTGTGATCACTTTTATTTTCAACCAAAAATCGATTTTTTATATGAAAATCAACAAAAACATAAAAGTGGCTATAAATCGGTAAATGGAAAAAGGACGACCTGCTGTGATCACTTTTATTTTCAACTAAAAATCGATTTTTTATTTGAAAATCAACTAAAACATAAAAGTGGCTATAAATCTGTAAATAGAAGTCCAAATGGAAAAAGGACGACCATCTGTGATCACTTTTATTTTCAACCAAAAATCGATTTTTTATTTGAAAATCAACTAAAACATAAAAGTGGCTATAAATCTGTAAATAGAGGTCCAAATGGAAAAAGGACGACCAGCTGTGATCACTTTTATTTTCTACCAAAATTCGATTTTTTATTTGAAAATCAACTAAAACATAAAAGTGGCTATAAATCTGTAAATAGAGGTCCAAATGGAAAAAGGACGACCAGCTGTGATCACTTTTATTTTCTACCAAAATTCGATTTTTTATATGAAAATCAATTAAAACATAAAAGTGGCTATAAATCTGTAAATAGAGGTCCAAATGGAAAAAGGACGACCTGCTGTGATCACTTTTATTTTCTACCAAAATTCGATTTTTTATATGAAAATCAACTAAAACATGAAAGTGGCTATAAATAGTGGTCCAAATGTAAAAAGGATGACCATCTGTGTTCACTTTTTTCTACCAAAATTCGATTTTTTATATGAAAATCAACAAAAACATAAAAGTGGCTATAAATCGGTAAATAGAGATCCAAATGGAAAAAGGACGACCATCCGTGATCACTTTTATTTTCAACCAAAAATCGATTTTTTATATGAAAATCAACAAAAACATAAAAGTGGCTATAATTCGGTAAATAGAGGTCCAAATGGAAAGAGGACGACCATCTGTGATCACTTTTATTTTCAACCAAAAATCGGTTTTTTATATGAAAATCAACAAAAACATAAAAGTGGCTATAAATCGGTAAATTGTGCTCCAAATGAAAAAAGGACGACCATCTGTGATCACTTTTATTTTAAACCAAAAATCGATTTTTTAAATTCAAATCAACTAAAACATAAAAGTGGCTATAAATCGGTAAATAGAGGTCCAAATGGAAAAAGGACGACCATCTGTGATCACTTTTATTTTCAACCAAAAATCGGTCTTTATATGAAAATCAACTAAAACATCAAAGTGGCTATAAATCGGTAAATGGAAAAAGGACGACCACCTGATCACTTTTATTTTCAACCAAAAATCGATTTTTTATATGAAAATCAACTAAAACATAAAATTGGCTATAAATCGGTAAATAGAGGTCCAAATGGAAAAAGGACGACCATCTGTGATCACTTTTATTTTCAAAAATCGATTTTTCAAATGAAAATCAACAAAAACATAAAAGTGGCTATAAATCTGTAAATAGAGGTCCAAATGGAAAGGACGACCATCTGTGATCACTTTTATTTTCAACCAAAAATCGGTCTTTATATGAAAATCAACTAAAACATGAAAGTGGCTATATATAGTGGTCCAAATGGAAAAAGGATGACCATCTGTGTTCACTTTTTTCTACCAAAATTCGATTTTTTATATGAAAATCAACAAAAACATAAAAGTGGCTATAAATCTGTAAATAGAGATCCATATGGAAAAAGGACGACCATCTGTGATTACTTTTATTTTCAACCAAAAATCGGTCTTTATATGAAAATCAACTAAAACATCAAAGTGGCTATAAATCGGTAAATGGAAAAAGGACGACCAGCTGTGATCACTTTTATTTACTACCAAAATTCGATTTTTTATATGAAAATCAATTAAAACATAAAAGTGGCTATAAATCTGTAAATAGAGGTCCAAATGGAAAAAGGACGACCATCTGTGATCACTTTTATTTTCAACCTAAAATCGGTCTTTATATGAAAATCAACTGAAACATAAAAGTGGCTATAAATCGGTAAATAGTGCTCCAAATGAAAAAACGACGACCATCTGTGATCACTTTTATTTTCAACCAAAATTCGATTTTTTATATGCAAATCAACTAAAACTTAAAAGTGGCTATAAATCTGTAAATAGAGGTCCAAATGGAAAAAGGACGACCATCTGTGATCGCTTTTATTTTTAACCAAAAATTGGTTTTTCATATGAAAATCAACTATAACATAAAAGTGGCTATAAATCAGTAAATAGTGCTCCAAATGGAAAAAAGGACGACCATCTGTGATCACTTTTATTTTCAACCAAAATTCGATTTTTTATATGAAAATCAATTAAAACATAAAAGTGGCTATAAATCGGTAAATAGAGCTCCAAATGGAAAAAGGACGACCATCTGTGATCACTTTTATTTTCAACCAAGAATCGATTTTTTATATGGCAGAGTATGTAGATAATCGAATATTGTAAGATGTATTGAAAGATAACGAGCCAATCAACTTCTTCTTAGTTGCTATTTTATGTATTAAATTAAATAAAAATTATTAGCCCTTTTTTATTTAATAGCATTTGGTATATAAGTAAAACTGAATTTTGCACATCAGTCTCAATGTAGTGCAATGCAATTTCTAACAACTTTTTCAATATTGATAATTTTAAAGAAAATTTATATTATTTTAAAATAGAAACTTGCGAAAACAAAGTTTCTAGAATTATGAGTTTAAATTTCAATGAAATTAAATTTTTTCTATTTATAAAAAAACTTTATGCTTTTGTCTTTTGTCAAACAATTAATCTTGGTTAAAACTTTATTTAAACTTTTATCACTTACATTGAATTCAGTAGCAAAAAGAAAAAAAAACCTAATAAACTTAAACAATACGGTCCCGTGCACTTAGAAACTCCTTAAGTAAAGAGACTCCCTCAAAAATTATACATAAAACTTGTAACACCCACAAAATCATATGGTTGTTTGTCAAAATTATTACACCACTGTGCTTATTATACACACACTTAGTTACATACGCACTGCCAACTAACAGTAAAACAATTTAATAGCAATACAAAAAATAGAATAAAAAAATACACAGAAAATCAAAATAAAATTAAAAGTTAACTTAAGTTAATTGTTCAACAAAAAAGCAGAAAGTGTAACAAAGTTTTTTCCCTTTGTACTGCTCAAAACTACATTAGAGATCATCAGGGCAGAGATGGTGGATGTGTGGTGGTGGTGGCAAAACATTTTTAAAGTAAATGTCTCTAGAGTGCCACTTGCATGTTAATGCCAAGTGTTGATTTTTTTATTAACACCAACAAACCAACCAGCCAACAACTAAGTAAATAATGTTTGAAAAAAATATTGTATAAGTAAATAAAACAAAATATTAAGAGAGAGGAAAATAGCAATTTTTATTTTATTTTTTGGTTAAATATTTTAAAAAAAATACAATAAATAACGAAGATTTGAAGAGATGTAGAAATAGCAGCAACAATAAAAACATTGTATATTGTACTCTTATGCCTATAGTTGAAACTTGAGTTTATTTACTTCTACTTCTTCTGCTAAAGTCAAGTGTTTGACATTAAACGCTTTAGGCTTTTAGCCGACAATAAATATGAAAAATGTGATAAAGATTCTTAAGGGTATTTAAGCTTAAGCAGTCTAAACAACTGCTATATAAATAACGTAAAATCAAGAAAGCAGCAAAATCCAAGTGAAAGAATTAAGAGCAAAATTATTTATGTTTGTTTAAGTAATTTGTAGATGAGGGCGTGTACAATTTGTAGGGGAATATTTCTCAAAAATTTTCTAGATAATTTGATAAATGTCAGAAATAAACATAGAAAACTGCATTGTGCTGCTGTACGCGAAGCCGTATGATTAATATTTAATGCATTCTTGAAATATATCATACGTGCTGTAGAATAACAATGTGTTTTGAAAAATGTGTAGCATATTTGGACTGAGTTTAAAAAAAACGTTTCAAATTGCATGTTATTCGATTAAAATAAACGATCTTTTGCCGTTTATAGAAAACTCAAGGTAGTTTTCCTTTTTGAAACCTGCTATTAATTTCCGAATCACTTTCTGAGTCGATTTAACGATACCTGTATTTTAAAGATATTTCAGTACATGCATTTTGCAAAGTCCAAGTCGAAGGTTATTGAAATTGGTGGAAATCGGTTTATTATTTTACTTATCCGCCTACAATTGACTTTCCGAAATAGGACCTTAAAACGTTTTTGTTTATTACCATTTATTTATTGTATAAATCGAAGCCATTGAAGTTGTGTAAGATTAGATATAAATACAAATTATAAAATACACATTTTGATAAGGAAACCTAAAGAGAAACAAAATAAAATACCATTTAATAAGTAAATTTATTGCATAAAATAACTGAAAACTTGTTCAACGATTTTACCATAATATTAATTACTTTCCTGTATAGACAAAAAAAAAACGAAATAAAAAATACTCAACAATTTATAGGTTTGTTTATCTACCATTTCTACAAAACTATAAACATTTGTTTGTATAAATAAATTCAAAACCAAACCACATTTAAAAACAAAAGTGAAAACATTGACATTAATTAAAAATGAACGAGAGAAAAAAAAAGAACAAAACACAGCAAAACGAACATAGCATTTCAGCAGGCAGAGCTCATCATGATGACAATGACAACCATCGTGATGATTGCATGTCATACCACAATTAGCATTAACTTTATGCAGGGGGCAACATCTAACAAAGTAAACCTTTTTTCTATACACATGTACGATGTACTATTTATGTATATTTCGATTTGTATGTATCGGTAATACATAAACCTGGTGCTTTTTTTTTACCTCTGCTCATCATTAACACCAACTAGTACATGAAGTTGGTTTTTTTTTTTATACAAAAACTCGAAAGACAAACGAGATATCGTACACTTGTACTAAAGTATTTGTAAAGGCAGCTTTACAAACACAATTACATTCATAGACAGGATTTGTGGAGAAAAGCAAAATACTATGATTGAAAATCAATTGAGCGCACAAATGTCAAGCAATAAATAAACTGGAAATCGAAAGGCAAAACACAAAAATAAATAATAGAAAAAACTTATTTTATTTATACGTTTCAATACATAGTTGTCATAGAAAAAAAGTTTGAAAAAAAGTCAGTAATGATTACAGCTAAACAAAATGAAGAGATGTTTTGTGTGTGTAGATGTTGGTAAATAGTGGTTTGTTAATACTGTGACAATACAGAAGCAATATCAAATAATAAAGCACTGCAAAGGAAGTTACATTTATATGTAGACAGATAGTCATTTGTAAAAATTATTTTTATTCAAAATAATTGTCAATCACTTTAAAATAATGTTTAATGGTTTGAACAAATGTTTTATATAAAAAATCAAATCAATAAGGGTCCTCATGTAAACGCTTAAAAGCCTCGCAAACTGTGCAAATGAAATGTCAAAAAATGTATGGAAATTCGTTTGCACAACTCCGATAAGTTTGCGCGACAATTTAGACTCGCAAACTTGAATTTATTGTGCATTTGATGAATCAGCTGCTTTTGTTTACTTTTATTTATAAGAAATAAAAATCAAATATAATATAAAAATTTTGTGCATGTGAAAATTGTGTAACTTTGGAACAGAATGATTGTATTAAATGACATTGTGTATGAAAACATTAACCAACAGCTAGAACGTAAACAAAGTCCTCCAAACTATGTATACCACCGTTTGTTCCAAAGATTTAACTTTCATTCAACATTTTAAAATTAAAATTTATACAATTTGAAAAAAAATTATTAAAGCTTTTGTTGAATTTATGTATTTTTATTTGACAAATATAAATTTTCTGTATAAACTTGCACAAAATTGAAAAGGTGGGTTCATGAAACATGTCGCGCAAATTTGCCCATTTGCACAAATGGGAAACTTAAGCGTTTAAATGAGTACCCTTAATATTTGATTTTATTTCCCATTTAGATAATTTATATTTGCTTAAAAGTAACTACGACTTTAACATTATGCATCGATCAGGTTGAGTCTTACTTGTGTTTGTTCATATCACACTAGAAAACATACTTAAGTCTCTTTTTGGGATTTTGGGATGGATTTTACTTTGGATTTTTAAACTTTATTCATATTAATTCGACACATAAATCAGAAAATTTAAAAACTTTAGGATAATTTGACTAAAAATATTTTCTAAACGTTTTATTAATACACGAATGCCGTTGCTAAACACCTAAAAGTTATGTTGGTTCATAGTTGAAAATTTAAAACAAAAATCTTAAAAATACTGCTTTTTATTGAGGTATTTACAGACGTGAGCAGTGAGTATTAATATTTGTCAAAAACTTATGTATTATAATATAATTTCATAGTCTAAACAAAAATTGTATTCGATTTTCAAATAAAACAAATGATTTTTTTCATTTGCGCTCGGTATTCGAACCATATAGAATAGACATAGAGCGGAAGCTCTCCTGTCAAAGACCTAACTCAGTTGTCAAAAACCTAAGTGGTGAGAATGAATTAGTAAGAAAAACTATGCGAAAAGAAAAACAACACTAGTATGTGTGATTATTTTGAGTAATTTTTTTGTTTGAGTTTTTTTCTTGTTTCCGCTCTATGTTTCTATATGATTCGAACATTTTATAAATACAAATAAGGCAGGAAAAAATGTGAAGATAATAAAATCTAAAATAAAGTTTGCAGAAATATATTAATGAACAAAATTATTATCCGATTAGTCATCAAGGATCGAAAAATAAAATGTTGATAATCATCGTCTTTGTTGAAGATATTTCGATATAAATTGGTACACATCATTTCTTTGATCCAGGGACGAAACTTATTGAAACTGGCTGAAATTCGTCCATTATTTCACCTATCTCCCATACAAATGTCCTCCGAAATTGGACTTAATCGGTCATAAATGTTTAATTTATGTAGGTATCTACACAAATTTCGCCGAATTCATGTCACCAAGTTTTATTATGATCGGTTCATAATTAGTCATAGCTCCTATATAAGACCCGCTTCCGTAAATCACTTTAACGTTCATAAATCTCATGAAAATTTTGGTATGCACATAAAATTCAACATAAATAACTTTCATATAGACATAAACTGCGACATAATTTCTTGGTGATCGGTTAATAATTGGTCATAACCCCATATATATTTTAAAAGAAACAAATTTTTGCTCATTAACTTAGTGTAGGGTATTACTTTCTTACTTGTTTGTTAAGGAAATTTTAAGATATTTATGGGAAAATGCGTGGTGATAATAATAAAAAACATATGGAAAAATCGAACGTATGCGACCGGTACTTAAGCCAATTAAACAAAAAACAATAAAGATATTTTATTGTGTAAGTACCGAATAGAGACCTACATTATTGCACTTTTAAAATAAGTTAATAGCTTTTAAATATTACGTTCCATTTCGCAGATTTTTACATTTTTTTTGCATACGTTCGTGACCACATTTTTAGAACTATCATTATGAAAACTTAAACTCGATGAAATCCATCTATTGCAATCCATCGCAAAAAACTGCTAAAGTTTTGTTTTCTATTTTCTTTGGACATCAAAAGCGTTCGACGTACGTTCGTGACCCCAGGAAATACCCATATTTGTAATACTACGGTGTACAAGAAATGTAGTTTTTAAAACGATTACAATGATTTCGGTAATATTTTAACTTTGAACTGAATTAATACACAGTTTTCTTGTCTGTAAATGCCTTTAATAGTATTTCATTAAAGTAAACATATTCTTTTAAAAAATTTAGTAAAACTTCATATCAGCGTATGAGTAATATCGATCTCTAATGACAAGTATACTAATACATTCCCTTTTAATATTTTTTCTCATTGGATTCATAAGTTATGTTGGTTTAAATACAGCTTAATTAAAATTATACCAACTCAATGATCTCCCTAGGAACAATCAATCGATATTAGCATATTTATTAATTCTATTTATTACACTTAAAGTAAACATTTGTTTCTATTATTTAGCACGAATCAATATCGTTCAAAAAATACAATCACTTTAATCATACTATTTATAATACAAATTTTGATTTTCAATAAATAAAATTTCTCCAGTTTTGAAATTTGTATTCAGGGATATTTCATGGGGTTATTAAAGTATATTATTGTTTTAGAATTTTAAGTTCAGAGCATTACCTTAGCGCAAGCGTGTATCCAGGAGGGTGAATTGCATTTACATCATATTATGGTTACCGCAATCATTTAGATAATTACAGCGACCATAATATTGTTAAAAATAACTTGTAAAACATAAATGCTGGATGTATATAGATATCCACACAAATATGTTCACAAATAAGTCATACAAATAAATCACACCTAAAAATTTTATGCAGATCGATTCATAACTGACCATAGATATAAGGCGATCAAAAAACTTTTAAAAATTTTGGTATCCAAATTTGAAGTCAATATAAATAAATTTTGTATATAAAGAAATCACCTAATATTATAGCGATCGGTTCCTAATTGGTCATAGGCCCACTCACAAAAACAAATTATTGAAATTTTAGAAGAAGAATGGTTTGGCTCATATACTTTCTTACTTGTTTTTGTTTTTTTTTTGTAAATGTTAGTTATCGGCATTAACTTTTTACCTTCTTTCACTCAAGTAATTTTTTCAAGGTGATTCAAACTCTTTTACGTATACTTTATTATGCATATTCTCTGGGGCCATCAGGTCTGATTTTGTTTATCTTATTTTAACCAAGAAAAAAAAAAATAAACATCTGTCAACATTCATATAAATTAACCAAATACATTTACAAGTGCAAAAAACATTCAGAATAACAATGTAAAAAATCGTACCAAACATTTCAAATAAAACAAACAAAAAAATTCATTTAAATACATACAATGACAAGAAATGTACGTGTCTATTATATATTAATAAATCTTATGTAAAATACAAGAAAAAAATAAAATAAGAAATAAAACACTTATTTTACTGAGATGGTAGTAAAACATAAATCATATTAGTATAACAAATTCATATGAATATGAATGAATAATATTGTTGATACAAATCTCAGTATGTGGTACAGGATTTTAGGAGCTTCTAATCAACTCCGCTTACTTTGCCAATACATTTTTATGCTCTACAAATAACGAGGGTGAAATTCGAACTTCAGAAGTCTGTTGGCAATGGTCTTTAAAATACATGTTTAAACATTAGTATTATTTGACGACTTTTTATTATTTTTATTAAGGTGAAGAGCATTCATGTTTCGAATCAGCTGAATACATTACTCTAACTTGTTTGTGTATTTTGGATATACTCATATTTACACATGCACATTTATTGTTAAACATTTATTTGTATACATATGTCTATCAGAAGTTTAAATAAAACATGTAGCATATGTATATAAAGATTCTGTGGAAAAATAAATAAACAAAATTAAAATCGACAGCCTTAATTTTATTGTCGATAAAAATAATAATAATTCGTGCATGACAAAAATGTTTGCTGACATGTTTCTAATAATACACAACTTAAATGTATCTTTGTGCTTCCAATAAAAGCAAATGAAATTTTGTTGAAAGTAATTTAAGGAAATTTTAAGTAAAAATTTGTTTTGTTAACTACTTATCATTAGGAAATACCAATAACAAATAAATAAAATAAAATTTAAAAAAAATCTAAGGAGTGAGATCGAAAAATTCTTAACACACGTTTTTCATTACATTTTTTAACCCAAGTATTATTTGAATTTTTTTTTGATCAAGTTACCTTTGAAAAACATGTCAGTTATTATGTGTAATGTCAATTATATTAATTTTTTTGTTAATCTGATTAAAATGAGTGACCAGAAAAAAGTGCGTACTGAAATTATTAAATATTTTCAACAAAACCCAACTTGGTCTTACAAAAAGTTGGCCAAGCATACAAAGGTCTGCCGTCAAACTGTTTCCAATGTTATTAAACAGTACCGGGAGAACTTGTCAGTTGATAGAAAACCTGGTTCAGGTAGAAGGAATGGTCCACATGATGTTTCTAAAGCCAAAAAAATAGAACGCATTTTCAAAAGAGCTCCCAACACATCCGGTAGGAAAGCAGCCCGGTTAGCTCAGTGCTCGGACTATTTGGTACGAAAAGTTAAAGCTAATGCAGGTTTAAAAACATACAAGGCTCAAAAAGTTCCTGACAGGAACGCTACTAAAAATTTAGAGGCCAAAAACAGAGCACGGAAATTGAAGTCAAGTTTTATAAAAAAATATTCTTGCTGCATAATGGATGACGAAACGTATGTTCTGGCAGATTTTTCGCAACTTCCAGGTCAAAAATTTTATGTTGCTGATGCTCGAGGGAATGTTGAAGAAAAGTTTAGGACCCAAAAGCAGACAAAATTTCCCAGAAAGTTCTTGGTATGGCAAGCAATATGCAGTTGCGGCAAAAGAAGCCACTCATTTGTTACAACGGGCTCTATAAATACCGAAATTTACATCAAGGAATGTTTACAAAAAAGGCTGCTTCCATTCATAAGACTTCATAATGTGTCCACTTATTTTTGGCCTGACTTGGCATCCTGTCACTATGGCAAACAAGCCCTTGAGTGGTACAAGAACAATAATGTGGTATTTGTACCAAGAGAGGCAAATCCTCCAAACTGCCCGGAGCTAAGGCCAGTGGAGAGATATTGGGCTCTTGTTAAAAGAGAATTGAAGAGTACAAAAAAGGTGTCCAAAAGTGTGGTAGATTTTAAACGGAGATGGACTACATGTTCGAGCAAAGTGACAGAAAGCACTATAAAAACGTTAATGGAAGGGTTTCCGAAAAAGGTTCAAAATTTCATCACTAGTGATTAAAACTATAAAAATAATTTTTTTTGTAAATTGTAATAATAATTTCAATCAAATAAAAAAAAAATTAAAGCTGTAAGTTTAGTGGTTTCTTTTTTATAAACATATATGTATGTTAAGAATTTTTCGATCTCACTCCTTAGTCGGTTATAAATATGATAGTATGTAGAACAAAAGTTTCAAGTATCTTGTTTTCATATGTGTTAAATTATATTTATATAGAAACATAACACAACCACGGTGTCTTTTTTGCAAAAAAAGTGATAATTTTCTCAGGCTCATATCTTGCAAAACAGTTGGGAATTTTGATTTACTCTCTGATGCAAAGTTGTAGCCACTTAAAGTTTTTTGCGATTTTGATCTTGAAGATGAAGTTTTTTGATTTTATATGTTCACAATTTTTGTTCTTTATGACAAGGGCTACAACTTTGCCTCAGAGAGTAAATCAAAATTCCGATATGTTTGTAAGATATGAGCATGAGAAAATGACACCGAGGACCCATAAAAAAGTGCATGCCTTTGGGCAAAACTGGGAGACATGGGTATTTTTTTTTGGTCTTTTATCATGTATTGGTGTCCGTATATGGTTACATTTCCATGACTTAAAAAATTACACACAGTGTAATCAACTGTTTGAAAAGTCCATATGCACCAATTTTACTACACTTAGGAAGGTTATATTTATACTAAAATATTAATCGATTCTATACATTTAATTATAAACTAGATATCTAGCTTATTTAAAACGAAATATTTAAGTTTACAAATTTATCCTTATATATTTAAGGTTATACGTAATATTAATTCAATATTTCTATAATAATCATAAGCCGTGTGGTTACTAAGTTAAATGTTATTTGAAATTTAAAAATTTGTTTTAAAAACTTAAACTTATTTCGTTATTTAAATTAAGGTTCGTTTTACACAAGTCTATAGTTGTTTGTTGGCTTCTCTTTACTTTAAAACAAAATTTAATACTGTTCTTTTTCAATGTTTTGTTAATCTCAAAATAACGAAAAAATGAAGCACATTTTTAAATTTCTTTCGCATTTCCTTTTAAGCTTAAAAATCATTTAGTTCTTAACATCCGTTTTTTTTTTGTATCTTTGACGAAATACGTTTTTGCAGTGCAAGTACGGCAATGAAAAAAAAACAGCACAAAATCATCTCATTTTTTTCCTAAAGTATACTTGAACGTTTCGAGTATCCAATAGTCGCCATTTCAACTTCATCATGTAATTTTTTTTTATCCTTCTTCAAGAGTAGCTTAACAACTACCATCATGAGTGAATGACTGAGTGAGTGAGTGATTATATTTCAATTCGTGTATCTGTGTGAAAACAGCATTTAGTAAAAGAGTTTAGTTATTACCGGAAGGAGGGTGGCTTAACTTAAATAACACAAATTGTAATGTGCTTAAATGTTTTTAATGAAATTCTTAAAAAAATTAACAAAATAGGAGGCCAAATTGTTTGTTAAATTTGAAAAGAACTCATAGGAAAATGTGATTTTTAACAAAATATTTTTTCCAATTTTTATTTTCAAAATTCGAAATATTAAAATTTTTGGGAATTCTTAAATAAGTAAGCCAATTTAAGGATTTTTTTTGATAATGTTATCTAAAGGATTACTAAGAATCCTTAAAAATGTCTATAAGTTTGCTGTACGCTGTAGTTGATACTGATGTAATAAAAAAAACATAAATTTAATTCCTTAAATCTCATCATATATATAAATCACGAATTTTGTTTATATATATAAAGACATTTCTATTTCTTTTTCAGTTCTTGAAATGCCATTTGAAATCTGAATTTTGTCATTGATACCAATCATACCTCAAAGATTCTTGCTAAAAAAGCTTCGTTGCTGAAATATCTTTAAAAACAAAACTGCTTAATATGGCCAAAAAAAGTCTCCAATACACCTGTCGAAAACAATAATAAACACTGAAAAGAGAGAAAAATACAAACATAAAGCAAAACAACGTTTTTATTACCAAAAAAATTTGCAATATTTCAATAGTTTTCTTTTTCTGATCTTGTCCACTGCTACTGCCACTTACACCTACCACTTTTATCTAATGGAATTCTTTTTTTGCTCATAAGATTCGTCCGGTCTTTTATAAACACTTCTCCGGTTTTCTATTGCAATAAATGCTTAAACATCTGAGCACCTCAACTACTTACGTTTGAAGAAAGGTAGCGAGTGAGATTTGCGAAAAAATGTATGACAAAAAAAAAGAGAGAAGACAAATAGCAAACTAAAAAGGGGAATATGTTATGTATGTATTAAGGTGGCACTTATTTTGCACTATTTGGATTTTCGATACTCTCAATGTCTAAAATTGTTCTCCGTCATCGGATAATGTTTAGGGGTTACAGCAACCGCACTCAAAGGATATGCCAGTACCGCATTTTTAAGTTATACACCTAATAATTTTCAAGTTCTAGTACTTTTTTATATCAGGGTTCCAAGATGGTATAAAAAATATCGCAAATTCAAAGAAAATGTGCAATCACTAAAGATTATCCGAGTTTGCTAAAATATTGCAGGATTTGTTTTGTAAATGATGTGGAACAATTTTAAGCCTTGGATGAATCATAAATCCAAAAAAGTGCCAAATAAGGGCCACCCTTGTATGCATGAGTTGTTGGTCTAGATATTTTATATTCCATTACATACACACACGTACGTACCGATGTACTCCTGGAACATGGTGGAGCATGAAGTTGGGCTGTTTCAATGGTTTGGTTGGTGATGGGATTGGAATAAGATGAGGTTGTAAGATGAATGACGGTCATTGTCATTTTGATGATGGGATGTATTTTTGGCATCATATGTTGTTATAGCAACGTGTAGTTGTTTGTGTGCGGCGTAGATGAATTGCTACGAAACATGCACGGAGTGAGTACCTTTAGTATGTGTTGTATTTGTTGGAGCCTTTGTTGTAATGTAATCGATATGTAAGGAATAAATATCATCATATATTGATGTGAAAAAGCATATAAACATGGATACACAGAGCGTTCAGTATTCTTTATGATATAAATACTTTTAACTCTCTATTTGCAGTTGTTTGTCAGGCACATGTGAAAAAGTGAGTTGTTTTTATTTTTATGGTGTTGTTTTTTGACGCTCTTAATTCTTTTTCCTGCTCCAACCTTTTGTTTTGTTGAAAAATGTTGTTTGTCTTTTTTTGTAATTTTAAATTTTTCTACATGTATTTTGCTAGAACTCAGTATTTGTGTGTGAGTGAGTACAATAGCAACAATACATAATGTCATCAATCTTGTGCAGTATTTTTTTTTTTGTAAAATTTTTGTGATTTTGATTAGATGTCCCTTTTTTCTCCCCATTGAGTTTATCTGGTATGCTCACTTTAAAATAAATGAGTTTATTAAGTTTATATCAAACACTCTGCTAACAGCACAAAAAAATTGATTTGTTTGGTTTTTTTCTTTCTGCGAAATAAAAGTGATTTCGCAGTATGAGTAAATAAGGACATTTCTATTCAATTTTTTCGCCTTTTTCCCAGAGAATGAAAAACGAAAATTGTTTGTTCAATGATTTCTTTGCATTTTTTTATTTATTATTTTTGTTGTTGTAGCTGTTGGTCTATTCTGTTAACATTTACATTACAAATTTGTATTAAGTATTTGTTTTATTTTCTGAATTCCTTAATGTTAAAAACATAAGAGTTTGTGTGTAGGTTTTTGTATGGAAGTTGTCTTGTGTACGAGTATAAAACAAAGTGAATTGAAGTGGAGTTGAAGGATACATGTTGGATGCTGGTGCTGATGTTGCCGTTGTATCTGAGTAAAACAAATGATTTGTTATTTAGCTTTAAATGACATTTTCAATGGGTATTAAATGACATATTATTATACAGATTTTGACTTGACTTTTGTGATGTGTTAAGATTTTTCTTTATGTTCTGGTATTTTGTTTGTTTCTGTTTTTTGTTTTTTCTTGCTCTATTGTATGTGATTACAAGGAATTGTTATATTTATTCTATAGAATGATTTGGTTGGTCGTCGTCATCGTCGACGTGTGTTATCTCCTGTTGTGTCAGAAAGAAATATTATTGTTGTATAAATGTGTTGTTAAGAGAGTGATTTCATGGTTAGTGATTCGATTATTATGCATCAGAAAATTACTCTAATAGAAAATTTATTTCAGACAAATCAATTTATGAAATTTTCAGGAATTGTGGATTTAATAATGAATGTCTGGTGATTAAAACAAATAAGTAGACAGCATTTTGATTTTTATAAACTAGAAAAATTTATAAAATTTTTCCTAGGCTATGAAGTATGTGTCCACTAGGGAGGCCCTTATTCGCTGTCATTTATAAACCGAGTTCGTTTTTTTTTTGCAAAATGAACTAACGTTTCGACTAAAAATGGCAAATCCTTGATTTATAGAGATATCCACAAAAATTTTTTCACAAGAACGTTTTATATTTAAATAATGTACACATAAACATTTCGAGCAGATCGATTCATAACTGATCATAGTTTTCATGTAAGGCTCACTTCCGAAAATTACTTTAATGAGCATAAAACTATTCACAATAAAAATTCAACACAAATAATAGGTCCCACTTCCGAAAATTACTCATGAAAAAAAAAATGATTGCAATTTTAATATAATAATGATTCGCTCATACTCTGTGTAGGCTAATATATCGACGGAATTGACCAACTGCCCAATAAACACCAAAGCCCCAAAAATTCAAGCACTTAAACATTTTGTTGGAATTTGACTTCAATACAAATCTTATAATGTTTTAAACTTGAACAAAATTTTAAAAAATTAAATATTTTTCAAACAAAAAACACATGGCTTCAATTTGTGTTTCCTTTTTACTTTAGAATGCTATTGAAATAAAGTGTAATACAACATTATTTTAATTGCTTGACTATAATTCAATGCTTGAATTACACTTGCCTTTAACTTGAATTGCAGTAAAAATGCTTATTGGGTGTAGTTATCCAATATATTACACTTTATTTCAACAACATTCTCCAGTAAAAAGGAAACATAAATTCAAGCCATATGTTAGCAAATCAAATTCCAACAAAATGTTCAAGTGCTTGAATTTTTGGGATTTTGGTGCTTATTGGGATCTTAATCGTTTTAATTGGATTTTTTTGACACCCTAGAGTCTACCTTTTATTACGTTAATGGAAGAGAATATTTTTAAAAAATTGTTGGCCTAATAATGTAAATTTTGTTCACATATATAATAGATATAAATTATTTTATTATTAATGAATGCTTTTGAACTTTAATGCCAATGAAATTAGACTAAAATATAATTAAATTAAACTACTAGAGACTTTTAAAATAATATGCTAAATGCCACCATAAATCATAAGTAAATGTTTACAAAAATCATGTTTTGGTTAATTTGTATGTCTCGATTTAAGTGCCATTCATTCTGCGAATGCACACGATGGCCATGTAGTGCAATATCAGTTTCATTTTCTGTTTTGTCTGTTAAATTGGTTTTAACTACGGATGTCATTTATTCAATTTTGTAGTGACTTATCAAATTACTACCGTTATAGATTTATATTTTCCAGCAGTAAAGTTTTCGATTTTCATATTTTTATTTTTCTACAATAAATTATGTTTAAAGTAAAATAAAAAAAAATATTTAAAACCGTGTTAATAAATAAAACGCTTTGCAACGATCAGTTAAATAAAACGATTTATTATAACGAATGATGATGTAGTATGTAAATGCAGACACATTTCGACACATCTGGCCATACATACATATACGTAAGCAGTATGTATACACACAGTTGTAAACAAATAAGTAAACAAACCAAGCAACGAACAATCAAACAAACATTTATTTCAACATAAAGGTTAAAAAATGTGAATTTACATTCCATGTGTAAGTTTTAACACCAGTAATCAATCACTTTGAATAAAACTTTAATTTTATTTCAGTATCAATGTTGTCGTTGTTATTGTTACAATTACTGTTGTTGCTTTATTTTGCGGTATTTACACCTACAAGTCACCAACAAACAACACAGCCAACAACCGAATGTATTACACGAGTTGTATACAAACTCCTTTTTTGAACAACATTCGGGTATAGGCAGCAAGCAGTATGCAGTACCTACATGCAGATATGAGTGTAAACATGTAACAACATCAACTGGTAACATTTAGTAAATAAATCAATTTTATCTTTTTTACATTTTAATGACAACTGACAGTTACCAAACTGTGTATACAAAATATATAAAAATGCGATAGAATCGTAAAAAAAAGAAATAAATATGGGATAGGATATGAAAATAGGAAGACAGTCATATGAACGAACAGGTAGTCACTTGTATCAAAAGAACTGTGTATATATATTTTTCTTGTCAAATCAAATATTGACATTATGGATATAGAAAGACCCAACAAATAACAGAGTGTTCAGTATAAAATATACCCAGTTACCATGTATATTAGATATGCTCTTAAAAACAGATTTGCCTTGGATAAGTCCTGTTTATTTAAAATTAATATAACAGCTAATACTAACAGCACCTGTTAGTCTAAACAAAACACAATTTTATAATTAACTGGCCCAAAAGTGTGTCACCAATTGTGATCTTTTAAAGGGGCTTAAAATGATAGTTCGTATTTTAAGCCGGAAAAAACTTTCAGTGTCAAAATTACTCAGGATTCAAAATTATAGATAATTTTAATAAATGTCCATAAATTTGAATTAATAAAAAATGCCAGATAATAGTGTTTGTTGTTATCAGAAATTTAAATTTTATTTCATTTGCAGCCAACATGGCTGATTTTTTACCTGTAGTAACTTAATATCCTTTCAGAGCAACACTTGATTATGACTATTTTCACCCTAATTGTTCCAAAACGCTCTTTTTATTGTTAATATATTTGTTAATGAACGTATAATAGACAAAATTGCTCTTAAAAATTTTGTTCCGCAGAAAATTTAATTATTTCAACTTAAGTCTAAATATGTTATATTAAGTATTTTTTTATAAATTGCCATTGATTTGTAATTCATTTGTACCAAAACAACTACAGATATACCAGCTTTGCCATCCCTGTGATAGACGTACTGAAGATCTGTTTTTGTTCTTTAGAATTATTGAACTTAATTAAATAAATAAAAATTGTCTTTTAGAAGATTTTAATTTCTTCAAATCCCAAACATATCCCAAATATGCTACTAAATATAGCTAGAATATTATATTTGCTTTGAAATAATTAAATTAAATTTCCACACAATTTTGTTAACGGACGTCAGCTACCAACCATCTCAAGTGTTAGAAACATAAACACCTAGTAACCAATATAAAAACCATGGTGACAGCTATAACTATTAATAAAATTGTTATAGTTAAAGCTACGTTAAAAAAACTGTTACACTAGAAGATGTTTTTTGCTTATTTTAAACGTTAGGAAGTCCTTAAAGCTACATCCTGTAAAATGTCAGTAGTGGAGGCATATTTCAAACATTTGGTTAACTACAACCTTCTTAATACCAACTCAAGCTAACAAAAAGAATACTTGCCGCTACAACAAGAAAATGATTGTTATACTTATAAATATATAGTTAAAATGTAGTCCAACCAACTCATGAATGACTTGTTTCGGTGGTGTTTGGATTATTTATTTTATAGCATGATGCGATTAGTGTGTCTTTCATTATTTCACTAACGTTGTCTTACGTTGTTTTCATTTTATTTCATTTCTTTGCGTTAAGTTTCGTCTCTGTTGCGCAACGCTCTGATGTGTTGTGTTGTGTAGTGCTGTGTTATGTCAAGTTTTCACTCTTTCCCTTTTACAGTTTTTATTAATTGAAACTAAACGTTTTCTATTAGGTGTAGTTGTGTAGTGTAGTGCTGTGTTGTGGGGATCTATGGCTTTTAGTAGTTTATGGTTGGCTACACGCACACCTTCCTTATAAATGGTTACCTTTTAGAAATTGAGTGTGATAAATGATGGGCTATAATAGGTTGAGGCAGAAAACGAAATGAATGACTGTAGCTACAAATGAATGACTGAGTGAGTGAGTGAACGAATCGAGAAGGAACCTAAACCATATGATGATGGCGATAAAGATAGTGGTGGCATTTACAAAACACATACATAGTACATACTTAGCTACACTAGTTGTACATACCGTTCACAACTTGTACTAGAAAGTGTGAAATGTTAATTTGTACAAATTGTACTGATTGTTGTGAAGTTGAGAAAAAGTTAAGTTTTCTTTTTTTTTAGGTTTTTTGCAAAATAATTTATCACGTTTTGTTTTACTTCCTTTTTCCTTAAGACTGAATTAGATTATTTAAAGTTCAAATTAAGACATTTGTTGGTTTAAGTACACATATCGCCGATGGGCCAACAAGAGGTCTTATGTGTGTCTTTAACCACTTTTCAGGAGACAGTTTATTTTTTTATATAAAAGTTAAGTAAAAATAATCTATTAATGTCTCTGATAAATTTGGTATCATGTGTTAAAAGAAGTTCCAAATATAAAACATTATTAAAATTAGAGACCTCAAAAAACTAAAATATTCTTAATAAAATTGCTTTGTAAATGAAAACTTTTGAATATTTTACAAACAGGAAATTTGTACAATATAAATTTATTAAAAGTATTGGCCATTATTAGCCATGAGCTTTTCCCATCTTTCCGAGAAAAAAGAACTGTTCATCTGTTCCAAAGTTAAGCGTGCCCAAGAGAGAGCGTTCTGCATCAATCGAAACAAATGGTGTTCGGACGGGACAAGGTCTGGACTATAATGTGGGTCAGGCAAAACTTCCCAACGACTTCATTCAAAATATTTTTAACAGGTATTGAAACATCTGGCCTAGCGTTGTTATAATGGAATATTACGGTTGCATTCAGGGTCTCATATTCTGGGCGTTTTTCGTCAATGCTCGCTCTGTAGACCACTACAGAGGTCAGATTTGAGCAACTCATAATAGATAGGACCATTTTGCTTCCAACAGCGCACTGCCTTAGCGCCATGGATATATGACTTGGTGTCGATTCGGCTGATTGTTCGGGCTTCACATGCGATATCTTACTCTTCGGGTTATTGCAATTGATCCACTTCTTATAACAAGTAATGATTCGTTGGACAAATTATAGAGTTCAAGCATCATTTGGTATTTCGAGGCTACAATTCTTAAGGTACTCATTTTTCCTGCTTTTGGATGAATCCTGCTGCTTGCAAATTTTTTGAATAGCTCCTAATGATTTAGAAAAATCTTGTTGTTTACTTCAGCATCATTGTTTTCCAAACTAAAGTAAAACGAAACTTTCGGTATTTGACACTTTGTTGGCACAAAAAACGACATTTTCGATGCAAAAAAAAAAAAAACAAACGATGTTGTTTACACTATAGTGCTCGGCAACGAAGTCTGAATAAATGACAGATATTTTCCGTTCAAAATAACATATACAGTCAGCCTCAAAAGTGAGTAAACACCAAAAATTATTTGATTTTTTTTAAGATAATGAAAATTCTAAAATCTATCCATTGATTAAAATTTAAAAATTTAAAAAAATCAAAGAATTCACTGGTGTGTACTCACTTCTGAGGCTGTCTGCAAGTTATTAAAAACAAAAACTGCGTTCACCAGATACGCCTTATATTGTAAATCCAGCATATTTGAGTGATGAAATTTATTTGTCAAGTTATTAGCTACTTTGCACGAAACATCAAATAAAATGTACAACATTTCAATGTAATCCGATTTAAAATTTTCAGCATTTGTAACGGAGAATAATATGACGCCTTAGCAGAATTGAAATTCGGAAAAGTACAAAATACGGGTTCCCAGAAAATCAATTTATTAGTGTATGTATTATATTTTATTGTAGTAAAGAGATAATAATTATTTATTCAACACGTCAATATTTTTTGTGGTTGTACGGCTGAGCTGCACTCAGAGAAACTGTTGCATAAAAGTAAAATAATGTTGCATGAATGCTAAAATGAGACTAAATGAGTTTGTTTGTTTAGGTTCAATATTTGCAAGGTGTCTAGATTTTTTAGAACTAGTAAACTACTGAAAACTTCAATTATGATGTATAAGATAAAATTAAATTACATTGGAATTGTACAGTTGCCTCTTATAATTTAATTTTTTTTTTTAAATTAAAACCAAATTATATTTTGCAATGCTTAAATATGATATAAATCTGATGCATGGAAAATGAAATTTCCACTTCATTTTAAAGTTAAAATACATATAATTTTTATGTTTTCATATTTTTTGTTTCTGTTTGCAACCATATAAACCACAACAGTTAATTTCCGGTGTTATTATTTTTGCTGTCGCTGTTGTCTTTGGTTGCATACAAGAATACATTGTATGTGACAATTTACAAATTCAATTATATTTCTTTTACGATTAACATAATTTAATACGTGGCAACAAGTAGCGAGATAAAAACATGCAACCAAGTAAAAACCAAACAGAAAAAAAAGAAAATACATTTAATGAAAATAAAGTAAAAATTAAATTAACAAAACCAATAAATATATTAATGAATTAATGGATTTTTGGAAAAAAAAATGTGTTGCTGACAACTGAGTTGGAATGGCAAAATGTGTAAGATTATTGTTGTAATAAATGTAAATGAAGCGGAATTAAAAAATCAAACTTTAGTAATATTTCAATGAATATATTCGAATAATATCACAACTACTAGCTCATCAGTTAAATATTGATTTTGAAAACTCAATATTTGAGTTCTCATCTGAGGTGATTAAGTAAGACGCTATGAAATCAAAATGTCTCACATGTAGAAATCAGTTTAATGGAATAACTTTTAAATACACAAACTGATAACTTGACATATAGCTCAGAAGAGAGTTCAACAAAATCATAAAATTTGTATGCCTTCAGCTGTTGCATATTTGATTATAAATCAACAGTTATCCAAATAAAAACTTTTGCTTTCGTGATGGAAACGCAAAAAGCAGCAAAAAGAGAGTATATATCTGAGAATTTATTAATAAATTAATATTATAAATTTTTGTTTCTTACATTGTTATATGCAATTTGTAATAAATTAATGGAAAAAAGTGTATAATTTTTTACATTCTTTCAGATATACATATATATATAACAAATGTATATAAATTATATATAAAAAACCTTTTGTAAACTATTTTCATATACATTTTGTATACAAAGTTACATTAAATATAGAAATATTAATGTACATTAGACTGATTCACATTAAATAAATATCCAAATTCTTAATCTCCATAAGTAGGGTAGAAGGGGACCATACGCCACTTTTGTTTGTGGCTTTCTCAAATTAAAACTACAATAGATATTCATAATAATTTTCTTGTTTCGGATACTTAGATATGTTGAGTTTAATTTTGATCATTTCAATCTTGCCTATCTCATCTTAATATACACAGAGAAAACAGATTCGTAATACCAACCGAATTTGTAGCCAATCGAATGATTCTATCTTAGTGACCGAATTTTACAGTTGTGACTACAATATTTTGTAAGGGGTAACTAAAGTTTGGTTGCCTCAATTGACTTTCTGTTATTAGAACTGAAAAATTCTATGTGTACAACCGAATCATTCGATTGGCAACAAATTCGGTTGCTATCTGTTTTCTCTGTGTATATATTTTTTAACATTTCTAGACTGACCAAAACGGCGAAACCACCCCACCATGGGGTAAATACGCCATAGGGATGGGGCAGTTTTGTCATGTGTAAAAAAACACAAAAAAAATCAAAAAATATAATTGTATTTTACTGTTTTATACCTTAATTCACAAAACAAAGTATAATAAACTATATATTTATAGTTTATTTCACATAACTTAGCAAAAAAAAAAAAAAAATGTTAATAAATTGTGACTGATTTTTTCTATATTTTATCAACTTTTTGCTCTAAATCGCAGGGTTTCCTTGTATATGGCGAATGTGCCCCATGGGTTTTTTCAGGTTTAATATACATTTTTTTCATACTTCAAATTAAATGACCGAAAAAATTATTATCACTTAATGTTCACTACTCTTGACATTCTATCACCAACCAATAAAATCGATTACTTGGTTATTAAGTTATTCGGTGTTGGCAGATGTGCCCTTATGTCGAATGATCCCCCTTCTACCCTATATAAATAATCAATCAATCGTCATATGCAGGAAATTTTGCTTTACTTCTTTAATTTGAAAAAAAAGTGCCGCTAAAGCAAACCAATTGCACACCAAATATTATGGTGAATTTACTCCATCGGTTTCAACATGCGAAATATGGTTTGTGCGGTTCACAAGTGTTGATTTTGACACGGAAGGCAAATATCTCCCAGACCAGCCAAAAACGTTTTAACACAAAGAATTGAAGACAAAACTAAACAAGAGCTTGCAATATCGTTGGGAGCTACTCGAACAGCAATTTCAAAATGTTTGCGTACAGCAGGATTCATTAAGTACCATATAAATTGAAGCCGCAGATCTTTAAAGACGATTTTGCATGTCCGAAATTATGTTTGCACGCTATAAAAGCTAATTACGATCAAAAAATTATCCACAACAATAACACGAAGCGTAAAAGATCGTATGCGAAGCCCGAATCGATACCATAGCCAAATTTCCATGGCTCTAAGATAATTCTCTGTGTTTGGTGGGAGCGAAATTCTCCTATATATTATGAGCTGCTGAAATCTAACCAGACCATCGCATGTAACCTGTACCGAACTGATTCGTTTGATGCGAGCAATGGTCGAAAAACACCCAGAATATGCCGCCAGATATGAAACCGTAAAACAACCTACCGTTGTTGTGATGAAGTTGAACGGTATTGCAATACCAGTTAAAAACTATTTAGAAAGAACTCGTTGCCACGTCCGACTACTATTTGTTTGAATTAATTCAGAATCTGGGATACGCTTCACTTCAGAACTGAGTATTCGTTCATGGCCTCAAAAGATGAGCAGTTCTTTTGGATCGGTATCCATATGTTGCTGGAAAGATGGTAAAAGGCTATAGCTAACAATGGCCAATACTTTGAACAACTTTATATTGTACAAATGTTTCAAAATAAAACCAACATTTTTTTTTAAAAATCCCGCATTTTTTAGTCATACATTCAATAGATTCAATCAAACAAACAAAGTCCGTGGTCATGTTGCAAAAAGGATTTTCTTTGCAGATATCATAGTACTTACTTTCAAGAAGATCGACCCTTTTAATAAAACTGGTCCAGTCTAATGTATAAAATTCGTCTGATTGTATCGTAAATATTGGTACATGTTGGGAAATAAGCTGCAGGATACAATACTATTTTTTGTGAATGCACAGTACGTAAAAAAGTACAACTACTCGTTGTCGTAAACATCAATAAAAATATGATAGGAAATATAATGCAATATATTTCCAATAAAGCAAAAAGATATATTTATGTATATATGCTACATATATAGGTATGTATGTAATGTTTATGTACAAGTATGTTCATAAATATATATCGATAAAAAGACCTTACCGACATCCTTTCATTCTGGTAAAAATTTGTGTATATTTTCTGAAGCAGAAATTTAATATATCGCTTGGTTTCGTTTTCATTTCATATAGATAGTTTTTTTTTTGTTTTATTTTTAATATTTATTTTTGTTTTATTATGTATGTATGTATTATTACGAATATTTTTGTTTGTTTTTGCTTTTTTCATTGATGCAATAACTATTGTTTTTCATATTTATTACAATTGTACACATACAAAAATGAAAGTATGCATCAGATACATATAAGCAAATGCACATACGCATTCAAAAATATATTAAATAAATATATGTACTTATACAGCTGTATATTTAAATATATACAGTGACACAAACTGACACAGATATATACGGACTATATCCATTCACATGTACATATAATAGGTTGCACACATACACATTTCAGTAACATTTATTTTAAATATTAAGTGTTGTATTTGTATTTGTATGAATGAAAACTCAGATGCCTGTATGTGTAAGAATATAATTTGCAATACATTTGCACTCAATTATAAATGTATGTCCTTTTTATTGATGTACGTACGACTGCATGTATGTATGTGTCTGTTTAAATTTTCACTTTTAATTTGTCGTTGGTTGCTTTTGTTGTGACTCAAATACGACAAAAGGTTTTAGTTTCTGCCATTTTCCATTTTGTTTGTTTGTGTATGTTTGGTGATGTGTGTGTGCGCTTGAAAATAATGATCGTTATTATTTTCAATTTAAATGGAAATTAATAATGTATTTATAGATTTTGTAGGTTTTGGTTCTATCAATCAATCATATAACTGTTGTAAATATTTCAAGGCTTTAAATTAACACCGCATTGTTAGTATGGAAGCCTTATTTTTATTATTTTAAAATTTTAATAAATCGTAAATTTTGGTAAAATTTTAAACAACTTTATTATTTACATATACATATAGACAATTTGGATTGTATTATAATGGTGCAATAACAACGTGGAATGAAATATATTCCAACTCAGCTTCATGATAATCGTAATTTTGACACGGATCGCCCAGGACAGTTAAAAAAGTTCGAAGACCAAGAATTGAGAGCTACTCAATTGGCAATTTCAAAATCTTTGGAAACAGCAGGATTCATCCGAAAGCAGGGAAATTGAATACAGCACAAATTGAAGCCGTGAGATCTTGATTGACGATTTAGCATGTCCGAATTGCAGCTGGAATGCTATAAAAGAAATTCATGTTTGCACCGAATTATTATTTGCGATGAAAAATGGATCAATTATCTACTATCGTAAGAGGTCATATTTAAAGCCCGACCATCCAGCCGAAATGACGCTAAAGGCAAATATCCATCCCGATAAGGTAATGCTCTGTACTTGGTGGGAGCAAAAGGGTCCTATCTATTATGCTGAAATCTGAATGGACCATCAGATGGAACCTGTACCGAATGAAACTGCCGAAAAGTGGCAAGAATATACTGTCAGACATGAAACTGTAATATGTCATCATGACAACACCCTGTCGCATGTTCCAGTACCTGTTAAAAACTATTTATAGTGGTTTGGAAGTCTTGCTTCACCCGCCTTAAAGTCCAAACCTTGCACCGTCTCAATGCAGAATGATCTCTCTGCAATACGATTCACTTTGGAACAGAGTACCCGATATTGGCCTCAAAAATAAGCAGTTTATTTGGATCGGAATCCATATGTTGCCAGAAAAATGGGAAAAGGTTTAAATAAATTTATATAGTACAAATAATTCGAGATAAAAGCTAAACTTTTTAAAAAATCCCCCAGTTTTCATTAATTTATCCAAGTTTAGATGCTTTAACTTTTCCTAGATTTCTAGTAGTTGTTCTGATATTGGTGTAATAGTCCAAACTCGATTCAAAAATTAACTTCTATTAAAATGTTCAATCTAACCAATTTGAAATAAAGTTTTAAATTTTAGTCATTTCGGTTTTATTTCGAACAAAATTTTTTAGTTAACGAATAAAAACTCTAAAACTTGGTAGCATCATAAATATGGTCCACTCTAATTTACATCTTCAACAATATGGTTATGGTTGAATTTATTTAGTTTAGTGCTGGAAATATTTGAAAAGCAATAGCCGCTATATGCAGGCAATCATTAAGGTGTCTGGGCATAACCTGGCTACGTTTTGTGGTGAAATATATTGGCATTTTAATTTGCTGCACTCTACAAGACAATTCATAACTGAAACGTTTTACATTTACGGTGTATTGCATGAAAACGTAACTTGTCGGTGCTAATGATGCTCTTAGGTGTTCTTTGATAAACCATAATTGCTGTTGATTGTATGAAATTCAAAATGCAAGCAAAATATTGCAAAATATTTATGATGATGTTGGTGTGTTTTTCGGTTCCAAAATGTAATGCATTTAACACTCATTCACTTATCTACCCCTTACTACACATATGAACACATTTTATTAGGACTTGGGGGGCCTTTAGTATGTATACAGAAGTGTGTTTATGGTTTTAGGTTATACTTACCTACATTGTGTAAACTATTTGAGTGTATTAATTTTCTTAGAAAATAGTAAAATTCAATACCAAGTTATAATACACATTTTTCTTTAGAATAAAACAAATTATTATCTCTAAAAGTTTGGCATATATTACATAATTTATTTTTGATTCTTTAGCATGCTAATTAAACTGTTTTGAATAACTAGTAATAAGAGACAGACGAATAGATTGCAGCTTACATTACTTAGCATCAGTGTTACCAGAATTTCTTCAAGAAAAAATTCTAAAAAGGTGTAATTGTTCCTTTCTATAGAAAATCTAGTAAAATTTATAAAATTTTAATTTTTTTTCAAAATGTGCAGTAAAAACAAGAATTATTTTATAATATACAAAAATAATAAAAAATGTTGCTCATATGTTGATAACTTGCAAATAAAGGATTTTGTGGCGATAATATTAATATTTTTTAAATAAATTGGTAATAACCTTTACTAGAAGGTTTGGAAATATGATTCTTCACCTTTCAATTAAATGTTTACATCGGTTTTATTTATATAATTTCAGATCACTGAATTAAGAATTTGTTTTTTGGTACCTATACTTCCTGGTACCTATAGGATCTCAAATTCTTTTATCCACTGTAAATTCTGATTTTACCATCGAAAACGATTTTTTAGAAAAATTATTTTTTGAATTCTAAATTTTTGAATTATTCTGCCAAAATTATTTTCTAAAGTTATAACCTAAAACCGAAGAATGATTGTCGGTTTTTGATTTTAAGTCATTTTTGCACTTTACAACTATTTAATAAATATTATTAAATGTTTACCTTTTAAAAATGGTGGTTTATTTCCTTTAAATAAACCGGATTCTTTTAATTGCAAAGAAAAGCGATCAGCAGTTTAAAAATTGTAACAATTTATTATTTACAGTTTTTATACCCTTCGCCATGAGTGGCAAGGGTATATATAAGTTTGTCATTCCGTTTGTAATTTCTACATTTTTCATTTGCGACCCCACAAAGTATATATATTCTGAATCGTTATAGATAGCGGAGTCGATATAGCCATGTCCGTCTGTCCGTCTGTGTATTGAAATCAACTTTCTGACGCCCCAAAATAATTATATACACGAATGATACATCAATATCTCCGAAATTCTTCCGGCTCGGTTGCTATTTATAATCGAGAAAATCGGTCCACAAATGGCTGAGATATAAGGAGAAAACCAGGACAACCTCGATTTTTGACCTATTTTTGACCCATATCTGGATTACTAAATCATTATTATATACAATATTGATATCCAATGATAGACATTTCAAAGACCTGTGCAACGACGTATATAAGACCATAGTAAGTTGGACCTACAATGGGTCAAAATCGGAAAAATTATTTTTTAACCCGAATTTTTTTTTCACAAATATTTTTTTCACTAAATATTAAAAAAAAAATTAAAACTAAAAAAAAAAAAATTTTAGATTAAAAAAAATTATAAAAATTTAAAAACAATTTCGAAAAAACAACTGGAAAAAAATTTGTTTACCTAAAAATATTTAAAATTTTTATTTTAAAGTATAATTTGGTGAAGGGTATATAAGATTCGGCATAGCCGAACATAGCTCTCTTACTTGTTTTATATAAATTAACACAACAATAAACTTTCTTTTAATACCCAGACTTTTAAAACACACTTTATAATTTACAAAAATACACTTGCAATACAATTAATAAACAAGCTTTGCAACTTGCAGTACTATTTACACAAAGTGACATTTTCTAGAAGTTTCATGAATAATCTAACGGAAAAACTATCGTAGAATGTTCTATATCCACATTTAATGTTAATGTTAGCAGCTTCAACTAATGTTGTCATATTTATAAAAAATGTTAATAACAGGGTGTTGTCAACATTGTTAATAAGTAGATGTTTCTACTGATGGAAATGTTTATAATTATGATAAATGTTAAATTCAAATTGATAATGCAATTTCGTAACAATATTTTTCTATTATTTCTGAATGAATAAATGAATAAATAAAGAAACTGGGTTATTTTTTTTTTATTTTTCGACCAATTATTTTGCCTTTGATTACCAAATTTAATTAATTATTTTTAAAGAGTTGATGACAACCAAATACACAAATAAATTGCACATAAACAAAATGAATTTAATTAATATCAATGTAATTATAGAAAAAGCAAAAAAACATTTGTACTTAGGGTGGCCATTTAAAAAACTGTTAAAATATAATTTTTTTTTAATTTCCACTTAGCATTTATTTTATCCACTTTTTTAATATTTGTTTTATGAGATTGTAAAATTTAATATTTGAGAGAAGCATTAAATTTTTTAAGTAGATAAGATTCGGTGATTATAAAAATAGTCTAAATAAAAACTTTCAAAATAAGTTTTAAATGTTTTTAGTTTTATTTGATTGTTGCTTTGAAGATTTTTGTTTTAACAAAAAACATACTTGTTTGTGACAAAAAAAATAGTTTTTAATTAAAAATGTTTTTCTGCAAAGAAAAATTGTTTGCACTAAACATATTTTTCTTAGGAAAAAATTTTTAACAAAGACATTCATTCTTTATAATTAAAAGAATTCTTTATTGTAATTGGTGCTTATACATATTTATTTAATATATATTTTTTTGTATATATGTATACATAGATATATATACATATAGTTATATGCTCAAATGAGTTTTTTGTGTTGTATTCAATTTGTCAATCAATAACTTTCACTGGCATTTAGTGATAGTTTCTATGACAATCTCTCTTCTGATTTTCCAATTTGATTTATTAAAATGCAATTAATTTTACTCCGTTTATTTTCACCATTTAAACTGAAAATATTCGATGGCTTTTCATGCATTAAATAAATGAATGACTTGAATACATTTAAAAAGGGGATTTAATTAAATTTGGATAATGTGTATTCTATATAAAACCCAAAGTAAATAAGAAGATAATTGGAAACATTTTCAAAGTTTCAATAATATTGTAACAATTTATTTATCACGTTTGTTTTGATGTACATTTACTAGGAACTCGTGAGCAGGATTACTACAATTATTTAAAATAATATATTTAATGAATTTTTCAAACAAATTGTTATTGTGTACTAATTTTAATTGCTTTTAATTTTTGTATGGAGAAACTAACAGAGATCTACAATGGTTTTGGTGCCGCCATAACTAAGAGTGATTTTTGGTATTTTTGTTATCCTGATTCTGAGTTTCCAGTGCTACGTGTAGCATCCTTGAAATTTCTGGGGTATAAATGATTTTACAACATTTTAAGAAATTATTTAATAGGTTAGATGGAGATCCTTGGAGATCTGTCATCATATGTTCTTCCCAGTGACCTTGGTATCTATATTCCATCACTTGCTGGAATCTTGATGAAAACGTTTTTCTTGTTCTTCGCTATACGATCCAAGATTTTTAGGATACTTGTCGAAGAAACTGTGCAGTTAGTGTACTTTTATGCTCATATTACATCCGAGATTTTTAAAGCTAATTAAAAGGCTTATAACTAATTCCTCGTATTTGCTAGCCTTCTGATTTCCTAAGAAATTTTTCGTAATGGCAATAAAAGATTTCCAACTCCATGTTTTGTCAATATTTCAAGAAAGTTTTCAAATTTAAGTACAGAAAACTAAAAGCTGGTCTTTTTTATGGCCTACAAATAAGACTTTTAATGAAATATAACGATTTTATACATTCATTGAATTATTTAGTAGTATCTGATTTCCTAAGAAATTTTTCGTAATGGCAATAAAAGATTTCCAACTCCATGTTTTGTCAATATTTCAAGAAAGTTTTCAAATTTAAGTACAGAAAACTAAAAGCTGGTCTTTTTTATGGCCTACAAATAAGACTTTTAATGAAATATAACGATTTTATACATTCATTGAATTATTTAGTAGTAAATAATTCAATGAATGTATAAAATCGTTATATTTCATTAAAAGTCTTATTTGTAGGCCATAAAAAAGACCAGCTTTTAGTTTTCTGTACTTAAATTTGAAAACTTTCTTGAAATATTGACAAAACATGGAACAGTTTTTTTCTTTAATCGTCAAGATCTCATCCAAAATTACACCTTTGGAAAGCGGCTACATATTAAATCTTTAAAGGGAGGATTTCCGGAAAAAATTATAAATACCGATTTTAATGTTTAATGCATTTGTACAATATGTATAGGGCATTTAATGACAATTTAACCAACTTTTGAAATCTATGTCTTCTATTGGATACAAATTCAGGCACAATTTTTCAACGAGAGCGGTCGAGAACTCCTTGAGATAGAGGTGTTTTTCTCATCCATGTAACTTATAACCTATTATTCTTAGCAAAATGTGTCCCAAATAGTTAAGTTAGCTGTTTCATCATTCTTTCGAAAAAAAAATTTGACATTTTTTTCAGAACTCAAAAACTTTTTTTGGCTACTCCTTAATTTATCTTATATTTTAAAAGAAATCTATTTTGTTCATATATTGCCTATTTAGGATTGAATTATTTTCATTATGCTACATTTGGTTAGAAATCTAAGAAGGACTTCCTTCTATCTTAATCAACTGTGAGACCATAAACATAAATTAATCTATAAACCAGACCGAGTATGTTGAACTAAGTTTGTTAGTTGTTAAATCAATTTGTTTTCAGCTTCTTGATGAGGCTATTGTTTTTTAGAAAAATTCTATCAAATGAAAGTAAAACGTTTCTTAAATAATCATTTCTGTTGGCTATTAACGAAATGGAAGATTTTTTGCTATTTTTTTAGATTTTTTTTAAAAACTCTAAACGAAACTAAAAGCGAGTCAAAAACAAAAAAAAAAACTCAATTAAAAATGTTTTGGTCCATAAATGCATGTATGTGCATTAAAGGAACGTACATACATACACAGACGTATGTATGTACGTATCTATGTAGTTGGGTGTGTGTAAATATGTGTGGGCTCTATGGACTGTCATTAATGTCTTAATTCCATCAGGGCGCAATTTCATTAAATTGTTTTTTATTTATTGTGTCAGTGTTCGTTAACTCTTTATGTATGAGTTTTTATTTTTGTTGTTTGTTTTTGTTAGTATGCGTTGGCGTGTCACTAACTTTTATTCATGTTGTGTCATAACAAAGTACTGGGTATTTTATGTAGTTTTTATCATATATTTTTTTTCTAGTTTTGTTTATTTTTTTAATCTAAATGTATTTTTGTGTGGATGTGTTTTTTTTGGTAGCAAAAATTGCCATTGTTCAGCAAGAGAAAAAGTTTCATTTTTTATTATTTGTTGCTGTTGCTGTTGTTGTCGTTATTGCAATATAAATCGTTTGTTATTTTTAACTAAACTGATTTTTTACAGTTGACTTGTTGTTGTATTAGCATTTGTATACATTTTGTTGTAGCGTTTGTTGTTTTGTTTTTATTTTTTAGGACGTGTCATTTGTGGATGCAACAAAATACCTCCTCCTCGTTATTACTGCCGCTACTTCTGCTGTTGTTTTGTTTAGCTGTATGTGGATGTATGTGCTTGTATAAAAAACTCAGTCACACGACAATAAATTTTAATGTTTGGCAAAACACTTTTCATGCAGAGTTTGTGTTTTCTCTCTTTTATTGTTTTGTGTATTGCAGCAATCGCTTTGTTCGAGTTGCTGATGTTGACTTTTTTTTGCATTTTTGAATTTTTTTTGTAGGTAATAGTATTATGAAAGTTTAATGGAATATTTATTACTGTTTTGAGAAGAGATTTTAAATAATAAATAAAAAAAATAATAATAGTAAAAATAAATTAAATGGGTGATTATTCATTTTTTATTTATGAATTTTGTTGGAATTGTTGGATGTGCAGGTATGACAATATTTTTGATACTCGTCATGTTGTAGAGCATAAATAATTTAATGAATTTTTTGAATAAAATAGAGTTAAATAAAAGTTGGTGAAAATTGCTGCACTAATTGATTTGTTTGCAAATAGTGACATAATTTTATAATATAATTGCATGTTATTTGAAGAGGATTGAGTATGATAACTAGTTAAAGCTGTATTTTGAAAATCAAATACATATTAATTACTCTTTAACACAAACACAATATTGTTTAAAATCTGAACTATGTGGTTATCAATATTACACCTGGGATTTCACTTGTTTTTCTCTTATGTTTTAGAAATGTATTAATTTTTGTTAAATTTTATTAAACACTTGATTTTCTTTAGTTGGCTACTAAGTTTGCAGTATTAGCATATTATCAATTCTGTCAAAAGTTTTTGATATTGAACCTTTGTCAAAACCAATGTTATCCATTAATTGTTCATGTTTCTTAATGAAAACCAATTTCGTTGTTAAAGTTATACAATAGACTTGTAATGCTTGTGTAAATTTTGATTAAATCTGATTAGAGAAAACTATTTTGTTTTAGTTTTAATAGACATTACTTATGTATGTATATATCTACATGGCAAAGTATTTAGTTATAAAACAATGTAAATACATATAGTTAGATATGCCTTTTCATTTTAGGGTGTGCCTAATGCAAATTTGTCAAATTGATGGCTATGGTTAAATTTATTACTCAAATACTATTGAAAATTTATAAATTATAGAGAACCTAATAAATAGTTGACACTTATGTTAAACATTATAAAAATTTCATAAAAAGGTTTTTAATATTATCCGTATTACATTCCAAAAGACACCCTAACATCAAAAGTGTAGGATATCATTATAAACATTGATTAATATTATTACAACATACAATACTTGGAAATCCTAGACATATACACGTTTCCTTTGTGGTACTTCTTAACAAATTTTCCTGTATTTTAATACTTATACTACAAAGCAAATGCTTACATACACAATCAGCCTAACTGCAAAAGTTCTTATTTGTTAAAGTCGATTTTGTTTTATTTCGGTTTACAAAAAAATAGTTTTTAATTATTAAAAAGAAAATAAAAACAAATTTCAAAAAATGAAAAAACAACTGAAAGCTCATTTTAAACAAGTAAAAATTTCATTTTAAATTCTATTTAAAATTTCCTTCATGATACGATATTTATAACAATAGTCGACTTTATGCAATTATAATCGAATTTTCTACTTTTGTAGTTAGACTGATTGTGTATTACACATTCTTATTAAAGTAGTATGTACTTTATGTCTGCAAGTAAGAATAATGCTATAAAAACACAACAATTAGTAACCATTGACCCCAACTATCATAGTCGAAGATTTATGTGGTTGTAGGTAGTCAGTCGTATGTATGACTAAGTCTTGAAGTAATAAATGACTTCATTTTGTTGCTAACTATTGTGGCAGCATGTTGATGTCAGTAAATATTCATATGTTTGTATGTACATTAGGGTTCCCACAAAATAAGTTGTAGATGTTCCCATCTAAAATAATAGTTTATTTTTATTTAAGATACCGTTTCTCAAAAATGTTTGCCTGGCATCGGTATTTGGTGATCAAAGAATATAAATACTTTTTTAAGGCTTTTCTGATTTTCATGTGGAGGCCTTTGAAAGATGCTTTCAATGTCGTATCTGAATTATTTTTATCATTTGATCCAGCTCACCAAATACTCACAGCAGGATACACATTTTTGAAAAATGGCCTCAAACAAGCTACACTCTAATAAATTTTCATGTAAATTTCCTACATTAATAGTAGGAAACTTTTCTCCTTCTATAATTAGGGTAAAAATACATGTTGTGTGTAAATTCAAATATTTTTTTTATAATAAATGATTTTTGTTTTTTTTTAGAAATAAAATTTTGACAATTTGTATATTAAACATTTGAATTACTTTACACACTTTATGTGTAAAACTTCAATTTATGCACAATATATGTAATTTTAAATATAAAATGCTTATTATATTATAAAAATTTAAAATAAAACATTTTGTTTGTATTTTTGCTGAAAAAAGTATGTAATTGATTTTGATAAACATATTGTGCTTAAATTTACGCATATTGTGTAAGTTTACATGAAAACTTACTTACTTTATAGTAGTAGATTTACAAGCATTTTTTAGAGTATAGAATTTTATCAGCATTTTTTTGGCCTCCATACAAACGGGGACCCTAATACATAAGTACTTGTTATATTTATTTATTTTCAAGTCCAATACCTTATTTGTATTATTGTTCGGCATTGTTGAACAATATGGACCATATAGCCCGGGGTCTTCAAAAGAGATCTCCTGAAAAGGGGTTTTAATTGCGAAATGTCTTAATCTACGTGATTTTCCTTGATTTCTCATCGTTTGAACAATTTTTTTCTCATCTTCGGTACAATGATGATTTCGTCCCATTTTCTTCAAAAGAGTCCTATTTTTTATAAAATTGTTGCTAAAATTTAAATTATACTTACTGTTTCACGTAAATAGGAACAAAAAATTGCACAAAAAAAAAATTGTATATAAACAAATTACAAATTACTGATGTGTATCTATTTTTATGAGCAAATAATTTTTTGTAATTCAAATAAATTCGTTTTTAAAAATCAACATGAAAGGAAATAGTTGCCAGATTTTTGACTGACATGACATTGCCAGATAGAAATTTTAATAATATGATATATTCTTAACGCTTGCGAGGAAATTTTCAATGTTACCGCCATTTAAATTTTTTCCAATTAGGTGTATCTATTATTTTGAGCAGATGTGTATATATATAAAAATTAAATTGTCCATGTATGTAATGTCATCACGTGAGAACGTCTTGAGCGATTTGGCTGATTTTTTTTATTTGATTCGAATTTTCAGGATATGGTTTGTAAAGAAAAAACATTCAAAATTCCGGGTAAAACTCGGAAATTCTTTTTTTGTGAGTCCAGTCCACTGTAATAAAAAAGCTCCCTAAAGTATGCAGTACAAATTTGGATATTTTATTTGCAAATAAATAAGAACAGACTGGTATGCGTGGGTTGGAGAAACTTGAAGAACTAATATTAGTAAATGCTACCGGGTGAAGCCTGGCATCTGAATTATTTTTATCATTTGATCCAGCTCACCAAATACTCACAGCAGGATACACATTTTTGAAAAATGGCCTCAAACAAGCTAGAATTTTATCAGCATTTTTTTCAACTAGTTTATAATAAAAATATAAGTGACATTTTATTTTTGGAGACTTTCTGTGAATTTTGTATGCGTCACTGAAAAACACTGAAATTTTGGATTAATTTTTTCAACTTTTTAGTAAAAACTGAGAACTAAATTAATCAACATGACAGACTGAATGTAATGTTTTATGTAAAAAAGTTTTGTTTTCTTTATTTGCTCATTGCAAATGAAAGCAAAGTAATAAAACTAAAATTTTTTAAAAATATGAAATTTTGTTAATTGTTTTTTTTTTTTGCTGAACAGAATTATAAACTTAACAACTTCATAATTTATAGGAGAAAGTATAAAAAAAATTTCAAATGAAATTATTTAATGAAGCATAAAACAAAATTACACACTCACATATGAAGTTGTTTGCAAAAAGTACTCAAAAACATACATACAAACTTATACATATGTACATCTACAATTATTTGTAGCAGTAACAAATTCTACCCTATTTGTGCAATCAATCGCACATATACAGCCAACATGAGCATTATTTTTCTTATTCTTTGTATGAGTATGAACAAATAAGAAATGTTTTTCTTAAGCAAGCAAAAGAACGAATAGAAGAAGTAAACAAAAAAATATAAAAAGATTTTTATCTTACTTTTCTATAAAAGTAATTACTTATCTGTGATTCTGTTATTCAGTAAAATTTTTTGCAATAAATAATTAATATCAATGGTTTGTGGAAACATGATTTTCTGTTACTCACCATTTCTCTGAAACACTATAAAAATAATAAAAAAAAATTACTTGTGCCACAAGTCATTGCCATTTTTGTGTTTTTTTTTTCATTCACTCTGCTTTAGTTTAAACGGAAATTAAATTTTGTGTTTTATTTTTGCTCTTCCGGTAAAAGGAAAAAAAACATATAAATTTTATAATTTCAACTGTACAAATATGTGTGTGTATAATTTTATTTAATTCTTTTGTATAAAATTTCCGTTAATGAAAAGCATCCCTTTTTTTACATTTTTATATTTGTTTTTCTGTATTTGGTTGGTTAGCTGGCTCCTGTTTGGTTCATATATTCAATTAAATGCATATAATTTTTGTTGAAATATTATAAATGTTTGCCTAAATAATTTTCTATTGCTGTTTACATTCAGTTTTTATATGGCCTTCTACACATGTTACGTACATAATGCCTGCCTTTAAATTCACAATAGCTCTGCTATACTAGGGTTCCTAAACGGGAAAAATTTCCCGGGAATTCCCGGGAATATTTTTTTGTTAATTTTCGGGAAATGTTTGTCGGGAATTTTCGGGAATTTCTTCATAAGTTTTCATCTAAAAGTTACAATATTCAGATACGTTTCGATGGCCAAATTTGTTGCGAATTGAATAATTCTATTATATCCATAGATTTTTTCGGTTCTAGCAACAGATAGTCTGTTGGCTAAGAAGTATTACTGTTGAAATAACCGAATTTTTTGTTCACTCAACTCAAGCCACAGCAGAAAAATTTGGTTGTTAAGAATGAAACAAATTTAAAGTTTTTTGTTCTTAAAGAAATTATTAAGATGCCTAACATAACAACTTTTAGGGATATTCAATGATTATTATTCATATTTAGAGAAAATAATAACAATAATAGTGGTTCAAATTTGTTTATCTACAATCAGATTTAATAATTTCTCTAACTACGCATGTTTTAGAGATTTAAATTCTTATGTTTTTTAATTAAACAAAGAATATATTAATTTTATATTGATTAAAACTACTAGAAACCCTTATAAAGGCTGGACCAACATCGTACAACCAAATATAGTTATTTTATACTTCATTTAAAACCCTGGTGAAATTATAAATCAATTAATTTGAAAAAAATTTTCTGGTTTTTGGTTTAATTTAGTGTTAAAAAATTCCCGGGAATTCCCGGGAACGAAACGATTTTTTAATTTCCTCCCGGGAAAGAAAAAAGTCCGGGAAATTAGGAACCCTATGCTATACAAATAACAATTTTTTAAAAAGGGCAGCTCGATTAAAAGAATTTTTCATATAATTTTAATACGCTGGACACAAATATGGCCAAAATTATTGCATCAGTTTTCGAGATACTTTCGCTTTTAAGTTTTCACTAAATATACTGGTTTTTGACAAATTTAACTGCATAATTCTTAAAATATAGTTAAAAAATAGTTAAAAGCTTAACTTCCGTGTATTTTAAAACCACAAATAGTTTTTGACAATCCAAAATAAATTCCATGTTCCCCGGGTAAACCTATTGGGAGTATCACCTAAACTTATAAATGCGGTATTTACAATAGTAGAGTGTCTTTTGTATGAGGTTTTTAATAACTTATCTGAAGGGTGCATATCTACTATCACTTAGTTATTGAACAACAATATTTTTTTTCTATTCGAAAATGTCGAATTTTTGACCAACAAAGAGTAATATGTGGAAATTTTGCTTTACAATCGAATTACACCGATTGCTCACCAAAGCATATGGTGAATGCGTTCCATCGGTTTCAATGTGCGAGAGATAATTTATTCCATTCAGAAGTGATAATTTTTACACGGAACACAAAGATCACCAAGGCCAACCAAAAAATTACAACAAGGGCTTGCAAATTCATTGGGAGTTACTCAATCAGCAATCTCAAAACGTTTCATCCAAATGTTGGTAATTGAAGCCAAAACACCTTTAAATACGATTTTGCATTAACAAAATTATGTTTAAATGATATAAAAGAAAATAATTTTGCCACCAAATCTTTACTTGCAACGAAAAATGGATGCATTACGAAAAGCCGAAGCATAAGAGATCATAGGTAAAGTCAAAATCAACAAAAGCCATATCTATTATGACCTAAAGGGCCATATCTGTTATGAACTGCTGAAATCTGGCCAGATCATCACATGGAACCTGTACCTAACTTCACTGATTCGTTTGAAGCTAGAATTTGACGAAAATTGCCCGGAATATGAGGCCACACATGAAACCGTAATATTCCATCATGACAACGTTTAGCCACACGTTGCAATACCCGTTAAGAACCATTGAGAAAGAAGTCGTTGGCAAGTTTTTCGTGACCCAAAGTCAAAATCAACAAAAGCCATATCTATTATGACCTAAAGGGCCATATCTGTTATGAACTGCTGAAATCTGGCCAGATCATCACATGGAACCTGTACCTAACTTCACTGATTCGTTTGAAGCTAGAATTTGACGAAAATTGCCCGGAATATGAGGCCACACATGAAACCGTAATATTCCATCATGACAACGTTTAGCCACACGTTGCAATACCCGTTAAGAACCATTGAGAAAGAAGTCGTTGGCAAGTTTTTCGTGACCCACTTTATAGTCCAAACCTTTCCCTCTTTGACAGCTATTTGTTTCGATCGATGCAGAATGCTTTGTCTGAGACAAACTTCACTGCAGAAGAGAGTAAAAAGATGAGGCTCGTAAACTATATGTTGCCAGAAAGATGTCAACAAATCTTACCTAACAATGGCCAATACATTAAATAAATTTATATTGTACAAATGTTTCAGAATAAAAGCTAAACACATCCAATAATTTATCATAATTGAATTTAGATTGCCAACATTATATAAACAAGATATTTAGCATGAGGAGCACTTATTATTTGTCGAGTAGTGTAATTATTATGAATGTTACAGTTTCATTTTTAGTATTTAGTACTGAGAGATGGGTTGCAAGTAACTATTTGGTAGGTACAGTTTCGTTTATATATAAGAGCTTATTATTTTATATTTGAATTTGTGAATGTACAGTGCACATACGTACTTGCAAATAAAATGTTTATGTTTAGTTAAATTTATTTCTGTTGTTTGTTCTTCATTATGTTAGTTCTGGTATTGTGTTGCGCCCACTGTTGTTTATTTATAAAATTAATCCCTGAAATCCTTTTAAAATTCTCTACATGTCGATTAAATGTTTAGGGATTTAGTAGATTTTTATATGGATTTTATTGATATGTTCTTATTTAAAACCAGAAGTTATGCCTGAAATTTAGGTAAGCAATTTAACAATAAAATAAAGAAATTTTAATTATTGGAACAGAAGGGTAATTCTGTTATTTTTATTGTGAATTAATTTTATTTTTTGTTCTCATTTAAGAGAAAAACACAAAGATTTCATTAACTAACATTTTGTGGAAGCCAGTGGCTGAATACTTGTGATTACCTGTACGTATGAGCAATAATTTTATTTTCTTTTAATTAAAAGTTGCTCATACGTTAGCATAAATAATGAAACATGAATGTATTTTAAAAAATTTAAAACAAATTTTTTGTTACACCATAATTTCTTAATTAATACTTTAAATACCTCTTATCTTTAGTGATGTATTGTTATATTTGTTTTGATATAAAACATCTGCCAAACCAAATTTGTAGTAAAATGTATGCCATAAACTTGTAATGGTTGTAAATATTAATACAATTTTGTGGAATTTTGAGAAAAATTCATAAAAAATGAAGAACATTTTCGAGTTAATAGAATTACCTTTATGTTCAGTGATTGTTAATGCATACTGATTCTATTTAATCTCAAAGAAGCAGCTTTGTACTGCCTAAAGCTTAAAATGCGTTACAAGAATTATGTATTTCAAATAATTTTGCGGTATATAACTTCTCAGAAAACATTAAACTGTGTATTCATATTCTTATATGCGGAATTGTTTGATTTCAATTTACTTAAATTAAACTTCTACTTAATATTAAATGTTTAACAATGAAAAGTATCATGCTGTCGTCCTTGGCCAATCATAATTTTCTGACTGTAAACTTTTCTGTCCGGCATTATGTGTTTTAGAAGGCTGTCATTATAAAACAACCAAATTATTTGCTTTCCGATGGGTGTGTAAAAAGGAGAAAAGGAAGCAACAACAAGAAGGAAAAAATAAAAAAAAATAAGAAACTTAAGTCAAGCTGCCGTTTAACATTGGTGAATGTTAGTGACAGCTGTTGATGGATTATATGGCTGGTGCTTTAATATTTTGATACTTGAACCAAGACAGACAGACAGACAGACAGACAGTGAGCGCACACAGATATCACACTGAGATTATATATTAAATGACGATTAAAGTGTCAAAACTTTTCACTATGACTATAATGTCTTGCTAAGGAAATTTAAAATGTTAATGCGAAAACAAGCGTGTCTAATAGAGAAGCTTAAATATTATAATATAAAATAAAATTAAATGACAATTTTCAAAAAACTTAAGTTCGTACAAAATACGCAAAATTTAATCCTTTGACCAAATCATACACTAACTTACATTGCTCTTTTGCTTTCTTCTAAATAAAATCTAGATAAATTTCTATTATCTGTTTGGACATGCTTCACTAATTACAAAATGTTAATAAATAAATTAACCAAGTAACACAAGTAGGATGCGTTACAGTTACAATTACATTTATCAATGTGAGCAAGACTGTATAAGAAAGTTTATAGAGATACGATTACAAATACATAAATATTTATAGGTATTTGGATACTTATGTAAATGTATAGGCATATGTATGTCTGTAAAAGTTAATTTATATGTATGTCGAATATTGTAATTCAATGGCAACACAATATAATCAAGACAACATTGTTCTAGTAGTATATTGAAACTTTAATTAATTAATTGTTACATACCAGCATACATATTTGTGTTCATCAAATACACACACACTTATATGTAGATCCACAGACAGGCAAAGAAAAATATATTAAAGTAATGATTTACTAATTGGCATAATTATACTCGTCTATATAAAGTATTGTTGTATTATGTGGATACAAGTTACAATAATTATAAAGACAATCGAATATTTAAGTAAATATTTAGTACATAATTTGTCAATGGAAACGATATAAGGAAATTAATAAGAACAGGTATTTAATAAATATTTAGATAATTGTTGATTACTTATATAAACTGGTGCGTATGTGGAATATTTTTCTTAAGCTTAGAATTAAATGTTGCTCATACGTCATAGGAGAAAAAGAAGTTTTTGTGTATTTATTTTAATTATTTAATTATTTTGTGATTGTGTTGTTTGTATTAAAATAAATATATTGGGTATATGACTTAAAAATGCGGATTTTTTTAAAAAGTTTAGCTTTTATTTTGAATATTTTGAATCTTTCTGGCAACATATAGATTCCAAGCTAAAAGAATTTCTCATCTTTTGATGATAAGAACAAATCAAGTCAATATCGGAAACTCTATTCATAAATTTACCGTATCCCAGAGAGAGCGTTCTGTATCGATCGAAACAAATAGTAGTTGGACGGGGCACTGTCTATGCTAAAAGACGCGTGAGGCAAAGCTTCCCACAATCACTTCATTTTAAATACTTTTCGTATTTCATGGTCTCTGGGATCAATTCAATTGAATCCTTTATCTTTAAAATTGTTTTTCAAAAATTACAAATTCAAATACAATATTTAAAATACATATTTAAATTTAATATTGAAAGGAAGTTTTTTAAGGTAAATAAATTCTGCACGCTGTTTATCGTGATTAAAATTACTCTTCAATATAAATTCATCGTACACTTTTAAAAGTATTAAATCATTTCTTTTGAGTCTCATACAACATTTACTCCAATTTTAAAAATTAAACAATAAAAAACTGAAAGTATGTTAAGAATTTTTGTTACAACGGCAACTATCGGCCGAATAACCTACTTTCGCTGTTTGTGGAATTTTGTTCCCATTCAAAATAAGCCGAAAATTGTTTCTTTTTGCTTGTGATTTTGTATGTACTTATGTATGTGTCTTTGTGTGTGTGCATGTGTGTATCTGTGGAGTTTTCGCTATAGGGTAAATTTGCTTGTGTAGGTTTTCTGTGTTTCTTTGGATTACTTGTTTATTCGTTAAATGTGTGCCTGGCTGCCTGCCTGCACAGCTAAATATTTACAACAAAAATAAGAAGCGATTTAAAAAAACGTGAAAATTGTAAAAAGAAAACCGCATTCTTTCATTTCTTTAATAATAACAACAACAACAAACACGATTATAGCATTTACATTAAACACATACACACTAACACAGCCTTATACTAGTATGTTACACAATGTTATGATTGTTCGCGAGAGAGTGTCTGTATCGGTATCTGTGTGTGTGGGTTTGTAGTTTTTGTGAGCGTGTTGCATGCAATCCTTTACAACAAACATTGTACTCGTAAATTGTAGAACATTGAGGATACATTATTAAATTGTACTGTAGTGTTCTTTTTGTTGTTTGTATTGTATCGTTAAAATGGTATAAAATTTCATTATATATCAATGAGATTTTATTTTTGTAAAGTTTCCCTTTCTCTGTTTCCTTTTCATTTTTGGGAAATTTAACAAGTCTTAAAAATATCTGTTAATAGTAGCGGGTATTTAAAAAGAATAAAAGATACAGGTTTTTTGATATTGTTGGTAATTACTTAAATTAAATCTATCAGAGAAGATAATGTCTGAAGAAATAAATTAAAATGATACATTGTAAGTATACACAAACAATATCTTCACAATGACTTTATAAATATAGTATTTATATTTATTTATTTTATTACTTATTAAGACCATTTAAAAGTAATTATAAAATTAAAAGATTATACAAAAACTATACTTTGTATTTTCACAAAATTTTTAAGTTTTTAATCAAACTATATCTGATATAAGCAAGAAAGTATGGTCGGTCAAGCTCGAACATATGATATCCTACACCGAGAAGAAACAGATTTCTTTTAAAATTAGGTGACATGTCTTCTGTATATATGAAAATTACACTATGCTACAAAATTACACTTTTTGTCAGAACTTGAAAAGCGACTTAATGTAGGCCTAGGTGAGGACATACTAAAATCGTTTTCAAAGATTTTGAAACACCCTCAAAATTTTGAGATATTTTGAAAAAACTGTGTTACTCTAACTCACACATTTTTAGACCGATTTCAAAATTTTTAAACAATTATGGATAGACAAAGAATTAATTAATTGCGTAAGTTTTTATAAAAAGTTTCGCTTTACTTTTTATTTTTTTTAATAATTTTTCAAATTTAACAATAGTTATTTTAATTTTTCTATAAAAACCTATTCTTCTTTGCACAGTGTTTTAAAGACAACTTTATACGGGAAAAATGAGATTTTACTTGTTAAAATCGGTTTATATTTGCAAAAGTTATTAAACTTTTTTGAAAAAGTTCGAAAAAATTTACCTTGTAAATTCAAAATTTTCCAATTTTTTTTTTACAGTTTTTTGTTTTTTTTTTTAATTAACATAACTTTTACATTTTTAATCCGATTTGAATAATTAAAACCATGTTTTATTAAGAACTAAATTTCCTATATAGGTTGGTATAAAGTTTTATAAACTTTCATATCAAAATAAGCAATGAAAAGCGACTAAAATCAAAAAAGTTGATAAATTTTGTTTTTCTTTTTGATATTCTTAAGAAAAACAATTCTTATAACTTACAAATGTATAAATATCTGCACGTAATTTTAAAGCGTAATCAGTTTTCTTTCCAAACCCGTTCACTAATTTAAAGTCGGACAAAAACTGACTGAGTTACAGATCGATAAGTTAACGAACATCACTGAAAACGGTTTTTTCAGAATAACTTCTGAATTAGAGGGTTTTTTGAAATAACACACGCTAGGTCGTTTTCCAAGTTTTTTTCATCGTAGCACCGTGTTATTTATGTTTTATATGAATACCAATATTTTTTAAGAAATCTATACTTGTTAAAATGATTTTCGGAAGTGGGTCTAATATGGAAGCTGACTAATTACACTGTGCTAGTTGCACCGCTTGACAGCGGGGCACTCGGTGGTGCTAAAAGTTTTTTATGTTAGCTCGTACTTTCGAGATATACCGTTATTTCGAGGAGGTTGCACAACATATATTAGCGTAACTCAATAACTGTTTAGTTTATTGAATAAGTTAAAAAAAACCGAAATTCCGCAATAAAATTAGCTTTAAGTAAGGCTTAACATGTTTTTAATCTTGGCATTCGTTTTAGAAATATACATTTTTTTAGCAAGAAATAATATAATTTTTTAGCAAAATTTCGAAATTTTATTATACCCTTCAGCTTCGTGAGAAGGGTATATATAAGTTTGTCATTCCGTTTGTAATTTCTACATTTTTCATTTCCGACCCTATAAAGTATATATATTCTGGATCCTTATAGATAGCGGAGTCGATTAAGCCATGTCCGTCTGTCTGTCTGTCTGTCTGTCTGTCTGTCTGTCTGTCTGTCCGTCTGTCTGTCTGTCTGTCTGTTGAAATCAATTTTCTGAAGGCCCCAGATATCTCCGGGATCCAAATCTTCAACAATTCTGTCAGACATACTTTCGAGAATTTTGCTATTTAAAATCAGCAACATCCGTCCATAAATAACGGAGATATGAGCAAAAATCCGAGACAACCTCTGAAAATTTCATCAAAAAACACAATGTATTGCATGCTTTGACAAAAAAGCAACAAAACGTATGTTTTTGGATGTGCATGCTTTGCGTATTTTGTTTTTTTTGTGTTTTATTTCTTTTGGCGTTGTTGTTGTTTTTTATACAACTATACGTTTGTTTGGTTGTGTGTTGGTTTTTTTGACAAAAAAGCAACAAAACGTATGCTTGGATATGCATGATTTGCGTATTTTGTTTTTTTGTGTTTTGTTTCTTTTGGCGTTGTTGTTGTTTTTTATACAATAAAACGTTTGTTTGGTTGTGTGTATGTTTTTTTGACAAAAAAGAAATAAATCGTATGTTTGGATGTGCATGTTTTGAGTATTTTGTTTTTCTTTTGTGTTGTGTTTCTTTTGTCGTTGTTGTTGTTTTTTATACAATAAAACGTATGTTTGGATGTGTGTTGGTTTCATTGGCTTGCGTATTTTGTTTTTGTTTTTTCTTTTGGTGTTTTGTTTTGTTTGGTGTTGTTGTTGTTTTTTGTGTTCTTGATAAATTTATGATGCTGTACGCTGAAAGTGGGCAATGTACATACATATATACTAATTATAAAAAATAATAATACATCCACAACAAAGGTGAAGGGTATATAAGATTCGGCATAGCCGAATATAGCACTCTTACTTGTTTTTTTTAAAACGGCATGAAAAATTGGAAAATGAAGCTAAAAAATTTATATTTCTAAAACGACTGTGAAGGTAAAAAACATGTTTGGCCTTACTTAAAGGCGTAAACAGTTTTTGAGTTACGCGAATATATGTTGTTCCACCTCCTACATTTTGGAAATAACGGTATATCACGAAAATACGAGCTAACCTAAAACCGCTGAGTTCAGCGTACCCGAATTACTTTAAGCCTCTCTTGACAGAAAAAGGTGTAAATTTCGTGCACAGTGTTATGGACCGATAGTTACAAAATTTGGTGAAATGACTTTTATATATATACAACTTGTTTGTGTTAAATTTTATTGGAATACCAACATTTTTAAGAGATTTATGCTGTTTAAAGTGATTTTCGAAAGTGGCCTTATATGGGAGCCATGACTATTTGTGGACGGATCATCAAAAAATTTGGTGGTGCATGTTAAGCTTATAGAAAACTTATTTGTACTGAATTTGGTTTGGATATCAATTTAAATAAGATATTTATAAGAGCTTAACTATTTTCAGATATGACAATCGTATGGGGGCTAGGAGAAATAATGGACCGATTCTAAACAAATTCAATAAGCTCTATACTTGGGGAAATAGAAAAGCTTCCACAAATTTACGTAAAATTATTTTTGAAATTGCTGTATTTTGATTACAAGTTTTACATGGACGGACGGACATCGCTTAACCGACTTAGAAAGTGATTCTGAGCAGATTGATATACTTTAAGGTGGGTGTTGTGATAGTATTTTAGTACGTTGCAAACATCAGCACTAACCCAATATACCCTCCCCACTGTTGTAGGGTACAAAAAAATTGAATGGCAACTGATAGGTACTATATTTTGGAATGTGAATATGTTAGCATGGACTTGAACATATTTCATATTTCTGTTAAGCTCTTAATTTTAAGAAAATTGTCAGTAATAATTTTTAACCGTTTAGAATTTCAGTTATTTCAATTACTTTTATAATTTATAAGCACACAAATTTTAATCTCAACCCAATCAATTACTTTTATAAGCCATAAAAATGTTCATAAATTTACACATGACTTGGCATTAAGCAGCTCCATTTTATATGACAGACAACGAAGAGCATAGCACACCACAGCACATCACATCATTATAATAACCAACAACTAAAATCTTCATGCACTGAGTCACAAACAGACTCCTCCTGTTTTTTCATAAACAAATTGACACTCAATGCAAAGCAAAGGTTTACGTACCAACCATCTGCACATAATCTGACTGATTCATTCACATATAAAACACATACACAAAAACACATTAGACATGCTCGATAAAAAATAGATTTACTAGAATTTAAGTGCAATCGGATAAGTAGAATCTCTAACTTGAAATCGATTGTAAGTTGTAAAATTTGATAAATAATGGCAATTTTTTGATTTTCTATTTTATTAAAAAATTTCTTATTAAAGGTTTTAAATAAATCTTATCTTCCAGAGTTATTCGATTGCACTTAAATACTGAGGAACAAAAAGCGACAAAGGCAAACAATTATTTACGAGCCCCCGGATTTTTCAAAATAGGTATTTTTCCAAAATATTCAAGAATCGAGGCAAAAGAGAATTTTATTTTCTCTAGCCAAATGTGTAAGTGGGAATATCATTTTTGAGTGAGAAAATTTAAAAATTGTTTGAAAATTAACGAATATTTGACTTTCTCATAATGAAATCCGGAGGCTCGAAATTAATTTTTGAGCTTGGTTTCTTCGACAAAGTTTCTTGGAATGACCCATAGAACAATAATCACGTTGCGCCTTTGTATATTTTTTCGGACCCCTATAATTTGTCCCACCCTAATATATATATTTTTAAAAATAACCATTATTATAATGATAATAGGATTTACTTTCTCATTCATGAATATATGCTTGTGAGTAAGTGTTTAAAGTTTTTTACTATAATGTAAAAAACTAAGGTTGGGGGTTTTGGTTTAATCGAATCATTACAAATATCAAACCAAAAAAACAACAACACCTCATACATATAATTAGGGTGGACATTATTTTACCATTTTGGATTCCCCCAAGTTCTTATTTTCTCCCTCATCTAAAAACTGGAAAAATCGTATAACGTTTAGGGCTATGCATTTTATTTGAAGTTGTTTATTTAAATAAATAAAGTATTGAATAAAAATAAAATAGAAAATTTAAAATGTTTTAAAATAATTGAGTATTAATAGAGCACATTTTAAATGCTGTATCTATTATGGGTTAATGAAGTTAGCGAATTAAGAGGTAATTTAGTTTTTGGTCACAAAGTTGTTAAAATTATTTCTTAAAAATACATTTCGTAGTCTAATATTCTTGCATTAAAGGTTAAATTCTAAAAACAATAATGGAAATTTTTTAAAAAAAAAATGTGACATGACTTCCGTATATATAAAAGTTATATAGATGGAAATTTTTGTAGATACCTATATAAATTAGACATCTATGACCGATAAAGTCCTTTTTCAAGATGACATTTGTATGGGGGATATGTGAAATAATGGACCGATATTAGTCAGTTTCAATAAGCTTCGTCATGTGCCAAATTTGATAGAAATATATTCAAAATTTTGACCTCTACTTCGCACAAAAGGTTTACGTAGACAGCCAGCCAGATGGATGGCCGGGCGTCGTTTAGTTGACTCAAATGGTCTAGTAGAATAATGTATTTTTTATTTGATCTTTGCTTTACTGGTAAATTTTTAACCCCGATATAAAAGAGTTAATAAGTCCTAGAAATTTAAAATTACTAAATCGTAAATCAGCAATTTAAGCAAACACTCTATAGTTAAATATTAGAAAATAAGCTACGAAATATTTGTTCAAATATAACGTGCAATCTCTGGATGACTTTGCTCTAATTTCCAGCTTGTGGTTTCTAGATAATGAAAACCAATTTTAGTCAAAAACAAGTGACACCCTATTATACATACAATTGTAATGATGTTAGTTTAAAGTATACATGCGAACAAATAAATAATAAATAAATTAAAAAAAACTGCATAATAATGAGATTGTGTTATACGTTGATGTTGCTATTAGTATATTAAACTGTACAAATTACAAATAGCTATAGGAACCAGGAGTTTAACAAATAGTAAATTTCTGTGTATAAAAATTATAATAATATGATGAACAACATATTGGTGAGTCATTTCTGAGTATATATATATAAGATCAGGGGTACAATATTATAGGTTATATACCTGTAAACAGTAAGATAAATGTTACAATAATCCATGTTCCACATTCTTCTTATGACGATCACTGTACTAGACTGATCTAGATAATGTTAGTATTGATAAACTCTACAAGACTTCTAAAATACATTCAAAATATATATAACAAAAACATTCTTAAGGTACTAGTAAATATAATTAAATTTATCAAATTTATAGCAGTCCACTGTACATACTTATACCATATATATTAGGGTAGGTCGATTAGTATGGCCAACATTTTTTGATATTATGCCAACGAATTTTCTATAGCTTCTGGTATGAGTAAACAAATTTTCACTACGAAAAAAAATTATTTTCGAGGCGCCCAAATTTATTACCTACTAAAATACCTTAAAAATAAAAGTTGAGAAAAGGTAAATTTTTGGACTTTTTTGCAATTTCTCGAAAATGATTTTTTTGTCCTCATGCCAAAAGCTATCGAAAAATCGATGCCACAATATCGATTGCTAATTCTACCCACCCTAATGTACATGTGAGTTTTTTACTCAAATACATACAGTGAGTGTCACTCAAAATCGTACAACATATTTTTTTTAAATATTTTGAAATTATACAGGCAATAATAGATTATATAAAAAATTAAAAGTCATTTTATTAATTGGAACAAAAAATATGTGTTTCAACAAAAAAGTTAACAAAACCTCAATTCGTTAAAAAAATATTGATGAAAATTAAAGGAACATCACAAAATTCATATTTCACTTAAATTCGTACAATTATATTAAATTATAATTAAAACTTTAAAAATTAAAAAAAATGTTAATATTAAATAATCCTAATACTTTGTAGGGTATCATTTGCTATTTTTTAGTGCCTTTACGATTTTAAATGAAGCGTTGATATTCTGGGCACTGACAGTCAATTAAAATTATACCCAATTTTTTGATAGGTAATAGCACACACAATATAAAAATAGCATTTTAAAATATTTCCAAAACATCAACTTTCTAAAACTAATGAATAAAATTTGACTACGATGGTGTACGATTTTAAGTGACATTCACTGTATACCCATGTTTGCACATATTGGGTGCTACAGTTTCTTCTATTAAATGCACAAGAGCTGCTAACAATGATGAGTACGAAGTGAATGATTATGTCGATGACGACAATGATGGTGGCATGAACAATACTTGTCGTTATTTCTGAACAAAGTGTTTTGAAGATACAAATTTCTACGCAAAGGTTGTTACGACGAAGTAAATATTTGTATGTATATAGTACATAAGAGCTGCTGTTATTACGGTTTGTGAAATCTAAGGTACTCCATAAATGACTAAACATATAGAAATATTATAATCTAATTCATGATTTTTTACTTAAAGCATCAATTCGTTGAAATATAAGAGTATTGAGTTTCCAAATCATTTATTCGTGTGGAGACAAATATGTAATTTCCCAAAATTGTTTTTTCATACAGTTTTTTTCACCACCATTTATTAAGTATACTCTGGTGAAGGGTATATAAGATTCGGCACCGCTCTCTTAACTGTTTTATAGCGTCATATCCGATGTAATCAATAAGTTCGGTTTTACTCTGCATCCGGCAATAATGGAAGAACTTGCGCTGAGGCTTAATAAATAAAGTATCATAAAACTTGTTTATTATCTAACATATTCTATTATGTGCCAGAAAATATATTGGTGCCATAAATAGTTCTAGAACTCCTATATGAAACTCCCTGTATTACATTTTTGTCAAATTATTGAAACGTAATAGTCCAATGATATCTGAAAATAGGACGTATGACTTCACTTGCCCAATTGTGCCAACAACTTGACAATCCATCAATGAATTTTAAACAAATCAAAAACTATATTAAAATTTTAAGACCAAACATAAAAGATAACCTAATCATGTAAATCGTAAATTAAGCATATTATGGTTACCATAATCATATAAATAGTTACTATGACTATACTATTATTAAAAAACTTGTAACAATGTTGAAATGGTTACAGTAAACATGCACAACTATATTTATACCCTACACCACCATACTGGGGAGGGTATTATGCGTTTGTGCAGATGTTTGTCCATCCGTCCGTCTGGTTGGCTGGCTGTCCATGTAAACCTTGTGCGCAGAGTACAGGTCGCAATTTTGAAGATATTTCGATCAAATTTGGTACATATTACTTTTTCGGCCCAAGGACCAAGCCTATTGAAACTGGATGAAATAGGTCCATTATTTCACCTAGCCCCCATATAAAGTCCCCTCGAAATTGGACTTTATCGGTCACAAATGTTTAATTTATCTATGTATCTACACAAATTTCGCTCCAAATAAGTTTTATATATACAAAATTCATGTCACCAAATTTTGTTACGATCGGTCCATAATTAGTCATAGCTACCATATAGACCCGCTTCCGAAAATCACTTCAACATAGTTAAATTTAATATAGACATAAATCACACGACCTAATTTCAAGGTGATCGGTTCATAATTGGTCATAGCTCCCATATAAGGCCCACTTCCGAAAATCACTCATGAATATAAATTATTGATATTTTAAAAGAAAAATATTTTTACTCATTTACTTGGTGTAGGGTATTATATGGTCGGGCTTGACCGACCATACTTTCTTACTTGTTTTTCTCTGCGTGTGGCCCAACATTTACTCCTTATTGGTGTGATCAATATAACTAATCTAGAACCAATGTACAGCTTGTGGTTCCTTGTGGTTGTTAGTTGCGACAAAAATTAAAAAAAATGTCAACATTTACATATTTGTATTTATAAAATAAATAAATTTGAAATTAAGGAAAATAGTTTTAGTGTAGTTAGCAAAGACATATGATAGTAAAATTAAGATATAAAATCAGTTTTCTAATTCTGGTGACTTACCAAGCCATTCAGTTAGAGTTTCTGATTTTAGAATTTCTGTTATAGGTCTTATTCCAGTAAAATTTTGTTATTGAATAGGAAATTTAAGATTTTTTGTGAACAATAACTACCTGTTTCTATGTATATCCCAAGTGAAAATTTAACAAGTGTTTTGCAATTATAACAAAAACAAGATACATGTAAACTGTTCACTCAAATTACTCTCTTAGGATATAGAAACAGGTAGTAAGAACAATGAATCAATATTCATTGAAATTTCATTTATTCATAATTTCAAAACTATTGCATATGATTTCGCTGTTTTGTGTAAAATTCCACAAGAATAGTGCTCTCATTAAAGTGTATTTCAGTAAAGTAAAGTAACCGCTTTAATATGTACCATCTCTGTGTACATGATGTAGATAAATTTTCTACAGTTAACCTCGAAAAACACAATTGTCATTGACTTTATAGTAAATGTTGTCATCGTCATCATCGTCATGATTGTCATTTTCATTATGTTGCATCCAAGCACCAAAAACCCAGAAGCATTCATTCATTCACTCATTCATACAAACACACTCACTTATTCATTTTCCAGTCATGAATGGTTTTAGTGCCCAGAATAAAGGCCAAAACCAAAATAATGATTTTAAATATGGAGCAACATCAACATCAGCACAAGGAACTGCAACTACCAGCAGTAGTAGCAAATGATACCAGCAGAAAGAGTGTACATTTTACCACCAGCAGTAGCAGTAGCAGCAACAGTAAAACTAGACAACAACAAGTTGTATTAAGGAGTTAAGTTTCGTGTTTCTCTGTGTAAATGTATGTGTGTGTGTTTAAGCATTATATACACTAGTAGTGGTAGTAGCAGTGTAATCAACTTTTAGCAACAAAACGTGTCAACTGCAGCTGTGTCACATGTACACACATCTATAAAAGTAGTACATAGCATCATAGAAAAGTAGATTGCATATACACATACACATACATACAGTGTCGAATAAAACATATTTGAAAAAAATTTAATATCAAGAACTGACTGAACAATCTTGAAATATTTCTTTGTACAAAATATAGAGGTAAATTATAGTATTAAAATTATAATAAAAAATGAACTTAAGAATAATTAAAATTTACTTTCAAATTTTTGATATTTTATAATGAAACAAGTAAGAGTGATTTATTTGGCTTTGCCTAATCAATATACCCTTCACGAAGTATACTTTTATTTATTTTTTTAAAAAAAAATAATTTTTTTATGGTAATTATGATCCCCTGATTGCAAATATCTGATCAAAAAAATTTTCCGATTTTTCGTTTTTCCTGAAAAGCCAGTTCAAAATTTCGAACAGTTAAGTTTAAACATATGTGATGTCCTGCATTTGCATGTAAATCATGGTTTTTATATTTTATGGCAATAATTCCTCATGTTTATTATTTTAATTTTATTTTTTTTTTTTACTATTTTTAAAAATTTGTTTAAACAATTTCTATTTTGAGACACTTTTTTTAATTTAATGTAATTGTAGAAATTTGTTCCTAGCAACGATGGTCACGTCGGGATATAGTTTTTTATACCAAAATTTTTCAGAAATTCCACCTTTTTCACATATAAATTTTTTTTTGAAAAATTTTATTTTTACTGTTCGACAATCGAACAGCGGAGCGAAATGGGTTAAGACAAATAATAAAAGCAATAGAAAATATTTTCTTGAATAAAAAATTTGGTAAAAAAAAATAATTTTTTCGGGTAAATAAAAGTTACGTAATAAACAGAAATATTGTAAGGATTGCCTGAAATACGCTCGATGATTTTAAATTTAATTATTGAATGCAACAGTTAAGCATGTAGGCAGACTAGTTATTGTGTGGGGTTGCTTGTGTGGTGAAAGCTTATGATCTTTACACAAAATTTACGGAATTACGGATCAAGGGTTTCAATGTCAGGAAGACTGTGCAGCGACCAGCACAGTCCTATCCCTAAAGAAATTGTAAATGGCAAATCGGGAATTGGCATATCAAGATCCAAACAAATTATATCTATCAATACACGAGCCATTCCAAAGACAACAATAAGTTTTGTTTTATTTCTTCAATTTGAAAAAAGTGCTGCTGTAGCACAACGATTTTTCACCAAAGCTTATGGTGAATGCGTTTTATCGGTTTCAACTGCGCAAGATTTTAGTGATTTTGACATGGAAGACAAAGATTGCACAGGCTAGCAAAAAAGTTGAAGGCCAATAATTGGAGGCTTTACTCCTAGAAGATTGTTGTAAAACTCAACAAGATCTTGCAAAACGTTTACGAGCAGTAGGATTCTTCCAAAAGCAGGGAAATTGGGAACTATACGAAATGAAGAGACCTTGAATGACGATTTTGCATGTCCGAAATGAAGCTTGAATACTATAAAAGAAATTTTGGCGATGAAAAATGGATCCATTACGATAACCTGAAGCGTAAGAGGTCAACCAGTCAAATAGACACCAAAGCCAAATATCCGTTGTGCTAAAGTAATTCTCTGTTTTTGGTGGCAGTAAATGTGTCCTACATATTATGGGCTGATGCCCTGACCATCGCAGGGAACTTGTACCGAACTCAACATATTCGCTTGAAGCGAGCATTGGCCGAAAAACGCTCAGAATATGCAAGTATCTCTGAGATACTCTTCACTATGGAACAGAGTTTCCGATATTTGTCTTGATTCGTTCTTGTCCTATAAAGATCAGTAGTTCTTTCGGCTCGGAACTCATATGTTGCCAGAAAGATGGGAAAAGGTCATAGCTAACAATGGCCAAATAAAAGCTAAATATTTAAAAAAAATCCCCAATTTTTAAGTCATACATTTAATATTGAATGTGTTATATAAAGTCATATACATATGTTTTGTCGTATGATTTTCTAAATATTTTTTATTTTTGCTACAATTTTTAATAATATGTGATTTAATTTTAGAGTGCATTAGTTGTTTCTAAAATCGTTACTTTCTTTGAAATTGGAAAAAAGGTTAAAGTGCGAATTGTGTGCAATATGTTTTGACCGATACTGTAATTGCATATGTATACTTATACATACAAAAGTTTATAAGTATTGAAATGGAATTTCTTCAAGAGCCAAAACGATGGAAGAATATTAGAAGGTCTGTTACAACTGCAACAGCAACAACAACAGCAGTAGCAGCTATAACAAATGAACAAAAACATCAGCAACAGCAACAGCAACAACCAAGAAGTGAGCAGTTTTATGGAACGGTACCGCACATATACAAACACAAATACTTTCGTAGCAGACTTGACGCACAATGTATACATACATACGAGTACAGACATAGATATGAAAATGGTATTCTACTCGAATAAATTTACTACTGGTACTCAGAAATATCATCGTATAAATTTACATAAAAGAAGCTGAGGTAATAGAAAATTCCTATTCTACTTTTCTTTCCTTTATCATTTTTTTTTATGGCCATATGTATATTGAAATGTAGTTATTACTTGATGTGTGGAGAATACAACCACTTGCACTTACATCACATCACAACATACCATTACTCTATAGCAGAAAACAGCTGCTTACTATTGTACCGACATTATATTATCATAGTAAGCATACATTTGCACATCTTCCAGTCTTACATAAATGCAGGTGGAGAAAGAGGGGGAGTATAAAAGTGGAGTGCATTATAATACGCATGAATGGTTAACAAATACCTGCACTTTTGTTCAATGATGATGTTACTCATTATACAAATTTATTTCATCATGTTCATATGATTGTTTTTTTATTTTTGCTGGCTGCACAAGTAAGAAGATCATCACTTATTTTGAGATTTACTCTTTAATTTAATGTAATTTAATATTTATATTGCTTTGCTCTCTTATTGGTATGAGCATATCCCCAGCCTCATAAAAACTTAGATGTTTGTACGTTTGTGTTTTTCTCAAGTTTAAATAAAATATTCATAATAAGCTTGATGTGTTTAAAAGGTTCATTTTCTATGTGTATGTGTGAAATTCCTTAGAGAAATTATGGAAAATTGTCCATAAGTTTATGAAGTAAACACTCTGTGGCAGGCGGAATGTTGGTAATTTTAAACAGACTTCAGGTTATTATGGCATGACTATAAAATGCACATATATACAGCCATATCTATACAAAGACTGGTAGAGAAAGGCAAGGGGACTTTAGCCAAATTAGATTTACAAAATTTAATTTAAAAACAAAAGGTCAAGTACATAAACATTTTTATATACACATGAATATATTTGAATTTGAATGCCTTTAACATTAAGTCACACTAAGTAATGTCTACAATGGATTTAAATTATTAACTTGGTCCTCGTACTATATAATTTTTTTTCAGTTAATTGTCGATAGTTTTTATTTCAACTAATGTATTTATGTTTTCTGAATACTGCCATAACTAGTCCATTTTGCAATTAATTTTTTTGGAAAAAAAATTCTTAAAATATTAAAAAAAAAAAATAAATTTGATAAAAACAATTTTTTTTAAATTAACCCCTTCGAGCTGTGGAAGTTTAAATATTAAATTTATTTAAGGGAAACTACTAAGAACTAAATGTCTGAGTTAAAAATAAAACTTTATTGTAATTAAACTGAAAAGTGAGAATTTTGTAATTTCTTACACAATTCTGCAAACATCCTTATATATGGAAGTAACATATTGTACTCAACAAAGAGCTTAACTTCCATGAATGTTTTTAATTCTGATTTAATATATAAACAAATTACACATTGAAATTAAATAATTTTTTTTTTTCGTTTTACACTAGTGTTTTACGTTTTGTTAAGTACAAAATTTTTAGAACCCATTTACTTAGTAAAAAATTAAAAAATGTTGCTGACTTGATTGTTTCTAGAAGATTTCAACCCAAATATTATAAAAATACCAAAAAAAACAATTTTTGATAGAATGCGAAAAAGTACCTTTTATTCTGCGGCTCCTCAAATGATATTTTGTACAAGGAGAGCTTTTTAAAAAGATTTATTTATATGATATAAATATGCCCATTTCTTGGTATGAGATTGTCTGAATTTAAAGTATTTAAAGAAGATAATTCTCAAATTTACTAAAGTCAAAACAAAGATGTTTTTGTCGAACCCGATGTTAGATGTATAATGAAAAACCAACAAGAGAATAACTAAAAAATATTATTTGAAAATTCTGCGGAAATAGAAATGGTGAATGATGACCATTTGTATTACGCAATTGTCAGATACTGACAACTGATAACTGAACGTTAACCGTATTGTATCCACATTATATGAAGATCCCAGCTTTTAATTCATTAAAAAGTTAACATGGGTGGTTTTTAACAAAGTATTAAATATATTAAAAAAGTTTCCAATGCGTATGAGTAATATTTAATATTTATCATGAAATATATATTAATAATACGCACATGTAATTGGTAGCATCTATTTGAAAACTGAATGTAGTTGGATTTGACATTAACGATTTCAATGATAAATAAAAACAGTTGTCTCCAAAATATTCGTGGACCAAAAATAATTTCTTAAAAACTTAAAAAACAGTACAAATTTCACAAATATACATTATTATTTCGTTTTGAATATATATCCTGAAGGAAACCTGGGGACAACTGTCTCCAAGTCATCAGTTTTGTCGACTATTTTGGTTGCTTTTTGGCGACATTGTCATGAAGCGTTTACATTTTTATATTTGTCTTTGATGAGAAAAAACATTTTGTCAACAACAATTCGTACCTTTTTGTCTTTTATTTGTAAATTTTTAAAATAAATATGAAATGAAAGTTAGATTATTCACCAACAATAAATTTCAGTGAATTTATCAATAATTAAATTATGATTTTAACTAAATTCAATAACCAACAAACCTTGTCAATGGAGAGTATTTGTAGATAATTTCAGCCAATTAGCTCCTTTCGTTTGGGTTATATCGTGATTTTAATAGATAGAAAGACGGACATAGCTAGATCGTGTTAGAATTTCTTAAGAACCCAGAATATACATATATACTTTTGTGGGTCTGCGATGAACATTGCGATGTATTACAAATGGAAAGATAAACTCAATATATCCCCATCTTTTATGGGTATAAAAATCTGTGGTAAATTTCATTTAAATTGGAGATGACAAATCCGAATATATTAATTTTCTGTTTTAAAAAAATCTAGTTTTAAAATATTTTTTTTTTTTATTTAAAATTCATTTTAAAAATTCCATTTTCTCTACTCTGTATATATGAGAATTAATGTTTTTTGCTTAATGAATTAAACAAATATTTATTAACAGCAAATTTATTTTTTTTTTACCTTATTTTGTATGTAAATAATAAAAATTAATTAAATGTATTACTTTTTTATGATATTTGTTTATTTTGTTATAATTAAATAAACATTTTGCGGTTTTATTTAAGTGAAAGTGTACAGATTTTTTAGCATAGTATAATTTATTTAACAATTATATTGTATATATATGGATTTTTTAATGCAAATTTTGGGGGGAATAAAAAAAATTCAAGCAAATTATAAAAGTGCATTAAGCATTAAATACTACAATATATGGACATGAACACAAATAGAAGCCATTTGAGTATGTGAATAATAAATGTTGATTTAAATCATTATTGGTAAATTCATTTAGGCATTATATAGATAAAGTTATTATTTTTGTAATAATATTTATGCTATTATAACATTAAAGGTTACACTAAAAGAATTTTAAATTGAGTAGTTTTTATTACTTTGAAGTTGGTGGTATTGTATGGGTTGTTCATCAATGTTTTTTTTTCTTTTTTGGTTTATACTAAACAATTCATTTTTATTTTTAACTATTCTATTATAAATTGTTTAAAAAATATTTCGCTTGCTAGTTTTTATAAATTCTATTGGTATTTTTTATGTTTTTGTTGTTTGTCTATATTTAGTTCACCCCTTCTTCTACAGCAAATTCTGAAAGTAAACAACAATTTGTTGTGTGCACAAAATTCGAATTGGAAAAAATTGTTCAAACTAAAATTGCATGTCAACCACATAAATAAATAAAATCGTTTCGTTTGTTTTTAGGTTTGCTGTTCTTGTTTTTATTTGATTTTTGTTTGTCCATTTTATAATTATATTATTTGAAGTTTTTCCCCATATTTCAGTTGGTCATTTGTTTTATTTTGTAAAAAAAAAACATAAAATATATTATTTACATATTTGTACGTATGTATACATATATTTGCTTAAAATTGGTTTTTAAAACCAAACAAAATAGCTGTCTTTTTATGTTGTACCATGATTGGGTGAATAAAAATCATTTATTTTTTAATTTTTATTTATATTTTAAAAATACAATTTAATTTAGATTGTATTATATGTTGCAATTGCAATTTGGTCTTGTACAGGTTTGTTTCTGATTTATTTTTGTCTTTAATGTACTGTCACACATACATATATTTTGTTTAAATCAGTTGTTGATTTTATAAAGAACTCGACTTTAATTAGAAATTTATATTTTGGTGTACACGTTGACAATATTATCGTCACTGTAATTACTTATATGATTGCGACAGCCATAATATATTTATGTTACCATTCACATGATTGTTGAAAACATATGTATGATTGCATTAATTAAGTATATGTTTGTGACAACCATTTTTTTGATAAATATAACATATTGTGTTGCTCTCGGATTATTATTATCATAATCTAAGGACAAGATATTATAATGTAATAATTCATCATGAATATGATTGGCATTAACATATGTATTTTTACTGCAATCATATATATGATTGTTAAAATAAGGTATATGGTAATCATATAAATAAACACAGTGACTATAATATTGTTAAAAAAAACTAAACATTTTGAAATGATTATGGTAAATATGTACAAATATATTTTTCTCTGTGTGTATATTAGGGTGGTTAGATTTAGCAATCGCTATTGGCATAAGGATTGTGGGCCAATTTGTATGGGCAAACATTTCTCGATATTGTGCCATAAATTTTTCGATAGCTTTTGGCATGAGGAAAAAAATCCAGAAATTTCAGAAAAAGTAAACAATCGGCTGATTTAATTTTTTTTTAAAACCTTACCTTAAATATTAAGTAAGACGACTTTTTTACATCCGTTATCGATCGTAGTTTCTGTTGAAGATATATCTATAGGAATATCAATAGATATATCGAGCCCTTATCGCCAAATTATCGTAAGCGACAAAACACAAATTTTACAGGAGAAGGTTTTTTGGATTATTTTGAAATTTATACATAGAATTAAAAATGTTGTGATGCGATATAATATAATTTCGTTCCAGCTATTTGTCTATTTTTCAAAAATATTGATAACTTTTGAAATTAATAATTCATGGAATACTTTATAGAAAAATATGACAAAAAAATGTTCGGGGTTATCGGAACCCTTTACAAAATAATTAGAAATATATTGAGCCACCTATAATCGGTTACTATATTTTGATATCGGATACGCGATTTGAGAATTTTTGCCCAAAATTTTTATTTTACATAAAAAGGACCTGGTCCCCTCGGTAACAACAATTTTGAAAGTTGTTTTCCTTTAAAATATTTTATGGAAACTTGGCTTTCAGAAAGTAGAAATTCCTTATAAATCATCTTAGAAATTTTTTGCGATAACTTAAAAAGAAAAACATTGACTTACGATATAATCTTACCCCCTATATTTTTGATATTATTAACAATTTTGAGAATGCTAAAACATCAGTCGGTCCATCAAATTTTAGTTTCAGCAATAAAAAAAAAATTTTAAAAATGTCGCTTACGATAATCTGGCGCTAAGGGCTCGATATCATAACATTTATTTCGGTATCAAATTAATAAGTTGATGTATAATATAAAAGGGTTACTGAAATTCAAATACAGTTTATCTGATAATATTATACATTTTTATAACAAAAAAATATGTTTTATTGAAAGAAAATCCTAATACTAAACATTAATTTCTATTCAAATAATGAACCGATGCTACATTACCAGAAAAAAACCACCTCTCATATTTGTCAGATTTTCTGTAGTATATTTAAAATTCGACTTTTACCTTTGTAATATATATAATATAAATATATTTAACATTACATGGTTTTACTGCCCCCACAATAAAACATATTTTAAATTAATTTTATTATAATGACTGCATTTACATAATTTATGGGTTAAATGCAACAAGAATTTAATTAAAAGGCATTTTAAATATTCATACAAAATGAACATAGTTTTTTTTTTTTTTTTTAAAAAAAGTACAATGTAAATAAAGTATTATAAAGAATTCAATGTAAGTATATAAAAAGTTCATAATTGAAAGGTCGATTTATTTGTTTATAAAAAATTAAATCTATCTTAAAATAAATCACATTTAATTAAATAAAACCAAACCTAATTGTATTCATATAATTGTAATATATGAAGGATTTGAAAATAAAATTATATTCATATCATTGCAGCGCATACAAAAAGATTTGTTTATTTTAGAAAATTCTTTAGGATACAAATGATTTTATTTCTTTTCTCTGATTTTAGTTTGGCCTAGAGTTATAAATACAAGTGTACCAAATGTTAAAATCAGTTTTTCACACAAGTCTAAAAGTTTTTACAATATTTGTAATAACTTCTGGTTATTGCACAAACATAATATTATTTAGTCCAATCATATTCAGCCTAATTATGAATAAAAAATTACCCGGGAGTTTTTCTCCTTTTCTCATTTTTCCTATTCAATGGGAATAAACTCCCGGGGAACAAATTCCCGCGGAATTTTATATTAATAATTGGGCTGATTATATTTGCAGTTCTACAATTATATGGTTGATATGATCCCCTCAACCATAATATTGTTATGTAAAGACGGGTTAGGCGATGTGATCATATTATGGTCGCAGCTTCATTATTATATTATGGAGTTTTTGTGATCATATTATTATTAATATAAACTAAAAAAATATGTAGTACAATTACAAATATTTCATAAATAACTTACCCAAATGTATGATGACATAGAATAGAGTACAAATAGTACAATTAATATATTTGATTAAATGCATTTTTCATTTGTTCATTAAATAAATGCAAATATTTCTTATTGAGTGGGAAATTGTCGCTTCACAAAATAAACCCGTTTAGATTTATGTCCAGAAAGTTGTTCAAAATCTGCAAAGAGAGTTGACAAATAGGGGGGAATTATATTAAGCTTTAATAAATAAACGAATATATGTATAAAACAATATAATTTATTATTTTTGCATAAATGTAAAAATCATTGTCAAGGTTACTATTTATTATACTCAAATAATAATAACAAGCATTTTTTTTGGCATTTTCTCACAATTTCCTTTAAACGTTTTAGCATTTAATGAGTTTTATTTTAGCAAACATTTCTTGGTGTATGTTGCAGATTTTTTAATGGGATTTTCTTGGCAACACTTTATTTGTAGCTAGCACGTAATTTTCACTTTGTTATTATGTTTCATTCGTCTTGTTTTGTTTTGTGTGTTTTTTTTTTAATCTACAACTGCGTGCGTATGAGAGAATGTGTGTTTAAATATTCGAAGTGTTTATTTTATTGCCTTGTCTTCATGTGTGTTAAACACATGTGGTTGTTTGGCATTGGCATGTTGTTTGCATGTAAAAAAAATCCTACCATCCCAGTTGGAAATTATACACAATGAGTGATAAGCCAATATGTAAATCATGCCCACAATTATTCTTAAATTTAACTTTTTCATAGTCATGCCCTTCAAAACAAATACTAGTGTAAAAGTCTTGCATAATTTGTAAGTTACTATTTCCATTTGGGCTATCTCACATTCAGTCCTGCATTGGTTTATGTATGTCAGACATGTAATAGACGCATTTTGTAAGTATTGATCTTTTACTGGTTTTTACTGTTTTTTATGCTACAACTATAAATAATTTGTGTCAAACATGTGTGTATTGATTTTTATGGAGATTTTTTTTACAGATACTGTTAAGTTCCTGGTATTATTTTGTTTATATGTAAATGTGTCAATAAACATTGACATGCAATTAATCTGATAAAAAGCAATCGATTTTGCAGAGTGTTTTATTTGCAGTTATTTTTGTTAAACGTACTTTTGAAAACATGTTACACATACATTCATTTCGGAATCACATAGTTAAAGGTAACATACTTTTAATTGACCTTATAGAGATAGATATTTTCACTGTCAATAGAGAAGTATACAGGGGAAAATTACATTTAAAAGTACAAAATAATTTTGCATATTTAAATGCAAACTATAGATTAGAATCATATAAATATATATATGATTTTTCTAATTCCCAGAAGTCAGCTTTGAAGCAATATTTACTAAATATGGTTATTGAAAAGCATACCAATGAAAAAGTAAAATGTTATTGTCAATTCACTTGCTATTTACCATGGTACCAGAAAATTTTGCAGAATATTATATTCTATATTTTAAAACAAGTTTTTATTTTTATTTTTTCCTGGAATTTGCATGAATTGCACATATTAATGGCACAGCTAATATAGACGTATTTGTAAACCAAATAAATCTCTAAAGAATATAAGACTAGTTAACATAAACAGTAAATTGTGGGTGTCAACAGATAACCACAATCTATGCATATATATCCCTTTAACCTCTAACGTTACCTCAATTCTATAAATTATTCTAAAATATAAGAATACATTTCTTTTTAAATACGTAATAGATTTATTGTAATATAATACCATCTAAATATGCAAGATTATTTTTAAGTTTAGCTAATTTTATCATAAATTTATATCAGATCATTACCGCCAATATTAATAAGGTGGCCCTTTATTGGCCAAAGTAGCAATATTTTCAAAAAAAAAAATAATGATAAATAACACTCTGCTACAAAATGACACTTTTTGTCAGAACTTAAAAAGCGACCTAATAAGGGTTGTAGGCCTAGGTTAGGACATACTAAAACCGTTTTCAAAGATTTTGAAACACCTTCAAAATTTTGAGATATTTTGAAAAAAACTGTTTTAGGGTAGGTCGTAGTACTTTAGTACCTCTAACTCACACATTTTTAGACCAACTTCGAAATTTTAAACAATTGTGGATAGACAAAGAATTAAGTTTTCAGAAAATGTATGCACAAAATGTAGATCAAAAAAAGTTTTTATAAAAAGTTTCGCTTTATTTTTTATTTTTTTCGTAATTTTTCAAATTCAACAATAGTTAATTTAATTTGTTTCTATGAAAACCTATTCTTTTTTGCACAATGTTTTTATGGAAAAAAATGAGATATTACTTGTTAAAATCGGTTTATATTTGCAAAAGTTATAAAACTTTTTTGAAAAAGTTCAAAAAATTTACCTTGTAAATTAAAAATTTTACAAATATTTTTTTTCTACAGTTTTTTGTTTTTTTTTTATTATTTATATGCGCTGAAGGAGAAAATACTAAAAAAGTTGTTAATGAAAAGTTGAATAACTTTTAAAATTTTCATCCGATTTGAATAATTAAAACCATGATTTGTTAAGAACTAAATTTTCTATATATGTTGGAATAAAGTTTTATAAGCTTTCATATCAAAATAAGCAATGAAATGCGACTGAAATCAAAAAACTTGATAAATTTGGTTTTTCTTTTAGATATGCTTAACAAAAGCAATACTTATAACCAGGGAAACCAAAATATGCAAATGCATGTTTTTTCTGGTGAGTCTAATGAGCACATGGATAAGATATTTACACGTTTCAGAACTATTTAAGAATTTTGGCATCGATTTGTTAGTGCATATTTTTGCATATTTTACCCTTAAATACACATTTGTGCATATATTTGTTTTAAGAGCATATTTATGTCATATTTTGCGTTTTTAGAGCATATTTTACTGTTTAATAGCATATTTTGAGTTTATCAAAAACAAATTTTGTCTTACTTATTTTTCGCTGTTGTGTTACAGGTTTTTACTTCCTTTGTTTAAAATTCAAAATTGAAAAATAGATGGCTTTTCACCAAAAAAAGAATTTTTTTTTAAAATTTAAAATAACAATTCGAAAAAATATTTTATCCAAAAAATGAAAAAACTTAAAAAAAAAAATGTTCACCTAAAAAAAAAAAATTTTTTTCCAAAAAATTAAAAAACTGAAAAAAAATTTGTGTTCACCTAAAAATAGTTAAATTTTTTATTTTGAAGTATAATTAGGTGAAGGGTATATAAGATTCGGCACAGCCGAATAGCTCTCTTACTTGTTTTAATATAAAATAAGCACTATTCTAATAATAGCTCCATCTAAATATCAAATTTTAGTTCTAATTCAAACTTAACCGTTCTAAGTGTTAAAGAAATATTGTCTTTTAAATTTGCTCCTGTAACATCAGTTGATGTCGAAAGAACATTTTCTATGTACAAAAATATTTTCAGATTCAATAGACAACGATTTTTATTTGAAAATTTAAGTAAATTTTTTTTGGTTAAAAATTATGAAAAAGTTTGTTTTTTTAAGAGCATATTTTTTAAATTTTAAGAGCATATTTTAAAGTTTTTACTGCATATTTAAAGCGCCTAAAACGCTTTTTTTAGAGCATATTTCTGGTTTCCCTGCTTATAACTTACAAATGTATCAAAAAGGCATTTCAAAGCGTAATCAGTTTTCTTTCCAAACCCGTTAAAAAATTTTAAGTCGGACAAAAACTGACTGAGGTACAGGTCGATAATTCGACGAACATCACTGAAAAGAATTTTAAGACTAACTTCTGAATTTGAAGGTGTTTCTGAAATTTTTAGAGACAATTTGTAGTGTACTCAGCAAGACCTATAACCCAAGCTAGGCCGTTTTCCGTGTAATTTAATTCAATTAAAAATATTGCAATATTTGTATTTCCTTTTTACATTGATGTTTAAATATAAAAATTTTCTAAAATCGTTAACCCACTATAACTTGACACCGAAAATTAAGAATATTTCAAATCTCGAATTTTATATTTACAATTTTTTTTAAACGAAATTTCTAAATTTAATTCTAATAAATGCTAAATGAGGACTACAAGCGCTAATTTAAACAATTGTACCTATTATGGGTTAACGTGGAAACCGATTTGAAAATTTAGTTTTTGGAAAAAATTTGTCCACAATGTGTCGTATAACAAGTGGAAAAAATATGGATTAAAAAATATTATTACCGATTTTAACCAATCATTAGATATCCATATTTTCTGTAACTTAATAATCTATATTAAAGTTAATTTCAAAAATTTGATTTGCGGGTATCATAATTTTTCTGAAGGTTTTTGCGCAAATAAAAATAATGGCGTTCTTTTTTTTGGAAAATTTTCACTCCTTGTGGTAGTTCAACGCACCTAAAGACGCGCATTTTGAGCACATTTATCTGTAGAGCAAAAAAAAAGGACGCCATTATTTTTATTTGCGCAAAGACCTTCAGAAAAATTATGATACCCGCAAATCAAATGACATGACCTGGTTACAAACAAACTCTAATCTATATATAGAGAAAAAATAGTCATTTACCATTTATAAGTATTTTTTTAATGCGATAGAACTTAAGAAAGGGTTAACTGTCAAACGAACTATGATACTGCTCTGACCTTTTGACATTTATGATCAGTATACTCTGCCAAATCATTATGAATTGATTGACGCTTGAACAACGCTACCAATTTATCCAAATTTACTTTGAAAATCAGTCGTCGTTTCGCAACTTATAGACGAATTTTCTTATCGCAAAATTGTGTTTAGCAATGAAACTCATTTTTGCTTTAAGGTTAATTGCCGCATATGGAGTCCACAACAGACTCCATTAAATTCAGAAAAATTCCAAAAGAAAACCTTGTTCGTGTTAGCCGTAACATACATCCAGTGCTCGATAAAGTGGACCAAAATTGGACGTCCAGTATTTGCTTTGTCAAAAATAGCAGCGTTGGCCATATGTTCGAAATTATTTTCAAATGTTAAAATTTTTCGCACCCCTCTGTGAGGCGTTGCAATTTGATGGTCATATGAGAGTACCAATGAGATATCATAAATTTGGAATTTGATATAATTTAATGAAAGAATTTTTTTGTTTGTATAATATTCTAGTAGGTTAATGATGTTAGACAATTTTTACATTTAAACATTTCTTCGTAAATGTAATAAATAATGCTTTTGTTTTACCCAAAACTCGAAACTTCAAATAAAATTTGCAACTTCTAAAAGTTAGGCGATCTTACTCAAATTTCAAGTATTTGGTTTCTGGCTATTGTCAAACTTGCATCAAAAATATATGAAGTGCAAAATATACCAATACCAATTGTATTTATACTGTTTACTGTTTACTTTATTAAGAGAATGTTAGTGTTCAATAATGATATAAAATATAGTACAGAAATTAAATTAAAAGTTTATAATTAAATTTAATTGCAATCCAGAATAACTAAAAAACTTGTTTTTAGCCTGGTTTTATATTATGAATTTCTAAAAAATTTTAAAAACAGTTGTTGACATTTATTAACCGCGACTTATTTACTACGAAGTCTTCACAAATAGCCTAATTGAAGTGTAAATTATCTACGAAATTAATAGTTGCTTGAATTATCAAATATATTTGTTATGATTATTAATTTCAATAAGGAATAAAATTATGAGCGTAATATTGTAAAGGTGCTGTAATATTTGCTGTTAACACTTGTTAAATTACTTATATTTCCTGCCACCTTTCAGTATAACTTGAATTAAAGCCAAAATATAATTTATTTATTTACTATGCGAACATATGAAATCAATTATCTAATTGGTTTGCCACAATGTTGATAAGCAAACGAAAATAAAAGTTATAAAAAAACATATACAAAATATTCCAACGTAAAGTACCCACATTTCTCAAGCACACCTTGATATTTGTAATATAAAAAATTAAAACAAACATATAAATAAATAGCAAAGAAATTGAAAACAGTATTTGATTTAGTAAGCAAGTAAATAAACAAAAAATCTGAAGGCATAAATAAATATTTGGAGTAGATAAAAGGTAAGCTAGAAAATAAATAAAAGAAGGTAATATTAAAATTTTTTAATCCGCACATGCTTTTATAGCAGCAGTAGTTAAATTAATAAATAATAATAAACTGTAATGAAATATTTTAAAAGTAATATATAGGAACACAAATAAAGACTAAATTATAACTTTTAGCTTTAATCTACTTATAACCAACACTTGCCAGTTAGCTTATATTATTTTATACTTATAAAAGTATGTACTTTTAAATATAAGGATCTATGTGCCCGAGATTGTGAAAGTGATCTAAGTTAAATTATAATAAAAAAAATAATAAAAATGATGCAAACAATTTTAGCGATATGAAATTTTATTTAAATATTACAAAAACTGCTCTGCAATATGTTTATTGAAAGCTAATTTTGCTGAAACATGTTTATAAAATTATGTTGCAGTAGAAAGTTAATGAAATTAATGCAGCAAAATGTTTATGAAAAGTTGTTTTATTTTAAAAATTGTTTAGAATAAAATAAACCAGTTAGCGACTTGTTTTCTCTAAAAAATTATTGCTAGAATTATATACAAACAAAAAGTCCAACAACAAACAAAATTTCATAAAATTTTTGAGTAGAACGCATTAATCTGGTATCTATAAATGCTAGTCCCCTGAATCAATTTTAATTATCAATGACTCAAACCCAATTCTTTAAATGCCTCAAATCGAATAAAGTATGACTTAGACCATTATTATAATAACTGACACATGAATACCACCTACACATACATATAAAATGTTCAAATAAAACTTAGTCCAACTATATATTTTTTTGTTGTACATAATACATAGTGGTACGACAGCACAGCAGCAAATCTAATTTTTTTGTTATACATTTTATTTCTACGTATCTTAAGCCCGGCAGCAATAAGTAATTAGAAAATTTACCTAAGGACTTAGTTAAAAGAAAATAAAAGAGAAATAAAGATGAAAAAAATTACAACACACTAAATAGAATCTAAAAGAACAACACTTGCTACAGGATAATGGAGGAGAAACTCGGCAACAAATCCGTATAAAATAAAAGCAAAACAACAGGACTTCAACCAACTTTAAGGATGTTTAAAAACTACTAGAAATAACAGTTGGTGTACACGAATATAGCTTCATATACTTAGTTCTATGTAGCTATACCTGTACGATATCTGTAGAATAATAAAACTTCCACTCTGCTTCAAAGCAGCAAACGGCAAAGCAGCATTAAAATCTGCACATATTTTTGCAAACACTAAATAAGAGATGAAGAATAAAGTAAAATAGTTATAAGTGAAAAATTTGAAATTTAGTTCATCTTTATAAATTTACTCGTAACTCTACATTTGCTGGTATAAAAATAATATTATTTGTAGGATTAAAGTTTTTAAGCCTTGATATGAAGTTAACATTTTTTTTCTATTTAGTCTTTCTGCAATTTCTATTTCATGATGCTGCTGGCCGAGCAACAACAAAGCAACTGGACGATGGAAGGTTGGCTGTTAAAGCGCATTGCTAAAGGAAAAATTAAAAACTAGTAAAGATGAAAAAAAGCAATCGGTGTTTTTTAAAAGTACTGCCTGCCATAAAAACAACAACAACAACAAATGCCAGATTTCTACAACACTTTCTATTCAGCAACACCAGTAGAAGTAGTTGTTGCAGTTGAAGCATACAATAATAAAAAAACAACTACTACTACTACAAAGTTTATCAAGTACTTTGTCGATACAAATGAAAAGATAAAAGTGCAACTGTATAGATTAATTTACATTCTCTATATTGAAGTTATTTAAATGATTAAAACAGACATCAATGACATAATGGAATGGCTAGAATTTACAATACTCTAGTTAGGTGTAAGAAAAGAAAACATATTTTAAGAAAAATTTTAATAAAAATTAAAATTTAAGTATTAATTAAAAGTACTTAACTTTAATTAACATATTAAAATTGCGTTATAAATAGATCAGACCTTAAATATAAACTTAAAAAGGCTTAAAAATAATAAAATATATTTGATAAACTATAAGTTTATGAGATAGATTTTGAGTGGATGCCCGAAAAAGGATGTTTCTCATATCATGTCCTGATGTTCTCATAACTACTCTTCTCTTATATGTTTAAAATTAATTGAATTATTCGAACAACTTAAATTTTTTAAGTAAACTGAAATAATTTTTTCCCTTTGTCAGGTCATACACAGAGAAAACAGATTCGTGTTCACAACCGAATTTGTCGCCAATCGAATTCTGTCGGTTACACGTACTATCACTAAATTCGATTACAATAACTGAATATGTGGTACTCATACAATTCTATTGCTGAATTTATGGTTCACTCAACTGTTTAAAAATACTAATTCTGTAGAAAGAACTGAATCTCTCAGTAGGGATAATTAATATATTTTGTTGCATTTATGCATTAAATTAAACGCTATTTTTTTCTTTTTCTGCTATTTATTTGCAATAAAAGAAATATTTAGTACCAAAAGTTTATAATACATTTAGGCGAATAGTAATTTGTAAGGTATAGCTTGAATAATCTTGAATGACGTCTCTTATGTTGTCTGTTTTGAAATGTCATGGTGAAAACTAAGGCAAATCTAGAAGTATTGAGATATAAGATAATAATATATCAGAAATTACTTTCTACTCGAACAATGCATGTAGTTTTTTCATATAGTTTTACTTACAGAAACCAATCCAGAATGGATGATAGCACAGAGTAGTTCCTTTTTCCTTGAAAGTATGTACTTTCTGTAGTATCAGAATAATTGCTGTTAAGAACCCAATGAAAATTGTAGAACTCGTATTTATTTCTGACACAATATTTTGAGAATGTATATTTGGTATTACCTTTCTTCCATCTGCTAATACACTAATTTTATATGTTTATTATTAATTATATTTTTGTTATTTGAAAAAATAATGAATAAATTTTATTTAAATAATTTATTTATCAATGTCAAACCAAAACAATCAACACACAATTTTTTGTCGGTAGAGTGCACTGAATTTGTATTTTTTTCGATTAGTATCATTAATATTTGGAACCAAAGACTATAATGCTGAATTCAATTCTGTTCTCGTTGCCGAATTAATACGATACAATTTTAATATGTACAAATCGGTTACAATAACCAAGTTATGAATTGTTGCAACCTTAATTCGATTACATTTATGTTTTAACACTTATGAATATAGAAAATCTGTTGAATTTATAATCTTTTAAATATAACAATTAAAATTCGGTTCATCATATTCATTATTTTCAATCACAACCGATTTCCAATGGATCTGTTTTCTGTGTGTACATAAAATTATATCGTCTAATTAATAAACCTTTAATAACATCACTTATAAGGAATTTAAGATCATATGCTGCATCTATTTGGATGTAGTTATCATCAATATCATTCTCATTATCAATTTCGTATATAAGTTTGTCATTCCGTTTGAAATTTCTACACTTTAAATTTGTTACCATATAAAATATATAAACACAGAGAAAACAGATTCGTGATAGCAACCGAATTCGTTGCCAATCGAATGATTCGGTTGCACACATAGAATTTTTCAGTTTTAACAACAGAAAGTCAGTTGATAAAGAAGAATTTCGGTTGAGGCAACAAAACTTTTGTTACCGCTTCCAAAATATTGTAGCCACAACTGAAAAATTCGGTCACTAAGATAGAATCATTCGATTGGCAACAAATTCGTTTGCTATCACGAATCTTTTTTCTCTGTGTACGATTATAGATAGCGGAGTTGATATAGCCATGTACGACTGCCCGTCTATCCGTCTGTATGTTGAAATCAAGTTTCTGTAGCCCCCAAATAACTTGCTGACATGTTTCATACATCGATATATCCGCTATACTTCCGGTTCGGTTGGTATTTAAAATTGAGAAAATCGGTTAACAAATGGCTGAGATATAAGACTACCTCGATTTTTTACCTATATTTTTTTTACCTATTTGATCTATTTCAGGATGTCACTATGTCACTAGTATAAAAAATGTGGATATCTAATGAAAGGCCTTTACAACAACAGCATAATAATTTGAACTTGTAATTTTTCAAAATCAAGAAAAATATTTGTTTACCCGATTATTTTTTTTAAAAATATTTTTTTTAAACAAAAATAATAAATATGAACTAAATTATATTTTTTCACTAATAACATATTTTTCAGATAAAAATAAAAAAAAAATTGTTGACAAAAAATATTTTCGTTCTTTATCTTAAAGTATATTGTGGTATTTAAAATTCGGCACAGCCTTGTTTTTGTTTTGTTATATGCAGTAATTAAAAGATTTTTTCGTTAATCGAAATTTTAATTTCTTGGAAATTGTTCATAGTAAGTTAAATAGATGATATTTACAATGGACCTTGACAATATAGATTGTTGATGCCGACCTTGGCAGGTTAGAAAATGCACACCAATTTGCCAATTGTATAAAACTAATTTACAGTGGTATTTTTTGAATTATTTCTTAGTAATTATATATGCCGTAATTTTTACTAAAATCGACCTAACCCTTAAATCTTGAAGGTCATGAGTAAAATTTTGGAATTTCGAATGAATATATAGCGAAATATTAAACTTTTCTTGTAGACTTTTATGAAACTTGAGAAAAGTATATCCCAAAGTTGCAATGACAGAATAAAAAAATAGAAATTAAACCTTAAAGGCTTGTGGTAAAAATGACACGAAACTTTTAAAACCATTAAAAGCACTTTCAATTTGCAAGTTGCTAATCAAACTGTTTCATATAATTAAAAACACTAAATAATTTAAGTATTTTTTTTAAATTTAATTTGTGAAATGTGCATTAAAAAGTAAAAATAATTATTTTAATTAAAATTTTAATAAAAAATTAGTTACGTTAATTATGCAAAAATCATTGTTCAAAATGGGTTAATTTACTTTAAGTTTTTTTTGATTAGTAATATTCAAATTGAAAAGCTTTTTCATGACTTTAAAAGTTTGGTATCATTTTGCGTTTAATTGGTTAATTTCGATTATTCCACTATTATTATAAATATTGGACGTTAAGATATATTTTTCTAATATTTTATAAAAATCCATCCAGAAATAACTAATCTTTCGATATATTTTAATTATAAATTCCAAATATTGCAAAATTTTACATTTGACATTCACCATTTATGGGCTAATGATATCCGATTTTAATAAAAGTTAGCTGGAATAAAATATTTTGAAATTGGCTTTATTTAAAATTCATTATTTCTGGGACACTCTAATGTACATATATGCCAAATTTTACTTAAGGTACACTATCGTTCACATACTGCATCTGTAAGTATTTGTTACAGAATGTAAACAAGGTTACGTATGATTGATATATAACATACATATTTATGACCTAATTCAATATTGCACATACGTTTAGGTGAACAATTATTGGAGACACCAGCAAATATTTTATGTTTAAATTATTCAGTAGTAGTAATTATTTTATTGAATAATTGAACTAGCGCAGGCCTACTGTTAAGGATACAGTATAATCGTTTTAAAAAAAACTTTTAAGATTTCGATGTCAGTTTTTTTTTTTTTTAAATAACAAATATTTTTCTCTGAGTGAAACAAATAGTCTCCAATTAAAATAAAATTGTTTCATATAAAAAAAAACAAGTAAGAAAGTATGGCCCGACCATATAAGACCCTACACTAAGTAAAAGAGCAAAAACATTTTTCTTTTAAAATTTCAATAATTTATATTTTTGAGTGATTTTCGGAAGTGGGCCTTATATGGGAGCTATGACCAATTATGGACCGATCACCATGAAATTAGGTAATGTGAGTTATGTCTATATTGCAGTTTACTATGTTGAATTTTATCAGTATACCATTATTTTTAAGCGATTTATGCACGTTAAAGTGATTTTCGGAAGCGGGTATATATGGGAGCTATGACTAATTATGGACCGATCGTAACAAAATTTGGTGACATGAATTTTGTATATATAGAACTTATTTGGAGAGCAATTTGTGAGGATACATATATAAATTAAACATTTATGACCGATAAAGTCCAATTTCGAAAGAACATTTGTATGGGGGCTATGTGAAATAATGGACTGATTTTAGCCAGTTTCAATAGGCTTGGTCATTGGCCCGAAGAAAATAATATGTACCAAATTTTATCGAAATATCTTCAAAATTGCGACCTGTACTCTGCGCACAAGGTTTACATGGACAGCCAGCCAGTCAACTAGACGGACGGACGGACATCGTTTAATCGACTCATAAAGTAATTCTAAGTCGATCGGTATACTTTAAGGTGGGTGTTAGGATATATATTTTTGGGCGTTACAAACATCTGCACAAACGCATAATACCCTCCCCACTATGGTGGTAAATTTTGAACCAGAGTAACCAATGCGATACTGAAAATAATAATTGTTTAAGGCGTACCAAGTAGGTATATTTGTCGCATCTTTCCCATTCTAAAAATATTTTGTGTATGTAGATAACCTTACATCAGCAAGTTCCTTTCAATTATAATTTATCTCTATAATATTCTGTTGATATGTTTGACAAAAATAGCTTCAGCAAAAATGCTTTTCTAAATTACTTACACTTGTGAAATATTTTGTTTGGGTCTATATGTCAGTGAGTTTTCTGCAGATTACTTTAATAAAGTTATTTAGGATAATATTTCTTATTTTTCATAATATTATATTAAATACAGAACCATATATTTAATTTAATGATATGGGAAATAATAAATATTATCCTTACTGAAATTGTGTTCCAAGGTGAGAAAAATTCCAAACCATTCCTTTATCACATAGACGCTGTTTAACCAAACTATTTCTCTTTCACATCCATATCAATATCTCATTTGGGAAATAAAATGAATCTGAAATATTCGGAAATTTTGTCTCAATTTGCAATCATCAAAAATTTAAACAAATCTAATCTAAAATATGGCGCCTAATATAAAGCGCCAAATTAAATTTATAGCTCGAATAAAAAATTTATATATCATTAGGCTTGCTTGAGTTTATTATTTGAATATTCAATATATTAGTTTGCTTTTAAAATCATAACGAAGTCAATTTATTAAAAAATTCAAAAATTGCTAAAATAATTCTGCAATAAGAATATTTAAATATTCTTTGTACATTATTCAATAAATTTACTTACCAATTCATAAAAAGTCTAATTCCTCTTAATTATTCTATTTGAAAATTCTGCATTTTGTAATTATGTTTTAATATGAACATTAATGTATTATTTTGTTTTCATTATTGTATTAAATGCATATATGTTTATAAATATTTAAATTTTCCTTTTGTTTATAAGAATTTCTGTTTCTTGTTACCAAACTTTCTTTAAGACATTAATAATTATTAAAATCATGACAAGTCAACATTCAAGTTGATTAAAGAAGTAAACCAACACCAAGAAATAATAAATCACATACAAGTATACACAGAAAAAAGAATGCAGAATGCACACTCTGAAATGCAATTACAAAAATAAAAGGATTTCTTTTTTTTATTTGTTTAATTTTTCACCAAAAGCACAAGTTGCATGACAATTTTAAATGAATTTTTACCACTTTTTTTAAAAACCTTTTTTATAGGTTGTTTTTGTTGCACAAAAAGGTAAATGAACTTTTTGTTTGCGGAAATACTTAATACACCAACAGGGGTTTTTATATATTTATTTTATAGGTTAAAAAAGATGCAAGATATGTCAATTTAAAACATTCCGAAGTAACACTTTTTTTCCAAAACTTTAATTGTTTTAAACATTTTCAAGTATTTCAAAATTTGATTTTATTTTTAATGAAATAATTTTAGTAAACTTTATTTTCATTTTTCATATGAAATTGAAGTTATTTTTCTTCCAGTAAATAATTTATTTTCATTTGTGTTATTTTTGTTTTATCCTTTTTTACACCCAACACGTTCGTTTGCTTTTAGAGCAAATTATCAACTAAAAGTTTTTCTTTATATGTTTGCACTAGGATTGTTGTATGTAGAGGATATTCGGGAGTTTTTCCTACATTTTATACACGAATTTGTGGTAAGTTTTTACAGAATATACAGCTGTGATTCCGTTGGATGAATAATAAATAATCGTGCATAGCTATACATCGGGTAAAATTGTGTTGTGTATTTTATTCTTCTCTTTTTTGAAGTCTCTACTGTGTTGAATGTAACGGTGGTGAATGTAAAATAATAATAGTCATTTGTATATAGGTTATTGGCTTAGAGCAAATAGTGTGGAGAGAGAGAGAGCGAAAACTTTTTTTGAAGAGAGTATGAGAACATCAAAACTACCCTTTTTAAAGTATGACGTAGTTAATTTTTTGACATTCAACAAGTGTTAGTAAATTTGTATATTTTATGCATCATTATTTCTTTGTGTATAACAGTTTTATTTGTATTTTGTATACTTAATAGTGGTGAATAAAAAGATGTTAACGTTTTCATTTCCTTCCTTTTTTATATAGACTTACTAAAAAGCTACACAAATTTTCGGCAGCAAATTTTATAATTCTTTTGTAGGAAAAATTAAAACTATCCAACAAATATATTTTTTTTTTAAATACGACAGCTGTAAAATGTGACCATGAATTCATACTCTACCGGAGATTGTACCTTTCTTGCCGATGTCATGGTACTTTCTTGATAGGAATATTTTGTTCAATCTTTCGTTTTAGTTTAAACATTAATTATTTTTGATAGACAACATATTTTACTTATTTTCACATTAATTTAAATAGAACGATCACAGCCATGAAAAAAATCAATAGCTTCCTTTAGTTGTGTTTAGGGTTTGGGGTTTCCCGGATAATTTTATTTCTCGGGAAACGGTAATGAAAAATTTCCCGGGATTCCCGGGAACTTCTTTTCAACTAGAAAAATAAGTAAAAAAGAATATTAATTTAAAAAAGTGTTTCATTTTATTAAAAGAAAATTAAAAACAATACATTACAATTCAATTCTACCAACATAAAACAAAAAAATCTGATTAAAATATTTGGAGATCATTTGTTACTATAAAATTAAATATTAGCGATATAGTATAAAAAAATTTTATAAATTGTGCTTGTACCTTTATAATTCGCTGCCGATCAATATGTTAATTGCATTTGTAATTTCCCGGGCGGGAATTCCCGGACCCCAAACCCTAGTTGTGTTGTAAAAATAAATTGGTTTGAAAATTTTCAGGAAATAAAAAAAAGAAAAAAATATTTTATCAAGAAGTTATACGGGAATAAAAAATGAATAAGGGTACTCATTTAAACGCTTAATTTTCCCATTAGTGCAAATGTGCAAGTTTGCGCGACGTATTTCATGAACCTACATTTTTTATTTTGTGCAAGTTTATACAGAAAATTTATATGTGATATAATGTCAAATAAAAATAAATTCAACAAAAGAATTTACAATTTTTTTTTTCATATTGTATAAATTTTAATTCTAAAATTGTTGAATGAAAGGTAAGTCTGTGGAACAAACATTGGACAATTTTGTTTATATTCTAGCTGTTGGTTAATGTTTTCAAATACAATGCCATTCAATCCAATCATCCTGTTCCAAATTTACACAATTTTCACATGCACAAAATTTTAATACTTTATTTGATTTTTATTATACCCTTCACCTTCGTGTTAAGGGTATATGCATAAGTTTGTCATTCCGTTTGTAATTTCCACAATATAATTTTCCGACGCTATAAAGTATATATATTCTGGATCCTTATAGATAGTGGAATCGATTAAGCCATGTCCGTCTGTCTGTTGAAATCAATTTTCTGAAGACCCCAGATATCTTTGGGGTCCAAGTCTTCAATAATTCCACCAGGCATGCTTTCGAGATGTTTCCTATATAAAATCTGCAAAATCGTTCCACAAATGGCTGAGATATGACGAAAAAACCAGGACAACCTCGATTTTTGACCTATTTTTGATATCTGGGTTACTAAGTCAATAATATAGACAATATGGATATCTAATGATAGATATTTCAAAGACCTTTGCAACGACGTATATAAGACCATAGTAAGTTGGTCAAATTCGGAAAAAATATTTTTGAACCCGATTTTTTTTCACCAAAAATTTTTTTTTTTAAATTTAAAAAAAAAAATTAAATTTAAAATAACAAATTTTTTTCCAAAAAATTAAAAAACAACTTTGGAAAAAAAATAAATTTTGTTTACCAAAAAATATTTAAAATTTGTATTTTGAAGTATAATTTGGTGAAGGGTATATAAGATTCGACAAACAGCCGAATATAGCTCTCTTACTTGTTATTTCTTATAAATAAATGTAAACAAAAGCAGCTGATTCATCAAATGTACAATAAATTCAAGTTTGCGAGTCTAAATTGTCTCGCAAACTTATCGGAGTTGTGCAACCGAATTTCCATAAATTTTTTGACAGTTCATTTGCTAGAGTGTAAAAATACACAGATTGCAAAGTTTACGATGCATTTAAGCGTTCACATGAGGACCCTTAATATTTAAGTAAGAATTGTGCTAAATTCCCAATTATTAATAAATTCACTGAAATTTATTGTTGGGGGATAAGCTCGTTCCTATGCAAGTTCCAAGTTCACTGGTTGCTTAGGCCAGCTCATCAGGAAACTTTTTCCCAAAAGGCTTTAGAAAATCTAAAATTATAAAGTAAACTGTGAATTTCAATTTATTGTACGGACAGTGTCTTAAGAATTCTTTCTGTCTACATGAAGATATGACATATTTTTCAAATATCATGCTTAAGTTTGAAACTATTGTACTTAATGCGCTACCAAAAATAAAAAATTTAAATGACATTTATAGAAACACAACTAAAACTACATAGGCACTAATACTTCAGTAAATAAATCATTGCTAAAATCTAGAACTTTCACGAATCACTTTATTTTAAAATACAACTCAATTCTTACTTGTTATATTTAAAGTCAACACAGTCAAACAAATTTCTTAGTAACATCATACATATGTATCTAAATTGTTGTTTAAAAGATTTACAGTGTGTCGCATAAGGAATTTTCATTATATATTTACTCCCAGTCCATATAAATAAAAAAAGAAACTTCATAAATCTACACAAAATTGTACAAAATAATTCTGTGAACATGATAAACAGGATTATGCACGACTTAGCACACAATTTAAACATAAATTAGTTACGCCCTGGTGACACAAATGACAAAAATCTTTGTTTCTAATACAACACAGTTCTAAGTGGGTATGTGTGTGAGTGATTTTTTTTTCTTGGTAAATAACAAAAAGAGATTACCTAACAGTTTTACATAGATATATATAAAATACAGGAACATTTAACTTTGTATTAAAACAAAATAAACTTTTTTGGAGTATTTTTGAGTAATATAAGTAGCGTTTATTTAAAATAATTATAATTTAAATAATACCCCAGCTGGTAGATTATTGTGAATGTCGGTGAGTATCAGAAACAGTTTGGTTTAAAACTCAGAGCAACACATAAAATGTATACTCCTTCTCGTATGGATTTTCTCGAAATACTTATGTGTTTTATTTAAATTTTACCAAAGAACGTACAATTATTCTCTCGGCTATATCTCCGAAACCAATTAAAATTCTGTGTTCCCGCCTTCTGCTCAATTGTAGCTATGGACTAGGAGAAAAATGTGTAAAACAAACTAACCCGAAAAAACTGTGTCTACCGTGTCAAAATTGCAAAACTGTCGAAAAATTATAATTTTTTATATATTTTTTCACCAGTTTTCGCTCATAGCTGCCAAACTATGGGAAATTCATGAGAAAATATTCCTTATAATATAATTCATAATTTTTCAGAACATTATAATACTGAAAAGTAAAAGATTCACAAACTAGTAAAAGACAAGTGGTTTCGATAAGTACTTTGAAAAATTCTACACGAGCAGTCGATGTTTTCAAAAATGTTGCACTGTTATTTAACAAATTGATCAGTAAAATTTAAAGCTGATGTAGATCTAATCATTTGCCCATATAAGAGTTCATGCTAATTTGTATGTATTTTTAAAACACCTAAATATTGTGATATTTTACTAAGAATCCAACACATACATAAAATACTATTTAAATGCTTTTTATTCATAAAATGCATTCACATTATTTTAAATAATATTTTGTGAGTATTTCGAACTTGCTGCTTTAAATTATTTTTTTTTTTAATTTATAAGAGTATAATTTGTATAAATAATTTAATATATGTGTGTGGATTAGTATGGTCCCGTTCATATGTTTATTCGATGCGACCATTTCTCAAAATATTTGTGCCGCGGTCAATAGTTGGTGAGCTAAATCAATGTATAAAATGGTGAATTTCAAAAAATGGAAATCACCGTTTCTATGAGTTTATACGAGATTTGTAACATATTATTTTAAACAAATTACTTTAAATAATTTTATGAAAAAATTTAAAAAAATTTACAAAAGTTCGAAAAATGTTGAGCTTACAAGAACATACAGCGTTGAAAGTGCGCTTGAAACACCTATCAGCCATATTTTATATGTCTCCTTTGCGTGATATAAGAAAAATGTAAAACTTTAAAAAGTATTTTCTTATCCTTTGGTCAAGCTCACTATATACTAAACCCAGGACTAAAATTTTGATAAACATTAAGTCAAAATAAATTAAATTTTTATTTTAGCTGGAAATTTTTTAAAGCACCAAAGGCAGCAAATGTCTAATTTGTAAGTTGAACATGTCTACATATACATTTTTTATGCAATATTTTTACCTATTTTATTTTAATATTATTAACAAGTATTACATGTTTTTCTATATCATATTTATGCTTTTAATTATTACATTTGACATCGAAAAATATTTAATTATTATGACTATTTTTTTTTTAATTTCATATAAAAAAAGACTTTTTATTCATAAAATTGTTTGAGTGAATGGGTTTGTGAATGGAGATTGCGTGTAAATATGTTTTTGTTGAAAAAAAAAAATGAAAAAAATTATATTATATTATAAATATATGTGTCTTATTTATTTTGATTTAATTATATGAAAACCTTTTAAACTGTATGTGACATTGCTTTGGTTTACGGTGAAATTCAATGCTTTTAAACAGATATCCCTGTCGAAGCAAAATAAAAATTAGTTTAGATATTTATGGTGCTAAGTTGCAACCATAATTTCAAAGATTTTGAGAAACGTAACTAAATAAAATACATTTTCTAGTCCTCTTTAGTGCTTGATTTGTCAACAAAAATGACATAATTTATATAGACAGATCTTAGAGAAACAATAAAACTTCCTCATTCTGCTAGTGAAAATCAAAATATCTCAAAATTATCTAAAAGTTTTGAAATAGAAATAAGTTATACGAGCTAATTACTTTTAATATTATTTTACTAATTCTATAATATTTAATGCGCGCTTTTGTAGTGTTTACTGTATATGAATGAAATTGTAGGTTTGTAGTTGAATGACTACATACACGGCTTAACAACATTACTAACATAATTAAAAATATAAAAATAATATAAATAAAAAAATGTTGAATTAAAAAAAAAATAAAAAAAATGGCATATACTACATAGTTACAGATACAATTTAACAAGTGCTGGTTGACAAGAGTGTATTTGAAGGCATCACTGTGTTAAACAGATGCAAACATTGCAAAATAAACAACTAATTATGCAATGTTTTGAAATCAAATAATAAAAACAACAAAATTATTTACAACCAGCAAAAGGTTTCGTGGCAAATTATTTTATAGGATTACATTGAAAATAATTAAGATTAAATTTAATTATTAATATTTCAGTGTTAAAGTTGTGGGAGAAAATGAGCAAAAAAAATATTAAAAGAGAAGAGAATACTTTATAAAATAACAAAATCTTTAATATTATGATTAATAACAAGACAAAATTATCAGGTCCCTAAAAATTTGTCATAACACTAATAAACAAGTTATATACCAAAGACAAATATACATAGAAAGGAAACTCTTCTAACAAAGACCCAACTTAGTTGTCAAAACCCTATGTATTGAGTAGGTATTAGTGTTAGTATTTTTTTCATTTACATTTTTCCTGTTGTATCCTAGCAGTTCTACGAGACTGTCCCGAACTAATGATTTTACCAATCATTTAACACATGCATTTGGATTATAATGAGACTGTCCGATAGCTGGTCCAAAGTAGTTAACGCATTGGATTCACATAAAAGTTACATAGAGTCAGTTACCTTACTGGTTACATGAACAGTAACATAACTAGTTGTTTTACCATAACCTATTGACCTCAAATAGTCAGTTAAAAAGTCATATCCTAAACAGTTCAATATCCGATAGCTTCCCTGTAATCAGCCTAGGACCATATGTCTCTGTGTCAACACTACTTCTCTACATACAAATGCACTAGTTCAAATGTCGACAAACTTTCCTTTAAGCGTCAGTAGATGAACGTTAGAGACAATAGTTCTAGTGCATTTTTGGTGACATTGTCGAAGATCGCGTCAATAGTTTGTTTTTTTTTTTATTATGCTGTGTAGTCAATAGGTATTGAAAGTAACTACCTAGTCAATAATGATACAGTCTACTGGTGGATTTTTAATGACAAGCTAATGTTAAATGTCAATAGAAGATTTCATTGGCTGGGGTACATATGGTAGTAGTGATGCTGACAATATCAATAGTAAATCACTACAAATTTACTATTGGCATTCCCTGCAGGGTTGTAAACAAACATTCCTCCGACTACTGTCCTTATTAAAATGCTGTACAAAATAAACATTTAACGTGACTACACTACAGGATACTTAGAGACACTAAAGCGACAATTTACTTCTCGATAGGTTAAGCGCAATGTCCGTATACTTATACAAGAAGAAATTAACTATATGAGAATTGTAATAACACAATTTGCACGAATTACTCACAGAAAGTACAAAACAATCGTTTAAAGTTACTGGATTACTTTGAGGCACTAAAGTGACAATTGTCTTCAAGCTACATTAGATGGGTTGAATAAAGTAAGCAATTAACTTTTCTCTGCACTGCAAAGAGAATACGTGTCAATTACCCAAAATATATAAATCGGAGTCGACCAAGTGATCAGACATTAGTGAGAATTACTGTCTACAAGGGATATATTGACTACTTTCTTAACTGCTGGAATATGCTACAAACATAAATAAATACACATAGATAGAAAACTCTACTGCCAAAGACCTAACTCAGTTGTCAGAAACCTAAATGGTGAAAACATAGAGAATATACATAGAGCGGAAACTCTCCTGTCAAAGACCTAACTCATTTGTCAAAAACCTAAGTGGTGAGAATGTATTAGTAGTTAAAACTATGTGAAAACAAAAACAACAACCGTATGTGTGATTATTTTGAGTAATTTTTTTGTTTGAGTTTTTTTCTAGTTTCCGCTCTATGTTCTCTATGGGTGAAAATTCGTGTGAAAAAAGACAATGTTATTTTCAGTAATTTTTATGTTTGAGTATTTTTTTCATTTCCGCTCTAAAATCCATCACGTTTAGATTCCCTATAAGTTTTTGAAACAGGAATTTTAGAAATTTATGTAAAATTTTAAAAATCAAATATTATTTTAAGCAGTTTTTCAAATATCTATTATCTATTATCTTGTATTTTTACTGCAGAATGTTGCTGGGTTTATTTTAATATTATAAATTAAATATGAAAAAATCAAAGCTATTAATTTGCTCTAGCTTTAAAATATCTATGTTAAACGTATAATTAATATTAAATTACATACATACATATTAGGATGGTTCCAAAATTATTGATGTTATCTCTTAAAATTACAGATTTAATCATTAATCCCTAAATGTTTGCTTGTGGCTTTGTTTTCTATGTGCGTAGGAAAAATTAGCATCGTATCTGCAGTTTCCAATTTTTTATGCTGTTTTAAAAAACAAAAATTTCGTAATTTTGCTAAAAATATTATTCTTAAATGACTGTCGGATTAAAAAAAGGTAATTTAAAGGTAATTTTTATTGCAGAATTTCGTTTTTGAATACGCGAATTTATGTTGTGTAACTTCCTCCATTTTCGAAATAAGGGTATATCTAGAAAATAAGGGCTAACCTTTTTGTAGTCATCAAAAAGATTTCCAATACTTAGTTCTTCTTATGTGTGTAACTTAAAATTATTGTCCTTTCTGAACAGATTTTGATATCTTCACATTGACAAATTGCTAATTTAGCAGCAACAATATAAGACTGTTGACATTTACTTCTTTCTCATCCGAACTAAATCCTATTGCAGATATTTGGCGAATTATAAATGTTAAACAAATTTTAATTAAAAGCAAAAAAAAAAAACAAAATACGATCCAACTGTGGGAAATTGTACAGATAGCTTATTGAGACATTCCAATCACGTTACTCATTAGTTGAGTCCTTTTGCAGTTCATTGGAAAATATGTGTTTTCTTACATAAAACACTATTAAATTAATTTAATTTGTCCAGTTATTATAAACACAATTTTACACATATTAACCTTTTATTTGTAAATAACACCACTTTTGTTTTTGGGCAAACTTAGTATGAATACACACCTAAATATTGCCATGCAGCAAAAAATTTTAATAGATTTAATATTGAATTACAAAAACAAACACCAGCTACAAATCATATTAATAAACTTTAACCTTTATGACATAATAAAATAATTATTAATTCAATCAGATTTCCTTGCTTAAGTCAATTGTTGCTTTCATATCATGCCACATGCATAGTTAAGCACTTTGTAGTGGCAAGTGTTTGAAAACCCTTTCGACTTTAATTCCAATTTAATCCATATAAATACATTTTATACCATACAAATGCTACTTGCCATTATTATTTGCTCTTCCTGTACACTTTAATTGACCATAATTGCTTTAAGGATCTAATGTAATTGACAAGGTAATAAACTGAATTTATTACTAAATTGTAAGATGACTTTATAGAATATTTTTAATTTTTCTTTTGTGTGTGTCTGTCTGCCTCTCTTCTCTGTAAAATGTTCAACACTGGGTTAAGAGTTAAGAGTTAAATTTTGTCGGTCGTACAATGTAAAGTATTAATAGCACTATTAGTATAAAAACAATTTAAAAGCAATTAGTAGTTTAAGTGACGAGTATTAAATAGATAGACACAAGAATAAAAAGGAAAGAACAGCAATAATTGGGAATATCCGGCAAAATGTTTGCAAATATGAATGTATATACAGACGTAGTGATTGGAGATTGTATAGATAGAGACACTTATTCAACATTTCTTACTAGTTGTAATTGGTTAAATGTTTGTGATGCCTTTTCAAAGGAATCCAAGTTTTTTTTCTTTTGCTGATTTAGCATTTTTTCGGAAATACACTTGTAATATTTTTGTTTGAAGTTATATTTTTTTTTTGTCGGAAATAACATATTTATTTAAAATTTCGTTTAACGTTAAAAAAAAAATAGATTTTATGTTACGGAAGTATGCTTCAGAGCAACTTGTGTATGCAAGTGAATTAAATCAGCTGTAGCTTGATAAATAGTCAATATTCGATAAGAGAAAATGTAATTTCATACATTAATTCTCTGTGTAAATAAAAAAAAGAAAAAAAAAATAGATTTGTATATGTTTACCATAACCACTTTAAAATGTTTACAGGTTTTTTTAACAATATTATGGTCACTGTAATTATGTATATGATTGCGGTAACCATAATATGTTTAAGTTAGCATTCACATGCTTGTAGTTATCATATATATGATTGTACCCAGCGGCGAAAATAATTAGTAAGCAGGCCTTCTGGAAGGCCTTATTTAGCAGACACAAGGACTTATTGACCCATTCCATACTCATACATTTTTTACACACGATGTCCTAGCCAGCCAAGGCCTTATTTAATCCAATAATGACCAAGTAAAAAATTCTCCAACCGCTTTGTCCAAGAATTAAAGCAAAACTATTTTAAGTTTACTTCTTTTTTTATCTTCACTTTTTGCATTTTTTTGTATTTGTAGTTTTGTCTTTGGAATGTAACGGTATTTTCTGCTTGTACTACGTTTGTAGCAACAAAAAGAAGGGAGCAGGTAGGCTTTCCATAAGGTCTTCCTGAGAAGGCAAGCGAGCATGAGTACTGGATCTAGAGGTCCAGGAAGGTCTTACAGAAGGCCTTATAGCTGAAGGCCTCAAACATTTCGCCGCTGGGTAGTAATAAAGTATGTGTTTTTTATGATGACACTGATCAACCGCTCCTCATTTCCGATTAATAACTTGTTATAAACAAGTTGTCAATGGTTAAACAACATTTATTGAATATATCGAGATCTAAAACCAATTTCAACGAAGTGAAATAAGTTTAGAAACAACTTTTGGCTGTATACAATATTTATAATTTATCCGAAGGACTTTCTACAAATTTACTTAACTTGAATACAAGTCTGTGTCTGAGTAAGGTCTTAACAAAGTGGTAACGAAATGATTTAGTCTCTAACCATTTTCCTTTTTGGAAATCTACCATTGTAGTATTTAATACAACATTTTCGGCTGTTCACTGGCTGTGTTTGTTGCAAATGTGTGAGTAAGTATTTTCCGGCATTAGTGTGTAGCCTTGTACGAGTAGGTGTTTGCGTGTTTGTATTTCTATCCAAATATTTAAACAACAAATTGTTGTTAAAGCAAAATACGATAAAGATTTATTTGAACAAGGTAAATATTTCAGTGACAACAAAACAACTACAACGACAAGTGAAGCAAATATAAAAAACAACAACAAACAGCGGCAACATCAATAGGATACATACATTTGTATTTGTTTTTTTTTATAAGTATTGATTCATTAGAGGCTTAACATTTTATTACACAGAGAGAGAGAGAGAAACTTTTTTCATCAACATTTAAATTTATTTAGGAAATTAATTTAGTTTGCTGTGAAAATTTATTATATTTTTATTTAATGTATGTATGTATTTTTGTGGGAAAACAATAAACGTTTATTAAAATATATAATATAGCTTGTCGATAATATGAAATATCTGAGAGGGTTTTAAATTAAGTTTTTTACTTTAAATTTAAATCGTTTTTAAAATCGTAACTCTTTTGCCGAAATACCCCTATATCAATATTTTGTTATCAATAAATAACAATAATAAACTAATAACAGTACGGGCAATAACTGATTCAAGCGCCCATAGAAGGGCATATTAATGGTGGTGATCAAAGCAAATTTGCGACACCATTGGCGGCTTCATATATAATTTGAATAATTGTTTCTAAAATATTGTAACTCGAAACTTAAAATATAACGCGCAACTAGGGTTTGGGGTTTCCCGGATAATTTTATTTCCCGGGAAACGGGAATGAAAAATTTCCCGGGATTCCCGGAAACTTCTTTTCAACTAGAAAAATAAGTAAAAAAAGAATATTAATTTACAAAAGTGTTTCATTTTATTAAAAGAAAATTAAAAACAATACATTACAATTCAATTCTACCAACATAAAACGAAAAAATGTTGGATAAAATATTTGGAGATCATTTGTTACTATAAAATTAAATATTAGCGATATTCATGATGTAGAGCTTTTGTCCTGGTAATAGAGCAAAAGAGCAATTAAGTGTCACACAATTTTATAAATTGTGAATGCACCTTTATAATTCACATTCGATCAATATTTTAATTGCATTTGTAATGCAGTTTTTAGCTTCATTGATTTAATTTTTCTGTTATACATATTTTTTATTATATTTTTTTTATAAAATATATTTTTGAAAATAAAATTTAATTAATTTCTGAAACAAAACTTACATCATATAGTTTAAAAAGTGTAAATAAGAAAATAATTCTAATGTATTTTGTTTTTGGTTTCTGCTAAACTGCTTTTTTGCTACTTTGGTAGAGAAATACTCTACATTGTGAATACAGCTATTATTTCATATAAATTATGTTATATGTTTGTCATGGAACTTTTTTTTTAAGAAATTGAGTTTTCAAAATGCATTCAGTAAGTCATTTGACGATTTCTAAATTTAGTGGCAAAGTTTCCAGACACCGAGAAAACTCTTTCACTTTAAACAGGTGGTGGCTTTATTGTTAATAAAGCAATATAAAGACAATTTAAATTTTCCCCCGATTGGTACTTGCTTCAAATAAAGCTAGTTTCCGCTTAAAAAGCACTTTCAGCATCTGATTTTAAATGTTTAGGATTTTCTTTTTCAATATTGATTGAATAATCTATTTTTTTTAAATTTTGCTCCATTTGTATTTCGGAAACATCATCGCTTTGAACTGATGGGGGAACATTGCGGTCAAATAGGCGTATGTATGAACATTGTCTTTTTGTATTATAATTTATCTTATTATGAAGTTATTAGGAAATTTACATAAGTCTGCTGTTATACTGTTTACTAACTTACATTTCATTGCAAGAACCATTTTTTGAGAAATCGTAGAATTTTTAGATAATAGCTGTTCAGAAAGAGTGTTCATCTACTGCTTCTACTGTATCCGTAATGGGGTTATATTTAAATGTATTAAAGTATTATTAATTAATTTTAAATTCCTGGGAAACAAATTTAAATTTTTTCCCGGGAATGATTGCCGAGAATTCCCAGGATTTCCCGGATCCCAAACCCTACGTGCAACCTATAAAATTATTCCAATTTTGCTGAATTAGTGTAACATTTGGTTTTTATATGATGGTGAACAATTTTATACTTCGGGAACATTCAAAAAGTGCAACATAAGAGCAACTCTAATGTACATAGACAATATGAATATCTAAATACCTATTCGGCGGCTTCTAAGTTTGGATCTACAACCGACAAATTTCGGAGAAATTTTCAAAAACTATTTCATTTTTATTTTTTCCCATATATTTTTATTATGGTTGGCTCGAAAATTGTACCATTGTTGTTTAAAATTGCGTATGTTTGCTTTGTCATAATTATGAGAATATATGGAAAACCGGAAAAAGTATGTGTCTCCCTTTAACACAGCTCTGCAATTTTATTAAACACTATGTATGTTTATAATTCTGAATAATTTTGTAGATTACATATATGTAACTATTTTTTATAACGAAACTTTAAGTCTGACATTGAATTCTAATGTATTTTTCTCCCTTGTTGGCAAACAATATTCCAGTGTCTCTTGACATTGCAGCATTTTTGATTTTTTGCACAAGAAATGCTCTACATTTACTTGATTTAAGTTTCATTGATAACCAAATTCATCGACTTGCTTTAAACTTATTCACTTATTTTTTTTTTAAAAGAAGCTTTACTACTATACAATTCCACCAACAAAACTAACCAAAATTTCTTTAACAACTCTACCAAGAAAACGACAAGAAGTAAGTATTTCCCCAGCGACATGAAAATAAACTTTACTAATGCTACTTAGATATTACTTTAATGCTTAAACTAAAATAAATCAGGAACAAATTTTCAATGGCAATCGAAAAATGAAAAGAAAACCTCCAAACCGGCAAGCTTAAGAAACTATAGAATGTTGCAAGTTAAAATAGACTTACAACAATAAATTCAAGAGATAGAGAAACGCAAAAGAGAAAAATCTATATTGTTAAACATTGGCACTTTTAAAAAACATATTTTTTGTGTGTAACAACACAAAAGCCAAAATTGAAAAAAACGAAAGAAAAAAAGAAAGACTAAAATAAGGACAAATATAAATATAATAGAGTTGTTCAATAAGTCTGTAATATTAGTGTCTGCACATTGGACAATCTTTCTGGTATTTTTTTCCTTCAGCTCAATTGGAGCAAACCTTCGAAGACGGAGGCTTCGTTAAAGACAAATATATTTTAGATTTTATTCTCTGCCATCTATTAGGGTTAAAATTCAACAATCAGTGCTTTTGTGTTACTAACTATAGAACTTTGTTGTAAAGAGCAGAAGTAGAAGAAGCGATAAGGACACAAATCCAATATAAATGTGGTATTTGCTGTTAAAGTTTTTCTTTTTTTGAAACTATTATATGCCTAGGATGTGTTAGTGTGGTAATGAAAGGCTTTTATTGGTTAAATATAAATCAGGATTATTTAGAAACTAATTCGTTTCATATAATTCAACTATAGTTTGGGTATATAATGCAGTAGTTTTGAAAATTTAAAAAGAATTTATAAATAACAGGTAAGCAGCTGTTGAATGTAACAAATCGTTAATTTCTCTATATTTCCGTATATTTATTTAGTAAATGCACTTTTTGTGCAATTTTATCTTAAAAATACCATCAATATTGGAATGCGAAATGTTCATTAAATATCAACAACAACTTAAACACCATTTAAATTGAAAATCGAACAACTCAAACACTTAAAGATGCGTTTAAAGAGAATTTTTAACAAAGCACTGCTGGACAACAACCTCGCAATATTTACAAACGCTCTGCTAGACAAGTGAAATATTTCGATTTTCCCCAAGTGCTGCAATATGTTCTTTATAAAGTTTAATTAAATTAAAATGTAGTTCACTGTTTAAATACTGTTACGGTTGCATCCATGCATCCATCCATCCATCCCTCCATCACCCGTTTGTGTGTGAGCTTATAAAATATTTACCCAGAAGCTTTTGGCTGTTTTAAATTTTTTATATTTCATCGCACATACATAACTACTGCGAAATTTAAATTTTTTGCAAAAAAAAAAAAACAAAAACATTTCTTGTTGCATTTTGGTAATAAATTTGAAATTTTTGTTATGTTGCAAATTTCTATTTTGATGCTTGTTTTTATTTGGAGTGAACTGAGGTTTATTTCTCGTTGACAGCTGTGTTTAAAGTGTCACCTTTTTGTTACTCAAATATTTTAGAAAAATACTGTATGTATAAATAGAAGCAAAATAATAAAATTAAGTTTTGCACACATTTGTTGTTGTGGCTGGTAAATTTGTTGGTGAATGCATGACAGTTTTTAAAGTGGCAACATGATGATGTTTTTGAAAAAATATAAATAAATTAAAAAATAACGTATATGAGGTAAATCGAAAATTTTAGAGAATTTAACTTTTTTTTCTTATGAAGGTCATTTTTGTGTTGAGCATACTAAAGGGTATTTCATTTAGCAATTCTTATCTTCAATATTTAAATAAAAATTGTTTTGAAAGGGCATTTATCTATATAAAATCTTTCAAATGTCCATCGCTGTTTCGCTGGGTGTCCAATTTTACATGACTTTGGAGCAACAGACTAAATTTGAGCGTCATGAATTATATTGGCTTTGAGAGCCGATGTGGTTTGTGGCTTATTCCCTTAGGCCTGCGACTTTGGAAAACTTCGAACGGTGTCAAATCGCACCATCTCGGCGATCAGTTCAAATCACTTCACGTGAGATGACCATCACTCGTTCAGAATGTTCAATCTGGCATCAGCTGTGTGGCCAGCTGTTTTAACCAAATATTATTGATGTCCATATCATCCAATTCAGACCAAAAGTTGTAGGTAATCATCGACCTATAGCACTCGTCGTTGACGGTTATATCCTGGCCCAAGTCTTCCTCAAAGAACTATGGACTGGAGATAAATAAAAATAGACTATTTATCTCATATCACGATTTTTATTAAAAAAAATTTAAATTTCTCAAATTTTTCTTGGCATTTTGAATATTTAAATTCCCTTGCGACTCGGAGGTGTCATTTATAAAGAAGTTGTGTTTACGAGCCAAGTTCAAAATGAATATCACCCGAAAAAACATACTCTTACGAAGTTGCGGACTATAACGGCTGCTTGTAACATTCAGCCTCTTTATAAATATTTCCAGTGCTCGAAACTTCTGCTTATCAACAATGTTATTAACATTATTTGTAAGTATAACAACATTAACTGTTAAAGCTGATAATATTAATGTAGCTGCTAAAAGCTCTAGAAATAGCACATTCTAGTTTAGTCCGTTAGATAGATAATTCATGAAACTACTAGAAGATAGTGTTAATGTAAATAGTAAATTTTTAACTACTACACTGCATTTATTTGCGATCAAAAGAATACGGTTTAAAAACGTAACACTACAGTTTTGAAAAATTTATTGCAATACTTTAAAAGTATGATAAGGTCATGTTATTTTCCAAGGTTCTATGAAAAATTATTAAAAAAACTATATATTTTATTTTAATTTTTATATCACCATATAATTTTCTATCAAAAAGTATTAACAACATTATTTGTAGGCTATAATAGAGTCCTAAGTCCAGTGACTCTAATTAATATTGGATATAATCTGTGAGTTATAAACTGTGAGTACTGTGGAAACACGGTTGTAGATTTAAAAACGTATTTTTCAATGTTTAATATTTAAATGATCATAACATTAAGAGATGAAAGATTAGTAACATAAAATTTAGCACTCACAGGATTTTTCTGTGGTCTATCGATATACATATGTCACTGATTTTTTTAATATCAAAGCTCAAAAGACGTATAAGTCATCCGAATATAGTTTCACCGATTCTCCAACATTTCTGATTTTCCTCATATTGAGTTTTAATACAAATATTTACAAAATGTTTAAAAGTTTAAAGAATGACAGGAAACCTTAAAAAATATTTGAACATTTATTGAATAACTAAATATTATTTATGAAATTTTAAGAGAATACTCATATTTTTGTTTTTTTTTCACTTGCGAAATAATCTAAACCAACGCATTTCAAACTATTGTATTTATATACAAACATGATTTTTTTTCTCAATTAAGTATCTTGCCGGAAACCGGAAATCAACAAAGCACCATATGTGTGTTTATTTATTGCGAACTTGTCTATTATCGATTGTCAATCATAGGTTTTGCTATACATACTAATAAATTCAAATATATGGAACAATGGTTGACTGTAAATGAATTTGTATGGTTAAACGTGTAAATTAAGAATTCATGAACTGACAGAAAATAATAATAATAGCAACAACAGTGAACACTATCAACAGCAACAATATTATTATCAATATCATTACACAGGAAGTGAAATGAATTCAAATCACAATATATCAACTCATGCAGCATTCAAATACTATAATATAACTGCGATAAGAGCCTGCTGTATTCAATGAACCGCATAAAATTTAAAATTTTTTTTAAAAAAAAGGAAATTCAACAGAAATAAAAAATTACACAGAAAACAAGAAACATGTGTGTGTATTTTTTATTAAGTTTAAATAATATTGACATCGATATAAGACACACACCTGACACATGGGTCAATTGTTGACAAAGGTCAAAAGCAATTATTGTTATTTTATATATGTAGTATGAATAAACGATATTTAAACTCGTGTTGAGTTTTTGCCTTTTCCAATAATAGTTTAATAAATTGTTTTATAGAAAGAAGATGTATATTTAATCTTTGTATAAGGAACAACCTTTTTTAAGTAATTTTCGGCTGAGCTACATGCGTTTCTACAATAATTTGGAAAATACGTGAGTTGTGGTTTACTTTCATTCTAGAGTTCCTTTACTTAAGGTTCTTTTTTGTTTGCCGCACTTAGTTTTGAAATGATGCTACCAAATCACTTCTGGCTTTAGTTACAAAGTGGAAAAAGGGAAGAGTTGAAAAAAATGTTTTGTTTTTAGTTTTCCTTTTTACAGTTTCGTAACTAAAATAACAACGTTGTCTGTATGTATGTATGTGTGTACTTAAGATAAGTTTTTGAGCTTCTTACCAAAAGTATTTGTAACGCCTTTCTAAATATGTTGCAAAATGTTTTCATGCTGTTGCGATGTTTTGTGTAAGTTAATACTGACTATGTGTTGGAAGCACAGAGTCATGTCGACAATTCGGTGCTTGTTGTTTGAAACTGCAAAGTGAGAATTCGTTTTAGCCACGCCACTGGTTTGAACTGATGATATTCGTTTAGTTTTATAATCCTTCAAACGTTTAGAGTTAACAAGGAACTTGTATGACTTTATAATAACACATGTGTACATGTAAACGAAATAAATAAGTATTTTAATCATAAACCTTTAAGAACACATCTTTCAATTTCTAAGAAATTACCACACAAATTAATAGCTTTTGTATAAAAAACTTTATTTTTAGCTAAAATTTTTAAATTTAGAATAAAAAAAGGTACCAAAATACGAAAATGTTATTCACTAATTTGTAACTACAACTTAAATAAACAAACATTGCTTAAATTCACGTATTTTTATTTTAAAGGAAGACAACTATTTTTAAGAAAATAACAATCCAGCTAACACACATACTAAAAATTATACAAAAGTACCATAAAAAATAAGCAAGAAAATGATCTGCCTGTTACTAAATAAAGAGAAAAAATGAACTGAAAAATGACATTCAAATTACCAGTCAGTAACACTACGAAATACCAACATGCCCACACTTACATCCATAGATGATGTGTGTATTTTTGTATCTGTGTATACAAATTAAAATTCAAATGTTCATACTAGTGTGTGCATTTGTTTGTCTGCAAAAGTACACAGGTTTAGGTGAACTATGGGTATGTGTGTTTGTAAGTGAATGTATGTTTGTGTCAGAGTAAAAAAAGGTCACTCAGTGTTGTTCATATTGTATTCCGGCTATGCTTAGTTGAGTTTGTGTTTTTTGCACTTGCAGTTTTTGTTATTGTTGTTTTGCTTCTAAATTATAGACCATACAAAAAGCACATACACATTCATGTAGCTACGCACATACTCACTAACCCACATGTACCTTCTCTTCTCGGTCACAATGCATAAAATCATTTTTTTTACACTGCAAATCACCCAAACTAAAGATGATGCATTTAGTACAATTGTACTTTTTAAAGTACAATTCAGACGGAAAATAAAGAAAAACTGAGAACATGACCGATTTAGAGCATATTCAAGTTTTAGTTGTATCACCGCCCAAGAAAATTCAAAAAATGTTATCATAAACTCTTTTACATGCTTATATGGTCAAACTGCTTTTTTAGTTATTCATCTCGTGATTTTCAAAGTAAGTGAAATTTAAATATCTTATATTAGTACCCTTCACCATGATTATAAAACAATATAAATATATAATCATAGATATTTCAAAGACCTTTCCAACGATGTATTTTGACCTATAAGGGTTCAAACATGATTCATTATATATCTATATTCTCTATATTAATGACTTAGTAATCCATATATAGATCCAAAATACCTAAAAGATAGAGGTGGTCATGATTTTTTGCTTATACGTATCTCAGCCATTTGTGGACCGATTATCTCGATTTTAAATATTAACTGAACCGGGACTATACCAGATACATATATTAATGTATGAATCATGTTTGAACCATTGTAGGTCCAATGGGTCAAAATACATCGTTGGAAAGGTCTTTGAAATATCTATGATTATATAATTATGTACATATGTATATTGTTTTATAATCATGGTGAAGGGTACAAATATAAGATATTCATATTTCACTTACTTCGAAAATCACTTTGAAATGAAATCTATTTATCACACGGTGCTACGATGGAAAAAAACTTGGAAAACGACTAAGCTTAGGTTATAGGTCTTGCTGAGTACATTACAATTTGTGCTGAGTACATTACAATTTGTGTCTAAAAATTTCGGAAACACCCTCAATTTCAGAAGTTATTCTAAAAAACATTTTCAGTGATGTTCGTCAACTTATCGACCTTTAACTCAGTCAGTTTTTGTCCGAATTTAAAGTGTTTAACGTGTTTGGAAATAAAACTGACTACGCTTTAAAATTACGCCCTTTTTTGGATAAATTTGTAAGTTATAAATATTGTTTTTGTTAAGGATATCTAAAAGAAAAACAAAATTTATCAACTTTTTTGATTTTAGTCGTTTTTCATTACTTATTTTGATACGAAAGCTTATAAAAATTTACACAAATATATAAAGGAAATTTAGTTCTTAACAAAACGTAGTTTCAGTTATTCAAATCGGATAAAAAGTTTAAAAGTTATTCAAAAAAGTTATTTTCATTAACACCTTTTTTTAGTATTTTCATCTCCAGCGCATGTGAATAAAAAAAAAAAAACAAAAAAACTATACAAAAAAAATATTTGTGAAATTTTTAATTTTCAAGGTAAATTTTTTCGAACTTTTTTTCGAAAAAGTTTAATAACTTTTGGAAATTTAGACCGATTTTAACAAATATTATATCATTTTTGTCTATATAAAAGTGTCTTTAAAAAACTCTGCAAAGCAAAATAGGTCTTCATAGAAAAAAATTAAAATAGCTATTGTTGAATTTAAAAAATTAAGAAAAATATAAAAAAATAAAGCGAAACTTTTATAAAAACTTACATAATTTTTTGCAATATACGTTTTGTGTATAATTCTTTAGCTATCCATAATAGTTTAAAAATATAGAATGGTTTCATTCTATATTTTATATATGGTTTTTAATAGTGCAATATATTATATTTAAGGAAAATGTTTGGAAAATTTAAGAAATAGTTTTTGAGATATCCTTTGTCCAAGGAAGATTTTACGTTTTATTCCGTTTTAATGGGAAACGGATTTCTATAAAAAAAATTTAAAATTCCACAAAACTAAACAGCTTTATTACGATATAAAATATGATAAAACCCGGATGACAGTTCTAAAGTTATTAACAATTTTACTTTAGGTATCTTGCACACATCTATTAAAAAAAATATTAACTCTGGACCTATATAATAACCAAACTTAAAGACAATTTAATAATTTTGGAGAACTTCAAATGCTGTAAGACCATGGCAACGATATATTCCAAATATTATCGAATTTAGAAGAGTGAAGGTTCAAAAATTAATTTTTTAACGAAATTTTTCTAATAACTATTCTAAAACTGTATTTTACTATTTTCTTTTCAAAACAAAGATTTTGAAAAGTAGTAAGTTTTGTCTCATTTGAGTACAATTAGGGTAAGAAGTACCCTTTTTATACAATTTAGTACAATGTGCAATAAAAAAATCCCATATATCATCTCTGATCAACAAAAAAAACAAAACAAAAACTGAAAAGAGCAGAAAAAAACTTGGTGTTGAAAAACTTGTTAGTTTTTCTATTTTCTGTTCTGCTCAATGATTTTCTTTGTCAAAACTTGATTTAGTTTTCTTGTGTTTTTTTTTTGCAGTGACTGAATGAGTGTCTAAGTATCGACCTCAATTGTCCTGCAACAACTAAAATACAGGAATTTTTACCCAAAACTGCCTACAGTTTTGAATGCAAAAGTGTAAATAATATTTGTTTGGGAAAAATCGTTTAAATTTTAAATTTTTTTAAAGAAGAAGTTAAAAGAATAAAATTTGGTACTATCATGAAAAGTATTGATTACTAAAATATGTTAGCAAAACCGAAAAATATTAGAAAAACCTAAAAAAATATTTTATATATAGATTTTGTTTAAAAGCTATTTCAAATAGCTACTTCCTGCAATTTCTGCTTGTTTTCTATGAAATCTTATAAAATTTGGAATATATATTGCTTTAAATATTATTGCTTTTGCTGACCTTAATTACCCAAATATGTGCTTGTTTGTCTTGTTCATTTAATGAATATTGTCCTTAGAAGAAACAATAGTCTATCATTAACTATTTTCAAATCAAATCAAAACAAAACAAACACATGCACACGCACTCACGCAGTTAATATGAAAATCCATTTAATTTATTTGCTTAAATCTTTGCAATTATTTTCAACCTCCCTTTCGCTTTCCGCAGACACATTTGCACTAAAATTCAATGAATCTTAGATTTTTATTTATTGAAAGCACTAATAAAATCAATATTTGCCACTGTGCGTGCGTGAATGTGTGCGTCCACATGGTGATGGTAGTGGTGGTGGTGGGTATTTGCACAATATTTTGGCCCTAAATTAAGTTGTTATTAAATGTCGCATAAAATAAGTAGAAAATTGCTGTCAACGTTAAAAAGGGGGAGAGCGAGTGAGTGAAATGTGGCTAAAATTTATTGCATTACTACGATTAGATAGTTTATATCCAAAACATATACATTTATGTTGGTGTTTGTAAACATGTAGTTGTAGTTGTTTAAAATATTAGAAAATCCACCACTCCCCATTTATGGCACGTGCTGTTTAATATAACGACTATTTTGCAAACTAAAGCGTGGGTCCTAGGTTTTGGTTTCTTATTAACAAGGGTGCGAGGGTGTTTCTTTATCCTTATCTAAACATTTACTACTTTTGAAAAGTAGTATGTTGCTTTATATAATAATTTAAACAGCTTTAGCAAATGCTAAAATTATATATTCGTAGGTATAAAGCAATTCGTGTATGCCGATTAAAATGTTCAGTTCATTGTTGCTCTTATTGTTTATAAAAGTAGTTTTATTTGGTAGACAGATTGTCTACTTATTGTTAAGGTAATATATAACTTTTACGTGTTTATATCTCTATCGCAGCAATAGCTGTGGGATTTTTTTAAATTGATATTGCTCCTTAATGGAGAGTATGAGAAAATTGACAAAATCAATGTTTATACCTTTTAACACAAACAAAATGTTGACATGTGTGTCGTTGTGTTAATGTTCTGTTATTCACAAATATATAAATGGATGACAATAAACAAATGCCACATATATTGAAAATAAGTGGGTAAATTATGCTTTAGTACAGCGATTTTAGGTCCTATGAAAATTAGCAGGTTGATGTATATGTGAGTTTCTAGGTGGCTTCGGAATGTTAATTTCAACAATCAGGCAGATAACTCGAAACTGCTATCTATAACGATCCAGAGTATATATATACCTTATGGGGCAGCAAATAAAAATATGGCATATATAATACACAATACTGGTTGTGAATTAGGGTAGTATGGGAAGTAGATGCAGAATGGAAGAATGCAAAAAAAAAGATAATTAAATCTGTAATTCCTAAACGGAAAGTCTGATTTTAAGGAAAAAATAATTATTTTCCGATTCAATTTAAAATTCTCTTTAACTTATATACGTACTGAGTAGTTTTTAAATTTTATAGATTCATTTTTAAACTAAGCACATTCATAAATACATACATATGTACATTAGGGTGGCCTAAAAATTAAAGTTGCGGATGTTCCCGACTGAAATGAAAATTTGATTCATTCTAATACTACGTTTTGAATTTTTTTCGTCCTTGGGTCAATATTTGGCGAGCTAAATCAAAGGATGAAAAGGTCCTTTTTTGAGGTTTTTTACATTTTTTCCATATTTCTTCCAAAGGAATTATATGAACGAAAAAATTTCAGAACGTAGTCTTAGAATGAATCAAATTTTAATTTTAGGCGAAAACATCGATACCTTATTTTTTCTCCATACAAACGGGGCCACCCTAATGTCATAGATACGTACATATGTATATAAAAATCTATTTCAAATTTATTTTTTTTCAATTTATTTGTTGACCATGTCACATAAAGCACGCATAATCGAAAAATGGAAAATTATTATTTCATTTCATTTTGTTTTGTTGTATTAAATTGAAATTTATAGTGTCGGAATCCATTGTTGTTGTATCTAACAATCGTACATGTTAAAAATACAAATATTTATTAAAAAACACTATAATAAACCAATATTAGAATCATGAATTTTGTGGATATAGAAACAAGTTTTATTGTATATTTTTTTTTTACATTTAAATGAATAAAAGCGATTTTTTTATTTTTTATTTAATCTAAAATTTTTGTAATTTTTAGTTAGTTTTTTTTTTGTGTTTTAAATTCCTTAAATTTTTTCATTTAAATAAACTCAACAAAAATACAGATTTTTTTATTTATCTTTAAATAGACTGAAGAAAAAACTGCAAAATCTAAAAACCTAACAATACAAAATTTTTAATGTCCTTTATATTCAAATTCAAGCCATAAGCAGCAGCATACAAAGGTTTTATAGTTTAATGTTTTTTTTTTAATTTTATTTTTTTTCTTGGATTTTTTTTTTGAGCTGTGTAGTAGTAGCACACAAGAGTATTTACTATGACTGCATAACTAAAAGCATTTTCTTCTTTAAAGTAATTCATAGTTTTCATACGCATTTGTATTCATCACAATCGTACAACGATGATGATTATGATTTTAAAATAATTTTGTTGGTTTTTACACAAAAGTTCAACTTGTTCAACAACATGTTTATGACAAATAAGATTTATAAATCTCACAATCCATATTAAGATGACTTGGCATATGGTAGTTTTGTTGGATTAAGGTATGTAACTAGAAAAAGTTCATTTAATTTTGAAAAATTTTGCAGGAAATGACATTCGAATTATAATTTGGATTTAAGGTATTTATAATGACAAAGTTATCTTTGATCTTTAATATGAACGGAATTTTTTAGATAAGGACACATTTAATTTAAATAAAAATTTACAAAGTTTTTATACTCATAAATGTTAGCTTATGAAATTCTTGGGAAACAATTTCTAATAAATAGCTTATATTACATATTCGCAAGTTTAAAGAAGAATTAACATAAGTATGTGCAAGTGTAATTGTGAATGTGGTCTAACTTAAGAAATTAAAAAAGTTGAATTAGTTGTGTATTTAAAATATGTAGATCATTTTAACTGCAACTACCATGTTGGAACAACCATAAAAATATCATCATGATTGTGGTAAAAACATTTTAACTAATAAGTTTAAATGCAATCAATTTATGGTTGAGTAAATTCATGATTCACATGAATGTATAAATCATATATATGGTTGCAGTAAATAAGTATATGTTTGAGACAATCATTTTTATGATGATATCCATAAGACGAGAACAACATAATATAGTAAATTTTTCATCATAAAAACGGTTGTTACAATCATATACATATTTACTGCTTCCATATATATTCATATATTATTGATACAATCTTGGGAATAGTAAATTAACCATATTATGTTTACCACAATAATATATGTAATTACTGTGCCTAAGTATTGTTAAAAAACTTGTAAATATGTTGAAATGGTTACAGTAAACATGCACAACTGATCATAAATATCATCAGTTAACCCTTTCAGGCTTCAAAAAAAACATACCTTAATTTGACAGCAACCATAAAATTAGTAACAATATGACGCTATTCCATTATGGTCCCCACATCCATGTTTCTGTGTATCACTAATTTGCGACAAGGTCATAACTAGGGTATTCATTTGACTAATGATCGTTCGATTAATCGAATAATTTCTTATTCGAACTTCGAATGAATTATTCGAACAATTTAAAAATGGCCATTTTGAAATAACGAATAATTCGAATAATTTTATGTAGAATAATCGAATAAAACGAATAAAAATTTATTAAATTGCTTAAAATTTTTCATAATTTCAAATTTAAATAAGTAATAATGACTCACAAAAATTGTATTGTTTCTGAAATTCGATAAATAACTAAAGACAAAGGGACTATCGATCACTGTAGATGAGTGTTCAGATAGCTCCTTCTATAAATATATAAATATTACTGCAAGAAGTTACAATTCTAAAAACAAATCTTTCAAAATTTTTAACTTAGGACTTGAACCAATAAAAAATAAAAGCTACGGAATAAAATATTTGTTATTTAGCTGGCGAAATACTAGAAGAATCGCAATAAATAATCAAAATATTAACTTAAGGTAGGGTCACACATGGCAAATATTTGCTCAAAAAAACGCAACCACTTTTTTTAGCACAAATTTGTTTGTCGTATTTACTCTTACAATTGTTTTGTAAGATCAAACAACATCAAATAAAATAAAACTAGATTTTATGTTTTGAATCAACCAAAGTAAAATAAGGTTTTGGAATAAATAAAAGAATTCAAATATATTTTATTTAGTGGTTACGTCTTTTTCGTCAAATATTTGTCATGTGTGGTTCTACCTTTAGATTAAAGTGGAGTAGAATGTGATGGAGAATATGATTTTGAAACGGTTGTCGAAAGTGATATTGAGGATGACATTTATAATGATTACATTGATATAGATGAAGGCCATGATCTTAAAATATATGGATACAAGTGATGTTATTAACCGCGTACGTAAGTGTTGCATAATATTTAATAAATTTTGTTGCAAGAAAAGCATGGAGTTCGTCTTATACATGATTTTGAAAATCGTTAAACATCTTTGTCTAACATGGTAATAAACTTTTTGCGTATTTGTAAATGCGTCAATCATGAACTGCCTGACTTCAAATTAGCCACGTTCACTGACAATGATATCAAATTTTGGATAGATTCCCCTTTATTGTGTAATACCCCAAGCCCACTTTATTAAGCCAAGATGCGGCAACGTTGACAGAGCTTAATAATACAATTTGTTATAAATAATTTAGAAATAGTGAACAATTAAGTTACTAAAGAATTAGTTACTCAATTTAAAACCCGAATTAATGAACGACATAAAAAAGTTCTTAATACGTTTATATTGTATTTGAATTCAGGATCATGTCCGACTAGCTCAAAACGGAAACCAATGGATTTGCTAGTTAATTGTTTTGCTTGTTTGATTGTTAATCTGATTAGAATATTTCTGTTGAAAATTTAATGATGGACTTTATTTTTAAATGTTTTTTAACATTATCAATAATTGAATTGTTAACTTTAACGTAATTTTTTGTTTTTCTTTAACAATAAAATATTAAAAAACCGACACCAAAACTTCATTCTTTACTTTTTTTAAAAAAAATTTAAATTATTCGAATAATTCGATTAATTTTAAACGTGTGATCGAATTATTCGAACAAATTAAAATCTCTTATTCGAATTATTCGCTTTATTCGAACAAGAGAAAAATCGAATAATTCGAATACCCAGTCATAAAATAAAAAAATAAAATCCAAATTAACTTTTTTGAAGTGTCTTATTAAAAAAACCCATCATTTTGAGTTAGAACCCTCTCGAAGCCAATATAATTGTTTCTATACAATTATAATTTAAGAACTTTAACAATATTTAATATAACATAAAATACTTATATATTTTGAATGATAAACAGCTTAATTGTATATCACTTTTCAATACATAATTGTTATTTATGTATATAAAACCAGCAAAAACATATTTTCTTTTTTTCTTTAATTCTTAAATACATGTTAAAATTATGGATTTTCAACTCTGCCTTATATTTGTTATTTTTATTTTCTTATTTTTTTTTGATAAATTATAAAATTTCCACATATTTGTATACTAAATTATTTTTGTCGTTTTTTTTATTGCATTTTTTCCCTTTTATAGAACTGTGTAAAATGATATGATTGCTTGAAGGGTGTTTGTGAAAAGTATTATAGAAATACAAAAAAATGTGTGTATTTTAAATACCATAAACTGTATTTAATTGCAGCTTTGGTGCTCTCTCATTTTTTACAACCCTTCACAGCTACAAATGTGATAGATGCAAAAAACTATATTCATACTAAAGTAGAAGGATGTGCAGCAGATATACATATATGTATAATACAATACAATGTCATGGTTAAATAAAATAAAAAATATGTTACAGATGTGAAAATGTATTTTTAATTAGGTTTTTGGGTGAGAGTGCAAATATAAATAAAAAAGGTCCATCCATAACAAGTACTTACCAACATAAATTTGTTCAAGCATAGACTAAGCACAAAGTTAGAAAATAATAGTTTTATGTACATATACATACTTATTTCGAAAAGTATAAATAAATAAATACATTACATACCCACTTGCAAACATTTGAATGAACTTTAATATTAAATCAACATAAATCTTTATAAAATACTAAAACATAATTGTACAGTTGAAGGGTTCTAGTTTTAAATTAAATTTATTTAATCACTTGCTACAATTACTAACTTCATATTATTGGGTTTTACGCTTAAATACCAAAGTATTACGAAAACTGACATTTAGTTAAGCATTTATACATTAAGCATTTTGACAAAAAATTTCTATTTTATTACAATTAACATTAAGGTTAGAAACTAAGAAATAAATACATAATGTAATTTTTATTACATTAGAAATTAATTTTAGATAGACTAATTAAATTGTTTTTTTTTATAAAAATAAGCTTTCTACAGAGATTAGTTTATACATACAATGTAAAATATTTTTTTTTGGAATTATCATTTTTTCATTGTGATTGTCTTGCATTAAGTGTATTGTATTTAATTTATCTGAATATATCATATTTAGATTTATGTAAAATGAATGCATTACACTGTCATTACATGTTTCTGTTTTTTTTTATTCGATTTATATTTTATTTCATTCTGTAATTAAGTTTATTTAACAATTATTTATAATTTATGTTAATTCTATTTTTTCCGATTCTGTGAATTGTTTGCTGCTGCGACTTTTGCTTTCTGTTCGTTTGTATTTAATTATAGAAATGTTTAGTTAAGTGTAAAATTGACATTATTTATAATTTCATCATTATTATCATCATCATCATGAACACTGTCATGTGATAGTCATTATTTTTGTTATTATATGCAGTATATGTAGTAGTATTATGTTTTATTTAATTGAAAAAATTAAGTATTTTATAATTAAATATGCTGAAATCAGCTGTAAAACAAAAGAATTTTATTGTGTGTGAAATATTTTATTTAAATATTAAATAAACATTTGTAATAGTTATTGTGAACAAATATTAAAGGTCATTGAATTGAAAAATCAAAATTCTCTACATATCATTTACAAATAAACTTATGTTATATGGCTAGGGTTTCTATTCGAAAAAAATTTCGTGGGAAATTCCCAGGAATATTTTTTTTTAGGAAATTTTCTGGAATTCGGAAATTTCTTTACAGGTTTTTTTTTCATAAAGTTATAGTATTATTTCTGCACTGATAAAAGGGTTTGGTTGTGATATACTGTCAATTGAATGATTTGATTATATTCATAGATTTTTTCTTTACTAACAACAGAAAGTCATTTGCACAGAAGACAAAATATTTTAATAACCAAATTTTTGCAATCCTATCTGCAATTTATCAGCCATAACAGAAACATTCTGTAATTTTGACTTAACCATTTGAATATAAGAAACTTCAGTTATCAACACTAAAACTATTTTCTCCGTGTGACAAAAACAGAAATATTTATACCCTACACCACCATAGTGGGGAGGGTATTATGCGTTTGTGCAGATGTTTGTAACGTCCAAAAATATTAATCTAACACCTTAGTCTAACACCTTAAAGTATACCGATCGACTTAGAATCACTTTCTGAGTAGATTTTGAAGATATTTCGATCAAATTTGGTACATATCATTTTTTCGGCCCAAGGACCAAGCCTATTGAAACTGGCTGAAATCGGTCCATTATTTCACCTAGCCCCATACAAATGTCCTTCCGAAATTGGACTTTATCGGTCATAAATGTTTAATTTATAAATGTATCTCCACAAATTGCGCTCCAAATAAATTTTATATACACAAAATTCATGCCACCAAATTTTGTTACGATCAGTCCATAATTAGTCATAGCTCCCATATAGACCCGCTTCCGAAAATCACTTTAACGTGCATAAATGTTGGTAGACTCACAAAATTCAACATAGTAAACTTTCATATAGACACAAATCAAACGACCTAATTTCATGGTGATCGGTCTATAATTGGTCATAGCCCCCATATAAGGCCCACTTCCGAAAATCACTCAAAAATATAAATTATTGAAATTTTAAAATAAAAATGTTTTTGCTCTTTTACTTAGTGTATGGTATTATATGGTCGGGCTTGACCGACCATACTTTCTTACTTGTTTTCTTTACGCCATGAAAATTAACACTTCAAGTAGGTCGAGAATTACTTTCTTTTTATACTTCATTTTTGGCTTGATTTATTATTAAGAAATTCCCGGGATTGAACAGTTTTTTTAATATTTCAAGGGAAAGGCAAAAGTCCGGTAAATTAGGAACCCTATATATGAGATACCTGTGTACAACACCGGGTACACAGGTATCTCATATATAGGGTTTTAAGAAATATCAAACTGAAAATTATACATAATTACTACAATCATATATATGATGGCTGCAATCATGTGAATGGTAACTTAAACATATTATGGTTCTGCAATCATATACATAATTACAGTGTCAATAATATTGTTAAAAGACTTGGAAAAATGTTGAAATGATTAGAGTAAACAACTACAACTATATTTTGTTTCTGCGTTTATCTACGCTTTAAAATCCGTAAGCTTGTGTTTCTACACTTACATTTCAGTAATTGCAAGGTTAAATGTACCATTCTGTTTTATTTCATATAAACTTTTTAACATTACTTTGTACCGAATTTCATTAATCGATGTCCGCTGTTTTAGGAGACTTGAAAGAAAATTTTTTATTTTGTAATTGTTTTAACGCCAATCCGAATCGGAGTTGTCATTTAACATGATATACTTTAAAGTTTTGCAAATTTAATAAGCCATCTGAATTGTTATTATGTTTCAAAGATTTTTCAATATTTTTGATTTTCCTATACACCCTATAGTAGTTTTTAGGGAATTTAAATTAATTATATTTTACAAAAAACATACATATGTTGTTACATATACAGAATGACGAACGAACATAAAACATTTATATATGTAAATACATATCGTTTGTTGAAACATAAAACCACGTAATTACATTTTTTTATAAAGCAAAAACATTTCTTATAGTTGGAGTTTTCTATCAAAGCGTTCTTATATCGTTGTTCATTTAAAATCACGATTTTTTTGTCCATTCAATTATTTGCATTTCGTCTAACGATATGTATAGATTTATGTCACATGTATAAAATATGCTTGTCTGTCTATTTTTAGCTAAATATAATATTTTTTGCTTAATAAACAAAACTTCCTGTTTTGTTATAAAATATGATTATTATTGCTATTTTTTTTTCTTTGCAAATGTTTGTTTCCCTATGAACACGAGCATGAATAAAATAGTCGAAAATTCATACATACATATATGGATATTTTGCATAATAAAAACATTTTAACAACAAATATTGTCATTTAAATTTTATAATAGATTCCTGACACCCCCCAAAAAATATCTTTGTTGTTATAAATATTTTCGGAATTCTATATATGTATTTTGTTGGTGGTTGAAAAAAATAATAAAAATTAAAAATGATTTCAGCATAACGAGATTTTGTTTTATTCATTTTGGATGAAATGTTTGAAAATGAAAATAACTATATTTAGTGGAAGTAAAGATTGTATTAAATTGAATAATAAATATATAGATATAGTAAATATTGTATAAAAATAAAATATTTTCCACTTTTTTTTAAACAAATATTAAAGAAAACTTCTATATTAAAGCATGGTATGTATTATTATATTTGATTTCACGTGGAAAAATATGTCACCATTCATACAAAAAAAAAAGAAAAATTCAGTGAATACATACAATGAAATTGTTTAAACAATCGAACAAAAAACTAAATATAATTTAAATTGCCTGGCATAATATGAAATTAGTTTGAACATTCAAATTTAGTATGATTTGATTTCAGTGAGTTCAATTAATAAGATTTTTATGTCTTGAATAGAATTATTTAAATTTTAATTAATGGGAGGAAACAACAATTTTCGTAAAGGTTGTGATGCAGTTTTCAACCGAGGTATGCTTAGTCTGAAATCGTCTGTACCACAGAGCTGTCTTGTATCTATGGAATATGTTTGTTAATAATATAAGTTATGACTAGCTACTGACAGCTCTCTGTCGGCAAACGACTAATTATGGCTAATGAATGCAATCCGAGGAGATAAATTATTCTGCTCTCATCGGATAACTACCTCTTATTGGCTAGTACTAGCTAACGAGTACAATCCGATTAGATTAATGCTTCGACTCTCTGTCGGCTAACTAAGAATTTTAACTACAGTATTAGTAAAGAGTAAGACCTCTTATTACCGGATGCAAATATAAATAGATCGCGTCTTCGATTTCGGGAATTCCATTTTAAATTTTTGGCATATTTTCCTCCGAGTATAATCATTTACGGATTAATTTATTTCAAAAACAACTTTTCCTTAGCACAATTTGAAACAAATAACTAGTTTTGTTTTATTTATTTGATGCTGTTTGATCTTATATAACACTTGTAAGAATAAACAATGTCAAACAAATTTGTGCTGTTTTCGGCTGTGCCGATTCTTATACAGTCTTTACCAAACTATGTTTTAAATATTTTTAGGTGAAAAAAATTAAAAAAAAAAAATGTAATTTATTAGTGAACAAATTTTATGACAATAAACCTTTTTCGAAGTTAATATTATACTTTCTAAAAAAATGTCCTTCAAGCAACGATATTCCCAAATAAATATTGTACATTATGGCCATGAAAATCATCTAATTGACAAGGGTAATGGCTCAAAAATTAATTTAGTGATCGAAAAATTCATATCTTATTGTTGAAAAATGTTTTAAATTTTCCTCGAAAATATTTGTATTTTTTTTATTAGTTTTAGACACAAAATGATAAAAGATACGTAAAATGTATAAAAACTCAAAATATCTAAATTCGCTAATAATTTGACCAATAAGCGTCAAGAAAAGGAGCTCGATCTGTGATCACTCATATTTCTGACCAAAAATCGATTTTTGATATAAAAACTTAAAAAACTAAATTCGCTAATAACTTGGCCAATAAGCGTTGAATCATGAAAAGGAGCTCGATCTGTGATCACTCATATTTCTGACCAAAAATCGATTTTTTTATAAAAACACAAAATATCTAAATTCCCTAATAAATTGGCCAATAGGCGTTGAATCAAGAAAAGCAGCTCGATCTGTGATCACTCATATTTCTGACCAAAAATCGATTTTTTTATATAAAAACTCAAAATATGTATCTAAATTCGCTAATAACTTGGCCAATAAGCGTTTAATCAAAAGAAGGAGCTCGCTGTGATCACTCATATTTCTGACCAAAATTCGATTTTTTATATAAAAACTCAAAATATCTTAATTCGCTAATAACTTGGCCAATAAGCTTTTAATCGAGAAAAGGAGCTCGATCTGTGATATATATATAAAATCTTAAAATATCCTAATTCGCTAATAACTTGGCCAATAAGCGTTTAATCAAGAAATAGAGCTCTATCTGTGGTCAATCATATTTCTGACGAAAATTCGATTTTTATATAAAAGCTCAAAATATCTAAATTCGCTAATAACTTGGCCAATAAGCGTTTAATCAAGAAAAGGAGTTTGATCTGTTATCACTCATATTTCTGACAAAAAAGCGATTTTTATATAAAAATTCAAAATATCTAAATTCGCTTATAACTTGGCCAATACGCGTTTAATAAAGAAAAGGAGCTCGATCTGTGATCGCTCTGACCAAAAATCGATTTTTTTATAAAAACACAAAATATCTAAATCGCTAATAACTTGGCCAATAAGCGTTTAATCAAGAAAAGGAGCTCGATCTGTGATCACTCATATTTCTGACTAAAAATCGATTTTTTTTATAAAAACACCAAATATCTAAATCGCTAATAACTTGGCCAATAAGCGTTTAATCAAGAAGAATACCTCGATCTGTGATCACTCATATTTCTGATAAAAAAATCGGTTTTTTATATAAAAAATCAAAATATCTAAATTCGCTAATAACTTGGCCAATAAGCGTTGAATCAAGAAAAGCAGCTCGATCTGTGATCATTCATATTTCTGACCAAAATGCGATTTTTTATATAAAAACTCAAACTATCTATCAGGACAACGTCTGTCTGGTCAGCTAGTTATTAATAAAATACTTGAAATCATGTGAAATTATTGCGATGATCATATATGGTTATATTTTTTGCTCTTGGTGTGTATTTAAAAGGATAAGTTGTCCTATAGCTTTTTACTTCTCATTTACTGTCTTTGACAGACTTATCTCAAATTGCATACCACACCTGCGAAACAAACACAATTTTAAATATATTGTAGAATAGAAATGCTTAAATATAAAAGTATCTTTATAAATTTAATCTCTAATTATGTCTTTTCAAATAGGCTGGTTTATCTTTGTAGGCGATAATTTTTGTTTGTAAAAAGATATTAATCAACTTTTTCCACTTGAATTTTATTATTTAATTTATACAATTATTTGTATTGTTTTTGTTGCTTTATGCTTGATTACCTTTTAATTTGTATCGTTGAATTATATTTATTTCCCTTCTGTACACATATGTACGTATTTCAAATCTATTTAATTTGTGTGTGTGTGCGTGTGTTTATTTATTGCAAAACTGAAAAAAGAAAATGTCATTGACTATGATCTCCTCTCCTCTACTCTTCGTTTTGTTTTATTTTGTCTTTTAAATGTGGTCAACCACTATTAAGGTTTTATCCTGTCAATTGTATTCCTTGCTGGTGTATTTTTCTTTTGTATCTTATTGTAGTAGTTTAAACAATAAATAAAAAGAATTTCCTTTTACACCAACAGTTAATGTTAAGCCAAAGGCGTTTGTGTAAGTGAGTATGAGTGTTGTGTGTGTATCTGTGTGATTGTATATCTGTGTGATTGTGTTCATACCACATCTTTTACGAACATTTTATTTCGTTTCGTAGTTTTTTTGTGTATCTTTTTCTGTAACAAACATTTTGAGGAAATTAATTAAAAGTAAACATTAGGTTTTTGGTATTTGCCATTTTAGAAAAAATAGCCAGACAAAAGAATCATTTCATTACAAATAAAACAGGAGAACGGGGAAAAAGAAATACAAAATGAAATAAAAGAAACTTGTAAAATGTCCCTTATTGTTGAAAAAATAATGCTGGAGTAAAGGAAAAATAAAAGAAAACTAAATTAGGTAATAAAAACACTAAAGAGACAAAAACAAACAAAAAAATATATGTATTTATATGTGTAAGCCATTACAACAGGCTCTAAATTAAATGTAGTTTAACTGAGGAATGAAATGAAAATGAAAAACTTCAGCCAAAAGGACATACTTTCTTTTCTTTTAAAGCTTACAGCAAAACCAAAAATAAACACTTGTTTAAAAAAATATATTTCATTTTCTTTCTTTTTATCGCAGTTGTATATAAAATAAATTTTCCTTTTTTCATTCACTTTTATTCTATTTTGTAATATTTGCTAAGCAAAAAAAAAACGAAATAAGTTTGTAAGCTGAAAAAAAGTTTATTTAATTGGTCGTTTAGCTGCTACTCAAGTTTCTAGTAAAGTGTCATGTGCGGCTTTATATTATATTTTGAGCAGCAACAAAAATATGAAATAAAATTATAAATATTGGACTAAAACGAATAAGTTGGTTGGTTCTTAATTTTAAATCAATGTTTTCCTTTAATTATTTAAGCAGGCACTCAATAAGGTTTGGTTCATTGCTTAACAATTAAATTATATTAGGCTTAAAATTAATTAAGTAAAACTAAGTCTTTAGCTACATACATTCTTTGAACAAAATTCATTCATTATTCATCTATTACGAATTAAGTCATAACAAAATTCGTTCAATTATTAAGTGACAACATTTTTGTCAATCAAATCTAATCGAAATTGAATGAAAATAATTTGTTTTTATTCTGTTTTTAATTATTTAGAAAATTAATATAAAAAAGAAATAGTGTTTAACGTATTTCTAATCGTTTTGAATTGAAGAAAACTTTAATGATTCGACAAGGCATTAATTCTATATAGAATGAATTCTCAAAAGAATAAATTCAATACATTCACAGTACTAAGGAATTAAGACTATGAATTCATTCGTAATTAATCTTTAATGAAATGTTTAGAAGATGAAATTTAATTTGATTTGATTTTGAAAATTGGATTAAGAATTAATTTGAACCTTAGAACCATAGGCCGAATCAAACTTATGTATCAAATATTAATATATCTGAATTATTGTGATTAGTGCTGACACACAACAGTTATGGTAGGAAAATCTGACAGTTCCATTCGGATTTATTTTAAAACTCTATAAAACTTTGTGTATAAAAAATATGTCATTCATTTTGCGGAAAAATATTTTGAACAGATTTCATTATTTGACTTGTAATTTTCCTAAAATAAGTTTTCGACTACAACATTTTTCATTGAAATTGCGAAAATTCCATGTGACAAATTCCTGAAGACAAATATCGCCCAGGTCAGCCAAAAAAGTTTTAATACCAAGAATTGGAGGCATTATGAAGTTAGTTGTTTAACTAAACAAAAGCTTGCAAAATCATTGGAAGCTACTCAAGCAGCAATGTTAAAACGTTTGCGTGCAGCAGGATTCATCCAAAAGCAGGGAAATTGGGTACCATACGAATTGAAATCTAGAATCATTGAAAGATGTTTTTGCATGTCCGAAATCTGCTTGAACGCTATAAAAGAAAATCGTTTTTGTACCGAATCATTACGATAACCCGAAGCATAAGAGTGCTGCAACCATGCGAATCGACACCATGGTACTAAGGTAATTCTCTATATTTGGTGAGAGCAAAATAATCCTATGTATTATGAGCTGCTGAAATTTAACCAGACCACCACAAAGAAACTATATCGAACGCAACTGATTCGTTTGAAGGGAATATGCGGCCGCAATTTTAAATTCTCAATGGCATGTTTAATGTTTTCAATTTTAATTAAAAATAGTGTAGTTTTTGTAAAGAAAACTTTAAATAATAATAATTTTCGATCACTTTTGTGCTGAAAATATTTTTTTTTCACTAAAAACTAAAGCATTTTTCATTTTGTTACAAACCTAAAGAGCAGTCTAGTATTCTCTGTTATATGTCACAACAAAATATGTCTGAATATTCCGTAGAGTATATAACAAAAAATATCTATAAATGTTTTGCTTTTTTATGTGCCGAGGTTTTTGTAAAACTTTCCTTTATCGTCAATATGTAGGTTGTTTATTTAAGGGATTTCTTTTTCCTTATCCTGTGTTAATATTAAAGTTTAGGAAGAAAATAAAAAATATAAAATGTATATAAAAACTTGTTTGTATGACACCTACATACATACATACATACATATATAGTTATGCACATCAAACATTTATGGGAATAAAAATCTAGTTTGCATTTAATTAAGGCCAAATGCTAAACTAGAATTTAGGTTTGACTCAAATTTGGTAAATAAAGTAAATTTAGTTTAATTAAGGAAGTGCATAGTGCAATCAAAATTCTAAATTAAGCATATTTATTTACTATGTCGGCTAGATTTTAACAAATCATAATACAATTATCTTTAAATTTTCTATACAGTTTTATTGCAAGCATTTAAGAAATATTATTTAAATAGCCATTTATTTGAAGAAGTCTGTTTACACAATTTCACAAATTCCATTCGATTTCTTGCTCGGGTTTACGTTATTCGATTGGCCTTATATTTTGCATTTTTAATGTTAGCTATCCATTCAAAGCAAACTTATATTTAAGGTCACGTCTAATGAACATATATTATGTACTTATATATGAATGTGTAGTTGACTCCCGTTGTAAGTGGATGTACGAAAGTAGATATAAATGAATCCTTTTTGCCGGTGTATTATGTTAAGATTAAACAATCACATTATTTAACAGCAGTAGTAGAAGCAGTGTTTAATAAGCAAACATGAACATACACTTCCATATACAAAAGTAGACAATTACATATGTACGTAAGAATGTATGCGAGTATGGCCAACTAAACAGCTCTACTTAGAGCCACACATTCACATTCATTCTAGTTTCGTTGAACATTGATTGTGTAGAGAGCGAGAGGCAACCAAAAACACACAAAACAATATTCCAACAACATTTACACTTCAGGTACAATTTTCTATTAACATGGTCGTAAAACAGTAATTCTAAAGTGGTTTGAATCTGTTAGACATTATAACTGAATTACATTGTACAACACTCTCGAATCAATAGAGAAACCAAAACGATTCCCAGTAAGTACTTCATATCCATACGAATACATATGTTTGTATGTAGTATTGTTAATCTTTTGATAGAAAAGATATTCTAATTTAATTACTATTCGATCGCTTAAAAACTTCACTCTCAATATAAATAAACAAGTTTAGTATATTTCTGACAAAGCATTTGAAATTAATTACTTCTTTTTTAGTTGAGAGTATAAATGTTAAAAACAAAAGTTTTATTTTAATAGAAATTTGCTCAAAAGTGAAGTCAAGCACATACATACATATATATGTGTGTTTCTAACATCTTTTATACTCTACGGTTTTGTTTTTCTAACAAACATAACACAACCTTTGTGCTGCACAAACACGGCTACATAATAAATGCATCTCTCATGCAAACACACATTTGTTTAAAAAAACATTCAATATTTTGCAAAAACTTATGTTTATTCATATGAACATACATACATATCGTCACCTAAAATGCAAATAACGATATAAAATGGAAAATACTAGAAATATATTTCATGAAAATATATTTTTATTATTAATATTATATTACTCAAAAGATATGCGTTATTAGCGGCATTCACACGGTCTATTATTTGCACATATTGTCATAATGTCCTAATATATTATGATAGTTTAAACAAACGTTTGTTGTATTTCAAACAAAACAGTTCTAAACTAATAAAATAATCTTTTTTTATTTAAAACACAACAACACCTATTATAATATATTAGGACATTATGCCAATATCATTAATAGCAGACCATGTGAATACCCCAATTGTGTTTAAGATAATGCACTTGATGATACGTTATTTTGAATTTTGGTCATAACTTGGTTATTTTTTATAGTAAAAGTTTGTACACATATGGCCAATTCCACGAGAATGACTATCACGAAAACCCAAAAACGCCTCTCACGATTCGAAAATTTTCTTATATTTCTACATGTATCTCAAAATGACTTCCGTTTTATGTTACGTAGGATATATCCTTATTTCGTTCGATATTTTGGACAACAATCTTTCGAAAGAACTTTTTATTATTTTAAAATATAGTACCCTCTGAATGGAACTTAAAGACCAAATTATTTTTCAGATACTCTTATTTTTGCAAAATCTATTCCACTCTATAGGCGTACAAATATCACGTTCGATGATATGGAATTGCCCATATGTAATGTGATGTAGTGAAGTCAAATCAATAAAAAAATAAATTTTTAATTTCTTGATGATACGTTGTTATGCATTTTAGGTAACGATATTTATGCATCCGTGTAGTAAACAATTGTGGTTCATTTCATATCTGTATGGCTTTCTTTGAGTTTCAATAACACATTTTGAAGGGTTGTTTTTACAACAGTATTAGTGAAGATTCATTCAGAAATCGAATTCTGGATTTTCTTTATAATAACACTGTCCAACAAATTGTTTTGATAGCATGCAAGTTAATGATAATATTTTGAATTTTACATTGTTTTATTAGCAAACGATTTTTAAAACTCGATAAATGTTTGAAATGAAACAGCCCTCATACATATAATAAATATATAGTTCCACAAACTCAATTATATATAGACAAATAGCAACAATAACTGAAGTTCGATATAATCGTGAACATGCATAACTGAAATATTCTTATAACACACACAGTCATTTTGTATGTGCAAATATCATCGCCATGTCATGCATAAACATGAGCGAACACGCATACCAATACTTACAGTGTGGACCAATAAATTAGCATCATTAGTTTTCTGAATCGCTGCAAGTATTTACATATTTGATTGTAGTCAAGTCAATGATGACTCTATTAAAGTATGATTTCAGTAGTTATATCAATGATTACAGTGCTCAAAATATCACAATCATGTTTTCCCTGGGGGTGAACAATAAATTCATTATATTCACTACCAAGCATCTTTTTTCTCGCTGTAGCAAACTCTGTCGAAATCAAGGAAATCTTTCCTAAAATGTTGGGAAAGGTTTCCTGACAAGCGAAATCTGAACTAGCCCCAAATAATTATATTCAATAAGTTTATTTAAACTAATCTTCGATTCAAGCAAGTTACCATTTATATCACCAACGTCCGTTTGCATTTAAGGTGACAATTTGTAAGTAATTATAAAACTCCTAATAAATAATAAATAGTTAAATTAATATATTGCCTTTCACATTCTGATAGTGCTACAACCATATATATTCCCATGACCTAAAACTTAAATATAATTATATTATGGTTGATCTCTTCCCAATAGGTTTTCTGATAACCATATTATGGTTGAATGGAAATCACTATATGGTTGGGCTTAGTTTAGGATTTCTACTTCCGGTACCATGTTCATTCCAGGGGAATATTAAACAAATCTTTAATTCCTGGAAATTCCCAGGAATTTTTTATAACTAAATTAAACCATAACTTAGTAACATTTTTCAAATAATCTGGCAAATTCGAAATAGACATTTTTCAAATTATCGTCCTACCAGAAAAGTTAATTTTCCTGGTTTAAATAAAAAAATTTCAGTTTTTTCAGGCAGAGAAAATTGTTCCGGTAGTGGTAATCGAATTAAAGTTAATTTTCCTGATTTAAATAAAAAAATTTCAGTTTTTTCAGGCAGAGAAAATTGTTCCAGTAGTGGTAATCGAATTTATTGCTTATTAAATAATTCAGTCAAAATGTCAAATTTTCGTTCTGTTGTGTCTGATTTATTTTAGTTGAGGGGAAAAAAATTCGGTTAAAATCGAAATTCTTCTGTATCAACTGTTTTATCTGTGCATAAATAACTCTACAAATTTAAGAAGAAATCTTTCTCGACCTAAATGTCCCGGGTATTTTTCAAAAATATTCCCGGAAATTAGAAACCCTATCTCAGTTATATTCTTATAGTAATGCAACCATTATATGGACGTGTAATCTAATAGATTTTAAAATAATCATATTATGATTAAACTTGAATCATGATATGTTTGGACTAACCAAATTATGGTTGGACTCAACCATAATATGGTTAGCATCAACCATAATATGGTTGGACTAACCATATTATGGTTGGACGCAACCATAATATGGTTAGTATCAACCATATTATGGTTGGAATTGTGGTACAACCAAACAACCAAATTATGGTTGGACTCAACCATAATATGGTTAGCATCAACCATAATATGGTTGATTTTAAACATAATATGGTTGATTCTAACCATAATATGGTTGATTTTAACCATATTATGGTTGCGTCCAACCAAATTATGGTTGGACTTAACCATAATATGGTTAGCATCAACCATAATATGGTTGGACTAACCATATTATGGTTGGACGCAACCATAATATGGTTGGACGCAACCATAATATGGTTAAAATCAACCATATTATGGTTAGAATCAACCATATTATGGTTAGAATCAACCATATTATGGCTATAATCAACCATAATATGGTTGGAATTGTGGTACAGCCATATTATGGTTTTGATCAAACATAATATGATTGTGCTACAACCATAATATGATCAGATCAGCTATAACATCTGTACACAACGGTATTATGATTGAGGTGGAATCATAACGTAGTTGCATATCAATTATGTAACCATTTTAAGATTGTGAATTATTGTCATATACGAACATCTATAAAATAATTTGGCAGCAACCATGAAATCCAATTATAATATGACGCTGTTCGATTATGGTCACAACAACCATGTTTGTTTTCTCATATAAACTATGATCCTGTTTAAGTTATAGAAGGTGCTATTACATTGACTGGATCTGTATATAATTAGTACTATACCATAAACTAAATACATGCAGGCGACAATCGATGTATTTTATACATATGCATATATACATTAGACCTGTCTTTAAAAAAATAGATTTGTTTATAATTTTTGAAGAAACCAAATAGGTACCATTATTTTCTACCAAATATACGTTATCCGATTAGCCTTAAACTTTGCATCATTTTGTCTTAGCTATCAAAAAACAAACTACGAGCCATCTAAGTTAAATCTATGTTTTATGGTCAGGTCTAATGTACATATGTTTGTATTATTATGTACGATATGTGTTTAAATGTGAAATGAATAACATCGTCAGCGCTAATAAACTAAAGCAAAATTTTATTGCTTATATTTAGTTACACAACAATAATTTCTGTGGTCATGTTAGAGGTGAACTACACATACACATCGATACTATATGAAACATTCACTATATAACATTCAAGAACAACAACAATTTATATAAGTGATGCATGTGTGAGAGTAAGTATCTGTGTGCGAGTGTGGTGCAATGAAATAAATTGATCACAATGAACCGAAATGTATAGAAGTATGTAAGTTTTTGGTTGAGTATTGCAGAAAACTTTTTATGGTTTCATGATGTTACGAGCACTAGTAGTTAGTTGGCTGCAGAATTCTCTGATGTTAGCAAGAATTTTAATTAAACTAAATAACGCAATGAATTTTCAGAAATATGTATTGTATCGCTTGATTTCCATCGTTCATAAACTTGAGCCATATTGACGTCAAGTGATTTTAGTTTCTATGAAACTGAAATCTTCAGCATTCAAACCATAGATATGTTTGCTGCAAAAACACGTCAGTCAGCAAGGCAATAAATATAATAATAATAAAGATTTTACTTTTCTTTTTTATTCTATTTATTTATATACATAAATATAAAAAAATACTTCTTTGGATTGTAGTAAACTATTGTTATGTTGAAGTATTTCTTTGTGTAATTCTTACGCCTTGTTCCATGACAGGATAATTTGTCAATCACTGACATATTGCCCAATAGATGTTGAAATATAATCTCGATATTTCGAGTTCTATTCGCAGAGTGCAATTTAATCGTTCATTGGCCGGTACATTGACTATGACAATAAGATGGTCGTCAGGACTTATGTATGTCTGTATGCTATTGTATTGTATGTTGTTTATGACAAACTGATTGAGTGACGTAAATGGATTTTCCAACGACAATAACTATATACAGTTTGTATATACATTAGGGTGGATCGATTTGTACGAATGCAAGAAAATATAAAAATTGTAAAGGGAAATGATTCAACAAGGAATTTTAAGCAATTTTGCCCTAGAAACCATAGATCTAAAATGGATTTTGACCTTTTGGAACTTAAGTAATATTAGTAGTGATTTACTGCAAAGTTTGTAAAAAATTTGCTGTAACAAGTAAATATTGTGAATCAGGATAGAGTAATTCTGGACTTTTTTCTTTCATATATATTGGCTCCAAATTTCTATTAATTTTAATTACCCGTCCTATGGTTTCTAGGTCGAAGTTGCTTAGAATTCATCGTAGACTCATTTTAGAAAATATCGACCCACCCTAATAGACATACATACATATGTAGGTAAGTATATTGTTGTAATTATTAATGATTTTAGATTTGAGTAGTAGAATCAATTAACCATGGAAAGTGTTATGGAAAGTAAAACTAATTATAAGATAAAACAGATTTGTGTCATTCTGTCATTGTTTAAATTATATGCACATGCAACATTAACGTTTAGTGTTGGATTCGGTTAAGTCATGGCCTTTGTCGGGCATTCATATGTAAATAGAAATTAATACTTTGACAAAAATAACTATTGATTTAAATTACTTTTTAAAAAGGTTAAATTTGCTTTAGAAAAATTTCAAATTTGTTTTGTGTGCAGACGTGCTAAATCCTTTAAAATATTTTAAATATTTGTGAAATCTGTTGATGCAGTTTTGTTTTTTATTTGGTATGATTTATAATGATAAATAAATACAGTTTACAAGAAGTGCCTTTGTGTCATATAAGTTTTGTTTTGGGATTTAGGACATTATCAATTACTTATTGTTTCGCTATTATATTTTTTAGTAATTGCATATATAATTTGAATTTGACGGTCTGTAACGGCTTATAAACAATCTTGATAACACACTGCTTTTAACAATGTTTATAAGTATGATAACGTTAACTGTGAAGCTTTAAAAGTTCTAGTTCGAGTGCTTCTGGAAATTGCTAGAAGATGGAGAAACCACAGTTTCACAATAAACTGTGAACCTTGCAAATTATAACAGTGTAATTTTATAAAAACACAGCGTGACTATTTAATACGTTGTTGTGTAGATTTTAATAAATAAAGAGTGGTTATAAATAGTTTTTAAAATCCTTGGTTTTTTTTATTTGCTATTTTAAGAAACTCTGCTTATTTAAAGGAAATAAACCACCATATTTTAAACGGTAAAAACGTCACAATATCGAGCCCTTAGCGCCAAATTATCGTAAGCGACATTTGCAAATTTTTTATTTTAGCGTTCACAGAATATCAAAATTGTTCATAACTTCAAAATTATATGGGGTAAGATTTTACCGTAAGTCAATGTTTACATTTTACAGTAAACGAATTTTATCGTAAGCGACACATAGTGGTATAGAAAAAAAAGAGGGAAATAAATCTGTAACTTACAAATGGTTAGATTGGTTTGAATGAAATTTCACATGCGCAAGGAAGAAGTGTTGTTGAGTTTAAGTTCTGAATATGGATCTCATGGGTCCACCAGGGGCGGGACCAAGGCTCCTCAAAGTAGGACACCTCGGGTATGTTACATTTTTAAAACGATCCTATTTCTTCGCTTGTGTTCCGATTTCAAAAAAATTACACATATAAAATATTTTCATCGAGCGCTACAAAAGACCGTACAAAGTCGTAGCTATCAATTATCTCTTATAGCTTAGGAGATATTCGAATTTGAAAATTAAATTTTCAACATTTTTACCCAACCTACTCCATTTTTTTGATAACAGCGTAACCAAATATATTCCGATTTTCTCCGGTTTTCCTTCATCATATGTATGTATCAAATAGAAAAAGAACTGTTTCAAAATAATGACTAAGTCCAAAGTTATATGCATTTTAATTTAAGAAATTTTAAAAAGCCGATTTTTCGCTAATTTATTGGGAAAAAAGAACTTTTTTTCTTTTTAAGTTATCGGAAAAATTTTCTAAAAGGATGTATAAGTAATTTATACTTTCTGAAAACTGAGTTCTCATAAAATATTTTAATTGAAAAAAAATTAAAATTTTTTCTTACCGAGGGGACCAGCACCATTAAAAAGACACATATTTTTTATGTAAAATTAAAATTTTGGGGCAAAAATTCTCAAATCGCATATTCGATATCAAAATATAGTAACTGATATTAGATGGCCCAATATGCTTTAAATTATTTTGTGAAGGGTTCCGATAACTCCGACCATGGTATGGATATTATAGCCCAAAAACTAAAAATTTCCATTTTTGGGATTTTTTAACAATTTTTTGGGTATTGCGGGATTGCTGATAATAAATTTCAAAATTCGTTTTTAGTCTTCCATTTTAGATAGAAAATTTTACATAACTGTGAAATGTCATTAAAAACTATTCATAAATAACAATTTTATTTCAATTCGAAAAATTTGTATCTATGCAAAAATTCAATAAATATTTTTTATCATATTTTTCAATAAAGTATTCCATGAATTTTTAATTGTCAAAAGTTATAAATATTTTTGAAAAATAGACAAATAGCTTGAACGAAATTATATTATATTGCATAATAACATTTTTAGTTATATGTATAAATTTCAAAATAATCGAAAAACCTTCTCCTATAAAATTTGTGTTTTGTCGCTTACGATAATTTAGCGCTAAGGTCTCGATATATTTAATTTGTGAATTATACTCAATTTCATTTGACGAAAAATATAATTTTGATGCACGTTTGCATACCCTAGCATAAAAATAAAAAAAACGAAATGATTGTAAATTATTCATAACTTATTTTAACGTTTTACATTAAAATCACAAAAAGTGTCCTTAGCTGGTTTTTTCGTAAAATCAGCAATAGATTATTCTCAGTGTACAAAATATTATTTATTATGTATTTCTTTGTTGTAATTCCTGTTAATTTAGTTTAAATATGATTTTAACACTATTATATAATCCGCTTGTAATCCATCAATTAAACAAGAAAAAACTGCAATTTTATATTGTTAAATGTTTATTTGCACTCGTAAATATGTATGTAAACAGTATGAAAGTGTATTTTGAAATATGTTTAATTTAATTATTTTAACATTGTCAAGAGTACTTAAAATATGCATGAAAATATAAATATAATGCAATATTTATTAAACATTCAAATAAAATCTCAGCAATAAAAAAATTAAAATTTAATTAACGACAAATAATGAATTCGAATTAATTCATAATTTTTATTATTATAATTATACCCTACAACATGGGATGGATGTGTTTGCACTGATATTTGTAACGTTGATTAATACTAGTCTGACAGCCACCTAACGACTAGGAATCAATTGACTAAGAATAATTTTTTGATAATTTTAAGGATACAGGGTGCGAATTACCGCAGTCGAACACGATCGAATACTTATTCGAAAGTGAGATTTTTTTTTATTTTTGGGATTCTTTTATTAGATAATGAATAAAATGTATAGATCATTTTAATGATTGTGCTCGATAGCGAATGAGTTTTTATTCGAACGCTAATAAGCATTCGAAATGTATATCGAGTACGAGAATTTGCCCTCTAGTTTGCATATAATTTGGTATGTGCTATGTTTTTGGGCCAATGACTAAGTGTATTTGTCCATGATTTCATGTATCCACCATACAAAGGTTTCTTTCAGATAAATGTCTGAAATAAAATTCAATACTAACAAGACTTATATTAATTTTCCATTTTATTATAATTCCAAATTATTATAATTTATATTATACGGTCGGGCTTGACCGACTATGCTTTTAATCTTTTTTTATTTATGTTTATGTAGTTTTTGTAGATGATGATATGTTTCAGATTAATTTGTGATTTCAATAATTAGTGTATAAATATATGTATGATGTAAAGGGTACTGTGTATTTGCGGGAATTTTATTATGTTAATAAGTAAACAACCAAGTTATTATAATATTTAAGCTCAATAATTTTGAGCAAAATTTCCCATTTTTAAGAATTTATATCTTTAATTTAAAGCCTAAGTATCATATGGTCATTCGGCATGGTCGTCTGAGACTTTGTAGAGCACGACATATCTATAAATATATATTTAAGGTATATTTAATCCCTAATGAATGGATAATGGGTACACTAATTTATTAATTATTTCTGTTTAAAATCTATTTATTTGATCCACTATTGGTAAACCCTTTGCATTGATAGTTGTTGTCTTTGTAAATATTTTACATCATAAATAATTACATATCAATGTTGCACAAAAATAAATTTCTTAAATTAAAATGTAATTATTTTTATCAAGTAAAATATAATAAAAAAAACGGATATATTCACAAAAACTGTAATTATACCACCCTTCACCATGACTGGCAAGGTTATATATAAGTTTGTCATTCCATTTGTAATTTCTACATTTTTCATTTGCGACCCCACAAAATATATATATTCTGGATCGTTATGGATAGCGAAGTCTATATAGCCATGTCCGTCTGTCCATCAGTATGTTGAAATCAACTTTCCGTAGCCCCCAAATAACTTACATACATGATTCGGTTTCTATTTAAAATCGATAAAATCGTTCCACAATTACCTGAGATATAAGGAAAAAACCGGGACAACCTCGATTGCTGGCCTATTTTTGATCTATATCTGGATTACTAAGTCATTAATATAGACAATATTAAAAAAAATCGGGAAAAATAATTTGTTTAAAAAAATTATTTTAAAGTATAAGATTCGGAACAGCCTTGTTTTTACAATTTTTTGTTTAACAAATTTCATTTCTCAAAAAGAAAGATTTATCTTTATTTAAATGAAATGTTTTAATTAATTATTGTTTTAAAATATGGTACATGGGGTAGCAAAAAATAATTTTTACCAGTTTGCTACATAAAAACGGTAGAATTTCTAAAAAGTACCAAACAGATGAATTTTAAATATTTCTGGTATCTGTTAGTTTGGAAGATATAAGGCTACAGGATTTACCCCTCAATCTTCGAATTTACATAAATCCCTTTTTAGTTGATCTACATAGGGAGAATCGAACGTATTGTCCAAAGTTCATGTCTCTGCCTTTTGGCTGGGTGAAGTCGAATTAGTCAGTAACTCTGTTAATGTTAGTCTTTTATATACATATATAGATTGGTTTTTAGAGGATAATTTCATGAACAAATTAATATGATATATTCAGCTGAGGCGAATTTTTACTAAAAATATCTTCTGTTTTTTTTTTTTTTTTTTCTAGATATTGAGGATTTTTCTTTTGGGGAATGCTATAAATCGCCTATGAAGGGTAAGTCTGTATGCAGACTTCACAAATAACAATTAAATTTTTCACATTTTTGATATGTTTCTTTTCTGATTACAAAATGTAATTTTTAGTAATATGAATACTTAAAATGGTAAAAGTAGCAAGCAAACATATATACTTTTCCGGGAATACATCATTATAAATGAATCGGGGTTTTTACAGTAATTTTAGTTAGTAGATTATTTAGATTATTACTAAATAATGTATTAGATAATTGTAGTTTATTCTAGCTGCTATCTAAACTTTTGTTGATATATTTTAGAGAAAACTTTAACATTTTATTGTGCTTAGAGATAATCATGAATGTGAATGATAATCAAAATGTTGATGTTAAATAAAACATAAAAAGCATTTAAGTATATGTATATGTTCCTTATTTCCGCTGTGTAAGGTCATACCTTTTTAAGTTTTTTTTTTAGATTTTTAGTTATTCTTTTCTCTAGTAGTTTTATAGACTTATTTAATTGCTGATAATTGAGTGAAGGATATTTAGACTAATTGACATCCGTAAAGCACAAATATGTCATCCTATTATCTTTTGCACTTCAATGGCCAAGTAAGTTAAAAGGCTTTTAATTAAAATCACTTGGTTAAAAGTAGAAATATTTAAAGTTTAAATAAAGAACTTAAGCTGAGTAAGTATTTATCTAAAGTTAATATTTGTATTGAAAAGTCGAAGAAAAAAAATGTTTGCCAAAAATCGCATTACAAACCATTATGGCTTTAAACTCATGCAAACATTGTTAAAACGATATTATTTGTTATTGTTTGCTACCACATTATAATATCGTCTAATAACTGTAATAATTGAGGTTGTTATCAGCAATTGCTATGGCCATTATTGTTTGCTGTTTTCTCTCAATAATTGTTATTGGCCAAAGACTGCTGGCTACTTTTGCTGAATGCATTTGTAATTGTATTTGTGTTTGTGTTTGAGCTTTTAATTTGTTTTTGTTGTGTGTTTGACCACATTAAAATACCACAATAACTAAACAATAGCAAATTAATATGAAAATTTAATTCCAAATAAGTTTAGCAATAATATTTGTAAATGTATTACTGTTAATAATAATTTAATACTTATTAACTGCAAATATATTTAAAAAATTTAAATATATAATATAAAATGCCTTTAGGTTAATTATTTATTAAACACAAATACATATGGGTTAATCTATTATGTAAATTAGTTTGTCTTTTCATTATTCTAATCGCTCAGATTAATAACGATTTGTGGTTACAAAACACAATGATAAATCTTTTATTACTCATGCGTTTGTATATGTTTAACACAATTAATAATAAAAAAATACTATTCTACATATAATTTATAAATTTAATTGCTAATTTATTATAACTCCCTGCTGTATTCTACATTACAATAAATTTAATTATATCGATATATTGTTTTGCTAACAATTTTACAAATTAATTATAGCCCACATTTAAATTCTTTCTTATCATTAAATAAAAAAACTTAAAGAACAATACTTTTGTTATCCTTATTTTATATATATTTCCTGAAAATAACAAAATATGTTAAGAACCAAAAAATTATTAACTTGATCATGACGCTTTAGCTTACAAATTCTCTAGCTACTAACCCTCTTCATTTTGTTCCAGTATCCTAAAAATGATATGAACTTCATTATGTTTATAATTGTTTTTAATTGTTAAAACAAACCACGTGTTAAACACCAACAGTAGGCACATAAACATGTCAACACTTGTGACAATATCTTAACACATACTTTACATTTAGATGTACACATACATACTTATGTACAAACTCACACCAAATAACCACAATATAAGTTAACATCAACAGCAACAATATAAATTGTATACCTACAAAGAAGGTTTTACATTTAACCAGAATAAATACATAAACATTATGGTGGCCCTTATTTGATACTCATTGAAATTTCGATGCTCCCAGGACCAAATATTTTTAATAACCAAATTCTGAAAATTTGAACATAATCGAATTACGTTTACAGGTTGTACAGTTTATTGAAAGTTAGTTTAAAGTTTTGGGTCAAAGTAGCAATATTTTCCAAAAAATTTATTGTTGAAAAAAATCCAATTAAAAATAGTTTTTGTCAGAGACAATTGAGCCATAATTGTTATGTTGTAGAAATAACCATATATATGGTTAATACAATCATGCATCCCCTTGTATTTTCACTGACTATACAATTAATTTCATATTTTTATGACCAGTATTACAGAAAACTCAAAAAGTACCATTATAATACAGAAAAAGTACAAAAAAACAAAGCCACCACTTGTGGATTCCCAATCTGTCGAGGTCATATAATCTATATCTCACCTTTCTAGGTTCATTGGTGAAGAATATACAAAAAGTACTATTCGAATAAAGAAAAAAGTACCATAAAATCTCCCCCTTGAATTCTGACTCACTTATGACAATATATGCTTAATTTTATGTTTCTGAGTCCATTAGTAAAGACAAAGTAATTCAGTTTTCACATTTATTTATTATCTTCAATTCCTAACTCTAACTTCACTCAGTTACATACATATAAGGTAACATTAGTATCGATAAGTTAAATAATTTAAAATATTAAAAAGTACCATTAGGAGAAAATTACAAATTTATCTTTTCCTTCTTGAACACCCTTCACGTTTGAAATTTAACAAGTTAGAACGCTATATTTGGCTTTGCCGAATCTTAAATACCCTCCACCTGCATACATAATTTTTAGGTTGTTATATATGGGAGCTATAACCAATTATAGGCCGATCATCATAGAATTAGGTATAGCGATTTTGGTATATATGGGGATTATTTATGACGAATTTCAACTTAATAGCGGTATTTAAAAGATATTTATGCCAATTTAAGTGATTTTCGGAAGTGAACTTTATATGGGGGCTATGATCAAATATGGGCCGATCCACAAACAATTTAGTGTGGTGATTTCTTTTAGCACGAAACTTTTTTTGCTGAATTTTGTATGGATACTGCAATTCTGAAGGCATTTATAGACCATAGAACCATATTTCGGGAAGAAATTTGTATGGGGCATAGGAGAAATCATGAACCGATTTCACCAGAGTTAGTCCTTTTATTGTAAAAATAACGTGTGTAAAGTTTTATGGTATTTCTGCAAGATATTTACACAAATAACCAAAAATATGTGAAAATTGTCAATTTTTTTTTAGGTTGTCTCACATTTGGTTCATAGTTCTACTGAACCGATTTTGCTGATTTTCAATACCAAACTGCATAGGAGAACAATAAACATATTTTTTGCAAGTCTACCAATTTTGTTTGCGTATTTTGGACGTGAGCGAGTTTTACACAGACACACAGACGGACAGAGAGATGGACATGGCTCAATCGACTTAGCATTTCATAAGGATCAAGAAAATATATACTTCGTTGGGTCCCAGATGAATGACAAACTTATATATACCCTCATTCACCACTTGTGGTGGAGGGTATAAAAATACTCGATTTTGCCAAAATGTTTGTGCTACAGACATGCCTCAAATGATTAAAATTTGTTCAAGAAAAAAATATGTTTTTTCCAACTAATACTCCGGAACCAATGTTAATAAAATTATCAAAATTGGCAAAATAATTTCAAATAAAACGTATTTTCCTGTTTTTACCCCCTTTTTGGTACCTTCTCGATACCAATTGCGGTGGTAAAATTTTATTCAAATCAATTTCTGTATCGTGGATGGAACTCATAATAAGATATTCGTATGTCTACGTCAATTTATACACAGAAAGAAAACTATTTTTTAATCCGTTTCAATTAAAACATTTGTCACACATTGAACTGGTTTCAATTATTTCATAATTCAATTATTTCGTAATTGAATCAAGTACTCATTTGCTCAAAAACAAAATTTTCTGATATTTTCTATTGAATTGGATAAAATTTATATTTGAATATACAATTTCGTTATTGGTTGAACTTTAAATACAAAAATTATTTAATAGTTAATTTTTGTATTTAAAGTTCAACCAATAACGAAAATTGTATATTCAAATATAAAAATTTTCAAAACTCAAAATTCAATAGAAAATATCAGAAAATTTTGTTTTTGAGCACATGAATACTTGATTCAGTTATGAAATAATTGAAACCAGTTCAATATGGTATAAATGTTTGAATTGTTTCATATTAATTGGTTTAAAAGTACCAAAAAAAAGTTTTTATCCGATTGCTACCAATAAAGTTTTGCTTTTTTTAAAGTGGAGTAACGCAATAATAAGCTAAGCTTTTTTATCTTTATTAGTATTGAAGATATACGGTTGCCGAATTTACCAGTTTTAACCCCTTTTTACCCCAAAATTTCCTAAAATCACTTATTAGTGGATCATTTTGGGTAGGGTGCTTCAGTCGTTTGGGCTGTGCCATGATGAATCATGAGGGCCATCCTAATATACATATTTAGATATACATAACCTCTCCGTGTACTTATGTATGTATAGAAACAAGTATGTGTGTTTTTGTTTATTAAAATACAAAAGAATATACTAAAAAATTGTGTAAAGTATTTTATGAAGTGTTTGTTGAAAGTAAAAGTTTAAATAACTAACAAGCACTTATATAGACATATAAATGCATATAAATGAGCATACTTACATACACTTATACATACAGATACATTCACGTACCATATATGTACATATGTATGTATCTATGTGTAACTCTTTAGACTGGCGTGTTGTTTTTAGAATTGTAAGAGTTTATAAAACAAACACTGCTCTTGTTAAGTAGTCATTTCACACACGTCAGTTTGATGGAAATAATAAACTGTTACTGTACTCACTCTCTCTCATACAAGCTCATTCATAAAAGCCAACATATACATGTATTGTGTATAGTTATGTGTATAGCCAAAGGTAGTCAGTGAGTCATTGTGTTGAAGATTTTTTTATTATTATTGTTTATTATTTACGAACAAGCCATAGACAAGCATTCATTTATTTCCTTTTATGAATGCTAACACATACGCTCTTACACTTATGACCATATACATACTTACAGAAATCCTTTATAAGTTGAGCTGCTTTATTTTCATTTGAAGTGTTAACAAGTTAAATAATGCCAATGAACACAAAGAAAAAAAAACAAAATGTTTAAACAATACTGACAAAAAGTGAACAAAATAAATATACTTAATCATAAAATGTCATGTTTAAATATTTGTTCAACACATTAAGTTGTTATATTTTTTGAAATGGAAAATATATTAAAATGTTCTTTTCAGTCTTCTTTTATTTGATGTACATACATATGTATGTATGTATGTATGATTATTTTTTTTATTATGACTTAAGTTTTGATTTAAAAATACATACAGAGATATATAAATACATATTTGTTTCTGCAGTGTTTGACATTTGAAAACGCATCTTTGTCAGCCAAGGCAACCATTGACAGAAAATAAACCGCCACCACATTTACCATACGTTTTATACATACAAGTGCAGACAACCCAAACAACCACAAACCATTTTGAATGGTTTAATATGAAAAGCAAAAAAAATAAAACAATATAAATAAATATGAATATGTATTTGCATATTTTTGTTTCTATTAAAACTATTAAAGATAATCATACTTTAAAATGTAAATATTAACTGTGAAATTGTATAAAACTTTACATACATGCATATATAAATGGAAAAATGTTCCCAGTAAAATAGTTCTGAGTAAAGCACATGTCCAATAAAATTCACAGTAAATATTTTCCTATAATCAAATAAATTGTTGGTTTAACATTAACTTCCATAATCTGGTAATTTTTATAAATTACTTCATTCGAAAATTTTATCAGTTTTGGTTTGGTTTAGTGTGCAAATGTGATAAGTCCTTCTTAACATATGTCCACTAATGGACTCACTTTCCAGGCAAGCTGCCATTAGATACTTGCCGCACAACCGGATAACTTCGTTAATTATAATTTACAAGGACATTGAAAAATGGGCCATACTGAGCTTCAATTCTTACAAGTATCTGGGCCCAATGCCATAATACCTGCTGATCTACAGAAAAATATAGATCCTGTCACTCCTAGGCTCACATGGACCGAATGAACTGTGATATTCATTCCGAAAGGAGGGAAAACGTCACACACCAAAGCAAAAGTTCAATCTTCTTCTTAAAATGCCTATGCTCCTCTCCTTAGTGGTATACATTGAGAACTCCCCCAATTTTGACAATTTTACATTAGTGGCCTTTCAGGATATAGAAGGATCTTTCAATAATTTAGAATTTGCAACTATAGCATCAGCCACACAAGATCTTGTTCTGGAAAAATCAATTGTTAGATTTATCATGAACCTTCTATACTATAGGATCATTCGTTCTGAAAGGGAAACGGCCACGATCACGAGTACGGCCATAAGAAGTGCGCCTGGAGCAGGCGTTTTATCACCATTTCTGTGGAATTTGACCATAAATTGTCTGCTCAGGAAATTGGATCTCATGGCTTATAAGACTGTGACCTATGTAGATGACGTTGCAGTGGCAGTCTCAGGGATCCACTTGGGCACGATATCACAATGGTAAGAAGTTGAGTCGGTAGAGAACTGACAGTGAACTGAGTATGAACCCAAACAAAACCGAGCTTGTGTTGTTCACAAGGATGTACAAGATTCGGTTTTAAAGTTTTAAGGAGAATGACAATCCTGATAACAGAAGCACTAAGAACGAGTGCACTGACCTCCTTCATCTTTACTTATTTTACTCCTTTATTTTATCTGACTTTCCTGTTTTCTTTTCATCTCTAACTCTCCCTCTTTTATTTCTGTTTTCAGGTAACACAAAGTGACCTACTGTTTGGACCAGGGATGGCAAAATTGGTACAATTGTACTTTTTTTGGTATCGTAAAAAGTACAATGGTACACCAATGACTCATTTAGTACAATTTGAAAATTTATTTCACAGTTGATATATTAAAACTAATTTACGAATTTATATTCTCTATCAATTATACCATAAGTATAATAATACATTTTTTTAAAATTATACTTATGAGTTTTTGAAATTAAGAAAAAATAGTGGAATTTGACTAGTCTTGTCACACTCGTAATTTTAACTAAAAAATGTTAGATGGGTGACAAAAATTCGACAATTTAAACTACGAGCTTCATTATCAGCTGAATATCTGTTGCTAGAAGCAAAAGAATGAATGGATGTAATGAAATCGATCCAAATTTATTCATTACAACTGTTCATTTGTTCTCTTTAAAAAAATCCCGAAATTTCAAAAAAAAAAATGTTCCCGGGAAAAAATTTTCCGTGGAGGAACCCTAGTTTTGGTACAATTACTGTCGAAAAAGTACAATTTCTGATGCTGATTGGTACAATTTTTAAATTCCATTTGCCATGCCTGGTTTGGACCCAAGTGAGCTGCTCTCTTTGATAATTGTTATTTGTTTTTTTTTTAAAAAAAATCTTATTTATAAAAGTTCTTAAATTATTTTATAAAGATATAAGTCTACCTTGCATCATAAATAACAAATTTATATTTTTAAGGTGCAAGAATTGTAAAAACTAACAATGCAAAGAAAATGAGAGTATTTACAAAAACCTTTAAACAAATGTGTTTGTACTTAAAATTAAATTTTAATACAGAATATATATGACTTTTTTCGAAAATGTTTTAAAATATCTTCCGCAGTGCATATAACAATTAATGTGTTTCACCAATGAAAACAAGTAGTCAATTCATCGAACTTGCATTGGTTCTTTGCAGTCATTCAACTGAATATTTAAATACTCGCATAAAAACGTGATCTCCAATGACACGCTAATGTACAAATCAGTCAAATAACTTCAGATTGCAAATACTTCTTCGTCGTGTAGATCTACCGGTACGTATGATTGATATTTAATAATTAAATATCACGTATACGTCAAAAATTGTATTTTTCGGAAATTTAAGAAAATAAAAACAAATAAGAATGCTTGCCATATATGTCAGAAATTTAAAAAAAATTCGTTTTTCTAAAATTAACTATTTTTGTTTATTTGTTATGGTTTTTTTTCGGTAACTTTTGAGTGAAAGTATTTTGTGATCTGTTTGTTCAAAACTAGTGATTTATAATCTAAAGGGACAAACAATTGTTAAATAGAGAAAAATGTTTTATTATTTTTTTCTTAAATTTCTAGCTTTTCAGATTACATTTTAATTTAATGCATAAATTGGTTTTGTAAACTAGTTTTAATAATAAAATTAAAATTCTCAATTTATTTAACTTAAATTGTTTAAATTTGCAGTTGTTATAAAAATAAATTTGTTTGTTTGTTGTTATTTTTAATACTTTTCGCTATATCTCAATTAAATTAAAAACAAGTAAAAGTGTTGTAAGCGGCTGTGCCGAATTTTGTATACCCACCATCAATATGTGATAATAAAATATTTTCTAATATAGGGGTTATTTGGAGGGTAGGATCGATTATGGAGCGATCCTCACAAAAGTTGATGGAAATATTTCATTACAATACGAATTATTATAAGACAATTATGCATGTTCAAGTTATTTTATGATGGGGGCCTTGTATGGGGACTACGCACAATTTTGCCATACTTTACAGCTTAATTTCAGAGTATTTAGAACAAATTTGTGCAAAACTTAAACAGGATTGCAGGTTAATCAACCTATTTATGATTACTCAAATAGTATTCCGGGGGCACATTTGTATGGGGGCTAGATAAAATCATAGACCGATATTACCCATTATCAATACCAAACAAATCTTATGAACAGAGAGTATTTTGGTAAAAGTTCACCCAGGTGTCTCCTTTCGTTTTTTAATAGACAGACGAACAGACATAGCTATATCGTCCTAGAATCCTTTGAGGACTTTTTGGTTCTACGACCAATATTTTGATATGTTACAAACGGAATGATAAAATCAATTTACCCCCCATTTATTTTTGATGGTGTGTATAAAAAATAAAAATACTAGATTAAATAAATTGTTTTTTTTGTTTCTTTGTTAAATAAATAAATTGTATTTGCTTTAGTTTTTTATAAACTAATATTTATAATGGATTTTATTTTCAAACAATAGCTTTATGAATTTTGTAATAAAAATTCAATGAACTTTATAAGGTTTCTAAATAGTTTGGAATTTTTCATGCTGCAATTACACACATACAGTAAATTGTTGTATGTTGAAAAATTCTAATAAAATTATATCAATTAAAGTTCTTACACATGTGATTATAAAAGAAAAACACTTGCAAACAAATAATTGTAGTCATAATAATACAATCTGTCAATAACATAAAAACCACATAAATAAATTTATTGAATTATGAACTTGATGCAATTAATAAAATAAAGAATTTATTTATATTAAATACAAAGTTTTACACTGTGAGTTATTTGAAAAAGGATTAGTTCTCAAAGAATATTTTTCTAGAGTTGCTACAAATTTCAATAAGATATTTTCCAGTGCAAATTTGTGGTATTGCTCCAAATCAAGTATATAGAGGGGCATTAGTCGGGCCTGAAATTTTGTCTGAAAAACACTGAAAAGTTATTTGAAAACTGAATGATTGTCATACAAAATTTTTTTTTTTAATCATTTTTCGGATCGTGTTTCTGAATCAAAACAAAAATTATTCAGTTTCCTATTAAAGTGCTCGAATTGTTTATTCCTTGGCTGAATTTTTTAGAGTGCATAATTTGACTGAAAGATTTTATAAAGAAATATTTAGATATAAACATATGCGTGCTTTTAATTGCCCGTATAATCAAAATTAATATCAAATATTTGTCTGTAATTTAGTTGTTCCTATGGTTTCATTTGTCATGAAAAACTTGTACATTTTTATCAAGATTTTAATTAAATGACCAGAATATTCAGATAGAAATTATTAAATTTTAATTCTGGATTTATTTGACCAAAGCCAAATAAAGTCACAGAGGAGTAATTATTAAATAAAGTGTGTATTTAAAATGTTAAGTTGAAATTTCTATTGAAATATTTACTTGATAGCAAAATTCGAAGAATCGTTAACTCTGAACTGTGTAAAAATCATATCATTTCTATTATTTTATAAGTCATTAGCAAATTTATTTCATTAAAAATATGTTATTTAAAGAAATATGCAAAAATTTGCTTGAATTAAAGGGAACTTATTATGTCACTAATGCTAGGTAATGCAGAAAGTATAGGGTATAAAACTAGCATTTCCTATAATCTAAATTTAAATTTAGAATTTTTCCTGAATGTCATTAGTTTATGTCTATTGTTATTTTGCAGCATGTACAATAATAAAATGTTAATATAGATTTACTTTGGCCAATTTAATATAATTTAATATTGGCCACCTTATCATAAGCCTGCTGTTAAATTGGTTTGTTTTATATTTATAAATGTAAAAGCTAATCTTTATTTTAATATTTGTTTTATTTGACTTCAATTACATTTTCTCTAACGAGGGTCAGAACAATCAAATCTAGTATACAGTGGATGTACATTGTAAATAAAATAGAACAATAAACTAGCTACTTGATGAAAAGACTTTCATTTGGCATGGTTTTATAATCAATTTAATAGTCAGTTTTAAATGCATCATTATGGATAATTAATACAAATCACAGACAATCAAAAACCAGCAATTATCAACAAATTCAATTAGAATAGAATTCTCCCATAATATTATTTTTTTTTATAAACAATTTATTAAAATTTTCTACCAAATCCTCGTATATATTTTTATATGCAACACAATGGCAATTTGTGGTCTTTTATATTCTTTAATGTTTTTTAAATGCCTTTATCTTACTATTACTTTCATCGTTGTAGTTGTTGTTGTTATTGCTGTTGGTTTTGTTATGCTACTTATTGTTGTTGCTGTATTTGTTGTCTCATTTTTATTGTAGTACTCTGCTCTGGTACAATTGAGTCAAGAAATTAAACTATTACTATAGTTTTGTGGTTTAACTTTTGTATTTTACTTTATTAAATCACACAAGAAAAGTCAATTACATGCAGATGTCCATACAATACAAAATCCAGCAAAACGGCAACAAATGGAGCTCCTGCTGCAGCAGAAACAACAACACAAAAAACAACATCAATTGATCAGGCAGAAGCATTTAAACTGATACAGGGAAAAGGAAATGGGAAGTTGCTGTAAACGTAGTAATTGAGGCAGAAACAGAAACATCATCATCTACTACAACAGCAGCAACAACAGAGGCATAAACTACTACACTTACAACAACTACAATTATAACTGTTAAAATTTTTGAGGCATACTCTTAAATATACATTCATAGACATACACACTTATACAAATTGTATAAGTGTGTATGTATGTGTTTATTAGGTTGGTCCTTGTATTGGAATTTCGAGTTTTGGTTTTCCCAAGCGACATTATTTTTTGGAAACATGACTTTTGTACTTAGAGGAGTTCATGTCAAGTGAACAAACTTCTGAAATCGATGTCTTCCGATCGCGATGAAATTTTACCCAAAGATAGTCCTATTGGATAGTAATTTGGACACAATTGAGTAAGAGGAGGTAAAACTTTGACATTTTGGCCAAAAAGGTATTTTTTCTTATCTATGTAACTTATTACCTATTGTTCTTAGCAAAGTGTGTCCCATATAGTTTAGAGATTGTCAAAATTTAACATTTGGGCCAAACGGTATTTTTTCTCATGCATGTAACGTATTACCTATTGTTCAACCTTTCGAAAAAAATATGACTTTTTTTTGCAGGACTAATTTCAAATTTCATTCCGATCGGAAGACATGGATTTCAAAATTTGATTCGCTTGACATGAATTCATCATATATATTACTTATTTGAATGGAATTTCATTTGAATGACAACATTTCATTGATTTGTGCTCGTTAAAGTGATTTTCTGAAGTGGTTCTTATATGGAAGCTATGATTAATTATGACTTGCCTATATATATAAATTATTTGTTTTGAATTTTATTTGAAAACTAACATATTTCAGAGATTTATGCTCATAGAAGAAAGTTTCCAGAGTGGTATTTATATAGGAGCTATGGTAAATTATGGACCGATCAGTACTAAATTTGGTAGTGCGAGTTCAGCTTGTATAAAACTTATTTGTGTTGAATTTAGTTTGGATCTATGTATACAATTAACATATTTATGAGAGCTTAACTATTTTCATATAGGGCAGGAGAAATAATCGTCCGACTCTAACCAAATTTATAAGCCTTTTCCTTGGGGAAATTTTGTCGAATTATCTTTGAAATTGTTATCTGTAGTTTGGTTACAAGGTTGGACATCGCTTCATCGATTCAGGAAATTATCCTATTAAGGCTAGACAATATTTTTGCATTTTACAAACATCAGCACTAACCCAATATGCACTCTTCCCTATGGTGGTGTGGAATATAACTGCACGGTGCTACGATGACGAACATTACAAATTGAGGGTGCTGTGGCTTAATTGGTTAGCGCGTTTGATCATTAAGCATGGCATCACATAACGCGCAATTGCAGAGTTGTCAATTAAAAGCTTTTATCCTCCTTTCACCACATTTTCTTCTACACTCTATCCCCTTTCCGAAGAAAGTAATACATTTATATATATAGGCAATTAATTGCCTAAGTGTTACTTCTCTTTTTTTTTTTTAAAAAAAAATAATTTTTTTCTAAAAATTTCAGAAATACTCAAATTCAGAAGTTGTTCTTAAAAAACAGTTTTCATTGATGTTGGTCAACTTATCGACCTGTAATTCAGTAATTTTTTGTCCGAATTTAAATTTTTTAATGGTTTTGTAAAGAAAACTGATAATGCACTATTTTAAATATTTGTGAGTTATAAGTATTGTTTTAGTTAAGAATATCTAAAAAAAATATTAGCCTTGATATGAAAGCTAAACAGATTTATAAAGGAAATTTTGTTCTTAAAAAAACGTGGTTTTAATTATTCAAATCGGATGATAATTTTAAAAGTTATTTAACTTTAAACAAAAACCTAAAAAGAAAACAATATTTGTACAATTTTTTATTTACTAGGTAATATTTTTTTCGAACTTTTTTCGAAAACGTTTAATAACTTTTGCAAAAAAAAAATTTCATTAAAACACTGTGCCAACAAAAAGAGGTTTTCTTAGAAGAATTAAATCTTAATCTCTTGTCTATCCATCATTTTTTAAAATTTAGAAATCGGTATAAAAATTTGGATGATAGGGGTACCACAATACTACGACTTACCCTAAAACTGTTTTTCAAAAATAACTCAAAATTTTGAGGGTGTAGCTAAATCTTTGAAAACGGGTTTAGTATGTCCTCACCTAGGACTACAACCCCCATTATGTCGCTTTTCAAGTTCTGGCAAAAAGTGTTACAAATATGTCATTTTGATGGGTACATATTTGTCATTTATTAGCACTTATTTACTGAAGATTATAGCGTAAACAATAAAGTTTTTTTTTAATCTATATATGTAAAAATGAAATTGTCCATGTATGTAATGACATCACGTGAGAACGGCTGAAGCGATTTGGCTGATTTTTTTATTCAATTCGAAATTTTCAGCAGATGGTTTGTAAAGAAAAAAATTCAAAAATTCCGGGTAAAACTCGGATTTTGGAGTCCAGTCAACAGTAATAAAAAAGCTCCCTAAAATATGCAGTACAAATTTAGATATTTTATTTGCAAATAAATAAGTCAGGTTTATATGTGTTGGAGAAACTTGAAGAACTAACATTAGTAAATGCTTCATATTTAGGGACCATCCTAGTGTATGAATCTATGTACTTATACAATAACAAGTTTATTAGAGAACACTTTGTTTATGTGTGAAAGCTAAAATTAAAGTTTGTTATACAAGTTAATACTTCAATGTGTATCAATGTATGTGAATATATACATGTATGTGTGATCATTTATCCAAATTATTTGTATGCATTGTAGAACGGTTCAGTGAACTTTTATTTCAAATGAATAATACTCAAATGTTCTTTTGTACAGATTTCGTTTGGCAAATTTAACCGAAATTTATTAGCAGCAGCTTTGTTTTAAGCATATGAATTCATTATAAAGCACAATAAATGCAGTTTTGAACAAATTAAAACAGAAAAATAAACAAATGAAAATAAATAAATACAAAATTGAAACTAATACAAATTGTGGCAATATAATAAATAAACAATGTAATATTACAAACAGAAACAAATATCTAGTGTATTTTAAAGAGCAGTGTTAAAAATCTAAATTATTATGAAAAATATTAAAGTATGAAATTTTTTCGTGTTTGTAAATCCACTACTGAAACTTATCTCCAATAAACTACTTTTTATATCATAACTATTTATCCCCAAGAAATAAATTTAAACTATTGTCTCTAATAACTTTTTGTATTATTTTCAAAAGAAAATTGTTGCACTTACTGCAAATCCTTAACACTTTCGTGGTATTGGCCATAAATCTGAAAACAAAATACACATCCAGTAAATAAACAACAAGTGCAGGCAGGCAGGCAGCTTCACTAACAACAATAACAACAACGACCACATATTTGTGTACAATTGAAATGCTCATATGTTAAGCAGGAAACGGACGGAGAAATAGTTTACAAATAAAACAATAACAACAGCAACAGCAACAACAGTTAAAATAAGAAAACAAAACGAAAAACAATAAAAATGCATAAAACAACAAGAAACCATTTATGGTTAAGCTAAAATGTTCAACACAAGTTGTAAATAACAAAAATAACAAAACAAAGCATGAAACAAATAAAAATAGATGAAATAAAAACGTATAAAAAACTATAAAGGCAACAGCAACAAAACCATAATAAAAATGTCAAATAAATAAAACAAAGATTTATGGAAATGAAACAAGTATGTATGTTTGTAGTAAGTAGCAAAGGCAAGCAAAAAATTCACAAGTGGAATTTATTTTAAAGCAAAATATTTATATTATTTGCGGTCTAGGCAAAAAAAAACAATCTGTGAAAAATAAAAAGAGAAATTAAAATCGCATACATTATTCTTTGCCATTTTTTGGAAGATTTAAAATTCTTAACTAAATATTTGCTATTTGCTGCTAGTGCTGTGGCTGTTGCTGATGCCTTCTTAAAGCCTTTCAATATGTGGTTGGTTGCATGTTTGTGTTTTGTCTTAAACACTTGCTGTCTAAAAGGTTGGCACAAACGAACTCTGACAAAACACCATGTTGCTGTCTCACTACGTACGTACGATCACTTTTAGGTATAATTTTGTTTTGGAAGTGTTTGTGTATTTGTGTGCTTTATAATGGAGCATGTTCTTTTGTAGTTTTTAATTTGTGCATGGGTGTGTAGGTGTTAGGTTTTCTTTTCTTTTCGTGTTTTTTTTTAAACTCTATTACCACTTTACTGCTTTACTCTACAACTGCAACTCGGAACAGTTTTCATTTCCCAAGTTTTGTGGTATTAATACAGCCTGACTACTAATACTTACATGCTGATGCTGTTGTTGCTCTCCTTTTATTCATTCCTTTATCATTTTATCGTTTTGCTGGCTTTAAAGATGCATGCAGTGCTGCTACCACGAGTACTTTCGTATGGGTGCGTATGTGTGACTTCTAATTTGTAAAAAGAAGACAATTTTCATGTAAGGTTATGACTCTCTAGCTCTTTGCAACAGCACAACCTACAACTCATTTTGTAAATATACATAATCACATATCTACACATAAGGGTGGTCCCTTATTTTTCACTTGTTTGATGGTCCCAATGTCTAATGATTCGAGTTAATATGGTTCAAAGATTTTCTAGAGTAGAGTCTAAAAAACATAGAAATTTAATATTTTTAGTTTAGCTGTCTTGATAAATTTTTACCACAGACATTAAACAGTTAACAAAATTTAAAATGGTAAAATCGCTTCCAAAGCAGATGGAAAACATCTTTTGGTTTAGGAGTTATGCATCAAATTATCACATTTTGGTTCATAACTTCTAAACTACATAAATGTGTAGCTTAAAAATATGTATATAAATATATTTTACAAAAGACTTCTGTTATTATTATATAATTTTATGAATATTTTGAAAGCAGCGATTTGTGAGATATGTGACCATATAAAGTTCAAAGTTACATATCTCAAAAAAAATTGCTTTAAAAATATTAATAAAATTATATGGTAATAACCAATGCCTATTGTAAAATCTAAATGTGCTAAATGATTTAAAAGTTATGTGGACATTTTTATTTTTTTTTAATATTCAAGACGTCAAAGTCTATGATTTGATACAAAATAACTGTGTTAAATTTTGTTAAAGTAGCAGATGAGAAATCCTTATGGTTAAATGAAATACGATAAGTATTTTAATTGGATTTATTTCAACATGTAAGTAACAGATTATTACAGATATGCAACAAATGAAAAATGCAAATTTCAAAAGGAAACGAATGTTATCCTATTTTGATCGAATGTTCATCATTTGTTTTTTAGATGTCGGAAAAAAATTTTAGAACTTGGCTGCATAAAAAATTGGAACAGTGGAAAGAAGTCCCATCCTAATACATATAGATGTATTTTACGGATTGAGTGAGTGTTTTCATTTGTATGTGGTTGTGTGTTTAAAAGCTTTTGTTTTCATTTGTAGGGTATAAGTATTGTTTGTTGTTGCACTGTACAATTTTGCAGTGTAATCGGACACGAAAATTACTTTGTCAAACACACAAACATGCATTGTATTGGGTGTGTGATTTAAAAATGCGAGTTTTTATTTTTCAAATTTTTAACTTTTATTTTGAAACATTTGTGCAATATAAATGACCAGGAAGATGGGAACATCTTCCTGGCAACATATGGATTCCGAACCAAAAGAACTGAAACTATTTTCAGGCGAAGAACTAATCAAGACAGTTTCGGATACTCTGTTCCAAAGTGTAGCGTATCGCAGAGAGAGAGCGATCGTTCATAATCGATCGCAATAGTATACGGACGGAGCAATGTCTGGACTAGAAGGCGGGTGACGGGAAACTTCCCAGCCACTTCATTAGAAATAGTTTTTAGCAGGTATTGCAACATGTGGCCAAATACAACATGTCGGCAAATACTCCCTTCAGATGAATCTGTTGCATTCGATATAGGTTCCATGTGATGTTCTGGCCTTTCAGTAGCTCATAATAGATATGAAACTTTTGCTCCCAACAAATACGGCTGGTTGGCCGGGCTTCACATACGATCTCTTACGCTTCAAGTTATCATAATGGATCCATTTTTCATCGCAACTAATGTTTCGGTGCAATATCGGTGCAGCACACAGATGGATTTTGGTGTCAAAAAGTTAACTTTTCAAACACTCAATTTCAAAAATCAAATGATGCAGTTTTGTAGAGAAATGTTTAGAAATGAAATATACACTTATAGTTTTAACAAAAATTTTATTTTATTTTTAAAAAATTTAAGTAAAGTCCATGGAAGAATGTTAAGCAAACATTTACTTATATTTTCATGCAATTCAGTGGTTTATATATATATAATTTTCATAATAATGCCATTTGCCTTTAACATATTTGAAAAAATATAACATTTTTCCATAAATAATGGGGATATCATAAACCGTTAAGAAGATATGCTCAAGTCTATAAGTCTCCAAAAATTATTTTATCTTTGATTTGAAAAATGTAGCCCCGCTTTCCCCCAAGCTGTTTTTTTCATAAAATAAAAGCTGGGAGTGTCATGTTTCGATTAAAAAAAATATAGTTTTCGGAACAGGATGAAAACTTAAAATTTTTTGTGGAATAATAAACGAAATATCAAAAAAAATCTTATCTATGTATAGGATTCGTGGGCGGTGGGCGTGATCGATTTTATTGAAACTCGGCATGCGTTCTTCTTTTGTATTCAAATATATGTACCGAATTTCTAGACGTTTACTTGGATAGGAAAAATTTTATGCGAAAAAATCTATTTGGATTGTATGGGCAGTGGGCGTTGGGCGTGGTCGATTTTGATAAAATTTTATTTGCAAAAATTATTTGAGCTTGAGTAGCTCCAAATAATTTGTCCAACTCATGTTGGATTTTACAAAAAATTTATTGGAATAATGTATTGAAACTTTTTTGGCCTGGTCGATCTTTGACTTTCGTGTCAATATCTGAACTGCAAAAAACATCTTCTGAACTGCAAAAAACATCTCTCTCACGTTAAAACCGATGAAACATATTCATCAGAAGTTTCGGTGAGTTTCAGCGGCACTTTTTTTCAAAATAAAGTAGTACAGCAAACCATCCAGCATATGACCCTTTGTTGCTACAAAATTCGAAGTTATCGAAGCAAAAAAAAAACTTTCTTGTTTAACTTTGTTTCAATAACTAAGTGTGAATAAATGGCAGATATGTTGTCCCTTCAAAATGACATATAAGTTATTAAAAAGAAAAGCCCCGTCCAAAAGATACGACATCTATTGTAAATCCCTCATTTTTAAATAATACACCCAATACGTACACAAATGCAACGCACAGCTAAGCACTACTGGAAACAGTGACATTTAGTGAAACTCGCCAAGCACACAGCACATAAATTATTTAAAAGAATTTTAAAATTTTTTGCTATTTTTGCTACAAAGAAAAATAGCAAAAATATTACAAAAAAAAAGCATTTGTTAGATTTTAGAATTTGCAACGAGTTAAATAATGATTAGCAGCAAACTATCACATTTGCGTGTAGTTTGTGTAATTTTGCTACTGGTGAAGGGTATCTACAATTCACCGCAGTCAATATTTAGATAAGTCAAATTCTAAATAGCTCTTTGTATATTTTTTTTTATTTACTACAAAACAGGTGGGTTCATTTATATTTTCAAACAAACTATTTCACAATAAAAAGCCTCTCATAAAACTATAAAAGCAACGAACAATTTCTCTATTATTTAAACTATTAAAAGGCTTTAATATTTAATATGAACATATTTAAATAAGAGTATGTATAACAATCGCGTGTTAAATTTAATAATGTCCAATGAACATGTAATTATTTAAACACGTACATAATAAATATATTAATTTTTCTACAACATGCATGTTGTAAATTATTTCGTTTTAGTTTTTAATTTTTATTTTTTTCATTAAAGATCCTTATACAATAGCAGAAAAAACATATAACATGATAATTATCACTATTAGAGTAAATGGAAAATAATCAAAGTATATATGCAACAAATACGGATTTAAAATAACTTCGAAAAGAATTTAATAAGGGGACTAACTATTCAGACACACACTTGAGTATGACATGTATCTTAATAAAATTTTGACACTAGGGTTTGGCTCAACTTAAATTGAGTATTTACACCAATGCGTTTAAAATTCATTTCATTTTATTGGTGGTGTGTAAAAAAAAGTCAAATAAATGCATAAACCTCTTAGTTATAAAGTTTTTTTATGTTAAACTTCTTGTCATATTTGTGTAGTAAGTTTAAATATTTAGCAAATGTTGAAATTCTCGCTGGTATTGACTGAGAAACAAATATTTTTATATTTTTTTTTCTTTTTGTTTTGGTTGCTTTGTTGCCATTTTATTTTTATTTAGAATATTTTCAAACAAATCTTTACCAAACTGTTACGTCTTGAGGGAATTGGTAGTTGCTGTTAAAGTTGATGCAAATCTGGTAGTGTTGTTCAGCACCAGCATTATTTAGCTTAAGTGATGTTATTGTCAGAGTTTTAAAAGGATTAATTGAAAATAAAAATATATTTGAGTATTGTTAGAAATTAATATAATAACAAGCAAAGAACGGTTAACTATTTGGGGATAAATACTATAAGATATTGATAGCTTCAATATTTTCAAGCTATTTTTTTCAAATAATTTTGAAATTACATGTTAAATGTATTCATTCCTTAAATTCCCAAATCGATGGTTTAGCATTTTTTTTTTTTTTTTTTTGTTTCAAATATTTCGTGAAATATTATAAAGGAAAAACAAACATATAAAGTTTTTGAATTGTTGCAAAACAAAACAGTCTCCAAGTGAAAACAACAGCATAAACAAAATACAAACATGATATATCCCAAAAGGCCAACATCTTAATGAAAAAGATATATACAGTGGTGGCCATGAATTTAAGACAATTTTTTTTGCTAAATTTCATGTAATTGTCAATTATTTTTTCAAATATTTCCACAAATATGTATGCATGAGGACTGTTTTAGCACACAAGTGTGTTTTATTCGGCTGTGTCAATTCATACATATTCACCATGAACACATAAAATTTTTCTACAACTTGACCAAAATTTTTTTTTTTAAATAAACATATTTTCTCACATTTATATCATTATAATTTTATTATTATAAATTATTCGGACCAAATTTCGTATTTTTAGTTCCATTAGTTTCGGTCATATTATGTTATTAACAGCGGATGTTCGCTGAGGTGGGTCAACGTATTTCCACATATCTTTGTCCATATATGTTTTACCGATTTTTCCAAACATTTTTCAGAAACTAGAAACATTAATAATAAATTTCATACCCTTAGAGGTCCTTTTATTTTGGCTCTATTGCACTTAAAATTCAGTTGATGAAAAAAATTCAAGTATTTGTTTTAAATTGGTGGCCACCACTGTATGTAGATAGATGTTATGAAGAAAATTAAAACGCAAAAGTTTCTTGTGCCCATGGACATTTAAGGGAATTAATAAATGAAGTAGGTTAATTTGTTTTAAATGAAATTTAATTAAAAAACCTAAAGACCTTTTATTCAAAAAATCATCTTAATGTAAAACAAAATATTGAAATTTTACGCTGTTTTAGGTAAATAATATTCAATTTGGTTTTTATGTTTGCCAAAATTCACCTGTTACAATTTGCTTTGTATTAAGCCAGGGCAAATAAGTTCATATTCATCCCCCAACATACCTTTTTTCAACATCATACATACAGATAGATAGATACAACATACATTGTTTATGTCGGTTGTTATTGGCGCCGTCATGGTAGTGTCATTGCCTTAACAATGTCGCTTCCCTATATGAATTTGTGTTTATTTGTGTCTGTAGCAAAAACAAAGTAAGATATTTGGCGTCACTTTTTTGGCGTCTGTTGCCAAACTAACAAAAATTTATTTTTTTTTTTGTTTTATTTTGAAATCATTCTCATTTTGAGTAGTAGCTTTAATGAGAATTACACATAATTTTATTGATTTGTAGTGAAAATCTTAAATTTTTTTTCGTATAAGCTATCTAGTAAATAAGTTACTACATCAATAAGAAAAATAATATAGTTCGAATATTTAAATTCATACCTGGCAAAAGTAGTAGATACTACAACGACTTGTAATGATGTTCATACTTTTAAATTGTTCTACATTATCTATCTTCTATATAAATAAAAATCAAATGTCGTTCGTTGGTAATTGCATCAGTAGAGAACGCCCGGACCGATTAAGACAATTTTTTTTTAAATTTTGGTTATAGACCAATTTAGGTTTTTACGGAATGAAAAATTTACCACGCCCACTTTTTTCGATTTATCTAAAATTGGAAAACGGCTATATCGATTTGGCTAATTTTTAGTTTAAATGATCATAGAATCCTATTTAAGTTTTTACTGAAAGAAAAATTGACCATGCTAAAACCTCAGGATACCTGGACTGATTTAACTAATTTTTTTTAATGTTCGCAATACATAGTCCGAAAAATTTTTTACATAAATAAAAATTGTCCACGTCCACTAATGCGCCCACTTATATAAAAACTAAAAATATCTAAATTCGTTAAAAACTTGGCCAATAAACATTTAATGAAGAAAAGGAGTTCGATCTGTGATCATTCATATTTCTGACCAAAAATTCGATTTTTTATATAAAAACTCAAAATATCTAAATTCGCTGATAACTTGGCCAATAAGCGTTGAATCAAGAAAACGATCTCGATCTGTGATCACTCATATTTCTGACCAAAATTCGATTTTTATATAAAAACTCAAAATATCTAAATTCGCCAATAACTTGGCCAATAAGTGTTGAATCAAGAAAAGGACCTCGATCTGTGATCACTCATATTTCTGCCCAAAATTCAATTTTTTATATAAAAACTCAAAATATCTAAATTCGCTAATGACTTGGCCAATAATACATGTATTCTGCTGTTGCAAGACTTAGGTTTTTGACAACAAACTTAGGTTCTTTGTCTCTCAGTAGCGCTTCTATGTATATTTCATTATATGCCCTATATGAATAAAAATTATAATTTTTACCCTCTTGAAACCCCTTCTCACAAATTCTCAAATCGAACACAAGCATTTTTTTAACTTGGAGAGGATAACGTCAGCTAGTATAAAAATAAATTTTATTGAAAGTTTTTTTTAGAAGCTCTGAATGATTAAAATCTGTCTACAACTTTTGATTTATTCACAAAAGATAAAACAAATATAAAAAAATACATACATAGCTCGCAGTAATTAGCTAGATATTGCAGTGTTCTCCGATGTTTAGAACTGCAGTAGTCGATAATGCAGTGCACAAAAATATATTACAAAATCAAAATTTGTAGACAGGTGTTAATCATTTAGAGCTTGTTTTGTTTGGATATAGTAGAAAAAAATTTTATTAAAAAACAAGCATTATTTTTTTTTTCCCAAAAAAAAAACTTACATTTCTAAAACTACTGCGCAGATAAAAAAATGTTTTAGTTCGGCTTTATAAAAAAATATCACATAATATGAAACATTTAAAACTGTAAGAAAAAAAACGTACAAAATATATAAATGTAAATATATCTACAAAATATGTTAAATTTACCTACACATTTGTGTAGGCGGGGACGGAAAGGGTTAAAATATACTTTCTATACCACTAAGAATATCTACAGATACTCACTAAAACCCTTTACATTTCACATTTCGTTTCATGATTCACTCTATTACTGGTGGTTTTTCTTGTTTAAATTCCCTTCGCATTAACCAATCAATAGCTTTAATTTGATTTTATATTAAAAAAAAACTTATTGTTTTTACAGCAAGAGATTGTAAAATTTTTAATTACATGTTCAGTGTTAAATTGATATAAATAAGAAATTTCTGTAGCCAATAAATCACAGATTGCACACTGCTTTTATCTTCATGGCAATCGTATTTATTGTTGATTTTATCAACAAAATCCTTGACATGATTTTAATTAAGTACAAGAATGATTTTCCAGTAAATGTTTAAAACAACAACAGCAACAAAAACAACATAAATATAATTAACCTTGAATATAAATAAACAAAGATATTAAAAATAAAACTAACAAATGTTAATTAAAACTTGATCAAATGCATAGATAGATTTCATTACAATGAAATAAATTTCATACTTATTTGCCAGCAGTTTAATTTTATATGCAAATTTTGTAGTATATTTGCAAATAAGTAATAATTCTGTCATACTTTTTACATTTGAATTTTACGAGTAAAAACATTTATGTGGTTTCATTCTTAATTGAACATAAATCAAGTTAAACAATGAGATTTTATAAATCAAGTGTTTAAGTGAAAAAGACAAAAATTTTATAAAACCACACACAAAGATACCCACAAAAACTCTTACGTACATACAAACAAATACATAGTTATTCATTACAAACAGAAAAAACAAATTTACATACAAAAAATATTCATAAACATTTTTAAACACACACTCGGTAAGACGTACGGATGGAAAAACAAACAGATAAAATAAAGAACAGACCACCTGTAGTGTCATGTTGTCAAGTAGAGAGACGGTTGTTGTACAAACATTTATTGTTCTTCATACATAATGAAAGAAAATAATGAATAAATAAAAATAAATGTTTTGTTTTTCGCCATTAATGAAACAAACCAAAAAATAACAGGAAATTAAATTGGTTACATTTAAATTATGGCATTAAATCCATTATTAAATTAAAAAAAATCAAAATATTATGAGCTAAGTAAAAATATATGTATGTACTGAAATATTATGAAGCTTTATTCTATTTAATTCAACTACTTTATGTTCTCTTTTCACAAAATAACAAATTATTTAGAAATTCCCATAAAAATATAAAATATTTTGTTTTTAAAAAAATCTTACATGTTTGTGCTCTCACAATGTCTTACTTTCATTAACTCTTATGTAATATTAATTCAAGTTTTTGTGTTCAATTGATTGTTTTTGATTTTCATTATCAGCTATGCACTAACACCTTTCAAATTTGTAATAGTTATTCCCTAAAAATGTTTATCTTTTACCTTAGCAGTAGGAGGAACTAAACTTTTTAATTGTTTAATTAACAAGTTTGATTGGTTTTTGTTGAAGATTTTTCAAAACATTTCGAATATGTAATAAAAGTTTAGGGGAAAAATTACAGTGCAGAGTACATGCACATATGTATATAATAATAAAACAATAAATTTAAAATTAAAAAATTCAATACTTTAAGATTGAAGCTATTTTAGGTGAAAAAATTTACGATAAACATTTTTTTTAAAACTCGTTAAAAATTGTTTTTTATAAAAAAATTTTGGGCGAATATAAAATTTGTTTTAGAAAATTATTTTTTTCCGATTATGAGCCATCCATTTATATCAACACTTCTATTTTTTTCCACTACGCCTTGGGTAATCATCGTAAATCCCTGTAGCAGTCTTCAATTTCCGTACGACTTTTCATGTTGAAAATACACCTGTAATTAGAGATGCTAATCGGGACTGATTTTTAAAAATCCCGGGGTTCGGGATTTGGTAAAGAATCCCGACCCGGGGTTTCGGTATTTTCGGGAAATCTAAAATCCCGAAAATTATAAGAAAGAAACGTACATAATTATGTCTTTACAATTGAAAGTAAATTTTTTATTTAGCAATTCATTTTTATTAGACACTTAAAAGCATAAAATACTTGCATGAGTCATTATATAAGAAGAAATAACAATAAAGTATGTACATTAGGCCGGGTCGATTTGTATGGACGATCAAAACGTAAAAAATCATATAGCAGAAACGAAATCTACGCTAAATTCTATGAAATTATCCCCAAGAAACCATAGGTCTAAAACCAAATCCTATCTTGCGTTTCTGCCATACGATTTTTCGTGAAAAAAACTGGTGAAAAACCTTACTTTAGTATAAAAAGTGTTTATTTTAAATAGCTTCTTAAGAATACTATTGCATCTATGGTTTCATCTGCCATTCTGGAACGAATTTTGTTTTCGACATATGCTGCTGCCGAAAAACATCTTTCACATAGGCAAACCCGTTTGCAAATACTTATAGGTAATACTTTTCCTCTTGTTCCTTCAGAAATAAAATGATGTATTTCTTTTGCAAGTTGAAAATCTACATTATAATTTGGTTTCGTTATTGTTATTTGGGGTTTTTACATTTATTAATAATATCTTTTAGCCTTTTAGCAATCGTAATATTTTCATTTTGTTCGAGCTCCTCATCTGAGATAAAATCAATTTCATTTGAAGAGGATTTAAATTGAGTTTTGTTAGATAACTTACAAAAAAAGTTGAAGAATTGATTTTCTAGAGCCCCACTCAAGGAAAACCAAAAATACCGTTTTACTTTATTAACTATATTGTAGCAGGAGTTGAGCTTAAAAACTTTGCTGAACATCACTTTGCGATATTCGGGCATGTAGAATGTCAAAATGAATGAAAAAGTCACACAAAAATGACAATTTCCCCTATTTATTTATGAAAAACGGGATTTGGAAAATCCCGAAAACACCGGGATTTGGAAAATCCCGAAAACCCCGGGATTTGGAAAATCCCGAAAACCCGGGATTCCCGATTTTCGGGAACGGGATTCCCCGTTTAGCATATCTACCTGTAATGAAGTCCAAATAAAATAGTTTGCAATTATTATTGTGCATTTGCTGAATCAGCTGCTTTTGTTTACTTTTATTTATAAGAAACCAAAGAATAACAAGAACAACCTCTTTCTTTTCACACACAAGTAGTATGTGAATTCAACACACTTGAGAAAGAGAGATTTATCTTCAAAACTTTTTATTGAAAATTGCAATTTAAATTCTAACACACACTTTCGCAAACACATAACATTTTTGAATTCTTTCTACACATTTAAACCATTAAATTAACAGAAACATGTTTATTTTGCACAATCGAAAAATATATTTTTTTATTTTCATTGATATTCAATTTTTGGGTATTGAAATTAAAACTGAAAAAACACAATTGTAAAATTTCGTATTGAAAATTCAATTTATTTTAATTTTTGCAGAAATTATTGAATAAAAATGTGAAAAATCTATTTATAAAACCTTTCCAGGTCAAATATAAAATAAATAATTTGATAATTGTTCGAATTTTTAAATTTAATTGTAATAAAATTTTGTTATAATTTTTAAGGTCGCTTTTTTACAACTATGTGTGTTTAAAGAGTGTGGTGAAAGTGGTTTGTTCACCAATACATATACACAATATGTTACCAATACATTCAAATAGTTATGTTTTTTGACAACCGACTTAGGCTTTTTTTGACAGCATTTCACTTCTTGTTATTATTCTATGATAAGAAATAAAAATTAGAGTTTCGTCCAAAGATTTAACTTTCATTCAACAATTTTAGAATTAAAATTTATACAATTTGAAACACAAAAAATTATTAAAGCTTTTGTTGAATTTATTTTTATTTGACATTTTTATCAAATATAAATTTTCTGTATAAACTTGCACAAAATTGAAAAGGTGAGTTCATGAAACACATAGCGCAAATTTGCATTTTTGCACAAATGGGAAACTTAAGCATTTAAATGAGTACCCTTATTATTTTTTTATTTATAAAAATTTCTTAGCAAATTATGTAACAAATTCATAAAGAAACAAGTAAGAAAGTATGGTCGGTCAAGCCCGACCATATAATACCCTACACCAAGTAAATGAGTAAAAATATATTTCTTTTAAAATATCAATAATTTACATTTTTGAGTGATTTTCGGAAGTGGGCCTTATATGGGAGCTATGACCAATTATGGACCGATCACCATAAAATTAGGTCGTGTGATTTATGTCTATATTAAAGATAACTATGTTGAATTTTGTGTGTATACCAACATTTTTAAGCGATTTATGCACGTTAAAGTGATTTTCGGAAGCGGGTCTATATGGGAGCTATGACTAATTATGGACCGATCGTAACAAAATTTGGTGACATGAATTTTGTATATATAAAACTTATTTGGAGCGAAATTTCTGTAGATACATAGATAAATTAAACGTTTATGACCGATAAAGTCCAATTTCGAGGGGACATTTGTATGGGGGCTAGGTGAAATAATGGACCGATTTCAGCCAGTTTCAATAGGCTTGGTCCTTGGGCCGAAAAAGTAATATGCACTAAATTTGATCGAAATATCTTCAAAATTGCGACCTGTACTCTGCGCACAAAGTTTACATGGACAGCCAGCCAGCCAACCAGACGGACGGACGGACGGACGGACCAACGGACGGACATCGTTTAATCGACTCAGAAAGTGATTCTAAGTCGATCGGTATACTTTAAGGTGGGTGTTAGACTAATATTTTTGGGCGTTACAAACATCTGCACAAACGCATAATACCCTCCCCACTATGGTGGTGTAGGGTATAAAAAATGTTTAACCTTGCGTATGAGTGATATTAAAATCATATAATACGTATACGTAATATTTAATATGTTATTTTACATACAAACATGAATAATTTGTTTGGTTATACATTTATGTATAAAGTAGTTAAGCCAGTAGAAAATATTATGAATATACAAAATCAAGATAATAATACTCATGTATATAATGGTGCAGACAAATACTTTTATTAAATTTTCTTTATTTTATAGAAATTCTTTGAAAACTTAATTAAATTTGTTATATGCTGCTACTATATAATTTAAATAAATTAAGGAAAGTATTTTTAACCAACTGTTGTTAATTATTTACTACAAAATCTAGATAATTTAAATAAACTGATATAAATTTACAATATATTATTCTATACTTCCCAAGGTTTTACATTTTTTTTCAACGTTTTATTTTATTTTTATCTAACTAATAAATTATGCAACAGCTGCATTATAAATACTGAAAATGTTGGTGATAGTGGCATTTTGTTGTAGCCGCTGCTACTGTTGTTGGTAGCATGAACGAGTGTGGAAGGTGAAAGTGTTGTCAATGTTAAATGCTTAAATGAAAACTTCTTAGAGTTCAAAATAAGGTGATTAAAATGAAAATTTATGCAAATAACTTTCTTATTTATATGGAAATTTAAGTTTTCAATTATAAAAACACAGCAAAGTTTTTAAACTAGATGTCAAATTGAACTTGATGAATGCTTCTAAAAATACAACAAAAGCTGTGATGATGAAATTAAATTATTTTAGTGTGTGCAAATATAAATATGAAGACATGAAGTCAATTTAATTTAGATAAAGTTTTTATTTCCGACAATCAAATATATCTTGGTTAAGCTCTGAAGTTCCCTACAATCTCAGTAAAATTAGAAAATACTTTTTAATTATAGCCTTCACCATAAGTGGTGAATTTCCATATTTTTTTTTGCGACCCCATAAATATATATATTCCGTTTGTCTGTGGAAATCAACTTTCCGAAGCCACCAAATAACTTTTTTACTTAATTGATACTATATTCCAAATCAATTGCTATTTATAATCATGAATATCGCCACTAATGACTAAGATACTACCTCGATTTTTCACCAAAGTTTTTTTCACCCAAAATTTCTTTTTCACAAAATCTGTTTTTTATACAATAATGTCAATGCCATGACGAAAATTGCCGAAAAAATAATGCATTTGGTCCAAAATAAAAAATATAAACATAATTACTGGTAATCCAATTAGCTATAAATGTCTTACAATTTCCGAAAATATCCATTTAGAATTTAAAATTTACCTAAAATTGTATCCTATTATTTATCCTTAAATTTTACGTCTTCAACTTAACTAAAACTAATTTATTTTTTCATATTTTTTTTTTGCACTTATTCCCTGTTAACACTCGTAAAGTCATTTAGTGTATTAACCACAAAAAAACTGTTTATGCTGCCTTCTTCTTCCTTCCTTTTTCAGCTTGTGATGACTTTCGGGCTACCATTATAGTCGGCAATACTTTAAGCTCATTTACAAATCAATCATCTTAAAGGAAACTGACTGTTGACCTTCCCCAAGTCAAACATGATGTTTATCGGTTTTTCTCGGTTATTTTTGTATCTTTTTTATTTTTGGTTCATCATTTTTTTTGTATATCTTTCTTTAGTCGGAAATAGAGGTATAGTTAACAGTTAAGCTGCTGCTTTGTAACAAACTGAATACAAAACATTTTGGTTGGAAAAAATTTAACCTCAAAAGACCTAAAAACCAAAAATAAATTACATTTAAGTATTGATACTTAAAGACCTTTTTTTACGGCAAAGGAAGATTGTTAAAGGAAAATAAAGAAAACAACATGGAAAATAATTTCCTTAAAGTATTGAAGATAAACACTTACAAACAGGCAAGAAACGAAATATAGCAGTTATTCTTTGAAGAAGTTTCTTGGTTACTAAAACTGTTTTATTTTAAAACTCAAATTATAACATACTTAGGCCTGGTAACTTATCAAAATTTTAAACATAGTTAAGGCATAATCAATATATAAATATATATTTTCAGACAAAAAACAAATTTTTAAAATTATGTTTAAAATTTTGATAAGTTACCCGGCCTTAGTTTAATTATGTTTTTATTAATTATATTTTTCAGTTCAAATCCTTAGTAAAAGATGTATGTACTATATTTCTAATCATAAATGTTTTGGTTTTAGTTTATTTTGGCAAACCCCAGTTAAAATCACATGCCATTTTCATTTAAGTAGGTCTCAAAAGCGTGTTAAATAAATACGTACTTGTTCGAGTATTGTTCGAGTACACTGAAGAAAGAAAGGACCAATTTATTTGGTATTTATATTGAAAACTATTTGCTTTTACTTATATTCTAAATAAATAAATATGTATGTATTTACTTGCTTATTTATTTATATATGTATGAATTTATCTAAGAGCAAATTTTATACTATAAACCATTTTATGGCAAATTTTTATGTATGTTTATGTGTTTGCATTAGATTTGGAAAGTTTTGAAACCTTATTTCCTTTTGTCTGCTAAATAATCTTAAGTATTTTTGTGGTCAAGTGATAAACTTTCATCATCTGTTATGGCTATGGCTGTTGCTATTTTGACCAAAAGCTTAAGGTTATTTGGTTGAATGACTTTCTATAAAATATTTACTTACGGCTTATTGAAAGTGGTCATGAATTAAATTGACCTTTTATTTATAAAATTAAAAGATGAAAAATGAAGAATTAAGGAATCATCTATATCAATGAAGTAAAATATGCTTAAATGAGCAAATTAAAATTTAATTCCGAAATGTGCAATAATAAATAGGCTTAGAAGAAAAATAAAAAAAATGAAATTGAATATAAAGTATGGATTTTTAATAAATCTTCGGGTTTAGCTGAAATTTATAAATATTGTCTATGACAACATTAATTATTTGCACTTTAAAAATATGCAAACATTTTTAATGAAGATTTTAGAAACTTTTACAATAGTGTCAACATCTTTTGAACATACAGCATGTGCTCCGAATTAACATTGTAGCTCCTTTAAATCAGTTGATAATATAATTTTGGGATAATTATAAGTCTATGCATATTTAATTTCAAAAACAAGTCCTAGAATGGTATACAAGAGTACTATAAAGAGTCGCTAGGATTTTAGCATTAAATACCTACATAGAGAATACAGATGCGCAGTAGGAACCGAATTTTTTAGCAATCGAATGATTCTATCTTAGTAGCAGCATCTTACAGTTTTTAGAATTAGTAACAAAAGTTTGGTTGCTGCAACCGAAATTCTCCTTTATCAAATGATTTTCTATTGATAGAAATGAAATATTCTGTGCAACCGAATTATTGAATTAGCAATAAATTCGTTTGCTACTACAAATCTGTTTTCTTTATGTATATACTGTAGAAAATTGTAGAAATTTGTTTTCAATACTGTTTTCCTGATAATGCCAGTATATTAGAGTGTCCCTTAGAATTAAATTGTTTGAAATGTTGAAACAGTACCCTCTGAAAACTTTCATAATGACCTAAAATACCACAAAAAATACCTTGCCGACTTTCGATTTAGTTTTGAGGTGCATTTACAAGGCGAAAAACTGAATTTTTTCTAGTTTTTTTTTAAATTTTGGCAATAAATAATTACTTTTGCAATTTAATTTAAAATAATCGAAATGTGTACGTAATTGTCGTTCTAATAAGATATAAAATACAATTGGTTAACAAATGTTAACTTTAACATTTTTTAACCAATTTTTGTCTTTTTTATCTTATTAGAACAACAATTACGTACATATTTGGATTCTTTTAAGTTAGATAGCAAAATTAATTATTTAATGGCAAAAATTTCAAAAAAACTGAAAAAATGCTTTTTTCCCCTTGTAAATGCACCTCAAAACTAAATCAAAAGTCGGCACGGGTTGCCGTTCATAGAACAAGCTAAACATTTTTTTGGTGGTATCTTAGGTCATTACGAAAGTTTTCAGCGGGTACCGTTTCAACATTTCAAAAAATTTAATTCTAAGGGACACTCTAATATACTGGCATTATCAGGAAAACAGTATTGAAAACAAATTTCGTGTTTCTCAGAAAATTAGATTACATATCACTGTCAGAGTATAAATACCAGGCACTTATAGCCATTAGGAGCCGAACATGAATGTCAACCATGTTCATAAAAATAATAGAACAAAGAACAGCAGGTCACATTACAACAGAGAAACAAATTGCTTATAATATATTTATAAGTATATATAGATATAAAAGAGTAACATTACTGAGTGACTGACTAACTGATTCATCATCGCACAGCCCAAACGCCAGATGCTTAGTCATGAACGTAGCTATTTCAGTCAATATTTCAGTATATATGTGAGCAATTCCACGAGAATGACAAACACGACTGAAAAACCCTTCAAACTTTTTTTGAAGATGATTTGATTAGGAAAATACTATAGTCCAGACCCTGTCACGTCCGAATAGTATTTGTTTTGATCGATGCATAACGCTCTCTCTGAGATACACTTCACTTTGGAACAGAGTATCCGATATTGGATTGATTTGTTCTTGGCCACAAAAGATGACCAGTTCTTTTGGCTCGGAATACATATTTTGGTAGAAAGATGGGAAAATATCATAGCTAACAATGGCCAATACTTTCAATAAATTAAAGTCTATATTTATTGAAAACATTAGTCATCATATGGACTAATACTTACCGAAAAATATCCAATTTTATGTTTGATATTATTATCATTCTCTTTCCATTTTGACCACTATTTACCGACTTATAGCCATTTTTATGTTTTAGTTAAGTTTTGTATGCAAAATCGATTTTTGTTGGAAATATAAGTGACCGACATTCTAAATTTACTTAATTCTTACATGAATTTTTGTTTAGAAATATAAGTGATTATGTCGACTTATACCCACTTTTATATTTCAGTTAATTTTATGTTGGAAAATATAAAATATCGCAGATTATAGTGCTTTTCCTTTTGGACGAAAGTTACCAATTTGTAATCACTTTTATATTTGAAAATATAACTATGTGATTTTCTTATGTAATTGCAAAAAATCAGGGTAATCTGGGGCGCACCCGATTTGCTAGTATATTATAATAACCCATGTTATCTTTATTCGGACCCCTGTTGTATACCCACCTCAAATTACTTATATTATGGACAATTATTAGACTTTATTTTTCCTCTTATAGGATTAATTACCATCATTGTCATTTCGTTCATACACTCTATTATTAGTCTGTCTATTGTGCTTCACAAAAACTACAAATTTTATATTGTATTGATACAGATGCTCCTCCCATAACACCATAACAAGCAATCGTCATTAAATTTCGATAAACTCCGATAACTTGTTGTTTCAAAGTATTATTAAATGGTAGTCTTCCAGCAGATCACCATCATCATCGTCATCATCGCAATTTTCATGTTTTGTTTGAATATATAGATATGTTTTTTTTTAAATATTGTTTCGGTTGCTGTACGTATGGTTGATATAATTGCTGTGTATTGGTTCATCTGACTTTTTGCAGTTACAAGTTTTACTGTGCACTGACATCAAACATCCACTCAAACAGCAACCTCATGTTGTATTTTATATATTGTATGTAGATACACTCATGGGTGATGTATTGTTTTTTGATGTAGTTGTTGTTGTTGTATTCGATTCATGCATAAAGATACAAAAACTAAAGTTCCAATATCCCAACACAAATGACATTGATGATGCTTTGTCATGTATGGGGATTTGATTTTTATCTAAAAGAAAAAAAATAAATAAAATGAACAGACAAGAAACAACATGATGAACAACATTATGGCATGAATACACATGCAAAGACACACAAACTAATATGTAGAAATACATAGAAATTTTCAGCTTCATATCAAATATTGAAAATTTCCATCATCATTTGTTTGAAATGAAGATATTTTTCGTATTAATTTTTCTTTATTCTCGTATTTAGGAAATGGCAGTTGTTTCATAAAAACGATGAATGAATGAATAAATGCATGAATGAGGGTATGAATAGATTATCTAACAAGGCTAGCTGTTTTACTTTTGTTATTCTTGATACGGCTGAAAGTAGAGAAATGACTTCTTAAAATTAACGCCTCAATGAAGTTGTGTCAAAAAGAAATTGTTTAATTTTTAAGGTTTGTTTAAACATGTGATGACAAATTTTATTAAAATGCTTCTTAAGAAAAGATTAACTTGTCGATAAGTTTAAGTTGATTAATTGTTATTAATTGTTTAGTAGGATTAATAAATGAGCAAATTGTTTTATTGGGGGATTGAGTAAAGTATCAAGGATATGTTCAAAAATAAAGCAAACTTTTAGCTTTGTTAGCTGTTATTGTCATAAATTTTCAAATGGATTAGGTATGCGAAATGGGATTGGATTTTATAAATATAAATCCCGTGATCCTGGGATTTTTTGAGAATTCGAAATTTTTCTGAATTTTTGAATTTTTTTTCATAGTTCGGAAACGCAATTGAAAAGTTAAAGAACAGTAAAGAATCAGGCCAGGACAATCGTCCATCAGAGCGGTTCAAATACACACCAAAACTGGTTCACTACATATTGCAATTAATATACATCGTTACCATTCCAAAGAATGCAAAAACTGGCGGGGTATAATACTCCTAAACTCTATCCGGAAGATAATTGCCTTTATTATTCTGGATCCGATATGTAAGGAACATGCTGGATTTTTGTATATTTTAAGCGTGCATTCGATGCAATAAACAAAGAAGCTATCTGAAAATGTCTACGTAATACGGCCATTCCAAACAAGATAATTTCTATTATACGAATGCTATACTGCGACGCTAAATGTAACGCCCGTTTCAAGGGTGTGGATAATGATAGCGATTCACGTGATTGTATCAACCATATATATGATTACAGTAAACAATAATATGTTTGTGACAACCATTTATATGATGAAGAACTTACCATATTATGTTGCTATCGGCATATGGATATCATAATCTGACAACAACATATTATGATAAAATTATTCATCATAAATATGGTTGACACAAACATATACTTGTTTACTGTATGGTTGATACAATAATGTGAATCGTAAATTAACCATATTATAGTTATCACAATCATGTAAATAGTTACTGTGAGTATGATATTGTTAGAAAACTTGTAACAATATTGAGATGGTTACAGTAAACATGCACAACTATATTTTTTCTCTGCATGTGGATATGGTAATGTCAAAGACAAACACCCTGGCATTCGATGGAATCTTAATCAGCACCTACATGACCTTGACTATGCCTATGTTTAATTTCGAATACAATTTTTGGCATTCAGGATAAGATGAACAAATTATATGAAAATGCCCCCAAAGCTTGGCTAAAGATCAACTTCCGTGCGGATGCAGATGTTAAAAGCCGAATCAATAAAGCCTGCCATACATACGCTTCTCTTTGCAAAGTATGGCAGTTTTCTTATTTAAAAACAAGTAAGAGAGCTATATTCGGCTGTGCCGAATCTTAAATAGCCTTCACCAAATTATACTTCAAAATAAAAATTTTAAATATTTTTAAGTGAACTAAATTTTTTTTTTTTTAATTTTTTGGAAAAAAAAATTTTCGATTTTTTTTTTAAAATCTTTGTTTAAAATTAAAAAAAAAATTTTGTTTTTTAAACTAAACATACAATGGTTTTGTATACGTCGTTGCAAAGGTCTTTGAAATATCTATCATTAGATATCCATATTGTCTATATTAATGACTTAGTAATCCAGATATATGTATGTAAAATTAGGTCAAAAATCGAGGTTGTCCTAGTTTTTTCCTCATATCTCAGCCATTTGTGGACCGATTTTGCTGATTTTAAATAGCAAACTTCTCGAAAGTATGTCTGACAGAATTATTGAAGATTTGGATCCCGAAGATATCAGGGGTCTTTAGAAAATTGATTTCAACAGACAGACGGACATGGCTTTATCGACTCCGCTGTCTATAAGGATCCAGAATATATATACTTTATAGGGTCGGAAATGAAAAATGTATAAATTACAAACGGAATGACAAACTTATATATACCCTTCTCACGAAGGTGAAGGGTATAAAAAACCACAAAATCCGAATATTTTACACAAACGTAAAAGCGATCTTCCTATACGGAAGTGAAACCTGGAAGGTTACAAACTCAATATCCAAGAGACTACAAGTATTTGTAAACAAATGTTGAAGGTTGGCAGCGTATAAGTAACCAACATCTTCTCCAAAGTGCAACACAATGGCAGTAGAAACAGAATTGGTAAAATGGGAAAATGAAAAAATGAAAAAACTCCCGGGGAATTTTTTTCATAATTGGGCTATAAACTAGATTAAAAATAAATATTGTAAATTTATGCGATTATGAGCAAATTAAATTAAAAAAGCATTTTTATTGATTTTCGCTAAAATTATTTCTCTACTGCACGAAATTTGTTAGATTTTGCTAAAATTTGCATCGTTTGGTTATAAAGGACGGATACCAATTTCAAGACTTGGAAGCATGGAGAAAGTGCAAAATAAGAACCACCCTTATGTGCATATCCATTGGTCAAACATTAATCAAAATTTGAAATCAGTGGCTTTATTTCTGATTATTTCTCCTTCATTTTGTTTCTATTGTATACCTCGACTTTGGAATTTCAAAACGGATGTTCTGTGAATGCTATAGAAACTGAAAACGGAAAGTCAAAAAGAACCGTTAGCGTTATTTTGTTTAAAAAAATAATGCACTTGATGACAGCTTGTTTTAAATTTTTGTTATAACTTAGTTATTTTTGATAGTAACTGTTTAAAAGTTTATATACATATGTATATAATATGATGTAGTGAATCGTAAAAAATAATAAAATCAATTTTGATTTTTTTTTGATGATCCCTAATGTTGATATACATTTATTTAAAAAAGCCTTACACTAATCGTAGCTTTAAATTAGGTGCAATTTATGTAGTGAAATGCAATGAGGAATCTAAAGCTGTTTTTAAACAAAAATGTATTTGATTAGTGTTCAGCAACATTAGTCGAAATAAATAAATCCTCTTGTGTAAAAATAAAACATAAAATGACAAACAATTGTCCACGATAGTCTACAGACTGTAGTTTTTCTAAAGCTTTGCTTTGTATGCCACAACATGTAAATTCGTTTACTATAAACAACAATTTCTAACAAAACGTGTGAGTATTTTGGTATTTTTTTTATTTCTGTTGCATGTTTGTTTGTTTGTAAGTAACAACAACTGTAAAATGTTGATACATAATAAGTAGTTGCTGTTGCATAAAGTATTGCGTGTCCTTATGCATAAATTGCATGGTGTTTTAGAATAGATTCTTATGCTGTATAAACAACTATTTGTACATTTATTAGGGTTTACAAGTTACGGGTATGTATTTGTACTATAAAGATGCAAAACTGCACACATTCACATACATATACATTTATTTAGATACATGACTTTGTGTTTGTTTATTATTTGTCTTTGTTATTCTCTTAAGTATTTGTTTACCTAACAGTTAGCTCATACATACATACAAACAAAACAACTATATTTGCAATATACTGATACATGTGTTTATATATTAGGATGATGCCAAAAAATATTTAATATATTCCAAACTTTAATTGAATGTTTAACATTTTTAAAAATGTTTCATTTGTCCTTATTAATTGGTGGGGTCAATCAAATGACATTCAAAAATAATGATTTGGTTGCAGTTGGAACTGGAACTGGAAAGAATGATATTGCACTAGCATCAACAGGAATTGCACTTACGTTGTTGGAAGGCTGTCGAACTGCTCACTCAGCAATCAAGTTGTCATGGAATATGCAAAACAAAAACTGTACGTTGGCAAAAGTTTTGCAGCAAAGCAACCTGATCGTTTAGGATGAGTGTACAATGGTTAGAGTTGTCAAATATTCGTCATATTCTAAAAACCGGTTTTCGAATAATTCGAAAAAGCGTAGTTTTTAAAAACCGGTTTTCGGTTTTTTCTAACAAAAACATGTTCGAATAACCGATTTTTAGCCTTTTTCGTTAATTTAAGAATTGAGGTATGTATATTAAATTATTTTTTTTATTAAAACCAATTAAAAAATCGTTCAGTCAAATTACACAGAATTTGAAATCAAATGAAAGGATGTATATTAAAATAATATTAATAGGTACGTACTCTTATATAATAATAATAGTTAAATATATTTTTTTCCTTAAATTATTATACCCTTCACCTTCGTGGGAAGGGTATAAATAAGTTCGTCATTCCGTTTGTAATTTCCACAATATAATTTTCCGACTCTATAAAGTATATATATTCTGGATCCTTATAGATAGCGGAGTCGATTAAGCCATGTCCGCCTGTCTGTCTGTTGAAATCAATTTTCTGAAGACCCCAGATATCTTCGGGATTCTGTCAAACATACTTTCGAGAAGTTTCTTATTTAAAATCAGTAAAATCGGTCCATAAATGGCTGAGATATGATGAAAAAACTAGGATAACCTCGAGTTTTGACCTATATCTGGATTACTAAGTCATTAATATAGACAATATGGATATCTAATGATAGATATTTCAAAGACATTTGCAAAGACATATTTATATATATTTCAAAGACCTTTGCAACGTACATAAGACCATAATAAGTTCGACCTACGGGTTAAAATCGAAAAAATATATTTTAACCCGAATATTTTTCACACCAAAAAATTAAAAAATAAAAATTTTAAAATAACAATTCAAACTAAATTTTTTTTTTCCAAAAAATGAAAAAATCAACATTGGAAAAAAAATTTTTTACCTAAAAATATTTAAAATTTGTATTTTGAAGTATAATTTTCTGAAGGGTATATAAGACTCGGCACAGCCGAATATAGCTCTCTTACTTGTTTTTTATTAAATTTACATTATATAAAAGATTTAATTCGATATTTTTGAAAATTTGTTCAAATAATTAAAATCTTGTTTGTTCATTGTTGCAATATTAGTTCTTTTGTGTAGATTTTGAACTTCTTTTATTGTTAAACTGAGCTGAGTTTCTAAATTTTGCGAGTCACTTACGATATATTCTAAATCAGAGCTTGATGAACTTACATTTAGTTCTCACCAAAAAGTGTGACGTTAAAAAGCCATCTGAAGTTTGCTTACACTAGTTTGTTAATTTAAATATAACATTTTTGTATTAAAATTTTTTTAAAATTAAAAAAGGGTATGGATAATAATTAAAAGTAATCGCATAAAATCTTAAAATAAATTTTAAAAAATATTCGATTTTGTCGAATAATTCGAGTCAAAAAAAACAGGTTTGTCGAATAACTCGAAAACCGTCCTTTTGTAAAAACCGGTTTAAAAAATCCGGAAAATTGGAAAAAACCGGTTTTTCGAATAATTCGAAAACCGGTTTGATAAATCTAACAATGGTGCATAAAAAGTCTTTGGAATCATTGCAACATCTCGCTAAAGGCCCTTTCATGTGATATCAAAATTGCATATGTACAGTGGTGGCCACCAATTTAAGACAAATACTTGAATTTTTTTCATCAACTGAATTTTAAGTGCGATTGAGCCAAAATAAAAGGACCTCTAAGGTATGAAATGTATTATTAATGTTTCTAGTTTCTGAAAAATGTTTGGAAAAATCGGTAAAACATATATGGACAAAGATATGTGGAAATACGTTGACCCACCTCAGCGAACATCCGCTGTTAATAACATGATATGACCGAAACTAATGGAACTAAAAATACGAAATTTGGTCCGAATATTTTATAATAATAAAATTATAATCATATAAATGTGAGAAAATACGTTTATTTAAAAAAAAAATTTTTTGGTTAAGTTGTAGAAAAATTTTATATGTTCGTGGTGAATATTTGTGAATTGACCCAGTCGAATAAAACACACTTGTGTGTTAAAACAGTCCTCATGCATCCTCATGAAAAAATAATTGACAATCACGTAGAATTTAGCAAACAATTTTTGTCTTAAATTCCTGGCCACCACTGTATATGTACAGTGCCGGTCAAAATAATAGCACCACAGAACCTTAAAGCAATCAACATGGAAAATATTTTTATTTTCATTATAATTTTAATTAAATATAATATAAGATCGTTAACTAATCTCAATTTCTTTTATGAGTAAAGTTTTCTTTAAGAAAAATTAACCTTTCAATCAATTATATGGTATTTTTGAAAAATACCCAGATTTTGTGCAGTCAAAATAATAGCACCATCGTAGGAAATTGTCGAAAAAATATAGAATATTTATGTTCATATTTATGGTCAAAAGTGACGACTAGTGTTGCAGTTATTCGCTGACCATTACAAGAACAAAATTTTAATTATAGAAAATTTCAAAAAAAATTTTAATTCATAGAAAAGTTTTACCAATAACAATATAACATCTTCTATTAAAGGTAAAATTTTCAAAGTCACATTACCATTTTTCAACATTCAAGTACCAAAAAACTTCTTGGTCAAATAGTTAAACAAATTATATTGTTTGATATCAGACTTCTATAGAATCCAATTTCCAGAATATCTCCGAATCCAATTTCAACCAAAATTTAAGATAATATATTCATCTTTTCTTACAAACACACAGGTTTTAAAATCATAATTTGATTGTGGTTTTTCTACTATAACATTCGAAGAATATATTGAATATGTGGAATAAATAATTCAATATTATATGATCTAATGCTTGATAAAATCATACTCAGATATAAATCAAAGAAATTATGTCCTTTGCAATGATCTATGGAATGACAAATTTATATAAATTAGATGGCCAAGAGTCACAAAAAGGGTAAATGGAAACCAAAAATATTTAAGAATTTATGTACAAAATTTTAAAAATTTTAGAATCTTTATGGGTAGGAGTTGGTCGATCTCTTTTTAGGCAATACATACGAAAAGAAAAGGCAGCAATATTTTACTTTTAATAATAACGTGTTAAGAACGTTACAAACCATAATAATTGTTACTAAATTAAATTTTGTTCTGGTTAATTTTTGTTTATTTTAATCGATTTCTATCTTGGTGCTATTTTTTTGACTGATGAATTTCTTAGGTATTTATATTATATAGTATTTCTTTAAAATTTGCATCTAATTTTCAAAATTATTTTTAAGGTTTGAAAGTCTATTGAATTAAGTATAAATTTATACAAAAGTAATTTAACAGTTTTTACGTAATATTATTATATAACAATATGAATGTCGTGGTGCTATTATTTTGACCGCAGCTGTAAGAGTTCTGTAAGAGAGATAAATCAAAACTTGAAACAGGACATTATCATCCTGTTACCAAGAACCTCAAACATTTTAGCTAAAAACATTGAACATTTTGTTTGGCGCCATGCTAATATACATGTAGTACATATATTTGTTTATAAAAAAGACATGTTTGCATGTGCGTATGTTTGTATTTGTGTATAATAACTTTATAGTTTCACTCATACATACACATAGACATGCCCATACATGTACGAGTACATTGTACGTGTTTGTGTTTTAAGAATTTACTTGTTGTTTAAACGTGCGTAAAATTTTAATTAAAAACTTTTTCTTTCTTAGTTTCCATAGAATTTTTTTTTCAGCTTTGTTTTTTTTTATTTTCCTTTCATGCTTTTTGTTTTTATTTTATTTATTATAAACATACAAATAGTTATTTGTCTATCTTTTATGTAGCGTATAGCGTATACATATGTATGAGCGTATGATTATTAGGGTGACCTCTGATTTACACATTTTGGATGATCCCAAGTTCCATCTTTTAAAATCTAATGCTGAAAATTAGAGAAAAATCGAATAACGATTATTTAAATGTTCGGGTTTTGGGTGAAAGTAGCAAAATTTTAAAAAAAAACAAGTAAGAGAGCTATATTCGGCTGTGCCAAATCTTATATACCCTTCACCAAATTATACTTTAAAATAAATTTTTTTAAATATTTTTAGGTAAACAAAATTTAATTATTTTTGTAATTGTTTTTTAATTTTTTTTAAAAAAAGTTTCTTCCAATTTTTTTCCAAAAAAAAAATTTTTTTATGAAAAACAAATTCGGGTTAAAAAATATTTTTCCCGATTTTGACCCATTTTAGGTTCAACTTACTATAGCCTTATCTACATCGTTGCAATGAACTTTGAAATATCTATCATTAGATATCCATATTGTCTATATTAATGACTTAGTAATCCAGATATAGATCACCTTCTCACGAAGGTGAAGGGTATAATAATAATAAAACAAATCCAATTAAATCAGTTTATGTATATATTTTACCAATAGATGTTTAAATATAAAATATAGTACATAAATATTTTCTAACATCGATAAGCTATTTTATACCAAAATAAAAAAAATATAAATTTCAGATTAAAATTTTTTTATTGAAATTTTAAAAAATGTTGTTCGATAAAGGCTAATATAAATTTATTAAATTATGTTCCAATTCGCTTTTCGTCTCGTTCGTGATATAATCTTTATTGCTAATATATTAGAAATATAAAATGGACCGATCCTAACAAACGTTGGTAAAGGATTGAGGTTCATATAACACTTCTTTATGTTCAATTTCAGACTTGAGTGGAACCTTGTATGGGGACTAGGTATAAAAAAATCAACATATTTATGACTGCTCAAGGTAGCTCGTTTCGTTTGGACCCTATAACAGACAGGCACGGGGATATATGATAGATCGTCGTAGAATTTCGTTGTGTTAGAAACGGAATGACAAAACGGAATTTAAAAATATGTTCAGATCTCTTTATTTTTTTCACTTCAAAGGTGAATGTCGCGTTCGAGATGCGCAACCTCTAAACGTTCTCTGATTTTGCTCATATTTTTCGAATTTGGTTTCTAGATGACAGGTAATAATTTTAGACCTTGAAAAAGTGCAAAATACGAATCACCCTAATGATACGTATGTATATATTGTAGTTAAAATACCGGAGATATAAAGTTGTTAGTATAAAAGTGATTTTAACTGTATGTTTGTAAGTACATGGTGTAAGTGTAAGTATTGTAGTAATGTTTGAGCTAAGTTTAACTGAGGTTAGGTAACATCACCACTATCATTTTATTGCTAAAGTACTGGTAGTTATTGTATCTTGTTGAAAAAGAAACTCAACTCTGTACTTTGAAGAGTTTTTCTTAATATGTATTGCAATTTGTTGTTATTTTATTATTTTTTTTTTTTAGTTTCTTGCTTAGAGATATTTTGTTATTTTGCAATTATTTCATAGAAAATAAGTTGGATGAAAGTAATATGACAAAAGTTTTTTAATTGTTTTTAGATCTTCTTATTTTTTTTTGGAACATTTTTATCAACTTGTACAAGTATTTTAGTCAAAAGGTTGGAAATGATGAAATTAATTTAGTTTTCTTATAAATTTAATAAAAATAAATAAATAACTAAATGAAATTAGTTATTATTTTGAGTATAATTTCAATTAAAAGTTATATAAACATAAATTCGTTTGTTATTTTAATTATTAAAAGTTCATATTGTGATTAATTGGTTTGTTATATTCATGTTTAATTCTTTAAATGTCAAAACTACTTTTCAAATTAAGCATAGCAACTAATTTTTGTTCTGGTAAAGTTTAAATATTTTAAACATAACTAAGGATACATTTAATTTTAAGTTTTTAATTAATGTCAAGTTATTTGTAATACGTCAAAGAAACTGGAGCAAATTTTAAGCACAACGGATGGCTTAAAAAATTAATTGTTATGAGTAGGAAAATGCTGGAAAATATTTTGTACAAATAAATTATTATTTATTAGTAGGTACTCACAAAGCGTTATTTAGGCAACAAAATTAATAGCATATGAATTAAGTTTTTGTAATTAAAATTTAACAAAATATTTAATTAGCATTAAGATTTATATTCCAAAGTCTTTCTATTATTTGGAATTGATACTTTCGTTTCGTTTTTCTCTTGGCTTTTTACAAAACCGCAAAACTGTAATATTAATTAATTTTAATCATATAAATGACTTTCAAACTAATCAAATAAGAAATCATAAACATGTTTATGCTCATGAAATGAAATGAAATCATAAAGACATAATTGTATAAAAAAATAACATTATTGTTGGTATGTATGTCTCATTATCCTTTTAATCATATCAACCATAAATTTAATACTTACACACATTTACCCATCTACGCTCACATACTTACATACATGAATACAAATTCATATAAGGTGCCCGTAAACATCATAAGGTCACATATATTTCGTTCTAAATGATTCTCATCTGAACAAAGTTAGAGTAATACAAATATTAACCAAAGATACTAATCAACACATTTTGTATTTTTGAATGACCGGAAAATAAACCTAATAACCTTATCATTTTTACGGGCAACTTATGGTAAGATAAAAATAAATTCTGTCTATTTCTCTCTAACACACATGCATATAGAGATGTTAGCTTATTTGTTGTACTCGTATAACAAACTACATACAAATAGTTTTATATCATTAGTCGCATTATTATTAACATTATTATTGTACGAGTCTCTTATTAATATGTGAGACACACAACTAGCAGGTCATTAGTTGTCATTGTTTTAATACAATTTTCAAAATATTTAATTAATTTTAGACATAAAGAAAATCGTAAAAAAACCATACAGATAATAGAAGAAAATTTTATGATATCAGAAAGAAGTTGCAAACATTAACTCAACTTCATTGTGTTAAGAAGAATAAAATAATGGAGAACTTAAGAAGATAATGTAAGTTATTAAATTTAATGCTTTTAAAATAGTGTATTTATGGCAAAAGTTAGAATTAAGTTTTGGTTTATTTTAGGCAAACATTTATACATATTTTTTTACCGCTTTATGATTGTGGTAACCATAATATGGTTAATTTACGATTCACATCATTGTATCAACCATATATATGGTTACAGTAAACAAGTATAAATTTGTGACAACTATTTTCATGATAAAGTACTTACCATATTATGTTGCTCTCGGCTTATGGATATCATAATCTGAGAACAACATATTATGATATAAGGATTCATCATAAAAATGGTTGTCACAAACACCATATTATGGTTACCAAAATCATGTAAATAATTACTGCGACTATAATATTGTTAAAAAACTTGTTGAAATGGTTACAGTAAACATGCACAACTATATTTTTTTCTCTGCGTGCTTAACCCTCCGGCGGGTGAGAAGGTCCCTGGGGACCTTTTTCATTTTCAAACTGAAATTACTCCTTGATTGTCCATGGGAAGTATACCCGCCCCCCACATGTATTCAAAGGAAAATTTATTTAGAATCGTTTAAAAAAAATCGAAGCGATCCGACCAATAGTTTAGTTTCTATTGAGATTTAAATGTGTTTAGTACGGGAACGTGTGAACGCTTTCCATTAGAAATTCCAAATATTGAAAAATTTTACATTTGACCTTCACGATTTAAGGGTTAACGTTTTCTGATTTTAGAAAACTTTCTGATTATATTTAAATTTACCTGCACTATAATATTCAGAACAGATTTTACTTAAAATTAATAACAGTAAGGAAATTGGGCTCATTCGCCAAAACATGGCCAAAATATTTGTTTTTCGAAAATCGCAAAATTTATATCGTAGGTACCGAAAAACTATAGGAGGTATTGACATACTTTTCCCACATTTTAATTGCCTATTATGTTGTAAATAAATCCCCATGTGATGACCAAAAAATTCTAAAATTTGTTTAACAAAATTTTTAAAAATTGGAGTTTGGAAGCTGCCGCAGGTATAACCAAAAACAAGTAAGAATAATACCCTACACCAAGTAAATGAGTAAAAATATTTTTCTTTTAAAATATCAATGATCACCTTGAAATTAGGTCGTGTGATTTATGTCTATATTAAATTTAACTATGTTGAATTTTGTGTGTATACCAACATTTTTAAGCGATTTATGCACGTTAAAGTGATTTTCGGAAGCGGGTCTATATGGGAGCTATGACTAATTATGGACCGATCGTAACAAAATTTGGTGACATGAATTTTGTATATATAAAACTTATTTGGAGCGAAATTTGTGTAGATACATAGATAAATTAAACACTTATGACCGATAAAGTCCAATTTCGATGGGACTTTGTATGGGGGCTAGGTGAAATAATAGATCGATTTCAGCCAGTTTCAATAGGCTTGCTCCTTGGGCCGAAAAAGTAATATGTACCAAATTTGATCGAAATATCTTCAAAATTGCGACCAAGGCTTACATGCGCACAAGGTTTACATGGACAGCCAGCCAGCCAACCAGACGGACGGACGGACATCGTTTAATCGACTCAGAAAGTGATTCTTAGTCGATCGCTATACTTTAAGGTGGGTGTTAGACTAATATTTTTGGGCGTTACAAATATCTGCAAAAACGCATAATACCCTCCCCACTATGGTGGTGTAGGGTATAAATATTTGGTTATACCTGCGAATAGGTTAACTGTATCCTATGAAGATAAAAACTCATATACAAGTAAATATGGACATATTTTAAGTAAGAATAAACTTTTGCTTTAATATTTCTCAAAAAATGTTAATATTGTTCCTACATTTCTTGTTCTAGTGGCGTGAGACACATTAATGGCCTTTCGATTTTTTAATAACTTTAAAATTTTTAAACCAATTTTGGTCTTTTATATCTTATTAGAGCGACAGTTTTATTACGAAAGTTTTTAGCGGGTACCTTTTCAACATTTCAAAAAATTTAATTCTAAGGGAAATTCTAATATCGTTTTGACATGTTTTCCAGATTTACAGTATTTGGAATTTTCAATAAAATAAAAGTTCTTGTCATAAGTGTCATGATAGTGTATTTTTTATACTTTTGTAAGTAATGAAGGCCTTTGCTTTTCCACCATCAAGCCGTTTCATTTATATATTGGCCTATGTAGTACAATATTTTCGTTTATATCAGATAAAGTTAATTTTCTGTAATACAAATACTAAGGACATGAGCAATGTTAATGTACCATACTATATAAATTAACACCGAACCTGAAAAACATAAAAATCCATAAAGAACATTCTTCAACAAAATTCAGTGCAAATAATTATGTATGAAACAAAAAAATTGTGTTCCATTTATTTTTTCGTCAACTTTGTCATTATTTCCTTTTATCTTAATGAACAATATTTTTATATGGAACTTTATAAATTTACTGTATGAACAAATACGAGTATAGTTCATAAATGACAAAAAGTTTTTTTGTAAAACATATTGTGTAGAGAGCTGTTCATATTCATATTCATGTTTTGTTTTCACATTTTCATCTATGAGTACATTACTTTTGCCAACATTAAAGTTAAACTATGAACACAGGAGCGGAGTGATGCTAAAAATGTACATACATATGTAAGAGTATCTATGTATAGTATATAATCATAATAACTAACATAAAAACATGTGTGTATGTGTGCTTGAAATTGAATGTTCTCTAGGTAGACACCTGCTGTTTTGTCACAATTTTCAAATGAGCTCAGAACTATGCATCCTTTTATGTGAACCAACAAAAAGAGTAACATCAAATTACAAAGAAATTTAGTTTTTCATTTAACTATGAAATATGAATCAAAAAAACTTTTTTTTCTTCTTTACGAGTGTATATACATATGTACATGCATGTGCATATCTTTTGTCTTTATATTTTAAAACAACTGTTGTCTTTTGTTTGCATACAAAACTATATTTCATTGAAAAAGAAATACATCGTAACTCATTTGAAAAGTTTAAGTTTTTAAGTTAAACTAACGAAAACGAAAGAAAAAAACTCACTTCCAAATAAAGACATTTATCAAGACAATTATAGCTTCATTTGAAATGTTTCTCTATAAGAATTTTTGCAAAAATGTTAACCATTTATCTTTCGTTATTTTTGGTATTTTCTTTTTTTACTGGTTTGTTTGTTTTCTAAGCCACAAATCAATCAGGATTTGATTTTCATTTCTTTTTTTTTTTGCATTTCCAAGTTTAACTGCCACTAAAATACGTACTTTTTTTTGCAACATCTCTTTTAATTTTGCCATAAAAGAAATATAGACATTTCTACCTCTAAGACAGTCTCTGGAACAGATGTATGTATTAGATATTTAACAATATGTTGGAAACTGTCATATGAATTTCTCTCCTTTTCTTCCATCAAATGATTGAAATTAAGGTTTGTTTGATTGTTTTTTATTTGCGGTTTTTTTGTTATTCAATTCTACTTTTCTACAATTTTATGAAAACACACATGATACAATTGGAAAGTGTTGACAAAGAAATTGAAAATTTGATTACGTTGATGAGATTGTGTTTGTTACTTTTCACAATTTTTTTCTTTAAATCGTTAGTAACTAATAATAAGCATATGTACATACAAATAATATCGATGGACATACGTTGTTGTAATTAAGTATATTTTTCAATGTTAACGCCAAAATATATCTGTCTGATGCAGGAATCGATTGACGAAAAGTCATGCTGTGAACTTTAAAATAATAATCGAATCAAAATACTAAACGGAAATAAAAATATTCTAGAATAGTTACGAATACTAATAGGTAAAAAATAAAAATAAATATACATATACATATACATATACATTTAATTTGCATTACCAGTAAAAAATTTTAGATTACTGCAATTTTTTTAATTAGTGGCCTGCATAGTAAAGTTATATAATAATATACACTGTTAGATTTTCCTAACACAAGCATTTCATAATTTACACAGCTGAGTTTTTGCCTTTTTGAACGATTCAAAATCCCAGCTAATGAAAACCATCTAGAAATATTTTGAAATTTGATTACTGAAATTTTTAAATTGTTTACAGCAATTTTTTTGCAGTAATCAGTGAAAATTTACTGGAAATTAATATTAATTGTAACATCAGTAAAACAATTACTTTAACTGCAATTTTAGTGGTACATACATACATTCTACGATTTTACCTTTTAAAAACGGTGGTTTATTTCCTTTAAATAATCGGATTCTTTTATTTATTTAAATTTAATTTTATTTAAATTTACACAACAATTTAAATATTTACAAGAATACACTGGTAATACTGACTGCTATGCAATTCACTGTTACTTTTGCACAGTACCATATTCTAGTAGTTTCATGAATTATTCAACGGACAGAACTATGATGATCAATTTTCACAATGATTACCTAGAGATTTTAGCAGATTTAATGTTTATGTTAACAGCTTTAGCAGTTAATGTCGACATAATTATAAACAATGTTAATAACAGGGTGCTATCAACATTGCTAATAAGTTGAAGTTTCTACTGATAGAAATGTTTATAAACACGATGAATGTTGTATGCAGTCTTTACCATTAAATTCAAATTGATAATTTTAGGTTTTTTGTCTAACAGTTACGCGTCTATGTATATTTTATTCTATAGTCTAGACCTTACAATTAGTAATTGATTCTTGTAACTAAAACATTTATTGTTCTATCAGCGGAGATTCATATTTGTTAAATTATTCTCAAATTAGATGAGTAGTTACTGCAAGTAGTGATGTAGTTTTGATGACCAACGACACATCTAAGAATCTGTGGATATTTATATATTTTATGTACCATGGAGCTCCCGTGATAGTTCTAAGAATTTTGGGTTGTGCTCTCTGTATAAGATCTCTACTGGTATTGCTTGCTGTTTCTCCTAATTGGATTCCGTATGTCCAAATTAGTTTTAAAACTGTCTTATACAGGATGACTTTGCAGTTAAGGCTTAGTTTCGATTGATGGTGGATTAGCAAGTGTAAATTAGAAGCTTTTAGTTTCATGTGGTGCCGCTTGGCTTCTATGTGCCGATGCCAATTAAGGAATCTATCTAAGTGAATACCAAGGTATGTAACGTGGTCAGACTGTGTGATGTTCACACCGCTTAGTGTCACTGGTGGACAACTTCCTCTCCTAAGAGTCCACATGGGTACTGAGAATGGTAGTGCCATCTTCAAGGGTGTTTAAAAGTACAGGATTGGTCCTAGAACTCTTCTCTGATGTCAACATGAACGTTGAATCTGATTGAAACCAGTGTTATCCTTACAACCTAACATAGTTTAATCTTGAAAAAGTTTTTTAATAAAATAACATTTTAAACAAATGCTTTAAAAAAATTAAAATTAGTAGTTCCTCCAAATGTCGATGTCACCGTAATAATATTCAAATATACACATGATGCAAAATATTCGACAAAGTCGAATTTATTACCTTTACTGCTTTTCAATTCAACTCCCAAATCACTTTTTGCGTTTTGAAAAACTTTTCTCAAACACGTTTCTGATTTCCGCACATAAAAGTTTAAGTATAGAGACAACCAAAAAAAAAATCAAACAAACAAACAAAAGTTGACCGCTCTTAACACTTTGGTTTATGCTAGTCAAACGTTCATGTTAAAAAAGTTTAAAAGTCACAATTTTGGCCAACACTTTTCATATGGTGGTTATGATTTTAAATGTTAGCTAAAACCATGAACGAGCTATACGTGTTTATAAGTTTTAGTAGTTGGCGTATGATTAGACAGACATTTAAAGGCATTAAATAAAGAACATAAAGAAAGAAAACTGTTGAATCTAGACAACAGAGTAAATGTGAGGATTTAATTCTAGGTTAAAACAAAAACAATTTCAATATGTGTTAGGAATATTGCAAATTACTATTTTATATTGTGGGTATATGTATGTATAAGAGCGATAGAGTTTAATAGTAAAAAAATTTAAAATTCTATTTTACCTGCCTGTATCTGGGTTTTAATAAAATCCTTTCTTGCCATTATTTTACACCTTTTTTTTAGTTTGTTGCATTTAGTTTTTGTATACTAAGGCCAACTACTTTAAGTTGTAGTACGAGATTAAAAGCAATAGCAACAACACCTACTTATCATTTATTTTACTCACGTACAACATGCATTTGAAAAGCAAACAATCATGAATATCAACTTTGCCATGCAATCTGCATTAGAATTCACAATAGATGCAAAAAAAAATGATATTGAAATTTAAAGATAAGCAATAATGATTTATAAAATTCCCTAAACTAAAGTCATAACAATAAAATAGAATATTTTAAAATTTAATTGTAGCCTTCTTAGATTCACAATAAATCTTACAATGAATTTAAAGAAAATTATTTACACAAAATATAGTAAAAAGTTGAAAAATAATTTTGGACTCATAAATGCTGACTTTAGAGGCAAGCAGCACATAGAAAGTATAAAAATCATGGCTTAAGTAAAACTACATCAACAATACTAACTGTAGAAAACACACTTACACAAACTCCATATACCAGAACATACATACATCAAATGTATTTTAACTATGATGCATAAACTGTGTACGGTTGTGTATAATACTTGTCAGTATGTAAAAAAGAAAATGCAACTTACTTCCCAGTAGATGTGTGAATATTATATGCAGAAAACCATTTGAAAAAAGAAACTGAAATGCATAAAATAGAGAGAAAAAAATATACGAAATCGCATCGATGTGTTGAGAAATCAAAATTGCTAAGCAGATGTTAGAAAAGTGATGCTAATTTACAACAATGTAGTGATGAGATGAATTTCGAAATGTGTTATTGATTTTGCTACTATAAAGATCATTTAAATTTAAGTAGTATTTAATAATTTAACACATTTTAAAGCTGCAACAAAGAACTATTAACTAGGTGTAATAAATATGCTTATGGGAATGTTTTATTATTGCTGTTTGATTTTAAGGAACTATCACAGGTTTTTAAGTTTATAGGTAAGATATTTTTCTAAATAATAAGTAAAACCATTTACCTCAGAAATACTTTATTTCGAAGTTATCTTAATTAAGAATTATTACTTTGCGTCGAGTGTGAGTGACACCCACATTTTAAAGCTTTGACATCAAAGTTATCAGTTTTATTGAAATCTTTTGTATGTTGGAAATAAAGCTGTCATTTCTTAATAGCTGTTAAAAGTACTCATCTGCTCAGAATTACTTTCTGGGTCTATGAACCGTTCGTCCGTCCATCCATGTAAACCTTGTGCACAAACTACAGGTCGAAATGTCAAAGATAATTCGACAATTAGGCCTCAAGGCCTATTGAACTTTGTTAGAATCGGTACATTTTTTCTACCAGCCCCATCCCAATGCTCTATATGATAATAGTGCATTTAAGTGCACATTTTTTTAAAATTTTCATTGTTTATTACATGTTATGAAGCTTCAGCTGATAAAAGAAGTTTCTCGTGTTTTAATTGTATATTATGGATTTACGTTTCGAAATAAAAATTTAATTTTTCCAAAAAAAAAAAAATCCGGCGCTATCTGGGTTAAGCTCTCGTAAATATCTTAATTATATAGATATCCAAACAAAATTATGCACAAATAAGTTATAATATAAGTTAAACTTGCACTATCAATATTAGTACTGATCGGTCCATAATTTATCACAGCTCTCATATAAGGACAACTCTAGAAAATTTCATTAACCCTTTCGCTTCATATTTTTCTGGGAGTGTTTTAAAAATATAATTTTAATAATAATGACATAGTTTTGAACAAAGAAACACAAATTTATAACAATTTTTTTTTTGAAATGTGATTTTCTTCAATATAAAAAAAATTTTGGGTTTTCGTATTAATTTTAAAATTTTTTTTTTTACAAGTTTAAATTTTTAAAGGTTTTTTGCAAGTAATCTTAAAATAAATTAAATTTAAATAGTACAGAAATATTTTACCTACAGTTTTTCATAAAAGATTGGATGCTTGCAGCTCAGCCATACTTGTGGTGTAGTCCAGGGACATTTTTTTAATCTAAAGTCATCCAATTTTTTGACAACATATTCCGAAGATAGAACTTCAACAACTTCTATTTCTTCATATTTAATATTAACTTCATTGCTATCCTCCCTCAAAATTTCTTGCCTGACAAAATAATCATTTTGGTCAAAGGTTTCTATTAAATCTAGTAAAATATCTATTTTTCCAGTTCTTCTATATTTAAAAAATCAGAGATTTCAAAATTTACTAGAATTTTTTCAATTTCACTTTCAATTTCATGATGGCCAAATGAATTTCATACAAAAAATAAAGTAACGTTTGTTACTGAATATACGCAACGATGATTTGTTGCCATATGGCAACATTACATAATAATGCGGTTTTAAAAATATTGTTTTATGTTTTTTTTCTATAAAATAATATGTTTTTTATGTATATCATGAAAAAAAAAATAATTTTATTGCTAAAATTAATTTTATTGTAAAATTTCAAAGTCCATTATTACCTACTTATTTTGCCCAAAATAAATATTTTTTTATTTGATTTTAGTACCTACATTACAAATTACAAATAATTAAAAAAATATGGATTAATCAATTCAGAAAAACACCACAGGCAACAAAATCGCGAAAGGGTCAATTAGCATAAATCTCTGAAATATATATTGTCCACATAAACAAATGGACGCAAATCGTGCCACCATTTTTTATCCAAGTAAGTCATAGCTCGGGAAAAAATGTTTTCCTGAAGATGCTACATAACGAAGTAGCGAAATATTGGATAAAGATATTTATTAAATATATCTTAAGATTACATAAATATTTGCATTATCGATTTGAATTTAACAGCCCGTATCGACTACCTGCAATATTCATCATGTTTACATCAGTAGAAGGTTTTACCTATCAACAATGTTGATAGAATACAGTTATTAGCATTGTTTGTAAGTATGGCAACACTAATTGTTTAAGCTGCTAACATTAACATTGATAGCTCTAGAATTCGAATATTCTAGTTTTGTCCGTTAAGAACAATGAAGATTGATGAAGACTGTGTATAAATAGTGACTGCGGTTACATAGTTAGTCAGTTTATCATAGGCTGTGTTAGAGTTAACATCAACTATTTTGTACATTACAAATGTAATTTTGCATTGAGTGTGTGTACGTATTTGTGTATTAAAAACACGTAGTGAGTATTTAAACTGTTTCAATAAATAAGGAGTTGTTACAAATTGTAAACTACAAAACTACTTTTATTTGCAATCAAAAGTATTCGGTTTATTTAAAGGAAATGAACCACCTTTTTTTAAAGGTAAACATGTAACAATATTTTCCAAAAGTTTTTGCAAAATTTCTGGTATGGTGGCCAGAATGTTGGTTTTTAGACTATCAGGAGCAGTTAAAGTCGGTGAACGTGGAGGACAGTTAAGATCGCTTGTGCGTGAAAATCATTGAGTTACCTGCAGAATGTGCTTGGTGAAACCACATGCTTATTGAATCCACATTTATACAATTTATAAAAAATTTGTATACCCTACACCACCATAGTGGGGAGGGTATAATGCGTTTGTGCAGATGTTTGTAACGCCCAAAAATATTAGTCTAACACCCACCTTAAAGTATACTGATCGACTTAGAATCACTTTATGAGTCGATTAAACGATGTCCGTCCGTCCGTCTGGTCGGCTGGCTGGCTGTCCATGTAAACCTTGTGCGCAGATTTGAAGATATTTCGATGAAATTTGGTACATATTATTTTTACGGCTCAAGGACAAAGCCTATTGAAACTGGCTGAAAGCGGTCTATTATTTCACCTAGCCCCCATACAAATGTCCTCCCGAAATTGGACTTTATCGGTCATAAATGTTTAATTTATATATGTATCTCCACAAATTCCGCTCCAAATAAGTTTTATATACACAAAATTCATGTCACCAAATTTTGTTACGATCGGTCCATAATTAGTCATAGCTCCCATATAGACCCGCTTCCGAAAATCACTTTAACGTGCATAAATAAAGCCCCCATATAAGGCCCACTTCCGAAAATCACTCAAAAATATAAATTATTGAAATTTTAAAAGAAAAATATTTTTGCTCTTTTACTTAGTGTAGGGTATTATATGGTCGGGCTTTCCTTCGGAGCTGGGAAAATACTTTGGTGATAGATAGGGAACACATCAGTGTTTCCAAGGCGGCATTTTGTTTTCTGTTCCCAGCTTTGGGATTTTAGAACATGTGGCCCAAAATTGAATTTTTGATAAAAAAATAGGTCAAATTGCGTAGGGGCGACACATTCGAAGAATGTGTTCTTCGTAAAGATATATTTCAAATAAACATAAAATTGTTCTTAAAAAAGAATTTTTTTTTTATTAAAAAAGAGTTAAGTCACCTTTTCGCCCAAAAAACAGCAAAAATTAATTATTTTTTGAATATTTAAACTGAAAATCGTTTATTTTTGGATTCATAATTGATATTGCTCTGAAATCTTTTGTATGTTATTCGTAATTTAGTTGTCTAACTAAATATTCGGTCCAAAAGTACGACCCGTATTTTTAAAAAAGCGGTCCAAGGTATGGAAAAATTTTAAAATTTCAATTTTGAAATTCCTATAACTCGGAAATTAGAAGAGATAAATAGCACACGCAAGCATATTCAAGACCGAGCCGAGCGCTTTCCAAAAATATAAAAATCTTTGAAATCGAATAGGAAACAAAAAAATTGCACGTGTTTAAAAATTTTACATGTCGATGGTACCCTATTTTGAGCCCCCATAGCGCCGCCCCTAGATCATTTATATGGCACATTTTAATACCTTAAACTGGAATTTTTCTTGGCTACGCCCACGTCAAATTTTATCCTGATCGGAGCAGCCGATTAGAAATAGCAGATTTATTTCCATAAAATTTTGATTCTGCCTCACTGTGCACCGTTGACCGAGATTGAAACACCAATGCCATTTCGGACGATACACCTCACCAAACAGTGCACTTCAGTGGGTGTAGTTGTCACTGATGAGCAGTAGTTCAATGGATTATTCAGAGCTCAAATTCTGCAATTTTGCTTGTTGGCATAGCCATTTAATAGGAAATTTTGCTCTGCTTTTTCACGGCAATGAATATCTTAGTCAAGCCATTGTTGGTAGGCTATGGACTAAAATTTTTGCACAATTTGAACTTTATATAAGAACAATGTACTCAAAATTTGTGTTGACCATCTCCTTGTTGATGTTGTGGGACTATGAGCTCCCGTAGACTTTCAATATTTTGAGCAGGCACGGTCTTATGTTGACGAAAATTTCCAACCAATTTGTTTATTGCTGACTCTGTTGGAGCAATGCTTGAAATGTACTTGAAATGAGGCTATACAAGTGCACAACTAAGTATCAAAACGCATAAAGTTAAAAATTTTGAACTAGCGCAAAATGAAATTATTAACTCTGCTATAACTACAAGTACACTAAGTCGAATAATGGTGATACTTATATTAAAACAGCTAAATACTTGCTAAGTATATACTTACATTTACTTAATATTTTATTTAACATACATACATTTTAAATTTCATGAATTTAGTTCAACTTTAATCTTGAAGTAATCTTAAAGCATTTCCCCTACATTTAGTTGCCAGCCTTTAAACAAACGTACACAAATTAACTTCTAACGTAAGTAATTAAGACAATAGAGTTATGTTGACTACTCCTCCTTTTCAAAACAGCATAAAAAGTTTTTCTTTACTATTTTTGCCAGGGGTGGAGGGGGGTAAATTTTACATCTTTCTTTAGGAAGAAACCTAAGAATAATGTGTAGAATAGTACAATACTAAACATGATATTTAACATTTAAAAAACAAAAAAAAGTATTTCCTTCCCTGTTTAGCAAAACAAAAGAAAAATCCGCATTAACGTAAAAACAGCAACAAAACTAAGAGAAACATCATTGAAACTAAAATGTGCAAAAGGAGCAAAAAATAATGAAAAAACAAAACTAAATATATAAACTGAATTTTCTACCTTTAATATAATTGAGTCATAGAGTTTTAATGGCTAATAATACAACAAACTACTGACATGGTTTTTGTTTTCTGTTTCTATAATAGAAAATAAAAAGCAACAACAAAACAATCACTCTACCAAATAGTTGTGTAACACTTAATGTCAGGGTAGAGTTTAGTTTAGCGAAAGTAGCTGAAGTAGAGACCTGTATTTTTAGTATTTTATAGTTTATATAGAATTTTCTTTTTATTTTACTGGTTTTTATGCCACAGTGAGGAGTCACTACTAAATAGCAAAAAAACTAATAATAAAATCAAGAAAAAGGTTAATTATGTGAGCATATCATGGGAAATTTACACTTTGACTGCTTTCTATGCAAAGGTATAATTATGTTATAATTTCTGTTCTGCAGTTGTTACTTCATGCCAAAGACCAAAATTAAACAGGAGCTGGGAAAAACTTTAACTAAAGTGAAAGTTTGTTTAACATTTAGACACGTTCTTATTGTTTTATTTTTTAGGTATAATAGAAAAACTAATTAAATGCTAACATTAAATAGATTATGGAATTAATTTAGTTTACAAACAATTTTTTGGGAAAGTTAAAGTTTTGTTTTGTATTATTTTTTTAACAATTTATAGGAATCTTACTTAAATTTCAATTAATTCAAGAAAACCTATAATGCGTATGATTGATATTAATTGGTCATATGAAATAAATATCAATCATAAGTTATGTTACGATTATTATGATATTTATTTCTTATAATACTTGTCAAGCTTTAATGACTTAATTTTAATTTTTATTTCACCATAATTGAGTCTTTGCTACAGATTTTATTTTTTGGAAAAAAAAATTCCAAAAATATTTCTGTTTTTTTTTGTTAGACATGTCATTTAAAGCAAACATGATGTCTCAATTCTAAAAGACAAGTTAGAAAAAATCTAAAGCAAAGCAAACAACAAATATTTTTGATTTTTTTTTTGTTTTTTGCTCTCACTTGGTTTCTATACATATTTTTTTTTGTTATTTTTACTTTGACAAAGTCTATGTAAGCACGACTACACAAATTTGAATATAAATTAGTAGGTTTACAGCATACTAAACAAACGTTTGACTAACACATTTTAAAACCAACACATACATTACACTAACTCACTCACATAGAATAGCAGAGAGAAAAAAGAAAATGAAAATAAATTCTTGCTGTAGAGTATAACTATTCCTCATTGGCGTTAAGTGTAAAGTTTGACAGAGTATTTATTCTTTTTTCTCAGTTGGCAAATGAATATATTGTGTATATTTTTTTTTTCTAACAACTCTATAGGACTCCTGCTGCTCGATGTACTTTACTGCAATTCGTCTGTTGCCTTTTCAGATTTTTTCCACAGGCCTTGGCTGCCTGGTTGTCTGTTTTTTAATTCCCCAACAATTTCAAGTCAATATTGTTTGGCAAATTGTTGCTGTTGCTATTGCTACAACAACTGCAACTCACTGGCTTGTGTTTTTCCTTTTACATCTCTGCTCATAGTGTATTTTCCTTCAGAACATTTTCTTAAGTTTCAGTCTTTAAAACTTTTGTATTCTTATCTTAAGCTGTTGGAGCAACATACATACATAGACAGCAAAAACAACAAAGTGTTACATTGTATAAATACTCGTACATATTTGTATTTGTATTTAAGTATATGTGTAAGTATGTGTGTGTATAGAACGACAACAGCTCTAAGAACAACATTGTATCCTGTGTTTTGTAAATTTGTTTGTTGTTTTATAATTGTGTCAACATGTTGCAGCATCCAAGACAAGAAGCCAAGAAAGACATTGCGTTGCGTTGGAATTTACAACGGAAATCGGTAGCTGTAGTTTGTCATGACAATCCCTGGTGTAAGAAAGTTGTAAAATATTTAGAAAATTTTCGTTTTATTTAAAATACAATTTACAGCAATATAAAAGATATTTGTGCTAAGTGTTTAATGAATGTTAATTAAAGGCATGGTGTGTCATTATTTAAGGTAATGATGTATTGTGGATTTGGGCTAGAAAATTATATTGATTGTAAACAGAAAAGCAACTGTGTTGATTTCTAATAGAAGCATTACCAAGAGTTCCGTTGAGGGAATTTAGTAATTATAGTTTTAGATGTAAGAGATTTAGGTTGGGTTCTAAAGAAGCTTAGTCGGATAATATTATAAAAAAGCAAATGTAAGATCAACTAAGATTCTTACAAATTATATGCTGAACATTGCAATTCATTGTTTTAATTGCTGCAAAGTGTGTTAGAATTTGTTAATCCTAAAAGAGATCATTAAATAAGCAAGCTTTATAGCTTCAACATACATCTACAAAAAAAAATAAATACAAAACTGCCAACTTTCTATGTTTCTTTCCATGGTATGTATATATTATTTTTGTTTTTACTCAAAATCAACTCAAGTGATTGTTTTTTAATTGTTAGCATCTAAAAGTTTAGTTTACTTAGTTTTGTGTATTTTGTTTTTAGTACTAATAGTTTGTTTTGCAATACAAATTCAAACATGCACGCATACACCCACCCACACACATTACATTAACATTCAGAAAACATTCATGGAAATTCTACAAAAAAAAAATAATAAAAAAAGAAATTCTAAAACAACAAAAGCGGAAATGACAGCCTGTTGAGAATTCAAATTCAAATTTCTATTTCATTTTATTATATTATATAGCTCCCTAACCGCTCACTCACTCCTTCTCCACTAAATACTACAAGTACTTTTGGTACAAATACTAGTACTTACACATGCACACCGTACTAGTTGTGTTACAAACATGAAAAAGTTCATATTCTACATAAAGTAATGAATAAAGTTGGCAGCAAATATTGCTAATGTTAGCAATTAAAATATGTCAAAAACCATTCTCAAGAAACACTTGTTGTAGTTGCTGCTGTAAATTTCCATTGGATTTTGTTGTTTCTCTACATTTGTATGCTTGTTTCTGCCTCAAATAGTTCTTAAGAGTATTGTTTTAGAAAATAATTTACCAAAAAGACTTTCAATTGAATTTAATAACTTTTTGGAAAATGTCAATGTTTTCTACTGCTATTTCTTCTTTTATAAATGTTACTTACTCTCAATGTAAATAAGCATAAAGTGTCTTCTCTGTGGACTGGTAATTAATTTTTCAAAAATTTACATTTCAACTGCTAAAAGACTTTTGTAGTGTAATAAAAATTAATGAAGAGTTTTATATTTTTGCAATGAAATTCATAAAATTTTGGAAATAAAAAAACAACACTGTGAAATCTTTGCCAAAAGCGATAAAACAATAACTACTGGCCTTAAATTAGTTATTTAAATTTGTAATTTCTTTTGAAAATTTTCAAATTAATTAAAATATCTAATAGATTGTTGTGGGGAAATAAATGGTTTTGTACCTCTGTGCGTATGATGAATATTTGCTAGACTTTGAAAACTCATATTAATCATACGTCTTAGTGCCAAAATAAAATGGGAATTTGTAGAAAAATTTTAATTTCGTGTGTTTATTAGTCATTATTTTGTGCTAAGCCCGATAAATACTATTGGAATTTTTCGATAAATTCCATAAATTTTAATGGTAAAAAAGTGATTTACTGAAGATACCGAACGTTCCAGTTGAGGTCTCTACACCTGAAACATTTAAAAAATACACAATATAGTGTTGGCTAATCGGATATTGAAAATGCGAGAGAAGTCATATGCAGCTCACACGGCTCAGTGGTTTAAATTTTAAGTATTAGAAATCTTGCTACAAGAAGGCTACCGCGTTTATTCAGAATCAAGTTCATAAAAATGGTGCACACATATGTAAACAGAGAAAACAGATTCGTGATAGCAACCGAATTTGTTGTCAATCGAATGATTTGGTTGCACATATAGAATTTTTCGGTTCTATCAACAGAAAGTCAGTTGATAAAGAATAATTTCGGTTGAAGCAGTTAACCTTTATTTACCCCTTCCAAAATTTTATAGCCACAACTGTAAAATTCGGTCACTAAGGTAGAATCATTCAATTGGCAACAAACTCGGTTGCTATTACGAATCTGTTTTCTCTGTGTAGTACCCATGAATTAGGCTACGAATTGTTTCCTCTTCTGCCCTATTCTCCGTATTTATCCCCCAGTGAATATTGTTTGTTTTCAACCCTGAAGAAATGTCTCGGCGGAAAAAGATTTGACTACAACAATGAAATCATCTCACAAAATATAGCTGTTTTGATTATATTTATAAATCTTATTTTTTGATAGGTATCTACAAATTAGAGAAACGTTGGAAGAGCCCAATGGTGAAAAATAAAATTTTTTTTTCGAAAAACCTGAGTTTCATTCATAAAGTCACAGATTTCAAAATTTAAATTGGTTGACTCTCACCAAACTAATAAAAGTCATACCAAACGAATTATTTGCTTTAACCAAATATAAATCATAATCTCTGGACACCCTTTCAACAATATGAACCGTTCCCACATTAAAGAATATTACTAAAGAGTTAAAGTTAATTTAATATAGAAAAATGTATGTAACAAAGTACTGGTTATAAAATTGAAAAAAAAAAACTTTAAAAAATCATTGAACATTTTTCATAATGAAAAAAACCAATAAATATTGTATCGTTCAATATATTAAATATTCAGCAGATAATTTTCCTCTAAATACATGACATTGGATTTTCATCATCATTCTTTTGTTGCAAAAATCTTTATAAAAAATTTACATTAAACCAAATTTGTTTTGCAATATTGAAAACATGCGAAAAAAACACATCATTTGTGACTGACATGTTAATAATACAAGAATAAAAAAAGAAGAGGAAAACACACTAAACTTACGCGAAAAAAGTGAAAACATTCTATACAAATATCCTGTTTTATGCAAAACATGTAGCGAACAATAAAAAAGAACCAAACGAAAAAAAAAATACAACAAGAAAAGGATTTATTTGTAAGACCTAAAATATTAATGACATATTTTCTATACCAAAATACACTGACACTTACTCACTCTCCAATAACAACCATAGATCATCATCAGTGACAATAATGTTGTATAACGTTCACGTAATACAGATACATATATGTTCATACATGAGTATTCTGCAATACTCATCTTTATATTCACTCTTATATACGCCTTCTTCATCTTACAATTGATGTTATTGTAAGTCACTTAAATATATGACGTAACATTAGATTCTCTTCTTATTTTCACTTTAAGACATTTTTTTTTTTTTAATTCAGCGAATTTTTCTTCACTCTCGCTCTCTAGTTTTATTATTTGCAGATTGTAAACACCTTAAACCTTTGTGTTGTTACCGACATTCATCTGAAATATTTACAACAATATACAAAGTGCCTTTGACATTTTCATACATTTATATTTACAACCAACAAATACACCTCGTTCATATTATTTAATATGCGTTTCAAAATAAATCTACCAACTATATTTCACATACAATACAATACATAATTCCATGCAGGTTGATGTATGTAAATATTTTATATTCTGAAGTATGAAGAAGAAATGAATGAAAAAATATTTACACGTTTATTGACAGCTAACGATAAAAAGGTACAAGTATAAACATTTTTTTAACAACAAATAAAGAAAAAATCATTTACAATAACGTAAGAAAAGATTGTAATGCATGTACAGCCGCACACATTTATAATGAATGGCGCGTCGTTGTGTAGCATGAAATATTAACAACACTACTACAACATTTGTCAATCCTAGACTATTTTTGACATTAGCGTACTCATATTATTCATAAAAGAAAATAATATAGAAACAACTCTGTCTTGGTAAAAGCACTATTTTCTATTTCAATGGAAATATTAATAGAAACTTCCATTTAAAAAAAGTAGCAATCACAACTATTTTAAAGTTCATTATAGCCGTGTTCTATTGTATTTGTGTATTTTTATTTTAATTTTCAACCAAAAATCGAACACAGTTGACAGGCGAGAGACATACATTTGCGGCACTTAATAAAATTTCTGAATAAATCAGTATAGAATGGATTCTGGTTAAAAATGTGGTATTTTTATAAACAAAAATGGAATGGGGAAACCCTTATATTTAATAATAAGAACATTTTTTTTAAATTTAAGCATAATGATTAAGGAGTAGCTTTAAAATATCGAAAAGTAAAAGACAGTTCAAGATTTTGCTCTTCAGATTCTTATATGCCCACAATCTACACCTTTTTCCATTTATAGTGTGAATTTTCTAATTCACATTCAGTTAAATTTAAAAAACCAACAATTTGAAATGAGCTTTATATTTAAAATTCATAAAAGAAGAAAAGAAGAGATTTTAAAATTGAATTTTAGAAAATGAAAATGCGAATTTCCGTTTAGAATTAACAAAATTAAATAATTTTTCAGCCCAATTTATTCGACCTTTTTCATAACATTTTAAGTTTGCAAATTCAAACTTATTTACCCTGAAGTAATTCAGTAAGTTCCGGAAAAAAATGTTTGGTGAAATTTGTTATTTTCCGTTATATTCGTCTTAGAAAAGACCTTTAAAATGCCTTTCATTTGATATCCATATTGTCTATATACATGACTTAGTAATCGAGATATACACAGGTCAAAAGTAGGTCAATAAATGGAGCTAGTCGTTTTTTTTTTGTCTCAGCGATTTATGGTCCGATTTCAAATATGAACTGAGTCATTTTAAAATGTTAAAATGTTAAAATGTTAAAATGTTAAAATGTTAAAATGTTAAAATGTTAAAATGTTAAAATGTTAAAATGTTAAAATGTTAAAATGTTAAAATGTTAAAATGTTAAAATGTTAAAATGTTAAAATGTTAAAATGTTAAAATGTTAAAATGTTAAAATGTTAAAATGTTAAAATGTTAAAATGTTAAAATGTTAAAATGTTAAAATGTTAAAATGTTAAAATGTTAAAATGTTAAAATGTTAAAATGTTAAAATGTTAAAATGTTAAAATGTTAAAATGTTAAAATGTTAAAATGTTAAAATGTTAAAATGTTAAAATGTTAAAATGTTAAAATGTTAAAATGTTAAAATGTTAAAATGTTAAAATGTTAAAATGTTAAAATGTTAAAATGTTAAAATGTTAAAATGTTAAAATGTTAAAATGTTAAAATGTTAAAATGTTAAAATGTTAAAATGTTAAAATGTTAAAATGTTAAAATGTTAAAATGTTAAAATGTTAAAATGTTAAAATGTTAAAATGTTAAAATGTTAAAATGTTAAAATGTTAAAATGTTAAAATGTTAAAATGTTAAAATGTTAAAATGTTAAAATGTTAAAATGTTAAAATGTTAAAATGTTAAAATGTTAAAATGTTAAAATGTTAAAATGTTAAAATGTTAAAATGTTAAAATGTTAAAATGTTAAAATGTTAAAATGTTAAAATGTTAAAATGTTAAAATGTTAAAATGTTAAAATGTTAAAATGTTAAAATGTTAAAATGTTAAAATGTTAAAATGTTAAAATGTTAAAATGTTAAAATGTTAAAATGTTAAAATGTTAAAATGTTAAAATGTTAAAATGTTAAAATGTTAAAATGTTAAAATGTTAAAATGTTAAAATGTTAAAATGTTAAAATGTTAAAATGTTAAAATGTTAAAATGTTAAAATGTTAAAATGTTAAAATGTTAAAATGTTAAAATGTTAAAATGTTAAAATGTTAAAATGTTAAAATGTTAAAATGTTAAAATGTTAAAATGTTAAAATGTTAAAATGTTAAAATGTTAAAATGTTAAAATGTTAAAATGTTAAAATGTTAAAATGTTAAAATGTTAAAATGTTAAAATGTTAAAATGTTAAAATGTTAAAATGTTAAAATGTTAAAATGTTAAAATGTTAAAATGTTAAAATGTTAAAATGTTAAAATGTTAAAATGTTAAAATGTTAAAATGTTAAAATGTTAAAATGTTAAAATGTTAAAATGTTAAAATGTTAAAATGTTAAAATGTTAAAATGTTAAAATGTTAAAATGTTAAAATGTTAAAATGCTAAAATGTTAAAATAGAGCGTACAGTAGTATAAAAAAAGGGAAATAAATCTGTAACTTCTAAACAGATACTTCGATTTCAATTAAATTTGACATCTGCAAAGAGAAGGTGTTGTCGAGTTTAAGTTTTGAATTTGTACCTCATGGGCCCACCAGGGGCACGACCAGAGATCCCCAGATTATGACACTGTGGGTATGTCCGATTATTTTTTAAAAAATTTACAAATCTAGTAAATTTTCTTAGAGTTGATTTTTGTTGCTCGCATAAATTAAGCACTGATTTTACTAAAAATTTTATAATTATTCTTACGTACAAAAATATTGGGCAAAATGTCATACTATAACTCCATATGCGGAGAAAGAAATCATACCAGGTGAAGATCACATAACATAGGGTTGCATTTTTTATGCTCGGTACTGCATATTTGTAAACTTTGAAAACGTTGCTAGTTTTACTCACTCCAAAGAAACATGAATTTGTCGTTCCGTTTGTAATATTCGAAATGTTCATGTGGATATTTTTGTTAAATGATATCCTTTTGTTCTCGTTTTCATTGAAATGTGATTTGCCGACACCATTGCAACACTAAAAGTTTTTACAAAAAAAAACATCAAGATCAATACAACAACCTCCATTTTAAAATATGTTTTATGAAACCCACATAAGTTGTTGAAAAATATTTTACAAATATTTTTTAAGTCTAAAAAAGTTGTTAATTCGGATTGATCTTAATATTTGCTAAGGTTGCAAGACAAAATTGTTTTTCACATTCGAGATGTCCTAATTTGGCCCACTCTTGCGCCATCTGTAATTAAAGCTAATATCTGTAAAGCCCAAATTGTGAAAGTCCAACACTCAGTCTATGGACAAACATAGTTTCAAAGAAATCTGAACAATATTATAAAAGTTAGACATAATTATTACTATATATTTTACCAATGTAGTTTTTATAAAAAAAATAAATTTTTTTCTCTTTACCTGATTTAACTAATAACACGGAATAATTTAATATGATTTACTGAATTTATAATAAATTAAATATTTCATATAAAATAACTTACCTTAAAATCCTCAATAGTGTTTAATAAAAATATTAGTTATGTTAGTTTATTTAAAAAATGTATATCGTTATGTATAGTTTTGCATTTTATTTATTTATAATTGAGTTGCTTATAAAATATAGTTTAATACAATATTTAAATTAAATTAATATTATTTAAGAATATATGTATGTATGTATACATAAATGCATTAATTATGCTATTAAATTTTTCATTAATTTGAGCGTTCTTTTTATTAAATTATAATTTTATAAATCTAGTATATAGTAAACCATCAATTACCCTACACTCATTTCTTTTTATATTTTATATCTTTGGTAAACCCTCTATACATTTTAACACGTTAATTTATATTTTTTATTATACAATAGGAGTTCTTCATCTTAAATAATATTACAAAAAAATATACTTTTTTTTTTTTTTTGGAAAGTGGCACTATATGTTTAACTGAAAATCTTATAAATAAATCAGGTTTATATTTTTTTTTTGGTTTCTTGTGTAATGGCTGTAGATGTTTATTTTTCACATTTAATTTATTTTATTTTTCTTTCTGGTTAAATTTAGTATGCAAGACATCACTGTGAGGTTTCTTTTGAAAAATTAAATTTTTAACAAACATGTATTGATTTGAAATCAATGAGATTTTCATGATAAGTTAAGAAAACAATTTTTTAAATGCCAGCACAAATAGAAGAGGGATGTTATTAACAAATTCATGGAACAGCTAATCAATTTAAGCGATGACGTAGAGTTGGCAGCCGAAGCCCAGGCGGAAATTTCAGCATCATTTGAGGGTATAAAATTGTAAAAGAAATCTAGGAAAAAAAACAAAAATTAAAAACAAAAAATTATATTAAATAAATGTTTTAAATAACTACAATTGCTATTTTCTAATATAAATATTTTGAAGAATTCAATTTTACCTTGTATTTGTGTTAAATAATTATTTTTCTTCCTTAACATTTCGCTGTCCTGCAAGGCATATTGATCATAATCCCGATCTGTGGGTATCATATTGACTGTATTTGTACTCAGATATTTATGATGGTATTCAATATCAAGTATGGTTTTCTCCGATGACTTGTAGTAAATATCACCAATTTGCGCTGTGCAACGTATCTGTAAAACAAGTTGCAGTTGCCTTAAGTCACATTCTAAGACTTTACGAATTTTTTATTAATGCTTACCTTTAATTTTCCTTCTTCAAAATGATAGTCGTTGATGACAAAATGCAGGCCTATTGTTGAAGTTTGCATTTCATTGCGAGTATCTTTGTGGTTTTTATAATGACGTACATGAGATGATTGTATCTGAGAAAATAAAATAATGTAGAAGAGTTTACTATTAAATGAAAAAACACGACTTATTTGTAACTAAAAATACCTAATATGCAGACTACAACTTATTTTGTCATTTAAATTAACAAAACCTCCCCCCTTTAATAAGAGCCAAATTATAGACTTTATTGCCCTCAACATAGATTTTGTGATTCCCTATAAAACACCAAAAACCCCTTAATTGATGCTGGAGTACGAGCGTCTGAATGACTGTGAATTTATTACGGAACGCAAACCGAATGCTGAATTTAATGCGTATTTTTAATATACGCACATGTACTTGCACTCTGGTATGTTTAAAAGTGCATAAAACAAGTTAAACACACATTTTAGTAGGAATGCAAAACAAAAATTAAATTTGGTACCAAAAAATATCAAATAGTTGGTACTTTTTGACACTAGCCAGTTTTGACAATACAGAAATAGGCTTGATTTAAAAGTGAAATAGAACCTTTGTACGGTTCTAAGGTGCAACACAAACTATTCAGAAAAGAAAATATATCTAGTTCGTCCAAGCTTTCCTTTCAAACTGTGTACATTTTGTCATTTGAAATCTGTTACAAATTATATGAAAAACGATTTTATAAGGATTTTTTTCATTTAAAACTTATACAAAGTATTTTCAAAATAATTTTTGGTATCTGTCCACAGCGTTCCGGAAAGTATATATCATAGAAAACTACTCAAACAAAAAACTTACTCAAATTAATCACACATACGAGTGTTGTTTTTGTTTTCACATAGTTTTTTCTACTAATACATTCTCACCACTTAGGTTTCTGACAACTGAGTTAGGTCTTTGACAGGAGAGTTTCCGCTCTATGTCTATTCTCTATGATACATATTGCCGATAAAATCATGTATGAATATTTGGGGATTTGACAAACCTGATAATAATCTCAGCAATCGAATCTCTGCCATAAGAAGGCTAATAATGTCCTGAATTGAAACTTAATTGGATGGAGACGAAAAAATTGCGTCGGCGACAAATTTTGCTGACCATATGTCAACTCAGACTACTAGCTTAATTATTCTGAATAAGATTTCTTAGTTGTATTGCAGAAAACAAAAACAATTTTGAAGTTACTCCATTGTGTGAAATAATGTTTGGATGAATGTCAGAAAATGGACAACCATAACACGAGAAAATAAAACCAAAAGGAAAAAAATATTTCAAAACGATATACCTGTGTTGCATTTCGACTACGTGAGTGCTGTCAATCTGAGGTTTGCGCGTTCGATTCCCTTCAGAGAATCTAGGTGTATCTGTACACACAAAAAACTAAATTATCTGAACGCATCGTTTAGAAATAGCCAAACTGAATGCTACTATGCGCATTTACTACGCCCCTTTAAAGTCGCAAGATCTGGACACTTATTTGGCGTTTACTACGCGTCGTTCAGCTCGTAATAGACCAAGCAAACGTTTTTCTGATCGCAGCATATTAAAAACCAAACTTTACTACTAGCCACCGGAACGTTTTGTTCAGATTTTTAAAATCAATTAAATAATTCTTCGCTGAACACTCATTTAGCATAACTGAATGCAAAATTCAGTAAAGTTCTTCATAGAAACCGTAAAATAAATCTGAACGGGACGTGTTAAAAATATTTTTGGCAAATTTTTTTTTAAAACGGCTACAGAAATAACGGGATTCTAATAGAAAAACAACAAATATTAACTTTGACCAAATCTCATTTGTGTGTTGATTTTTGAAGTGAGTGGTTCATTTTTTATATACTGACATCCATACATTAACATTAAGCTTTGTCAGAGCAACTCAATTTCTATTGCCGGAGTTACAAGGTAAGTTGTATATGTATTTATGTAAATATTTAGTAATTATTGGACATATTATTTAACTAATATAATTGTCTATTATAGAAGCGGGAATCGAGTATAGGCAGCTATTAAACTAATTGTACCCCGATCAGATATTCGTGAGAAGCCTTTTAAGAAGTGTAAAAAGACAGTGTGTATTTTAAAAAGGTGATTTTATGGTAATTAAGTTTGTTCATTATTTATTTTTAAGTTTATGTTTTTGAATTTCGTACAAATATAATCCTGGAAAACGCCTTCTACAAACACCATCTAATTTTAAGGTAATTGTCGATGACAGACATATGCAGGAATTTCCTCAAGAAGAGCAGGTTTCTGTGAGTTAATGGAAACAGTTGTTTATGTAAACATTTATGTATGAATAATGCTTGTAAAATATATTGAATAAATTTTGTTAATTTTAAAAAATCTTTTATTTAATTCTCTGAACGCAGCTGGTAAAATAATAAGTTTACGTTCAGTAATGAAGACATTGAACGCATCTGATATAAAACTAAACTCTCGTTCAGTATTGCGAAAATTAAACGAATATAGTTAAAACCTGAACGCCCGTTTACTTTTGCACTAGCTGAACTCTATATAGTAAAAAGCTGAAAACGTAAAGCTGAACGTTTTATTCGGTTTTCCACTACAGTCATAATGGGTGAAAAATACCTAAGAAATATTCAGAAAAACTAAACGTTTGTTCAGTTTTTTACTATTTGTTTTTTTTGTGTAGATAAGCAAAAAGCAGTTCATAACATTAGTTAAATGCTTCAGTATAAAATCCAATACAGACAGATATATGGTACTTTTTACGGTCAAATTGTACCAGAAAAATGCAATTCTAACAATACTGTATCCTTGTGATAATCCCAAATCAAAATACTAATATATCCATTAAGGTTGCACCGTTTGAAAGCATAAAAAAGTGTCGGTATATCTAACTAAAACTTTTTACTTTGTAAATTTTGAAAATAGTAAACAATTTCAAACAATTTCAGAAACAATAACAAACAAATTAACCATGGGTGTTCCGACTTTGATTATATAAGGTAAACACATAGTCCTTAGATTCATTTGGGTCTATGTATTTTTATTTTCTTTAAAGGCGTTTTTTTTAAACTAATTAGAGGACAAACAAATGAATCAGTAAAACCCAACTACAGTTTCAAGTAAATTTTCTTGATTTTTTAAAAAAATTAAATCGCTACTTTTTCGAAACTTTCATGAATAAAAATGGAATTGTACAAATGGTAAAAATATGGTCAAGCGTGGAAGACCGAAGGTAAACAATTTGAGTGTTTTCTGTGTAAATATACCTGAAAATGTAGTGAACTTGCTTTACTATTAGTGATACCCTAATATTCACGTGTTTGTGTTAGAGTGCGACTATTTATGTTTAAATATATATGTACACCCGTATGTCTGACTGTTTCAGTGCGAATATTGCGTGCATAAACTACACAAAACTTTATTAGCAAATAGACTGCGGGGTTCTAGAGGGTTTCGGGCAGAAAAAAAAATTAAATGCAAACATAAAATATCAACACTCTCAACATGTTGCATAGATTACTTTCAACTTAGTCTCGTCTCACGATTGCTAACAATAACAAATATATACTCAAGTTGCAACTACACAAACATTTGTTGTAACATGCAACGTTGCGCTTGTTTGCCAGCCAACACACATCAACACTCGTACTCATATATCCATACGTCTGTACTGAAGTGTACACAAACATAAAGAGTGCAGTGACAAGCTAAAATATGTCACATCAATTTTGTTTATATACCCAAACTTACACACTCACTTCCTGCAGTGCTTGCATAAAAATCTATACAAACTTGTATAGGAAATTTTACTAACGATACTTCGTTTGCTTGTACACAGATAAGTATAGAGGACAGCGCATTTTTCCTCCTACATAATCGTACATTTGAGCAGTGCCCAAAACAAGATCACACCATGGAAACAAACAATCCAACAAATAGTGAATACTTACCTCTTCATTATTCACTGTCCATGTGAGATTTGCTGCTGGTTTTGAGTGTCGCGATGTACAATTGCCGCGTAATATATCACCAATGTGGTAACGTGGTCGTATGCCAATGATAAGTGGTGGATTGTGTGGCAGTTCTGAAATGAACATAAAAAACATACACACGTAAACATACATTAATTAACAGGAAAGGAAAAAAAAACAAAAAAGAGAGAATAGTGGCAGTAAAGTGAAAAAGCACACAAAGATTATAAGCATAAATTCTGGGAAATTAACACAACTGTTTTTGTTTTCACACTCACCTACAACTTCTAATTCGGCTGCAGCAATTAAGGTATGAAAAGAGGGGGCATCAGCTGATACCTCACAGGAATATTTACCCGCAGTGGCCATAGATGCTGATTCCAACACCAATTGTGTTTCATTGGAGGAAAACCGCTACGCAAGACACACAAACAAATACAAAGTAACGATAATAACATTTAAGCCATTTTTAATATTGTTTGTTTACAAAAATTGTAAACAAAATTGTTTACTTACATCCACTCGAACACCTGGTATTTGAAACACTTTTATGGCCGGCTTCTCATTGGGCGTATAACTGTAGAATTCTCTTCGTCCTTTGTACCATTTCACCGAATAGAGTGTGTCATCTTCAATGTCATAGTGACATTTTAATGTGATTTTCTGTCCACGTCGCACTGCATGCGGCACTTTAACCCGAACATCACGCAATGCTAATGATTCTAAGTACACAATAGACAAACAAAACGAAAGTGTTAATGAAACTCTTCATTTTCAATGGGAAATTTTAATTAGGTGTCATGTTCTTTTATTTCTCTTTTCTAGAGAAAAGGTAGACAAATTATGTTTTTAAAATGAAATTTACATGTGATTTAAGGGATGAGATTTCATTTTGGAATTATATATTAGTAGAGATCTCCTTCAACGTGGTTGGACATTTGTCATTTAGTTTGTTATTTATACAATATTCATTAGGATGGCCATTATTTTGCACTTTTTGGATTTTCAATTATTTTCGGATCTAAATTGAATCAAGAAAGCTCTTCCCAAAAGGCTTTAAGTAATCTAAAGATAATATGGAAATAAAACTATAGAGCAAATGAGAATCATAGACATTCACCTCACATCTTATTTGTAAAAATATCAAAACTTAGACAAAACACTAACAATAAACTGTGGTTTTCTCCTTTCAAACATTCCCTATTAAAGTTTGTTAGTGAGTAAAAATTATTTTGAATTGGAACAAAATTTAAAATAAAATGTGCAGCATCTAAATGTTATGCGCTTTTCCTCAAACGTTCAGTATTTGGTTTTCAGATGACTGAGAACAATCTAAGAAATTCGGCACAAGAAATTCCAAAGAAAGAAAAATATGTACCACCATAATGAGCACACACAGTATTTATATTCAGTATTTTTATATGACGGTTTTACTTCTTACTAACACATATTATAGTGACATGGATTTGAAAAAAATCCCCAATATTGAAATAATGAATATATCAATATAGTCTAAATATATTTCAAAATTTAACTTTCCCCAGATTTATCATATTATTATTACAAGTATACACGAAGAGAAAAAACATGGTTACTACACCTATACTGTGTTCTATGTAACAATATATTGTTGTCGTACACAAATGATTGTTATTTTAATTTAACCCTCCGTTAGTCGCAATCATTTTAAATCGAGACTAGTCGCGAAGTATCAAATTGATATCAACAAAAAAAGGCGCGTTTGAAAATAATCTCTTCACTTTTTATTTCGAAAACATAAAAACAATATTAAATGCAATATATTTAAAAGAGTAATACAAAAAAATTGCAGTCAAAATGTTATTTTAAAATAGCTTAAAATTTAGGGCGATTAAAAAGTTTACAATAAAAAAATGATTGCCTGTATCAACCAGATCAGTTGCGAGTTACGGAGGGTTAATTTCAGCAATATTTAAGTTAATGTAAACATATGTATATTCATTGCAATTATAATTGCAAATATAATTACATAAAATACTACAAATTATACGATGGCCAAAGAAAACAAGTCAACAAATAAAAATAATTAAAAAAAAAAATAAAAAAAGAACTTTACATTACTTCCCTCAAATAACAAAAACCTTGTTATGAAAATTGAATCCTTCAGAAATGCCTTGACTGAGTTTATCATTTTTAAATCAATCAAAATGTCAAACGATTTCATACTGTCGTTTTTTCTCCTTGAATAACCACCAACATGCACTCGTAGGAGTGTGAGCTCATTCGTTCATTTCATTTAATGTTGTTATTTCTTTCTTTGGGTTTTGTTTTTTGTTCCTTTAATCCTTTTGCTGAAACTCAACTTACACTCAACTCAACTCAAACAAACACATTCACACACTCGTATTTGGTAACATTTATAATGTTTCTTGATTTTACCCACGCCTCCCTTTATTATTCGTCTTTATTTGCTGCCCTTCATTATACATGCCCTCAACAACCCATTGTGCGACTCATTCTTTTTTTTTCGTTCATTTTTTTTTCTTTTTGGTGTTGACATATTTTTGTCACAAAAAATTATTTGTCTGTCTTACTGTCTATCTAACCGTCTATCTTCTCCTTGTCAGTCATTCAGTCAGTCAGTCGTTCATTTATTCATTCATTCATACGGTTTTTGCCAGCTCAGAATATTTACCCCTTTTTTAATATTTATCATGCATTCATTGAATTCATACGAGTACGAGTACAACTACAATAACTACTATTTTCCATACATCCTTAACAGTCAAGTTGATATGAGACTGTGAGTATTCCTTGTTGGTTTTGATAATTCAGTTGCATTTCATTTTGTGGCAATAAAATGCGATTTCATGTTGCGCCTTCTTACTGTCAGGTTTTGTTAAAGTTTTTTTTTTTCGTTCGTTTTTGTTGCCTTTTGTACATTTTTATATAAATTTGTATTCAGGTTTTATTTCTTTTTTTTTATATTTCATTTCATATTGTTGTTCACTTTTTTATTCTACTGTGTCCTGTGTGTTATCGTCAAGTGCATTAACTTTCTCTTGGCGTTACACATGTGAACAAGAGATGTAAATGCATTAAAACTTACTTGATGCAAACTAAATTAACAAAGGGAACATATTTAGTGATTGGGATATCACCAAAAAGTTGAGTTTATTTATATCCATATTAAAGTGTATATATATCTACTAGAGTGTCCCTTAGAATTAAATTTTTTTAAATGTTGAAACGCTACCCACTGAAAACTTTCGCACTGACCTAAAATACCACTAAAAAAAATTTTATCTTGTTCTAAGTAGGGCAACCCGTGCCGACTTTCAATATAGTTTTACAAGGGGAAAAATTAATTTTTTTCAGTTTTTTTTTTTAATTTTTGCCATTAAATAATTACTTTAATATAAAAGAATCGAAATGTGTCCGTAATTATCATTGTAATGAGATATAAATGACAAAATTTTGTTAAAAAATGTTAAATTTATTAAAAAATCGCCAGGCCATTAACGTGTCTCAGGCAACTAGAACAAGAAATGTAGGAACAAAATTAACATATTTTGATAAATATTAAAATAAAAGCTCAGTTTTACTTAAAATATATCCATATTTACTTTTATATGAGTTTTTATCTTCATAGAATACAGTTGACCTGTTCGCAGGTATAACTAAAAAAAATATTTTTTAACTGCAGTTTCAAAACTCCAATTTCAAATTTTTAAAAATTTTGTTAAACAAATTTCAGAATTTTTTGATCATCACATGGGGATTTATTGACAACATAATAGGGAATAAAAATGTGAAAAAGGTATGTATACCTCCTATAGTTTTTCGGTACCTGCGATATAAATTTTGCGGTTTTCGAGAAAAACTAATTTTTTGGCAATATTTTGGAGAATGAGCTCAATTTCCTTAGTGTTGTTAATTTTAAGTAAAATCTGTTCAGAATATTATAGTCCAGGTAATTCTAAATATAGTCTGAAAGTTTTCCTAAAATCGGAAAACGTTAACCATTAAATCGTGAAGGTCAAAAGTCAAATTTTTCAATATTTGGAATTTCTAAAGGAAAGATAGCGAAATGTTATATATTTTTGCGCCGATTTTGATGAAACTTAAGAAAAATATAAAATTAAGTCTAGTTTTAACAGTAACAGCACAAAAATGGAAATTAACACTTAATAGCACTTGGGGTCAAAATTACTGTTTTTCGTGATTTTAAAATTTCAGGGTCATTTGGATACCAAAGTGCTATTAAGGGTTAATTTCCATTTTTGCACAAAATTTTTAAAAAACTCAAAAAAAATGCATCTCAAAACTAAATCGAAAGTCGAGAAGTCAATGGGTTGCCCTTCATAGAACAAGCTAACATTTTTTTTTGCGTTAGTTTAGGTCATTACGAAAGTTTTCAGCGGGTACCGTTTCAACATTTCAAAAAAAAAATAATTCTAAGGGACACTCTAGTGTATATATATCGACTCACCAATTCATTAAGGTCTTTCGATCCAACAGTTTGACTGGCTGGCTGGCTGTCATATAAATCTTGTGATCAAAGTATAGGTTGTAACTCTAAAGACAATTCAACAAAATGTGGGCCTGTTGAACATCGGAATATATATCGAATCTCTTCCGAAAATCATAATGATGGGGGATTCCATGTCAAGTGAACCAACTTTTGAAATCGATGTCTTCCGATCGGGATGTATCGGGATATTCATCGCAGAGCCACAAAGGTATATACATATATTCTGGGTCCTTATGAAATTCTAAGATGATCTAGCTATGTCGGTCTGTCTGTACGTCCGTCTGTTGAAATCACTATAGGGAACAAACAAAAGGAGCTAGCTGACTGATAGGGTTGGTTTGCTATTGAAAATGTAGAATATCGGTCCATTATTTCTCCTAGCCCCCACACAAATGTCCCCCGGAATACTGTTTGATCAGTCATAAATATGTTGATTATGCGGCAATCCTGATAAAATTTTTCAGAAATTAGTTCTATGTACTCTGAAAATATACTGAAAATCGGGCAACATTTTTCTCTAGTCCCCACACAAGGTCCCCTTCACAAAATGTCTTGAACATTCATAATTGTAGTATAATTCATAATATCGTGATTAATTTGGACATAAACAAGTTTAGTGAGGATCGATCCATAATTGACATATAACCTATATATCCAAAAAAATACTTTATTGTCACATATTGCTGGTGGATATACACGATTCGGCACTGCCGAATACAACACTCTCACTTGTTTATATATTAATGAAACTAATTGGATGGCATTTTCGTTTATTTCGGTTACAGTAACCTTGATTTCTTAATTTCTTTTAAAAAATAAAAATTGAATTCCTAACCAAAATGAATACATTCTTTCAAAACATTTACGTGAAGGTGTTTTTTGTTTGTTTTTGCTGTTGTCTGAAAATATAATAAAGTACTGAAAATGTTTGCATTTATAGTGACATGAGTCAACATGTTTAAAGATGTACGAGTTAAATGTAATAAATTTTAAATAAATTGAAATTATTGTAAAATGCTGGAAAGGGGGTTGTTGGTTGGTTGTTGCAAGGAAAAACAAAAGCAACACCATAAAGAAACAAGGAATAAAATCAAGGATAAATACTAAAGAGAACAAAATTAAATGTATAAGCTAATGAAATGGGTTTTATCTTACGCCACAGATAAAATTGATACAAGTAATGTAATTTAAACGCTACAGAAATAATGAAATATTTTCAAAGAATTCTGCCAGACGCAGATATGCATTAAGTGAGTAGAAATAAAGTATGTTATACTTTAATATTATACTTTTATATTTATATAAAGTTAAGCAGTAAATAGTTTAACCTTTTTGCTTTAATGTTGTAACTTTCTGTTTAATTTGAACCGCATAATTTAAGATGAATTTTGTTTGTTTGTTTGTTTTTAAACCCCCCAAAAAAAATTATTGATGTTTTTATTTGTATTGAAGAGTCAGTCAGTCCATTTAGGGTTTCGGTCATTCATTGTCTCAATGATTATCGTCTACTTATAAATTCTTTAAGCATAAAAAACATTTAAATTTCCAATGTTTACTTGGGTTTATATACGTTTTGGCTTTTTTTTTGTTGTACATGTAAAAACCCATATCAAATTTCCAATTCAATAAGCATACAAATAAAAATTCGTGTTCGATCCTTTGGGTAACTATTGAGCATACACCGCCTTTCCTGGGGATTAAATGGTCAAAGGTTTCATTGTTTAAATGTTTGGCGTCTGCGAATGATGCAGTAGGGAAAAAGAAGTCAACTTACTGAAACAGATTTGTTTTAGATTTACTGAAAATCGATGTTTAATATTTAACAAACCAAATATTTTGTAGTAAGTATTTAACAACAATCTATTGGTTTTCCAAACAAACGTAGAAATATAGTCCTTTAAGTAACAAATGTTATTTATATTGTCCCTTTTAAGCATGTTGCTGCATGTCTGTATTGAAAACAAAAGTGTTGGCCTTTTTTGCTTATTTAGTCTGGGTTTATTTGTATGGTTTTTCTTTAAGATTTTATAAGTAAATTTATTTTGTAGACCTTTCTAAATGTATGTATGTAAGTATGTACTTTGAAAGTCTTTAGAGAGTAAAGGTTTTGCAAATAACTAAGTAGTTCCTAATTCAGAAAACGTATATTGGTGTACGGTGGGAAATCATTGTGTTAAAACGAACAAAATTTGTTTTATCTTTCTCTAAGTATGCAAAATTATATTTACAGATAATTACGTTTACAAGGCTTTTGTACATGTAATAATAAAATCAACAAGGAAGTTAAAAATAACATGCATTCTTACAATTGTTAGCTGACAATAGCTAAAGGCAAACAAATAAGTAAGAATACGAACAATTCACAAATATACTATTATAAAATGGCATTTCATAAGATGTTCATACACATTGTAGCAATAACCCAGCTAAAACTTGATAATTACTCAATAAACTAATTCACAATGACTACTATATACCGTCTGCATTACCTAGAAGTAGTCGTATAATGTCTTGTTTATTATTTGTTATATAAATGCTTATTTTGTAATCATTTACTAATAACTATTTCGGTGTGATATAACCATCAATGTGCTATTTAATTTATTACTTGCAAGTAGAATTAGTGATATTAAAGTAATGTCATATTTATAAGTAGTGCAGTGCCAGAGTTTAGCATTTAAACCCACTCAACATTCCTTATAACGACTTCTGTAGAAGTTGTCATGATGAAGATAAGGAATAAACTTCTTTGTTTATGCACTGTTTTATCGGGAACTCGGACTACGACAATGGGTATTAGTTTTCTGCATGGTCTAGCGGGAACCCCATTACGACATGTAAAGTGCCTAGTCTAAGGACCTGAATATGATCCCTTAGGGTATTACAAAGGGACCAATTCACGAATCTAAGTGAGCTGGTCTAACTAAAATATGCAAAAATATACTCTTAAGAGCAAAATATGCCAAAATACATTCATTTGCAGGATTCCGGTTTCACTAATTATAACAGAAAATAATCGAAAATAGTTAAAAATATCAAACATTTTTTGTAACTGTTAATGCTTTGAAATAGCTTTTAAAATATAATTTTTATTAAATTAATGTGAGTACCACTGTATGTGATTTCTTAATTTTATTGCTTTTAGGGCCTTTTTGTGTTTTTTTTTTACCACACAAAAACAAACAAACATGCTTAAGATTATGATGGTTTAAATGTTAAGTAGTCTACTGTGATCATTTAATCTTTGATGATTGATTCTGATAACATATTTATACAGAACTAAACTTTTCGGCATGAATAATTCTGTTTTAAGATAAACAAACCACATCAATAAAAACAAAATAAGGCAAACATTTTACATATTTAAAAAAATATATATAAATTATAAAAAACCTTACCAAAAAATAAAAAAAAAAACTTTTGAATTTTTTTTAATAAATTGTCCATTAAAAATAAAGTTATTTTGGGCTATTAGGAAATATAAAAATAAAAATATGATTTATTATACTTTTCCCTCTACAACACAAAAAAAAAACAACTAAGAAATTCATAATTTCACCTTTATTGCTCTTAAATTTCTTCGTTTCACAAAAATCTTTCCAAAACTCAGAAAAATAGAAAAAAATAAATAAGAAAACTTTCAAGTATTTCATATTAACTGGTATTTATTCTTACAAAACAACAACTAAATGGTAAAAACTCAAGGGTCTACTTAGTTTATTGTTGTTGTGCTTTAATAAAACACATTTTTGTGTTTTAGTCCTTGAAGTGGTAAATGCGTGTAAGTGTGTGTTTTGTGTGTTTTTTTTTCTCTCTCTCCTCAAATATTTTGTATGTTTTTGTTGTGTAATTTGTTGTTGGTGTTATTTGCGTGTAACATTAGTTACTGTAGCAGCAGAAGCACCACCACCATACACTGGTATCAGTATAATAAAGTGACATTTATATGACAGTAAGAATATTTTCACATGTTGCTTCTTCAGTTACAAAAACACACACACTCAGTCATACCTTCAGTCACCTAAAAAACTTTGTTAAAATGATTAATTACTTATATGTACAGCAAATAGCAAATAGCTTATGTATATAGTTTACAGTCAAATTTTCCTTTAATAGCATAGCAAAGTTTGTATCTTGGAAGAAAAAGAAGCAACAAGGTTAACCAACAACCCACCCACCACAGTGATACAAATTAGATTGAAAAGTAATGTTTATAAAAGTTTTATTTAAACAAATTGATATTTAAGCACAATTGAGGAGAATATCAAATTATAAGGTAAAAGACACAAAAAATAAATGTTTTGATATCCCATTTATTTATTACAAATATTTCCCAAAAATTAAAAAAAAAATAATCCACCTCAACAACAGCTATCACTAGACCCAAAATATTTTGGAAACCTTCAAAAAACAAACCAATATTTAATTTTCAGTAAGTAAAACAATTTTTGTGTTAGTCGGCCTAGTGTACATGCATTTACATAAATATAACAAACACATGTCATTATAAATGACTTATGGATGAAATTTACAAATTGATTAAGGGTGTTGTAAGCATAAATAGTTTTAATATGTTTAATAGAAAAAGTAATAAATAAAAGTGTCATTTTAAATAATTACATGCCAATTAGCCAACATTATATGCGATAATTCAAAATTGACTAACAACAAAAATTCTTTTTTCTGAGTGTACATAATTCATTCTCATTTGAGAATATGTAAATCCGTTATATGAATACCATGCGCTGACTACTTTGGACCAGTCATCAAACAGTATCTTTGTGATCTATGTAGGGTCAATTTACTTTCTGATTATGACACGCACGTGTTGAAATAACTAGTCACGTAGCAATTTATGTAGCTTTCGGTGACCATAAATGATGGGTAAAATCTATGGTTCGGGATTGTAATAGCATATCTTTATTGATAGCGGAGAAGATGTAGCGATATCCGTCAGTCTGTTAAAATCAACTTTCCGAAGCACCCAAATAAATTACAAACATGATTAGTATATCAATATTGTACTGGTTTAGTTGCTATTGAAAACCAAGTAAATCGATATGCAAATGGTTGAGTAAAATCGATTTATGTTACCTATTTTTGACTTTATCTGCATTAAGAATATAGAGAAATGGATAATAAATGAAAGGAATTTTTTCGGATAAATAAACGGATAAATAATATTCGGCACTACTTCCTTGTTTAAATAATAAGAAATTATTGAGAAAAGGAAACATATAATATTCCGTGCCTTTGAAATTAATATGAAAATACTTTTCGAGGCATTTAGTTTATCGGGACACTTCCCACTGTACAGTCTAGAGATATTCATCCCTGTGAGCCAATTATTTACTCTTGTTTATGAACACAGTTTCATCTATGGGTTTTCCAAAGCTTTCCAGTTCTTCATTGTTTTCTCTTGTCTTTGGTCTTTTTATGTAAAATTCTGAATTTTTATGAATGCCGATACTTTCTCTATTATTTTAAGATCGGGATTCTGGGGAGGCCATGGAAAACAGTATTCCCTGCTCTATATGTTGATAAACATGATGATTTGTGGCATGGAGCATTATCATGCTGTAAAATTAAATTTTCCAGCAAAAGCAAGTCATTTCAAATTTCAAGGTATCCTGATCTGTTGTAATAAACATTAAGGTGGACCCTTAATGTATGGCAAAATTAAAAACTCACCTGTTTCAATAACGAAGTGCAGTTTTGTGTCAGGTTACGATAAAAAAAAATTTTTCAAAGGTAAAATTTTGCAATATTTGGAATTTCCAAATGACCCCTTTTGACCCCTAGTACTCTTAAGGGTTGATTTAAATTTTTGCACTGTTGTTGTTAATTTAAGACATTAAGGTACATTTTTCCCCACTTTCATTAAAATCTGTCCATAAATGTATAATATTTTGATATCATTCATTTGGAAATTCCAAATATTGCAAAATCTTACCTTTGACCTTCACGATTTAAGGGTTAAGGTTGTCCGCTTTTAGTGAAATTTTCAGAGTGTATTTATAATTATCTGGTTTATAATAATCTGTATAGTTTTTACTTAAAATTCATAACAGTATGGAAATTCGTATCATTCGTCAAAATATGACCAACAAATTAGGTTTTCCCGAAAATCTCAAAATTTAAATCGCAGATACGGAAAAACTGTAGGAGTTATTTTTCCATATTTTTATTTCCTATTATATTCTCAATAAATTTCTTTGTGATGATCAAAAAATTCAGAAATTTGTTTAACAAAATTTTTAAAAATTTTAAAATGGAAAATGCCGTTAAAAAAATTAAATTTTTTTGATCATACCTGCGAATAGTTTAATGGTATCCTACGAAGGCAAAAACTCATATACCAGTAACTATGAATATATTTTAATTAAAAATTAGCTTTTATTTCAATATTTCTCAAAAAATTTTAATTTTGTTCCTACATTTCCTATATTTTTATATCTCATTAAAACGACAATTACGTAATTATTTAATGCCAACGATTTTGCAAAAACTGAAAAAATAGCATTTTTCCCCATGTAAATGTTCTCACGAATTTTAACCCTCGTGCGGCACATCAATTTTTAACCGATCGAGCTCAAACTTTTTTCAAAATTTTTGAAAAATCTAAAATAAAAAAATAAAGTCCACCTTAATAAACATATCCCCAAAACATTACTGAGTTTTATATAGCTATATGCTTTGATTCTGTCGAAAAATCCAGATAGCTTTTTCCAAATGGCCCTTCAAATAGAAAGTGGTTATTACAGGTCCAAAATATTTAAAATTACTTATATACATACCTAATTTGCCTTAAAAGATCTTTGAAAGTGTATTCTAATAATGAACGAAATTCTATTTTTAGTTTGTTGATAAACTCTTTGCATTTCTGCTTGATATTGTTTAATTATAAATATTTCTACTTATTCAGAAACCTGATATTTGGGCTCTATATTTGAACCTCTTAATTGTATTTTATATTTAGGCATTTCAGTTTGAGGCTAGCGAAACTACAAACTAACTCCTATTGCTTTAATAAGAATGAACATGTAGGAGTATGTATATTATCGCTTTTTATACTTTATTACATTTCCTGATGTACTAATTTCATTATTTTAAAGCATAAATTGTTTTTCTGTACTTTTAAAATAATTTCCTGCTTAATAGTCTTATTTTTTTCTTATTCGCAAAAATAAACTTTGTATAAGTGTTAGTATTTGTTTGATTATTTTCTTGTTATTTTTTTTTTTTTGCTTTATTTTAAAACCCACATAAAGTTTTAAATTTCTTGGATTTACACTAAATTAAACATACATTACAATCATACACATTCATGATTAAATTCGAAACTCACATTATACATAGGGGTTGGTTGGTGTGTCAAATGAATAAACGAATATAAAAAATGTCATAAATGAGGTCATATTAAAGTAGATTTACATTTAAAGTTAAAGTTTAAAAGCAACAAACGAATAAATGCATTGAAATAAAAAATAAAAAAAACACCCTTCTTATGTGACTTTAGTTTTTTGTATTAAAACCAAAATTTACACTTGACATCATCGTCATCATCATCATCATCGACATGAGTGAGACTTATAAACAAGAGAAATTGTCTTTAAGTAAATTATTAAAACAGGAAATCACAGATGATGGGGTGAGTAATCAAACATAAACATCCGTACACACAACTACATAAACATGCACCCTCTATACATACAGATGTATGTATGGATGTATTTGCACATACATAAGTAGAAATTATAAGGGTGAACTTTGATATAAATAGTTTGTACAAAACCATTTTTCTATCTGGTTTCATGGAGGAGTATGTGTTTGTTTAAGTATGAGTATGAGTCATTTATAATTTTGTTCAAATTAAATTGTATAGAAAGAAATCAATTGATACGTAAATATTGACTGCTAACTTTTATTTATACTTAATATTGTCATGGGTGTATTTGTACATGAATGAATCGTTTGTTTTTACATCAGACACACACACTTTCATATACACACATACACATATTTGTAAGCTTAAATACATATGTATGTATATCTTAAAATGTATGTGGGTGTTTTTTTGTATTTATGTTACACATTCATATTTTCTATGTTAATTTATATCTGTGTGTATGTGCGTATAATAATGTGTGTATTTTTGTCTGTTTGTGTATGTCATCTTTTATTATGTTTCTTTTTTTTTTGGATTTTATGGGGAGGTTGCAAAAGATTATCTTCTTGTTCGAATTAGTTTACTGAGTTGTTTCAACTTTATTTCTTTCGACAGGGTGGGTTAATTTGTGTGTCAAACTATTTTTAAAAGTGTTTGACTATATTTGGAAAGTTTGAGAATATATTTATATACAAATACAGTATTGAACAAATTTATAGACAAGTATAGACTATAGTTTCTAGGTATCTATTTCCGATTGAAAAATGAACATAACATGGGTTTGATTCTACATATCGTAAAATTCAATATTGAGTTTTTAATGGATATTTGTACAGCGTGTCAATTAAAATTTTTTTTTAGCTTTCTATAATTAAAAATAACGACTTTCTTAAAGTAAGGAAATCATATCTGTAACCACAACACATTTAATTTTATTATGTTTTTTGTGTCTCCTGTAAAATTTTAAAAAGTGATGCTAGGCCCTTTTGCATTGTGATGATACATTTCAAGTACTTTTTGACATCTATTATATACGGACACTTAAAGGTTTTATGAATGTAATGGTATAGAAGATGATGTATTTTCTAAGATTAATATTTATTTATGGTGGTACATTTTATTCCAAACCCTAAGATTACCCAGCAAAATCTGTACTTACCTAGTAAGCCAGCACGTAATGTTGGAATAACATGATAAATACTATTTGACTGAAAAACTAGTTATTTTTGTTTGAGATTTTAAAAAAATGCATGGGTCCTGCAAATTTACTTATATTCTGCACAGATATAAGTAGTTACATTCACAACAAGAATATGTAGCTAAAAAAAAACAGAACAAAATTTGCCTTGTGTGGGAATCCAACCGACACATTATTTATTTGCTAAATAAAATAATGTGCTGGATAACCACCACTCATTACAAAATAATGCATGTGGTAACTAGTCGTCAGTAATTCACAAAATTTTTGCTGGATACCTTTAAAAAGTAAATAAATTAAATTAAAAACTTCTCTACACAACTGTAAGTTTTTAATCTTTTTTGTGGTATGATTTGTATCTCACTTAAAAGGTTCAAAAGCATAAGTTTTTTGTGTTGTTGTTACTTTTATGTAATAAATATTTAAATTTTAGGTTGACATACATAGACACCAACTAGGGTGGCCCTTAGCTTGCACTTTTTGATTCAAAACTGTTCTCCGTCATCTAAAAACAAAATACTGAACATTTGGGCAAAATCGGATAATGTTTCAAAATGTATGCATGTAAACAACGCACTCCTTGTTTTGTTTTTTTTTTTTATTTTCTTTTGACACAAAAAATAATAGGTATACTTGTGGTTTGTATTTTTAAAAAAGAGAAGAAAATGTGAAAATTGTTTTAAACGAAACTTGTTATTTTTTCAAGTTGAAACTTTAAGAAAATCCCCATATTACTACTTTTGCTACAAAAAGTGCTAAATTATCATGACTGATTGTAGGTTAGTAAGTGAAGTTTTTGTTGAGAATATAAAATATTTTAAATTTGAAATAGTTTTTTAAAAATAATAAAAAAATAAAATATATATAAAAATAATTAACACGTCTACATGAAAAAATTGTATACCTGGCCGAACGAGGCACGATTACAAACTGTTTCAAAACTCACACTACAATTAAAAATGCGTTTCTAAAATATAATACCCCGTTGCCCTCGTCCGCCCCTGTAGAGCGATTAATTTCATTCCCTGGAATTGTAAATCGTTCTAGAAGACAGATTCATAAAATTTTACCGGTAAAGCATAATAGACTTCAATTTATTGATACTGATTTCAGTATCAATAAATTGTAAAAAAATTCAGTAAAAATTTACTGAATACTGATTTTTTTTAGTAATCAGTAAAATTATACTGGCAACGCAATCTAAATTTCATTACTAGTAAAAATTTACTGAATACTGCAATGCTTAATGCATTACAAATATAATGAATTGTGCCCATGTATTGTCGATTTGAATTTTTTGCAATTTCGTTTAAAAAAATGTTTGAAAATGTAAAATTTGTGATTTTTTGTATCAAATAATAATAGGTTATTGATTTCCATATATATCTAAACATGTGTGGGTAAATGAAATTCATAAACTACTTTTTTTGTTAAATATTGCTACTTTAATACAAAACTCGAAACTTGAAAGAAAATGTGCAACCCATTTGGTTTTTAGATGACGTAGAAAAATCTTATACTTTAGAAAAAATTTCTAAATCAGGAAACCCTAATACATACATTTATAAGAGTGGGTTTCATTTTGTATCAAGAACAAGACAGTTTATTTTTATATTTTGCTTAATTGAATTTATTTCTGTTTCTTAAAAAACCCGCATTTTAATTAAAATTATTACTCATCATATGCTTTATTTTTGGTCTTATCACAATTTCAATATAAGTTTCTTTAGGATTTAGCAACAAAGTTAAAATATATGTTGAAACATTAAATTTTTTATTTCTATATTTGGGTGACCTAAAGCTAATTAGTAGTGTGCTAGTCTATCAATCCTGCGGAGGTCTATTGAAGTCCCGACAGACGCTCTGGCCAGATTTACTTCAACGTTCTTCTTTACTCTGCTAGGTAAAAAGTTAATAGAAAACCCATTCGTATTCTGTGATAAAATACTTTTCTAAAGAAGCAGACTTTTAAAAAATCTGATACGGACTAAACCTTCACAAATTTAAATAACTATTGTAATCAGAACGACTTTCAAAAATCTATCACAAATATAATTTTTAAAATAAAGACTGTAGTATAACTAAATAAAAATATTATTTAACAAATATATGTACATATGTATGTACCTATATAAAACTAACATATAAAATACATACTTTAAATTTTAAATTTATTCAAAATATAAATTTTGATACAAAAATTAAAATTCAAAACATTCCAAAATGCTGGCAAGTACTTTAACAAAAATCTTAATAACATTTTTATTACACCATGTCAGGTAATTAAAATTGTTATTAATCCCGCCTGTGCCTAAGAACATAACTTCAGTAGCCATAAACTGAATTTACAAGCAAAACTTCGTACATTTAATAAACAGCTAAATGCTAACAAAATACTTGAACACAAAAAGTCGTAACAAAAGAATTGCCTTAATCTAAACAAGCACCAGCTCAAATAAATAAGTTAAAAACATGAAACAACTAAATGCCAGCAATTAAATATAAATCAAATACTACTCAGACACAATTATAAATAAACGAACAAACAAACCTCCACAATCAAAGTCACTTCAATACAACAATACACATCTACATAAATATATACATATATAAATCCACCTAGACAAAAAAAAAACACATACATACCTACAGATATACAAAAATACTGTAACAAATAATAAAACAGTTTAACACCGGGTATTGGACACAAAAACAAACAGAAAAAAGTTTCAACTAAAGCTCACACACATACACTTGGTGTTAAATAATTACAACAGCAACAATATACAACAATACAATACAAAATGAAATGAAATTTACCATGGCACAAACATAAAGGAAATGTAGCAGGAAACCGTGGCAAATAAAGCAATTACCTACCATGACAAAACTATAATAATATTAAATTATTAAATAAAATATACACATGCTACAACTACAACTACGACTACAAGCAACAAAAATAAATATAAATACAAACAAACTGCTTTTTATTATCACTGGCATTGATTTATACACTCACACACACACACACACGTACAGATACTTACACACACTCTCTCCCTCATACATTCATTGATTCAACTTTAAGGGCTAAAGGTTTACACAGGTATTAATAGGGGTGACAATATATGTGAGTGTCACGTTACACTGTGGTTATTATGGGAGTTTAAATGAAATATTTGACCACTCATAATGCCCAATTATTTATGTAAAATATAATTAAACATATGAAATTTATTTTCTATTTTTAAGTTGGTGGGTAATTTTTAGAGTTCAATATAATGGTTTGGTAAACGAATTGTTTTTAGTTAACTTTTTTTGTAAGAAGAAATACTACAGAATTACATTACAGTAAAAGAGGTGTTTAAGTTAATTGAAACATTTGTTTGTGTAAACATTTATTCATATGCAATTTTTGTCTATTATTTGTATAGATACAAACGAATTATATGTATGCAAAATATTACTTTAGAGAGGGATATCTCGAAGAAAAATCAAAGGCAGCAGCAATGATTAAATTTGTTTTTACTGCTTCAGAAAAATTTCTCATATTGCCGTTACATTTTCCTGGCATCATGTTGCTTCAACATTTTCTTAGCAACATGTTGCTGCAGCAATATTTCTAGCTTCCAATATCCTCGCAACATGTTGCTGCAAAGTTTTCTTAGCAACATGTTGGTGCAATTTTTTCTTAGCAACATTTTCTTAGTAACATATGCTATGCAATATGTTGCTGAAGCAGTATTTCTAGCAACATGTTGCTGTAGCAGTATTTCTAGCAACATGTTGCTGTAGTATTATTTCTAGCAACATGTTGATGTAGCAATATTTCTAGCAACATGTTGATGTAGCAATATTTCTAGCAACATATTGCTGCAACATTTTCTTATCAACATCTAAAAGTTATTTCTAGCAACATGTTGCTGAAATATTTTCTTATCAACATTTTCTTATCAACATCTAAAAGTTATTTCTAGCAACATGTTGCTGAAATATTTTCTTATCAACATGTTGCTGAAATATTTTCTTATCAACATGTTGCTGAAATATTTTCTTATCAACATGTTGCTGAAATATTTTCTTATCAACATGTTGCTAAAATATTTTCTTATCAACATGTTGCTGAAATATTTTCTTATCAACATGTTGCTGAAATATTCTCTTAGCAACATGTTGCTACAACGTAATTTCCAGGAACATGTTGCTACAACGTAATTTCTAGCAACATGTTGCTACAACGTAATTTCTAGCAACATGTTGCTACAACGTAATTTCTAGCAACATGTTGCTACAACGTTATTTCTTATCAACATGTTGCTGAAATATTTTCTTATCAACATGTTGCTGAAATATTTTATTATCAACATGTTGCTGAAATATTTTCTTATCAACATGTTGCTAAAATATTTTCTTATCAACATGTTGCTGAAATATTCTCTTAGCAACATGTTGCTACAACGTAATTTCCAGCAACATGTTGCTACAACGTAATTTCCATCAACATGTTGCTACAACGTAATTTCCAGCAACATGTTGCTACAACGTAATTTACAGCAACATGTTGCTACAACGTAATTTACAGCAACATGTTGCTACAACGTAATTTCCAGCAACATGTTGCTACAACGTAATTTCCAGCAACATGTTGCTACAACGTTATTTCTAGCAACATGTTGCTACAACGTTATTTCTGGCAACATGTTGCTACAACGTTATTTCTAGCAACATGTTGCTGCAACATTTTCTTAGCAACATGTTTCTGCTACATTTTCTTAGAAATATGTTCCTGTAAAAATATTTCTAGCAATATGTTGGTGCAAAATTTTTTTAGACACATGTATCTGCAACATTTTATCAAAAAAATTTTAAGAATTTGGATTTCGGTTTAAAATTACTGAAAAAATTAACATTTGGATGGAAATTTTTTTTTTCGATTTTCACAAAAGCTAAGTTTCGTATCATAGTAAAAAAAAAAAATGTTGAAAATCCAACTAAAAATAATTTTTGTATTTCATTTAAAACAGTTTGTTGCAACCCAGTTATCATTTATTAGTTTCCCTAATATCTTATTAAATTGTATAAAAACAGAAAAACTATTTCAACCACTGTCCTTTTATAAAATATCTGCATGTATACATAGTAGGTGAACATTTTATTATATTTTTGTTCAGTTTGTTCTCCTACTTTTATTTAAATAGTGTTAAAAACACATTAGCACACGTTTTTGTGGTAATAGTAGACTAAACCAATAGACGTGACTTGATATAAATCTAATGTATCAAAAACAATAGTCTATGTAAACTTGCTCTATGTATAATAAAGGAAAAAACTACACATAAAATATATGTATTGTATTATATTATATATAAATTTTGCTACTATTTCCTGTGGTGGCTATAAAATAAAATCATAAATTTAAGGAGTGAGATCGAAAAATTCTTAACACACGTTTTTCATTACATTTTTTAACCCAAGTATTATTTGAATTTTTTTTTGATCAAGTTACCTTTGAAAAACATGTCAGTTATTATGTGTAATGTCAATTATATTAATTTTTTTGTTAATCTGATTAAAATGAGTGACCAGAAAAAAGTGCGTACTGAAATTATTAAATATTTTCAACAAAACCCAACTTGGTCTTACAAAAAGTTGGCCAAGCATACAAAGGTCTGCCGTCAAACTGTTTCCAATGTTATTAAACAGTACCGGGAGAACTTGTCAGTTGATAGAAAACCTGGTTCAGGTAGAAGGAATGGTCCACATGATGTTTCTAAAGCCAAAAAAATAGAACGCATTTTCAAAAGAGCTCCCAACACATCCGGTAGGAAAGCAGCCCGGTTAGCTCAGTGCTCGGACTATTTGGTACGAAAAGTTAAAGCTAATGCAGGTTTAAAAACATACAAGGCTCAAAAAGTTCCTGACAGGAACGCTACTAAAAATTTAGAGGCCAAAAACAGAGCACGGAAATTGAAGTCAAGTTTTATAAAAAAATATTCTTGCTGCATAATGGATGACGAAACGTATGTTCTGGCAGATTTTTCGCAACTTCCAGGTCAAAAATTTTATGTTGCTGATGCTCGAGGGAATGTTGAAGAAAAGTTTAGGACCCAAAAGCAGACAAAATTTCCCAGAAAGTTCTTGGTATGGCAAGCAATATGCAGTTGCGGCAAAAGAAGCCACTCATTTGTTACAACGGGCTCTATAAATACCGAAATTTACATCAAGGAATGTTTACAAAAAAGGCTGCTTCCATTCATAAGACTTCATAATGTGTCCACTTATTTTTGGCCTGACTTGGCATCCTGTCACTATGGCAAACAAGCCCTTGAGTGGTACAAGAACAATAATGTGGTATTTGTACCAAGAGAGGCAAATCCTCCAAACTGCCCGGAGCTAAGGCCAGTGGAGAGATATTGGGCTCTTGTTAAAAGAGAATTGAAGAGTACAAAAAAGGTGTCCAAAAGTGTGGTAGATTTTAAACGGAGATGGACTACATGTTCGAGCAAAGTGACAGAAAGCACTATAAAAACGTTAATGGAAGGGTTTCCGAAAAAGGTTCAAAATTTCATCACTAGTGATTAAAACTATAAAAATAATTTTTTTTGTAAATTGTAATAATAATTTCAATCAAATAAAAAAAAAATTAAAGCTGTAAGTTTAGTGGTTTCTTTTTTATAAACATATATGTATGTTAAGAATTTTTCGATCTCACTCCTTAAATTAGAAAATAAAATAAAATTTGATTTGATTTTTTTGCTGGCTGCATACATGAGCACAAGTATATTTTAATAAATTTTCTGTGTGTTGTGTTGAAAATTTAATTTGATTTGCATGTAAATACAAGTGTGAATGTAAATATGTTAAAACACGTGTATACATTTATTCATATTCTTTGGGTTCACACCTGATGCTACATATGTATTTATATAAATATGTAAATATGTATTTTTGTACATACATACTTAAGTATATTACATATATGTATATAGTTCAAACTACCTTGGAAATCTTGTTCATTCTCATTTTCCCTTTTAATTTTTTTTTATTATTATATACCGGCGCTGTCTTTCTGACTATGAAATCCTTTTTGGCTCATAAATTGCTGTGATATTTATTTATATGTAGATATGTATGAGTTTCAAGGATCGCACTTAATATGGGATTGTTTTATTTTACGTTTTTAATGTTTAAATTGTAACAATACAATATTTCGTGACTGTTGGTGTTGTTATTATTGCTGGTGTCATAAATTATGTTAATTTATTACAATTTACATGTGTTTGTTTTTAAATGAGCACAGTGGGCTTAAATGTAATTGTTTGAAAATGAAAAGTGCTGTTGACTTGAGGAATTTACGTGTCCTTTAAAATATTATACATTTAATTCGTATTTGTATTTGAGAACAAGTATTTTTTCATCCTGTGATTCATGGTTTCAACTGTATTATATTTATTATTTTCATATTGTGTATCTACTGTTATATTTGAATGTTTACTTACATATTTTAACTTTTATGTTTAATTTCCACGCATTTCCTTAACACTTTGTTTTTGTTCATTTTTTTTTGTTTGTCGTTTCCTGTAAAGTTTCCTTTTTATTAAGCCTATTTGTTCTCATGTACTTTTTTCATCTTCGGCTTGTTCTTAACAAAAAGTAACACCGAATTTAAAACTTCATTTTCGAAATATATTGCTGTCTTTTTGTTAAGTTGTTTGTCCGTGTGTCAGTGAGTCCGCTGAATTGTTCATTTGTGTTTGTATTTGTATTTAAAAACGTTTTAATTTCCTTTCATTTTCGTTCCTCCGTTGTTTTACTTTTTTTATTTGCATTTTGTTTTCGTTTTCTGTTGTTTTTTTTATTTTGTTTGTAACTTTAATGTGTTTATTTTTACATCTCTTTTACAGTTTTTCTATAAACATTTATATAATAACACTTACACAAATACACACTTATATATATGAGTGTGTGTGTGTGTGTGTAAAAAGCTGTAGTATGGCAAAACGGAAGTCATACTTAAGACGTGATTGCATTATTATGTGTCTTTAAACGAAAAATACTTTCACATTTTCGTACCAAGTAAACAATATCATTTTCACTACGTTATTTTTAAAAGATTGTAGAACGAAATATAAAAACTTTCTTACGCCAGAACAAACAAAGAAAATGTTTAAGAAAAACAATGACAAAAGTTAAGCGACAATGGAGAACTGAAAAAAAAACAATCTTTCAGAAGTATTAAAGGATTTGGGAATGTAACCATTTATTCCGTATCGAAATCTAAAACCCAAAATGTGTGAAAACTTAAAGAGATTTTAGAGTAAGTAAGAAATCGATTGATATTTTCTTATAAGTCTTATAGTTTACATTTGGATTTTAGTGCTGCTATTTAATAGAATATATTTAGGGAGAATATGTAGAAAGTTCTATAAACACGTAAATGTAAAAAGTTTTTACAACCAACCAATAAGTAAACTCATAAATGCAACATTGACTATTACGAATTGAATAAAACTAAAACGGTAGATATATATAAGAAACAATTAAACGATCGATTTGATCGAAGTTTAGAAGCATTTTTGGTAAAGCTTTAGAAAACCAAATAAAACTTGTTCAAAATAGGCTTTTTGGGATCAGAAAAATCACAAAAAATACCACATCAGTGGTTCATGTCGTAAGCCGATAAGCTATTGATTTTGCTATTTGTTTTTTATTTGAAAAATTTTTTTCTTGTGTAATGTTATCAGCAATTGTAAATGTTATTAAGAAAATATTAAAAGTTTTCAAACTTCTAAAAATAAATAAGTAAATTTTTTTTTTAAAAAATTTAGTTTTTTTCGCACGAATTTTTAAAAAATCAACAACACTAAAAATGCAATGAAATGTTTTTATTTCAAAATCTTTGCTGAGAGAATTTTTAACGCTCGTGTTGTATAAAAAGCCGATTGCTTTTCGGGGATCGGGGCCGTGTTTGGCGATGAATGCATTAAATGTATATTTAACACATTTCTGTAGCATATTTTCAGGCGTTGCAACCATTTAAGTATTTTCTTTAAAAACTTCTTAGTACCAAGTAATAAACATTTATACATATAGGATAACTACTTACCTTTTGTAAAGATTGCCATCAGAATGATCCATATTAATTGTGTTGTATTATATACAGCTTGCATTTTGTAGATTTGTTTGCTAAATGTGACACACTTTCCTGTTTTGTTAGGATTTCAAAAACTATCTGCAAAGAAACAACAATTTAAAAGCATTTGAATATTAGAGACAAAAACAAATATAAATGTTTATTTAAATCACAGACTATATATAGATATATATGCGGGGAATTTTTAACCAAATCTTAAACATAGTAATGATGTGAAACACCCACAAGTGTGATAATGTTTAGAGAATAAATTCTGCAAATATCTACTCCTAACAGATATTCAAATTTACTTTTAGTCTCTATTTGGTTTTTTTATTTCTTCTTTTATTATACATTTTTGTCTCCATTTTATTACTTTCCTTTGAAATAATGGTAAGAGTTTTTCCTTGTTGAAGAAGAGAAAAAAAAGAAAATGTTAAAATATGAAATTATCATACATAATAATAAATCAATGTTGGCTGCTACTGTGTGCTTTCCTGCCTGTAGTTGTACACTGGGATTTTTACTGCCAAACACACACATATACTTACAACAGTGAAAGTACTTTTACATTTACATTTACATATGTATTTATGTGTATAGTGTATGTTTGTATGTATAAATACATGTATTTACTTTCTAAATCAAATTGTTTGCATTAAGGTTAGACGTTAGATACCAACATAAAAAAGTTCTATAATATTTTTTGTTGAATAACAAAATCTTATAAATACTTTAGTTGCATATTAGATCTTTTAAAGGTTTAGTTAGGTTTGCATAGAGATAAAACAAGAATTTTATATGTATTTTCCATTTTATCTTTTTATAGTTTTGCATTTATCTTTTGCAGTTACGCTCATTAAAATAAGTTTGTTGAAGTGGAAAGAATATATAAATTCTTAGGAAAACCCAAATATATCATAATATAAATACATATAGAAAAATACCAAAATATTATTATACTCTTCACCATGAGTGGCAAGAGTATATGTAAGTTTGTCATTCTGTTTGTAATTTCTTCATTTTTCATTTGCCTCCCCATAGAGTATATACATATATATATCCTGGATCGTTATAGATAGCGAAGTCGATATAGCCATGTCCGTCTGTATGTTAAAATCAACTTTCCGTAGATTAATGTTTCATAGACCAACATATCCGTTGATATAGACCCGGTTCTGTTGCTATTTTAAATCGAGAAAATCAGGTCAAAGATTGCAGAGATATAAGATAAACAGGTAAGAAAGTATGGTCGGTCAAGCCCGACCATATAATACCCTACACTAAGTAAAAGAGCAAAAACATTTTTCTTTTAAAATTTCAATAATTTATATTTTTGAGTGATTTTCGGAAGTGGGCGTTATATGGGGGCTATGACCAATTATGGACCGATCACCATGAAATTAGGTCGTGTGATTTATGTCTATATGAAAGTTTGATATGTTGAATTTTGTGAGTATACCAATATTTTTAAGCGATGTATGGCCGTTAAAGTGATTTTCGGAAGCGGGTCTATATGGGAGCTATGAGTAATTATGGATGGATCGTAACAAAATTTGGTGACATGAATTTTGTATATATAAAACTTATTTGGAGCGCAATTTGTGGAGAAACATTAATAAATTAAACATTTATGACCGATAAAGTCCAATTTCGGAAGGACATTTGTTTGGGGGATAGGTGAAATAATGGATCGATTTCAGCCAGTTTCAATAGGCTTGGTCCTTGGGCCGAGAAAATAATATGTACCAAATTTGATCGAAATATCTTCAACATTGCGACCAGTACTCTGCGCACAAGGTTTACATGGATAGCCAGCCAGCCAACCAGACGGACGGACATCGTTTAATCGACTCAGAAAGTGATTCTAAGTTGGGCGTTACAAACATCTGCACAAACGCATAATACCCTCCCCAATATTGTGGTGTAGGGTATAAAAAAAGGACAACCTGGATTACTAAGTCATTAATATATGCAATATTGTTATGTATTGATAGATATTTCAAAGGCTATTTAAACGACTTATATAAGACCTACAAATCGGGAAATTATTTTTTAATCCAATTTTTTTTTTCACCAAACAATTTTTTTGCTATACAATTTTTTTCACTAAAAAATTAAAATAAAAAAATTAAAACAAAAATTTTATTTTAAAATAATTAATTGGTAAATATCTGCCCGCAGAAAATATTTTTTGCACCGAATCATTACTTGCAGTGAAAAATCCATAACGATAACCCGAAGCGTAAGATTTCATATGTGAAGCCCGGCCAACCAGCCGAATCGACACCAAAGCCAAATATCCATGGCGCTAAGGTAATTCTCGGTATTTGGTGGGACAAAAAGGGCTCTACTTATTATGAGCTGCTGATATCTGACTAAACCATCACCATCATCTGACCGAATACAACTAATTTTTTTGAAAAGAGTATTGCCTGAAAAACGCCCAGAATATTCGGCCAGGCATGAAACCGGTCTGCCACATGTTGTAATACCTGTTATGTAGAATGATGAGGTTGAGAAGTTTTGCTTAAAAGTTTAATAGTTCAGATTTTGCACCGTCCGGCTACTATTTTATTCAGAATGCTCTCTCTGTGATATGATTCACTTTGGAACAGAGTATCCGATATTGACATGATTCGTTCTTAGCCGCATAAGATGAGCAGTTCTTTTTGCCAGAAAGATGGGAAAAGGTCATAGCTAATAGTGGCCAATAAATTTATATTATACAAATGTTTCAAAATATAATTAAAAATTTAAAAAAAAATCCCGCATTTTTAACTTATACACCCAACAGTATGATCAATGTGAGCAACTATCCAACTAAGAACCATGTAAATGCAAATCAGAATCCCCTCACAACTGACTGTGTTAAATTTCATTAAGATATCTCTAATCGTTCACGGGCTCACGAACAATTGAGATTTTCTTCTTGTAATGAAGTTTCTTGCCTAGCATATTTTTGATTTAAACTGTTTAGAAAATTTTTCTTAAGAAAATAAACTGTGTCGAATTTTATTTATGCTTAAAAATAGACAAATTTCCTGAAACTCAATGTATTTGTTATATGAATTGTTTTGAAAATAACTTTTCTCGAGTGTAGATTACCATTCTTCTTAACAATAAATCAGTATGCATGTCCAAAAAAAAAGAATGAAAAAGGATTTATTATTTATATGCATAATATGCAGACACAAGGTAACTAGAAATACAAAATAAATATTATTTATTTTGATCAATCTTTATGCGAATAACAAAAACCAACTAGAATTACAAATCACAGACAAAACATTGTTAAAATGTTCATAAAGATATTAGAAAATATGTTGCATGTTAAATAAAAGATTTTTCGCTTGCATTTAAGGATCATAAATATAATCTTTGAATTCTTAATCCCAATTGTAATTACATTCGCAAGGACCACAGAAATGTAAAAACGACATCCTAGCAAAATCATATTACACAAATATCAATAAAATTTGCCATTGTATCCAAGTACTAGTTTGCATAATGGATGCAACAATTTCTCTTTAGACTAACACACCTGTGACACTGTTAAATAATACATCCCAGCAGTTAAGTTAGCAGTCAATGTATCCCTTGGCTGACTCCAATTTATATATTTTTTTGAGTCATTTGACAGGTATGTGCTCTTTTTATGAAGAGAGAAGTCAATTATTTACTTTATACATATCAGGTATTCTAGTGTGACGACAATTATCACTTATGTGTCTCTAAGTAATCTAGAGTGTAATCTCTTTAAACTTTTATTATGCATTGCACTTTTTGTGAATATTTCGTACAAACTGGTTTTATACAAATTTTGTTGATTTAATTCTCATACAGTTTATTTTAATTTTACTTAAGTATACTGACATTCCATGTAACCTAGCGTGAAGCCAATTGTCATATTAGTGTCTCTAAGTAACCTAAAGTGTAGTCACTTTAAATATTTATTTTGTACTGCACTTTAGAAAGTAGATATTTTGCTCACCATAAGTAATCTATGGGAGAGTTGGACTGTCTATGAGATGTCTTTTTACCTGACTATTTGAGGCACTCACACATGTTTAAATAACAAGTAATGTAGTAATGTAACTGACTCTATGTAACTAGTATTTGAATCCAATGCATTGACTACTTTGGATCAGCTGTCAGACTGTCTCATTGTAATCAAAAAGGACCATTTGAACCCCAGCTTAGGATATGGATGTTAAACTAACTAGTCACGTAGCTAGTTACGTAAGTAGTTGTCATTAGTTCGGCACAGTATCCTAGAACTACTGGGACTCGTGCAACATTCTTTGCAGTTGTGTGTGTGTACGTAGAGTATTGATGGTGATTATGGTAGAAAATGTTACAAGTGCATTTTACATTTTTCTTTTCAATTCACATGTATTTAAATGTGTGTCTCCATGTTCTTTATTTCTATGGAAAATGTTCAGGTTTTAAAACCATACAAACTATAAACATTTAGGGATTTTGTTGTTGTTGTTTCTTTTCATTTGTTTTACTATTTTCCATTTTTTAGCAATTTGCAGAATCCTGTTAAATATGCTGCATATTAAGAGAAAATCCTAACATTTCGAGCTAACATTAAATATTTACTTCTGGATGCTGGAATCGGAAGATGTGTTTTGCTTTTAAGCTTAATTTTTTATAATGAAAACCATTTAGAAATTTAATATAATGTGTTTGTTTTCATTTTTATTCTTTACATCATTCAGTATTTTTTTTTTTTAAAACAATCGGATTATGGTGAAAAGCTTGATAGAATTTTGCTGCAACAATGAAATGAAAATTCAAAAAAGGTGATGCTGGTAAGTTAATGGATATTTTTTACACAGAATGTGTACTAAAATGAAGAAGGGAATAAAAAAAAATTAAGTTTGCTGTAAAGAATTATTTAGCTATAAAGGTGAACTTATAATGGCAGCATGAATTCAAAACGTCAAAAACTACAACAGAAAAACAACTTAAACAATACTATTTTAATTTAATTTTTCTTGTTAACAATACTCACAACAAAGATATGTATTTAATCTTCATTTCTAGATACATACTTCCATGTTAAATAATGACAAAAAAATTTTGCTTGTTAAACTTTGCTTTTAAAATCTTATTAGACTATAAAGTCAAAATCCAATACAGCATTAAACTGCGTTAAAATATTTGACAAGCTGTGAAAAAAAAAACAACAAAGAATGACAGAAAAAAATAAATAAAGAAATAAAGAAAACCAGCGAGTGAAAAAAGTTACTTTATGAATTAGCTCTACTGGCTGCATGGTGGAGTGTTTCCACAGTTTGCCACCATCTACAAATAACATTTTTTATAACCTCCCCAAGCTGTAAATAAAAAACAAAACGAGCTAAAGTTTTACCCACAAATACAAAAAAAAAATATACAAAAATACCAACAAAATAGCATTGAGCAGCATCTAGACCAGAAAAGAACACAAAAACCCCAACAACCACAAAATATTCCACTTAAAAAGCGCGTAAAAGAAAACTCACAAATACGATGACTGCGAGTGTTAAACAAATTCACAATAGTACGAGTTCTACAACAAAAAACAAATGGAAATAAAAACTAAAATAAATAAAAATAAAAAAAACAAACTAAAAAGTATTTCCATGCTTAAAAGTACAACAACAACAACAAAGACAAAGTGATAATATTTTCTTTTGCTTAAATAAAGCAATTCAAGAATTGTAAAATTTTCATAAAAAATTTCCACAAAATTTAACAATTTCCACTTCATTTTACCAACGTTTCAGTAGCTTTTTCTTCATTTCTTTTTGGCTGTTTAGCTTCGTTTGGCCAATGCTGTAATTCTGTTTTTTTTTTGTTCTGGCATTTTATTTAATTTTGTTAACAATTCCTTTTTGTATGTGTTGTGGTTGCTAAAAATGCTATTTTAAAGAGAACAATGATATAAATGAAAGTATTCAACAATTTTATAAAAACGCAATAAGTTTTTTTCTTTTTTACATACTTAACTATGGGGGTATCATTTAGTGTTTTTTTTTATTTTGATTTTATAATCAGTCTTTATTTGAAACGTTACTAAGCCAAGGAAACCCTTAGTGGTTTTTTTGTGTTTTTTGAAGAAGATCGTTCGTGAAAAAATATTCATTAGATTTGCCCTTATTTTTCACATTATCGATTTCGACTGTCCAAATGCATAGCTCAAATTTCAAAATTTTCCAAAAATGTTTAAACAAAATTTAAAAAACTTTAAAAAGTGGCTTTCCTTTCTAATAAATGCTAAATGAGGATTGAAAACACAGTTGTAAATATTGTGGCATAGCGCAATTACCGATTTGAAATAGTCGGATTTCGAGGAAATTTGGTCCCAAATTTCTTATACTTATTTCTTTTTTCAAATATTCTATTTTAGATTGTTTCTTTGGATTTCTAAATTACTTGTTCGTAATTTTCTACACTGAAAATTATTAAAAACTAGTTGACCGCCCGGCTTCGATCGGTAGCATTTACTAATGTTAGTTCTTCAAGTTTCTCCAACCCACATACACCTGCCTGTTCTTCTTTATTTGCAATTAAAATATCAAAATTTATACTGCATACTTTAGGGAGCTTTTTAATTACATTCGACTGGACTAAAAAAAAAATTCCGTATTTTAACTGGAATTTTGGAATTTTTTTTCTTTTTCTCCTGAAAATTTCGAATCGAATTTTATCATGAACCAAGCTTTGTAATAGAGAATCACAAGTAGTAGTAGTGTTGTATAGTTCAAGAACGAACTAGTTAAGTTCACCAATTTAAAAAACTCAATTTTGAATGTGTTTTATAGAGAACTGATAACAGTATGCACTTGTTTACATTTCATTTATTTTTTTTTTCAAATTTATAGGAGATATTTTTAAAACATTTGTTGACCCAAAATCAAAAATAATGTCAACCATTAAATGCACACAAATTTTGTCAAAATACTTAAATAATATACATATATACCATTGGAAAGGCCACAGTTTCTTCTTTTTAAATCCGTTTTAAAAATTAAAATCGGTTGAGAATCAACTTAGTTAATGGCTTATAAGTGCTTAAAGGTATGAAAACCAGTAACTCAAGATTTTGGAGGTGTTTTTCAAATTTCAAAAACATATTCTTATTGTACTCGATAAAGCCTATCAGAAAAATAGTATTACTTTCCAGGTATTTCTACTTTAGTTTTTTTTGTCTCATAGTTTTATATAAAACAAGTAAGAGTGGTATATTCGGCTATGCCGAATCTTATATACCCTTCACCAAATTATACTTACAAATAAAAGTTTTAAATATTTTTAGGTAAAAAAAAAATAGTTTAAAAACTTTTTTTTAATTTATTGGTTAAAAAATTTTATGGCAAAAAAATTTTAATTTTTTAAAAAAAAAAAAATAATTTATTAGTGAACAAATTTTATAATAAAAAATTTTTTGTTGGTGACAAAAAATTTCGGGGCAAAAAATATTTTTCCCGATTTTGACCAATTGTAGGACTGACTAACTTTGGCCTTATATACGCCATTGCAAATGTCCTTGAAGTATCTATTACTGGATATCCATATTGTCTATATTAATGACTTAGTAATAAAAATAGGTCAAAAATCTAGTTTGTGCTGGTGTTTTCTTTATATCTCAGCCATTTTTGTTCCGATTTTCTCGATTTCAAATAGCAACCGAACCGGGTCTATGACTGATATATTGATGTATGAATTATGTATGTTAGTTATTTGAGGCCTTTGTAATGTTGATTTTAACATACAGACGGACGTGGACATATCGACTCCGCTATCTATAACGATCCAGAATATATATACTTTGTGGGGTCGCTAATGAAAAATATAGAAATATACTGAAGGGTTTTTAGGAAAAAATTCCATATTGAAGAAGCTGTTGCGGTAGAGAATTAAAATATTATTACTTGTCGTTAGGGAATTCATCGGCATCTGGTATAGGGCAGAAGTAATTGATACTATTAGTACAATTTTAAATACAAGTTTAGCTATGTCTATCCGTTTGTCTCTCTACTGAAGGCACTTTAGGGCCTACAACGAAATACTTAGTGGGATAAGATTTCCCTTAAATATTCTTCGTTGAGTCGAAATATGTTGTGTTGAAATTGGGCAAAAGCTGTCCAGCAGAATAAGAGTTATTTTCCAAAATGTGAGACAACCTTCAAAAATTTTGATATTTTTCAATTTTTTTTTTAAATATTTTGCAGATAAAACTAGTACATTGAAATTATGCACACGTTATTCTTGTTATAATTTGGTATCCATACAATATTTGCTATTTGAAACATGCAAAATCGGATGAAAAATAAATATTTTTATACAAATAGTATGGAAATCGGTACCGCCGAATATATCAAACTGATCTTGTATGAAATTTTTGTTTTATAAACCTTTTATTTTTTTTTTGTGATATTATGTGTTTTATACATTGTTTATCTTACAAAATTTGCTAATCGCATTAGACAAATATCAAAGAAAATAATTTCGATCACTAAAAACTTATTACTTCTTTTAAAGCAAATACTTTATAAGACTAAACTTTTAATAAACCATAATGGAATCACATTTCGTTAACATTTATTAGTTGTGGTTTGAATTGTAAAATTAAGTGACGAATTTGCAAAATGCATAAACATGTATATTTCGTTAGATATTATCTCAATGTGACTGCATGTTAGCACAATTATCCGAACTAACATTTGTTCTAATTTGCAGTAAAATATTTTATTCATAAAAAATAAATAAAAACATGGAATTTTACAGTGATTAATCTTACCTTTAATAAATATTAAATTTTTTGTTAATAACAGTTCCTTTAAGTTCCACTTTTGTAAATTATGTTATTTTACTTTTAATCTTTTTTATATCACATTTAAAACGCATAAATTTTAAACATAAACCAGCAATTTAAATTATTTCACTTTACACACGACATTTATACTGGACTTTTTAAATTTCATTTGTAAACTTAGATGAGGAATGTAACCGGCACGTAACCACATTATTAAGCATTTAAACAGCCATAAGAAAGATGCAAGACATTTTACTTTGCTCATGAAAAAACACTGTAATATTTTAACAATTTGGGTCAAACATTTGAAAAAGAATAAAAAGAACCTTTACAATGTAGTATATTTTTTTAAGTTTCTTTACTTTTTTTTTTTTTTGTTATATGGAAACACTTTTTAACCGTTTAAATGCAGTTGACGAAATGCACAATTGTACGACTCAGACCCGGCTAATTTTGTTGGTGGTTAAAAGCACAACCTTTGCCAATAAACTTAAAAATTGAACTGATTTTGTAAATCACAAACAATGGGAAAAGATGTGTGCAAAATAATGTCAAAGAAAAATTCGCAAATAATAAAATGTGGTGAATTTGAAAACGACACTCTCAATTTAACGAAGTTTTGATGGGAGATGAAGAGAGTAAAATAATGTTAGCAGAAAATTCACCATATTAGTAATGGAAAATTCACTCTCTGAGTGTAAATATAACAGGATTATTCGTACTGAGTGGGAGAGTTGTGAGAGTGTATCTCCTTTTTGGTTTGTTTTCATTTATTTTGGTTTCCTTGTTCTTGCCAGCACGTGTTATTTGTTATTGTTTACATCAACAGGTTGTTTTTTACTCAATAACTAACAACATTTCCGAAAATAATGCTCAAAACAATTATTTTAGAATCTAAAATTTAGATTTATTTTGAAATGTATAAATAATGCCAAAATAGTACCGATAATTATGGTGGTCGTGATGATGTTTGTGTTGTCTTTTAGATATCTTATGTGTGTAATTATTTAAGGGATACTTTTTTACAATATCAATACATTTTTATACCCTACACCACCATAGTGGGGAGGGTATTATGCGTTTGTGCAGATGTTTGTAACGTCCACCTTAAAGTATACCGATCGACTTAGAATCTGAGTCGATTAAACGATGTCCGTCCGTCTGGTTGGCTGGCTGGCTATCCATGTAAACCTTGTGCGAAGAGTACAGGTCGCAATTTTGAAGATATTTCGATCAAATTTGGTGCATATTATTTTTTCGGCTCAAGGACCAAGCCTATTGAAACTGACTGAAATGTCCTTCCGAAATTGGATTTTATCGGTCATAAATGTATCTCCACAAGTTGCGCTAAAAATAAGTTTTATATATACAAAATTCATGTCACCAAAGTTTGTTACGATCGGTCCATATTTAGTCATAGCTCCCATATAGACCCGCTTCCGAAAATCACTTTAATTTGCATAAATCGCTAAAAAATGTTGGTATACTCACAAAATTCAACATAGTAAATTTTCATATAGACATAAATCACACGACTTAATTTCATGGTGATCGGTCCATAATTGGTCATAGCCCCCATATAAGGCCCACTTCCGAAAATCACTCAAAAATATAAATTATTGAAATTTTAAAAGAAAAAAGTTTTTGCTCTTTTACTTAGTGTATTTCTTACTTGCTTTTTATTCTGTTTCGCGATACAGTGATATTTAAAATTGAGAAATTCGTTTCACAAATGTCTGAGATACGAGTATAAGTAAACAAATTTGTTTCACCAAAAAATAGCTTTTTAATATTTATCTTAAAGTATACTTGAAGGGTATATAAGATTCGACACAGCCGAATATAGCACTCTTGTTTTTTTTTATTTAATTCAATAACTAAAGCATATTTTTAGGCTTTGTGTAAACATCTTCAACACTGCTGGGGTTGTAAAACAACTTGTTTTGTTTGTTGTATTTGATGGTGAAAACATTATACTAACTGTTATAATAATTGTGGTGAAATAAAAGATTCCCCACAATGGTTTGTGTATTGTCTTATTCAAGTTATTTTTTATTACAATAGATGTCACTGGTTTATGTTTTATATTGACCCCATTTTATAAACAAAAATTATTTATACAATTCTATAATTCTTAAGAATTCATAGAAGCATTACTAGCATAAGGTATTTTGTACTTAATTCTAAAAAATCTATCATCTGGTATTTACAGCTCAACTGGTGTTTTATTTTGTTGGAAACATGGAAATATTTTATCTTCGTAAACCCGGGGCCTCCCTAATATACTTACGTTTATACTTATAGCATAAACATAGATGTTAGTGCACCATACATTTTAGAATACAGTTGGCTGATTAGACCATTAGATTAAACTGATTCACATTAACTTAATTAACTTGGATTTGTTTTTCTTTCCGGAAAACAATAAAATAGTTTCAAATGTACTTGTGCTTATAGAATAATTTAAGAATTGATTTGTGCAATATCAAATGAAACTCACATTCAAATGTATCTTCATAAACTGTCAATATTAAAACTATAAATCAAGTGCCTTCGCATTTGCCATACACGTCCTTAATAATTATAGAAAAACTCTGTGATTTGCAATGGCATTTCGTTATGTAAAAATACTTCCACCTAAATATGTTTATGTTAAACATTTTATTTAATATCAAGTTGTATAACATCAAATTGTTCGAAACCCATTCTACCGACTTCCGTTTAACACTTATTGCCACTTTACGTGACATAAACTTGCCATCCTATCTGTACTTTCTGCTACACATTCACTCAAACACATTACATTTGCTCGGTTTAATATTGAATAAAAAAAAAATACTGACAAGAAGAAAAAAAAAACGAAAAATAAAATAACATATTGATGTTTATCCTTGTGTTGATAACACAAATTGATTTGATTTGATTTGACAATTTTTTTCTTTCTACTTCTTGAATTTTTTGTCGTTTGTGTCATGTTTTTGTTGGGCCCAAGAAAATATGAAAGGAAGGAATATACCTAAAACGCGTGATGTCATTTAAATTGTATCTACATACATACGTTCTACATACATACAATCAATTCAGAATTACAGAATAAAAAATGAAAGAAAAAAGGTGTTACCTCTAAGTATTTTATACTTATTTTTTCTTAAACAACATAAAAATTTATACAGGTTTTTAGTATGTAACAGTGGTATGATTGATGTTAGTTTTCAATAAAAAAAAAGAAAGCAAAAAAATATTTTCATGTCTAGAGAAAGTAAGTTATCAGCAAAATGTGAACTGGCGATTAGAGTCTTAAGTTATTTCATATATTAACCTTTATCTCATTTTTGTGTGGGAAACAACACAAAATTAATATTTTATGTATGTATATTAAAAACAAAGCTTTAAGCGATGTTCAGAAAACTTCTTATCATTTCCTGTCGCATAATTTTAAAACAAAAAACACATTAATTGATTCAAAAAGTATTTTTTGAGAATAAGATATTTAAAAAGTGACTTTGCTTACCCTGGTGTGTGGTTTTCCACACACATGTAATTTATATGTATATGTAATGCATTATGTAAGCGTCCTCATAACCAAAATGTTTGTGCTAAATATGTTGAAAATAAATTAATTTGATGTAATATATCACAAAATATAAAAATAAATATTTTGACTACAAAAAACATTATATTTCTAGTGAAAAATACGCATACATACTGTATGTGTGGAAAACAACACACTAGGGTAGACAACGTATGGTTTTTTTTTGATGCATTCCAATACCACTGTGCACATCTATTGAGCATATATACTTTGTTGTAAATTGACAGTTGATTTTTCGTGTAATCATCCAATGCACACACAAACTCGCCCGCTCGCTCACACCTGATAGGAGTACGAATGCCAGTAAGTACTTGTAAGGAGCTAAAGAAATCAGCAACAAGACAAGATGTTAAGGGTTAATAAAAATATAAAAATGTATTGAACAAAAAACCTAAACGGGTAAGTCAGTGCATGAAGGAGCAGCAGGAGCAGAATGAGGGAAAAGGTGGAGCAGCAATAACGAATAACAACAATAAGAAGAACAAGGTCTATCTTTACATAATAGACGTCGTAGTCGTTGGAATGTCAGGTAAAGTTAATATACAAGTTTATTGAATTATATTATTTTATTGGAAAAAATTCTTTTACATTTGTCATCGTTGTTGTCATGCAATTGTGGTAAATTAAATTTTGCACGAAGCTAAAATTTGTTCACAATTTCATTTCATTTCAGTTTTTTTTGTCATCCTCTTTCGCTTTTTTTCTTTTATTAAGAGAAAACGCAATAAAAAGATTTGATTTGTTTACGTGCCGGTATTAAAAAGACAGGATTTTATTTTAAAATTAAGTCATAAATAAAGTTTATATTCAATTTTAAAAACATTTCAAAATACAATATTTATGTTTATACACTTGTACAATGTACATAGAGTGCAGATGAGAGCAATAAACCTTTTTTATTTAATAATATGTGCAAAAATTGTAATTTAGTTTTATGCAAATCTAAATTTCCTTCATTTATCATTGTCTTCCTTAAAAATAAAGTGCATATAATAAAATAAAATGGTAGAGAGCACGAAAAATTATAATCATTTAGAATTACATATGTTGATTTTATGTTTTTCATGAGTAATTTTAATGTTCATTCCAAGTCAAGTTATAATCTTGATGACATTATTGGCTCGATTTAATAGTCATTAAAAAAAGATTTTTTTGTATACTCGTATTCTATGTATTATTATTAAATGTATATGTATATAAATGAAGTATGTGTGTGAAATGCATTATTTATCCTTTTGTTGCATAAACTATATCCTTATTACTCTAATGTATAACTTCTATGACGCCATATAAACTGTAATTCATAAATACTTATTTTCATTAGGATGGTATAAAATTTGTTTTTGTCATCTGAAAACTAAATGCTTAAAATTCGAACAAAATCATATAATGTTTAGAGTTTTGGGTCAATGAAGCATTAATTTATTATCGACTCTTGAGTGGAAATAAAAGAGACATACAAATTTATATCATTGTAAACGGAGCTTAAATGCTGAAAATAATCCAATAAAAAATAGTTTTTGTATCATATTTGTTCACAACCCATTATAATTTAACAAAACGTATTTTTAAGAAACAATTTTAATAAATTTTTGAACAAATATTAAATTTTCAATAAATCCGTCAATTTTAAATTGATTATTGTACAAACAAAAAAATTTTCGACATTAAACCTTATTTAACTTTTATTAGAATCGAAAAAAAATTGATGATTTCTTTGGCATCAAATTAAAATGGGTTATCGATGTCTGAATAATTTTATATTTTAATTTAAAACATCTATGGTTTACCCATAAATATAAAAAACTATTTTCGATTGTATTTTTTACAATTAAATTATTTGGAAAATATTGTCCCCAAAACTCGAAACTTCGAATTAAATGTGCTAAAATGTTCATCATTTGGTAGGCCTTGTGGGACAAGTGAAAAATAAGAACCACCCTAATGTTCATATGTATGTGTATTGTATGTGTAGCTACCATAAATATTTTGCAAACAATATTTGTGTAATGACTTAAGTTTTATTCTATGGGATTTATGTTGAAACTCTAACATTCGTTTCATGTTTTTTTTTTGCTCTTCTTTTGTTTTTGTGGCCCATTTGTTCATTCACTTATAATATTTGAATATTCATTAAAGTTATTTATTACAAACATTTATGTATGTATGTATGTTTATACAAAAAGAAACTACATTTTAGATTTATATTGTAACTCATTATAAAATTTATTAACAACAATTTGACTTAATATACTTATAGTTCTGAGATCGTATTATTTTTATTCAAAAGAATTTTAAACGCAGAATAAGTCCTCCCTGGTTTGTTACTTTTTTTAATAAATGTTGCCAATGTAGGGCACCATAAAGTCAGGTTTGCTTGGTGTAATATATAGCCTTTAATTGTTTTTATACTATTTCAATTCCACAACGTTTCTCTCAGAGAGCTTTTCAGTGACAGTATTTGTTGTTAAATTTTGATCTTATTATTGGTGTATTCACTATAATGCATTAAACTAGTGTTTATAAACCGGTTAACCGAAAAACCGGTTTTTCTTCCAAATTTCGGTTTTTTGCGAACCGGTTAATTTAAAATGTTGATTTTCGGTTAACCGGCTTATCCGGTTATTATCACTCGGTTAACCGGTTTTTAAAATTTGGGACTAAAATTAATAAATCTCACGTTTTTGTGCATTTTTAGTATTCATTGTATACACATTATTGGTCTGATTTGAAACCTAAACTTATGATTTACAATACAAATCTCTCAAAAAATCACAGCTAAGAGGAAGTGCGTTTACATCCTATATAGGTCCTTTTTTGGGATTTGTACATTTTCTGTTTCATAGCAGAAAGTTGAGGTGATAATAAATTTTAAAATTATCAAATATTTAATTAACAAATTGATTTACATTTTTTGATTGAAATTTAATGAATAAACCAATAACTAAAACAAGTATTATATATTTAGTAACATATTTATACTCAATTCCATTTGACTCAGATAATATTTTGAAATTTTTACAAAATAAAATGGACTTAGCACCTTTGTATATTTATAGTTATTTAATAATATTAACGATTTCTGACTACTAAAAATTACAAAATTTAATGCTGTATATACTTTATTGGAGATTTTATGTTTTCGACACATATATGAAGGTTAACAGGTTTAACCGGTTTTTTCGATGTCGGTTAACCGAAAAACCGGTTTTCTAAAAAAGGCCATTTTTCGGTTAACCGACAAACCGTTTTTTAAAAAGACGGTTTTTTATAAACACTACATTAAACACATTCAAGACAACAGGCTTCACGAATATACGAACACAAATTCTGCTGGTTTCAGTTGTAGTCGTGTGGCAGCTAATGAATTATTTTAAAGACGACAGCTACAAAATAAACAGCTGATTTATAATTAATAAAAAATAACCGTACAAAATTCCAAAGAAATTAAGATTTAAACAATTATTTTGAGTAAATATATATATATGTATATGGTTATAATTAATTATGTACCAGTTATCAGAAACTTCTTTTAATTAAGTAAAAAAATATATTTTTTTTAAGCACTAATTTGATTTACATTTTTTATTATATTAGAAACACTATTTCCGTTTTGTAGTTGACAAAAAAAGAAATTAGCCTAATTCGGCTACATCGGCATGAGTAGTCGCGTGGCCGTGTAGCTGTGCTGTCGTCAAAATAAACGTATTCATGTAAAAGTGTGCATTTTATTTTTGATAGATTGAAGTTGGTAGCCTGCTGTCTTGAATGTGTTTAATGCATACATATGTATGTTGAGAGCGATTCTACAACATTTACAAATACCTCATTCTTTGAATTTGATGAATTTGACAGTTCTACCTATTAAACAATTGAAGATAAAATCAAGTAAGATATAATATTCGACACAGCCGAATCTTATATACTCTTACCAAATTATACTTAAAAAATAAATTTTTTTTATTTATTAGGCAAACATTTTTTTTTTAATTTAAAAAAAAAAATTGGTAATTTATTAGAGAAAAAAATTGTATAACAAAAACATTTTATTGTGAAAAAATATTCGGGTTAAAAAATATTTTGTCCCGGACCCATTGTAGGTCCAACTTACTATAGAGTTATATACGCCCTTACAAAGTTCTTTGAAATATTTATCATTAGATATCCTTGTTGTTTATATTAATGACTTTGTAATCTAGATATAGATAAAAATAGGTATAAAATCGAGGTTGTCATGGTTTTTTTTTATATGTCAGCCATTTAGGGGCCGTTTTTCTCGATTTCAAAAATGAAAACGAGACGGGTCTATAGCAGATACACAACGTATATGTATATACCGTTGCCACTCATGGTGAAGGTTATAATAACATTCCTTGATCTTATTTCACTTTTGAAATTCGTTTCTATTATTGTTGCCAGTTTTGAAGATTTATAAAATTTATTATGTATTATTATATTGAAACGCTGCACACTATTATAAACTTATTTTTTATAATTTACAAATTTTGTCACTTTCATTAATCTTTGTCACTTTCATTAATGTTCGCCAACTAAATGATCATACACTTGGTTTTTTTTCATTGCAGAGATTCTTTATATGAAATGCATCCCAATTATCTTGTAATCTTTTTCTATTGCATGTAAATACATATACATATGTATGTATGCAAAGTCTTGTTGTTGACATTCCCATTACCCATGTAGTATATAGTATATATTGTACATATCTGAGTATCCCAGCAGTTCTAGGAGACTACCTCGAACTAGTGATTTTACCTATCATTTAGGGTGACAACTCGTTACATAACTAGCTACATGACTAGATATTTTAACAGGTGCATGTCCTAAACATGACCCTTTTTGATTTCAAAGAGACTGTCTGATAGCTGTTCTAAAGTAGTCAACACATTGACTACTTACCTAACTGATTACCTAATCAACTACATAACTATTTATTTTAACATGTACTGGTGCTAATTGATCTAAAATAGTCAGTTACATAATAGTCAAATACATCTTATAATAACAGTCCAATAATCGATAGCTTGTAAACAAACTTTCCTCCGACAATTCTACAATAGATTACTTCTGGTGGGTAAAATAAATACTAAAGTGCAGTAATGCAAAATAAACGTTTAAAGTGACTACACTACAAGTTACCTAGAGACACTAAAGTGACTATTGAAATCACGTTAGGTTACATGGTGTATCAATGTACTTAAGCAAAAAGAAAATAAACTGTATGATAATTATATCAACACAATTTGAATAAAATCAGTTTGTACGAATTACCGACAAAACGTTTAAAATGACTACACTTTAGATTACTTAGAGACACTTCTCGCTAGATTACATGGGATGTATAAAGTAACCAGTTGACTTCTCTCTGCACTACAAAGAGCACACACGTGCCAAATGACCCAAAATACATAAATTGGAGTCAGCCAAATGATCAGAAACTAGTGACAATTACTCTCTATAAAGGGATACATTGACTACTTTCTTAACTGCTGGGATATGACTGCATATACATAAATATGTATGTGTGGCTATTCAAAAATATGTAAATGAAACCCAAACATAGGAAGGCTAAAGCTTCTGTTGTTAACTGTCTTCCTTAATTTAAATTATAGGATTTTATTATCCCCCATACATACCCGAACACATATTAAGTTTCATACAAAAAATGTCGTTGCAATATGTGGCACACAAGCAAGCTGAGGCAAAGTGTAGAATTCCACAGCTCGGTTAGAGTGTAGTTATAGTGTGTATGCACTTGTTGGTTAACAAAATAATTGAAGTTAATTTTCTTTAAATCGATTTATAAGCGCCATGAAAGCCATGTTATATTTAACAATGTTAAAATAATACACAAAGGTTAAGGGAAATATAAATTTGCATAGAAAAATAATTCAAATAATATTCAGATTTTTTTCAAAGGGGAATCGGATGATTAAGCTATGCTTCCCCTAATAAGAGCGGATAAGCATATTTACTTGTTTTGATTCTTAAATATTTTTAAACCAACTACCGTTATTTTACTCGTTATTAATTTCTATATTTGTGCATCTTTTCGTTAAAATGATCTCTCAATGAAACAGTAAGCAATTTTAGATCTTCAACAAATAATTTTTTTATAGAATATTTCAGTGATTGTCTACACCCTCTATCGCTCACAACAATCGGTCACTCGTTCATACACAATTACGCTGCTCTAAATTAATCTTAAGCTAAGAATTTTCATAAAACAAAATTAATTTTACAAAATTAAATATTAAAAAAAAATAAATAAAAAAAAATATATTAAAATACATCCATAAAATCTGTGTTATTAAAAATTTTTGACTAGGCTCTTCTCGGTTTTCTTATACTTCTTAACTTTTTTTAAACGCGTTGACTTTTATTTGACTTTGTATTTATCCCTTTTGTTAAAGTTTTTGGAAGAAGTAATTTTTATTGTTTAAAAATTCACTTGCTTCCCTCTCTAGGTTCTCCCACAACTATTTATTTTAATAATTGACCAATTGACATTAAATTAATTTTGCAATTAATTTTTTTATGTAAATTGTAAAACATCATAAATTAAAAAAACAAACTTTATTTAAAAAATTTCAAGTGTTTCGACCCATTATTTTTATTAAATTCGCGTGTTTTGCTTAAATATTTTGTAATTACAATTGTGTTTTTTTTTCATTCTTCGTTTCGCGTTTATAATATTTGTTTTTCTTTTTTTTTAATTTTGGTTATTGAGCCATTTCTAAGGTAAGTAAGAAAAATAATATCCCTTTAAAATGAAATCCGTGTGGAATGGTTGGCAACTCCAACATTTATTTCGTTAATAAGTTCCATAACAAATAAATCAAATGTTTATAAATTATTTATTAGGAAAAACAAAATTTTTACATCTTAATTGTTTGAAAATTCTCATAGGTGAACAATAAGTTATGCTCATTGTTTAGGGCATGATACAATAATTGTAGAAGGTAGAATCACTAGGGAGATTTTTCAATATTTAGCCCTATAACGTCAAACATTGATTTTGATTTTTTTCATATTTTTTCATATTTTCGTTTGTTTGACGTTACAAGAAATGTATAATTGAGAATTTATTTTTTACTGGGTGTACCTTATGTTGTTGTATCATGGTTTAGGGTATATTTTTTTATGATTTTAAAATTCGTCGACTAAACTTTCAAATTTAATAAAAAAAATTCATTCCGTATAATTTTTGTACTTTAAAGTGAGTTATTGTGGCATTCGAAATACAAATATATTTATTGTTCTTAATAAACTTTAAAAGCTCAATTTATTGTCCTCTATTTTTTCTTCCATCCAACCATTCCGGTTGCAAACCAAAGCTGATTTATAATTTCATAACTGCTATGTTCCTTCGCTCTCTTACAGATTAATGTTAAATAACGTACATCAACTTTTATTTAACACACAAATCTCTGAGCAAAAGCTTTTAGTAAAAAGCATTCAGCTAGTACTCTCAAACTGTAACAACTAACAAATGCACTTAAACTGTTTGATTTAAACATGTATGAGGAACGAAAACAATAACAATTGTTAGCAAAAATATACGAAAACACTCTCAACGGTCATTGAACTTGAAAACCGTTAATTTATTTGCAATTTATGCTCTGAGAGCGTATTTTGTGAGATCTTTTACTTACAAAATGCAATTGTTAACATTTCATTGGCCGGTCTAGTTACTTTTATAATATTTAGTTTAACTAGTGTGACCTCAACTAGAACTTGAGTTTCTTTTCGTTCTGTTTTCTTTAAAGACAAGTGCATTTTAGTTTTTAGTTTTCTTTTAAACACATTTTTCGAATGGAATTGATTTTTGAATTTGACCACGAGAGAACAATTGAACACTTTGAAAATAATTTTTAATTTCTAAAAGAATTTAAGGCGTTTAATGTAACAATAATAAAATCCAATGAATTTTTATTTCTAAACTGAAGTGTTAAGTTAAATCTAGATTTAATTTTGATTTGCGAATTCTTGAAAGCCCTGCATAAATGCCGTTTTATAGAGACTTTAGACAATTGAGACGATTTGTCATGAACTGTTGTGTTATAGAAATTAATGAAATTTTACAAAATTTATTTCATTCTGTGTATTTAGACTTTCAGAATTTATTTAACATAAAGTGATTTAAAAGTGTATTAATTAAAACAAATAAACAAAACCCAAGGTAAGAGATTGGAAAAATTATAATAACACAAAAAACTTAATAAATAGGCAAAAATATGTCTCCATATTGTTTTCCTTAAAATTCCAGTAAAGAATTTCGAAAACATTTGTACTAAATACACTATTAAACCTAACATAATACACAAATCAAACTTTTTTGTTTTAGTACAATGTTACTTACAAAGCTTATTATTCGATAAAATATTTTTCTAGCCTTTTCACTTTTTTACACATTCCCTGCATTAACTGTGAAACTAAACTACGTGCCTTCAGCAAGCTTTAAGGACTTAATATATTAAACAGAAAGCTTTCTGAGTACTGATTGAATACACAAACCATCATGATTTCTTGCATCAATAAACTTTTGTATCCCACGGCTGCCACAGTGGCCGCAGCTTCAGCTGCAGCTACATTGGCCCCTTCGAGTGGAGCACCCAGTGAAACACAAAGTGAAATTTCATCCGTGGATAGCGACTGGAGTGACATAAGAGCGATAGCAATGAAACTGGGTGTTTCCAATCCCGATGACTTGCACACCGAACGTTTCAAAGTGGACCGTCAGAAATTGGAACAAATGATAAAAGGTAAGATTAAATTACAAAACCAAAAAGATTTGTATTTGACCATTTTAGAGCTTTATTCACCATTTATATAAAAATCATTTCAATTATTATTCAAATGATAACAAATTTAATCGATTTGCTCTTAGGTCAAGTCTAAAAAGTTTTAATAAAAAAGAACTTAAATGGGAATAAAATTACAAGAACTACACCATTTCCAATTGTATTTCAGAAGTTTCTAATTGTATTTCAGAAATTTCCAATTGAATTTCAGAAATTTCTAATTATATTTCAGAAAATTCCAATTCAATTTCAGAAATTTCCATTTATATTTCAGAAATTTCCAATTATATTTCAGAGATTTCTAATTATATTTCAGAATTTTCTAATTATATTTCAGAATATTCCAATTATATTTCACAAGTTTCTAATTGTATTTCAGAATTTTCTAATTGTATTTCAGAATTTTCCAATTGTATTTCAGAATTTTCTATTTGTATTTCAGAAATATCCATTGGTATTGCTATTAGAATTTTCTGAAATACAAATGGATATTTCTGAAATACAAATGGATATTTCTGAAATACAATTGGAAAATTCTGAAATACAATTGGAAACTTTTTAAGTATAAAATAAAAATTCTAAAATACAAATGGAAATTTCTGAAATACAATTGGAAAATTCTGAAATACAATTGGAAATTTCTGAAATACAATTAGAAATTTCTGAAATATAAATGGAAAATTCTGAAATATAATTAGAAAATTCTGAAATATAATTAGAAATTTCTGAAATTCAATTGGAAATTTCTTTTTTCACCAAAATTTAAAATCCAAAAATTTTTTTAAATTTCAAAAAAAATAATCTTTTTCATTTTTTTTTCCAAAAAATGAAAAAAAAAATTTTGTTCACCTAAAAATATTAAAATTTTTTATTTTGAAGTATAATTTGGTGAAGGGTATATAAGATTCGGCACAGCCGAATATAGCTCTCTTACTTGTTTAAATATACAAAAATATTTTTCGCTTTTAAATTTTCACAAATCTTTACTTGTTATTTTTGAAAATTTATCTTTTCAGCTGACAGTTCCATTGAAGGTATGAATGGAGCAGAGTATTTTTTTGAAAGCGTAAGTACAATAGAGTATTTCAAATTACTTTCATAAATAATACATACACAAAATAATTTATAAAAAAGGTGATGAAAACTACTGAAACTTATATAAGCTGGCCTTGTAGACTTAAAATCGGTGCAAAGAGTAAAAAGGGTATGGCAAAAAATATCTATCTAACCAATTTCCTCCTCTGACACTTTTGATTCTCTTTAACACAATAGATCCTCATGTTCGTATAGTAGGTAAAGCTGAAGAAGTAGCAAAAGCTAAAGAACGTATTTTAGCTAATCTAGACTCAAGAGTAAGTAGGCCTGAAATATATTTACACATTCCAAATATCTAAAATACCCATGATCATAGGGCACACGTGTTATTATGAAAATGGATGTCTCTTACACGGATCACTCCTATATTATAGGACGTGGTGGTAATAATATAAAACGTATCATGGAGGATACGGCAACACATATACATTTTCCCGATTCGAATCGTTCGAATCCTACGGAAAAATCTAATCAAGTTTCGCTATGTGGTTCTTTAGAGGGTGTCGAAAAGGCCAGAGCTCTGGTTCGTTTATCTACACCATTACTAATATCATTTGAATTGCCTGTTATGGCACCAGGACGACCACAGCCAGACAAGGAAACACCATATGTAACAATAGTAGAGCAGAAATACAATGTGCAGGTAATATAATATTTATATTCATTAGATAAGATTTAAACTAAAGTCTATAAACTCTTGCACAATCTACAGGTCATATTTTCTTCTCGTCCTAAATTACATTCATCCTTGGTTTTGGTAAAGGGTTCTGAAAAAGAAGCTGGACATGTTCAAGAAGCTACGCAAACTTTGATAAATTTTTCTTGTGAAAATATAGCAGTTTGTATCATTTTAAAAATATATTTATAATTCTTCTGCTATGGTTTATTTTATTTTACATTACCATTTATTTGCAGAATCAAATATTGGTAAATATGCAATTGGAAATCTCTCCGCAGCATCATGAAATCGTTAAAGGAAAGAATAATACAAACTTATTGAGTATTATGGAACGTACAAATACTAAGGTAATTAAATAACTTAACGCATTTCATTCCTAGTTATATTTTAATTGTTTTTGTTTAGATAATATTCCCCGATTTATCGGATATGAATGTTAAACCATTGAAGAAATCTCAAGTGACTATTAGTGGGACCATAGAAGGTGTCTATAAAGCACGACAACAGTTACTCGTAAGTAAAATGTCTCTCTATTTGTGTTCATTTCCTTCCAAACTTATAATATAATTTCAGGGTAATCTACCGATCGCTTTAATATTTGACTTTCCCGACAATCAAAACGATGCCTCTGAAATAATGAGCCTTAGCACTAAATATGGCGTTTACATAACGTTACGTCAAAAGCAACGACAAAGCACTTTGGCCATTGTTGTAAAGGGTGTGGAAAAGTTTATAGGTAAGTTTGAAAATCTCTTTTACCAGTTCGACCTACATATATGTGAAATTCGCCACCTTCTAATTAGATAAAATATACGAAGCCCGTCATGAGATTTTACGTTTGACAACACCGATGATTAAACCGGAAATACCGGAGACATATTTTATGCCACAGGACAAAGATCTCAATTTGGTTTATCGTACCACATTGACAGCTTTGCTGGCTGGCTACACAGAGAGTCCAAAGACTCCGAATGTAATGTCAACAGGACATGTACAAATATCACCATATGGCAACAATAATAATTTGTTGCTCAATCACAACAACAACAACAATAACAATGCAAATAATAATAATAATAACAACAACAATAATAACAATCACAATTTGAATCAATTGAATCGACAACAATTTGGTTTATATCCCAGCACTCCAACGGGCATTTGCTCGCCGACTCAAAAGTATTTGCAGATCCACAACAACTCATATGCCCGGCAACAGCAACAACATCAACCAGCACAACTCAATCACAATAACAACTATCTTCAAGCTATGCAACAGCAGCATCAACAACAAGTTCAGCAGCAGCAACAGGCCCAGCAACAAATGCAACCGCCACCTCATTTGCAGCAGCAACAACAACAGCAGCAGGCTGTACATCAATCTCACAATGTGTCGCCTCGCAACAGTTGCAGCAATACAAGCGGTTACCAGAGTTTCAGCAGCAGTACTACATCATTGGAACAGGCTTATCCACCATTTGGAAATGCATTAGCCGGCTCTAATGTTGGCCCCAATGGTACCACTTTATTAACGGCCAATAGACCATCCCCATTTTCGCCGGACTCGAACTATAGCAGTGAAGCTGGTTGCAGCCGTTTGGGCAGGAGATCCAGTGATGGAGTTTTATTGGGTTTGAATGCATCTGGACCCATTGGTCCTATGATACCCGGTAGCGCTGAAAGTTATCGTAATTTACACTATGACTTAAAGGTGTGTCTTAACTTTATTCTTTTAAGTAAAAATACTTTTCTTATACTGTTCCAAATTCATTTCAGCACAATCGTACTTTTGATTTTGACATTAAGCGCGCCATGGGTTTTAAGGCCATGGAACGTCCAGCCGTTGCTGGGGAACTGCGTACTCCCACACCCAATTGGATGGGTATGGGCTTGAGTCGCACTTCACCTGCTCCAATCGAGACTGTCGATGATTTGGCACCATGGCAACGTGGTCTGGCAGGAGCTGGTATTCTTGCTTCACCCTATAGTTTGGGTGCAACAACTGGAATTGTTGATTCGACGCCCACCAATCGTCGCCTTCAGCTTACTCAATACAAAGACATACACTCATTGTTGACAGCCTTGGGTTTGGAGCATTATATTAGTAAGTATATCATATAAACTGTCAAAACATTTTATTCTTCTCCTTGATATTTCGTTTTCTTTGTAGAAATTTTCGTTTTGAACGAAATCGATTTGGAAATGTTTACTACACTCACCGAAGAGAATATTATTGAAATGGGTATCACAGCATTTGGACCTCGCAAGAAAATGCTAACAGCTATACACACCTTGCAAGCTAATGAGGCGGTCACATCAACAATGCCCCCTTCATCCTCCTCGAATGCCTCTTCTCCACGATTTTCTGGATCTGCAGCACCCGGTGCTGAACGTAGACCTTCAAATCAGTGGTAGAAACACCCTTGTAGTGCTTAAAGTTTAGAGTTGAACTTTGAACTTTTGCTAAACCTTTTCTCACTTTTTATAATTTTTTTAGATTTAAGTTATTTTTTTTTCTTCTTTTGCATGCCTCACAATATGAAATCATTTATTCCACTAAGTAACTATGAATTCAATTAAAATATCTCTTTGTAAAAAGGACTTTCGTAAAAGAAATTGTAAAATTTTCAGCAACAAAAACTAAAATCAATTGATCTCTGTTCGATGAAGAACTTAAAAGCACGACTGTTGTCTTATGAAATTTTAATAAAAAATTTTATTAACTATTTATTTTTTAACATAAAAACTCTTCACACACTTTAACATGACTTATACTCGTATTTGTACACAAATTTCTTTAAAAGTAACAGTCGATAATTGTTAAGAGACAAATTGATTTTATGCGAAAAACAAAAGCATAAATTAACACAAAATGAAAGTCCATTTATTTAAAATATTTATTTTTTTTTATTTGTAATTATTTATCTATTTATTTTTATATTTATTTTGAAAAAAGAAAAATTGAACTGCATGAAATTAAACATCTTCAAAACAGTGTTCTTAACATTATTAAGTTGTAACTAAAAAGAAAAAACAAAAAACTGTTAAAAGAATAAGTAATAAATTGAAAATATTTAAATAAAAATTATAAACTTTATCAGAAAAATTATTAAATTTTACATAACAAATGTTAAACTTTTTCAAAAAAGTTTCAAAAGTGTGAAGCAACTAGTTTATAGCAGCTTACATTTGCTAGTCAACAGAAATAAAAGCTTTCTGTTGATTAGCAAATGTTTACGTCTATATAGCTTTTTGAGAACTTAAATATATTTTATGGGTTTATGTTTTTGCTAAACTTAAAAAGTCCTTAATTCAGGTTTATACAACAAATAATAACATAAAATGCTTTCTGTTTAAAAAAATACCAAAAACTGAATTGAAGTTTAGTGAAGATTCAAACCGTAAATTCTTTAAATAGAATAGTCAAGTTTATGCATATTTGGATATCAAAGTAAATAATCCTTTAAGTGACAAAAAATTTACAATTTGAATTAATTACGAAAGTTTTTCGAAAAAATTACGAAAGTTTTACAAAAAGATAAACGTAATTCTGTTTGATTTATAATTTTTGTGGTTTTATAACGATAATTAACTCAAAAACATAGCAAAGTCCCTATTTTATTTGAGAAATGCCATTTTATTACTAGGAGGTAAAAACATATCGCCCGTACATAGCACGAACGATATTAAATTTTATTTATTATAAAATCATCCAAAGACAGTTTTTATTTAAATATAACGTTTTGTAAAAGAAACATATTTGGTTTAGTGTATGAAATTAATACAAAAAAACCTTTTAACGATTCACAGGCTTTTGAAATGATTATTCGAATAATTCTAAGCAACTTTACTCTAGATATCATCGTTCTAAAATGGATCTTAAACTTGCAGAAATTCAAAAATACACTACATACAGTGTTAGTATTGCAACAGCAAATATATAAAAATAAAATTAAAAAAATACAAAAGTTTTTCTTCTGAAGTGTTAATAAAGTTAATAGAAATTTGTAGCTGATTAATAAATGAAAGTAACGAGTCCAGAATTATTTTCCTGGTTTACAATACTTACCTGTTTTGGAATTTCCGCAAGGTCAAAAATTATTTTTTAACTTTTGATTCTTGGGCAAAGTTGCTTAGAATTCTTCATAGAATCATTTGCGCTTCTGATTTATTTTTTTTGCACCCATATAAACTAGGGCACTGATAAAATAGATTGGTAAAAATCGGGACAAATATTTTGGCACCGTTTTTTTCACAAAAAAAAATTTTTTATTATAAAATTAAAACTAATAAATTAAAATTTTTTTGAATTTTTTTTAATTAAAAATAAAATTCAAAGAAATTTAAAATTTAATTAAATTCTAATAAATTAAAAAAAAACTGTTTTTTAAATTTTATTTAAAATTTGTATTTTAAAGTCTAATTTGGCAAAACCGAATATAACTCTCTTACTTGTTATACCCTTCAACTTCGTGAGAAGGGTATACATAAGTTTGTCATTCCGTTTGTAATTTCTACATTTTTCATTTGTAGAAATTTCTACATTTTTCATATATAAGGATATTCTGGATCCTTATATATAGCGGAGTCGATTAAGCCATGTCCGTCTGTCTGTCTGTTGAAATCAATTTTCTAAAGACCCCTGATATCTTCGGGATCCAAATCTTCAATATTTCTGTCACACATGCTTTCGAGAAGTTTGCTATTTAAAATCAGCCAAATCGGTCCACATATGGCTGAGATATGATGAAAAAACCTGGACAATCTCGATTTTTTTTACCTATTTTTGACCTATATCTGGATAGTAGGCTCTGCCGAGTATTATATATCCTTCCTTATATATTACTTTAGGTAAATATTAAAAACACTTTTAAGTGAAAAAAAAATTGGATAACAAAAAAAAAGTTTGAAAATTTTTTGATAAAACTATATCAGTTTTATCAAAAAATTTTCAAACTTGAAGTTATGGAAACCAAAAGGTAGTATATAATAGGGTATTCATTCGACTAATGATCGTTCGATTAATCGAATAATTTCTTACGAATAATTATTCGAACAATTTAAAAATGGCCATTTTCGAATAACGAATAATTCGAATAATTTTATGTAGAATAATCGAATAAAGCGAACAAATGTTCATATATATTTAAATTTAATAAATTGCTTAAAATTTTTCATAATTTCAAAATTAAATAAGTAATAATGACTCACAAAAATTGTATTGTTTCTGAAATTCGACAAATAACTAAAGACAAAGGGACTTTCGATTACTGTAGATGAGTATTCCGATAGCTCCTTCTATAAATATATAAATATTACTGCAAGAAGTTACAATTCCAAAAACAAATCTTTCAAAATTTTTAACTTAGGACTTGAACCAATGAAAATAAAAGGTACGGAATAAAATATTTGTTATTTTGCTGGCGAAATATTAGAAGAATCGTAATTAATAATCAAAATATTAACTTAGTTTAAAGTGGAGTTGAATGTGAGGGAGAATGTGATTTTGAAATGGTCGTCGAAAGTGATATTGAGGATGACATTTATAATGTGAACGTTGAAATAGACAAAGGCCATGATCTTAAAATATATTTAAGTGGTGTTATTAACAGCGTGCGTAAGTTTTGCAAACTATTTAATAAATCGAATGGTAAACACAAATATTGCAAACTAACGTTTTGCTGCAAGAAAAGCATGTAGTTCGTCGTATACTTGATTTTGAACATCGTTGAACATCTTTGTCTAACATGATAATAAACTTTTTGCGTATTTGTAAATGCGTTCACTGACAATGATATCAAATTTTGGACATATTTGTGTAATTCCCTAAGACAACTTTATTAAGCAAAGATTCGGAACCCTGATAGAACTTGAGGGTATAATACAATTAGTTATAAATAATTTAGATAAAGTGAATAATTCATTTACTAAAGAATTATTTACTCAATTAAAAACCCGAATTAATGAACGGCATATAAAAGCTCTTAATATAAACATATTGTACTTGAATTCAGGATCATGTCCGATTAGCTCAAATTTTTTAAAGCATAACTCCAAAACGGAAACTATAGGGTTTGTTAGTCAATTGTTTTGTAGATTGTTCGGGAGTTAATAATATCACAATATTTATGATGAAAATTTAATGATGGACTTTGTTGTCGCATGTTTTTTAACATTATCAATACTTGAATTGTTAACTTTAACGTTATTTTTTGATTTTCTTTCAACATCAAAACTTCATTCCTTTTTTTTTAAAAAAAATTTAAATTATTCGAATAATTCGATTAATTTTAAACGTGTGATCGAATTATTCGAACAAGTTAAAATCTCTTATTCGAATTATTCGTTTTATTCGAACAAGAGAAAAATCGAATAATTCGAATACCCTAGTATATAACCACTCAAATAAACCCGTATTTAGCTAAAACTAATCACAGTTTAATTTTAATTTTCCCCCATCATTTTTGGTTCTTCGTGCCGTCTATGAACTTTAAAACAAAAACATCATTAGATAAAATTTTATTATTTTCGTTTTTATTATCAATAAATTTGTTTTTCTTTATTTATATTTATTTGCAAAATTATGTTTAATTATAATTTCATTATTTTTATGTTTATGTTTATTTATTATATTAATTAATTTATTTTATCATGTTGTTATTATTATTATTATTACTTGTATTTAAGATATGACTATTTTTAATATATTTATTTTTATTTTAACTATTTTACAATACTATAATAATATTTTATACTATGTATTTATGTATGAATGTGTGTATATGTTTGTATGTATTTATTAATTATGTATGATTTTATTCAAATACGCTTTTAAAGTTTTCATTTTTATTTTTTTGTTTTCCTTTTATTCTCTCCATTGTTGTTATTGTATTTGTTTATGGATTTGTTTATAGTTTTATATCATGTTTATTTTATGCTCATTCATAATCAATTTACATACATTTTATTTCAATTTATTATTTATTTATTTCTTTATTAATGTCTAGTTTTATTTACAATTTATTCATTAAATCAATCAATCAAACAACCAATCAATCAAATTAATATGCACAAATTTATGTATTTGTATTTGTATAGTATTGTACATTACATTACATTACGTTACATACGACAACTAATTAACTGTAGATTTTATTTATTAAACATTATTATTAATTTATGTATGAATGTTTGTTTGTTTGTTTATTCGCTTGTTGGTATTTGTTTTAATAAAATAAATAAATTTATTTAAATCTTAAACAGTTAAATAAATTAAAAATAGGGTCACTTTTGTGTTTAATACAATAAAAAAAGTAATTAATTGTGTGTTATTAATTTGTACAGTAATTAACACCATTATATGGAGGCAATTAATACTGTTTTCATTTTTTGTTTAATAGAAATTATTTTAATATTTATATATTTATATATGTATTTATGTATGTTTTAATACTATTTTAAGGAAATATAATCTATACTTAGCCATGACATCAACCTGGTTATATGAGCGTTTTATTTTTTTTTTTTTTGATTTTGTGAGCTTTTCAAGTTATTAAAATATATATTGATTAAAATTGAAATAATTTGCATAATTTAGTTTGTTCTTGTTTATTTTTTTAACAATTAAATTTTCCATAATTTTGTTTTTCACATAACTTAAGGAAGACAATTGGCACAACACTTTCGCTAAATACTAAACGAAATCATAATTTTATTACATTTTTAAAAAGCATATACAGACTAATAAAATTATAAAAAATTATAAAGCTTAATTCTTGGGATTTTTATTTCCCCATAATCTTATTAAGGGCTTTTAGATTTAAATCCAAGAATTTCTTATTTTGCTGTAATAAGAAATGTTTGCATTACATAATTTTAAACTATACTTTTTACTCTTTACCGGGTTTTAAATACATAAATTTACATGCGTTTTTAATTTACAAAATAAATATTTTTATTTTTTTACATAAAACTAATGCAGAAAATTAAATTTAATAAATATTAGATTTTATATACAGTTTCTAGTTTTATTTCAGAATCTTCTAATTATATTTCAAATCTATTTTCAAAAAATTCAATTGTAAATATCTGAAATACAATTAAAAACATCTGAAACACAATTGGAAATTCATAATTTTCGAATTTTGTTTCAGAATTCCAATTATATTGCAGACATTCGTAAGTCTATTTTAGAATTTTCCAACTTTCACATCAGAACATTCCATTACTATTTCAGAAATTTCTAATTCTATTTCAGAAATAACTACATTATTTGTTATTTGTATTTTAGAGTTTTCAAATTGTAAATTTCTAATTATTTTTTTTTTGTATTTCAGAATTTTTAGATTGTTTTTCAGAAAATTCTAATTATATTTAAGAAATTTTCATTTATATTTTGAATTTTAAATTAAAAATTTCTGAAATACAATTTGATAATTCGTAAACACAGCTAGCAGTTTTTGAAATACAACTAAAAAATGATGAATCGCAATTAAAAATTTCTTTAATATAGTATTTGGAAATTTCAGACATGCAGTTTGAGATAAGTAGAATTATAGACTGCTATAAAATCTCTCATTTATTTTAAATATATTTTTTAAATTTTATCTATGTTTATTAAATTTTGGTTATGTTTATCTCTTAATTTAAGGAACTAGTTACCGTTTTTATGGATTTCTTTTCAAATTAACCAATTATATAAATTTTTATGTTTTTTTTTGTCGGCCTAAAAGTTTTGAAATAAATTTTACATATTTTTTTTTATAATAAATTTTACTAATTTTGGTTTTGTTGCCAAAGAGTTTTTTTTTTTAACGGTAATTATTTTCCCCAAAATATTGTTGTTTTTTGCTTTTGTATTGTTTTAAACATACCAAACAATGTTTTGAAACTGACTAATAATTTATTTACATATTTACAATTAAAAATACACTTTTTCAATATTGAGCTTTTTTTTGTGGAAGTGTATTAATACAATTTGTGGAGAGAAATTTGAGGAAACATTTTTAGGAAATAGTAAAATGTCTATTATATTAATAATCAAACATTAAATTTAGGTTTTTATCTAAGAAATTCCGAAAAAACACACAATGCATCGCATTTTGAACTTTCTACTGCACAGTGGGGGATCTGAAAAAAAGTGCAAATAAATCTGTAACTTCTAAACGAATTGCCCGATGTTAATAAAATTTCCCGTGGCTATAGAGGAGGTGTTGATTAGTTTAAGCCGAGCCACAATGCCCCAAAGTGGGGCACCTCGGGTATATCAAAAATTAAAAATGATGCCAAATTTTTGTTTGCGATCCGATTTGAAAGATTGTTATATATATGGAATTTACTAGACGAGATCTACATTGCTTTAGCCATATATTATGTCTTATAGTTTACGAGTTATTCGCATTTGAAAAGTAAAAATTAATTTTATTTACCTACCTTGGTCTGGTTTTTTGCTAATAACGGATCCAATTCTTCCCCGAATTAACAAGACATGTATTAATAATAGTATGAGAGAATTGTTTAAAAGCATCTACTGAGTCAAAAGTTATGTGCATTCAAATATAAAATAAAATAAAAAAGTCGTTTTTTCGCCATTTTTTTTTTCGAAAAAAGTACTTACAATAATTTTAAATTGTACAGAAAATAAGAAAAAGATAAAGAGTCTGTTTATATTTTTCTGAAAGACAACATTTTGGGAAATATTATAAAAGTAAAATAATATCAAAATTCGTATTATTACATGGTCCAGAGCCTTCCGAAGTAGACCTATTTTTTATATAAATTTCAACTTTAGACAACATTTTCTCAAATCACATAGCTGCTTTCAAAAAATGAAGACCTGTTTTGTATGTCCCAATATGTTCTTCAATATTGTGCAGAGGGATTTCATAGCCCCGAGCTTGGTGCTTTCAATAAATCAAAAAATCTAAAAATTCCAATTTTGGGGTTTTTGGAAAGTTTTTTGGGAATAGTTGGATTGTAATTAACAATTCACAAATATCTTTTTTTTGGATCGAAAGTTTCTATATAAGTGTAAAGTTTTATTAAAAACGATTCATAAACAAAACTTTTATTGCATTTTAATAATTTTTCCAAAAAAATCAGCTATAATATTTTATTCCCATATTTTTGAAAAAAGTCTTCTATAATTTTTTTAATTCTTACAAATTTTGTACATTTTTGAAAAGAGGACATAATTTCCAACACGTTGATATATAATATGTATATCTTTTCTTTTCCCGTAGCATAATTAATGGCTTTCAAATATATAACTCGCAGTAATTAGCTTTATCTTGTAGTTTTCTCCGATGTTTGGTAATACAGTCGCCGGTAATGCAGTGCATTAAAATATATTACAAAACGGCAAGATTCTATAAATTTTCAGTCTGTTGTTGATTTGAAATCCATTAATTTTAATTTTTCTGCTGTTTTTGTAAATAATAGACTTTGTGTTATATTTTTCTTAAGTTTCATCAAAATCGGAGCAAAAATATATAACATTTCGCTATCTTTCCATGAGAAATTCGAAATATTGAAAAAATTGACCTTTGACCTTCACGGGTTAACGTTTTCTGATTTTAGTAAAACTTTCAGAATATATTTAAAATTACCTGGACTTTAATATTCTGAACAGGTTTTACATAAAATTAATAACAATTGCCCAATTCACAATTGGTGTCGTAGCGTTGTATGTCGTATTTTTTTTTATTAATAATTTGTTTTTGTTTCAAAAAATTTGTTTGAAAAATATTTATGACATGCTACAACACTACGACATCAATTGTGAATTGGGCAAATGAGGAAATTGGGATAAGTCGCCAAAATATGGTCAAAAATTTTGTTTCTCGAAAATCGCAAAATTTAAATCGCAGGTACGGAAAAACTATAGGAGTTATTGTCACAGTTTTTTCACATTTTTATTCCCTATTATATTATCAATAAATCCCTATGTGATGATAAAAAAATTCTAAAATTTGTTTAACAAAATTTTTAAAAATTTGAAAATGCACCTCAAAACTCTGAGCGACTAGCGGCACGGCTTGCCTAAAAAAATGTTGGTATTATTTTAGGTCATTGCGAACCGTACCGTTTCAACATTTCAAGCATTTAATTCTAAGGGACAATCTAATGGACAACCAGCCCGCCAGAAATTTAAATCGATGTAGAAAGTGATTCTGAATCGATCGGTAATAATTAATTTTGTACAACAAATAAAATCGAAAAAAAAAAACTTTTTGTAAAATGCAAATTAACAAAAAAACAATTTTTTTAAAACGACTTTTAAATTTTATTTTCCCATAAATGGATTTGATGGATATTTCAGAATTTCATTATAATCTTGTATATTGTATATAAAAATTTCCCAAAAAAATCTCTCCTTTTTCTTTTAAATACATATAAGTAGGTATGTACCCATATGTATGTATACTGTTTTGCATTCTAATTTTCATTTGAATTTAACATTAAGGCTTAATTAAGTTTAGGTTTATTTTAAATATTGTTTTATTTATATAAATTTATTTATTAGATTTTAATTTATGTGTTTATCTTTTTGTTTGTTTATAACAGTCAACATAAATGAAACTTGTTTTGTATGTGTAAGTGGATTTCTATCTTTTGGTTTTTCGATTCTTACAAAAAATTATAACATTTAACACTTAATATCTAAACGTACAACACTTTTGTATTTTACTTGCAGATTTTTCATTTCACTTTTGCTCTCCTCACAGCTTGTCTTAATGTTCACTTGGTTACATCAATAAATGCTACAATTCCTTTCTTTGACATAATGCAGTTGGAGAATTAATATTAAAAAATATATATTGTAAAAGAATTTATGCAGTTTTTTTGTATTATTATTAATAATAAAATATGTATGTATGTAGAAATAAGTATGAAAATAATAAAATAATTTTTGTATTTTTCTTTTAGTCTAACGTTGTTGTTAAGCTTATATTGTTGTTGTCAAAGATTGACGAGAGTCGAGCAAAAGAAGAATGAATAGTATCATTCATCATCATTTTAACATCAGCATTGATGCAATAACAATTCACCAATAAACGCCATTAAATAGTTATTCCGGGAAAATGTTGTTGCTGTTGGTGTTGCTGATGAGTAGGGGTATGTGGATGAGGACGATAATGATGATGGCATTGATGTTTCTACGATTGCCAGCGAGGGTAGCACAGATGTTTGCAATAAGTTTGACTCTAAAACTAATGCTCTCACTGATGCTGTTGTTGTTGCTGTTGCAGTAGCTGTAGCTGTAGCTGTTAGGGGTGGAAAAGCACTTGGTGTTTCATAAGTTGATTTTGAAGTAGCAACAGCAACAATAGCAGTTGCAGCAGTCGCAGTAGAAGTCATCAATAATGTTTGATCCTTTGACATATACTTGGCGTTATTGCTTTTAGATGCATCTACAGCATATAATGGAAAACTATCATGTGCATACGTTTTTCTATAACCCAAAGTAGTTGACAATGATAATGATGATGTTGCTGATGAGGAGCAAGCGAATGATGGTGGCAATCGAAATACAGAGCAGGATGTAGGTGGCGCTGTGGGAGTGTTAGTTGAGAGCAGTGTAGCAAAGGCTAGTGTTTGTGACAGGCGATGTTGGCAATCAAAGGCTGTTGTTGTTGTTATTGTTGGAGTAGCAAACATTTTGTTTTTTATATTCTGGTGTGCTGTAGTAATATTTGTATCTTTTAGAAGAGGACTTTCTACGCTGACGACATTTTGATTTGCTACTAAACAATGTTCATCATGTTGGAGTAGTTGCTGTTGTTGTTTTTGTTTTTTCTGTCCACATTTAGCCTGACAGTCATCATTATTGGCATCTTGATAACAATTTTCATTTTCTTGCTGCTCTTTTTCTTCACTGTAACGTGTTTTATGCCATAAATTTATGGCTAAAAAATTCTCTTTTATTTTCCCCATCATTTGCCTCGTCTTTCCAATGCAATTATATGCCATTTGCTTGTCTTCTGTCATTTGTTTTCTAAGAAATTTTCTTAAGTAGTCTTGTTGCTGTACTTGTAAAAGCAATACTGCCAACAATATTACCAATGCTGTTACTATAAATTTTAATAGCATTAAATTTAATACAGTACTATACGTTATTTTTATTTTAATAAGAGAGATTTTGTCCAAACTATTTTTCACTTTATTGACAAGTGTCGTGGTTAAGGCATTTTGAGTTGTGCTCTCGACTAATGACTTTAGCATTTGGAAGTTATCTAACAGTTTTTGTTTGCTTATTTTCAAGATTTTACCCAACACAAAGTCCGCTGTAGGAGAAGCCGATGATTTGGGAGCTGCAAGGTTTTAAAATAATTTAGGGAAAATTACATTTTAATTTACAATTTTTTTTGCCATCAAGTTTATAATAACAATTAAGTAATGAACATTTAGTCACCTGAAAAATATGTTAAATATGATTCATTGTGCTCATAACCATCAGTGTCACCATGTGTACCATAACCATGATCGGGTGGATACGATTGACCGGAGGCCATAATGCGTGGACGATCTTCTTCTATAACGCTTTCAATTTCCTCTTTGAAAATATCAAAAATACTAGCGGTACATTTGAGCTGAAAATTAAGTTTGAATATAATTTAATTATAAACACTTGACAGGCAATAAATTTAGGATGTTAAATAAAGCACTTGGTTTTCTAATTTATATATTTAACAAGGGATACATTATATTTATTTGACAGTCATTTATAGATATTTATGTTTATAAAACTCACCCTCATTTGGCCCTTAATAAAATGTTGAGTGGTCACCATGAAATGTACAGCACTCATTACGGACTCCAAATTCGTTTCCTCATACTTTTCAATTTGATACGTTTTTATGTGATGAGGAGGCACCTAAAACAAAGCAAAGAAAAAACAATTAAAATCTTTTTAATAACATTCTCTGAACAATCATGAATTTTCAATTGCGGTTATTTTAGAATTTGTGGTCAATCAAGTTTTTTTTTTTTTCCTAAATTTCCTGAATTTCATTTAAGGCTCTTCTCCTCTTTGGTAGAAAGTGGTCTACAATTTTAACAAAACATTTTTTGTGTTTAACCAAAATTGTCACACTTTATGGAGTCTACTTTTTTGTGGACATCAACTAACATGTTTTATGAGTTTCTTTTATAGAGAAATTTTATGTCTACTTTCCATGATTTCATTACACATTTTTTTGGGCTAATTTTTTTTGCTAGTTGTATGAGTAAGAAGTGTTGATGTTGAATATTTGTAGCATACTTATTTGGGCATGCCAAAAAAAATAAACAAATAAACAACAATCTCACTTGAATAGGTTCTTTTAAAGTATTTTTCTGTGGCAATATTTGTGGAAGAGAAAGTAACAGCATCTTTTACTACTTCAAATGTATTTTGGAAAGTTTTTTTCCTCGAATGTCCTTGTCAACCTTAATGAATTATGAGTTTTTGTTTCTAAGCTTTGTAAAATTCTCGGAATATTTTCTCAAATATGTATGTTGCTGTAAATTGTAGACATTTTTAAGTTTACGTTTTTTTTTAGTCAATTGACATTTGGCATAAATACTTGTATTGAGGTTTTCTTTATTTCCAAAATATAAACAAAACTAAAGTGTCTTTTTAGGGAAATGTTAAATAAAGTAGATTTAGGATAATTTTTAAAATTTTTTAGGGTAATCCCAATTATATCAAGTTAAAGCATTATACATTTCAATAACAACTCATATATCTACGCTATAATTTTTCTTTTATGTAATTTTTTTTTCACATAAATTTAAAAGCCATATTGAATTTAATATTTTTAAAATCAGCTGCCTCTGTGGGCAGCTTAATATACTCCAAAGTAGTAGCATTAATCCCTTGATTCAATTGATTAAACATTTTTTTGTTGCATGCTTTTGAAAAATCATTTATAAATTAAATTAGTAGTATACTTTATGGGTTTAATGGAATTTAAAACTCAAAGCTTTTAATATTTTTTTTAAAAAAATCTAAATTAAAATAAATATATGTTTAAAATAAAGAAATTTATTTGATTGTTTATTAAACAAATCTACATTTGTTACATACAACAGTTTAATTTATTTATTATTGTTAACATGTTTATGTTTTATATAAAATTTAAACACTTTTTTGGGCAAAACATAAAATATAAAAATAATATACATAAACATTTCTAACAATTTATGCATAGAAAATCTGGCCTCAACAGATTATTTTGCAAAAAAATAACAATAATTTCCTGTACATGATTCACAGACAATAAAAAAATATTACAATAAAATAAAACTAAACATGACAAATAGCGAAAAAATTGTTTACAAAATAAAAAAATTGCAATTTAGAACACAAAATAAAAATTTTTAAGAGCTTTGACCGAAAAAAGGGATTGAACACAATATGCGAATAAAATACCGAAAATATACAATGAATTTTGGGCTGGAGAAAAAGTAAAACAATTTCAATGTTGAAGTTTGTTTTCTACGACCAGTCGGAGTTAGGCAAACTTGGATTTAAAATATCGAAAAAAAAATATAATGAAAAAATGAATTATGTTTCAGAAATAGTAACAGATTTCAAGTCATAAATGCCATCAATAAGGCTAGAAGTAAAAAATCAAATGAAAAAGTAAGTAAAGCGTAAAAAAGTTGACTAAAATGTCCAACAGTTCAAGCTAAAATGGAAATACCAAAACGACGTGATATCAGAGAAAATGGGAAAATATTCAACATCCCGTAGCTGCCACCCTCAATTTATAGGCCGGCCTGCAATGTATCACGCACACAGCCACAAAACACTAGAGGGTAATCTACAGCGTTTATTTATTGTTGCATACTTTTATGCGAAAAAAAAATGGAAATGTTTAAAAGATGGTATGTAGACTTCTATTTATTTCATTTTGATGAAACTATACTAGTACTAGTACCAGTATTCTGTTTTTGTTTTTTTAGGAGACAATGTATCTGTTTCTATTTTGGTTTTATTTTTTTTATATTTTCTATGACACACGACCTTTTCTTTTTATTTTTTTATTGTTTCACTGGCTGTTTTTGCAAAAATATTTCTACATGGCTATTTGTTTGGACAGGTGCGGGTAGAATGTACAGTTTCGTCCATAATTTTAAGTTTGTTAAAAATTTCGAGTAGATACATAGATACAAATGTGTGAAAATGTGCGTGTGATTATTCTTCTTTTTTGTGTAGAATTCGTAAAGCATTCTAATATTATGCAATAATTATATTTTTATATTCTCCCCTAAAGTATGCAACAAGAAAATGCAAATTTTTAAATCCCTTTCAAATTGTTTATGCCTTATTGCATTCTTTTTAACGTAGTTCAAATTTCAAAGAAGAGTTATCATTATGGCTTTTCCAGTCATTTATAATCATAAAATCTTTTAAATCCTAAACACTTAAACATTTCTACTGACTCATCCAAAGTCATAAATATTCCTTTTTTATTTGTTGTGTTTTTCATTTTTCATTGTTTACATACTTAAACTTCATATATATATTTTGAAATTTCTGTTGTAGCCGTTGTTGTGTTTTTAAATAAACTCTAAAATATGAAATCAATTTATAAATATTTATTATTGTATCCAAAGAACTAAGTTGAACGTACATACATACTACTTGTGTATAAATTTACTATATTTACAGAGCAAACAAAGCAAAATATGGAAACTTATTCACATACATTTAAGGCAAACAAAGAAAAACTCTTCGAAGAGGAATATTATTCAAGCGGAAATATTTGTAATACAAAAAAACACAGAAAATAGTTGGAGAAAAAACACAAAAGTACCAGATGAAACGTTTAAAAATTATATAGTTTTTGCTATTGAGGCTGCAGAATTTGAAAAATAGTCATGACCATGAAATAAAATTCTTATAATCTAGAAAAATATGAGCTATTTTGCCTGTAAAATATTCTATATTTCAAAATGTATTAGAGCCTAAAGAAAAGTTTTTAATACTTTTTGAGTTTTTATTAAAGTAATGATTAAACTGTGCTCATCTCAAATATTTATGCCGTTTTAATCTTACAATTCCTAATACTGATGTCTACTTATTTCTGTTTACTTCTTTTTCTTGCTGGTATTTATTTAAATATACAAACAGGACATTCATGACCATTACATGGTGCGTTTCTTCAATATTTGTTTTTATTGTATCTTCTGTACAAGAAAATGTTAACATTTTTGTTGTCTGTGGCGTCTCAAGAAATCTATGGAATACTATGTTTTTTTTTTGTACATTTGCTCCAAGTTGTTGTGCTTTTTCTAATGTTTTTAACAAAAGAATAGATTTACGGTTGAGTGATTAAGTAGAGCAAGGAGTAGTCACTCTTTGATTTTTTTTTTTTTTTGAAAAAGCAAAGTAGAAAAAAATGGTGAAAAACAATGTTATTGCGGTTTTTAAGTTTAACCACTGTATCGTAACAAGTATAAAGTAAATCTCAACCAAAATTTACAGTATTTTTCAATGAATCCTCTGCTGCACATCCACTGACACCACCACCATCATCATCATTTTATTTTACTCGTCTATCGAATGACTTGACTTTGACTGGTGGCGTTGATGATAAGAAAAGTACTGGAATTTGATGGTCTGTGTAGAGTTTTTTTTTTTTATTCAGTTTTCATTCTTTAGTTTATGATGAAAAAGTACTTGTCAGAAGACAACTAATGATGAGAAATTTATTTGTGAAACAATGAAAGAGTGGTAGTTAAGGAAAAAATAATAATAGTAATAATAAAATTGTATAAGACATTTTGAAGAAATTATTATTTTTATTTTTAAAAACAATGACTTTTTGCTGGGGATAAATATAAAGAAATTTAAGATTTACGAAATGAATTTTAAGCAACATACTATAAGTTATTTAAATAATTGTATGTGTACAAAATGTTATTACTATTAAACATAGATATTTTATACAATACTAGCTGTCCCGGCAAACGTTGTTCTGCCATAGCTCATACAAAGCGTGAAGACTCCCACTATAATAGTACTTCAGATATGCAATAATAACTTTTTACTTTGTATGGGAGGTGGCGTGCCCATTGTTCCTATATAGGTCAATTGTAAATCTAAACCATCCAGGGACCCACTCAAACACACACAACTAATTTCATCGAAATCGGCCAACCCGTTAAGGAGGAGTTCAGTTACTAACACACGTATTATATATATAAAGATAAAACAAATTAACGGGACCTCAAATTTTCTACACAACAATCGATAATCAAAACCTTATTTCTTCTATTTTTTCTTTAATCTGGGATCACTTGTATTTCCTACCAAAATCACTGTGATCACTCTTATTTCCTACCAAATATCGATTTTTATATGAAAAATATAAAATCACTCATGGATCGTTAATAAGAGGTCCTAGACGAAAAAGAACAAAAATCTGTGATCACGTCTATTTCAAACCAAATATCGATTTTTATATGAAAAATCTAAAATCACTCATAAGTCGTTAATAAGAGGTCTTAGACGAAAAAGGACAGAAATCTGTGATCACTTTTATTTTCTACCAAATATCGATAAATGAAAAATCTAAAATAACTCATAAATCGTTAATAAGAGGTCCTAGATGAAAAGGGACAAAACTCTGTGATTACTTTTATTTTCTACCAAATATCGATTTTATATGAAAATTCTAAAATCACTCATAAATCTTTAATAAGAGGTCCTAGAGGAAAAAAGACAATAATCTGTGATCACTCATATTTCCCACCAAATATCGATTTTATATGAAAAATCTAAAATCACTCATAATTCATTAATAAGAGGTCCTAGAGGAAAAAAGACAATAATCTGTGATCACTCATATTTCCCACCAAATATCGATTTTTATATGAAAAATATAACATCACTCATGGATCGTCCTAGACGAAAAAGGACAAAAATTTGTTATTACTCTTATTTCCTACCAAATATCGACTTTTATATGAAAAATCTAAAATCACTCATAGATCGTTAATAAGAGGTCCTAGACGAAAAAGGACAAAAATCTGTTATAACTCTTATTTCCTACCAATTATCGATTTTTATATGAAGAATATAAAATCACTCATAAATCTTTAATAAGTGGTCCTAGATGAAAAAGGACAAAACTCTATGATCACTCTTATTTCCTACAAAATATCGATTTTATATGAAAAATCTAAAATCACTCATAAATTGTTAATAAGAGGTTCTAGACGAAAAAGGACAAAAATCTGTGATCACTCTTATTTCCTACCAAAAATATATTTTTATGTAAAATCACTCATAGATTGTCAATACGAGGTCCTAGATGAAAATGGACAATAATCTGTGATCACTCTTATATCTCACCAAACATCAATTTTTAAATGAAAAATCTAAAATCACTCATATATCGTTAAAGGAAAAAGGACACTGATCTGTGATGCACAACGAAATATACTTAATTTGTTTGTTTTTATATTATCCTTTTTATTTGTTATTTATAAAATTTATACAACTTTTTTTTATCGAAAATTTAAATTTAGTTTAGAGTACAAGTTGAAATAATTTTCAATATGATGGCATATATTTGGTAAATTCTTTAATTTTTTTTATTATATTTTGGAGAAATTAACAACTTCATAATTAATAAATTTTCTATTAGTAAAATTGTAGATTTGTCTTCAATTTAACAAATCTACTGAAACTAACACATCTTAATTAAACATATTTGTTGATTTGACTAATAATTTGGTAAACCGTATACTAAACTACCTTACTTCAATTTTACACTTTTAAATTTTTTTATTATTTACTTCCCATTTTTGGTTCAGTGATAAAGGTAATTTCAAAATCTATTCTAATATTCTTATAAAAGTTTATATTCAACTTTAACTTCATTTGTGCATAAATGTTGCCATCATCATTAATCTACAATAGAGCACTTTTTTTCTCTGTTCATCAAAATACTCTTAACTTTTATGTGAGTATATTTGATTGAATGTTGGAAACAAAAAAAAAAAAAATTAAAAAAAAGTTGCTCATTGATTTTAATGCCATCATAAAATGTGTAATAAGCCTTTCCATAGCATTTTTAGTATTAGAAAAAATGTATTCTTTTCGTTTTTGTTGCTGACGCTGTCGCTGTTGATGTGCAGGACCTTAATACTTACCACTATGCCATTAATAGTCCATGTCAAATTAGCAGCTGGTTTAGAGTATTTAATTGAGCAATTGCCGTCAACCAAATCACCGATACGATAACGTGGCTGTATACCCGTTACGGTAGCCTGCTCTTCGGGTAATTCTGTGTCAAAATGAATTGAAACGAGATGGAAAAAAAAACAAAAAGAGAAAGGAGAACGATTATAAAAATGTACAACAGAATTAAACAAAGTAAGGAAAGTGTTGGTCGAATTAAATGCTAATTATTTTGTTCTTAAAAGTATAAAATTTTATCCAAATAGCTTTTTGTTAATTATGTATTACAAATTTATTAGTTTTTAATTAAATTTCTGCTAAATATTTAATTTTTTTTACATAAAATTAAGAACAAATTTAATAAATATTTCGGTTATATTGTAGGGTATTCAAAAGAAAAAGAAACTAATCATTTTTGTTGTACTGACTGTCTGTGAGTGCGTGTGTTTTGGTGCAGTAGTGTTAAATTTGCACCAAAAAGGGGGAAAATAATGTTTAATCAAAATGAGCAGCAGCAGTAAATGTTTTACAGGGTAATTGTGGTTATTGAAAAAAAGGAAACGAAAGGAAAAAAAATTGTATTGGTTGGCACAAAAAAGTTTGCAAAGAAATACCACAAAAATTCATTTGTCTAATTAATTTGTTTTTTGTTCAACCTTCTTTCGTCCGTTAGTAGTTTTTGTTCTTAACTTTACCCAGGCCACATACATTTTTGTTTAACACATTTTCTAAATTTTTTATTGGTTTCACACTCACTCACTCAGTGGCAGCTTACAATCACGCACACACTCATCTACATATTATGTGGGCTATGGTATCATTTGATAAGAATTCATCGTACTCACCTACAACTTCCATTTCACCGGATACCATTGCTGTTTGAAATGAAGGCGCTTCAACGGATATTTCACAAGTGAATTTGCCTGATATATTCAGAGGTACGGCTAATAAAACGACATGACTTTGATTAGAAAGATTGCGCTGCAAAATGCCAAGAAAAAAGAAAACATGAAATCATTTCATTTTGATAAAAAGAAAAATATTGTAAAAATAGAAATTTCCTAAAGACACCCTCTCCCCCATTACACTCGCACAGCAGCTAAAGCTAACGGGAGTAGGAAGGAGTAAAAGTAGCGGCACAAATTATTCACATAATTTTTTTGTTTCTTTTACTCCATTGGATTTTTCAATAATGCTTTGAGTTATAATTTTCCACAAAATGCAAATTGCAAGTCATGAAAATTAGTATGCTGGCAGTTTTTACTTCTTCTAGCTGTGGTTTTTATTATATTCATGGAAGAAAAAAAAATTAAAAAAATGATGAATAATATATTTGATTCGTTCGCTTTTTTTCTTTTCTTTCCATTTTACCACGGTACTTTTTTATTTTTTTTTTTGAATTAGATGAGTATTTTTATGTGGCTTTTTTCATTTTCCTATTATTTTTAGTTGTGATTGAAAATTGGGTGTAGGGAAGGTCTGCAATTGGCTGAATAATAGATTTTCCATTTGAAACGTGTTTAGAAATTATTCTTGTCAGTTCGAAGTTTACTTAGAAATCATAAAAGGAGCTGTTGGCGTTTTGCATAATTGGTTGCTATAGTTTTCGAAAGGTGATTAATTTTTATTTAATTTAGGAAAACTGAAAAAATTTAGTTTTTAACAGAGTTTTAGCAACTAACTGCATTAAATATGAGTACGTACATAGGTGTGAGTCCAAAAGAGAAGATGTACATCATGTCCAAGTTAAGCACTTTTTATACCCTACACCACCATAGTGGGGAGGGTATAATGCGTTTGTGCAGATGTTTGTAACGCCCAAAAATATTAGTCTAACACCCATCTTAAAGTATAGAATCACTTTCTGAGTCGATTAAACGATGTCCGTCCGTCCGTCTTGTCGGCTGGCTGGCTGGCTGTCAATGTAAACATTGTGCGCAGAGTACAGGTCGCAATTTTGAAGATATTTCGATCAAATTTGGTATATATTATTTTTTCGGGTCAAGGACCATGCCTATTGGCATTATTTCACCTAGCCCCCATACAAATGTCCTTCCAAAATTGGACTTTATCGGTCATAAATGTTTAATTTATATATGTATCTCCACAAATTCCGCTCCAAATAAGTTTTATATACACTAAATTCATGTCACTAAATTTTGTTACGATCGGTCCGTAATTAGTCATAGCTCCCATATAGACCCGCTTCCGAAAACCACTTTAACGTGCATAAATCGCTTAAAAATGTTGGTATACACACAAAAGTCAACATAGTTAACTTTAATTTAGACACAAATCACACGACCTAATTTAATGGTGATCGGTCCATAATTTGTCATAGCCCCCATATAAGGCCCACTTCCGAAAATCACTCAAAAATATAAATTATTGAAATTTTAAAAGAAAAATGTTTTTGCTCCTTTACTTAGTGTACGGTATTATATTAATTATAAATGTTGAAGTTCTATCGTAACGGTCAAGCCCGACCCTACACTATGTATATGAGGAAAACCTTTTTAAGATTTTTTCGAGTTTGTCGCCCATCACTTTGTAATTTTTCGATACGATAATATGCTGTTGATTGTAAGGGAAGATTAATAGGATGAAACTGATTTGTATTGAATTTTATTTGAATGTAAATATTTCTAGGAGATTTATTGATAGCTGAGTATCCAAACGTGATAAGTCCCTTTTTATAATTAATAACACTGTCCAATAGCATTTTTGGAACAGAACAGCGACCATATAATTCTGAATGACCATGTTGAGTAGATAATTTTTGTAGAATAAACTTATAGTCCAACAGGTCTGAATTTTTGTTTGCAGTGGGTCAAAGTTTTCATTTTTTGATCGAAGGGAGCATTATAATAACTGAAAAAAATATGTTGTAAGTTAATATCTGAGAGAATTCTTATGGTAGGAGTTATGACATGGAATTTTATGGGGATAATTTTTGTGGAAGATCATAATCCTCTAGCTCCTCTCTTTAGGGGTTAATTTGACCCTTTTGTTGAGCAAATCAAAAAAAGTCCTTTCAAAAAGGACATTTAGGGATTCCAATATTCCACAAAAAATTTTGCTGGAAAATTTCAGTGGGGGTCACCAAAGATACCAAAGTTGTAAATAAAGCTCTTTACGCTTAATTACAAAATTACACGCAACCTTTTGTCTCACATTTTTTAAAAAAATCACAAAAGATCGATTTAAAATCTGAATGCGCTGATATTTAAAATATAAATAGTCCTAAAGAAGATCTACAAAAAATATGTGTATATATGTAGATTATCACTTTTAGGTCAAGAGTTATTTAGGTTTATTTTTTTTTAATTTTGTTCGATTTTTTTTAGTTTTTTAGATATGTCGGGCCTACGGTGCACAGTGGGGTCAAATGCCCCATTTTTACGGATTTATTAATATCTCAACAACAATAATAGCGACGCTCGCAAAATTTTACGTGGGTAGCCCTTAGACCAATCCGCATATTGTAACAAAATTTTAGGGATATAGGAGGGGGAAGTCAATTACCCACCATATAAAATAATTATTAACTGTGCTATATCTACAGAACTACAATAGTTATGTACACTACATTTGCTGCGGGTAACTCTAAAAACAAACTTCACGTTCCGCCAAAATCGGAAGGGTATACGAGGGTCGAATCGGGTTCCCCCCATACAAATGAATTATTAATTTTCCTATATCTATAGAACTACATCAGTGAGACACACTAAATTTATGCATGTTATTGATAAAAAAACTACCATATTGTTTTAAGATGATATCATTATATTAACTAGTAATGGGAGGTTGAATAATAGAGATCTTTCCCAACTCCTGCCACTAAAAGACTTTGAAATTTATACAACACAATATTTGAAATGAGACAATATAAAAACTACAGATCTGAACGTGAGTGATAACTGGCTCCCGATATAAAACTTTAAAATTCTCGCGATCGCGCTCACTAACATGATTTTTTTATTAAGCTAAATTGCCTGCTATCGGATGACTTCGTATTAACCACAAGAAAAAACTTCGAATTAATCACAAAAAAATATACAAGCGTGAGTTCATGAGAGTTAAATTGTTAAAATTCCAAGTGCTATTCATTCACGATTAGAAAATCAACCAATGAAAAACTAAACTGAGATAAAGAAAAGTAATTGGTAAAAGATTATTATTATTTATCTCATTATTATACAAGAATATAGCCACGTCCAGGCGAGAATCACACGTGACTCTCGTATTATTAAACACAACACTTGCACATCTCTTATAAAACAAAAAAAAACAATGACAATAACAAAACAACAACAGCGACAGCAATAAAAGGTTTATCAGAATCGCAAAGTGTTTTTTGATGGTAGACTTAAAGGGTGAAGCTTTTACTAATTTACATATAACTTATGAGGCGCAGCGATGCGCAACCTAATTTTTTCTGAAACGACGCCTAACTGTCCAGGCTTTTAAATTATATTAAATTCTCTGCCCAGCTGAGCCCAGCTAATAACTTTATGTCCATTTGAACTGACAAAATCCATTTTTTTTTGCACTTCCAATATAAAAACTAATATCAAAGCCATTTCCACAAATAATTTAAATTTAAATTTAACCAAAACATATCAATAAATACCTGAACTTGATGGTTGCATAATTAGATTTGATAATTTTTTTAAATACCTATCACAAATAGTATTTATTTGCGTAATTTTTTATTTTTTTTTTATAAATTTTTTAGGTTTTTTTCTCACAATATGTAATTTCAACACGTGACTATAAAAATACCTTTTAATATTTCACATTAGTTTTTTGCCTGCTGTGCTCTTTAAGCTGGCACTTTCAGTTTTCACGATACTTGAAATTTGTTTTTTCAATTTAATTAATTTAAAATATGACCTATATTTGCGATAAAATTTCGAATTCTATAAAAGTAACTTACTAACAGACATGTCGTCCCTATTGGTACATGTAAAAATTGCCGTATTTTTTACGTTTTTTCAAAAACAATTTTTACATGGAATATATAAAAAAACGTTAAAATTTTTCAAAAGGATGAATAAATTTATGATTTATGGTTTTTTTTAACGACTATATTCATAACTAAATCATGTTTGTCCCTAATATATGGGAAGTATGACTTAAAAATCCGGGATTTACAATAGATGGCGTATCTTTTGAGTTTTTAATTGTCCGGTTCAGAAGAAGATCACCCAGGCCAGCCAAAACAGTTTGAAGCTAAGTGACATTGAAATACGATCTTGTATGCCTGAAATGCTGCTTGAACGCTATAAAATAAAAACATTTTCTCACCGAATTACTACTTGCGATGAAAAATGGATCCATTACAATAACCCAAATAATCCAATAACTATATTTGTTTTTTTGTTTGGTCTGTATAAAATACATAACGCCATCCAAAATTACGGCCAAGGAAGAGCCTCGTCCAGGAAACGCCAATCCTCCTATACCTTCGTATAGGAAGCAGGAATTCCCGAACTCAGCTCCTAAGTTTTATGGTCTCCACCAAATTACAATACGTGTTTTGTTTGGTTCTCCACCATATATAAAATTAATTTAGGTTATAAAACCAAAGTCGATTGCATGTTGTTAATATACACTTTGAAGAACCATAACGCTGTACAGTTAGACGACGCCACACATTAACCAATGCGAGTGAAACGAAATTCCCCGAAGGCAGCGAAAAAAGGACAGCCTGATTGCCCTTAGCGACAAGACAATGACTCGCGAGTTCTTTCTCCACCCAGAGCTGAATTACGAATGAACTATATTTGGTTGTACAATGTTGGTCCAGCCTTTATAAGGTTTCTAATTTAATAGTGGCATTTTATCGGTATTGTCACAGTCGTAGTTTTAATCAAGTATAAAATCAATAAATTCTTTGTTTAATTAAAAAACTTAAGAATTTCGACTATGTTAAATCTGTAAAACATGCGTAGTTAGAGACAATTAGCAACAAATTTGGCCATAAAAACGAATCTGAAAATTGCAACTTTTAAAAAAAAATTCCCGTAATTTCCCGACAAACATTTTCCGAAAATTAAGAAAAAAATATTCCCGGGAATTCCCGGTAAATTTTTCCCGCGTAGGAACCCTAGGCCAGACATGAAACCGTAATATTCAACCGTAAATGTTCACATGTGGCAATATCTGTTAAAAACTATTTATAAATAGCTGGTTGGGAAGTTTTTCCTCACCCGTCGTATAGCCCAGACATTAACCCGTGTGATTACTAATGATTTCGATCGATACAAAACGCTCTCTCTGGGATACGCTTCACTTCAGAACAGAGTATTGGAAATTGGCTTGATTCGGTTTTGGTCTCAAAAGATGAGCTGTTATTTTGGATCGGAATCCATTTCTCAGAAAGTGATTCTGAGTCGATAGGAATACATTAAGTTGGTATTTAGACTAATATCTGTGCATCAGCACTAAAGTAATTCAGCCTTCGCAGTGATTTAGTTCTGGCATAAAGCCAGATTATAATTCAAGTAATTATTATAATTATTGAAATCTGTTTAATTTTGTTATAATGAATTCATTCAGTATTAATAAATGTGCAGGCTTAAATATTAAATAACAAATTTATGAACAACGTTATTAGTATGAATCCGCTTTGATACACTTCTGGTTAAGTAATTTAATCTCCACTTTGAAAATAAAATTTAATTTTTGTCTTTAATTAATTCGCGCCATTCATTTGTCTACATATTTGTATGCAGATGTAGCAAAGCGAGAAAAAAATTTAAATTGGTGTTGAAAATGTTGGTCATTAAAAGCAAATAACTGTTGCAATGTAAAAAATATAAAAAATAAAACAAATTAAACACGAATTGAAATGTATGGAAAAATTACGAGAAAAAAAAACATTGGATTATTAACAGCGATATTATCGGTATTTTATCTTATTTTTTCGCTGTTGTTTAACCATACAGGTATTGCAAATACGGCTAAAATGCTATTGGATTGTAAATTGAATTGCAAATGAATGTATATTATAAAATTATTGTATATTTTTTTGTTATTTTATTTTATTTGTTTGTAAAAATTTCACTGTAAATTATTGAATGAGAATATTACAATACAAAAGGAAAGACAGAAGAAAAAAATGGAAATATTTTTCATAACTATGGAATATTGTTTATTAAATGTAATCGATCGATAATGCATTACTGTGCAATACATTGTTAATGAGGTTTGTTTTTTGTTGTTGTAATGTTGTTGCTCTGCTCATTAAACAACAGTTGCTTTAATTACAAGCAATATTTGTGCGTTGTTTAAAACAACTGTATTGATGTTGTTTGCTTGTTATGTTTTCATAACTTTACATACATACATACACTCTCTCGTCCTCGTTCTGTGCCAGTATTTATGAATTATTTCGGTTCATTTTTATTTTTCGTTTTCCTTTTCCGTTACATTTGTTTTTTTTTACTCTCCATCTATTTATTATAGTTTTTACACCGGTTTATTTTACTGGAAAGTTGTGCGTACTTGTTTGGTTTGGTTCGGTTTGGCATGCCAATGTACTATATAAGTGTACCGGCATTTTGTTTCAGAAAAATATAAATAAAGAGTTGAAAAACTTACCTCTACATTTAGACCACTTTGGCTAGGAAAAACTTTCATTGCCGGATTTTCCTTTGGTGTATAACGATAAAATTCACGTCGTCCTTTGTACCATTTCACAGAATATAAAGTATCATTTTCCATATCGTAATTACATGTTAGCATTGCATTACTACCACGTTTTACAGCTTGTGGTATCGTTACCGAAACATCCTTGAGTGCCACAATGAAATCTGCAACACAAATACAAAAAGACAGAAAGAAACAAATGAGAAGCAGAACCAGCAGAAGATGAAGACAAAAAAAAAGTTGGCATGAAAGAGTTATAATAATGGTTGTTGCTGTTGGTATTTTTGTTTAACATTAAAACATAAAAATATGAGAGTAAAAACTAACTAACGAAAGACAAACAGGAAATATTGTTTAAAAAGTTATGTACATATATCTTTGAATGTATGTAAATGTGTATATACACCCATACGTATGTAATTATTATTATTACATGTGAGTGTGTGGTTGTATAAGTAATACATATGTTTTGTGTTAATAGTTGTACATATTAAATACTGTACAGTAATACTGATATTAAACTTTGTATTTTTACTGTAATAAGGATATGTAAATTATTTTCTTATACAAGTTCACATGTGTACAACTTTAATATGTTACAAATTATTTAACAGAAGTGTATCTAGAAATTTCATGCATTTTATATAACAATTTTTGTTGTTTTTTTTTTATACGAAAAGGAAAAAAAGTGCTCATTCGAGTTGGTAAAATTTCTAGAAAAGCATTAGGATCCGTTTTATGGAAATTAATTGAGATTCATTTTACAAAAGTTTAGCTGGAATTTAAAATAAGTTTTATTTTTGGGTCTGCAAGAAACAGTTTTAGTTAAATTATAAAACTAGGAAATAATTACATTTACAAGTAATTTAAATTTAATTCAACAAATTGTATATTCCAATAAATCATTAATATATATTTATGTATATATTCTAAAATTTATGTTCGTTTTAAATCAAATTTTAAGTTACAGAGTTCTCGTTAATCCCAACCAGATGTAAAATTTTAGATTTTTCAGAACAATTTTAATTATAAGTTTTTCATGGAATTTTCTAAAAGAGATAAGTATGTTTTTCATATAAACAAAAATGCTGGCAAGTAATACGAAGCACAGAGGGTTGAAATGTACCAAAAGTGGCGATTAATTCAAAAGCTGGACTTTATCTGTCACAGTCATGTTTGGTATTGGATTATAGTGCATAATTAATTCTACATTACTAACGGCTAAATTTAAAGTTGTGAGTAACTTAATTTATTGGCAGCGAGCGATCAAAGTCAAATAATTTTTAGAAAATTTTGCGAGCTGATATTTCGAGAGCTAATATTTTTTGTTAATTCTATTAAAAGTAGAAATATTAAAATTGAACCATCAACTTCAGGTATTTGAGAACACAAATAAATATTATTTGTTTAGATAAATGTTTTGCAAATATTTTTTACGTTTTTATTAAAAGTGCTTCATTATTGGGGTTTTTTCGATATATAGATTGAGTTTAAAAAAATTCAGGGCGAGATCGGGTAAATTCCATTAAATGCTCTTTCAGCTTATACCTATATCCAAAAAAATAGTGCGGGTTTATTGATGTATTTTAATTATTTAAGTTATAGTGATAATTTTTTTTTCATTTTTTTTTAAAGTTGTGTTTTTATGTATTTATGATTATTTATTACTAAAGAAATATAGTATTCTCTTTTGTGACTTTTTTGAACAAATTTGTAATTTTAAAAATTTAACTTTTTTTTTCTAAAATGATAAGTTTTTATGTGCTTGTAATAACTCATCAATAAAAACAAATATAATATTTTAAAACTACAGCTTCTATGAATTAATCGCTACTTTAGGTACCATTGAACCCACTGTGCGACGATAAAGAATATTCTATTTCATTTCTTAAAATACCCATTTACCCTTAAAATACCCATTTAGAACGACTACCTCTAAAATATCATTAGTCCAATACTCCCCTTAAAGTATACCCATCGAATTAATGATATCCGTTTGTTATTCTATTTCACCTTGCCCTCCCGAAATAGGACTTTTTTGTCATAAATATATTTCTTTTTACAAATTCTTCCTACTTTCGGAAATCACTTTGACGATCAACAATCTCTTACCAATGTTGGTATCCACAGAAAATTTAATTTCATTTATTCTTATTTACTTATTGAAAATTATTGTGCATATAACAATTTTTTTTCGCAATTTTCGAATTTTGTATCAAAAAAGCATCATATGCGGGAAGTTTTGCTTTACTTATTTAATTTGAAAAAAAAAAATTGGAGTTGAAACACACCGATTGATCACCAAATATAATCTTTGGTGATCAATCGGTGTGTTCCACCGGTTTCCATATCCGATAGATGGTTTGGCGATTTTAACATGGAAGATAAAGATCGCCCTGGCCAGCCAAAAAAATTTGAAGACCAAGAATTGTAGAATATTGTAAAACTCAACAAGAGCTTCCAAAATCATTTGGAGCTATTCTAGCAATAATTTAAAAATTAGCAGCAGGATTCATCCAAAAGCAGGGTATCATACAAATTGAAGCCAAGAGACCTTCAAAGACGATTTTTCATGACAGAAATGATTTACTAATTGCTATAAAAAGTGGATCCATTACGATACCCCAAACTGATTAAGAGATCGTATGTGAAGCCCTGCCAACCTTCCAAAGCCAGATATCCATGGATCTAAGGTAATGCTTTGCATTTGGTGGGACCAAAAGGGTCCGATCTGATATGAGCTGCTGAAATCTGACCAGAACATCACAGGGAACCTGTACCAAATGCAATTGAATAGTTTGAAGCGAGAATTGGCCGAAAAACGCCCAGAATATGCGGCCAGAAATGAAAACAAAATATTCCATCATGATATCGCTCGGCCACATGTTGCAATACCTGTTAAAAAGTATTTAGAATGAAGTTGTTGGGAAGTTTTGCCTCACCCACGTTAGGCAAACATATATTTGTTTACTGTAACCATATATATGGGTGATACAATCATGTGAATCGTAAATTAACCATACTATGGTTACCACAATCATGTAAATAGTTACTGCGACCATAATATTGTTAAAAAACTTATAAGACTATTTAAATGGTTACAGTAACCATGCCCAATTATATTTTTTCTCTGCGTGCAGTCCGACTATTATATGTTTCGATCGAATCAGAAATCTCGCTCTGGGATGTGTTTCACTTTGAAACATATATTGGCTTGATTCGTTCTTGTCCTCAATAGATCTTTTGGCTCGGAATCCATACGTTGCCAGAAATAAATACTTTGAATAAATTTATATTGTACAAACGCTTCAAAATGAAAGCTACACATTTTAAAAAACTTCACATTTTGAAGTCATACACCCAATAAAAGATGCGACCAAATTTCATGGCGTTCGTTCCATAATTGTTAAGAGGTCCCATATAAGAGCCATTTCCGAAAATCACTAACGAAAAGAAATTATTGAAATTTTAAAAGAAATTTGAGTCATGAATTTTGAGCAATGAACAAACTAGAGAAATAAATGTTATTTTTTCTAATTAAATGAAATGTAACTACTTGATAACAATTGATACCACAACCACTGTCGATATAAAGTTAACTAATATTTTGTATCGACATCGATTACCTAATATACTCAAGTTTTACACAAATTGTAATGTTCATTTTAAATAAATTGATTGAAATGTGTTGTTGTGGGAGATAATCTATATATATTTTATAAAACACTATTTTTAATTCATTTAATTTTTCCATGAAATATATAAATGCCTCATTTTGACTTTTTTTAATCAAATAGCAGCATAAAGTTTAGTAGTTTAGTTGGATTTTTAAAATAAAATTTATTTACACCACTTTAAAAATAAATATTTGAAATTGTACGTACTTAACAAGAGATCTATATTTAAGCAAATCTCCATAAGTTTTCCCTTTCAGTGACTACTCGTATTAATGTTTTGTTTAAGCAATATTAAATTCAATTTGCAAGCTGTTGTGAATTCTGTGTGTCTATTTGTTTTTATCTATTTATAGTTATTACCCTTATGTCCATTTTACATATTTACATAAGTTTTGATATTGAGTCTCTAAACTCTGGCTCCATTAGTAGTGAACATTTCTGTTCATGTCAGTTTTTTTTTTGTTTATTTTTTTTTGCGGTTCTGTATTATGTCATGTCTACAGCATGCATTTACATGCAATATTTTTCCCTTGTTCATGGAGTAGAAAAAAAGTAAAAATCATTTTAGAATATATTGTATATGTAAGTATATTTTATAGAATCTTTTTTTGTTTTGTTCGTACTGTTAACAAATCATAAAGTTTCCGTTTCCGTTAAACACACATATACTCTTATGTTTAGTGTATACTGGAATTTATGTTTAGAATGATGATAGAGAGATAGAGGACTATCTAACATTTAAGCATTATGCACACATATACATACATATATAAACACATACATTAAAATATAAACACATTTGAATAGGAGATAGAGAGAGGGAGTGGATGTGTGTGTTGAATAATAACAGACAACATTGTAGTTTGCATCCACATAGATACATACATATCCATATATGTAGATCCTCGTGTATGAAATATTAAAAAACAAGTCTGACACCATGTTTAGTGACATGTGCATATGGTGTTGCCTGGTATTTTGCTTTATGTATGTTGCTACCGCTGTTACTTCAACTTGCTGCCTTTGCATTGACATTATAATATTTACTTTATGCATAACAACAACTACTAGTTGCATGAATTTAACATTAAAACCAAATAAAAACTTATATAGAAATTGTATAGATATAGATATTATTATACTTAGTAAATAAAATAGTGGTGAGTGTAATGACTTAAGATTAAAATGGAACTTAAGTTTTAAATATTATCTCAGATTAAAGACAACTTTCTTAGGGGCTATAAATATTAGGTGGACGCTGTTTTTATTAAGTCAAAGTTTAAGATATTCCCGTTGCAACGTAGTTTTTTTTATATTAAAGCAGAATAAGCCATACACGAAATTATTTTATCCACATTACGAAATTTTTTCTAATGCTTAGTTTAATATAATTTTTCATTGTCAAATTTCTACTTGCTGATGAGTATGTATTTCTAAAAATTTTAATTTTATCATATTGGTCCCTGTTAACATGGACATTGTACTATCCCAACAATAAATATTTGGAAGCAGTTATATTTAGTTTCCTTACAGCTTCTCATAATATTTAGCTTGGAAATTGTTGAAAAATGCAGTAAAGTAAGGGAAATAATTATTGTGTGAAACTGTGTTAGAAACAATAAAAACGATGCTGCACCAAAATTTCTATTGCTTCCAAATCAATAGCGTTTTTTGTGGGTATGTTTTCTTGGACAAAAAATGTTGAATAATTTTAATTGAATTTTTAAAATTGTTTATTGTTTTGTTTATTTTAAATCATTCATACAAATTTAAATTGTTTGTATGTGAAAAACATATTGCAACATGTTCATATTTTCTATACGATTTTTTGAAAGATTTTCACAACAATTTCATTGATGTCCTTTTATATAGATTTTGACATACATTGTGTAAATTTCTTTTTTTGAACAAAAATAATGGTGTTGTTATTCAGATTTTTTATAAAGTTAAAACAAATTTTCAAAAATATAAAAAAGTGAAAAAGACAATTATTCTTTGTATAAAGGGTGATTCATTTATAGGTTTTTATTTTTAATTAAACACTTAAAATAGTATAGATATCGGAAACTTTTCCATTTTTGATTTTTGGTTTTTAAATGTTTTTTAAGGTATTTATAGACGGCAATACTGAGTATTAACACTTTTCAAATTTAAAATATTATTGAAGTCATTCGGTATTTCAAAAAATCGTTTCGAAAAAACATATCTTGTTTACACGATAGTATTACAAATATTTGATTTCTTTGTTGATTCATATTTTTCTGCAAAGTTTATTTTTATTTTATATTTTCTTGACATTTTTATTTCCCTTATTTGTATTTATAAATACATACCCGATACATTTGAAAATAAAAAGTTTTTGAATTGTTTTAAACAAATTTTCAATACCGACCGTAAATCAAAAAAATCATTTGTATTTTTTGAAAATCTAATACAAATTTTGTTTAGACGATGAAATTGTATTATGATACTTGAGTTTTTGACAAATATTAATACTCAGTATTGCCGTCTATAAATACCTTTAAAAATATAAAAAAATCAATGCAATTGAAATGAGAAATATAGATACATATGTTTTGGAGCTGGTGGATAGCACGACCTGTCGTCCTAAAAACTTTTATTTCTAAATCTAATTTTTATGTGAAAAAAAAAGATTTTAAAATTAAAATTTATAGATTTTTTATACGATTTAATTTCTTGGACGCTTACATGCAGAATCAACCAGGTACAATTATTAGGGAGAGTTTACCCCTACAACGTCAAACTCTGCATATTATCACTTTATGTTTTCATTTGATTTGTGCGCGTTTTTAGAATTTTTTTGCGTTAAACTTTAATTTTTCACATTTTTATTTCGTAAAATTATTTTTTTTTTCAGAAGTAAACTTTTCAAATTAATTTTTTTCAACAAAACTGGAATTAATTTTATTTTTTCAGACATTTTATTTTGATATTTTAAATTTTCTTTTGTTTGACATTTTAGGGAAATTATAATTGAGAACATACTTTCTAATAATTGTACCTTTTTGATTCTGCCATGGGACATTTACATGTTAACTATTTTGAAATTTATTAGAAATAAGACGATATATTTTAAAAGCAATATTTGCAAAAAAAAAAGGTAAAAACTAAAATTTCAAAATTTAAATTTAAAAATCTTTCAAGCCATAAAAAATAAATAAATTTTTAGAATTAAATATTACAGAAAATTGTAAAACAAGTTTGAATAAGTAAGAGTTTTTTATTCGGCTATACCGAATCTTGTATACCCACCAACAATATGTGACAATTCTCAATCATGACCGATCCTCACAAAAGTTGGTTGGTTCATATAAAACTTGTTTATATCTAATTTCGTGAATGCTGAGGGGTACCTTGTATGGGTACCACGGACAAATGTTGCCGAATTTTCGTCATACTTTACAATATAATTTCAAAGTACTTAGAACTAATTTGCTCAACATTTTATCAAGATTGCCGCGTAATCAGCATATTTATGAATGCTCAAACAGTATTCCCAGTTGACATTTGTATGGAGCAGGCGCGGATCCAGAGGGAGTGAAATAGGAAATTTCCACCCCAAAACCCAAATTTGTTCATATAAAAAAGGAACAAAAAGAAAAATGTAGAACAAATTTTAATTTTAACAACATACCCACCTCCCACCCCCTTAAATTGTTGACCTGGATCCGCGCCTGGTATGGAGGCTAGGTGAAATCATGGACCGATATTGCCCATTTTCCATACCAAACAATCTTATCAACAGAGAGTATTTGTGGGAAATGACAGACTGCTGGCTCTTTTCGTTTGGGACCTATCGTGTTTTAAACAGACAGACGGATACTGCTAAATAGTCTTAGAATTTTATGTGGACCCAGAATATACATATAATAATGTGAGTCTGGGACAAATATTTTGAAACGGAATGACAAAATCAATATAACCCCTATCTTTTTTGATGGCGGGTAAAATATTATCAATCTTTTTTTAAGTTGTCTCACATATTGGTTAATAAGACTGGTTTTACCCTACCGATTTGGCCTATTTTTAATTACAAACATTTCTGATCCACAAAAACTATTTAATTTCATCCACCTAAATTCTTCTCAGTAGGCTTATGGTGCCTTCAATAGATAGATATACGGGTGGACTTAAGGTCAGTCGGACAGACGGACGGATGGACATAGCTAGATCGCCTTAGAATTTTATAAGGTCCCATAATATATACATGTACTGTTGTGAGACTGTGATGTATATTTTGTGTTACAAACGGATTAACCAAACCAACATATCAAACTTTTAAATGTATTGAAATTGAAATGCATTAATTTGTAGCCATCTTCATTAACAGAAATATAAATTTAATAATGAAATCGCGAATAATATGTAGTATTTTCATTCCATTATTTTGCAGCTTATTTTGTAAAGTTTTTGCAGCGTAGTTGAGCAATTCTCTGATTGCTTAGGTTAGCTCACTAGGAAATCTTTTCCAAATTTTTAGATAAACTAGAAATTCCTTATGAACGACTTACGATAAGCTCTATGAGAATTGGTAAGCCCTTGCACAAAATACTAATGTAACCCCCCCCAAAACCGAAAAGTTTTCCTATACAAAATTTAGAAAAAAATGTTTCCCCCAAATGGTCGGATATATACAAGTTTGACATACCTTTTCTAATTTCCACAATGTTTATTTGCTACCTCATTTTTGTAATCATTATAGATATTGAAAACGATTTAATGATGTCAGCGTGCATATTGAAATCAACTTTCCGAAGTTCTTAAAATTTAATCTCAATCGGGTATGGTCTAGGAAATTTAAATACTGAAAATTGATACTCATATCTTTCAGACAGACATTTAAAAAATCATCGAAATCGGTTGATAAATGATCAAGATAAATGCTATTAAATGTATTAATATGAAGTGAGTACAAGATTCGGCACAGCTGTATTTATTATGTTTTTATTTATTGCCATGCCTTCTAAAACAGCTTTAAATATTTTTCAAATGCTATTTTATTAAAGATTTTATTTTCACAAAATAAAATTTATTGTATTTTTTTATTTATTCCGTTTTTATTTTGGAAAATTTAGTAGATACATACTGCATGTTTGTGTTCTTCCTTATTTTATTTATAATTTGTAATTCTAAACATTTATCAACAACTAATTAAAAAGACACATTAAACTAAAACTTTTCTTTTGGCTAGAATAACAAATTTTCTTTCTTTCGTTACATTTTGCTACAACCACATAAAACTTTGTTTTTGTCGTAATATGTACAAAAACTGTTTGTTGTTGTCGTTGCTGTTATTACCAAAACAAAGTATCATGTGTATGTATTTATTGGGAGGAAATAAAAAACAACGAAGAGAGAGAAGAAAAGGAAAAATGTTGTGTTTGTGTTTATAGTTTTCATTACTTTCAGTGTGCAGGAGTGCTTTTCGTTTCGTTTTTCCAGTTTTATAATGGTTTAGTTGGTCTTTTGGTGATGACAGTTTTTATATGTTTGCTGTTGAACAAAGAACAACAACAAGAAAAAAAGTTATATATTACACAGAAAAAGCACAAAATTTAAAAAAAGATGCAGGAACGATTTTAGAAAATACATTTTGTAATACATACACCACAAGAGTTTATTTCTATTTTATTTTTTTTTTACTTTTTTTGACACAAAAACATTCAATCCTTTTTAAATCACTAAACTGTTCATGATTGCAAATGTTTTTAGTTTGTATAGATTTTTTTCTTTTATTTGGTCAATTCCACCATTTTGTTGCCATTTAACAAAAAAAAAAAAATAAAAATAACTGTTAAAAGGACAAATATAGTCCTTTTTGAATAAACTTAGAATATCGAAAGCTCTCTATGGCCTGTATAGAGAATACAGAAAATATACAGCCTTTTTAAAACAATATTTAGATAAAGTTTATCAGTTTGTTTTGCAACATTTTCTGCATAAAAGAAATGTTAGTTTAGTTGTTTTCTAAATCTCCGTTTTCCTTTGCCACCAGCATTTTTTCTGTAGTTTTTGGATTTTATTTTTTGGTTTGGTTTTCTTGCTGGTAATGTAAATATAAATTTTGCTCTCTCTAGTTTTAGTTGTAACCACTGGCTATCATTTGCAGTTAACCTTCACCTGAACATATCAATTTATAACTTTTTTTACTGTTGGTTTCTGTCTAAACTTTACAGTTATTTATTATTGGTTATCAGTTGTACTTTTCATTTTTTTTTAGTTTTTTAGTTGGTTTTGTTGGTTTTGCAGGTGGAAAATACTAAAAATTATAGTTTTTAGATTCAGCTTAAACTAGTTTTTGGAAATGTTTTTCTAAGGTAAGAAATTCAAACTAAAGTGTAATTATTTAAATATAAAATTTAAATTTTACATTATTTATTAAATAAAAGATAATTTAAATTATTTATTTATTATTTACAAAAAAATTATTGCTTAAACACTTACATACATATATTGTTAATAACAAAATTTAATAATTCAAAAAAAAAATGGTTTCAAGTTTGTAAATAAATATTTATGAAATAATAAATATGTACAACAAATATACCCTGGGCAACTGTGTTGACGAATTTCAAGTAATAAAAACGAAACAGCGGATATTAAAATCTCATTTTATGTATATTTTTTGTTAAAGCCATTTCCCTGGCACAGTTTTTATGCCATTGGAAAGTATGCAAGTAACCAACAAAACAACAAAAAAGAAACGCACAGAAAAAATACATACACATACATACATAATAGTATTTTAATGTAAAAAGTTTAATTTAAAACTGTACAAACACATCTTAAATGACAGTCGATCTTAATTAATCTCGTTCACCCAACGTGGTAGACCTCCCTTATGGCCACCAATAACAATGAAATTTCAAATTAAACTACATACATAGAACAAAAACAAAACTTATCAAAAAATATAAAATGCTGTAATAAAAATTTAAATAAACGAAACTATTTACTACATGTTACATGTTTATGTCAATAACACTGTAAAATAAAATAAAAACAAAAAAATTAAATAATACAGAACTATTGGAGCTCTATTTTTTAGATTATCTCTACAACCTACAAATGAATAATACAGATATGTACTCATACTTGCATACTTCATATGCATTAGACTGGTACAAAGTTTGCAGAAATATTGAAATCATGGTTTTCATGAGACTGTTCAAATATTTTGTATATAATTTCTTGGGGTATATGTCAATTCATTGAATTCATTCCTTTTAAATTGATTTTTCCTTTTCGATGCCACAGATATACGAAGCGCTAATGTACTGTTACGAATTTGCATTAGCGATTTGAATTTAACGCTCTGTAACGTCTGCTTGCATCATTAATCATATGTGCTATACGTCCATCAGTAGAAGCTTCTACTTATCAACAATGTTGATAGCACGTTGTTATTAGCATTGTTTATATATGGCAACACTAAATGATTAAGCTGCTAACATTAACATTGAAGCTGCTAAAAGCTCTAGAATTCGAACATTCTAGTTTTTTTCGTTAAGATCATTCATGAAGCTACTGAAAGGAAGATGGCGCTGTATATAAATAGTGTCAGAGGTTGCAGTCGGTAGTCAGTTTATCATCGACATTGTTAGAATTAATATCAACTGCATTCTTGTACATTATAAAGTGTGTAAATTAATTATGTGCATTCCTTATAAACGTGTATTTGTATAGAAACAGTTAGTGACTATTTAAATTGTTGTTGTGTTAATTTGAATAAAAAAAGAGTTGTTACAATTTTAAACTACTACACTGTTTTTTATTTGCAATAAAAAGTATCCGGTTTATTTAAAGGAAATAAACCACCGTTTTTAAAAGGTAAAAACGTAACAATACATTATTTAGAAATAGTTTAACAAAATTCTCAGAAATGTTTAATTAATGTTCTGAAATTGCAGTTAAAATAACTATTTCTTTTTATACCCTACACCACCATAGTGGGGAGGGTATTATGTGTTTATGCTGATGTTTGTAACGCCCAAAAATATTAGTTTAACACCCACCTTAAAGTATACCGATCGACTTAGAATCACTTTCACGATGTCCGTCCGTCCGTCTGGTCGGCTGGCTGGCTGTCCATGTAAACCTTGTGTGCAGAGTACAGGTCGCAATTTTGAAGATATTTCGATCAAATTTGGTACATATTATTTTTTCAGCCCAAGAACCAAGCCTATTGGAACTGGCTGAAATCGGTCTATTATTTCACCTAGCCCCCATACAAATGTGCTTCCGAAATTGGACTTTATCGGTTATAAATGTTTAATTTATAAATGTATCTCCACAAATTACGCTCCAAATAAGTTTTGTATATACAAAATTCATGTCACCAAATTTTGTTACGATCGGTCCATAATTAGTCATAGATCCCATATAGACCCGCTTCCGAAAATCACTTTAACGTGCATAAATCGCTTAAAAATGTTGGTATACTCACAAAATTCAACATAGTAAACTTTCATATAGACACAAATCACATGACCTAATTTCATGGTGATCGGTCCATAATTGGTCATAGCCCCCATATAAGGCCCACTTCAGAAAATCACTCAAAAATATAAATTATTGAAATTTTAAAAGAAAACTGTTTTTGCTGTTTTACTTAGTGTAGGGTATTATATGGTCGGGCTTGACCGACCATACTTTCTTACTTGTTTAAAGATGGAAATGAATGTTATTCAAGTTATACCAAAATATAAAAAATCGAATCTAAAAAATTCCCAAAAAAGTAACAAAACGAAAAAAAATTAATTTTTGAAACTATAATTTTCTCAATTCTATAATATTTGTTATACATGTTTTCCAGGGCCAGAATTGTTTGTCAGTTTTATGATTTTTAATTTCATATTAAAGATAATGAATTATTAGAATAGGATATAGCATACAAATGGTCCTTAGTCTTGGGATATTTCGAAAAAGCCATCTTCGATTTTTCAAAGATTTTATTTAAATCGCTCGATTAAAAACATATATAGAATTTAAAATGGGATCATGGGGATAATTGTCGCGATAATTGAAATATAAGGATATATGTATATTTACGTTTTTTTGTATATCCGAAATGATGTTTAAACGCTGTAATAGAAAATCATTTTTGCACGCAATCATTATCCATAACGATAACCCGAAGCGTAAGAAATCGTAAGGGAAGCCCGTCCAACCAGTCAAATCGACACCAAAGCCATATTTTCATAGCGCTAAGGTAAAGCTCTATATGGTGGGAGCAAAAGAGATCTATTACGGGAGCAAAAGAGATCTATTACGGGAGCAAAAGAGATCTATTACGCAGCTGATTCGTTTGCAATACCTGTTAAAAACTATTTAGAATGAAGTGGTTGGGGAGTTTTGCCTCACCCGCATTATAGTCCAGACCGTGCCCCGTTGGTCAACTATTTGTTTCAATCGATGCAGAACTCTCTTTCTGGGATACGCTTCACTTAAGAACAGAGTATCCGAAATTGGCTTGATTCGTTCTGGGCCTCAAAAGATGAGCAGTTCTTTCGGTTCGGAATCCATATGTTGCCAGAAATCACTAATTACAAAGATATGTTTAAAAGCATTTGAGAAGATTTTGGAATATTCTTCGGAATATTGGGAATTTTTCACTAAACATTCAATATCTCGAGCTCCTTTCATAATACCACTCTGAATTTTGAATGTGCTATTAATCATACAATGACTTAAGACGGGGAATATCTTTACAAAATGGAAGATTATTTTTTTAAAATTTCTTTGATCAAAAATGTAATTTAATGAAAATGACTGTGTAATTTGCTAAATATGATCGAATTACATAAATTGCTATTCTACATACATACTTCTAAAATAGAACCGAGAGCACAAACTAAATTTATGGGCCACTCTAATATACATACATATATCCATACATACTACATATAACATACATTTATGCAACAATATTCCATTTGGGTTCTGTTGGCTGTTAGTAGTTGTTGCAAACAGTATAAATACATTGTATGTTCAATGTTCGTATAAAAACGCTACTACTACTACTGCTGCTGCTCTACACTCTCACAGCTACATTTATACAATTTCATTTAAAATGAAATCAAATTGTATGTGAATACAAACACAGATACAGATACACACACACACTCATGCACGTACTCATGTGTTTATATATGTGTATTTTTTATGATTTTCATGTATTTTTTTGTTTATTTTTTTCATTTCTTTATTTTTGTTAAATTTTCATTTAAATGTATGGAGTATGATGGCTGTATGTATGCTTGTCTGTATATGTCAGTTAATATGTGTGGATGTGTATGGGTGTGTGTTTGTTTGGTTATTATGTGAATATTTGATTTTCAGTTTATTTTTGTTAAGAGTTACAAACTTATTTGTTGTGCTTCTTCATACATATGGCGCCATGTGGTTGTTTTTGTTGTTATTGCTTTTATTGGCATTGTTGTTGTCGTTTGCAAGTAGCTTTGGCTACTATTATTTTTTTTTTATTTTTATTTCATGCTAAAAAAACTTTATTTTTTATTTGTTGTTTGTGTCTGTTTATAAACATGTCATTGGTGTATTGGTCAAAGGTTTTGTTTCACAAAAAAGTTAAATTTAAACAAAGTTTTTTTTTTTTATTTTGTTTTGATTATTGTGAACATATTATGAAGTGAAAATTCTGTGCTGAAAATTGAGTGAAAATTATATATGTATATAGGAGGAATTTTGTTAAGAGTCCTAAATGATGTTGAATTTATGATGCCGTTTGTTACTCATAGTTATAGTTTAGAGTTTTCATAGTTCACAATACTAAAAAAAGTTATAGTTTTTTTTATATAAATAAATAAACAAAGCATTGAACCTTCGCCATAGCTAGATCTACTATCAGAAAGTCTTTTTAGATTACAACATATTAGTGAATAGCACGATAAATTTACCGGCTTTCTCATTATTTGTTAAATATCAATATTAAATGTTTCTCCCACAAAAAGTCTAATATGTCATAATCAAAACAATTAAAGTAGGTTATAATAATACTTTTATTAGGCTATAACCATGTGAAAGAAGAGAATAAATTACCTCAAATTCTTAATTCAAAATTTCTATTAGTCCAAATTAATAAAAGTACAACTTTGTTGTAGGAACGCTCAACTAAGGGAGATAAGTCAATGTAAGTGCGAAAACCATTTACAATAAATTTCGCATATACAATGATATATGAGGGGTATAGAAACAAATTATGCAATCTCAGTTTTGTTCGGCGACTTATCTAAAATTCAATCCATATTTTAATATGTCAATATCAAATCCGCGTTTAATGTTCAAACACTACCGATTGAAGCCGTCGCACAGTGGCGTATGTTGAACATGTGAGGTTGCAAACATTTTATGTGCCCCTAAAAAATATTGAATAAACCTCTTTTACAGGAAATTTTCCAGCGATTTTTGGTTCAAAAAAACAAACCATTTTTATGTAATTTGGTCCGCTTTCAGATACAGTATCTCGACAACTAGGTAAAGGATCATCATTCTTTTTGATTGTTGATATATATATTTACTAGGAAAACAATAACAAAAAATTGTACTGTTTGCTTTGTGTTTGTCCAGATCAATCGATATTTACCAACTATCCATTTTATCAATATTTCTTAACTTTGATGGAAAATAAAAAAACTATAAATTTATATATTTGCCATATTTTCAAAATAATTTCTTTGATTATTCCTTTACCTATGGAAAAAATTCCCCATTTTTAGCTACAGGTAAAATTTTGAAGAAATTCATGGTTCCAATAATGTTTTGCATGTATTTCTGGGCAATTTATGCATATAACCGTGAAAATATTTTACAAAAAATTTAAAAAAAATTAAAAATAAAAAAAAATTTTAATCTTTTCTGGAATAATTATAAAAACAACTTTAAAAAGAAACGTAAAAAATCAAAAATTTTAAAAAAATATTTTAGTTTACTTTCCATAAAATTTATTTTTCCACAAATTTCAACTTTGCTAACCCATAAGTTTGCACCTATAATAGGCGTAGAACCCATGTCAAACATTCATTTCAATTATCAATTATCTGATCAATTATCCATAATATGCCTTTAAATTTTTTTTATCTCATTTGGTTCAAAAGTTATGCAACACTGTGCGTCGCTTCTATACCCCTCAAACATACAAAGAAAAACAAGTAAGAAAGTATGGTCGGTCAATATAATACCCTAAACTAAGTAAAAGAGCAAAAACATTTTTCTTTTAAAATTTCAATAATTTAAATTTTTGAGTGATTTTCGGAAGTGGGCCTTTATGGGAGCTATGACCAATTATGAACCAATCGCAATGAAATTGGGTCGTGTGATTTATGTCTATATTAAAGTTAACTATGTTTAATTTTGTGTGTATACCAAAATTTTTTATCGATTTATGCACGTTAAAGTGATTTTCGGAAGCGCGTCTATATGGGAGCTATGGCTAATTATAGACCGATCGTAACAAACTTTGGTGACATGAATTTTGTATATATAAAACTTATTTGGAGCGGAATTTGTGGAGACACATTTATAAATTAAACATTTATGACCGATAAAGTCCAATTTCGGAAGGACATTTGTATGGGTTCTAGGTGCAATAATGGACCGATTTCAGCCAGTTTCAATAGGCTTGGTCCTTGGGCCGAAAAAATAACATGTACCAAACTTGCTCGAAATATCTTTAAAATTGCGACCTGTACTCTGCACACAAGGTTTACATGGACAGTCAGCCAGCCGACCAGCCAGACGGACGGACGGACATCGTTTAATCGACTCAGAAAGTTATTCTAAGTCGATCGGTATACTTTAAGGCGGGTGTTAGACTAATATTTTTGGACGTTACAAACATCTGCATTATACCCTCCCCACTATGGTGGTGTAGGGTATAAATATAGTTGTGTATGTTTTCTGTAACCATTTGTACATTTTTACAAGTTTTTTAACAACTTATTGGATGTTATGGTCACCATAAATATTTATATGATTTTGGTAATCATATGTTCAATTTACATGAGTGTAGCAATCGAGGTAGCAATCATTATATGATTGTAGAAATCATTATATGATTGTAGTAATCATATATATGATTGTAGTAATCATATATATGATTGTAGCAATCATTATATGATTGTAGCAATCATATATATGATTGTAGCAATCATATATATGATTGTAGCAATCATATATATGATTGTAGCAATCATATATATGATTGTAGCAATCATTATATGATTGTAGCAATCATTATATGATTGTAGCAATCATTATATGATTGTAGCAATGATACATATGATTGTAGCAATCATACATATGATTGTAGCAATCATACATATGATTGTAGCAATCATTATATGATTGTAGCAATCATTATATGATTGAAGCAATCATTATATGATTGTAGCAATCATTATATGATTGTAGCAATCATTATATGATTGTAGCAATCATTATATGATTGTAGCAATGATACATATGATTGTAGCAATGATACATATGATTGTAGCAATCATACATATGATTGTAGCAATCGTTATATGATTGTAGCAATTATTATATGATTATAGCAATTATTATATGATTATAGCAATCACTATATGATTGTAGCAATCATTATATGATTGTAGCAATTACTATATGATTGTGGTAATCATATATATGATTGTGGTAATCATATATGTGATTGTGGTAATTATATATATGATTGTAGCAATCATTGTAGCAATCATATATGATTGTGGCAATCATATATATGTTTATGGCAATCATATATTGTAGCAATTATGTGTATGATTGTGGCAATCATATATATGATTGTAGCAATTATGTATATGATTGTAACAATTTATATATGACTGTAGCAATTATATACATGATTAAAGTAAATAAGCATAGGTTTGTGACAACCATTTTGATAATGCTGATTTACCACATTATGATGTTCTCGGTTTGTGGATATTATGCTATAATGATACATCATGTCTTAATCTTAACTTTAAAATACTATGGTGCCGCAATCATATAAATAATTATAGTGATTATAATTATTGTTAAACAAGTGTTAAACATTTTGTAATGGTTACAGTTTTTCTCTTGCTTAATGTATATGTAAACATGAGGTCTCTCTCGGTAGACTTTAATTAGTTCAGTCATTTTAGAATTTTGATCTTTTAAACATTTTAATGTTTCCTTTATTAGTTTAATAATTTATAATTACGGTGTAATAAAATGTCAACAAATTTTGATTAATTCATTTGAAAATAATATTAAAATAAATCAATCTTATCTCGCACAATTCTGTTTAATGCTGATTTTGTGCAGCTAATCTTAAGGTTAAACTTTTGGGGAAAACAGAAAAATATTTATTAAAAAGTTTTGAATTTCTTATTTCTAAAAATATGCATATTCCAGCCACTTATTAACCTGTCTAGACGAAAGCCATACATTTCCATATGTTAGCAGCAGATACGTTCATATCAACCGCAAAATTATACCGAGACCTTAAATACAAGGTCAAATGTGTTCATTTTGATACATGAACCTCATGGCACATTGAGTTTGTTTAAGATTTTATAAACAAAAATGACTTAAGCATTTTCATTTAATATCTAAATATTACAAATAATGCAAAGCAATAAATGTAAGATTTTATCAACCGCAAAATTATTTTGCAGATACTTTGGCCATTTCTTGGTGTCTATTATTTGGTTTATCATTTCTTTATTCATTGCTTTTAATTTTGTTTTATTTGTCTGTGCTGTCTACAAAGTTAGTTAGTTGGTTTGGTTGTTTTGCCATCGAATTTCTTTAAATCAAAATCTTAAGGGTATTTATTGTTTATAATTATCTTAGAATGGCTTTAGGCCAAGATATTTTCATTACAATTTACAATATTAGCATTAAATTAAGATTAATGAATAAATTTGAACTTAAAATATACAATAATACACATAAATACATTTAATTTACGATTAAGAGAGAAACATTGAATTAAAAACCAATTCAATGTTGTAAATTGTAGATTCTTATAATAGGTTAATTCATTATATGATTGGTGAATTCTAAATCAATTTAATTAATCATGTTTATACAATAATGCTTCGGTTGTAGAAGTCATAGGTTAAGTTATTACAGAATAAATAGTAGGGTGAAGCCAAAATAAAGTTTTCGAAATTTTTGTATTAAAAAATTCAAGTGCAAGTATTTATGGAAAAAAGTATTTATTTTGAACGTATTATTGAAATTAATATATTTGCATACACATGGCTTACACAAATCAACATGATTGAGCTAATCATGAACTTATTTTCACATTAAATTCAAAATTACATTATTCTAAATAAATGTGTATCAATGCAAGTATATTTCCTTTGAAATAAGAACCCATGTACATATAAAATAAATTGAAAATCAAATACTCATTTCAGTTATTTGTCAATCAAAATAAATGGTTTTCGTATTATTGCATATTTGCGTATCATTTCATAAACCTTTCCCTGCCGGATTGATGATAGTTCTTCGTGACCTCCATTAAGTATCCTAACACGTTTTTCTATTTTAACAACGTAAGAAATATCACTTTACTGCTACGAAAATAAGCATGATTTGCATACGTAAGACATAAGACATGGGTAAAAGAAAACCCATTATCAACAATCGTATGAATTGTTTGCAGAGCAAAACGAAATGTCGCAGCAAGACTAAAAACTAACTGCGATAAACAATTGTCACACTGGAAAAAAAATTTACTTCTATATAAAAAAGTTTTTGTTACAAACACCATTCTTTTTTATTTTGGCAAAGAACAACTTGACACCACAGCGAAAGGTGAAGTTGGAAAATATTATTTTCACATTTTTAACGTTGACACATACAGTCATCAGTGAAAGAATGTCACGTGTTGATGAGGCGGTTTTGGCAAGAGGTTACTACACTAACATTTAACGATTTTTCTTGTGTGTATAGTTGTTTCTGGTCCAACAATCCCTCTCTGGTGGGAGCTAAAACAATCAAACTTACATTTTATATGAGGGCATGCATAAAGTTGTCGCAAGTTTTAACTTTAACGTTTTTACGTTTTTTTTTTGTTTGTTTTTTGTAGGTAGATGTTACAAAATAATAACAGCAACAATAGCAAACACCAGCAGCAACATATGCAGATAAATGTTAAAACGATATAAATTCCCACTTAAAATAAAGTAAATTCCCTTCTCAAGTGTATACAGCTAGAGGAGGGAAGCAACTGAGAGGGAGGAGGAATAAAAATTACGAGACAAAAACATTGCTAGTGATAGCTTTAGTCGGAAAAGGAAGTTCAATTGTCAAGGTGTACGAGTGTGAAGCAAAAGTGCAACAACACTTTACAGAAAAAACAATTGATATTGTTTTTATAATCCGGTCTATAGTAGAAATTTATGTGTGTGGTTTTTGTGTCTTAAAATGTATGCAGCATATTTTTTTTGGAATGATAGAATAATGAGACCAGCTAGTTAGTAGCAACTTTTTCGATTTAGCAGTATATACTACACAGCGATTCGTTTTCATATTGTGATTGGACAAAAATGTTAGTAGTTATCAAAATTTAAATATCGGGACAATATACATATTCTTTTATTAAGAAAATGTGTATTCTTGAGTATACTTGTTATGATTGATCAATGTTACTTATACGCTTCCATGCTTTATGTAAAAACACAAATTGTAACAGATAAAAAGACATTTTTGAAAAATATTTGTACACAGAGAATACAGATTCGTGATAGCAACCGAATTTGTTGCCAATCGAATGATTCTACCTTAGTAACCGAATTTTACAGTTGTGGCTACAATATTTTAAATGGGGTAACAAAATTTGGGTTGTTTCAACCGAAATTCTTCTTTATCAGCTAACTATCTGTTGATATAACCGAAACATTCTATGTGTGCATCCGAATCATTCGATTGGCAACAAATTCGGTTGCTACTACGAATCTGATTTATCTGTGTAAGAACATGTTTTGTTCAGTGAGTTCTATAATAAATATAAGAAAACATTAAAAAATGCTAAAAATTTAATTTTCAACTTTTTAACTCAAAGTTCAAGTTTTTAAATTTTTTATTAAAATCTGACTGGAACTCTTTATTTAGTTATACTGCCACTTTTCAAACTAAAATCATTTTAACAGTTATTATAAATTTAGTTTATTTTCAGTAAATTATTCGAATAATATTTTATTCGTTATTCGTTCGAATAGACAGGAAATTAAAAAAAAAAAATTTCGAATAAAATTAACCCGCCAATGGTGGCATGTATGTCTGCGAGACCGGGTGTGTTAAATTAATCAAATAACTTTATTCTCCGTTATTTTATCTAAAAAAATTTGTGAATTTTATTATTAATTAAAAAGAGAACTATCAGTGATTGATCAAATTAAAATTTACATCACCATTGGCGGTTTAAATCCGAATAATTGACAAACCCTGGTTATTATACGAGTGTATGTCCGTGAATTATGGAATTTTCCGGCTCTTAACTGAAATGGCAACACTGCTGCTGTCAACAGTCATCTGTAAGTTGACAGCTGTCAATTGATAGCAGGCTACCTCGCACAGTGCTTTGTTCAATGGACAAAAATCAAAAATAAGAACATGACATTGATGTTAATGAAATTACTATTTTTGAATACCTAACTAAATAACTCAATCGTGTAATAAAGATTTTTTTTATAAATATCTCTTTTTGTCGTCACTAGAGGTCGCTAAAGTTAGTACATTTTTAACATAAATTTTATTGAGAAAAATATATTTTTTTAAGGTTAACTAAAATAATTGTTAAAAAATCGTTTTTAAAGATATCAACTTACTATTGGCTGCAAATGAAAGAATATGAATGTGAAATTAAGGGACATTGCCGTTTTTATTCAAAAAAGGTTAAATGTTTAATCTGCGCAATTTTTAATAATTAACTTTTTTTTTATTGTAAGCCTGAAATTCCAAAACTTTGTTGGAATATTAGTAAAATACGTGTTAATCGATTTTTATTATGTTGTACCTTAGAATAGCTTTAGGTGTTATATTTAAGAAAATGTAATCATTGGTTGTCCTTTCGTATGAAAACTATTAAAATTTAGTTTTTGGTTAAATGTCTAAATTCACATTTTGGAAATTTTCAATTTGATGATTTGGGAAAATAGCTTAAGATTTTTTGTTTTTTATAAAATAATACCGTTTTTTTCTTTTTAATAACTAAGAAATATTGCATCATTTGATAATAGTAGTTTTATGACATAAAGTGTATTAATAGTTCTTTATTTGGTTTCTGAAGTTGTAAATTTTTTTAGGTGAAATCCAAAAAAATACAATAGTTTGATTTAATTTTGCAAAAAAAACATGTTAATCAATTTTGATTTTTCTTTAATTTTATCTAATGCCTATCTCTTATTTATTATAATGTGAAATCATTATTTGTCCGTTTTGACTAGAACTTTAAAAAAAAATTGTTTTTGGTGGCACCCATAAATAATACATTTTTACAGTAAATGTAAGTAACTCAATCATTTTATATAACCTTAGGTTGAGATAGTAATATGAGCTTCTGCTGATATTATGAGCACATAAAGTATAATCCAGCATCCAGTTTCTAATATTACAGCTGAACTATCATCTATGAACATTTCAAAATGTCCGTCCATCCGTCCTTCCGAATTTAGAAATTCGATACAAAACGGGAGCATATTTCAATAGCCTAATTTTAAATAAATTGTGTACTTATTTATACAAGTTTGTAGGGAATAATGTTAATTTGTTTAACTTGGTACAAATTTTGAAATAATTAGATGATTTTAAAATCATTTGTAGTTTTTTTAAAAAAAGGATATATAGCAGCTATGTAAATCCTTGCTAGAATTGAAATGATAATAACTAAATTAAAGCTTGGTTCCAAAATAGTAAACGATTTTTACGAATTTGTAAAAAAAAAAATAAGATGTTATACAGGATATTGAGATCTTGATGTATCGGAATTATGAATATCCTTCCGATGACATTTTCATAATTTTACATCTAATATTATAAGAGAACAATAATTTCTGAAAATTAATGATTTTATTTAGGTTTCTAAGTTTTTTAAGGAAAACGATATATGGCAGCCACCCGTATCCTTGCTGTGATTGTAATAAAAATTTTCAAAAACATCAATAACTTTATTAAAATGAGTATAACCAAATTTTAAAATTTTAGGAGTATAACTGTAAATTTTATTCAAAATTATATGTTCAGGATATATGGGAGGTACCCGTATCCTTGCATGGATTTTTTTAAAAATTATATTTTTTCTTAATCTTACCAAAAGGTAATATCCTACTAATTTTTATTCGTCTGCGATAACTCCTTCTATTTTTGTCCATTGCTTATATGAAAACAAAGCACTGTGCCTCGTGACTTGAAGAGAAATTGGAAAAAAGTAAATTTCGTCTGCTGATTAAGCATTACTTTTTGCTGAAAAAAAACATCAGTCAAATAATGGCTAAGATGGATAAATACTATGTGAACTCTGCTCGGAAGAAGCCGAATGTTCTGGATAAAAAAAATCTCGATATTGTGTTGTCCGATCGGGAATTCAGAGTGCTAGAGATTGTGAAAGCCATAGGCATCTTACATGGCTTAGAGGTTTCAATTTTGAATGATCAGTTGGGTATGAGTAAGCTCTCCGTCGTGTTTTTGTTCACAATCGGGTGGTCAAAAGGGTACATTAGGGTGGCCCTTAATAAACGAAAGTTGGATTTTTGCCATTCTCACCCCCCAGTTGGGGAATATTAGTAAAAAAAAATCACACTGAAAAATTTGAGGTAAATTGGTTTAAGACGTTTAATTGGGTTAAGACGTGCCGCAAGCCCTCTGAAATTTTGAGATGCATTTACAAGGGGAAAATGCATTTTTTTTAGTTTCTGTAAAAATTTTGCCATTAAAAAATTACTTTTGCAATTTAATTTAAAAGACTAGAAATGTGTACGTAACTGTCGTTCTACTGAGACATAAAAAACAGAAATTGGTCAAAAAATATTAAAGTTATTAAAAATTCGCCAGGTCATTAAGGCGTCTCAGGCAACTATAACAAGAAATGTAGGAACAAAATTAACATATTTTGATAAATTTTAAAATAAAAGCTCATTTTTACTTAAAATGTATCTATATTTACTTGTATATGAGTTTTTGTCTTCGTAGGATACCATTAACCTATTCGCAGGTATGACCAAAGAAATAAAATTTTTTTAACGGCAGTTTCAAAACTCCATTTTCAAATTTTTAAAAATTTTGTTAAACAAATTTCAGATTTTTTTATCATCTCATTGGGATTTATTGAGAACATAACGGGGAATATAAAATATGAAAAAATTATGAAAATATCTCTGATAGTTTTTCCGTACCTTTGATTTATTTTTTTAAATTTTCGGGTAAAACCAATTATTTGGCCATTTGTTGGCGAATGAGCTCTATTTCCTTACTATTATACATTTTAAGTAAATCCTATTGAGAATATTATAATCCAGATAATTGTAAATATACTCTGAAAGTTTTACTAGAATTGGAAAAACTTAAACCTTAAATCGTGAAGGTCAAAAGTCAAATTTTTCAATATTTTGAATTTCTAATTTAAAGAGCGAAATGTTTTATATTTATATGCCAATTTTGATGAAACATAACAAAAATATAACACAAAGCCTAGCATTTACAAAAACAGCAGAAAAATTAAAATTAACCCTATATAGCACTTGGGGTTAAATGAACCCGAATAGTCGCCCGAGTGACTATTTCTTGTTTCCAACCCTGAAAAAATGCCTGTTCAGAAAAATACCTATTTTGATGACCTCGACAAATCTTATTTTCTGGAAAGGATTAAAAAAAAAGTCAAGGACTTTTTGACCCACGAAACAAACAAACGAAACCCATTACTTTTTAAAAAAAAGTTTACAAAGATGGTCACATCAGTTACCTTAAATCTACGTGAAAATGTTTTAAGCAAATCTAAGATGCTGTAAGTTTAAAACTTTATTATTGTAACCATAAACTAGTAAACTAAATGGAAAAGTAATGTAATAAAATGTCATTTCGATAATGGCTATAACCAACCAGCCAGCCAGCCAACCAACCCTTTACCAACAAAACCTATAAAAACAGATTAATCTATGTGAGCTGGATTTTTTTTTATCTCTATTGCCAGTGATGAAAGAATTTAGATTTAAAAAAATGTATCTTTTCACCCATTTTTTGTTCATCTTTATGCCACATACCCCACAATGGCTCTTAGTGCTGCAGATTGCAGTTGTTACAATGCACAACTGCAAACAAAACAAAAAAAAACTTATTCCACACTTAATTAAAATTTTGTTCACTAGACCATTACAATGTGTGGTGGCAACCCTGACGGCTGTATGACTACAAATGAAAATGCATGTGTTAAATAAAAAATGAAAATATAAATAAAAAATAAAAAGAGAAAATGGAATACCAAAAACCGAAACAATTAAATTTCTTTATACAAAAGCAGGCAGAACTCCTGCTGTTATGTGGCGATAAAAAACTACAGAAATGTGAAAAATCGCAGACAGCGATTAGATGCATATTATTGTTTTTAGCTGTTTTTTTTTTTTTAAAAAAGTATATGACAATGATTTGGAAAGGACAAAGTAAAGTGTCTTGGATACAGTATCGAATATTAAGTGGAAGAAAATATTTTTTTTTTCGTTTGAATAACAATTTTCAGTTTAGGCCAAAAGAAAATTCGATTTGTATTTATCGAAACATCAAATGAAAACAATTTAATTTTATAATCTGATCTATTGGAAACAAAAATTTATTTGGGTAGATGATTGGAGACGAACCATCATATTTAATAAGATTTGTTACCCGAAGTTAGATTAGTGTAAGTAGTATCAGCTAACATTTTCTTTAATTCGTATTTTAGTGTTTTGTTAAAAATTCAAGTTATTTAAAAGTTCCATTGCTATTAAATTTCGAGTTTAACTATTAAACAAATCGTTATCATACTTGGATAACTTAAGTTCAATTAGAAATCTCTCCTGAATAAATACAGTTTTTTTTTTGTTTTGGTTTATTGTCGTTTGTCATTCATTTATTTTACCTTTCAGAAATTGCTATCACAGTTATCAACTTTTGACATTATTATTGTGTGCGTTTGTGTTATTTCTATTGTTTGTACAAAGAAATAGTCAATTTTCTGTTTGTTAAAGATAATTTACAACATTTGAATAATGTTTTGTGATCATAAATCATTTGTTTTTAGCATATCAAGACAACAATAGTCCTACAAATACGCATACAAACATCAAATAATTATTCGTATTGTAGGTATTGTCGAGACATACATACAAACAAACGCAACACAAGTACATTTACAAATATTACAAATACAGAACAAATGATATATGTATGTATGTATGTATATATACCTGGAAAATGTATGACAAAACATATTGCTTGATCATATGATAAATGATGATTATTCTATTACAAACAGCAAACAATTTATACTCATTCATATACAATAGGGTGGTCCTCTTTATTTTATTAGGTTTTTGGGTGGTTAAGAAGTGGTGATCTTGACATGGAAGATAAAGCTCGACCAGGGCAGGCAAATAAAACGTTATAATATTTTGTTTTCTAGATTTTAGATCTTGAGATCTTAAAGGCCACCCTAATATAAAGTATATGATTGTATACTTTTATATACAGCAGACATGCATAATAACCAGAAAATGTTATCAAAATCTTAAATGTTTATACATATATGTATATAAAAGTATATCGTCAATTAAAATCTAAAAAGCCCTGAATTAGATTTCAATAATTTCACAGGGACAGTAAACGATGTTAAGTCTTAAATATCTCTGAAAGTATGAAATCGAAAATATATAATGTCATAATTATAAGTAATTTATTTAAACAGTTTTTGATATTTCTCTAAAAAATAATAAAACTTTAGTTTGGCATTTAGCATTTCAGTTGGCCATATGTAGATTTGAAAGAGTATATGTGTGGGCATGAAAGTGTATTTGCAAACGTAAATAGCAATCACCACAACAACAATAATTATACAACAATAAATATTTCAACAGCACAACAGCAGCAGCCAGCAATATATACAATCATACATGCATATTTATGCATAAACATTTTAGCACATTATTTTTTGTTTGATTCTTTTGTTTCAAATCTTCTATTGTACTTTATCAAACAGTGATACTTTAAATACTAGCGGCATTCAAATACACAATAGCTTATATCAAAATCAAAAGAATTGTAATATATTGCAGGCCACAAGTGCTGTTATGTTTAACACAACTGCTAAATACCAACATTGTCAAATACTTCAATAAAACATTTATGTGTTAGTGAGCAAAAGTGTGCTTGAATACTGACATGTATGTACATTAGGGTGGGTCGATTTGTAAGGCCAAAACTTTTTGATATTTTGCCTTCGATTTTTTGATTGCTTTTGGGCATGAGGAACAAAAATTTCCACTACAACAAGTCAAATATTATTTTTCGAGGCGCCTTAAAAATAAAAGTTGAGAAAAGCTAAATTTTTTACTTTTTCCGAAATTTGGTAGCCTCAAAAATGACTTTTTTGATATGTTGTAGTAGAATTTTGTTCCTCATACAAAAAGCTAATGAAAAATCGATGGCACAATATCGATTGCTAAATCGACCCACCCTAATGTACATATACATATGTATGTATGTATGTTTGTGAGTATCTACTTGTGAATGTGTGCATAATATATTTCTTAGTTTTTGGGTACAATTGAATATTTCATAATCAGCATTTTGTTGACTTGTTTCATTCTGGCTGGCTTGTCTTGTTCGGCTGAAAGGCCATTAAAATCCAATATAAATTATTATTTTGTCATTGCATGATTATGATTTGCATTTTTTTTTGCAAACCGCTTAACTTTATGAAAAGCTTTTAAATTCTGTTTTGCTTTACTATTTTATAGAATTTATGTGCATTTCATCATCATAAATACTTATCGTATAAATTGTGAAATTCATTACATATGATTACTGCAGCAGAGTGACAGAGGAATTTTAGTCCAAGGCAACAATAACTACAATAATCATAAAGTGTCAGTAATTGAAATTGTTAATTAGTTAAATTTTGCTTTAACTCTCTCTTTTCACAAATATATGAGATACAATAACAAAATACATGCTAATACATTCTCATGAATATGGTTTTTGACAATAAACTTTATCGTGTCTACAACCTACATTACTTAAAGACAATAAAGTGTCAATTGACTACAGGCTAGGATACCTGAAATGTATAAAGCAATAAATTTAATTCTATTTAGATTATAAAGAGCACTTGTCGAATAACTCAAAAATAAATATATAAATTAGAGTCTGCCTAGTAATAAGACATTGGTAAAAATTACTGTCTAAAAGGGATACATTGACTGTTGGAAAGAAAATATAACAGCTTAGCTGATTTTACCGATTTATAATCTATCTATGTATGTATATAAAAATGGTGTAAAAATTGTATAGTAATTCATAAAATGAGGACGGCTCGGCAGATTTCTAAATTTGTAAATTATTTTGGACAGTTGTTCGTATTTTCGAAGAGAAGGTTTTTACGGAAGAAATTTTGGAAAATCCCTCCGAAAAAGTCGGAAAATTGGAAAAATCGAAAATCGAGTTTTTATATGAAATTTTGAAATTATTAATTACACGGTGCTATGATGGAAAAAAAATTGGAAAACGGCCTGACGTGGTCGTTTGCTGAGTACATTACAAATTGTGTCAAAAAATCTCAGAAACACAAACACTGATGTTCGTCAACTTATCGATCTGTAACTCAGTTAGTTAAAGGGTTTGGAAAGTAAACTGATTTCGCTTTAAAATTAGTGCAGTTTTTTATTCATTTGTAAGTTATAAGTATTGTTTTTCTTAAGAATATCTAAAAGAAAAACAAAATTGATCAACTTGTTTGATTTTAGTCGCTTTTCATTGCTTATTTTGATATGAAAGTTTATAAAACTTTTTACCAACATATATAGGAAATTTAGTTCTTAATAAAACATGGTTTTAATTATTCAAATCGGATTAAAATTGTAAAAGTTATTCAACTTTAACACCATTTTTAGTATTTTCTCCCCTAGCGCATAAGAATATAAAAATAAAACTGTAGAAAAAAAAATATTTGTAAAATTTTGAATTTACAAGGTAAATTTTTTCGAACTTTTTTCAAAAAAATTTAATAACTTTTGCAAATATAAACCGATTTTAACAAGTAATATCTCATTTTTCCCATATAAAGTTGACTTTAAAACACTGTGCAAAAAAGAATAGGTTTTTATAGAAAAAAATTAAAATAACTATTGTTGAATTTGAAAAATTATCAAAAAAATAAAAAATAAATCGAAATTTTTTATAAAAACTTACGCAATTTTTTCGATATACATTTTATGCATAAATTTTATGAAAACTTAATTCTTTGTCTATCATTAATTGCTTAAAATTTTGAAATCGGTCTAAAAATGTGTGAGTTAGAGGTACTAAAATACTACGACCTACCCTAAAACAGTTTTTTCAAAATAACTCAAAATTTTGAGGGTGTTTCAAAATCTTTGAAAACAGTTTTAGAATGTCCTCACCTAGGCCTATAACCCTCATTGGGTCACTTTTCAAGTTCTGACAAAAAGTGTCATTTTGTAGCAGAGTGTTATTATTCCATAATGGCTTTCCAAATCAAACAATAGAAATTTCTTAGTGTAAATCATGGAAAATTGCGGAAAATAAGAAATGCGAAATGTTTTAATGTTGACTTAAAATTGGGGCGAGGCGAAGTTCGCCGGGTCCACTGGTTTAATGATAAATATTTGCTTATTTCAATATGGACTTTGGACTTTAACTAAGACCTAGAATATAGATACTTAAGTTTGTTCTAAATGAATATTTGGAGTCGTTACATATGGAATGACATACTTATATTTATGTAGTGGAGGGTATATTAAACCAACTAGATAAATTTCTTATGTATTATGAATTTTTCGATTTTTCTCTTGTTCGAATAAAACGAATAATTCGAATAAGAGATTTTAAGAGGTGGATCTTGTGATGTTATTAGCTTACGTACGCGGTTGATAACATCACTTATATACATATATTTTAAGATCATGGCCTTCATCTATTTCATTGTAATCATTATAAATGTCATCCTAAATATCACTTTCGACGACCGTTTCAAAATCACATTCTGCGTTACATTCAACTCCACTTTAATTTAAGTTAATATTTTGATTATTAATTGCGATTCTTCTAATATTTCGCCATCTAAATACCAAATATTTTACTCTGTACCTTTTATTTTCATTGGTTCAACTCCTAAGTTAAAAATTTTGAAAGATTTGTTTTTAGAATTGTAACTTCGTGCAGTAATATTTATAGAAGGAGCTATCGGAACACTCATCTACAGTGATCGACAGTCCCTTTGTCTTTAGGTATTTGTCGAATTTCAGAAACAATACAATTTTTGTGAGTCATTATTACTTATTTAAATTTGAAATTATGAAAAATTTTAAGCAATTTAATAAATTTAAATATATATGAACATTTATTCGTTTTATTCGATTATTCTACATAAAATTGTTCGAATTATTCGTTATTCGAAAATGGTCATTTTTAAATTGTTTGAATAATTATTCGTAAGAAATTATTCGATTAATCGAACGATCATTAGTCGAATGAATACCCTAGTATGTACCTAAATTTGTGATTTAAACTAAACAAATTTGTTTTAATTATAAAATGCAAATTTTGCTTTCATCAAATTGTTATAGCATTTGCCACACATAGTTTTATTAAAGACGATTTTAACAATGTCCCAATGAAAATATTATCAATAGGAAGAAACCATGCCAAAGGGGACACAAATTACAATGAAATCTACATTTTGACCAACAGATCGAAACTCATCCGATTTTGTTGAAATTTTCAACATTGCGTTTTTTATGATTTTCAAGATTGCGTTTAAAACTTTGGGAGCAACATAAGTCCAGAAAGTGGAAAATATGAGCCATTCTAATGTGCAGATTTTTTCAATATTTAAAACGCCATAATTCTGAGCTGAAAAAGTTGTACATGTTTACCATAAACATTTCAAGATTTTTAACAATATTTTAATCAGTGTAATTATGTATATGATAACGGTAACCATAATATGTTTAATTCACTATTCACATCATTATAGCAATCATATATATGATAGTAGTAAATATATAAATGTAAATGGCAATCATGTTCATGATGAATCATTATGATTGTTCTCAGAGTATCATAACCATAATCCTACACTCTAAAAAATGCATGTAAATTTATTACCATAAAGTGGGTAAGTTTTTATGTAAAATTGCACAATATGCGTAAATTTAAAATGTTATATGTTTATCAAAATCATATATATATGTACATTTATCTGCAAAAATACAAAACAAATGTAGTATTTTGAATGTTTATAATATAATAGGCATTTTATGTTTAAAATTACTTATATTGTGCATAAATAAGTATTTGAATTTACACGCAACATGTATTTTTAGCCTAATTATAGTAGGAGAAGAGTTACCTACTATTAATGTAGGAAAGTTACATGAAAAATTAATAGAGTGTAGAAAAACACAATATGATGACGTATTACATCAGAAACATGGTTGCCTAAAACATATACATGTTAACTACAATCATATATATGATTGCTACAATGATGAGAATGGTAACTTAAACATTTTATGGTTACCGCAATCATATAAATCATTACAGTGATCATAATATTGTTAAAAAACTTGTAAAAATGTTGAAAAGGTTATGGTGGTGAACATGTACAAATTTATTTTTTTCTCTGCGTTCATAATTTCAAGAATATATTGGTTTTCTGTCCATTTTATATTAACATCTAAACAACGCATTTTTTTTTGATTTGCCTAATAATACGAATTTCTATTACTCAATTTTGTGTGTAAAATGTCTCTATAACTTTCTCTAAACTTAAGTGTTGTTTTAACAAACAGTAATTTGAAAAATAATGGCACACAGACCGACCGACACACAGCCAAATAAATAAACACACCCACACATCTGCATATAAGTACATACATAGATAAATGTGTATATGAGAGTATTTGTTAAATTTAAACTTATACATGAATTATCAGTTGAACACTGCATACCAACACTACTATCAATAACACCACAAAATTACACACTCACACACACAAATATATAAAACAAAGGCATACATACACACTTAATATCAAAAATATATATATTTCTACATATACATATGTATATGTATGTATAATACACAAATATAATAATATAACCAAAGATGCCAGGCAATACAATAATAATCAACTTAATCATCATCTACCTTTACAATCACATACATACACATTGGATAAATTACTCTGTGTGGATACTAGGATGGCCCCTATTTTGTACATTTTAGATTTTCGGTGCTCGAGAATTAACAAAATTTTCAAAATTAAATGTTGAAAAAAATCCTATTCAAAAATGTTTTTTTATTCATAGATATTTAAATATAAACTTTTAACATTTTCTGACTGAAAAAAAAACCTAAAATTTCATGCAGAACACAAATCTCATATTTTATATTTTCAAATATTTTTTTTAAACGAAATTTCTAAAATATGGGGGACTTCGAAAAATTTTAGTAGTCTGAGGGGTTCTGGACTATAAAGCGGTTCAGGCTTCCCAACAACTTCATTCTAAATACTTTTTTTTAACATGTGGCCTAGCGTTGCACAGAGGGATGGCTTCATACATTTTTTGGCAAAAATAATAAGGAGTGGTCGTAGAGCGCTGAAATTTGGCACAGAGAATTATATGGATCAAACTAAGAAAAAATAAAATTTTATTAAAATCGATACAGTCCAAATAGATTTTTTCGCATAAAATTTTTCCTATCCAAGTAAAAGTCTAGAAATTTGGTACATATATTTTCTGAAACAAAAGAAGACCGCATGCCGAGTTTCAATAAAATGGGCCATGCCCACAGCATACCGCCCATGCAATACATTTTTGTATAAAAATTATAAGGAATGGTCGTAGAGCATTGAAATTTGGCACTGAGAATTATATGGACTAAATTAAGAAAAAAAATTAAATTTTATCAAAATCTACTACGCCCAACGCTCACTGCCCATACAATCCAAATATATTTTTTCGCATAAACTTTTTCCTATCCAAGTAAACGTCTACAAATTCAGTACATATATTTTTTGAAACAAAAGAAGAACGCATGCCGAGTTTCAATAAAATCGGTCACGCCCACCGCCCACGAATCCCATACATAGATACGATTTTTTTGGATATTTCGTTTATTTTTCGACAAACAATTTTCATCCTGTTCCGAAAACTTCCGAAAACTATATTTTTCATTTCAAAAATGAGTCGGCGCAAAAAATGATTTTCTTTTCGGACATGCAACATTGTCTTTCAATGTCTCTCGGCTTCAATTCTTCACACTTTTTTGGTCCTAAATAAAGGCCACCCTAATTTATATACATATATAAGAGTATAGATTTACTTGTATATGTGAATGCATGTATTTTATAAATGCAGTTATTTTGTTGATTGAATTTTGCGTAGTTAGTAGTTGTTGCCGATGTTTGTGTGTAGAAGTATCAGTAGTAGTAGTAGCAGTAGTAGAATTGAGTTTTGTGGTTACTATGTTTTGGAGTAAATTTATGGTTTTTCATTTCATAGTGTACTTATTGCTACTGCTACTACTACTGCTGCTATGCAATAATAGCAATAACAACATTAAGCAGTAAAAGTTCTGTAGTAAATATAACAATATTTACATACATATATGTAGACTCTACAACAAAACATGCTGATGCGGTATTATAATTAAATAAATAGTTCCGTTGCCACACATATACATACATATACTTTATACATATCTAAATTTTCAAAAGTATGTGTTCCTATATTAGTATGGCTGTCTGTCTGTCTGTCTGTCTACCTAATAGTGTAGATTTGGTGTTGGTGTGAGCATTTGTTAGAAGGAGTTGTCATTAATTGTTACTGAGATTTTTGGTATTGTCATAACTAACAAAGCAACATTAATTACATTGACATTTTATTAATTTTATAAATGTTTTACCAGCTCCTTTTACTAGTTTTATTTTCATGTTGTTTTTCTATGATTGTTGTTGTTGTTGTTGGTGTTTGTGCTGAATTGTTTAAATGTTCATTTTCTGTTTTGAATTTGCAATTTATCTGAAAACCAACAAGAAATTAATTTTACTTGAGGTCTACGAAACTAATCACTAGAAGAAAATCTGACATTTGTAGCAGCAATAAATAAGATTTATTTAAAATTAATTTAAGTTCGTAATTTATTGAAATTTTATATATGAATGTAAATATGTACTTATGTATAAAGTAAATAAGTTGTAGAAAATTCTCGAAAAAGTTATTGCTCATCAATTTTATTTTATGTATATTTATATAATATATTCTAAAATTAATATACTTTTGTCAAAGTAATATATATTTTTATTTAAATTTATAGCTGGCATTAACTAAAATGCTGCAAAATATTAACTTATTAGTTATTTCTAGTACTTTGATTTAATGCATATAAAAACACAAATGCTCTATTCATTGTATATGTTGATTAATTAGTACAATACATTGTAAATTGTGTGATTATGAATTAAAAACCACAGTAATTTAATTGTATAAATATAAATATACAGTTTTTATAATTAAATTAAATAAAACCAAGTTGTAAATTATTGTATGTATGTAATTTTAGCATTTGCAGATTAAGCGGTGTAAAAACCAAACAGCAATATTGATGTTAACATTTGTTTTTTAACGAAATTATTATTTTTTTTTAATTTAGAGGATTTTTGGTAATTATTTGAACTTTTTATTACAGAGTTATTATATAAAAATTAACTTAAGCCAAATTAAATTTTTTTGATATGATTGCTACACCATTTTATAATTGTATTTCTGAAATTTCCAATTGAATTTGAGAAATTTTCTAATTATATTTCAGAAAATTCCAATTAAATTTAAGATTGTATTTTAGAATTTTTAATTTATACAAAAAGTTTCTAATTGTATTTCCGAAATTTACATTGGTATTGCTATTAGAATTTTTTGCAAAACAATTGGAAATTTCTGAAAAACAATTGGAAAATTCTTAAATGCATTTGGAAAATTCTGAAATAGAATTGGAAATTTAAGTCGGAACTACAATGCTACAAAATCGGGAAAAATATTTTTTAAACCGAACTTTTTTTTACAAAAAAAAAAAAATTTTTATTAAATTCATTTCACAAATAAATTTGACATCATTATGTTATTATTAATTACACTCTGCTACAAAATGACACTTTTTGTCAGAACTTGAAAAGCGGCCTAGGTGAGGACATACTAAAACCGTTTTCAAAGATTTTGAAACACCCTCTAAATTTTGAGATATTTTGAAAAAACTGTTTTAGGGTAGGTCGTTGTAATTTAGTACCTCTAACTCACACATTTTTAGACCGATTTCAAAATTTTAAACAATTATGGATAGACAAAGAAGCTTTCATAAAATATATGCATAAAATGTATATCCAAAAAATTGGGTAAGTTTTTATAAAAAGTTTCGCTTTATTTTTTATTTTTTTAATAATTTTTCAAATTCAACAATAGTTATTTTAATTTTTTTCTATAAAAACCTATTCTGTTTAGCACAGTGTTTTAAAGACAACTTTTTGTGGGAAAAAATGAGATAATACTTGTTAAAATCGGTTTATATTTGCAAAAGTTATTAAAATTTTTTGAAAAAAGTTCGAAAAAATTTACCTTGTAAATTTAAAATTTTACAAATATTTTTTTTTCTACAATTTTTTTTTTTTTTTTATTCATATGCGCTGGGGGAGAAAATACTAAAAATGGTGTTAATTAAAAGTTGAATAACTTTTACAATTTTAGTCCGATTTGAATAATTAATACCATGTTTTATTAACTAAATTTCCTATATATGTTGGTAAAAAGTTTTATAAACTTTCATATCAAAATAAGCAATGAAAAGCGACTAAAATCAAAAAAGTTGATAAATTTTGTTTTTCTTTTAGATATTCTTAAGACAAACAATACTTATAACTTACAAATACTTACATAAACTGCACATAATTTTAAAGCGTAATCAAAAATTCCAAACCCGTTAACTAATTTAAAGTCGGACAAAAACTGACTGAGTTATAGATCGATAAGTTGACGAACATCACTGAAAACGGTTTTTTCAAAATAACTTCTGAATTTGAGGGTGTTTTTGAAATTTTTTGACACAATTTGTAATGTACTCAGCAATCCCTATAACCCACGCGAGGTCGTTTTCCAAGTTTTTTTCCATCGTTGCACCGTGTTATTAATTTTGTATTTTTATTCACAAAAAAATTATTAAAATACTTCTGGTATGTATGTATTGTCAAAATATTCGCACTTATGAATGTCAACGAAGTTCATTAAAATTATGAAATGATGAACAAGAATCACAAAACATAGCTGGTTACATTAAAACAGAACAAAGTGCTTGACATGTGCTTATAATCAATATTCAATGTTCTCTTTATGACAACCATTGCTCTAGAAAGCCTTAGAATTTATCTCAGAGTTACATAAAAAACCGCAAAATTATATATACATATGTGCTGACTCATTCATCACGAGTGGTGATGTAGGTTATAATAATACTTATTTGTGTTACCCAAAATTCTGGAAATTTCAACAAGAGCATTAAGTAGGTATTTATATTTAAGCTGATTTGTATTCAATGCAAATTGTCTATGTTAAAAATGTTCCATATACTATTTTATATCAAAAATATAAGAACAATATCGGTAATATTTTAAACATTGAAACACGTCTTGGAAAATTGATGTGATAGAAAATTAACTTCAAGTTACACAAAGCACAAAAATAAATTGGGAAAACAAGAATTCAATGATAAAAAAACATAAAAACTAAGCAATAAAATATTGTCACTATGTAACAAATTAGGAATTTGTGTGATCTAAAGGAATTAGGTAACAGAAAAAACATCAGTAGAAGCAGAATAAAATAATAATTGTACAACAAAAGACAACTACAAAATAAGGAGAATGAGATAAAAAAAAACACCAGAGTGAATACGAGTTTTTTTTTAAATTTTTCATCTTACATGGGGAGAGGTAAGAGATAAACAGTAGGACAATAGGAAGAAAAATATAAAATACTATAAAATACTAAATAAATTCAGTCTTAAATTTATAAATTTTCTTTTACAATTATTTAATTCATGGTAAGATAGTTGGATTAAACTTTGTCTGTCCATGTGTTGATCGTAATAGATTTTTTTGATATATTTATGTTTTTCTACCATAAATGTTAATACAAATATAATTTTTTTTTACTTACTGATTCACAAACTTTGAAAATTATATATCTAAATTTAGTAAATATTATTGTTTGCTGTTTCCTCCCACTGTAGCCAATACACAAGTAAAAATATAAAATTTAATTGAGAAGAAAAAGAAAACAGCAGCAACAATAAATAAATAAATATTTTCATGTTGAGGCATTAACTAACATTAAAAATGTTTTGCTATATTTTCTTAAAAGGAAAATATAAAAAAAATCTTGTTTATTTTTGGTGTTTTATTAATTTGAAAGAGACACGCAAAACACTTGAAATCAATTTGAGCAGTGTTTTTTTTTTCGATATTTTGAAATAAAAATTGAAATTGGGTGACAAATGAAAAGGAAATTCTTATAAACATCCAGCCATCTCCCTCCCCCGCCCCCTTTCAGCTGCTGGTGCGTGTTGAAACATTTGAAGTGGTAAACAAAATTTAAATTTCTTTTCGTGTTGTTTTACTAAGACAGGTTACTGAAGTTTTTGATGTTTGACACATGTTTTTGTTTTTAATTTAATTTTTTTTATTAGGCCAACCATTTGTAGTAACAGTTTGTAAATGTATTTATTGTTTTTAACCTAAAAATGCCTTAAGGTACAACAAAAAAAAAAAAACAATTTATTTGATATTTCTTCACTTTTCTGTTTAATTTAGTGACAGAGAAATATATTTCACATCTTCTTCATATAAACCCCTACCTAATCTAATCGAAAAGTTTGCTTGATGTTTTTTTTTTTACTTATTTATTTAGTTTGCTGTATGTGAGATATGGAAACACATTAGAATTGTTTGTAAAGAAGCAATTTTTTCACATTTTATTTATTTTATTATTGATTTCCTTTTTCCTTGTATTTTTGTTTTGGTTGTGTTTAGGCAAATTATTTAATGTTATGGAAATTACAAATTATAGCATATAAATTGAAATTATTTTATATCAATCAGTACAATAGAAATTATTTGATTTGAATTTCTGTGTGGGGTGGACAGGAATGAAAACAAATATGCTTGTAATAATATCTAATGAACCATAAGTGTAGAAAATTTGTTTTTTAAATTAATTTTTAATTTAAAGGCATCACTACTGGATAAAACATTTTTTGGGTATTTAAGATAGCTTCTTTCAGTAGCTCGCCTAATTCCACTTAGTATTTTCATACTACATCATTTTCACACAAATGAGATCTTTTGTTTTGGCTGTTTTAAAATTTTCAAGACTTCGCACAGAATACGGGGCTTAATACAGTAACTAAGGTGATGTCTATATAAAATCCGGCTCAGCCGAATACAGCATTCTGAATTGTTGTTTAATTAATTTTATTTTACCAATATTTTGTACATAAAAATTGTAGAATATATCTTTCTTCACTAAATATTAGGGTATTCCATTAATCGGGTTTCTGGTTTAATCGGTTAATCGAGCAAATAATTAATCGAGGTTTAGATTTATTCGGTTAATAATCGGTTAATTAAAAATTATTCGACTAACCGAATAATTTTAAATTTGAAATACAACAACGAATTTTGTGTACAAAAACATAAAAAAACAGCAAATAAGGTATTTGAGATCATTTTTGTAAACATATCACCTATTTGCTGCAACAACGTCCTAACTTAAAATCCGTGTTTTATGAACTGAGTAATACAAAGTTCATTAATCTTTAATATAGTATCATCTGTTTTCAAAAAAGTCAATTATTTTTTGCGGGAAATTGTTTTTTTGTTGTAAACATCAAAATTAAAATTCATGTTTTCTCGTATATTTGATAAGTAAAAATTTTGGTTAAATACAGATTAGAAAGATATTAACATCTACTATTTATTTTTTTGAAATCGCATGATTTGTTGAAAATTTATTTAAGAAATAGTAAAATGTCATAAAATATTCAAAGACGTTTTTCTCGAAACGACTTTTTTTTAATTATGACGTTGTTGCAGCAAATGAGCGATGTGTGAGTTTTTTTAGGGAAATCTTCTGAAATAATATTTTATAAAAAGAATATAATTTAAACTATTTTTTTCTTTAGATTTAATAAAACTTTTCTTGGAATAAAACTCTCTCGCTGATTGTATATGTTGGAGAAATCAAAAGCATGATAAAGAATATTCCTTTTTGGATTGTTTTAGATTTTGATTAATTTAATAGTTTCGTTTAGTTATGATAAAATACTCATTTCAAAACAAAGTTTCGTCTATAAATGTAAATACAAACAAATTTTCAAAGACATGTAAATTAAATATGTCAGTTGTTATACATACTCACTAATCATGCTTATTGGATGTTCAAAAATATCTAATTTTAATTTTAAATTTGTATTTGAATTGTATTATTGAAATTTAAAGTGCAAAAAAAAGGAATTTCGGTTAATCGGTTAATCGACAAAAAATCGGTAATTTTAAATTATTCGAACAGTTAACCGTCCAAAATTAATCGGTTAACCGATTAACGGTTAATCGATTGAATACCCTACTAAATATACAAAATCAAAAATGTTTTTTATTTGGTTTTACTTCTTTGAATATCAATGTTTTTGTAAAAAAATGTTGCAGTAACATGTTGCAGCAACATGTTAAGAAAAAAAGTTTCAGCAACATGTTGACCAAAAATTGTTTCAGCAACATGTTGACAAAATAATGTTGTAGATACATGTTGAAAAAAATTTTGGAGTTACATGTTGATAAAAAAATGTTGCAGCAACTACATGTTGAGAAAAAAATGTTGCAGCAACATATTGAGAAAAAAATTTTGTAGCTGTACGTTGAGATAAAATGTTTTAGCAACAAAAATGACAAAAATGCTTTAGGTTGCAGAAACATGTTGACAAAAAATTTTGCAGCAACATGTTGACAAAAAAAATTGTAGCAACATGTTGACAAAAAATTTTGCAGCAACAGGTTGATAGGTAACAAGTTTCAAGAAAACTTTTGAGGCAAATTGTACATAGAAATCAATTCTATAGGAATAATTATGAAGAAATCAAAGAAATTCTTAGCATATTAGCCATAGCTAATACAAACTGTTAACAAACTATACTAGTTTTGCAAAAATTGGGTTTTGAGACTTACGATAATTTGGTAATTGACACCCTGATAAAGAATCATATAAAATAACAAACTGTAAATAATGATTTTAAAACGATACTTTCTTTTTAGTTTATCTTCAATTAAATATTTGTATCTTCGTTAAATTTTACATTTCTCTTTCAAATACTATTTGGCATTTACAGTAACTACAGAAATATGTATAATAAATAAATTTTTAATACCTTGATATATGAATGTGTTTGCAGTGCTGTTTGTTTAGATTATATTGTGTATATGTATATCTTTTTTTTTCACCACGAGTTAGAAAATATTTCCAGCTCAATGAAGCTCAAATAAAGATTGTCAGTTAAAAAAGAAGTAACCAAGAAAGAAAAAATAAAACAACATTTTTTAGCCATTATATATGAAACATATTTACTTTAAGTTTTTTTTTTTTTTGTACGAAACGACTACTAATGTAACATACAACAAAAAATAAACAACAACAAACTACATACACATGTGTACACTACTCACTAGTCCATTCATGTACGAAATAATGTTAAAATGCACTTTACACAGAAAAATAAATGCATATTTATAACTGTCAGCTCGAGAGAATAAGGAGAAATAGTAACAAAACAAATAGAAAAGGAGTTAGAAGAAAGATCTGAGGACTATGAAATGATAAATATAAAAATTTACACTCAGAGAAAATTACTAAGGAATGTATATACAAAATGTATCTTACTTTTAAAATTCTTTCTCCTTTCTTGTAAAACTTGAATAATAAACTAATTTTGTGCTTAATTGAAAAGTTAAATATTCTATAAATTCAATGACCACTTCTTAAAATTGTTCTATTACACTAACATGTTTTTTTTTTGGAGTTTATGAAGCTACATACTGACACTACAACATTGACATATTTGTATCTACGTGTACAAATATGCAGCTATTCTATGAAGCAAACTTGTTGTTATATACATACATACATACATACATAAACACATATGTATACTATACATATTTATAGTCAAGAATATGCTGGTACTGATACTAGTACTGGTGGCAGTGGATGTTGGTGGTCCCAGCCAAAAGCATCTTTTTAAACTAAACAATACATTCTTTTCCCATTTGCTGATTTATGAGTTTTATTCAATGTTATGGACTTCTATAATGTGAACAATAAAATTCGATTTTTTTTACAGTTCATTTTTAAAAATGACGATACGTTTCTTGTTTGCTTCTCGTATATCTTATTGTATTTTTATATTTTTTTTTATTATATGACAAATATTTTAAATTATATAACAAAACATATTTTTATATCTCAAACATTTACTACCATTATCAGTTGCTTTTTATCCATTTGTCATACATACATAGATGATTTTATTTTTTGGCATGTTTAGTTAGCCATGTTATTTTGTAGGAAACCGAATGTACATATGTCTGTATGTATGAGTTAACCTTAAAAGGGGACCAAGTTTAGAAATATTTTGACAACCATTTGTCTATCATTTTAATTTTCTTGTAAGACCAGAAGCTTCAGAGCTTGACTTTGAAACATCTCTAAAATAGTTTTTGTTTGTTATTGAAAATGGGAAAAAATCGATGAAATAAAACCAGAAATATGGACCAAACTGAGAGATAACATCCAAAACTGTTGACATTTTTAAAAAATGTTTTCAATTATTCTTTAAATACTATTATAAAAAACAATTTGAAAATGTTACGAAAAAAATGATATGTTGGAGTCAAGTTTTAAATTTTCTGTTGTATGTTGGAACTTAGCACTAAGGACATCTTTGTTGTTTCCAAACTAGGGTTAATTTTAAAACTCATAGTAACTAGTATTAAAGTATATTTGACTCCATATCGACAATAGGTAACAGATAATATTTTTTGCTCTTTTTTTTTCAAAAAATAAATAGGAAAATAACAACATCATACACAACTAAAAATAAATATGTTTGTATACACACGAGCTGTCATGTCTCTGTCTCCGTGTATCAACTCGTATTCGTACACATACAAGGCTTTAAATGTATAAGAACTTGTGTCTATGTGAATGTGTTGTTACACCAGTATTAGTTAGTTATTGTTCAATATCTGTTAAATTGGAATATGTCCAACTGTACAACAAAAGTAATAATAGCAAAAACAAAATAAATAGAAAATAAAAATGTTTTGTGTCGTCCAGTTTATCTTACTATAAATATTAACAAAATTACAACAACCACTGTATACCAATATCTATGACAACAACAGTAACTTTTTTTTTTAAAAAGGCACCGAAAAAAACTGAAAATGTTGTGAACAAATACATGGGTATTTATGAACCATAAATATGCCATAAAAACTTACAACATATACAAAAAAAAAAAATATATAGAAAATGTTAGAAATTTGAAAGAAACTTTTGTAATACAAGTAGTCAAAAATGCATTAAAACTTTAATTTAGAAATTTAAGTTTGAACATGTTTATATAGTCATAATTGTCTCTGGAGAAATCTCAAAGAAAGTTACTTTAAATATGATTTGGTATCAATTTTAATTCATATCTCCACCCATGTGTGGAAAAGCACACAAAATTAATCAGTGTGATGTTCATGTGTTGAGTGATGTTCATGATATTTCTCGCCTTATAAAATTAGCACAGAAAACGCATTAATTTACAATGTGAGGTATAATAACCTGGTGTGTGGTTTTCCACACATATGTAATTTCTATGTATTTTGAATTTGATATCAAATGAGCAGTTCCTAACCGATATATTTGTGTAAAATATGTTGAAGATAATTTTATGAAAAATATATTTTGGTGTCCTTGAGAAGCACCCAAATATTTATGCTACTTTTACAAGTTTATGCTATTTTTGATGTTATATACTAGTCTGTATTTTTCAAAGCTGTTTCTATACTTTAAAATGGTTAAAATTTAAAGGTAACCTTAATTTCGCTAAAGCTATTTTAGCGGTAATAGCAGTTATTTCGGTAACGATAGTTAACGATAGTTTCTTCGTAAATTAAATAATTAAAAAATTTATAAAACTTCAAAATAAGTAGACAAGGATGCTATTTTCAGGTCCGTCACACATTTTGTTCGGAATGATTAGACCCCTTTCACACTAGGTAATTTAGTTGCGCAAGTCTCTTGCCCAACAACAAAACAGCATGCAAAATTGTCTTCTCCTTAACCCGACATTACCTCTAGCATCTACAAACACAAGAGACTTGCGCAACTAAATTGCCTAGTGTGAAAGGGGTCTTACAATTGCCATCGATTTCGTCTTATGTTCTGCAGATTCCGTCTAATTTATTAATTCCAAAAATATTTCATAATTCAGTATTTCTGATATTAATTTGACAGCGTTTTTTATATTAAAACAAAAGTGAAGCTTTTGGTACTGAAATTGATTAAACATTTTAGAAAAATAAATAATTACAATGAAATATCAATTCCACTTTGAAAACTGAAAGTGGTTTCATTCCGAAAGAAATTTTCGTTTTACTTTTTCTGAAGAAGCGAAATACGGAATTAAAACAACTTTCGATCGGAATGGAATTCTGTGACAGACCTGTTATCACGTTTTAAATTCTGAGCTAACGGTATGGTAGTTGAGTTAAAAGAGTATTTTTGGGGTAACGATAGCTTTGCCAACCTTTCTATATACGCTACTAGGTACACATTAATAAAGTAATGATTATTAGCTTTAGCACATTGAATACCTCGGAAAATTAATAGCATTAATTACTCAAATGCTTATTATGAATTCATAAAACCACTTTCTGGGAATTTTTTTTATTTATTTTTCCGCAAATTGCATTTTTCATTAGGATTTATTTCAAACATTCACTTAGTTTTATTAAACATATTCTAGTTAAGCATAATGTGTTGCTTTTGTGGATTTAAAACAAAAATCCATAATTAAAAAAAATCAGCTATTAAATTGAAAAACTTTTTGTAACTTAAAACGTCTGGTGTTAAATTTTAATTTCCGTTAAAGCATTATTATTAAAAGGGAAATAAAATTATTATAAAATTAAACATATGATGATAATAAACTCAATGACAAACAAAAAATTTAATTTGCATATAAAATAGAAATATATATTTACAAAAAAAAGGAAAAATACAAAAAAAAAAAACATGCAAATATTTATATTACAAAGCTTAAAGAATTTAGATTAATGTGTAAAAATTCAAATATTTAATGTATTTTCATTAAAATGTAAATTTAGTCAATAATGCAATTGAAACTAAACTAATAATAGAAAGGGTATAATTAAACAAAAACTCAGCGCATATGTTTTCAAAGTCGACTTTTATTTGGCTAAAATACATTCAAACTAAACAAATATTTAGGATGTGATGAACAAGTTAAGCTTAATTGTCACAATGAGTGGTTTGTCATTGTAATTTCCCAAATTTTCATTTTCGAGCCCATATTCTCGATTTTTATAGATATTGCAATTGATATCAACTTCCGAAGCTCCCAAATAACTTACAACTTGATTGCTACATCAATATATCGGGTGTAGTCCTGGTTCCGTGACTTTTTAAAATCGGCCCACAAATGGCTTATGTTTAAGCAAAACATCATGGCTACAAAGATTTTTTTATTTACGTATGTATATCTCGACTACTAAGTCTTAAACATACACAATATGGATATGAAATGAAGGGTATTTCAAATAACTTTCCTATAACCTATGTATATAAGACCATAGAAATTGGAACCGGCAATGGTTCAAAATTGGAAAATAAAAATAACCTATTTCTCAAATTAACAATTTTTTATCCTTTGGATATACAAAATTTGTTATAGCAGTTTAAAGCACTCTTACTTCTTTCTGATACAAATTAGCCAAAATATTCGGACTTGTTACTGTAACGAAAATAAAAATTTAAAGCCATGTTAACATTTTAACCTTAAAATGGTTTTAAAATATGAATCTAGCTGTTTGCACTCACATGTGTTTGGGTGGGTCTAGCAACCATGCAATTTCAATTTGTAGTTTTTATTTAAAATTTTCAAACAAGTTGTGTTTTTTTGTGGATTTTTGCTGTTGTACTTTTAGTATTTTTTTTCTCATGTTATTGTCGGTTTTTTCAGAGTTTTTTTTTTAATATTTTCATCTTGCTTTCTTGTAACACAATAACAATGGCAGGTGAAAAAGTAATGTAAAGTCAAGAAGATAACGAAAAACAGAAAAAAACAGTTTGTGTTCGTCATCAGTTACATTTGCACATATATACATCATTTATGTATGTTTGTATGTCTGTATGTATGTTTGTATGGGTGTATGCGTGTATGTATGTATGTGTGTGAGTGGTCGTGCGTACATTTGCTTTGCAATTCAATTGGGAGTTACTCTATCAAGGTTTTTGTGTTGTTACATTTGTGGTTGTGTTGCATGTCATATGTTTATGTACAATTTGTATATTTTCTTATTGTAGTTGCACAGCATTTCTGTTGCTCTATTCTTTGTTGCCACATGCGTTTCTATAGCTCTTATTACTAACCAGTGGTTAGGTTTTTTTTTTTTCTGTTTTGCTCTTTATTATTTTTGCATAAACATGAGATGCCATCATAGTGAAGGGTAAAAAATATATACAAGAAAACACTACAGAATTGAATTGAACCCAATATAGTACTTGCATGTAGATGTCAATGAAATGGCATAAAGGGTGAAATGTATTAACAAAATGTAAATAAAAACAATTCCACTGAATTAACATCTGGAGAGAAAAAAAAAGAAATGACCTCAGCTATCCTAGAATTGTTACTTCAATTATATCGATGCCAAAGTTGTAAAGGGAAATTTCAGTTTAAAAGCATCACAAGTTTGACAACAAAAATTCAAGAACTTTTAATAGAATACAGTAACTCTGTCCATTCTACTTGTGACGTTTAGCAATTGTTTTGTATTGTGGGATAATGAATCTTGTTCGCATAAAATATAAGAAAATATTTTCATTAAATTAACAAGCTTTTGGTGTAAATAGAAGAAAGTGGTTTGTAGAATTTTTTTTTAATTAAAATATAATTTTAATAAAAACAATAATATTTATGTATGTATATGAAAAATCATTCAATATTTCATTGAAACTATTAAGTAAATCTTTCTAGTCACTTAAACCTACAGAATGGGTTCGAACAGATAAAAGTAGCACGAATGCTTCTTAATTAATAGTAATTTTTAACTGATCTATTTACATCTATTCAAAGAAAAACTAATTGAAAAATCCATAGTTATACATTATACCACCATAGTGGGGTCTAACATCCACCTTAAAGTATACCGATAGACTTAGAATCACTTTCTGAGTCGATTAAACGATGTCCGTCCGTCCGGCTGGATGGCTGGCTGGCTGGCTGTCCATATAAACCTTGTGCGCAGAGTACAGGTCGTAATTTTGAAGTTATTTGGATCAAATTTGGTACATAGAATTTTTTCAGCGCATGGACGAAGTCTATTTAAACTGTATGAAATCGGTCCATTATTTCACCTAGACCCCATAGAAATGTCCTCTCGAAATTGGACTTTATCGGTCATAAATGTTTAATCATACCCTACACTTTATCGGACTTTATCGGTTATAAATGTTTAATTTATATATGTATCTCCACAAATTCCGCTCCAAATAAGTTTTATATACACACAATTCATGTCACCAAATTTTGTTACGATCGGTCCATAATTAGTCATAAAAATTAGCCTAAAAATTTTGGTATATACACAAAATTGAACATAAATAACTTTCATTAAGACATAAATCACACGACCTCATTTCAAGGTGATCGGTCCATAGCTCCCGTATATGGCCCACTTCCGAAAATCACTCACGAATATAAATTATTGATATTTTAAAAGAAAAATGTTTTTGCTCATTTACTTGTTGTAGGGTATTATATGGTCGGGTTTGACCGACCATACTTTCTTACTTATTGTCATATGAAAATATGCCACTGCCATTAATGTTAAAAAGTATTTAGAATAAAGTGGTTGGGAAGTTTTTCCACACCCGGCTTAAAGTCAACACCGCCTCGATCGATGGAGAACGCTTTCTCTGGGATACGCTTCACATTGGCTTGATTCATTCTTGACCTCAAAAGATGAGCAGTTCTTTTGGTTCAGAATCCATATGTTGCCTTATAGATGGAAAAAGTTCATAGCTAACAATGGCCAGTACTTTGAATACACTAATGTTGTACAAATATTTCAAAACAAAAGCTAAAAATTGGGTATGACTTAAAAATTCCGCATTTTTAAGTCATACCCAATATTAACCCTCCGTTAGTCGCAATCATTTTCAATCGAGACTAGTCACAATGCATCAAATTGATATCAATAAAGAAAGGCGCGTTTGAAAGTAATCTCTTCAATTTTTAATTCGAAAACATTAAAACAATATTTAATACAATGTTTTTAAAAGAGTAATACAAAAAGTTGCAGTCAAAATATTATTTTATCAAAAAATAGCTTAAAATTAACAATAAAAAAATTGTTGGCTGTATCAACCAGATCTGTTGCGAGTAACGGAGGGTTAAGATTATTTATTATAGGCTTTAAAAGTGTAAGCTTTAAGTCTTAATTTATAGTTATACAGTAGGTTAAAAAAACATACAGATGATAAAATTTTATCCACAAAATGTACTTTACCAGCCCTAAAGAATATTTCCTTTACTGATAAGTGTGTATAAATTTGTTTCTGCTTGATTTAATTAATTGAATTTTTATTAATATTCCAAACACATGTTTACATTGCCACTGCAATTGTTGTCATTTCATAATTTGTGTAAATATATAATTTTTCATTTGTTCGAATGTTATGAAAGATTCAATTCTTTTTATTAAATTTTATAAATAAATGTGTATATATGTAGGTAGCAGCTGCTGGATGACCAAAAGGAATTCAAAAAAAATAAATAAATTTTTTATTAAAATGACACTTATTAATTCAATAATTTTTTCCAAACTTTAGCTTAGTTATTTTATTTTTTCCCAAATAGCTATTGCTCTGCAGTTACAAACAGACTTAAGAAAATGCAAAAAAAAAAACATTAAATATTTATGGATTTATTTATAAATTGAAAATGAAAAATAGCCAACGAATTTATTAATAAAGGAACATAAAACATTTGTTTGTGGGTTCATTTGAATTTTTGTGAACAACAGTGAAATTACGAGGGAATATTAAATATTCAAAAATATTTGTCAGACATAGTCTGTGTTATTTATAGAGAAATGCTACTTTAAAAATCTGGTATTTAGTTTTTGAAAGATGTTTTGTGTTTATAAGAAATCTGTAAATATTTTACTTACCAGGCAGCCAACATAAGAAGACTAATACTGGTATAATGCTGTATGCCAACAAATGTTGTGGACATTTTTTTATTCTAAAGCTTCCTCGACCACCATCTCCACCTCTTCGTTTGCACAGCGGTAAATGCTGTAGTCGTTGTTGTTGATGTTGATGTTGCTGTTGTGTGTGAGGTGTAGCAGCAGCAGCAGAGGTTGTCGTAGAATTCATATTGGAATTGTCGATGTTATGTTATGGTATACGTAAGAGGAAACAAAACAATAAGAAATAAAAAATAAAAAAAAAATCCAAAAAAATAAGAAGAACAAACGGAAGTGGCAGTAGTTGTTAAGGGGTATTTATAACTGTAAATGTTTGTTGGGTTTAGGTAGTTTGGCTTCCTTTAGATTCTTCTTTTCAATTCGCTGTATAGTTCTCTGGTTGTTAGTGTGTGTTTTACTACAATTTATTTTTTTATTTTACAATTTCCGCTTCCGTTTAAACAGTGTTTTTTTTTATATTGACGTTTGTATTTATGCTGTATCTTATTTTTCTTTGGTTATTTCTTTTATGGGTTTTTATTTAGACTTATTTAAACCAAATTGTCAATTGAATTGTCTGTCTGCATAGATTCATATAAATATTATTGTAGTTATTTTGTTCATTCTTCCTTGTTTCTCTCTTCACAACAACAATGTTAAATTTATTTTAACAAAATTGTTAAATTATTATGTTTGCTTGGAAATTTTAAATATTGTTGCACTCTGAAATAAATAGACAAAACAAAAAATATTGAAATTTTAATTAAAAATATTTATCAAAATTTTTGTTGATAAAATCAACATCTATTCATAAGTAAGTTAAACGTATAACCTTTTAAATTAAAAAGCTTATTTTTCGGTTAACATTTCATTATTATCGTTTTAATTTTTATTTAGTTCTAGCCACTTTTTGGGGGTTTAACTGCATGTCAATTTGATGTCTGTTTAAATGTCATTTAAAATATTGTTGTTGTTGCTCTTTGTAGTTGGTTTTGTTTTTATTGTTCTCATGCCTTTTTGGTTTTTATACGAAAGTATTATTTTGTAGTGTTTATTTGTCAAAGTCTTTTATGTCGTACGGTTGCATTTTTTTTTTGCATTTGTTTTTTTATTTGCAATTGTATGTGTGATTCCAATCTTTTGTTGTTTTGTTTTATTATACATCGTTGTTGTTGTTTTATTTTTTTTTTTACTTTTTCTATTTTGTTGTTTTGTATAGTGTGTATTTTCAATGGTTTTTTGTTGTTGCATTTTTAATTACTTTAATGAAAGTTTTAATTGCATAATAGTATCAACACACTCACTCTCTTACACACACATACACACACACTCACTTACACACACAAAAAATTCCAAATCCGTAATGAGTTTTACTGTCATGGCTTTTATACTTCCTCTTTTTTTGCTGCTTTTGTTCCTGTTTTATTGTGTATAAGTATGCGTATTGCATACAAAGTAACTGAGAGTGTATGTGCGAATATTCATTTGTAAATGTAGTTGCATTTGTTATGGTTGGTTTACCATTTTGTTATGGTTGGTTTACCATTTTGTTGTATTTTTTTTTGTTTTGTTGTTAATGTACTGCTATTAGAAGTTTTATTTAGTCAAAGTATCATTTTATTACAGTTGTTAACTTCTCTAGCTAAAATAAAAAAAATAAATGTTTGCTCGTATGTCCATATGTATCTACTACATAAGTCTATGTATATATTGTAATAAATTCATTTCTAGTTAAAATGTTGTTAAGTACATTTTAACACTTTGTTGCGAATTTTACAAAATTGTTAATAATTTGTTTATTTCGTACACGAAAACATTTTTTTACTGCTATGATTTAATCTGTTCAAAAATAAACTCAGTTAAATATATTTTCATTTTATTTTTGCAATTAATGTTTATCAAATGCAATTTATATTTGAGATCTTAATAAATTTATAAAATTTATTGATAGTGAATTTGAATTTATACTAAAAGCTGAGACAAACCATTTTAAATTTATAAAAAATACATTTTTTCAATACATGCAAAACAGCTCCAAGAACTAGTTTTAGTAAAAAAAGTTTTATTTCGAAAAAAAATTTAAATGTCCAGCAGTACGAAGAAGTTGCGTATGAGTGATATGAATATTTTGTAACATCTCACATACGTTACCTGGCCCGACTAAAGTATCCTTCTTATATGACAAATATTTGATGAAAAAGAGGCAACCTCTGAATTCAATACACATTAATTATTTTATTATACCCTTCGCCATGAGTTTGTCATTTCGTTTGTAATTTTTACATTTTTCATTTGCGACCCCAAAAAGTATATATATTCTGGATCGTCATAGACAGCGAAGTCGATATAGCCATGTCCGTCTGTATGTTGAAATAAACTTTCCGTAGCCCCTAAATAACTTACATACATGATTCATATATCAATATGTCCGGAATTCTTCCAGCTCGGTTGCTATTTAAAATCGACAAAATCTATATAACGAAAAAACTGGGAAAACCTCGATTTTTGGACTATTTTTGATCTATATCTGGATTACTAAGTCATTAATATAGACAATATGGATATCTAATGATATCTAATGATAGATATTTTAAAGTCCATTGTAACGATGTATATAAAGCTATAGTAAGTTGGACCTACAATGGGTCAAAATCGGGAAAAATATTTTTATACCCGAATTTTTTTTCAATAAAAATTTTTTTTGTCACAAATTATTTAAAATTAAAAAAAAAATTTAAAAAAATTTTTGGAAAAAACTTTTTAAAAAAAAAAATTTAAAAAACAATTTCGAAAAAAAAAAAATTAAAAAAAACTTTTTTATAAAAAAATTAAAATTTTATTTACCTAAAAATATTTATAATTTGGTGAAGGGTGTCTAAGATTTGGCACAGCCGAATATAGTTCTATTTCTTGTTTTATTTGATATTATTTACTGTTACAAAACCCTTGTAAGAGTAATCAAAGTAAAGCTAATTTGTTTAGCACAAAAAAGTTGTTATTTAGAGCTTATTTTAGGCAAATACACTAACATTTATAGTTTCTCTGCCGTCTTACTGGAAGCTTAGGAAAGATCACCAGAAAGCTTATCCCAAAGAATTTAGTAAAACTGAAGATATTATACAAATCAAACTAGAGTGAATGAGAATTACAAACATTCAAGTCAAAACCCGCAAAAAAAACACACACAAAATTTCACGTGCTAAAATTCACAAAACAGCTGACAGAACAAAAACTAAAATTCAGAATGCATTTCGACCTTCGAGAGAAATCTTAACAAATCTGTAACTAAAGTCACCGTTAAATTTAAAAAAAAAGTATAATTACTTTTTGAGATAATTGATGTTTTTAATGAATGCCTTGAGGCACTCTTGCGGGTGCGATTCCAATAAAAATTAAATTTATTTGACTCAAAAAAAGTTATGGAATTTTGAAAGAAATTCGTAACAACTTTTTCTAAAATGATTGTAAATATAAAATGGCTTCAATCTTCGTTCTATTTATAGTTCAATGCTAGTTCTTCTTAAAGTTCAATTATATCTTCAATTATAGTTCTTTCTATAGCTTCTATCATAGCTATTTTAATAGTTTAATTCTAGTTTAAATCATAATTCCTTTTCAAGTGAAATTCTAGCATCAAACGTAGTTTTTCTTAAAGTCAAATTCTAGCATCAAATTTAGTTCTTTTAATAGTTAAATTCTAGCTTCAGCCGAGCTTATTTTGTAGTTCTATTGTATCTTGAATCGTAGTTTATTTTTAAAGTTGAATTCCAACTTTAATCATATTTCAATTTGTAGTCCCAATTAACCTTAAATCGTAGTTAGTTCTAGCTTCAATCATAATTCTTTTTAAAGTGATGTTTATCAAAGGCAGTACATTTCATCGTCCAAATATAGCGTCAATCGTGGTTATTTTACTAGTTCAGTTATAGTTTCAATCTTAGTTCTTTTTATAGTCCTATTCTAGCTTCAAACTTAGTTCGTTATTATAGTTTAATTCTGTTTCCTTTTTATAGTCCAACATTTTTAATATATATGTTGTTTTTTTTTTCTTAAAATATCATTAGGCATTGAACGTTTGATGGCCACTGTAAAATATCATTATATTCTGGCATAAAATATCTTTACATGTCATTAATTATTTCACTTGTTTCATACTCATAATGTTTCACATTCCGTTACTTTTTATTCATTCGTTTATTCGTTTCATTTTACATTTACTGTTAAATGTATCAGTAAAATTGCTTTTCAAAAGATTAAAATACTTTGATAAAAGGTTCAGCAAAAGACATTATTTTGCAATTTTCACATTTTTATTTGGTGATGTACAGTTTTATTTAGTGGATGGCACCGGGCATGAATACAGTTATAAACGAAAAAGTGAAAAGGAAATCATTCCATACACAACAAATGACTCTCAAAATAAAAAAAATAACAACAAAAATAACTTTTTTCAAAAGCATTTTAATATTATACATTCATACATACATAGATACACACATACATATATATGTAAGTATGTCTAACTGGCGGAATTGTTAAACGTTAAATAGCCAACCAGCTGTACAACTACTACAAAAAAATACTGGATAAAAGATCTGTATAAAAGTTGAAAACAACAAAAAGCTTTGGAAAATATTTCGAAAAAATAACAACAACAGAAATGTAATGTAGCAATCAATGAACCACAATTGTATCTGTGGCTAAATGTCTATAAGTATGAAAATAAAAATACAACAACCTAGAGCAAAAAAAATAAAATAAAAAAATAGAAAATGAAATAAACATTTACTATCGTTAGCTATTTATCTTTATATGGAAGTACTCGTATATGAATAATGGATAATAAACCGATATAAAGCCAGCAACTAAAAGTACAAAATTTTTAAAAATAAATGGATGGGGAATTGAAATGGCACAGGAAATTGTTAAGATTTTATACAAGAAATGCGCAAAAATAGAAAATGGTTTTGGCAAATGAAGGACAATAAAAAAAATTCAAACTATTTTGGAGAAATCTAATTGACATTTGAAAACTTTTATTTTTTTGAAAGATAATTGCCCTCGATAAAATTTATATACTACTTAAACTTTCACAGGTAATCGTTTATAAAATAGTGTTAGTTTTATTTCGTGAAAACATTCGAATTCGGAATTTGGAAGTCAAAAAGTTATTGCTAAAAAAAGTACTGTAGCACTGAACTAAAACTGAATTAGAACTGAACTAGAACTGAACTAGAACTGAACTAGAACTGAACTTGAACTGAACTAGAACTGAACTAGAACTGAACTAGAACTGAACTAGAACTGAACTAGAACTGAACTAGAACTGAACTAGAACTGAACTAGAACTGAACTAGAACTGAACTAGAACTGAACTAGAACTGAACTAGAACTGAACTAGAACTGAACTAGAACTGAACTAGAACTGAACTAGAACTGAACTAGAACTGAACTAGAACTGAACTAGAACTGAACTAGAACTGAACTAGAACTGAACTAGAACTGAACTAGAACTGAACTAGAACTGAACTAGAACTGAACTAGAACTGAACTAGAACTGAACTAGAACTGAACTAGAACTGAACTAGAACTGAACTAGAACTGAACTAGAACTGAACTAGAACTGAACTAGAACTGAACTAGAACTGAACTAGAACTGAACTAGAACTGAACTAGAACTGAACTAGAACTGAACTAGAACTGAACTAGAACTGAACTAGAACTGAACTAGAACTGAACTAGAACTGAACTAGAACTGAACTAGAACTGAACTAGAACTGAACTAGAACTGAACTAGAACTGAACTAGAACTGAACTAGAACTGAACTAGAACTGAACTAGAACTGAACTAGAACTGAACTAGAACTGAACTAGAACTGAACTAGAACTGAACTAGAACTGAACTAGAACTGAACTAGAACTGAACTAGAACTGAACTAGAACTGAACTAGAACTGAACTAGAACTGAACTAGAACTGAACTAGAACTGAACTAGAACTGAACTAGAACTGAACTAGAACTGAACTAGAACTGAACTAGAACTGAACTAGAACTGAACTAGAACTGAACTAGAACTGAACTAGAACTGAACTAGAACTGAACTAGAACTGAACTAGAACTGAACTAGAACTGAACTAGAACTGAACTAGAACTGAACTAGAACTGAACTAGAACTGAACTAGAACTGAACTAGAACTGAACTAGAACTGAACTAGAACTGAACTAGAACTGAACTAGAACTGAACTAGAACTGAACTAGAACTGAACTAGAACTGAACTAGAACTGAACTAGAACTGAACTAGAACTGAACTAGAACTGAACTAGAACTGAACTAGAACTGAACTAGAACTGAACTAGAACTGAACTAGAACTGAACTAGAACTGAACTAGAACTGAACTAGAACTGAACTAGAACTGAACTAGAACTGAACTAGAACTGAACTAGAACTGAACTAGAACTGAACTAGAACTGAACTAGAACTGAACTAGAACTGAACTAGAACTGAACTAGAACTGAACTAGAACTGAACTAGAACTGAACTAGAACTGAACTAGAACTGAACTAGAACTGAACTAGAACTGAACTAGAACTGAACTAGAACTGAACTAGAACTGAACTAGAACTGAACTAGAACTGAACTAGAACTGAACTAGAACTGAACTAGAACTGAACTAGAACTGAACTAGAACTGAACTAGAACTGAACTAGAACTGAACTAGAACTGAACTAGAACTGAACTAGAACTGAACTAGAACTGAACTAGAACTGAACTAGAACTGAACTAGAACTGAACTAGAACTGAACTAGAACTGAACTAGAACTGAACTAGAACTGAACTAGAACTGAACTAGAACTGAACTAGAACTGAACTAGAACTGAACTAGAACTGAACTAGAACTGAACTAGAACTGAACTAGAACTGAACTAGAACTGAACTAGAACTGAACTAGAACTGAACTAGAACTGAACTAGAACTGAACTAGAACTGAACTAGAACTGAACTAGAACTGAACTAGAACTGAACTAGAACTGAACTAGAACTGAACTAGAACTGAACTAGAACTGAACTAGAACTGAACTAGAACTGAACTAGAACTGAACTAGAACTGAACTAGAACTGAACTAGAACTGAACTAGAACTGAACTAGAACTGAACTAGAACTGAACTAGAACTGAACTAGAACTGAACTAGAACTGAACTAGAACTGAACTAGAACTGAACTAGAACTGAACTAGAACTGAACTAGAACTGAACTAGAACTGAACTAGAACTGAACTAGAACTGAACTAGAACTGAACTAGAACTGAACTAGAACTGAACTAGAACTGAACTAGAACTGAACTAGAACTGAACTAGAACTGAACTAGAACTGAACTAGAACTGAACTAGAACTGAACTAGAACTGAACTAGAACTGAACTAGAACTGAACTAGAACTGAACTAGAACTGAACTAGAACTGAACTAGAACTGAACTAGAACTGAACTAGAACTGAACTAGAACTGAACTAGAACTGAACTAGAACTGAACTAGAACTAGAACTGAACTAGAACTGAACTAGAACTGAACTAGAACTGAACTAGAACTGAACTAGAACTGAACTAGAACTGAACTAGAACTGAACTAGAACTGAACTAGAACTGAACTAGAACTGAACTAGAACTGAACTAGAACTGAACTAGAACTGAACTAGAACTGAACTAGAACTGAACTAGAACTGAACTAGAACTGAACTAGAACTGAACTAGAACTGAACTAGAACTGAACTAGAACTGAACTAGAACTGAACTAGAACTGAACTAGAACTGAACTAGAACTGAACTAGAACTGAACTAGAACTGAACTAGAACTGAACTAGAACTGAACTAGAACTGAACTAGAACTGAACTAGAACTGAACTAGAACTGAACTAGAACTGAACTAGAACTGAACTAGAACTGAACTAGAACTGAACTAGAACTGAACTAGAACTGAACTAGAACTGAACTAGAACTGAACTAGAACTGAACTAGAACTGAACTAGAACTGAACTAGAACTGAACTAGAACTGAACTAGAACTGAACTAGAACTGAACTAGAACTGAACTAGAACTGAACTAGAACTGAACTAGAACTGAACTAGAACTGAACTAGAACTGAACTAGAACTGAACTAGAACTGAACTAGAACTGAACTAGAACTGAACTAGAACTGAACTAGAACTGAACTAGAACTGAACTAGAACTGAACTAGAACTGAACTAGAACTGAACTAGAACTGAACTAGAACTGAACTAGAACTGAACTAGAACTGAACTAGAACTGAACTAGAACTGAACTAGAACTGAACTAGAACTGAACTAGAACTGAACTAGAACTGAACTAGAACTGAACTAGAACTGAACTAGAACTGAATTAGAACTGAACTAGAACTGAACTAGAACTGAACTAGAACTGAACTAGAACTGTAGAGAAAGTGTATAGTGTTAATTTCTGCATTACATCTGAATTACTACTCCATGAAATATTTTTTATTACTACAAATTTGTAGCCTAAGCGATATTTAAAATTTATGGTTTTATTTGAAATGTAGCATATATTACGGTTTCAAATCTGAACAATAAATTGCCTGGTCTAGATTTAATATTCGTATGGACTTATTTAGCATTTCCTTTTTTGGCACACAAAAATTAACAAAGCAATTTGCAGACTACTTATAGGCATTTTAGCTTACATTTCTTTCAAAAATTTGTGTAGCCTACTTTTATGTTACAGTAAGAAAAAAAACCTTAACAATAAAATATGTAGTCTAGTTTTAGGCTCCTATTATACGTAATTATTTTTTGTTTAAACGTTAATTTCATTTCTCTGGATTATTTAACTTTTGTGCTAAATATGAATCTCTTTGCAGTAGGTTGTTTTTCTTTCCTCTACTGCGCTTCTAGTCTTTGTGTTGTTTGCTCTGTTTTTGGCAGAGTTTCTTCTTTTAATTGCATTTGTATGCACTCATTACCTTAAATTTGTCTACATGTTACTAGAATTTAATGTGTTTGTTGTCTTTGCAAACATTTTTATTCGTTGCTTTTTGCCTTTGCTGCCACTTTTAGATGCTGTTACAATTATTCGTTTGTTTTTGCTGGAGCGTAATGTAAGACTTAGTGTATATTTAAGCGTATCCTCTTCACGTAACCAAGGAAGAAATTGTTCTGCTAATGTTCTATTATGTTGCTGTGATTCTTAGTTCACGTTTCTCAGCTGAAAAATACCCTAGGTACTGGATAAAGTTATTCGATGGTTATTCATCTGGCTGGTCACTTGTTTAGTTTGAGGTGGTATAAATTTCTTAAATTCAGATTTTAAAAATCGTGATCATATTCATATTTTAATTCATAAGTCATGCATGTTTTTAATATTCTGTTTATTGATAAAATGGTATTCAATATAGTAACTTTTTGTTACTATTTTGAATTGACATTATTGACTTTAACTTTATTGTACCTTTGTTGCCTTTATTTATTGCATATTTTATCACATTTTGCGCGTCCAGCTCGAGTAGTGCCTCGATCTATTTTTCAAAATATTATCCTTTAAGGTAAGAACAGGTACATTTACGTCGGTTTGTCTTTAAATTAAACATGGTATTATTTTGCATTTGTTCTATGCTGTTGCTACCAGTCGCTGTATTTACTGTTGCCAACACACACTGATACATTTACTGCCACACACACACTTATACAGAGTCATTGTTAATGCCAAACTTGGCAACTTATTGTTCACTAAAGACACTTTGTTTGTCGTTATTTTTTTTTGCCGTGCTGTTTTCAGTTTCAGTTTGTTTTTTTGTTAGAAGCTTTAAGCGCCAACAAACTTTTTGCAAGTGTAAATTTCTTTCAGCTAAAGGATTATATTGCTTGCCTGCAGTATAATGTACTAAATACCATGAGTACTAACTACAACAACTACACACAACATACAATCATATATCCAAACAGCCTTAACTATGTGTGTGTGTGTGTGTGAGGAAATAGAAAATCGTATGGCGTTTGTTGGTAGGAATCTGTGTGTGTGTGCAAGTTTATCTATAGCGTTAGTTAAGGCGTATACGGAGCATTTTTCGTTGCTGTTGTTTTGTTTTTGATTTTTCAATGCTGTTTTGTTTCTATATGACGACGATGATGATGATGCTGTTCCGTTTTTTCTAAATTCCCAAGTGCGTATTTTTTTTGGATAAATGTTAAGTTAGCAAAAAGTGAGAAATGGGTGTTTACAAACAAACTCACATATAAAAAACTTACACATACATAAGTACATGTGAACTAAGAAGGCCCATATTTTGCACTTTTTGAATTTTCGGAGCTGCGTATCCAAAGTAACAATCCGAAATGTGTTTTTAACATATTACAGGAAACAAAATTTCCTGTATATCCAATAATTTTAAATCTAACACAAAATAATCATTTAGCGTTTACTAGAACAAATATATTTTATTGATTATTTTGATATTTCGTTTAAAAAGTTAAATTTGGGATTTCAAATACATATGCATGTAATTGTATGGCAAATAAAAATTAAATTTTTTAAACATTTAATTACACTGTCCAACAAATTGATACTGTTTTATCCTCAAATGTCCCTTTTGAAAGGAATTTTTTGATTTTCTTGAAAAAGGGTAAAATTTACTACTAACGAGAGGAGCTAGAGGTTTAAGATCTTCCACAAAAATGATCCCCATAAAATTCTACAATATGACTCTGACAATAATAATTCTCTCAGACATTAACTAACAACGTTTGTTTCAGTTAGTATAATGCTGCCTTTGATCAAAAAATTAAAATTTCACCAACTTTAGAAAAAATTCATACCAGCTGGAATATAACTTTATTCTACAAAAATGATTTTAGGGTCGCTATTCTTTTCCAAAAATGCTCATGGACAGTGTTATTTTTTTTTTATTTTCTAAACGTAATCCGATTTGGTTCAAGCTTTCAGCATTTGGTTTCTAGAGGACGCACAACAATCTCAGACCTTGAGGGCATCGAAAATACAGAAAGTGCAGAATAAGGACCTCCCTAGTTTGTGTACTACATAAGCTCATTTGTTGTGATGCTTTCCATTGCATACCATGTGTATGAATGTGTGTGTATTTTTGTGCAAGAAAACAAAAACACACAAACATGCACATTTTGCTCTTACAAACTGTAATTAAATGCGGATTAATGCCTGTGCAAGAACATAATGAAGAAACAATAATAAGTAGAACTGAAGACAACGAATAAGGATATAGCAGCATGGATACCACTGGTGGCACCAACAAAAAACAACAACTACGACAACAGAAATGTTGAAAAGTAAAACAAATTAAGACTTTAGCACAAAAATAATTCTTAAGGAGACATTTAGTAGATAAAACTTGAGGGAAAAAACTAAATGAAAAAAAAAGTAGAAAGACAGTTGAGATATTTATGTATATACGTATAATTTTAGCATGTGTGTGTTTTTTTTCGCAAAGATTAATGAAAAAAAAAACAAAAAAAGAAAATTAAAGTCAAGGAAATTATTATTAGAAATTATAAAAGCAGCCTTATGTAGAAAGAAAACATTTTTTGTTCTTAAGAAAAAAAAAGTTAAAAATGTCATTTAGGTTCATATATGTATGTATATACCATGCATGTCTCTATAACATAATGATTTTGAATGTTGAGTAGTTATTATAAAAAAGTTGAAGGTTTTTCGTGACTTAAATTAAACTGGGCTAAAAAAATAAATTTATAAAGTTATTAAGACGCATAGTTCTGGCGGCAGACGTGATCGCTATATAGGCACAATGAATTAGATTTTCTGGTAAGAAACAATTTCGATATTCACGATATTGTTTCATTTTTCATCAGATTTTTGTAACGAATTTCATGTTGTTTCAAAATTTTATTTTAGTTTCAGAATATTTTGCTCAGAAAATGTTGGCAACATAATATAACAATAAAAGGTTGAATAACTACAAAATATGTTCTCAATTATACATGCTTTGAATTGTCAGACTAAGGCGGCATTTACATTATGACTTTAAGTCATGATTAAAAATCATGCGTATTTTTTTACTAACAAATTGTGACGTCTAAACAAAATGCAAGTTTTCTGTTTTTCAAGACATTTTTTGATATTCTGCTTTGAGCTCTTTTCTGATTGGTAAAAAAAAGGCAAACATGGTTGACAAAAAAAGGCATCGTATAAATGCTAGGGGATTTTCGTAGGGATTTTAAAAGAGAAACAAAAACAAGACATGACTTTAATGACATGACAAAGCGTAAATGACACCTAATATAAAATAAAAGTTCAATTGAAATAAAACATCAAAAATTAAGTAAATTGAAAAATAATTTAAATTCAATTTAAAAAATATGTATAAAAAGAAACATGCGTGTTAAATGTTGTTTGTGTAAATATTCATTTGAACAAAATCACGTAAGATTTATAAAATGTCCTGAAAATAAAATTAAAAAATGCAGCTTGCGGGTTGAGCTGAATAATTTTCTTATTGCTCAATTTTCATTTATAATATCGTCTTCTCTAAATTATTATTTGGAATGTAACTCGTGTGCTAGATTTGATTTTTAATTATTTGAAATTTAAAACTGTTTTAATACAATTGTCATCAACTTATTTAAACAAATTGAAGATGACTAATCCAATTGAATATAGAGAAGATAAAAATTATAATTCATAACAGCATGTTATTTGGATTTCTCATTTTCAATATGTTTTTTCTAAATAATAGTTTGCTTTTCTGAATTTCAATTGGTTATATATCAATATTAATTTGAATAGATAGGTTTTTGGGGGATCTGAAACGAAAGCTTGTGGGAATCCGTGAATTACCTATTATAACTTGATACGAACGGAGATTTAGGAGATCTATGCACGTTAAAGTAATTTCCGGAAGTGGGTCTTGTATTGGAGCTATGAATTTCGTGTATAGATACATGTACATATAAATTAAAGAGTTATGACTGATAAAGTCCAATTTAGGAAGGACATTTCTATGGGGGCTAGGTTAGATAATGGACCGATTTTAGCCAGTTTCAATAGCATTTGTCATTGGGTCGAAAAAATTATATGTACCAAATTTTATTGAAATGTCTTCAAAATTACGCACAAGGACTGCCAGTCAGACGGACATCCTTTAATCGACTCAGAAAGTGATTCTTAGTTGATCGTTATAGACTAATATTTTTGGACGTTACAAACATCAGCATTAGTGCATTATACCCTCCCCACTATGGTGGTGTAGATTGTAAATATCTTATACATATATATGCTGCGAAATTTGAGGCTAACAATCTAAATTTTTCTCCAAAAATGTGTGCTTAATCATTGAATATTAATAGCTTAATTCTTATAGCTACAGTACGAAAATAATTTACTAGTTACTTGCTAGAAAAAATTGTTTGGAAATGCTATTCCAATAAGCAAAATGTTTTCAAGTATTTCTAAAAATTAAATACTTGAGTTGTAAATTTTATAAATGTAAAAGGCAAATGGTTAAAATTCTTAGTTATTTTTAACATTTATCACTTATGTGAATTACCAGTAAATTATATAAAGTATTTTTGAACAAAATATAGATTTCTACCTGTTTACAAAATAATAAATAACAAATAACTTTAATATTTTCAAATATTTCAAACAATTTATATGAGATTTTAAATTTCTCCATCAGTTGTAGTTTAAAAATAATACAAAATAAATCTTCTTCGAGAGCTCTTCAAGAAAAATCTTATTGATTTAGCAATTTAGAAATATTATCTTAAACTAACCATAAAAATTCTATAAGAACACAACAACTCTAACACACTCTTATAAATACCACAACATTATAAATATTAAGGGTATATGAAATAAACCGACACACACACACAAAGCGAAATACACACACCATTAAATTGTATATGTATATATGAGATGTACATGATTTTAAAATATTTCTTTAGCTGAAATATTTAAGTAAAAAAAAAAACTGAAAATAAAGTACAAAAAACCAAAACAAAGCAAACTAAAAAAAGGCTTAAGGCCTAAAAATTCTAACTCATACACAAACATAAGCTACAATGTATATACAATTCCTTACACATATGTACTTCATACTTACATAAACGTACGTACATACATACATAAAAATAAATAAATTTGGAAAGATTTTAACACAACAGACTACTACAACAGGCAGCTACTAGAAAATTCATTGAACCAAATAAGAGCATAAGAACCACAACAACACTAACAACAGAAAGAAGCATTTAAAAGAGTAGTAGTTTTAAAAAAACACTAGGGTGTCTCCTATTTTGCACTTGTTCGAATTTGTATGCTTTCAAGGTCTGAAATTGTTCTTTGTCATTCTTAAAACCATATTCTGAACATTTTGGTAAAAATGGAAGCTGCAAAATTTATTTAGATATTTTCAACAAAATTTCAAAAATTAAATATTGAAAAAAATAATTCAATTCAAACTATAGTTGGTATTTCATTTAGAAATAGACTATAAAACTGTTTCTTTATAACTTGGTATAAACAAATTCTAAAAATGTTGCTTGTTTATTAAAAATAATTTCTGGACCCATCACTGTAAAAAATATATTTATACCCTACACCACCATAGTGGGGAGGGTATAATGCGTTTGTGCAGATGTTTGTAACGCCCAAAAATATTGGTCTAACACCCACCTTAAAGTATACCGATCGACATAGAATCACTTTATGATGTCCGTCCGTCCGTCTGGCTGGCTGGCTGGCTGTCCATGTAAACCTTGTGCGCTGAGTACGGGTCGCAATTTTGAAGATATTACAATCAAATTTTGTACATATTATTTTTTCGACCCAAGGACAAAGCCTATTGAAACTGGCTGAAATCGGTCCATTATTTCACCTAGCCCCCATACAAATGTCCTTCCGAATTTGGACTTTATCGGTCATAAATGTTTAATTTATATATGTATCTCCACGAATTCCGCTCCAAATAAGTTTTATATATACAAAATTCATATCACCGAATTTTGTCATGATCGGTCCATAATTTGTCATAGCTCCCATATCAGATCAATCACTTTAACGTGCATAAATCGCTTAAAAATGTTGGCATATACACAAAATTCAATATAAATAACTTTCATATAGACATAAATCACACGACCTACTTTTATGGTGATCGGTCCATAATTGATCATAGCTCGCATATAAGGCCCAATTCCGAAAATCACTTACGAATATAAATTATTGATATTTTAAAAGAAAAAAAATTTTACTCATTTACTTGGTGTAGGGTATTATATGGTCGGGCTTGACCAACCATACTTTCTTACTTGCTTTTATTTGGACTTCTTATCCTATGAGTCAAAATCACAGTTTTAAAGCAATTTCGCACTAAATTTGATATAAATCAGTTTTGAATCATTTCCCACTTTTACCAAAATTGCGAGTGAAAAGTACAACATTTTGAATAAAAATTTATAGCATTTCAAATCAGACAGTCTCTGTATTTTAGAAAATTACTCTCTCACATATAAGGGTGTCGTAAGCAAAACAAAATACTCGATATTTTGAATTACAATTTTCCATTAAATAAAGTCCGATAAACGTTCTTACACTATTATACATAATTTTATGATTTGTTTGAAAACTTTTATTTCCAATACACGTCCATTTTGCCCAAATGAAAAAGTTATTTATTTTATTAATTTTTTTTGACAATAAATATTTTGTTGTTATTGAAAATCAAATAAAATTTAAATTAATTTTATAAAACTCTGTAGGTCTGGTTAATAATACATATTTCGAGCTACACTTGTTAAATTGTCGGACTAATTGTGCATATATATTTTATATTAAACATCAATGGATAAATGAAAAACAACTATTTTTAATTGGATATTTTAAAAATATTTCAAACTAGTTGACCCGCCCGGCTTCGCCCGGTAGCATTTACTAATGTTAGTTCTTCAAGTTTCACCAACCCACATACACCTGCCTGTTCTTATTTACTTGTAAATAAATTATCTAAATTTGTACAGCATACTTTAGGGAGCTTTTTTATTACAGTTGACTGGACTCAGAATCCGAGTTTTACCCGGAATTTTTGAATTTTTTTTCTTTACAAACCATGTCCGGAAAATTTCGAATCGAATAAAAAAAAATCAGCCAAATCGCTCCAGCCGTTCTCACGTGATTCTATTACATACATGAACCATTTCATTTTTATATATATAGATAAATTATACAATCTATAAACGGTAACAGATTTTGCTAAAATGTGCAGCATTTAGTTTTTTGATGACGTAGACAAATCTAGACTTTAAGAATATCGAAAATAGAAAAGGTACAAAATAAGGGGCAGACTAATGCGAGCGTGTGTACATCCACACACATCCATCTATAAGTAATGGACATTACTTATGTATAGCACACATTCATATGTACGTACATTCGTAGGCCAGCACACATTTTAAGTAGTGTGTGTTTAAGTATACCATAGATTAAGGTCCTAGAAGGCAATTGATTAAGGTTTTTGATGAAAGAAAAGGATTTTGTGAAAATAAATGAAATGAAATAGGGTTACAACATGCTTCAATGTCCAACATGTATGAAAATAGAATCTTTTGTTAAAAAGGTTGTTAATTCCCTATATTTTTTTTTGGTTCATACGCTCATTCTTTCCCATTTATTTTAATACACAATACTTAAAAGTTGGCAGGCCAGAAAAAAATCGAAAAACTAAACTATTGAAAAATATTGATTAAAGTTTAGATATTAGCTTAACATAAATTATGTGCTCGAATAATTATCTACTGAAGCAGTGCACAGTGCTGTTGAACAAGTTCACACTTAAATCTATTGAAATGACAAAAACACAGACATTGTCTTGGGGAATTAATCTTGGCAGACATTGACATTTCTAAGAATTCCCACACATTACGAGAATATCTTTTAATGTGTGAGTAAAAACAAGAAAAAATATTAGATTTTTAATGCATTACAAATTATCAAACATCACTTACTTACTGTTATTTGTTGACAAGTAAAATAATTATTTATTTATTTATAAATTTTGTATTTAATTAAATCCTTTTAACACTTATTTTGCTCTTAGTAAACATTAAATATTGCCACAATTAAAGACAGCTGCTATATTTTGTCTAGTGTTTTGTTCTATTATTCTGTTTTTTCGGATTTAAAGTAATTTAGTTCTTTCAAAATCTAAATTTCATTATATTTTTATGGTTTCTTTAGCTTTAAGCTATTTTTTTCTAGTTGTTGTCTTACAAGCTCCTCCTCTGGTAAGTGCTTGCTTGCTTGCTTCATCCACCAATTTTGTATTTCACACCAAATGACGCTTAAATAAGCCTTGGAAATTGTCGTAAAATAATAAGCCTTAACAAATTTACCTCCCACACTTATATATTTATATTTATTTATATGTGTATACTCACACTCACATCTACTTATATATATACATATACACAGATATAAATGTAGATGTATTATTAGCATTTAGACAAACATACATACACACATTTCACACTAAAGACTAAGTTATTCCTATCGTATTATTATTATTTTCCCGGCTGTGCTTTTATTATACATATATTTGTTGTTGTTGTTGTTTTCTCGCATTTAATCGATTTCGACATTTTAAAGTAAATGCGTGAAAATTAGGAAATTATTTAAATATACTTCAAATTTTATCCTTCTGTCTGCTGCCATTTGTTTTTTATTAGCATCGTTAGGCATAAATTGTGAGCGGGTGGGTGGTGTCCCACAGAAAATCCTCATTTACATTCGTACAATACAAAGCAGGCTAATATACCCAGATTTTGTTTGTTTGACTTGATGCTGAAAATGTTGTGATTTTTATTATTCAAATCAAATTCCACAGCGTATGAGTAATATGTGTTTGTGTCGGTTTCACATTGAATATTACTCATACGTACTGGAGTAATGGCTTTAATAATATTTATATTTTAATGAAACATTAGGGATTCAATTCTTTTGTACAATTGTTTCATATTATTATTAAAGAAATTTTCAACACATTCTTAACATTATATTTACATTTTCTGCAAAATGAACTAGATTTAGGTTGGGAGTAGACCTGCTGGTAAAAAATTCTTACTTTAAATCGAGTAAAGTTCATTAAACCTTTTCAAGTCGATCGATTTTAATCACATAACTGAATTATTTTTTTCAATTTCAAAATAATCGCAAAGAATTCACACTACTCTTCTCTTTTTCTCTAAACTTTGTAAAACGCTGGTGTAATTTACAATTTAAATTTGTTTAAAAGTCATAAATCCAAAATGTGCTTTAATATATTGTGACGTATCAAAAAAATTCGATACAAAAAATTAATTGCTGAACATTTATGTACATATCGATGGCTTAATATAAAAAAGGCGTAACTCGATTTTTTGTTACTTTATAGGAGAAGGAAAAAACTTAATAAAATCCATAAAATTTTAGACTCAAGAAAAGTTTTAATGCTATTTTTAATATGAAGAGACATCACGTTTTATTTCTCATTTAAAAATTATTTTTTTTTATTTCAATGAAGTTATTTAATTATACTCTTTTTACATTATATTTTTGAAAAAAAAAATTAGTTACGTCTTTTTTATATTAAGCCATCAGTTAAAAATTCATATATTTTTTAATAGTTGTGAGCCAAATAGTAAAAATAAATTTGTTAATAATATTTGATTAATGTCTTTTGAAGTAGGGTATCCTGAAATTGATGCAGTTAATTTTTGTATTTAGTTTAAAATTTTTTTATATTGTTGTTAAAAAGTATCTAAGAATGTCATAAGGTAAACGTTATTTTTCCAAATGACATACTTAAGAAGTATACTTGTTTTTATTTGAATCAATTCGAAAAAGCTTCGTCATTGTTGAAAATGTCAAACTTCATATATAAAAAAAAATTAAAAATAAAAATTACTGACTTCGATCGTATTTGCATTTATTCGCCCTGCCACCACATGTTATAAATTCTCCATGGAGTATACTTTGTGCTTACAAATTGCGAATTGTGGACAGTTGTGAATTATTAAAGAAATTGTTATCAATAGACAACGAAATGCATGAGGATTATTAGAGATATTGAGACAAATATTATCAGAAGAATCCCACACACTTAAGATAAATATCATCAAAAAAGAAGGAATTGTATAAAAAAGATATACCAAATAATGTGTAGATTCTCAGCTTACTCTATATAAACACCCAAATCTTTACAAGGTGGAAGGTGCCTCTTTTAAGATATCCTTTGTGCAAAGAAATTTCGTTGGTTCAATATATGTAAATTAGATTACATAAGCATTACAATGAGATGTTGCATCAAATTGGATAAGCTGATAATAAGCTGTATGTAATCGAGCAATTTTTTACCATTCCTGTATAAAATATGAACTACTAACCGTGATAACAAATAAACAAAAGCGAGTTAAAATTTTTTGAGTACCTAACAAGTTTTAACAAATTTGAAACGGTTCCTCTTTGTTTGCTCCCTATTTTCAATTTCCAGCTAAAATCAAATACTCTTTTTCAATAAATATATAAATATTTTGTATTTAAAACACATTAAGGGTACTCATTTAAACGCTTAAGTTTCCCATTTGTTCAATTGTGCAAATTTGCGCGACGTGTTTCATGAACCCACCTATCAATTTTGTGCAAGTTTATACATTAAATTTCTCTCTATTTGATATAAATGTCAAATAAAAATAAATTCAACAAAAGCTTTAATAATTTTTTTCAAATTGTATAAATTTTAATTTTAAAAATGTTGAATGAAAGTTAAATCTTTGGAACAAACGGTGATATACAGAGTTTGCAAGATTTTGTTTATATTCTAGCTGTTGATTAATGTTTTCATACACAATGCCATTTAATGCAATCATTCTGTTCCAAAGTTACAGAATTTTCACATGCACAACATTTTTATATTTTATTTGATTTTTATTTCTTATTAATAAAAGTAAACAAAAGCAGCTGATTCATCAAATGCACAATAAATTCAAGTTTGCGAGTCTATATTGTCGCGCAAACTTATCGGGGTTGTGCAAACGAATTTCCATACATTTTTTGACAGTTCATTTGCGAGAGTGTAAAAATGCACAGATTGCACAGTTTGCGAGGCATTTAAGCGTTTACATGAGGACCCTTATTGTACTTATCCTATATATCCCATTAAAAAGTATTATAAATAATACTTTATATTGAATATTAAATTTTAATATTTTACATTTAATTATTAGGAAGTCATAAAATTTAACCATAATTTTAAATTTATTTTGTTTGTTAAAATGATTACATTAAGGGTACTCATTTAAACGCTTAAGTTTCCCATTTGTGCAAATGGGCAAATTTGCGCGACATGTTTCATGAACCCACCTTTTCAATTTTGTGCAAGTTTATACAGAAAATTTATATTTGTCAAATAAAAATACATAAATTCAACAAAAGCTTTAATAATTTTTTTTCAAATTGTATAGATTTTAATTTTAAAATGTTGAATGAAAGTTAAATCTTTGGAACAAACGGTGGTATACATAGTTTGGAGGACTTTGTTTATGTTCTAGCTGTTGGTTAATGTTTTCATACACAATGTCATTTAATACAATCATTCTGTTCCAAAGTTACACAATTTTCACATGCACAAAATTTTTATATTTTATTTGATTTTTATTTCTTATAAATAAAAGTAAACAAAAGCAGCTGATTCATCAAATACACAATAAATTCAAGTTTGCGAGTCTAAATTGTCGCGCAAACTTATCAGAGTTGTGCAAACGAATTTCCATACATTTTTTGACATTTCATTTGCGAGAGTGTAAAAATGCACAGATTGCACAGTTTGCGAGGCTTTTAAGCGTTTACATGAGGACCCTTATTGTATTGTTTTATAATATGAATAAATAGGGATATTAATGTATATTAGAATGGACCTATTTTCATGGAGCGAAAAAGAGTTGAAACTGTTTTGAAGTGAAATCCAAAAGTTACTTATTTTAAGACATAAATATTATTTTGCTATCGTGGGCAGGATAATTGAAGTAGACATCAAATGAGATGAAAATGAGCTGAGTAAAAACATTTTTTTTCCAATTTTTCAAAATTTTTTTTTTTATTTTTTATACAAATTTATTTCTCATTTACGCGGAAAAATGATTCTGCCAAAATGTTTGTTATATTTTTGAAAATTATTTCTAGTTCAAACTAGTGACTTTCAAAGTCCTTTCATATGATCTCTCAGAAAACTAGTACAACACTGTTTCAACTTTGGAGATTACATCCATCTCGAGCCACCCTAATCAACATACATTTTAAATGTTTACAATATACAGAAAAACTAGCAAATGCTGCCACTCGTTTGGCAAATACTTGTATTTATTATACCTCATGACGTATATTTTCCAAGACCGTGGCTGTAAAAGCAAAGGAAGGTTTTAAAAGTATTTTTAAGTATTTCTTGTGTAGTTTTTATAGTGAAAGACATAAAATTTAACAAAAAGTATATTTTTAAATGTTGTACAAGTATTTCCTGACAAACATAATTCTCTCTCGCTTCAACATCTATCTCTGTCTCTATTGCGTATGCTAAAAGAAAGTCATAAACTCTTCAAGTATAAACAGCAGCTATAAAAACATAAACATGACTCTATTTTAAAATGATTTTTTATTTACATTTTAACAGAAAATAAAAGACGATGAAAGTGTTTTACAGATTTTAAGATGAAACAAATGGCAAGTGATTGACTGTAACTATAAAGCAACATGGTTTATTGAGGCGTGAATATATACAAAAGGTTTTATAGTAAAGTTCCAACTTGAATTTTTTTTACTTACATTGTTTGAGAGAAATAAATGTTTTATCGATTTTATTGCAGTATTTACAAAAAATTTAAAATTTTTAAAAAATAAAGGGAATAATTATTTTTAGTATTAAAGAACTTAACATCAGTTTGTAAATTTTTATACGAAATTCTATCATTAAATTGAATTTACCTTTTACTTTTTTTTTCTTTTAATGAATGCTTAAATATATCAAATTGATGGTCCATTAAAATAACACTGTTGTAAATACATACTTTGTGTTTTTAATGTTGAAACAAACATTTCAAAGATTCACTAAACATATATTTTTTATAATGCTAAATAAAATTTAATTCAATTTATTTATCGAAATCTATTTAAATAAGAACTGAATGTAAAACTTCCTTCACAAACATAAAACTGTTTAATTTAATTAGAAATAATACATGTGATTATTTGAAATGAATAGTATATACCTGTTCACACCTCAAATTATAAAATAAATACTATATAAATCTTATAAAATGGTAATTGTTTTCAATTTGCATAAACTACCGAAACGTATGATTAATATCAATATAATTTCAAATAATTTTATATTACTCATACGTACACATACACATACACGCTCATGCAAATTCGCTTATAATTTTAATCTTCTTTTAAATTTGCTAACGTTGCTTTTATTCTGCATAAATCTTCATTTACATACATACATACATTCGAACATTTATTTTATATGAAATTTTAATTATTTTTCCTCTACTAGTTCGGTTTAATTATGGTTTATTATCTGGATGACTGACTGTTTTATTGAGTTCGCTGGAAAAACAACAAAAAAGTGTCTTGTTGTGTTTGTTATTTTTATTGTTATTGTCATTTGGCTTCATTATTGTTACCAGTTAAACAATAAATAAATAAATGAAGAAAAAAAAATATTAAAAAACATTAAAAACAACAAAAATACTATAAAAACAAGAATTCAACAGAATAAAATTGCTGGGGAAGATTGACAGACATTTATTATTTCTGTTAAATCATGCAAATGCAAATTTAAATACAAATTAATTTGTTTATTTATATATTTTTTCACTTAGCGCTCTTATTGTTTTATTTATTTATATTTTTATTTTTGTTTAATGGTCATGATGATTTTGTATGCAAATGTACTCGTATAAATACTAAATGTAGGGGGCAAAAAAATCAATAATAAAGTATAACAATAAATTTTTGTGTGATTAAAACAAATTCAAGAAAAGACAAACAGACAGTATTTACAATATTTATGCTATTTAGTATGACTAAATAAAATGAAGAAAGTCTGTCATTTAAATTTATATGGCGAATTGTTAGAATAAGTATTGGGGTTTGTTATTTTGATATGAAATCGACCGGTTTTATTACTTTTCTAGATAATTTATTGCAATATAAATTAATTGGTTTTTGTTGTTCTATTCGCAATAATATTTTTGTATACATATTGCTTTAAAATTAATTATACTGAAATAGCAATCATTCCAATCCATTAAGAACGAGCTACTATATACGCTTTTGTGATTATGTGTTATTTATTTTGCTGTTTATATTTGAATTTTAAAATCGATTAGTTGGTCTGTTCATTAACAAAAAACTATTACGAATTATCACAAATTGTTTATAAATTTTCCAGTTTTTCAATAAAAATTTAAAATTTTTGTGTGAAAATTTGTACTGTCTGTTCCACGATGTCGAAAGAAAAATGAGTCGAAAAAATTTGTATGAAAAACACTCAGTTTTTAAAATTCTTGCAAATAGTTTTCATACAAATTTGTTTGAATCATTTTTCTTTCGACATCGTGGAACAGGCAGTACAAATTTTCACACAACATTTTTTTTGTTATTGAACAGACCTAAACTAAAAAATCTATTTAAAGTTTCAATTTTTAATTTTAGCGTTGTGAGAGTTTAATATTTTATTCGAAAGTTCTAAATAATTTTCGAACATTTTTTAAAGCTGTTAAAATAATCTCTAAATAAAGAGGAAGCTTAAAAAACTCAGAATATAAGATTTTTAAAACATGTTCGAAATTTCGAATTTTAATTCGAAAAATGCTTAAAAATTCAAAATGTTCTAAAAAAGAGACAATAATTGCTTGTCGGGTTCTCCATGATGACTGGAGTGAGACAATGCTGTGTTCAGTCTCCTCTAATTTTTATTTTTATATCGTCCTGGACAACATAATAAAAAGAGCCTCTTGGTAACAGAGGGAATAACTTGGGGATTCAACAGAAGGCTAGAAGATCTCGACTATGCCAATGATATATATCTACTATCTCACAACTTCAATAGCATGCAGTCTTAGATAAATGAATCAAAAACTGAAGCAGCTAAGGCTGCTGGTGTAAAAACAAATATTGCCAAAACTAAGGCAGAAGAAGTATGATGAATACGTATTAACGTTCTTCTATCTCTGAGATATTCTGACTATAATTAGTAGTTCTTCAGACATCATACGAAACCAATTAAAAGCTGGTAAACATTGAAACATATTTCGAAGAAAAACCAAGCTAAACATATTTAATTCCTGCATGAAATCATCTCTTCTTTTACAAAATTAAACATTTGTATTTTTAAAACTGTTAAATACGCAATTAATATTTTGACACAAGCAGGTAGCTCCCAAAGAGTATGTCGCGGATCCGGAGGGTGTGAAATAGTAATCCCCTTCCAAAACCGAAAACTTTTAATATAAAAAATTTTAAAAAAATGTAGAAGTATATCTGCCATATATACAAATTTCTAAGCGATTTTCAGACATTTGTTATGTTCCCAGAATAGTTAGCAGAATAGTTTTGGATCATTTTAGAGGTATGGTTCCTTGGGCAAAGTTTCTTATTTTGAATACTATTTTCTTTGTCACTTGGGCGATTTTTTTGCGTCCCTACAAATCCACCCGCACTAATGTATGTATATACTAGTAATGTTTCCTAAAGTTTACTGTCAATATATGTATGTATATTTTATTACCCAATAGGTTTGTTTTGCACAGAAATGAGCTTTAATTTAAAATGCATGCATAAATATTGTTTTTCGAATAAATACTTAATTAATATTTTAATATTTCATAAATATTTCAATTAATACTATTTAAAAAATATCTCCATCATATCTGTTGCCTAGCAGATATACCCCAAAAATTCTAGAAAATTGGTTTCCATTGCAAACTACCTACAAATTGAACATGAACTAATGCATGTATTTCCCCGTAAAAAAAGTGAATGAATGTTTCTTACATATTAATATTTGAGTGTGTAAATGCAAGAGTATTTGTTGTTTTTCAAGAGCAATGAACTAAATTGACCTATTTACACATTCATATATGTATATGTACATTCATGCATATGAAATTTCTTTGGTTTTAAATTTGTGTTTAATTTATAGTATTTAAAAAATAATAATATTGTGTCTGAAACCCTATTTTTTGTTAAATATATAAATAAGTAATACAAAAAAAAGAAAACATTTAAAACATACTGTGTATTAAGTATTTTAAATTTTTTTTTGCTGCTGTATTTAACAACAAAAAACTACATGTTTTCACTTACAATTTTTCAGTTTCGCCAACGATATTCAGCTAAACGTAAAATAAAATTTATATATAAAATAACAGCAACTATTTGTTTTTAGTTTATTTTTACAAAAATTGTGTGAGAAAAATAACCAAAAAAATAAAAAAAAATAACAACAACAACAACAAAAAAGCACTACTTCAAATGTTAAAAGCTTCTGCTTTTGTAATAACAACAACTGCATCATCATGGCTTTAAAGCAATAGTTAAGAGAGAAAGAGCAATATAAAAAATAAAAAAGTTACTTACACAACTGTAATAGAAATACAAATACTTCTTTTACTCTTGTACAAAAAAACACTCTCACACTAACTAATTCCCACAAAAACAAACACACACACACACGCATCCTTATAAACACTCTTACATTTAGTTATTGTTCGTATGCTGTACAATCATTTGTGCCGAAATAAAAAAAAACATGTTAGTTCTAAAGCAAATTGTTAGTATGTAGTTTACTATAGGGATTATTTTCGAATATACTTACACATACATACCAACTTACATTTACACTTAACCATACAAACATACATATACATGCATAGACAAAAAATGCACTGACACACACTTTCTTGAAAATACTTATAATACGGGTAATGGTGTCAGGTATACGTATTTATATAAATGTTGTAAATATATACAATATGGACATTAAGGTGGTCCCATTTCTAAAGAGTCATACACATTTGTTAATATTCTCATCCAAATTAAAGTTTTTATTATAGTAAGAATTGTGCTAAATTTCCCAATTATTTATATATTCACTGACATTTATTGTTGGGGGATAAGCTATTTAAAGAAGCAATTAATCGAAGGACCATTTTAAGTTTATCTGATATTTTGGATATTTGTTTTAAATGAGTTATAAACAATATTGAATAAATATCAAAACTCTGTAAACGGTAAACATAAATGCCTTTTAAAGTTCATCTGATGTTTTCCATATTTGTTGCAAACGAATATTGTAAACAATATTGAATAAACACAACAAGTCTTTGAAACGTAAATATAAAATATCAAAGAGAAATATAGTTGTTTTTAAATGTGCTTATCGTTACCTTAATATAGAAAGACCCTAACTCGAGTTTTTTTTTTGTATGCCCAGATTTTCGTTAATTTTGATAAATGGTCCGCTCATAATCATATTTAGCGAAAAAATTCCGTCTTAGCAAAACACGAGTTAGGTCCTTTCTGTATTAAAGTAATGATATATTTTGAATCAATTTCTTTTAAGCACAGACAATAATTTATACCATAGGATTCTTTTGAAATGTTTTTCCCCAGTTTTTTAAATATGTTGCAGTTTTTATTAACCGATTTTTTCCATATCAATTAAGACACAAATAATGTTTTTATGGCAATGCCTACACGATCGTTGCTTAGTGTGCCGTGCTTTATCAAATTAAAAATTTGGAATTTAGCATAAAACAATTTTACTAAAATACTAATTTTTTATTCCGGAATAACCTTTTAACGTGCTAAATCCACTTTTATGAAAATTTAGATTTTGAGTAAACAAAGTTTAAAATTATTTCGTTTTTCATAGTTAATATAGATCAGCGAAATGCAATGAGCTCTCAAATGAGCTCTCTTGTTTTTATTTTCACATGTACGCAAGCACACACATTGTATAAAAACAGTCAGTCTCGCATGAGCATTGATAGAAGCTGGTTGTGTTACGCTTTTATGCTTGTTTATTTTATTATTTCAGCTATTTGTTTTTGTTTTTGCCAGAGAATAATTCTCAACTCATACAACTACAATATCTAAAAACTGTAGTGGTGTGAGTTTGCATTTCGCTGATATAGATACTGTGGTGTGCAAAAGTATTAATTAAATTTTGTAGAAAGAAAACGTATTAAGTCCATTTTTCATTTTCCATATTTGCAAATATTTATATCAGTCAATTGGAATTGAGTATTGAGAATTTAATTGAGAACTACTTCATTAAATATATAAGAGCATCAAACTTGTTTTAATTATTTAATTTAATTATAAGTTGCAAACTTACTTCTTCTAAACGGCGATCATTTTACATTATAAATCGTGCAAAATAAGTAACAAAACTGCATTGACAGATTTTAAAAAGTGTTTTGTGTTTTCTGTAAAATTTGTGTAAAGGGACTTAGTGATAATTCCCTTTTCACAAATTCTTTGTTTTTAATACGTTTCTAATCTAGTAATGTAGTTTTTTTTAGTTTTAAAATAAATACAGTCAAAAAGAATTGAGTGCGAGTTATAAGTTTCTTTTTCTATTAAAAATTTTGTATTTTTAGTGAACTTAACACATTTTCTTGTAAAATGTTTACTTAAATTTTATCGCTTTAACTCTGATTTAAAGTATGTATTGTCAATGAAGTCGTGATGATAAAAAATTACAAAAATTAATTCAATATTTCCTTAATTAAATTAAACGATTTTTGGTTGAACGAATAAAGCATTAATTGAAACGTATGTATTTAACAACGTATTCATACTCAATTCAAATAGAATGAAATAACAATTTTGACAAAATAAAATGGATTTAGCACGATTGCATTGTAAACTTGTTTACCTATAAATTTTACTTATTCTAGCGTTGTGTATTAAAATCTCTATTTCAATTAAAAGTAGACTTAGAACATTTGCTAACTAACAATATACATAAAAAATATGTCACAGCTTTCTAAAACAGAATAGCCATACAAGGTTTGTTTTATAAACCTTTGATAAATTTAGGGTCTAATTTTATAAAACGAAACGACAAACTTTAGCAAAATTTTGTATGGAAAATATTCAAGTATTCTTCACAAAAATTGTTTACGCTTCCAAACGTTTCGCTTTATAAAATGAGACCCTTAAAATTGTTTAGGAATATTGAACTATTGAACTAATTCATAATGGAATTCATTCTACCTGTAACTGATAACAAAGTGTATTAATATAACGAAAATTAAACGAAAATATTTATTTTTCTTTCTAGATCTATATATTTTTAATCGTTTTCAAAATTAATGAAAAACTTTTTCTAAGGGCCTCATTTTGTAAAACGAAGCGTACAGAAACGTAAGCAATTTGTATGAAGAATACTGCGAAAAGGGCTTGAAACGTGAATATTTTCCATACAAAATTTGTTTCACGTTTCGTTTTATAAAATGAGGCCCCAAATCTATTTTAAAATAGATTTGAATTGAAGAAAGTTTAAATATTTCAATAAAATTTGTTATAGAATCATTTTCATAAATTATAGAAATATTGCATGATTTATTAAGGAATTAACCCTGATCTCACCAACAAAATTGAGTACTTTTTTATACATTAAAAAAAATTTGTTAAGCGTTCTTCATGAAATTTATTGACATTTCCTGCCACACCAATCAAACGTAGAAAGCGAATTAATTTATTCAAAAATATTTCTTAATAACCAATTATATAAAACGTGACGTTCTTACCCTGGTGTGTGGATTTCCGCACATATGAAATTTCTACATATTTTGTACTAGCAAATGCATTTTTGGTTGTGAAATATGTTGTTTCTGTCAAAAATGTTGTTGTACTGATAATCAGATATAACAAAATAAATATGTTTTCGATGGTAAATCATAATTTTGAGTAAATACAAGAACAAAAAATTATGTTGCTAGTGAAAAATACTTAGGTGTGAAAATCAACACACGAGGGTAAACAATGTAAGTTTTTTGTTGAATCTATAAATAATGAGATATAAATGAAATGTATTCAATACGTCTGAAGTAATGAATGATTTAATGGAATGGTTGAGTAATCATATTTGATTTGATTTTCGAAATTAAACTCAGGATCAATACCTTTCACCAGTTATCTTGTCTCTTTAAAAAGTTACACGCATCCAAATTTGGAACATGAAAAGAGGACAGTATTATTTTACCTTTTTCCCAAAAAAGTCACTAAATTTTTTCCTTTTGTAGAAAAGATTTTCTTCGGGACAATTTTCATATGATTCGGAAAGAGAACTTAATGCAAAAGCATATAAAGTAAAATTTGGCACAAAAAAAAATTTGAGTAAAAAATTCTGGAAGTTTAAAGCACCTATCCTCGATAAAACTCCATATTTTTATAGTTAAAAACTTACAAAACCATTTTACAGTCACAATAGGCACTTTTCTAAAAGACTCAGTTTTTGGAACACATTTTCCCCGTTTTAGGAATTTAGGCATTTTAAAATAAAAAATGTCAAAAATGTTAATGAAATTGATTTAAGATCATGTGGATCTACAAAGTTTGTTATGATTTTACATTAATTCAAATTTTATATTTCTTTTTAATGGAAAATCACCATATTATAATTTTTTTAGTTTTTAAGATAAATTACTTTAAAAAAATTTATAAAATTATTTCCTTTTACTAAATTTAATTTGGGAACAATGAAAACTTCAGGGATCAGTCTAATAAATGAACATGTATTGTATTTTTACATACAGTTAGTAACAAAACTAATTTATGAGGTGGTACTTATTAAGCCATTATAGCAAAGTTACTTTATCGTCTTAGTATTTCTGTTTCGATTGCTGCAATTATAAACTGATCTGCTTCTGATCACAACACCGTGATGATCTTCGTTCTTTTGTAAATTTATTCAGTATATAATAGTATTGCAACACAAAGTAAATTTGATTTGATATATTTAAATTTCGATTATGCATATTTTATTTACTTTTGTTTAACACTGTAAGTAACTCATGTGTTGTTACTGGTTTTATTTCTGTTATTATACTAAAAAAATAGTGCGTTTTTGTTTGTGGGTTACTTTCAAGAATTTCTGCATTAAAGAAAAATAAACACAAGAAAAATTATTGCATGCAAGTACCACCAACAAGAGAGTGGTATCATTTTGTTCAAGTTACAAAAAAAAAATCTATTGTACATACGAAATAAATGTTAAAGAATAGTTTTTGCAGCTGGGTTATAATATATGAATTTATATTTTAAATACATATGTATGTACAAATTCAAATATACATATGTATATAGTTACACACATAAACAATAATATATAATAAGTATATGTTTTCTTAAGAGTATAGTACTCGTATATGTATTTCTTCAAGTGCATGTGTGCATTGTAGCAAGTAAAATCTATAATCACATTTTTTTGCTTTAGTTTTTTTTTTCTTTCTTGCAGTTTGTTTGTTTTGGCTGTATTGTTATTGTTCTCATACATATTCTTATACTTTGTTGTTTTGCTTTTATTTTGCCCTGCATCAGGTGCATTGAAAGTTCAAAGTGCAATGAAATCTATGTTTTCTATCTTAAAGCAGAAAATCATAAATACTATAAATATTATGCATATACAAGAATATTTTTTAAAAATTTTAAAATAATATAATTGATATGTAAACTATTCACAACAGTTTTTAACGATGTTTTATTACTAAATAAAATAATAAAATTTTAATGAACAAAAATATATTTCAATATAAAATTTGGAACAAATTTTAATTTTTCTTTTTTATCTCCATTTCTTTGTTTAAATATTCCTAGATCTCATTTGCTTTAAGACTTTCCTTAATCCTATTGAAAAACTCAACTCTTATTTTCATTATACCCCTTAACTTTTAAATCAACTCTATGGCATTTAAGACTATAAAACATCTATCATTATCACTGCTCTTTAAAAAATCTCTGCCAAATATTTACAAAAACATTAATTAACAATGATTTAAAGACATTAATCATTATTAAAAATTAAACTTTCAGTTGTGCAAATAACTGTATAAAAATATACAATGGAAGGAGGGTTAAAAGTGAAAAGAAAGCTTTTCATAGAGTGAAATATTTAAGTAGCAAAAGCCATTTGTTAAAGGAATTTTAAATAGATTTTAAATATTTGCGATTTATGAAATTTTAATGGGCAAATTTTGAATATAAAATGAAGCACATTGTGTAGGCAGGTTTAGAAATATTAGTCTTACGAAAAATAGTTTGAGTTAGAGAAAGAAATAAGAAAATAAATATTTAGTTGCTTGTGAGTGTGAGACAAAACTATTTACATTGTGGCAAAGTGCAAAGGATATTATGTTTAAGGCTTTTAAAATAATATTTTTTGTAATGAAAATACAAATAACTGCATAGTTAAGAGAACAGATTCATAATAGCAATCGAATTTGTTGCCAATCGAATGATTCAGTTGCACAAATAGAATTTTTTGGTTCTAGCAACAGAAGAATTTCGGTTTAAGCAACCAGACTTTTGTTACCACTTCTAAAATTTTGTAGCCAAAACTGTAAAATACAGTCACTAAGGCAGAATCATTTTATTAGCAGCAAATTTGATTGCTATTATGAATCGGTTTTCTCTGTGTGCTAATGCCATAATCGTATACACATTTTAAGTATATTACTATTTTGGGTTAGCGTGGGAATTGATTTGAAATTAGCTGTTTTCGGATTTCTGAAAATCCAAATTTTTTACTAAAAACATTGGTAAGTTTAAATATTTTGTACATAGTTTAAGCCATAGCTATGGCAACTTAGATTAAAATATGTTAAAAAGATTTTCTTTTTGATTTACATGAATTTTGTTGTTGCAAGACTTAGGATTTTGACAACATACTTACGTTATGTGTCTCTCAGTAACGCTTCTCTATGTTAATTTTATTCTATGGTTTAAACTAGATATTTTTGTTGAAAGCCTATTTCAAAAGCTTACGATAAAATGTCTTTTCAAAGAAAATGACTTATTATAAAACAATTTTCCCAACATTTTAACAGTTTTGATATTTTGGAAAAGAAAAATTTTGGTAAATTTGGCTCTATGAAAAATTCATCAACATTTGCTGATTTACAATTCCATATTGTTACGGTTACTTAAAACAACTTGAACACTAAATTATTTCAAGCTGCAGTTTCCTCTGAAAATAAAAAAAAATAAATATAATTCATATCTACTATGAATTTCTATTAAAATCTGTATGAACTGAATTGAAATTATTTCCCAAAACTGATTTATGAAGTGTGTGAATTTGTTGCCACATATTTTAAAATATAACATGAAATGGTTTTTGTTTTAAAATTTTCCTACATGCGAAAGACAAAAGGTTTATTTTAACTTTAATTGCATTTTAATTTTTTTCTGAAAATCATATGAATTTATATTTCCTCATTGCAAATGAAAATCATAAAAAAAAAATTTCAAAAAAAAAATACAATTACACAGAAAAAATTTAAACATAAATAGTAACGAATTGATTTCGTTGAATTCAATTTATAAATAATAAAATATTTTTTCATTTGAATAGAGACCATATATGATAACAGTGTAAACTCTTTCTTGATCGGGTCAGACATTCTTAAAATGGACATTATTACAATTATCAAAAAATTAATTTATAAAATATTTGATCCCAAAAATATATGTTTACCTACTGAATCAAAAATATTCACAAAATTGTGAAATTAGATGGCATCTCATGGCTTTTAAAATGTACTTAAACATTTAAAAGTATAAACAATTCTCAATTTCAGTAGTTTTATTAAAAACTATTTCTGGTTTTAAAAACTACTGTTCCTAATTCAGTACCATTCTTTAGTTTAATATTTAAGAATTTTTGCAGAATTATGCAAATAATTGTAAAATTAAAATTTTTCAGTTTAGTCACACAGTGGTTTAGAAACGTTTTTTTTAAAATAATTCGGTATCATTGAAGATATTCTTACGAACTAAAATATGGTTATAGCTGAAGTATTTTCGAGTTGACTTGCAGTTGTTCAGCTTCCTACGGGTAATGGGATCCAGTGCGTGGCTCCTCATAGTTGGTTAACTAGGGTTTAAAATATTTTAAAAAAATCGGTAAAGCTCCATTTGTTATCCTAATGATCCGAATTTAAAATATAAATAGTCCTTGAGAAGATCTTCAGAAAATATGCTTACATGTGTAAGTTATCTCTTTTAGTTAAAGAAATATTTATGTTTATTTATTTAATTTTGTTTCGATATTTTTTTGATTTTTTAAATATGGCAAGACTACAAACGGTCGAGATTATAAATATAATAAAAAAAACTTTCTAACAGTTATCTTGTCTCTTTAAAAAGTTACATGCATCCGAATTTGGAATATGAAAAAGGACAGTATTTTTTAACTTTTTCCCAAAATATTCCCTAAATTTTTTCTTTTTGTAGAAAAGATTATCTGTGGGACAATTTTCATATGATCCGGAAAGAGAACTTAATACAAAAGCATATAAAGTAAAATTTGGCACAAAAAAAATTAAGTAAAAAATTTGAGTAACAAAGTTTGGAAGTTTAAAGCACGTATCCTCGATAAAACTCCATATTTTTATAACCCCATATGTTAGTTAAAAACTTACAAAACCTTTTTACTGTCACAATAGGCACTTTTCTAAACGACTCAGTTTTTGGAACACTTTTTCCCTGTTATTTTTCAAATATTTTAATAAATATTTAATGGTTTGCCAACTTTAATATAAAATATTAATCGCTAAATTATCTAGTTTCTGTAGTACTCAAAAAACATAAATATAGATTTTGTGAAAATAGATTTTTTCTTGAAAACTTAAAATGCAAATAATTTGAAAACAGATCGTACGATTTAAAATGTTGGTCAGTGTTTAGCGTACTATTTTCTATTGTATAGTAGTGTTATTAGTTTATTTATGTCATTTTAACCAATAAACGTAAATAATAATTTTTTTAAGCAAATATTGGATTATTTCGACTGCTGATATCGTAGACCTTGCACCATGGTTCTTGGAGAATAACTCTAGTGACTCAGGTGAGATAATTCTACTTAATAATGCAAAATAATTAAAGAGAAATGTGTACAAACAATGACTTATAAGTAGCCATTACACTTCTTCTGACCTATCTGCATTAATAGATTTAATAATTAATTAAAACAATTGATTTTAGAACGTTTTTTTTATATTTAAAATACTTAAATATTTGGGGAATTCACAAGGTCTACTATTTTGGTCTTATTATCATAATGTCATAATATATTTTGATAGTTTAAACAAATTTTTGTTGTGTGTCAAACTAAATGTTCTAAACTAATAAGACTATTTGAACTATGTTTATCGTTTTGTCTTAAAATAATACTTTTTTTATTTAAAACAAAGCAACAACTATTATAATTTATTACAACATTATGACAATATGACTAAGAGCAGACCATATGAATACCCCAATTATATGTTAATGATTAAAATGTTGGTTAGGTTCTTTTGGTTCTCAAGTGTTGTAAAGGTGGAGATAGTGAATCAATGATATTTTATCACAAAATAAAATTTACGCCTATCAAACCTTAAATAATTTCATATCTATCATACTATTAGCTTTTAGTAAATGACCACTTAGTATAATATCTAGTGATTATAGGTATCATTGTACAATACATTGCTTTTTTGACATGTGTAGGAAATTGATAAAAACAATTTTTCCAAAAATTCAAAATGCAAACTGTAATTTTCTCATTTCACAAATTGTATCTTGATCAAGTATTCATTCATATTAAAATGGGAAGTCTGCTGTAGTCAGAATGAATGTTTTGATAATTGTGAATATACAGGTTTGTGCAGTCTGTGTGTGAGTCTGTAATTTTATTTCAATGTGAGTTTGAGTTTTCTGCACTAAGGATTTTTGATTTTTACAGTGAAAATTTCTATATCCTGTATATGTTTCTACATTTGTAGATTTGTTTGCCAGTTCTTGTGAATATGCACGTAAGTCTGTGTTTATGAGTGTATTTACCTTTGGGATAACAAATCATAAAGTTTATGATTTGTGGGCAGCAGCTTTGCTAGAGAGAAAATAACTTTTGGTATTTTGTTTGTTTGTTTGTTTGCTTAGTTGTTTCTAGTTGATGTTATTTTTATGATGTTGTTGTTGATTTTTACACTGTAGACCCTTGCTGTTTATGGCCGTTGATGCTGCTGATGATGATGATGTTGACTTGACCATCATGTTTGTATAGAAGTTTTAAGCAAAGTTTGGCAATATTCGTAGTAACAATTTTTCACCATTTTCTCTAACTGATTTTTTTTTGTTGTTTTATTTTCAAACATTAAATTTCACTTCAACACAAATAACTTTTTTTTTTGTGGCAATGTAAGACTCTGAAGAATTATTTATATATAATTTTTTGCAATATTTTTCAACTTTTTAATACAACACTTTCTTTACAAATATAGTAGTTGTGATTTTGGGCTAAATAAAATATTTATTTACAACGTTAGTTAAACATATTTTAGATTATATATTTTTTTTAAATATTTTAAACATTATATATTTTATGTTTTGATTACACTGTTTTAATTTAAATAAAATAATTTATGTTTTTATAATATATGTATGTATTTCTTTAAATAATTTTAGAAAAATTCCGTTTTAATTTAAAATTCCTTTTGTGTGATTTTCTTTTTGAAATTTATTCCGTGTTTAGTTCAACATCTATTCGTTTTGACATTATCATTATAACTGAAAATAGTATTTACTTCGTGTTTCGTTTTTTTCCTTTCTACTACTAAAACGAGCCTCATTTCATGATGCTGTTTTCTACTAAATACTCATTTTCGTTTTTTATCTTTTGTTGGAAAAAAAAAACCGAAAGGAAAAACAAAAATAATGTTTAATCTTTCAGCTCGCTGGTGTTTCACTCTCAGATAATTCCCTGCTAAAACCCACAGCAAGAGAACAAAGTCTAATTTTAAATATTCCTATGAGCACATAACTAATAAGAATAAGTACTTGTGTTGTTTACAAATGGATATTTTTGTATGTTTATTGCCAAATGATGAAGAAATATTTCGTACAAGATTCCAACATTTAAGCATTGTTTTTTTTTGTGTTTCGTTAGTAAAGTATACAATGTTGTGTACATATGTACTAAAGAGGGTTGTTGCTGAGTACGAGTATTTATGTTGTTACCACAAAAGTGAAATGAAACATTGTGTGTCGTTATGAGTATTGGGAGGAACGAAATGGCATAGAAATTAGGAATTGTATTGATGTTAAAATTGCTTCCAGTAAAAATTTCTCTTGTTGAATATTTACCAGTAAAAAGGAAATTTTGTTAAAATTTTATAGCATGTTAAGTTTAACAGTGTTGTTTAAGTTCAGTGTGCTTATGTTAAATAATTTATACATATTTGATTTACTCAAAAAATGTGAGTTTAAATCTTGTTTATTAAATAATAAACATTGATTTTATCTAGTTATGCATAAAATGCTGTAATTGTAATTTAAACCAGACATTATATAAAGCTTATTTGAAGGCTCAGAACTACATTGTGTATTCTTTTGCTTATTCTATGCAAAATGAGTCAATGTCCAAAGACGAACACTGATAAATATAACAGCTATTCTGATATATAATAATTTTATTACTGGAATTACTCGTTTACAGGGCTGAGCTAATCGAATTCTGTTTTTTTTTTTTTGTTAAAAACGTATCATTATTTTAAATCATATTGAATGACTTTGAAAAAACAAACTGACTATCAGTTTTTGTATCATAAAAAAGGCACTTTCAGTACAAAAATTCAATATGTAGTTTTTAACTCAAAGTTTGTATTTGTGATATCGAAACTGCTGTATGCCTATGAAAATATAATTATTTTTTTTTTCGTTAGAGGAATCCATTTTAACCATGTAAAAAACAATTATTGTTTTGATTTTATTTCTCCTATATCTTAAACTATTTATTATAATGGAGTTTAAATTACCTTTACAATTTTTTATAAAATGTAGTAGTGGTAAAAAATTCATAAATATTTTTAATTTTGTTCATATACAGTGATGGCCACCAATTTAAGACAAATACTTGAATTTTTTCATCAACTGAATTTTAAGTGCGATAGAGCCAAAATAAAAGGACCTCTAAGGGTATGAAATTTATTATTAGTGTTTCTGGTTTCTGAAAAATGTTTGGAAAAATCGGTAAAACATATATGGACAAAGATATGTGGAAATACGTTGACCCACCTCAGGGAACATCCACTGTTAATAACATGATATGACCGAAACTAGTGGAACTAAAAATACGAAATTTGGTCCGAATATTTTATAATAATAAAATTATAATGATAGAAAAACTATATTTTCTAATATTTGCCAAATTCAAAACTTATTTGATAATTTTTATAACTGATTCTACAATTTTCGTTATTGGTTGAACTTTAATTAAAAAACTTATATGCTGATTAAGTCCATATATTATATTGTATATTATTTTTTTAGCTTTGGTCCTTTAGAGTACAAATCTGAGCCCAGTTATAAAATGGTTAACAATGTTCTAGAAATTCGGTATGTATTATAAAATAGGCTACTAAACTAACAAGTACAACCATTAAAATTTTTATTTTACATCTTATTTTACATTTAGTATTTATTAGAATCGTTTAAAAAAATATTTAAATGTAAGATATGGTATTTGGGATATTCATGAAATTTTATATAAAAGTTTGTCATTAAGTTTATAATTTTTTCATTTGCGACCCCTCAAAATATATATTCTGGATCGTTATAGATAGCGGGTACGATACAGCCACGTCCGTCTGACCATCTGTATGTTGAAGTCAACTTACAGTAGCCGCAAAATAACTTACATATGGGCAATTCCATATCATCGTACGCGACATTTGTAAACCTATATGGTGGAATAGATTTTGCAAAAATAAGAGTATCTGAAAAATAATTTGGTCTTTAAGTTCCATTCAGAGGGTACTATATTTTTTAAGAATAATAACAATTTCTTTCGAAATATTGTTGTATTGTTGACATAAAACGGAACTCTTTTTAAGGTACATGTAGAAATATGCGAAAATATTCGAATCGTGAGATGCGTTATGTTTTTTTTTAATTTCTTACACTAAACGAAATATTTTTGCTTTACATTCCGTCATATTGAAATAAAAACAATCTTTGGATGATTTTATAATAAATAAAATTTAATATCGTACGTGACAGATTTTTCTCTTATAATAAAACAATATATATTCTGTAAATATTACAAATACTAAAAAAATGAATAGAAAATATACATTTGACAATAGCAAAAAAACAATCAGAGTCAAATTCATTTCATACTTACAAGCCTAGTTTTCGCCGCAATTTTATCCTAAAATATTCCTACAACTTTAAAAAATTAAATATAATTAGTTTAAACTATTATTTTTGTCTTTTAAAAGTTGTAATATGATCTAAATACTTTCACATAGTAACATTTTATTAGTTTCTTCTATTCAAATCATGTTGAAAAAATGTTTCAAGGGTTTTTGTGTTTTCAGTCGTGGTAGCGATTCTCGTGGAATTGCCCATATGTACATGACTCATACATCAAAATATCAGGGCTCGCTTGATATTTAAAATCGAGACAATCGGCCCACAAATGGCTGGAGAACCTCGATTTTTGGCCTGTTTTTGATATATATCTGAATTATTAAGTCATTAACATATACAATATGATATCCAATAATAGATATTTCAACCTTATATACGGCGTATATAATAAGGACAAAGTAAAAAAATAAAAAAAATAAAAAAATCACAAATAGTTTTAATTTTTTTTTAAATTAGAAGAAAATTTTTAAAATGTGAATATAAAAAAAAATTCGCTAGTAAATTAAAAAAATAATTTTTGTTGTTTACCTAAAAATATTTAAAATTTGAATTTTAAAATATATTTTGGTGAAGGGTATATGGCTCTCTTACTTTGTATCAATTTATAAAGGACAGTAATTATGTATATGATTGTGGTAACCGAAATATGGTAAAGTAACGATTGGGTGCTATAGTTTGCTGGACTATCAATCTGAGGGTTGCGGGTTCGATTCTCACCAGACAAGGAAACACCTTTGTAGTTTGTGTTTGTTTTTTTTTAAATCATACGAATGTAGCAATCATATATATGTTTGTTGTAAATAAATATATGTTTATGGCTATTATGTTCATGATGAATAATTGTGGTAATGTTGTTCTCATATTATTATATCCATAAGCCGAGAACAACATAATATTGTAAACCATTCTGCATACAATTTTTTGTAACAAATCATAAATATGATTGCTACAATCATATGAATCATAACTGCAACATATTATAGTTCAAAAACTTGTAAAAATGTTGAAATGGTTACAGCAAACTGTGAAACTTTATGTATTTGTTGTCTGCATGTAAGGACTAATTAACAAATTCTAGAAAATGTTGTGTCTAATATTATTGTATTTGCATCAAAAAGCTAAGCTAATATTTAAAATATTAAATGTTAGTACTCTGTAAACGATTCTAATAACCGAAGTCAGGCAATTTTTCAACCTTGGGTGTTCCGAAAATCGACAAATTGCAAGAATAAGGTCTCCCTAGTATGAACATTACAAATGGCGTATGAGTGTTGAAAATAGATAAATATTAAGTATACGTAAGTATATTTTAAATTTCATAAAATTGTAGCTTTATTTATAATAAAATAATGTTGATGTTAATCTGCTTTTCCATTATAATGCTTTAAATTATTTTTGTCTTTAATAGATATTTTCCTCTTTTTTGTTTGTTTGGTTTGATTTGTCTGCGCATTGTTTACGTTAAAAGTACCAAAGTGTAAAATAAAATTACAATTAAAAAACAATCCTTTTATTATTCCCTTAACACACAACAATTACAATAGCAACAACAAAAGTATGATTGGTTGTATTTACAAAGAGCAGCACTTCATTCATGCTTCACTCTAGATCACAATGAATATAAAATTGGTCAGCAGAAATCTACACTGTAACAAAAAAATAAAAGCAAAAATATATACATTTATAAAAAAATAGCAACAAAGATGAAAACAAAAAAAGATTTGGTAGTAAAAAAAAAAGAAAGAAACGCTTGTGCTGTTGGCATAATTTGTGGTAATGTTTTATTAGTCCATGGGGAAGCATTACATTTTTAAATGATTTATATATTCGTGGTTAAATTGAGAACCGAAATGAAAGATGCCAACAATAACAAATACCAAGAAAACACCAACAAAAAAGGGTTTTCAATAGAGACATGCAAAAATAACAAAACAAAAAAATAAAATAAAACTAAATAGAAAGAAAAGGATATTTATAGCAATATTTTTAAATATTCTTGTATCAACATCAAAATTAAAAATTAATTGACAAATACAAAGCATGAAATTAGAATTTTATAATACAAATCACGTAGTGGATCTGAAATATTTCCTTTTGTATCATACTTTTTGTTAATTTGAATATTTATATGAGTTGACATAGAAGGTTATATTAAGAATTTTTATAATTGAATTCAACGTTGACATAACTTCCAGGAAATTAGTTTATGCATAGATAGCATGCAGCATATATATTACAAAGATATTAATACATTTCATATTCTATATATCTATTTTGTATTTGTATTATTTTATATTCATATAAAGACTAGGATGACATATAATTGACAGTAACAACTGTAACTTGATTTTCTATTCAAAAACGGAAGTTTATTCAATTGAATAGTAAGTATAATATTTTATGACATACAATTTTTGTGATATTTTTAGATAAATAATTTCAATTGACAAATTTTAATTTCATTGCATAAAGTATTACTCTTTTCATTTGTTGAAAATAAATAAGTTAGTTATAAAACAAATTGATATATTTAATATGTACACTATTTTTTTAATACTATGGGTTAATTGAACATTCATAAAAACCCAAATCCATCTCAAAATCTATTCAATAATTTGTTTGGTTTATTAACAATTTATTGATTTCTAAATTCTGATGGGTGAATGCTTGTGATATTTTTTCCTAGAACTTATTTTTTATATTTTTACCACTAAAAGTTATTTTGCTAACTAAATTTTGTGATATAAGCATAGAATATAAAAATATACAGTTGTGATCTTCGAGTTTTCCTATAGTCTTAAAACTGCATTATATTTTGGTTGTTATTTTCTAAAATTATAGTTAATTTATGTAAGTCACTACTTCCAAATTAGCCAATAAATTTTTTATTTTGATGTTTAATTTATGAAAAAAGTGCTTATTCAGTGCGTGCAGAAAAAATGAAACTCCTTCTAATTTAAAATATTTATCAAAATTAAAATATTAAACTAATATTTCGTTTTGCTTTTGACTTATTTAATATCGATGGTATAGCATCAACTAGAGATATAATATTATCTCTAGTTGATGGAGATCTACAAAGGAGGATACATATAAAACACGTGCAATTATTTTGTTTCCTATCCGATTTCAAAGATTTTTATATTTTTGGAAAGCGCTCGGCTAGGTCTTGCTATTTATCTCTTACAATTTCCGAGTTATAGGTATTTCAAAATTGAAATTTTAAAATTTTGCCATACCTTGGTCCGCTTTTTTAAAAATATGGGTCGTACTTTTAGACCGAATGGACCCGGAAAACTAAATTACGAATAACATACAAAAGATTTCAGAGCAATATCAATTATGGATCCAAAAATAAACGATTTTCAATTTAAGTATTCAAAAAATAGTTGATTTTTGCTGTTTTTTGAGCGAAAATGTGACTTAACTCTTTTGTAATTAAAAAAAAACTTTCTTTAAGAACACATAACAATTTTATATTTATCTGAATTCGGAACTTGACCTATATTTTATCAAAAATTCGACAAATTTTTTTACACCTTGCTATTAAGAATGACAAACTTAAAAAACTTTGAAAATTTCAATGAGTTTCGTTAAAAAATAAAGTATTTATTACATATTACATATTTATTGATAGTCCGAAACTAAAATTTGTATCAAAATTTTAATAGGCTTGCAAATATTGGGAACAATTTGATCCACATTTATTCCGAGCTATATTGTTTTGTTTAGATAAGTTAATTTTTGGTCTTACAAAAAAAATTCAAGTCAATATCTCAATTAGATTAAAAAAATATTCCTACACAGAGAAAACAGATTCGTAATCACAACCGAATTTGGCGCCAATCGAATTTTGTCGGTTGCAAGTACTATTACCAAATTCGGTTACAATTACTGAATGAATATGGTACTCGTAACTGTTTTCAAAAACAATAAAAATTACTATTGTGAATTAATTTGAATTTTTTTTTTTTTTTCAATTGACATATTTTATTTAATACAAGAAAACTAGTAAAATACAATAATGAATGTTTTAAATATTGAAATATTATGACGTCTGCATTTATTTGGATCTGGACAGCAAATAACGGGAAATCCTTACGGTACTCTACCTCAGATGGTTGAATTCATAGTCATGCATCATTTCGTAGTGTGGTTTGCAAAAACTTTTCAGGAGTTACACGCAAGTAAATCCTTCAGCAAGCATTAACTTCATGACAATATCTTGCAAAATAAGGAAGTACGACGCCTAATGAATTCATTAATCTGTAAGAGTATAAAAAAATCTTTAGTGAAAACATTAATTGTAGGAAAGCTCTAAAATATGTATGTGTTTGCCAATAAATACATAAACTATGTTGTATCTAGCGAAAATAATTATCAGCTTACTCATTCGAATCCTCAACATAATCTTCATTATTTTAATTGATTACTTCTTTAGGTTTTTGTGGATAGTGTTTTAATTTCATTCATTTTTGCACTCGTTTTAAGTATTTTAATAATTTTGTTTCAAAATGTCAAAAAAACAAACAAATATTTCTATTGGTTGATAAACTCGACTTTGGCTTTATTATGTAAATCATAACCAAATTTTTCAATTGCAACTATTATTATACTAAAATTAATTCGATTGTGATTTCCGAATTAATTTATTTATGTTTAGTAAAGACACAAACCGATGTTTTACAGTTGTTGGAATCATATTTTAATTACGATTATGGTTTTATGATACTAAACATAGAAATTCTATTCAATTTATAGTATTTTAATAATACCAATACAATTTCCTTCCACATTATTAAATTTTTATAATCAGAACCGATTTCCAACAAATCTCTTTTCTGTGTGTAAAAAAGAATTAAAACTCCGTCCTTCAAAAATATTGCACTTTTTCATACTAAATTTTTTTTATAAATTTTCTTAATGTGTCTGAGTCAGAACCAATGACTTGTGTTGAATAAAATATTAAGAAAATTTATAAAAAAAATTTAGTATGAAAAAGTGCAATATTTTTAAAGGACGGAGTTTTAACCCTTTACTGCATATTGTTGCCAATTGTCTACATTCCAGTTCCACTTGATTTTAGACGAATATAAGCTTGATACCAAGTCAGATTCTAATTCAGAAAAATCAAATGGAGTACGAAGTGTTTCAGCTAAAGAAATTCTAAATCAAAATAAAGCTAAAGGAAATATGTACATATAATAAATAAAAATATTTGATATTTTATAGAAAAATAAAAGTAAAAATCATGCATTTAAGGGTTAAAGAGTTTTTGCAGCAGAAGTGCATATTTTTCTGTATTAAATACAATAGTGATTTTAGTCGCTTTTCATTGCTTATTTTGATATGAAAGTTTATAAAAATATATACCAATGTATAAAAGAAATTTTGTTCTTAACTATATAAATCGGATGAAAATTGTAAAAGTTATTCAACTTTTTATTAAAACCTTTTTTAGTATTTTCTACCCCAGCGCATATGAATAATAAAAAAAAACTAAATATTAGTACAATTTTTAATTTACAAGGTAAATTGACAGGTAATGTCTCATTTTTGAAATGGGTTTTCATATAAAAAAGTGTTATTTTGTAGCAGAGTGAAATCTAAAAGCTTTATGTCTCTCGGCGGGAGCTAGGTTTTAATTTTAGACCCATACTTGCTTTTGGAAATTTTCTTAGAATTTTGTGTAGATTCCAATTTTGCTGTACGCCTGTCACGTTTTTTTGACTATATGTGGTAAAAATTTGGTGAAATTCTACTTCCACAGAGTGGGTCAAAAGATCAATTGAAATATTACTTCTGTTCTAGATGTCTACTAATACAAAAATTTTAAACTCAATTATTTCGAAATTGCAAACAAATTATACACTATTGTTTTATTAATGGACGATATTCTCTTCTATGATGAGTTTATATATTTAATTCGTCACAATATAATTGTAGATTTTCTGTGAATTGAAAAAGATTATTTAGTTTATTTTTTTTTTGTCCTTTTTTTAATATTTGTAATGAATGTAATTTTTTTTTATTTGGTGGTTAATATTTTTTGTTGGTTTTACATGTTCGTGGTATAAATAGTCACTGATAGATTTTTGTGGTTTCACATTTATCTACCATATCTGGAGTTCAACACTGAATGTTTTACCAATTGCACGAATACATACATATGAATTGAATTTAAATGTTGTTAAATCTACAATTATTTGGAAAACGAAGTTAAGGTTTACTTGTACAATTTAATATAAATTATTGCATATTTTTAATTCTATTAATTACTAAATATTGTTTTTGTTTGTAATTGCGAACGACCCATGTAGCCAAACTAAATCAACTTGTTACATAATAAGTTTTGATTCGTTAGAACTTATTTGAAATCAGAAGCTAGTAGCTATGACATTTTATTTCAAGTGCATAAGATGTGACAAATATCTAAAAAAAATTCTTTATTATAAAAATAAATCTGTTCTTAAATAATATGAATTTCTGAGCAAGTATTTTTATAGTTTAATCAAAAAGGTGATTGTATATTCGTGTGCCAAAATCAATTTTCTTTATATAACTTTCAATCACATTCGCAGTTTTCTTTTATTAATATTCATAAGTTTTCAATGTCAAATAAAAATGAAGTTATTTTGAACATAGCACAAAAAGGAGAATAAAGAATATGTCAGATTTAATAAAAATAAAAAAAATATGTAGATATGAAATAAAAACTCATAAAAATGCAGCAAATATACAATAATAAAATAAAATGAGCTTTACGCTCGTTTCGTTTTCCTATATTATTTTAACAATCGAAATAATTTGATTATTTCATTGTGGAGTATTAATGCAACAAGGACATGTTATTTAAATGTGTATCTCAATATATCCTAGTTTAATACTTAGACATTGTATTGCATAGAAGAATGACGGTAAATAATGTTGACTATATTTTTAAGCCCCTTCAGCTGCTAACGCGATTAGTTTAATCTATTTAACTAAATAATAGAAAAATGAATGCATCACATTTGCCTCTGACTTTATAATTCTCTTAAGGATTCCATATATTTATCTATTCAAGCTTTGGGCTTTGTCTAATATTCCAGCAGAAAGGAAGAAAGTATCACTTCATTGACTTAAACTGTCCACATGGCAATGCAGTTGCTATACGTTTGTAATGAATTTTGCCTTCGATGTTGTGCGAGTACTTTTATTTTAGTTTGATGATGATGGTCTTGTATTCTTGAGCTTGCTGACTAAATTGAATTGTATTAATCTAATAATGTTATTTAAAAGGAAAAATGACAAGCTGGTCTAAGTCTTTTCTTTCAATCTTTACAAGTCGAAAAAGTCATTTATGTATGTATATGTATGGGCCTTGCTTCAAAATATTATAAAATATGATACAATTGTCCCCTGGGTTTTCAGAGCTGCAGCTCTGTCTGTCCTTGTATTTGTTTTTGGTTTTCGTAAGGTGTTGTCAGTATTATAGTGCTGTTGTTTTCTTTTAATAAGTCTTCTTATTAGAAAAATCCACACAATACTTTGAAACAATAAACGTCATGGTAGGCATTAGGTTTGACGTTTTCTTGGTATTTCTTGTTGTCATTGTGTTTTTTGTATTTTGAATTTTAGCTAATTATATCAACAATACAGATTCAGCTATTCCGTTTAATTTAATTTTTAATGGGTTTGCTGGGCTTTGTTTTTTGTGTTGAATTTAAAAGCTTTGCAATTGTATGTCTTCAGTTGTTTAAAATTTATGAATGTCTAGTAAACAATTGATTTCAGTGCGGGCTGCATTAGAAATATTAAAAATTTAAGATTTAAGAGCTAATTAATTAATAAACTTTTCAAATATACATAAATAAAAATACAAAACCGGTCATGCCAACGAAGCCAACAATAACTTGCTTATTAGCCTGTAGTTTTTAGCTGCAGCTTAAATTTTTAAGTTTTGAAAATTTGGGGAATATTTCAAAATATATATTTTGATTGAAATATGTATGTAATAATAACAATATTATCAGTCAGCATCAGCAATGTTGAGCTTGTTTTCATTCACAAATATTCGGTCTTAAAATGAGATCAATAATCCATTATCCATCCGTTTATTTTCAGAGTTTATGTCCTTAAAATATTTTAACGCCCACAGGATTTTGGTATCATTTTGGTAACAACAGTTTTTCTTTTGTATATGGACTAGTAATATGTTTCACTGATTTTTATCATTTCCAAACACAAAAGAAACAGTTTCATAGATTCTCCAAAATATTTGATTTTCCTCACAACTGAATTTTCTTTGTTATATCATAGATGATGTTATTTAAAAAATTCAAAATTGTATTACAATGTTAACAATTGTAATCAAATGTAGAGAGTACTCTAGAAAGACCAAAATATCATATTCTCAACCGCTTTATTTAAGCAATTATACTACGATTCTGAATTCTAATTGTAATTTTTGAAATTTGAGTTTTTATTCTTCTTGTAACCTTTCTCTTTGTATTTGTTATTGCCCTTTTATTCTTGTTGTTTCACTTCTTGTGTTTTTTTTTGGCAATTTTAATCTTCTTTATTCACATATCCAATAACATCAATTTGCAATCAATGTTGTTTTTCTGTGTGATATGCTTTTTACCACAAAAGTGATTCTTTTGTACGACAACAAACAGGAGAAATAGGGCAAAAATAAAAACAAAAAAGGATATAGGAAATATGTACTACAACAACTGTGTTTACAGCTTGTATTTCTGTGTTGGGTATAGGTTTAATACTGTTAGCATTTATTGGAATTCAGACATATAACACACGCATACACTCAGACGTACATACATGCATACATTTGCAGACTCCTGCACACATCCATACATATTCGCATACATGCATACACCTCATAAAACAATTTACAATTTGTTTGTTTCAGTTTTACATTACACAAAAGATTTTCTGCCTGCTTTCGTAATCCTTAAAGTACAAATGCAATCACTAACTCACAGATACACACAATCACACATACATACATCCGTACATACATGTGTGTAAGAATTAACAAGCAATCAGATACAAACACATGCTCACTTACATTTTCGTTTATTTCCATTTTCCAACACACTCGCTCACTCACTCACTCAGCTGCATACAGACATTCGTCGAGCGTACTAACAAACATGATTATGTGGTCGAATCAATGAACACTATGATTTGTTTTGTGCCAATAACTGTTGAAATTTCTATTGAAACATCTATAAGTAGGTGGCAAAGGGATTTGTTGTTCTGTGCTTACTTACTTACTTGCTTTCTTTCCCTGCACTCTGTCTCTCTAATTTACTACAATTTGCCTCCACTAAAAATTTGCAAAATGAAATGATAATGAACAAAATGATGTTTATGGGGAAATGGATAACATTCGCTATTCCACTGACAACTTGGAATTTTTTTCTTCGAAATTGTTGCAAATTTTGTAAAGTTTTGTTTGAAATTTAATTTTTGTTTCATATTTAATGTTGTGCTAATTTTGTGCATCTTTTCACACCTAAAATCAAAAATAGCCTCTCTTAATTCATTTATGAATATTTAATGAATTCATATACCAGTTGACCATACACGCAAAACTGCATTCATAAATATGCATAAGTTTATACAAACCTACATATTCATGTGGCAAATATATGAAACTCAAAAAAAAAGAAAATAATCCAAAATCACCTTTACAACACAGACAATGGCAGCAGCTGCAGCTGCAGCAGCAGCACTACCGACCATTGCAATAACCAGCAACATCATCATTGCTACCACTACTGCTAGTTCTACCACTATCACCATTATCTGTATACAAAATACCAAAAAATAACAAATATCTGACCATACAACGAACCATCACCAGCAGCCACCAATGTATTCTCAGTCTTTCGAATAAATGAATGACTGAATGAATGTATGAATAAATGAATGAATGAACAACTGAATGAATGAACGTATGTATATTATATATGTATAATGCACATAATAAATAAGGCGTCCGTCAAAATCATAAGGTTACATACTTTCTGTTTATCCCAAAATACAAATAGTATTGATTGATAATATAGGTAATACTGTTTAATACTCATTAATTAGAATAAATATTTCATGTTTTTATAAATAATATTTCAATATTGTATGAATAATACATTTAATTTCTGTTACACCCCGTTCACATTAGGCAATTACTTGCGCAATTTTTGTCTTTGTAGACATCAGAGGTAATGTCGGGTCTTGGAGAACAAATTTTTTTCAACTTCGAGTACAGACTTGCTTGTACACGGCAAGTTGGTTTGTATTAGCATTCATATTTTTAAAAATGAAAAACAGACTTGCGCAACTCTTATTGTCTGAAAAATATCTCGATTTATTTAGCAATTGATACATTGAGTATTTATATTGAAATAATATATATAAACCTTATGCTTTTAGGCACTTAAAAATGAGAGGAAAGGATTCGTATCTGAGCATAGTTTGAGCAACAAGTATTTTATCCAATAATACCAGTATTTTTTTTTGGGATAAAAAGAATGTAATGGATGTGACCTTATAATTTTGCTGGGCACCTTATCTATACATACTAGAGTGACAATCAGTTGTATGGAAAAAAATTTTTGTTAAAATTTTAAAGAGTGCCGGGTGGAATATTGTGACACTAGGCCTAAATGTTAAGTGCTGAAAATTTGAGCCAAATCGGGCAACGATTTCTGGACGCGCATCGAGGTCAAAGTTCAGATATATGCAAAATTTTACTGTTAATATGGAATAAATAGGTGAAACTCGTTAACTTTCTGCATTGTTTACTAGAAATGTGTAGATTTATTTATATTAATGAATATTACATTAAAAAAATTTTTTTGGAAATTAACCCTGTATCTCCTTTGGTTCAAAATGACCCAAAAACTGTATTATCGCCAAAATTAGAGAAAAATGCAAATTTTTCAGTTTTTGAAAAAATTTAGCTACTAAATAAATACTTTTGCAATTGAATGCAAAAGAATCGAAATACGTACGTAATTATCGTTGTAATGAGATATAAATGACAAAATTTGATTAAAAAATTTTAAAGTTATTACAAATTCGCCAGACCATTAACGTGTTTCAGGCCACTTGAACAAAAAATTTAGGAAAAAAATTAAGATATTTCGAGAAAAATTAAAATAAAAGCTAATTTTTACTTAAAATATGTCCATATTTACTTGTATATGAGTTTTTGTCTTCGTAGGGTACCGTTAACCTATTTGGAGGGATGGCCAAAAAAAAATATTTTTTTAACGGCTGTTTCAAAACTCCAATTTCAAATTTTTAAAAATTTTGTTAAACAAATTTCAGATTTTTTCGATCATCACATTGGGGTTTATTGAGATCAAAATAGGGAATAAAAATATGAAAAAATTATGTCAATACCTCTTACAGTTTTTCCGTACCTGCGATTTAAATTTTGCGTTTTTCAAGAAAAACTAATTTTTTGTCCATATTTAGGCGAATGAGTCCAATTTCCTTACTGTTATAAATTTTAAGTAAAACCAATTCATAATATTATAGTCCTTGTAATTTTAAATATGTTCTGAAAGTTTTACTAAAATCGGAAAACGATAACCTTTGAATCGTGAAGGTCAAAGGTCAAATTTTTCAATATTTGGAATTTCTAATGAAAATATAGCGAAATGTTATATATTTTTGGGCAGATTTTCATGAAACTTGAGGAAAATATATAATGGTGTCTAGCATTTACAACAACAGTACAAAAATGAATTTTAACCTTTAAGAGTACTTGGGGTCAAAATTGTTGTGTTTTTCGTGATTTTAAAAGTTGAGGGTAATTTGGACCCCAAGTGCTGCTAAGGGTTAATTTCCATTTTTGTGCTGTGATTTTAAATTCTGGACTTAATGTTATATTTTCCTCAAGTTTCATGAAATTCGGCCCAAAAATATATAACATTTCGCTATATTTTCATTAGAAATTCCAAATATTGAAAAATTTGACCTTTGACCTTCACGATTCAAAGGTTATCGTTTTCCGATTTTAGTAAAACTTTCAGAACATATTTAAAATTACAAGGACTATAATATTATGAATTGGTTTTACTTAAAATTTATAACAGTAAGGAAATTGGACTCATTCGCCTAAATATGGACAAAAAAATAGTTTTTCTTGAAAAACGCAAAATTTAAATCGCAGGTACGGAAAAACTGTAAGAGGTATTGACATAATTTTTTCATATTTTTATTCCCTATTTTGATCTCAATAAACCCCAATGTGATGATCGAAAAAATCTGAAATTTGTTTAACAAATTTTTTAAAAATTTGAAAATGGAGTTTTGAAACAGCCGTTAAAAAAAATTATTTTTTTGGCCATCCCTCCAAATAGGTTAACGGTACCCTACGAAGACAAAAACTCATATACAAGTAAATATGGACATATTTTAAGTAAAATTGAGCTTTTATTTTAATTTTTCTCGAAATATCTTAATTTTTTTCCTAAATTTTTTGTTCAAGTTGCCTGAAACACGTTAATGGTCTGGCGAATTTGTAATAACTTTAAAATTTTTTAATCAAATTTTGTCATTTATATCTCATTACAACGATAATTACGTACATATTTCGATTCTTTTGCATTCAATTGCAAAAGTATTTATTTAGTAGCAAAATTTTTTCAAAAACTGAAAAATTTGCATTTTTCTCTAATTTTGGCGATAATACAGTTTTTGGGTCATTTTGAACCAAAGGAGATACAGGGTTAATTTCCAAAACTTTTTTTTAATGTAATATTCATTAATATAAATAAATCTACATATTTCTAGAAAACAATGCAGAAAGCTAACGAGTTTCACCTATTTATTCCATATTAACAGTAAAATTTTGCATATATCTGAACTTTGACCTCGATGCGCGTCCAGAAATCGTTGCCCGATTTGGCTCAAATTTTCAGCACTTAACATTTAGGCCTAGTGTCACAATATTCCACCCGGCACTCTTTGAAATCTAAGAAAAAAAAATCGGCTGTCACTCTAATACATACATATCTATATGTAAGTATGATACTATAAAAATCATCAAATTAAAATCTCATCATTTTATACAAACTTTATTTATGAATGTTTTTTGTGTCTGTAATCTAGAGTATTGAATGAGTAGGCCTGCCTTTTGGCACATTATTTGGTTTGCGGACTAAGGGACTTTTCAAACTGCATGGATAAAATATACCAACCACAGACACAAGCAACAACAAATAATGCAGAATTATAGATATGACCACAACTAAGAGTGCTCCACAATACGCCTAAAAATATAAAATATTATATGCATTCATATACAATATACTATAACACCGTACGACACTCAATATTAGACACGAACCGGATGATATACGTCTGAAACAATAAATTAAATGGAGAAAAACTACGTTTTCAGTTTTTCATTTCGTGATGATGTTTCCTTTTAAAAAATATGTTTTAAAATACTTCTGATCATCGTGATCGTGATCCTGTTACTATGCCAAATTTGGTTTCAAATGATCAAGAAGAGTTGTAAAATATTTTTATTTTATCCTGTAAGGATCAAAAAATGTCCTTTGAAATGTTTATCCTTGAATATCCTTTTAGATTTACAATAATTTTTTTTCAAAAAAATAGTGAGTTAAAGATCCAAATATTCTATACTAAATGTCAAAATTTCATCCTTTATATACATATATGTATATATGTATATATATACACATCTGCTCAAAATAATAGATACACCTAATTGGAAAAAATTTAAATGGCGGTAACATTGAAAATTTCCTCGCAAGCGTTAAGAATACATCATATTATTAAAATTTCTATCTGGCAATGTCATGTCAGTCAAAAATCTGGCAACTATTTGCTTTCATGTTGATTTTTAAAAACGAATTTATTTGAATTACAAAAAATTATTTGCTCATAAAAATAGATACACATCAGTAATTTGTAATTTGTTTATATACAATTTTTTTTTTGTGCAATTTTTTGTTCCTATTTACGTGAAACAGTAAGTATAATTTAAATTTTAGCAACAATTTTATAAAAAATAGGACTCTTTTGAAGAAAATGGGACGAAATCATCATTGTACCGAAGATGAGAAAAAAATTGTTCAAACGATGAGAAATCAAGGAAAATCATTACGGGAAATAGCAAAGAGCATAGGAATCTTTACATTTTGTCCAAAATGCTTTATCTAAAAAACAAAAAAGAGAAACTCGCGGTAGACCAAAGAAAACCAGTCCAGAAACAGATAGGCGGATCGTCCTTATGGTTAAAAAAGACCCTTTCATATCATCGAAAGCTATTTCTGCGGAGCTATGTAACGAAATCAGTCCACAAACAGTTCGTTGTCGTCTTTTACAAGCTAAATTGCCGGGAAGAATTGCCAGAAAAGTGCCACTAATGCGCCAAAAAAATATCAAGACAAGATTAGAATTTGCTAAAGAGCACTTACAATGGTCCGGGTGTGAAGGCGAAAAAAAATGGAGAAATATTTTATGGAGCGACGAAACAAAAATAAATTTGTTTGGAAACGACTGCCAAAGAAATGTACGCCGACCAAAAGGAAAAGAATTCCACGTTAAATTTACAAAAAAGACGGTAAAACATGGCGGGGGAAACATAATGGTTTGGGGTTGCTTTTCATGGAATGGTATTGGTCCGATATTCCGAATAGAAGATACCATGAATGCTAGTCGGTATAGAGACATATTGGAAAACGTAATGCTTCCATATGCATCGGAAAATATGCCATTAATATGGACATTCCAGCAGGACAACGACCCAAAACATAGTTGAAGATTAGTTAAAAACTGGTTCTTGGAGAATAACGTACCTGTTTTAAGCTGGCCCAGCCAATCCCCTGATTTAAACCCAATAGAAAACTTGTGGAGTGAATTAAAGATAAGGCTTTCGAAGGAAGTTTTCAAAAATAAAGACGATTTATGGGAGAAAACGCAAAAAATATGGTACGAGATTCCATTGGAGAAGTGTCAGAACTTGATATCCAGTATGCCCAGAAGAGTGGAGAAAGTTTTACAAAACAAAGGTGGATATACTGGATACTAGCTTTACTTTAATAATAAACTAATTTTTTTAAGATAAAATTTATTAGCTTTTGTTTAATAAGAATTTTTAAAAATGTATCTATTATTATGAGCACCAAATTTTTCGAAATTTAAGAAATTTAATTTACTTTATAATATTTATTATTAATTATGAAATATTTTGTTTTTGTTTTTTACTCTCCTTTTAACTATAAATAAAAATCGACTGAATTTTTTTTATAATTTTACAATATACCATTATTTTTTTTCGTTTTTAAAAAATAAATTTTGGTGTATCTATTATTTTGAGCAGATGTGTATATAAAGTTCAAATTAAAATATAAAAAAAAACATTTATTAGTATACAAAAAAGTTTAATTAAGAAAAGTGCATGTTTATAACCTACACCACCATAGTAGGTACAAAAATATTATCCCAACACCCACTAAGCGGTGTCCGTCTGTCTGTTCGCCCGTCCATGTAAACCTTGTAATCAAACTACAGGTCGCATGTTTAAAGATAGATCGACAAAATTTGGCACAAACCTTTATATTGTCCCAAGGACAGAGCCTACTGCAATAGTTAGAATCGTAATGTGTACTGCATTTAGTTAGAATCGGTCCATTATATCTCCTAGCATCCATACGATTGCCCTATTTGAAAATAGTTAAACTCTCATAAATATCTTAATTATAAACATATTCAAACCAAATTCAGCACAATTAAGTTTTATCTAAGATGAACTCAAACGATCGGTCAACAATGTTCCAAAGCTTCCATATAAGCAACATTCTCGAAAATGTCATTAATATACATAAGTCTTTGAAATTTATTATGATTGGTCCATAATTAGTCATAGCTGTCATATAAGGCCCACTACCGAAAAGGTTGGTTTTCAAATAAAATTCAACACAAATAAGTTTCATATCAAATGAAAAGTCTTTATCACATACTCGGTGTAGGGTAACATAACGTCGGGCTTGCCCGACTATACCATATTACTGGTTTATTAAAAAGTATTCTTCGTTGCTTTTCACAACGGTTTTTGTTATATTTTTTTCGAATGAAATATTAAAATAAAATATAAACAATCAAATAATGCAAGTTTAAAATATTATTTAAAACTTAAGTAGTGAAGATAGAAGGACGAAATTTTGGCGTTTGATATTCAATATTTGGATCTTTAACTCCTTTTTTTTTGAAAAAAAATTATTGGAAATCTAAAAGGATATTCAAGGATTAAAATTTGAAAGGACATTTTTGACATTTTTTGATCCATACAGGATTAAATAAAAATAATACGAAATATTTTACAACTCTTCTTAATCATTTCGCACCAAAGTTGGCATAGTAGGATGATCAGAAGTATTTTAAAACATTTTTTTAAAAATGCACTCCTCTGAAAATTAGAAATCATTTTAAGAGGAAACAGGATAACTAAATGAAAAAATGAAAACGCGGTGTTTCTCCATTTAATTTACAGTTTCATACGTATATCATCCGGATCGTGTCTAACGATTTTTTCTCTTTTTGTAGTACGGTGTATGGTATATGGGAATAAATAATGTACATACGTATACACTTATATTTATAGTCAAAACAAGGTGTAAATTATACATTGGAAAAAATTTACTAAACAAATTTTTCACTGCCTGAGTCGATTATGCGATGTCCGTCTGTCCGTACTTGTAAATATTATCAACAAACTACAGATCGCAATTTCAAAGATAATTCGACAAAATTTTGTACAAGCTTTTCAATTGCTGCAAGAAAGAAGCAAGAAGTTCATTATTTATCCTAGCCCGCATACGATTGCCCTATCTGAAAATAGTTAAGCTCTCATAAATACCTCAGCACAAATATGTTTTACGTAAGCCTAACTAACCTAACTATATTTTCTTACTTGTGTAAAATGTTTACAAGATTTTTTTAACAATATTATGGTCAATGTTATTATTTATATGATTGCCTGTATTCAAAATATGGTAAATGATTATCGCAATCAGATATATGATTGTAGTAAATAAATATATGTTTAGGCAATCGTGTTCTTGATCATTATATTTCAAATTATTATAGCCACAAGCCGAGAACAACATAATGTGGTAAGTCCTTCATCATATAAATGGTTGTCACAAACATATACTTATTTACCACAATCATACATATGATTGCTACAATCATGTGAATCGTAACTTTTTTATATTATGAATACCGCAATCATATAAATAATTACAGTGACCATAATATAGTTAAAAGAAATCTAGTAAACATTTTGAAATAATTATAGTAAACATGTACAACTATATTTTTTTCTCTGTGTGCAGAGATATATTGTTAAAGCTAGAACAATGTCCTGAAATAATCGAAACTTTTATTTCAGGATATCAGAGTAAATAGTATTTTATTTTATCATTCTGAGTATGTAGAAAGTAGTTAATTTTTCTTTATTTATATTTTTCTCAGTGTTTAAGATCCTAAATTTGCATATGCATACATACGCTGTGGTTTAGGTATTGAATTTTAAAATCATGCGTTAATTTCATTTTGAAAAGGCAGGCTAATGAAAAATCCTAGAATGCCAAATACCAACAACAGGAAATTATGATAGCTGGTATTTTTTTGTTGTATCTATGTATGTGTGTGTGTACTAACAAAAACACAAATGCACATGAAATGGCATATATAAACTGAAGCTGCACACCATCATAATAATGACGAATATGACGATGTGTTCATAATACTGCTTTTGCTGCCTGGTTCCATCAATGATGATGTTGATGATGATGATGATGATGATGAAGGCGATGACGACAATGATGATGGTAATAGTGATATGCATCCATTGGTTGCACATAAAGCAACCACAAATATGAAAACACTCTGTGTGAATGTGTAATGTATATAATTTACATATGAATACATACTTATAACAAGGGTGTTGCATTAGAAAGTGTTATTCAATTTGCTTTTCTAGTGTTTAGCTAAATATAAATATGTACGATGTGCATATATAATATGTTTTGAAAATAGCGACAAGAGTATACGTAAAGTTGTAGTATTCTATTTTTTAGGCGAAATCAATAGAACCTTAATCGAAGATTATTTTTCTTAAATTATATAATACAAACTATACATTCCAACTATTCTTATTATTGCAATTACACCTTTTCTAAACACCCTTTCAAAATATGTGCATGTTTATTTACACATCCACCAAAAGAATTTGTACATGAACATGCATTTGAAAGTAATGACACAATTGTTTATTGTCTGTGCAGAATTTTAATTTATTTTTTTTTTACTTTCATACGCTACATATATTAAAAGTTAAATTTGGTGAAAGGGAACCAACCATACAAGGGTAATTGGCTGGAACAAATAAAAAATTTATATTATTGACAAAATTTATTAAAATGAAGAACAAACTAAGCAATTATCTAGGACAAACTGAGCAGGAATTAGTAGTAACTAGCTGGCACTTTAATTAGGGAATATCAATTAATTAATATTTTAAATGTTTTTTGAAAAATAAATTGAATGTATAATTATTGTAATATGTATTTATCGCTGGATTTTGATAAAATCTACATTAGGTTTTAAGTTGATTTTAGAATAAAAAAAAACTATAAATTAAGGCCCAAAAATTCGAATAAAAAATTTGATAAAATTGTATACTTTTTTACAAACATCTATATCAATTTCATATCTGGAATGAATTGAAATTTATTCCCAAAATATTTTAATTGTGAGTATGAATTTGTTCATACAAATTATAAAATTAAATATGAGTTAACTTTTATTTTTTTATTAAAAATTTACATACATGAGAAAGACGAAATAGATTCATATTAATGATTTCCTTATAATTGCACATTTATTTCATATTTAAAAATTATATATAACAAATTGTATTTTTTCATTGTTCAGATACAATCATGAAAAAAAAATTGTGTTCAAAGAAAATTTCAATTATTTTCGAACAAAACTCAAAAATATAAACGAAAATTCAAATAACATTTTTCAAGTCTTATAGATTTGTTTTAAAATGCAAATAATGATAAAATTTATTTTTAATTTTTTTTTAAATTTTATCTAAAACACAACTGCCCTGAACTCGATTTTGAGCAAGAGTTTAGTATGTGTTTCCTTTTATGTTGTTCGTAATATTCTAATAGTTTAAAATTAATTGTCATATTGACCAAATAATTAACCAGAATTGGTTCCAAAATTATTTTATTTAGACAAAAATTCAAGTCAAAGCAAAAATGTTACAATTTGCTCAAATTTTGGTAATACGAATTTTTGTTAACATTCAAACTTATTTCTGAACATCAGCCGATGGGACATAAATTGTAAAATTTTAGGCACCACAGTTTAATATCACGCTATGGATTTACCTGAGTTCATTCGGCCAATGGCTGTCAACTCAACAACCGCTGCTACATTAAGAACAACAATATATATAGTTTATTATATTATTTCGTAAAAAACCACCCTAATTAATGTGCATACTAGGGTGGGACTTATTTAGCATTTCCTCGGATAACGAGTACAGGTTATACATTTTATTTGAAGTTTAATGTTGTGTGTTTAAAAAAATATTAAAATTTAGTATTGAAAAATTCAAATAAAAACAGTTTTTCTATATAAATATTCTGATATCGATAATTTGATACCAAAAAATTCATAAAATTTCATGTATATTTCAAAGTCGAAATTTTACATTTTCAAAATTTCAAAGTAAAAAGTTATATTGTTTTTGTAATACTTAGTCACGGTTCAGTAGAGTGAAAACATTTATAATTTTATCTAGACCCATAAAAGCAGGCGCTTATCCAAGTCATCTACTATCGGTGTTGGTGAAATTAAAATTTGTTCTACATTATTCTTTTTCTATATGAAAACTTTTCTGTTTTGGATCCGCGTCAGCATTAAAATATATATATTCTGGCTATGACCGTTCATCTGTCTGTCAGGATAGGGCCTAAACGACAGGAGCTAGCTGGTTGATATCGTTTGTTGTTCATATGGTTTGTTTGGCATTGAAAATGACAATATCTATCTGTGATTTCACCAGGTCCCCATACAAATTTTCCACCGGAATACTATTTGAGCAGTTGATTATGCGGAAATCCTTATAAAATTTTGCACAAATTATTTCTAATGACTTGAACATTCATAATTGTTTTATGATAATCAACATCGTGATGAAATTCGATATAAACAAATTTTGTATGAACTTAAATCTTTCTACCAACTTTTCTGAGGATCGGTCCATAATTGATCCTATCCCCATATAACCGCTATGGCAGAAAAATATGATATAGTCACAGACATTCTTTATTATTAATCCTTGTTTATCATTTATTACAATCAAAAACAGGTTTTTTAAAATTTCGTTTAAAAGAAAGTATTTATGAAAATTTCCAAAAAAAAAAAATATGCAACCTCTAAACTAAATCCTATTATGCACAAGTTAGTATTTAGTTTTTCATTGATGAAAAACAATTATACTTTGGGAGCATCGAAAATCGATAAAGTGCAAAAAGAAGTACCACCTTACTGCATACATATTATTCTTATCACTAGACCTTTAAACATGACAACACATATTTCTATATCTATTATTTCAAGCCTTTGTTCTATAGAGTTTAGAAATTAGCCAATATTATAAAATTATTAAATTTCTGTGCTATTAAACGTTTTTGCAAATAATTTATTACTTATTTTTTGTTTGTTTCTGTTGTTGTGATATTTGGCTTTATTGAATTCTATAGAGCATATTTTTTAAATTTAATCTGTTGTCATTTCATAATTCCAGGTAATAATAAAGACAATGAAAAAAATATAGAGTAGACAATGTATTTATAAAATTTACAAACTGTTTATGACAGCAAACAGTAATTAAAATAATTGTGCATAAATTACAGATTAACAAATCGCAACAATCAAAAATCTATTTTATAATAATAAACAAATAAAGCTTCGACAATAAACACAGCCAAACATATATAGATAAAATATAGATTAACACAGTCCCTGCGGTTAAAACTATGTTGAAAATAGGCCCTATTTAGCAGATACAAAAGCTGCATAGTCATGTGTTTTTTGTCCCTCTTATTTACAGTACATCATGAGGACATATTTTGAAACCCCATAAGTATAAATCAAATAAAGTAAATTTTGAATATTTTAAAAAGTAAATAATCAGGTATAATATGAAAAGCGATAAAAGGTGTGAGGTGGGTTTAAATCGTTTTCTCATATTAGTTTCAAACTCCAATTTGTTTCAAAAGGAAATTATCGAAATTAAATTTTCATTTTTTTTTTTTTGATTTTTGCTATAAAAATGACCGAATGAAACAAAAATGAAATATGAAATCAATCGAAATTCATCACATAAATAATAATGAAAGTATCCTAAATTATTATGTTTTGTTTACAGTTAAAATTATAATGAACTCGAACTCATCTTTTAAAAATTAAACAAATAACATTTGGGGTATTCACACGTTCTACTATTTGGTCATATCGTCATAATGTCCTAATATATTATGATAGTTAAAAAAACAAATTTTTGTTGTGTTTCAATCAAAAAAGTTCTAAACTAATAAGACTATTTGAACTATGTTTATTGTTTTGTCATAAAATAATACTTTTTTTTGTTTAAAACGCAACAACAACTATTATAATATATTAGGACATTATGACAATATGACTAATAGCAGACCGTGTGAATAGTCCTATTTTATTAGGACCATTTGTAGCGAAATCATTATATTAAGTTATTCAAATATTCTTGATGAAAGAAATTTCGTTACTTTAATTTAGTTGCTAAGAATACGAAAGGTATTGAAAATTATTTTTAAAAGAACGAAGTTAGCATTAATTAAAGAAGAGGCAGGCTAAGCTAGAATGTGAAAATCTAAGTGGGCCTTCAGGAAGGCCGACGAAGTGAATACCTAGTGATTTTTACCACTGAGGTCTAACAAACACACTTACTCATTGTTTACATACACACCATCATAATTTATAATTATAAACATTGTAAACAAAAAAAAAAAAAAAACAAAATGCCTGTGAAAAAATAATAATATTGAGAATGTATTCATGAATACACATGAATGAGCACAACAATAACAACAAAAACAACAATTGACAACAGCAATTAACAATACGTTACACGGTCTAAAAGACAAGAAGCCAGAGAGAGAAAAGGGACATGTTTTGCAATACAATTTACAGGACTAGAACTACTCTACTCTACACAAACACATTTCAAATTACATATTTTAATTCAGAATACAACACAAAAAACATACAAACCATACAATGAACCATCCATTGGTAGAAATAAAGGGAGAAAAAACAATGATAATATCGTGATGATTTAAAAAAATTGTTTATATTTCTATGCAAATTATTATGGTTAGTGTTGAAAAATATTAAAAAAAACACACAAAAACAAATAACATTGAAATGAAATACTAATAACAAAATAATAACACAGAATCATTTATGGTTTTCACAGTTTCATACAATTTTTATTGTGGGACATCTATGGCACTTTAATACCCATTTATGTATAAGTATGATATGAGGCAGCAAATGTCATGAAATGTGATTGCCTTAAATGTAAATTGTTATTAAAAAAATACTATAATAATAACAACAGCAGCAGCAGCAGAAACAATAACAAAAACTATTCTAAATATTTGCATTATTATGATTATTACTGTTATTGTTTTGCTATAATTTCCCTCAGAAAAAATCACTGAAATGAAAATTAGAAATAATAATAACAACTTAATGGGAATACAACAATAGTATAAAGAAAAATATGACTAGCAGTGAAGAATATTCCAATACTCTAAATGTTCAGTCAAATGAAAATTGTAGTAGTCCTCTGATTGAAAGTTCTTGTTAAGATCCGATTCATGTGCCTACCTAGATTTCCTTAGAAGTTATAACTTCTTACCAAATATGAGAAAATAAAACTGAAAATTATCCTAGTTTTTACCCAACTCTCGAACACTTTAAATCTACAACAACAATAATAATAAGAAACTGTATTTTAAAATAAAAGTAAACATTGATTACGATCATATTCAAAACTCTCACAGCTATTGAATTCGAAATTAACAGATAAACATTAATGTATATTCTTGTTTAATACTATTAAATTATTTAACAAATTTAAATATCTGCTGATCAAAACCTCTGATCAATTTATTTTACTCTCTTATGTTTGTAAAGGATGCTTAATGCAAATTCGAAAAAATATAATGTTTGTAACACATTGCAAATTAAAAAAAAAAATGTTTATATACATAAACAAATGTAACTTAGTATTTTCTAATTTAAAAGATTTAAATTATGTTTAAAACAAAATTGAACAAATTTATAATAACAGTTAACCAGAGTATGAATTAATACATTTTCAAAAGCAAACAAATATAATTATGATTTCATTTATATGTGCATGTATTCAAGTTCATTTTTGTCAACTAAACATCAAAAAAAAAATGTTTTAAACCTTAAAATTGTAAAAATAAAATCATATGATATGTATGTTTTAAATTCAAAGTTCTTTGAATCTGAATATAAAATACTTAAATGACTAACAACTTATCTACCACAACAGTTTTCTCTCAACGTGTGAGCAGTGAATGGCAATACAACGTAAATATTATCATTGTCTTTTGGAATTCTTTAATTGGATATATTTCTTATAAGAACGCCAAACTAAAATAATGACTTATTAACAGGGCAACCAAAAATATGCAATATCATATTTTTTGCTGTGCATCGTATAAACATATGAGTTAGTTATTTATCCGTTTCAGACAATTATAAGATTTTTGGCATCGATTTGTTAGTGCATATTTTGCTCTTTACTGCATATTTTTGCATATTTTGCGTTTTATAGCATATTTTTGCATATTTAACTCATAACTGCATATTTTCTTTATTTCCATTATTTTGTTTTCTAAATATAATTTTATTGCTTGTACTGTAATTTTTCATTTCTATATTTTACAATTTTGTTAAGGTCCAATGATAATTTTCCTAAGCTACTTAAAGAAAAAATTAGAGGACCCATAATCGACTTATCTTCATTAAATTTTCATTGACTTAAGGGATCTTAGTTTCAATATATTTGAAGTAAATTAAAAATATTCACACACAAATATCAAAATTTAACAAATAGTAAAAAACACATAAATAATTAAAAGAAAAGGAAATGGGCAACTTCTTAACAAAATGTTGGATACATTTAAAAAAAAAACTTAAGGTGGCTTGAGACAGTTATGGTTGGGCATTAACAGTTTACCAGTAATGCAAAATTAAACAACTTTTCAGCAAATGTTCAGAATATTAAGATCCATCGAAAATATCACGTTCAAAGCACGTTGATAGATGTACACAAATTGTAACAAAGATATTAGGAAATAATTAAAAAACATTCAATTGATGAGATTGTATCAATTGATTGTTTTGAGTTCCAGTAATAAAAATGCAAAAAAGTTTTTTTATTTTTCCGCAGTTTTAAAGATTAATAATTCTGTTTAAATTTTGGAAATCAAATTTAGATGTTATTCTTCATATATGATGAATGCTCCAAAATCCAATGCAATTTTTTACCAAACAATTACAAACGCTCTCTATAGTATTTCGAAACATAATTCAAATGATTATAAAGTAGATTTTAAAGAAATTCTTGATATGCTCTCCCTACAATATTATGCAACTAATTACTAAACAAACTTTTATTTAATTCTTATATTATTTTTAATAAAACATTGAAATCAAACAATAACCAACTATTTTTAAGTGCATATTCTTTTATATTTTAAGAGCATATTTTTCGTTTTTAAGTGCATATTTTATGCGCATAAAACACTTTTTTAGAGCATATTTTTGGTTGCCCTGCTTATTAATTTAATTTTTACCCTCCGTTAGTAGCAATCATTTTCAATCGAGACTAGTCTTAATGTATCAAATTGATATCAATAAAAGAAAGGCGCGTTTGAAAATAATCTCTTCATTTTTTATTTAGAAAAAATAAAAACATTATTAAATTCAAAGTATTTAAAAGAATAATAAAAATAAAATTGCCGTATAAATATATTTTTATCAAAAAATAGCTTAAAACTTAGGGTGTTTAAAAAAATTTACAATAAAAAAATGTTTGCCTGTATCAACTAGATCAGTTGCGAGTAACGAAGGGATAATACGATGTGTGAATGGGAAGTTTTAATTTTTACTTTATTAAGTTTAACATTTGCATCATGAAAGCATATTTTAAAACCAATATTTTTTTTTTTTTTAATTTTTAAGTAAAAAAAAATTTAAACTAATTTTTTTTTTTTAATAATTTTATGGCAAACATTTTTTTTTAATTTCTTCTGAAATTTTTGTTTTTTAATTCTTAAAAAAATTTCAATTTACTTGTAAAAAATTTTTTTTGGTGATAACATTTTTTTTTGTACCTTTGCAAAGGTCTTTGAAATATCTATTATTATCTATATTTATGACTTAATAGTTAATCCAGATATATTTCGCGACCTTGTCATCATCATGAGTTTATATTTTGACAAAAACCACGAATAATGTGAATATTCCTTAACTTAATATTATAAACAAATATCTTTCTAATAGAGCTAATAAAATATATACAATCGTATCATATACTATTTTATTGCTCACTGTGTATATAAATACGGGCATGTGAAGATTCATTTTATTATTATTATGATTTTTTAATTTTGTTCTTATATTCAAGCAATCAACCATAAACATTTATCAATGAACTTATGATGGAAGAAACATTTGCTTCTTCAACTTTTTAAGTACATCAACAACTGACACAACATATGCACATGCAGCGTTAGTATCTACATATGTATCTAAATATTTTTATTATACATACATCAATGCAATCACATAAATGAATCACATACACATACATATGCATATGTATGTATGTGTGAATCTGTATGTATGTGCATGTTTGTGTGAATATATTTATCATTTGTTTATATTAAAAGTTGTATTGCATACATTAAGTGGACTTTAGTTTTCATGGAACAACTAAAGTCCTTTTTCTTCGTATTTTTCCTGTTCACATTTCGCAGATTCGTTGCATCATACATATACATACATTAGAAAAGCAAGAAGAAGAGAAATGAACAATGAAAGACTAACAAATTTAAAACAACACTTCAGCATATACATAAGTATGTGTAGATGTGTGTATGTATACGTAATCAAACACACATCCAAACATGCACAAAATAGAGCATGTGTTATGTATGTATGGATGTGTATTTGAACTTATTCGTTGTGATACATGACCCTTTAGCAAGGAAACAAGTATTAGATGTTCACCACTTACATTAACACACAATCACACACAGATTCTACAATACATATGAAACAAACACATGTATCTTTAATATAACCAATAATGTTATGTTGTTGTTACTCTGTCTTCAATGAAAACATATGCAGACATCCAAAGCAACATACATACATACATAGATATATGAATGTTCATATTCATACAAATATACTTACATATATGAAACTTTACATGTTTGTTTGTATGAATAGAGAATGCCTGAGTTGTGCTGTTTAGACGAACATAAGCTTTGACATGATGAACAGCATGGTTTGCTGCAGATTCATACGTTCATGGAGAGTATAAAAAATTAAAGTAAGACAGTGTATGTCCTCTCTCTCTCTGTCTGTCTGTCTGTCTCTCTGTCTAAACGCAAAATACAAAGTATCTCTAAAATGACGATAACCACACCAAACTAACTTGTAGGACTTGCACAACTACTACTATTATTACTTTAACTACTAGTGCATATTATACAACTTCAACTACTGCTGCTACTACTATAACTGCTGCTGTTACTGCTACAAAAGGCCAGCAGTTTTTGTTAGAAACATGAACATGAACGTTTATACATGTAAAAATTTGTTTAGTTTTTATTGTTTTTTTATAGAGAGTTGCCAAGCTAAAGCTTAATTCAAAAATAGCTAACGTGACTCAAATTTACATCGAAGGTATATAATCATAGGCTTTGGTAAAGATTCAGAAAATAATATATATGTATTGCTCATTATGATCTCCCTATATGATCAATAATTTACACTGTAATATTTTAGAATTAGTTCGCAAGTTATTAATAAAAAATTATTAATAAATAAAAAAATTTTGCATAATTTTAAATAATTTTAAATAATTTTAACCCTTTAATGCATATTGTTGCCAATTGTCTACATTCCAGATCCACTTAATTTTAGACCAACAGAAGCTTGATACTAATTCAGATTCTCCTTCAGTAAAATCCAATGGAGTACGAAATGTTTCAGCTAAAGAAATTCTAAATCAAACTAAAGCTAAAGTAAATATAATAAAGAAGAATCAACTAAATATTTGATACTTTATAGAAAAATAAAAGTAAAAATCATGCATTTAAGATTTCTGGTTCCATTCAACTCATTTTTAGACATTAAGGTTACATTGTTTTTTCGAAAAATTGAGTTATCTAGTTCTTCCAATTTTTCAATTTATTTTGATATTCTAAATATTTCTGACAAAAAAGCGATTTTTTATATAAAAACTCAAAATTCGCTAATAACTTGGCCAATAAGCGTGGAATCAAGAAAAGGAGCTCGATCTGTAATCACTCACATTTCTGAACAAAAATCAATTTTTTATATAAAAATCCAAAATATCTAAATTCGCTAATAACTTGGCCATTAAGCGTTTAATCAAGAAAAGGAGCTCGATCTGTTATCACTAATATTTCTGACCAAAAATCGATTTTTTTTATATAAGAACTCAAAATATCTAAATTCGCTAATAACACGGCCAATATGCGTTTAATCAAGAAAAGGAGCTCGATCTGTGATCACTCATATTTCTTGCCAAAAATCGATTTTTTATATAAAAACTCAAAATATCTAAATTCGTTAATAACTTGGCCAATAAGCGTTTAATCAAGAAAAGGAGCTCGATCTGTGATCACTCATATTTCAGACCAAAATTCGATTACTTATATAAAAACTCAAAATATGTACATTGATTTACATGTATTCTGTTGTTGCAAGTCTTAGGTTTTTGGCAACAGACTTAGGTTATTTGTCTCTCAGTAACGCTTCTATGTATATTTTATTCTATGACCAGAAGATTCATTGTACATATTTTTAAATCAATTGCAAATCAAGCATAACCCAAACCTATATGAATAAAAATTATCATTCAACAATACGTTATTTTTTTACTATTTTTACCCATTTCAAACCGCTTTTCACAAATTCACAAATCGAACATAAGCATTTTTTTAATTTGGACAGGACAACATCTGTCAGCTAGTTTAAAAAATAATTTTTGATCAAAACTATTATTTTTTTTTTTCAATTTTAGCATTCTAATAGAAAACAAAATATATTTAACATTGGAATAACCTTGCACTAATGATTTTATTAAGCACCGGTTCTATGGTAATATGTAAGTACATATTTTATTGCAAATTTAAGTAGAAGATTTCCCATGGAAATACTAAATGATATTGGCAACCTTTTGCTTGTGGTAGAAAATAATATTCGCAAATGAAAACCCGTATTCCAAGCATCATCGTGTTATTACGAAACTCTTTATTAGGGTGGACCCAAAACAGGATTATTGCAACAAAAATTTATGTTAACATGAACAAAACTATAGTTCCAAAAGCATAAATATATTTCCGTTAAAATTAAAATTATAATAAATTCTGCAAAATGGAAAAAACTATGATATCGGAAAGTAAGTTTAACTTTAATGACATTTTAGATGTAGTTGGTATATAGTTTCTTTGAAACACCAAATGGTATCTTAACATTGAGTAATCTTTCAATTTAGTAGGGAATATCAACCACATTTGTTTTGGCTCTTTACAAAGGGTCTACTCTACTGTAAGCTTCTGCTGTTGTTTTTGGTTGCTTATTTTTAAGATCTTTTTTTATAGTAGTTGTTCTTTTTTGGAAACAGAAACTTTGCTGTATGTTTTCAGTTAAACTCTAACAAATACACGCACATTCAAAAAAAAAAAGAACTCGTAGTTTTAGAAAAGTATTTATTTTATGTTATCAGTTTTCTGTAAAATGTTAAAATGTGCTCACACAAACGTTCCGAAAGGACTACTCTCTAATACATAGATACATACATATACACAGATACATACATATGTATATGTTAATATTTAAATATGTGAGATTGTGTAAAAAGCAACAATAATGTCCACCTATAATCCTAACTGATGTTTCTATTAAACTTTCACATATGCTTTTTGTTATGCTCATTCTCTCTCTTCCGTTTTCTCTTTTTTTATAAAAGTTTGTTATTGTTGCTGTTGTTTTCGTTGTTGTTGTTGTTGCTGAATTTCAAACATAGATATGTAATAGTTGTAATGCTTTTTTTATACATTTGTTTATTAAATAGTTTTAGTATCTGTATTTAATTTTATTGTAGCAAAGAAGAACAAAAAAAAAACAGCTATGAAATTTGAAAGTTTGAGCAATTTTTGTTCATGGAAAAAGTCAGAAAAACTAAAAGAAAAAATGGTAATAATTTCAACTGGCCTTGTGAATTTTACAAAAATTTTACTAGTTAAAGATATTCTCAAGAGTTTTATAAATCAATTTATTATTAGATTTTATATCCAGAGAAAAGTAAAATAAACGTCCCATAAACATTTCATTTCGTTGCTGGCCCATACCCCTCTGGCTGGCGAAAAACAAGAGAAATACTAACACTTGCTTTGGAAAACAAATGTAAAAGTTTGTAGCTTCAATACGTATGTATGTATGTATGTTTGGCTGTGAGAGCTGTTATTGCTGGTGTTTTTGTAATTTTTACCAACAATTTTTTCTCATCTATTAACAAGTTTTGGTTGTTTGTTGTTGTTGTTGAGAAATGTTAAATGAAAATAGTTGCACCCTTAGTGAAGGCAATAAATTTTAAACTTGACTTTTATATAAAACGCGCTTTTTTATTTTTACTTCCAACAGATTTGAAAAAATAACAAAGTTCTTGTTTCATTCATGTCCTTGGAGTATTCGTAATGGCACCAGCAATAACACAAACACAAACAACAGCAATAACAATAGCAACAAACAATGATAACGGCATTATGTAGGAGTAACTGAAAAACAAAGTTTAAATGGTAACAAATTTTTTATATGTATTCACTTTTTATTTTCAGTTTGTTTGAAAAATATTATTTTTTTTCATTCATTTTTTCTCATTTTTTTTTTTTTTGTTAGTTGCGAAAATTTACTTTTTGCCAATAAACAACATATTGCAAAAAAGCAAGAATTGAACATGAGAGTTGTTCTTTTGGCTTTGTATTGGTAGTTTGTTTTTTATTATTTGCGCTGAGGGTTGAAAATTGTTTTTTTTTTTTTTCTTTGACACAAATCAATTTATTGCTGCTAAGAAATGGGCTCTAAATAGTTTCGAATAGAAAAATGCCAATAAACACAAAACTGAACGAAAACTTTTCGCGCTTTGTTGTAAATGATTTCGCGGTATGTTTTAGGTTTGCTGGTTTGTGTTGCAAAAATAGTGCAGAGTAGAGAAAAGAAAATGGTATTTAATAATTGTATATATTAAGGTGACTCCGTTAATCAACATTTAATACTACTATTAAAAAATATACATATTTTATTTTAGAAATAAAAACGTCGCTATAAATATTGGAACAAAAGTAATAAAACGTTTAATGAACTATCAGTATAAACGTCTGTGTAACTTTTTTGTGTTCCAACTAATATTTTTAATGATATAAAAAGCTATTTCCTGCAGCATTAATTTAGCACAGAAAACGAATTAATTGATGCAACACTTTTTTAGCGAGATATTTAAAAAGTGACGTTGCTTATCCTGGTGTGTCGTTTTCCACACATACATTTTTGTATTTTTATGGTTTTTGTCGTCAATTGTGCTTTTATGTCAAACATATGTATTATGTATGCTTACTAAAAATAACAAAATATTAAAAGTAATATGTTTTTGAAGGTAAATCTTAATTTCACAAAAAAATAGATTTTGTAGCTAGTGTAAAACCCACAGTGTGGAAAACAATACACGTAGTTAAACAACGTAAGTTTTGTATGAACGTAAAGGTAAGGTCGGTCACACATGACAAATAAAATATATTTGAATTCTCTTATTTATTTCAAAAACTTATTTTACGTAGGATTATTCAAAACATCTCATCTTACAAAACTCTTGCAAGAGTAAACAAGTCAAACTAATTTTTTGCTAAAAAAAAGTGGTTACGCTTTTTTGAGTCTTTGCCATGTGTGACCGTATCTTAAGATGCAGGTTAACGTGGAAATCAAACAGTATCTTAGCCATCTACGGATTTATTTGCTGAATATAGACATAGCGAGCCCTTACTGCAAAAATATGCATTACAACAAAGAGAAGACAAAAAGGGAGAACGGATAGGACAGGATGAAGCTTAGGGTCAGTACGGCTAAAGAACGAATTTTCCCTGTAATGTGATTCATTGTCCAGTCGCCAAGGAATTGTTGAGCCCTTGCCGAAGAACGTGTGGTGCGTAAAAACTTCAGCACAGCACATACCACTGTAGTATCGGTAGAAAAGTGAAACACAACCCACACTGCTTACCTTACTGTAACCGATAAACAGACTTTCATATAAGTGGTGTAAATAGTAAGAAGAATAGAATGTCGTTTAGGAAGATAAGAAATAGAGTATTAGAAAGGACGGAGCCTTGCGGTACCCCAGATTTCATGTTGAATTCATTCGATGAGATTCCATCTGTAGCAACTCGTATATTGCGATCTCTTAGAAAGGTCGATATAAATAGAGAGAAGTTATTACCGACACCAAAAGCAATTATCACATCAAAATGAGATGTTTTTCAAAATATATGAAAAAAGAAGTCACAATGAATGGTAAAATCATTAGGTCACAAGGTCTGCTATCATGTCATATTGTCATAATGAGCTAATTCTCACGACTCGGCGGTCTCTGCTGGTTGGTTACGATAACACAATAAACATAGCATTCAGAGTAGTATTATTTTAGGACATTTTTTGCTTGAAAATCAATAACAACATTTTTAGACCATTGTGAAATATTAGGACATTATAACAATATGACATGATAGGAGACCTTGTGAATAGAACATATGCGTTTAAAAAAACTTAACTAAAATTATTGTGGTACTTTGTATGGACCTACATACATATGTCCTATAAATCCCGGTCCATACTTTGAAACAGTTTTTGACATTTCTGTACAGAACGAATACGAACTCAACAAAACCTTCACGTACATGAAACAGAGTACCCTTTTCCAATCCTTTTTTTCCCTTTCATCAACAAACTCAAATATTTTGCAGCTAATGTTTCACAGTATGGATGGATGGGGGACTTATCGATTTGCATTAAAAAATTAAAATAAATTATTTTGTTGTTTAAGATATAAGATGTATACCACAAAATATTTCTGACAGATTTTTTTACTAAAAATTGTTTTTTTGAACTTATTTTCAAATGCAAAATTATCGAGGTTAGGTATAAATTGATGTGTCATACATGTTGGTCTTCTAAAATTTTTTACAGCTAATTTATTATAAACATTTATTTCAATAAAATTTACCACATTTTGAAGTTTTAAGTAAACATTATTTATCAATAAAATTCTTCTCGATTTTTCTTATCGCTTCCTTTTTTACAATAGAATTTAATTAAAATACAATTACTTCACGTTTAAATCAATAATAAATATTTATGATTCTAAAATAAATGTAACAGCTTAATCATAAGCATGTTCTATTTTTTGTATAAATAATTTAAGTTACTGTTTGGTTTCTTGTAACAAAAGTTTCCCAAACGACAATGTAAAGTATCTTTGAATTAATATTTTTTTTCTGAGTAGTAAATCTAAGGCTTAAAAATTAATTGAATTTTTGAAGCGTTTTCTAATCTTTTGTGATTGCTTCAATTTTTGTTCGTTCATTACTATTGACAAATGTTATTTTTGTGGCCAATCTCTATTCAAATCGCTAAATACATAAAGCAATAATGGCGAAATAAGTAAAACAACTTCATTATTTTTATTCACACAAAAATTGAAAAATAATAATTCTGTAACAACACTTTATAACAATACGAGCGATATCAGCAACGGTTGAATGAATTTGAAAACAACGATACATTTCTTCTATACACAGTTAAACAACTACAGAGCGCCAGCAACGGCAACAGAAAAAGAAACAAGAACAACATTCACATTAACTGCAGAAAACAATATCAACACCACCACAGTTATTTACTTTAATTGTTGTACATTTTAATTTCATTTTTTATACTTCAGATTTTTATTTTTTGTTTTGCTGAAATTCCTGTGTTTAAGCAAATGTTCATGTTCATGTTGAACCAAATCAGACCATACCCAACCATTCCTTACCAGCTCATGGACCAAACAAGCCCGGCATGTAGGCTAGCCGGCTATTTTGTCCTGTGATTGTGACTACGACTGTGTTAAAATGTTCATATTTGTGGTTAAAAGCAGAAGGGGGTCAGAAACTACATAAAAATATTTATATAGAAAAAATGATTGTTTTGTTTGGATTTTACGTTTATTTTTCCTTTTTGCAAACAAAAAAAAAATTCTCTAAAGTTTTTGTTCATTTAAAAACATGAAAAAAATCACGTGCGACATACCCTGGAGACTTAATGGTGTTTGGTTTGGGTTCAGTTTTCTCGTTTTTTTATTATTATTTTTTGTTCTTTAAATATTTTCTGCCATTTGTTGGCTGTAGCTTTGGCGAGCCAGTTTATGATGTTGTATAATGTATTTCTTTTTTTTTATATATATTTTTTTAGGAAAACAACAGCAACAAGCAAAGAGCCAACATAAAATGAAATGTAATTTAAAGTAAGTTGTCATTTTATGATGGTAATGTTTTCAGTGTTGTGATTTTAATTTAGCTGGGTGTTGGTTGTTTTTCATTATTTGCATTATTTTTGGTCAAAAATGTTTTGACCTCGAAAATTAAATAATGAAAAAAGTGTATGACAAATAAAAAATACTCACCAAAAACAAAACTGTATGTATGTAAATGTAATGTCAAAAATTGTAAAATTAATTTTTCTGTTTTAGAGATTCTTGTATTTACAAAATTTTGTTCACGTTTTATTTGCACAGCATTAAGGTGTTTTAAAATTAATTTTTCTTTATTAAAAATTTGTTTTTAATAAGTGAATTCATTGTTTGGGTGAGATGTGTTGGATGTATAAATTGGGGGAAATTAGCATTAGGAGGTAGTATAGTCTTTAATAGGGGAGTTCATTAAGCAACACGTTTTTAGGTAATGATTTATTTTATTTAAACTTATAATTTTTTCTTAGATGTGATGGCTTTTAAACTGAACATTAGAAAAATGTGAACTTTGAATTGAAAAGTAGATATAGATATTTTATTGGCACAAGGTTTAACATTTATCTTCGCGATCTAAAAATCAAATGGTGTAAATTCATGACAAATTCCAATAGATCGGAAATTCGTTTGTCAATACCTAACTCAGTTGTCAATGTGGTGAGAATGTATTAGCAAATAAACTATATGAAAACATTAACAACACTGGCAAGTATGATTTTTTGAATAATTTTATTGAGTTTTTTTCTAATTGCCACTATATTTATTGTTCTTTACATTCTATTTCCAATTAAATAATTGTTGTTTTTGATTAAACCATTTTTAATACCCGTTACTTCAGCAAATAGATATCTACTGTGTAAAATACCAAGCAGTTAAATTTACCTAAAAGGTATCTTGACATTAATTTCAAATCAATATCTACGGGTACAAATTACCAAATATTTTTACTCCATAAGTAACTAAGCACTGCCGTTTATCTATTTGTTGAAATTGCGGGCATAAATATAAAACACTTCTAACAAAATTTTAGCATTTATTTTGTATTGATTGTACAAATAATATAAATTTATTCAAAGTATTGGCCATTGTTAGCTATGACCTGCACATCTTTTGAGGCCGAGAACGAATGAACCTAATTTCGGATACTGTGTTCTGAAGTGAAGTACATACCAGAGATGCAGTTCTACATTGATAGAAATAAACAGTAATAAGGAGGGTGAGATAAAACTTCCCAACAGGTATTCCTACTTCTGGCCGAGCGCTGTCGGAAAATGCTCGATTCAAAGGAATATGTTGCATTCGGCACAGGTTCCCTGAGCTTGTATAGCCAGATTGTAGCAGCAAATTGTTCCCACCAAATATAGAGCATGGCCATGGATATTTGGCTTTGGTGTGGATTCGGCTAGTTGGCTGGGCTTCAAATACGATATCGTACGCTTCGGGTTATCGTAATGGATCAATTTTTAATCGCAAGTAATGTCTACGAAATGTATTTTTTTTATAAATATTGCTACTTGGACCCAAAACTAGAAACTTCAAATATATTTTCGAACCTCTAAGCGTTATCCGATTTTGCTGAAATTTTCAGAATTTTGTTTTTTGATAACGGAGGATAATTTTAGTTCTTGGTAGCATCGAAAAATAAGAGCCACCCTAATATGCACTGCACCCTCCTAATTAAAATTCTATAATTAAGACCCACAACGCATTTTTAATTTTAAAATTTTCTATAAAAATCTCTTTATTTTAATAAGCATTAAATATTTTTAAAAGAAACAAAAAATACATCTACACCGGAAATTAAACAGCTTCCGACTTTGCTATTGCAACTTGCAATTTTAGTTATGCGCAACCGGATGTTAATTGTTATTCAAGATACAAGTTGTTGCAGCAGTATAAACTATATGAACATGCACCAGCAGCAAGTATACAAAAAGACAAGAGTTAAATAAATATAAATATAAACACATCCACCCAAAGTTTTATTTCCATTTTTTTATTTTAAGTTGGCAGTAGCTAGTGTGTATGTTTCTTTTAGTTTTTGGTGTTTTTTAGAGCATTGTACTCTACTCTTAAATTATAATAATTACTAAACAGGTGAAAATTTGTATTCGATTAAAAAATATTGAGAAATTGTTAATTTCTTCTATGCATGTTAATATGAGATTGCATATAAGAAATATTGCTCATACGACCTGGTTTTTTTTGGAAAAATAATAATACGACTTGGTGTTTTTTATAAAATAAATATAATAATAAAATGAAATATAAAATTTAAATATGTATATGTATTTGCCAATATAAGTATATCCGTATTTCATATTCTGCTTCATATTACATTATAGCATCAACGTCAACTTCATTCATTCTGATGGGTTTTATTCTGAAAACTACATTCACAGCTATTCTGTTAGCATTTTAAAATGTTTTTGGAAAATATTAAATGCCACTTGCACTTTATATTTCAGTACAATGTTCGATTTAAGTGAAAAAATAGGTATGCAAAAAACCATATAGAACAGCTACATCGAAATTGCTGTAAAATTTGATAACTAACTTTAATTTTTCTAGCCTCATATTTAATTTTAATTTCTGTAGTTCTTTTAAATCGTTTTTCATGCAAAATTGCAACTATCGAGTTTTCATTTTAATAGTTCGTTACTCTGTTCGATTTCACGTAAAAAAATATGTCAAAATCCATTTAAAATCACTATCCATGAAATTGCTAGGAAACTTAATCAAAAATTTTCATTCAAGTTGGTACTCTGGTTGGTAGTTATTTTTTTCAATAACGGATAGTCTATATGACTCCACACAATAATTATTTTACATAATAATTAGCTCAAGTACCTTAAAACACGTTATGCAGTAATGGATAAATGAATTTTGGTGCTAAGTCTAAATGAGGTATTATAGAATGAATAAAATTGCAGTTTCGTCTAGTTTTCAGATTTTGTAGCAATTAACCAAGTCATGGTGTATCTTTTGTGTAACTTCCCCTTACATTTGTAATAATTTATGCAAGCTTAGTATGTGACTTTGCATTTTCTTTTCTAAAGTTTTTATATGCCCAATAAAGTTATGTTTACATGTTTATTGCAAGCACAAACATGCATAAGAAAAATAAGTTAAATAGATATTTTCTTTAAAAAACATTTACTAATTTTGTTTAAAATAATTTATAGTTATTTAAATATTAAATAGATTTATAAATTTTGGATAAAAATTAATATTATTATTAAAAGAAATTATAATAAATTGAAAAATAGTTACAATGATTTTTTAATCAAATACGCAATTGTTAAATAAGTTTGTACTAAATCTCAAAATCTTTATTTTGTCATTCTTTCTATCTTTGACCAATAATCATGTTGCTGCAATATTTTTCGTATATTAGGTTATTGCTATATTTTTGCCTTGAATATGTTGTTGAAACATTTTGCCTATAAACATATTACTCACACATTTTTCTTACAAATATACTAGTGCGATTTGTTGCTATAAACATGTTTATGAAATATATTTTCTATAAATGTGTTTCTGTAACATCTCTAAAACAATTTTTGTTTCCTCAACATTATATTAACATGTTTTTACAACATTTTTTAATAAACATGTTGCAGCAAAATTGATCCTATAAATATGTATGTATGTTGTTGAAACATTTAACCTTTATAATTTTCAGTTGGATTGAATAATCAAAACATTATTAAGATTCCCATTCGATTTGTCAAAGAAAAAAAAAAAATCTGTCAAAGAAACCCATTGCCAAGAAATATTTGGTTATAGATACAATAACGAAAAAAAATAATCTCTTTCGACACATACGGGTGATACAATAATAACAGACATAGGTTTTTGGCACTCAGTTACCTATTTAGATTTAGTTATCTAGCTTTTGAAAAATATTTATCATCAAAAAAATACACTTTTATTAAAAATAACAAATAGTTATTGTCATTTATTTATTTGAATATTTAAAAAATTCTTTGTAATATTTTCATATCATAAAAACTCTATAAAATGTTTGCTTTTCTTTTAATAATTTCTCTAATCCTATTGTTCATGTTTATGGTTGTATTTCCACTTAACGAAATCTTACAACTATCTCTGGTTCTGTTGATTTCTCTACCCAGCTTGGCTGTCATTTTCTTTCTGGTTTCAACTTTAATGCTGCTACTACATCTTTTTAACAATTCCTGGCGGATTGCTGCAACTATATTAAAGGGAATTCTATGGGCTATAGGTTCAACTTTTTTGCTGTTAATGCTCAGTTTGACGGCATTTATTGTTCGGATGGTTTTCGACTGGAATGTAGAATTAATTAAATGAGAATGAATTAAAATTTATTTTTATTTTGGAACAATTTTTTTAATAAAAGATTTCTGAAATTATTTGGTAAGTTATGTGAATCGATGTATAAGTAATCAATTTAATTTTGCAATTTATGTATTTATTTCACAGGTAACTATATGATGCTGTTGATAAATGGAAGCTTTAAATTTTCTGAATTTTTTTAAGGCAAATTAAAATGTTTTCTTTAAACATATTTCATATATTGAATTATATTTCAAAAAACAATTTTCCAGATAACAATAATTTAAGAAATATTTATAGTATAGTTATTACAATCCAATTTGATGACTATGACTGAATAAAATTTCTGAATAAAATCGATTTTAATTAACAATTCAAAATTTTTTCTTAAGGTATAAAAATTCTTATTCTCTTGTTTTCTATATTACATTAAGAAATACATATGTATGTACATCATCATACATATCTACCTACATACATATATATGTATGCAGGTACATACTTAGTTACATATAGAAGAATAGAAGTAGATGGTAGCAGCCGTAAGACCATTGCAAACTTTATTACAAACAGCATAAATAATTCAATTGAAATTTATAGCCAAAACTCATAAGACTTATAAGATGATTTTGAAGTTTTCATTCATTCTTTATTTTTTCTTCTACACTACGTTTCTTCGTTCGTTTATGCCACATTTTACGCAAAAAAAAAAACAAACCGAATAGTAACAACAGCAACACAAAGTTGCTACCAACTTTGAAAGCCAAAAACATGCATAAGTAAAAATGTATAAATTTAAGCTTATGAGGAAACTTTACAAAAACAAATATTAGAATTTGCACATACACACCTAGAGAAAAAATATAGTTGTACATGTTTACCATAACCATTTCAAAATTTTTTTATTTAGCTGATCACGGTAATCATAATATGTTTAAGTTTACCATTTACATGATGGTAGCAATCATATATATGATTGTAGTAAAACAATATATATTTATGGAAATCATGTTCATGATGAATCATTAGATCATAATATGTTGTTCTCAGATTATGTTAACCATAATCCGTCATCATAAGAATGGTTGGAATAAATATATATATAATTACTGCAATCATATATACAATTGCTACAATCATATGAGTCCCAAATTCAACATATTATGGTTACCACAATCATATAAATAATTACAGAATAATAATATTGTAGCAGCTGTGGTAAATATGTACAACTATATCTATTTTCTGCGTGTACATTATTTTTTCTAACGATAAACTTTAGTTCGAAATGTCTATTTATGATAAATTTTGTATGGACATTTTTAGAAAAGTTCCAAAATACAAATGCGTACCTATCGTGGTTCAAGCAAATACAAGTCCTACCTACATGCATAGAATAATTATAGTTTCCATTTCAAAATTTTTAAAATTTTTTTTAAAAATATTATATACTAGCTGACCCGATAGATGTCGACCTGTCCAACTTAAGAAAAGCTTATGTTCGATTTGTGAATTTATGAGGAGCGGTTTGAAAAGAGTAAAAATAGTTAAAAAGAAAAAAAACGTATTATTGAATGATAATTTTTATTCATATCGGACATAGAATAAAATATACATAGAAGCACTAGAAATCGAATTTTGGTCTGAAAAAAAAGTGATCACAAATCGAGCTGCATTTCCTGATTAAACGCTTATTGGCCAAGTTATTAGCGGATTTAGATATTTTGAGTTTTTATATAAAAAATCGATTTTTGGTCAGAAATATGAGTGATCACAGATCAAGCCCTTTTTCTTGATTAAATGCTTATTGGCCAAGTTATTAGCGAATTTAGATATTTTGAGTTTTTACATAAAAAAATCGATTTGTGGTCAGAAATATGAGTGATCACAGATCAAGCCCTTTTTCTTGATTAAATGCTTATTGGCCAAGTTATTAGCAAATTTATATATTTTGAGTTTTTATATAAATAATCGATTTTTGGTTAGAAATATGAGTGATCACAGATCGTGCTACTTTTCTTGATTAAACGCTTATTGGCCAAGTTATTAGCAAATTTAGATATTTTGAGTTTTTATATAAAAAATCGAATTTTGGTCAGAAATATGAATGATCACTGATAGAGCTCCTTTTCTTGATTAAACGCTTAGTGGCCAAGTTAATAGCGAATTTAGATATTTTGAGTTTTTATATAAAAAATCGACTTTTGGTTAGAAATATGAATGATCACTGATCGCGCTCCTTTTCTTGATTAAACGCTTATTGGCCAAGTTATTAGCGAATTTAGATAGTTTGAGTTTTTATATAAAAAATCGATTTTTGGTTAGAAATATGAGTGATCACAGATCGTGCTGCTTTTCTTGATTAAACGCTTATTGGCGAATTTAGATATTTTGAGTTTTTATATAAAAAATCGAATTTTGGTTAGAAATATGAATGATCACTGATCGCGCTCCTTTTCTTGATTAAACGCTTATTGGCCAAGTTATTAGCGAATTTAGATATTTTGAGTTTTTATATAAAAAATCGATTTTTGGTTAGAAATATGAGTGATCACAGATCGTGCTGCTTTTCTTGATTAAACGCTTATTGGCCAAGTTATTAGCGAATTTAGATATTTTGAGTTTTTATATAAAAAATCGAATTTTGGTCAGAAATATGAATGATCACTGATAGCGCTCCTTTTCTTGATTAAACGCTTATTGGCCAAGTTATTAGCGAATTTAGATATTTTGAGTTTTTATATAAAAAATCGACTTTTGGTTAGAAATATGAGTGATCACAGATCGTGCTGCTTTTCTTGATTAAACGCTTATTGGCCAAGTTATTAGCGAATTTAGATATTTTGAGTTTTTATATAAAAAATCGATTTTTGGTTAGAAATATGAGTGATCACAGATCGTGCTGCTTTTCTTGATTAAACGCTTATTGGCCAAGTTATTAGCGAATTTAGATATTTTGAGTTTTTATATAAAAAATCGATTTTTGGTTAGAAATATGAGTGATCACAGATTGTGCTGCTTTTCTTGATTAAACGCTTATTGGCCAAGTTATTAGCGAATTTATGTATTTTGAGTTTTTATATAAAAAGTCGATTTTTGTTAGGAAATATGAGTGATCACAGATCGAGCTCTTTTTCTTGATTAAACGCTTATTGGCCAAGTTATTAGCGAATTTAGATATTTTGAGTATTTATATAAAAAACCGATTTTTAAAAAATCGGTAAAATTAACCATTTATTGTTACCGCAACCATGTAAATAATTACTGTGACTATAATATTGTTAAAAAACTTGTAAAAATTTTTAAATTGTTGCAGTAAACATGCACAACTATATTTTTCTCTTCGTGTTGTCCCAGTGGTTTTATAGTTTTTGGTGTCCTGAAAAGTTGCCTATAAAACATGCATGACTTTATATTAGCACCTCAACGATATCCATGGTAAGATGTAGTTATATTCAGCAAAATATATTAAAAATTTTCTTTAGAGACAAAGGCTAATTAATTGATGTGTGAAGTATTCAATTTTAAATTCTTTAGAATTCATATGAATATATAAATAACATTTTAAATTGTAATAAGAAAACCAATGAATTGAAAAAACAAAATCTAAAACTGTACCCGTATTTCTAAATATAAAGGAGTCACATATGTTCAGTATTTGAATATTATTTTTTACTTTTTTTTTTTTGCAACCCAACTGACAAAATTAATAGATCCCTTGTGATACAGGTTATAAAAATATCAAAAAAATATTTATATGCCAATAATAAAAATTTCTTTTATTGTTTAATTTTTGCAAAACAATCGGCATTTGAAAACATTTTTACTTTATATATATGTAGGTATGTATGTGTGAGAAGGAATTTTTATGTATGTATGTATTGTATGTGTATATAATATATAAGCAACCACATTTTACATCTCATTTATTGACTGACAATCTTTGATGTAAAATATTTATATATAATTTATACACACACACACTGACAAATATTCACACATCTATAAACATAAATTTATCTACGTTCACAAATTGTATATTTGAGTTGTTTTTGCTACTCGGAGATGAAAAGATATTGAAACAAGTATGCAAATATGAGCGGCAAATGCAAGTCTTAACGAATATTCTATACCCTATATGATACAACAAGACGATAACGTGAAAATGTATCAAACATAAGCTAGCTCAGCTGGGCTTGTTTTTAGACCAATTTGAACGAAAAATATTCAAATTAAGATAAATATTAATCATACAACCCATATTCCAGTGAATAATAATATATGGTAACTAACATATATGGTAACTAATGTCCATGGCATAAAAATAAATGGTTAAAGTTGGAGTTTGCTTAAAAAAGTGTCTACTTTTAAAGTGTCATCTATTCATCATCATACGATGATTTACGCAAATCAAACTCCAAAAACAATTAAAAAAGCACAAAAAAAATCTTCTAAAACGTTTTGTTTAAGATTGTTTACTATTAATTTGTTATGTTATGTTGTATTATTAGCCGTTATCTTAAATAAATCACTTTAAAAACTGACAGATGGCATAAACGTAATCAAAATAATTTAATTTTATTAAAATGCAAAATCCTCTATCTTATCATTTTCATACATACACATTGAAAATTTTGTAAAGAAAAACCCTCTATCTCTCATAACAAATTATATGTGAGATTCCGTAGTTGCTTTAAAAAAATATTGTAGAATATCGAATTTTAATAACTCAAGTAATGTTTTTTGGCTCTCCTGAAAAGTTGTGTTTTTTAAGATAGAGGGTTTCGAATATAGTCCCTCGACATGTAAACTTGTATAGAATATTCTTGTTTTAAAATTTATTTATGTAGGTTGCAAACTCACCATTTAACCTTCCATACCTGCTGCATATGAGCAACATGATGGAGTGTAAACAAATTGAAAAATATATAAATTTTATATATGAATATGGCAATTGAAAACATATAAAAAAAAAATTGACAAATAGGCAGACAAATATGCAATAATATTAAATTTAATGATGTGCACATAATAAAGTGTCAAATATCAACAATATGATGACGATAATGATGATTGTAAATGTAAAAAGCAAAAAATAAAATAAAATAAAATAAACAACAGCAACAAACTGGCAGCGCCACTCTCACTGACTACTATGACTATGTATTTTATTGTATTGTAGTGAATTGATGCTGATGGTACTTTTACTGCAACCGTATGATTGTCTGTATAATCATCAGATGTATTGGCACACCATAACATTTCATATTTGTTTATAACAATAAAAATATGTATGAATTCTGCAAACATACTTTCAAACGCACATACATACATATGTATATAAGTACATCTGTTAGTATGTTTGTGTGACTATGGTGCTATGTATTCTTAAATGTATGTGTAAGTATTTGTTATATCGAAAAAGATCCTCATCAATTTTTTATATACTTCGACTACAACATTTTGTCTACAAAAACAAAAACAACTGTAACTGTCATACAACATTAAAGTGGGTTGTAAATGTATGAGCGGTACAAACATAAGCATGTGTGTTTATTAGGGTCATCCAAAATAGAAGTTATCAAATTAAATGGAAGAGTATATGCCATGAGGTGATTCAGGACAAACATACTTAAGCACCTTAATTTCGATATCAAATGGTATTGAGTGAAGTGTCACATGGAAACTCTTCACAACTATGTGACACTTCAAATATTTTCTTTAGACAAAATAAAATATTTTAATTTTTTTGCAGCTTTTATAATTATAAAAAAAAAATTCCTATTTTGCACCAAATTTTCTTTTTAAATTACAAAATTATCGTTTAAAATACGAACTAGATAGGATTTAAAAAATTAAAAATTGTGTGCTAGATCACAAAGGTTTTAGTATGATCATTTGGTAAACATGAGCATAAGAGTAAGAGAAAAATATAAAATAATTGGCTGACCCTACTAACTACATTGCTATGTATTTGTATAAATTTTTAACAATAAATTGTATTTGCAAATTGTGTCAAATATTTGTTAAACGTATGTGTTGGTGTACAACACAATTATGTTAGAGTGTTTGTGTTTTTGATAAGGAGTCTAAAAATATATACAATTTCCTTTTTTTTATATTAAATATTTGACATTTAAAATTTTTCATTTGAAATAAAACCAAATTGTTTATGGTAAAACTAAGGTAAAATTTTATGGAAATTATTATTTAAGCATATTTTTATAACAAACTATTATTATTTGAACTATAATTATTCTTTTGTTATCGTTAATAAATAATTGGCTAGTTATTTAAATAATTGTATTCCTACATATAAATACTTTTTAATATAGGAATTGCTTTAAAAACGTAAATGAGGAATTTGTTCGGAAAACTATTGGCGAACGTTGATCATAAATAAATTGAAACAAATATGTATGCTATGAGAAATCATGGACCGATTACTGTCATTTTAAATTGTGTCTTCATAATAGGAAAATAAAATTGCAAAACAATTTTGAAAAATATCAAAATATTTTTTAGACTATTCGAAAATTGTATTCTCTTAAGTACTTCCCTGTAGAACTGGGCCTTCAACAAATCTACTTCTTAGTTACCTTAATAACTCTAGGGAGTACCGCTGAAATTTGAGCTACCTGATCTAAGAGATGTCTGAATTTTTGTAAAAACTCAACCTTTTAATATATTCGCATTGCCATCAATCTTTAAAATTTTTTAAAAATTCGTACTTTTTACCAATTTAGAATAGAAAAACAGGACATTAATCAGTAGCAATTTTGTTTACATGTAAATAACGCTCTCTTCTTAGTACAACTCAAAATAACTTAAAATGGTACGTCTTTATACAATCCACCACCACAAGTAGTGAATGAGGGTATATATAAGTTTGTCATTCCGTGTGTAACATTGAGAAATATTCATCTGAGACCGAACAAAGTATATATTTTCTTGATCCTTATGAAATTCTAAGTCGATTAAGTCATGTCCGTCTGTCTGTCTGTGTGTCTCTGTAAAACACGCTCACGTCCAAAATACGCAAACGAAATTGGTAGACTTGCAAAAAAATATGTTCATTGTTGTCCTAAGCAGTTTGGTATTGAAAATCAGCAAAATCGGTTCAGTAGAACCAGAGCTATAAATCAAAATGTGAGACAACCTAAAAAAAATTGACAATTTTCACATATTTTTGGTTATTTGTGTAAATATATTGCAGATAATACCATGAAACTTTACACACGTCATTTTTATAATAAAAGGACTAACTCTGGTGAAAATTATAGGAATCGGTTCATTATTTCTCCTAGCCCCCATACAAATTTCTTCCCGAAATATGGTTCTATGGTCTATAAATGCCTTCAGAATTGAAGTATTCATACAAAATTCTGCAAAAATAAGTTTCGTGCTAAAAGAAATCACAATACTAACTTTTTGTGGATCGGCACATATTTGACAATAACCCCCATTCCGAAAATCACTTAAATTAGCATAAATATCTTATAAATATCGCTATTAAGTTGAAATTCGTCATAAATAATCCCCATATATACCAAAATCGCTATACCTATATATATACATACACCTTCTATGATGATCGGCATATAATTGGTTATAGCTCCCATATATGTATATTAACCTAAAAAATATGTATGCAGATGGAGGGTATTTAAGATTCGGCAAAGTCGAATATATATTGTTCTAACTAGTTTAATTTTAATTACTGTAAGTAAATTCTAACTAAACCGAAAATTATTACTACTAAACGGGATAGCACTCTGCAAATGTATGATCATAATTTACAAATATATCTCCATTTCTACGATGACATGTTGATAATAGAAACCAGAAATTGAAAGTTAAGTAACTCTGCTCAGACACATAAAACACACAATACTTACATATCGCACACCCAGTTCAAAAGTGACACAAATCAAAATTCATTTTTCGGGTTTATATGCTTATACTATGCACAATACACTTGTTTATCTATAAAAAAATATCAGTGTATTTTATTCTTGTTAACTGTTGCTAAAAAAAAAGTTTTGCGATTTCTGAAAAAATAAAATTTTCAGTTGAGTCGCTTTTGAACTGAGTGTGCGATATGTATATGAATGTGTGTAAACAGAATACTACCAGTTTTCGCTCGCCAATAAACACAAATAGTTGCAAACTATATACAACAAGGTTGTAATTATTCTCCCTTTATATAGTTTGCAACTATGTCCAGGCACAAAATTGCCTTGGTAAGTTTTTGGTGTTACTGCAGCAGGTCATAAAATATTTTTCCTATTTAGTTTTTTGTTTAGCTCAATGTCCTGGTTATTATATTTTTTCATTCTTTGGTAAAACTCTAAACACAAATATGTTATAGTTAGTTCTTTAAGCCTGCTCCGGCAGAGAACCATGATTTTGCAGTCTCAAGATACAAACATTTTAGTAGTTTTCTGTTTGTTTGTACTTACATAAAAAAAAGTATTGTCTGCAGATACCAGTAAACTGTATTTGTTACGTGCAGGAATATTATTTACTTAGCAATTATTATTTTGGATTTCAAATGAAAAGTAAATATAAATCAATTGAAAGCAATATCAAGCCAAACTACCTTAGACTAGGACTATTAAAAAATCATCGTATAGAGGATAAACTGATTTTTCTCTGATTTATATTAATTAAATTTGTTATGGAATATATTTTAGAGTAAAACCTATTTCTACTCTCACTTTAAAATGTTACATTTACTAGGTACACGCAGAGAAAACTAAAAAAAGGTGTTAATGAAACCTTTTGAATATTTGAATATGCGACCAAAAAAAAATAAAAATTTTTGATAAATTTTGTTGTTTTTTAAGATATTTTGTTATTTTTTAAGATATTCAAAAACAATACTTATAACTTACAAGTGTATCAAAAAATGCACATCATTTTAAAGTGTAATTAATAAGTTTTCTTTTAAAACCCGTTAAAAAATTTAAAGTCGGACAAAAACTTACTGAGTTGCCGAACGTCACTTAAAAAGTTTATTTAGAATAACTTATGATTTTGAGGGTGTTTCTAAAATTTGAAGACACAATTTCTAATATACTGAAACAATAAAAGAAAGATAAATAGCTAAACATTATATACAACCATTTAAACTTACAAATAACCATAAAATTTTAAGTTTAATAATATGATTACTTCAAAAAATATGATCATGAATAATGGCAATGATATTACGACTATTTTTAATCATAATAATGTTTGGTCTACAATCATAAATTTTACCATAAGTAATATGTTGTTCTTAGATTATGCTTACCACAACCATATTTTTTCTCTGCGTGTCTAAGTACATTTATTAGTGCTCCTTTAACTATAATAACCAATTAACATGTCCATTGATGTTCTCAAAGATTTGCCAACACACAGACATGTAACTTAACGTTTATTTTGCACAAAACTGCTGAAAAACAGAAATAGTTGAGAAACACTAAAATTTAGTTCAATGATACAATTAGGCAGAGCATACACACAGTTGACAAATTTTAGCAAACAAATGGAAAAGAAGTATCCCAATGTACCCATTCAGAATCCAAGTATTTCTACCACAGAAACCATACGAACCATCGTTACTCGCACATCGGTATAAAATAATGATTGCACTGCACCTTGTTTGCTTATTTTGTGCTCTTCTGTCTCACTTCAGCATCAGATTTTTTCTCCAGCAGCTTAACTCGAAACAAAAACCAACATTAGAAACTGCATTCATATCCGTAGACTGGCAAAAGTGACTGGAATTGTTGAACAAACAGTAAATTTTTCAAAAATATGGAATGTGTTCAAGTGTGAGACAGCGTGTGACTGATTGCACACATTCACATGCATACATGTATGAGTAAATGATTGTGTGTATGGGTGTGTGTGTGTGTGTGTGTGTATAAATCAGTGTGGGTATTAGTATGTCAAATACATGAAAAACCTCAATTGGCAGGAAAGGTGTAACTAGCATTAAATGAAGCCACTTTATGGCTAAATTGATTTATCTTTTCTTCAATATTTGAACAGTTTCTTGTGTTAATTAAACCAAGACATTCGAATGTTTAACTATAAGTAAGACTATATTTATTGTTTTAACTATTTTATGTTGTGTCTTTGTTTACTCGTATTGTTGGATTTATCTTAAACATGCTTAAACATTCTAAAACTTTCTCTTTAACCATTTTTCTTAATGCTAGCATAATTATTGCTTAAATTGAAAAGTTTTAAAAAATTCTCAAAAATAAAGCTTTTACTTAAGTGAAATTCAAATTATGCCAATTCATAGAACTCTCTCGGAACTATCAGCATATGTAAAAATATTTATTACATATTAAAGGCCTTATTCATAAGCAATTTTTAAATTTATTACAGGTTTATAAAATGTATTTAGTATGAAAATTTCGTAGCTTCCTTTATATAATGGACCATAGATTTTCTATGGGGTTGAGATCTGGTTTAAACGATGGCCAAACAAATTCCTCTATTCCATTATCTTGCAACCATTTTTTTTGTTTTCATGTTGGAATATATATTCGCCATAGTAGGCTAGTTTAGTACTGATTTTCTCGTAATATTTTAATATATTTTTCTTCATTTACTATTCCATCAATGAATTGAATTTAACAGTGCACTTTAAGCATCACCGACACATAAGTCAAGCTTAGATTCTTCGCTAAAAATAATGGTATTTGAACACAAGAATGCTTTTTTACCCATAATAAACGTTTCTTCATTTGAAGTGCTGTAATTAAGGGATTTTCTTTGGCCTAAACAAACCAATGTCATGAAATTATTTTTAACGATACCGAGTGAATGTTAAACTTACTTTATAAAAACCATAATCCATTTCCCGTTTATACTCTAAAAATAATCGCATTAAAGGCCCTCTATATGCTTAGGCCTTTTGGTATAGATTTCAGAGTACTCTGCTGTGTGATGGTTTTTACTTATTTTTGTTTTTTAGGGGTGCTAATTAGTAGCATACTAAAGGTAATTTAATTTTATTTGTTTTTATTTTTAATGGTTTGTTTTACACTTCCTCTAACGTTTTGTTTTTGTGCTCTTTTGTTTTTACTTACGTTCTACTCTATTCCACTTGAAAAACAGTATTAACCGGATACAAAACCTTGTTTTTATAGTTGTTGTTGTTGCTGTTTTTTTTCTGTTGTTTTTGTTTAATACCAACTACATGAAAAAGTGTGTAGGTATTAGTTAGAATTGTTATTATTTTATGAGTTTGTTTCATGTTGGGTTTATTTTAAGGTTATCTAAAGGATAAGCTTAATAGACTCCTTCATATGTTGCAATGAAATTTGAGAGTTAATAAAAGAATATATTTATTGTTAGCCAGCTGTACACTTACGCTTTAAAAGGAAAACAAGAAACATGAAATTTTATGTAGTTTTCTAGAATGAATTTTTAATACATTTTCCAGTAATTATTTAAAGGAAGTATAAAAAGTTTTTAACAAGATTTAAGTTTAACTCTTTAATATACAGTTCAATGCTAGTATTTATTGCCATTGCTATTTCCTCTTAAATTTTGTCATTATTTTGCACATATTTTTGTCTATTTTAAGATTTGTCTGCCGCAATTTCAAATATTTCACTGAAGTGAGCAATAGTAAGAGTCCAAAACAAACATTAGTTGTCACGTCATTTTGCAATGACAATGACATCGGGCCTCAAGCTACTCAAAAACAACAAAACAACTATTAATAAAGTAACATAACAACATAAAAACTAGAAAATTATTTGAAACAGCATCAGTCGGATTGAAATTTTGCACAGACAACTACACAAACTAGTAATATTGCAACTATAGTGCAAATGACATTTGCGGTTTACTTTCTGACAGTGACATATGGTCTGAAAAATATATATATTTTTTTAATTTTAACTTTGGTTGACTAAACAAGTTTTTCTTGAAATTAGCTGTTTAGTTGTTACAATGTAAACGTATTTGTAAAATCTACTGGTTACAAATAAATTAAAGTTTTAATTGTTTAAATACAACTCAAATGTTTAGTTTACAAACATAGAATATGAAATTAAAGAGAAACTACTTTTTATTAATGAACTTTACATTGTTTTGCATTTATAAAAAATGATTTCTTCGTTATTTTTATTAGTCTATTATTTGTTTATTTCCTGTTTGCCTAATTTTCTTTGTTTTAACCTCCAAATATTTACTTACATTTATTGTGATTTATTTACTTTCCTTTTCTGGCAATAAAAATTCTCCCCAAAAAAAGATATAAGCGTAAGAAAGCAAAAATAAATTAAGGTAATAGACAATTTTATGTTCATCATATTTTCTTCATCCTGTTGTCTAATCCGATTTGCGTTCATAAATTTTCCTTGATATCCTGCTGACTACTAAAATATGTTTGTAATTTACTTAACGATACTAAAATATTGAAGACATTTTCAAAACTGCCAGAGTAGGAATAAAGAGAAACCTAAAACAAACTAGGGAATGAAAACGAAATCTTATCTATAAATCTTATTTAGGTTAAATCTCCATAAAAACAATATGCACAGCACACAGATACAGACATACACATTTATGATTATATAAATGGCTTGTGCAAAAAATAAAAAATTAAAAAAAATCATAAAACATAAATTTTAATACTTGCTCAAAATTTAAAAGAAATTAACAATCCAAAAATAAAAAGGATAAATTAGCAATAAGCAGGGCATTTTTAAATATGAACTAGCTAATTAAAATAAGCTAGCAAAACAGCTCAACAAAACTGGAAAAATTCATACAAATATGCGGAAAAATGCATGGATATGCACAGGAAAAATCACAAATAAGAGTTTAATTTAATTTTATTTTAATACAATTTTATTTAAAACTAGCTGACCGCCCAGGCTTAGCCAAGTTTCTCCAAAAAATGTCTCATGAGAAGTGAAAATGAGGCAGTACCAGTATTACAAACCATCTCCTCAAAATTTCTAATCGAATAAATAAAATCAGCCACATCGCTCCAGCCGTTCTCACGTGATGCCATTACATACATGGACCATTTCATTTTTATATATATAGAAGAACAATAAATTGTTTTTGACACAAAAAACCACAAAAATAAATTTTAGTGAAAAAAACGGCCCACCGATTTACAAATTTTTTTTTTAAATGTTGATCATAGCCCAACTTAGGTTTTTACGGAATGAAAATTTGAACCACTTATTGTTAGTTCATTAAATAATGAAGATACAATAAATAAATGATGATAAAAAAAAAATATTTTATATATAAAAACTCAAAATATCTAAATTCGCTAATAACCTGGTCAATAAGCGTTGAATCAAGAAAGGGAGCTCGATTTGTGATCACTTTTATTTCTTAACAAAAATCGATTTTTTATATAAAAACTCAAAGTATCTAAAGTCGCTAATAACCTGGTCAATAAGCGTTTAATTAATAAAAACTCAAAATATCTAAATTCTAAATTCTGTGATCACTCATATTTCTGACCAAAAATCGATTTTTTTATATAAAAACTCAAAATATCTAAATTCGCTAATAACTTGGCCATTAAGCGTTTAATCAAGAAAAAGAGCTCGATCTGTGATCACTCATATTTCTGACCAAAAATCGATTTTTTTATATAAAAACTCAAAATATCTAAATTCGCTAGTACCTTGGCCAATAAGCGTTGAATCAAGAAAAGGAGCTTGATCTGTGACCACTCATATTTCTTAACAAAAATCTATTTTTTATATAAAAACCCAAAATATCTAAATTAGCTAATAACTTGGCCATTAAGCGTTTAATCAAGAAAAGGAGCTCGATCTGTGATCACTCATATTTCTGACCAAAAATCGATTTTTTTATATAAAAACTCAAAATAACTAAATTCGCTAATACCTTGGCCAATAAGCGTTGAATCAAGAAAAGGAGCTTGATCTGTGACCACTCATATTTCTTAACTAAAATCAATTTTTTATATAGAAACCCAAAATATCTAAATTCGCTAATACCTTGGCCAATAAGCGTTTAATCAAGAAAAGGAGCTCGATCTGTGATCACTCATATTTCTTAACTAAAATCAATTTTTTATATAAAAACTCAAAATATCTAAATTCGCTAATAACTTGGCCAATAAGCGTTTAATCAAGAAAAGGAGTTCGATCTGTGATCACTCATATTTCTGACCAAAAATCGATTTTTTTATATAAAAACTCAAAATAACTAAATTCGCTAATACCTTGGCCAATAAGCGTTTAATCAAGAAAAGGAGCTCGATGTGTGATCACTCATATTTCTGACCAAAAATCGATTTTTTATATAAAAACTAAAAATTATTCAATGAGCGTTGAATCAAGAAAAGGAGCTCGATCTGTGATCACTCATATTTCTGACCAAAAATCGATTTTTTTATTTAAAACTCAAAATAACTAAATTCGCTAATACCTTGGCCAATAAGCGTTGAATCAAGAAAAGGAGCTTGATCTGTGATCACTCATATTTCTGATCAAAAATCGATTTTTTTATATAAAAACTCAAAATATCTAAATTCGCTAATACCTTGGCCAATAAGCGTTTAATCAAGAAAAGGAGTTCGATCTGTGACCACTCATATTTCTTAACAAAAATCGATTTTTTTATATAAAAAATCAAAATACCTAAATTCGCTAATAACATGGCCAATAAGCGTTGACTCAAGAAAAGGAGCTCGATCTGTGATCACTCATATTTCTGACCAAAAATCGATTTTTTTATTTAAAACTCAAAATAACTAAATTCGCTAATACCTTGGCCAATAAGCGTTGAATCAAGAAAAGGAGCTTGATCTGTGATCACTCATATTTCTGACTAAAAATCGATTTTTTTATATAAAAACTCAAAATACCTAAATTCGCTAATTACATGGCCAATAAGCGTTGACTCAAGAAAAGGAGCTTGATCTGTGACCACTCATATTTCTTAACAAAAATCGATTTTTTTATATAAAAACTCAAAATATCTAAATTCGCTAATAACCTGGTCAATAAGCGTTTAATTAATAAAAACTCAAAATATTTAAATTCGCTAATAAGCGTTTAATCAAGAAAAGGAGCTCGATGTGTGATCACTCATATTTCTGACCAAAAATCGATTTTTTATATAAAAACTAAAAATTATTCAATGAGCGTTGAATCAAGAAAAGGAGCTCGATCTGTGATCACTCATATTTCTGACCAAAAATCGCTTTTTTATATAAAAACCCAAAATATCTAAATTCGCTAATAACTTGGCCAATAAGCGTTGAATCAAAAAAAAGAGCTCGATCTGTGGTTACTCATATTTCTGACCAAAAATCGATTTTTTTATATAAAAACTAAAAATACCTAAATTCGCTAATAACATGGCCAATAAGAGTTGACTCAAGAAAAGGAGCTTGATCTGTGACCACTCATATTTCTTAACAAAAATCGAATTTTTTATATAAAAACTCAAAATATCTAAATTCGCTAATACCTTGGCCAATAAGCGTTTAATCAAGAAAAGGAGTTCGATCTGTGATCACTCATATTTCTTAACGAAAATCAATTTTTTATATAAAAACCCAAAATATCTAAATTCGCTAATAACACGGCCAATAAGCGTTTAATCAAGAAAAGGAGCTCGATCTGTGATCACTCATATTTCTGACCAAAAATCGATTTTTTATATAAAAACTCAAAATATCTAAATTCGCTAATAACTCGGCCAATAAGCGTTTAATCAAGAAAAGCAGTTCGATCTGTGATCACTCATATTTCTTAACGAAAATCAATTTTTTATATAAAAACCCAAAATATCTAAATTCGCTAATAACTTGGCCATTAAGCGTTTAATCAAGAAAAGGAGCTCGATCTGTTATCACTCATATTTCTGACCAAAAATCGATTTTTTATATAAAAACTCAAAATATCTATATAACTTAGAGAGCTTTAAAGCTCTCTGTATATTACGGTGATCTCAATCAGAGCCTTGCTTTCGAGTAGTTGTCTTTGTAAGTTTTCAAATATTTTTGGATATATCTCAGATACTAAATTTTATATATAGACAATATATCAAAATAAAGATATTTCACGCAGAGAAAAATTACAGTTGTATATGTTTACTACAACTATTTCAACATTTTCAATGTAATTGTTTATATCTTTACGGTAATATAAATAATATGTTAAAGTTGTGATTCACATGATTGTTGCGATCATATATACGATTGTACGACCACTTTTATGATGAAGGATTTACACATTATCATAAGCTGTGATATAATGATTCATCATAAACATGATTGCAATAAACCAGGCACGGATCTAGGTCAACCATTTAGGTAACTAAATTTAAACTTATTTTACTTTTTGTTTTCATTTTTTTTATTAAAACAGTTCGATTTTGTGGGGGGGAGGGAATTTCCTTTTTTCACCTTCCTGGAACATCGCCGGCCATAAATATATATTTTTTTTTTATACAATCATAAATATGATTGAGATGGAAACTTTAACATATTATTGTTCATATAAATAATTACCATAATATTGTTAAAAAATGGTTAAAGTAAACATGTATAAACTGTATTTTTTCTCTGGGTGTTGAACGGCTTTTCCAATGAAGTATAAAAACATGCATCGCCAATACGCCAGTTTCGTGAAATATATTTTTAACACGAGTTTCGACGAAAATCTGACTCAAAATAATAATTTAACTTATAAATCGACTCTGTGAGTACTCAAATTCAGAAAATATTAATCTATTTTTTACAAGAAATTACACAAAATCCGGTTAATTGAGAGTAATTGAGGAATAATTATACCACAAATAATTTTTACTATGTATGCATGTATATGAAACTGATTTCTAATTTATTTGTTTATGCTAACATTAAAAAACCATACAAAGACACTCTTCATAACAAATTTTCAATGAAACTATGTAGTATTTGATATTTAAATTTATGAACCATATAAGCAAGTGCACATACACCCATTATAATTAAAATAAAGGACATATCATTATATAATTTTTATATTTACAATTTCTTTAAGGCTTTTTAATATAATGATTTAACTGTTCTTTTATTCTAAAACTTAAACAAAGCCAAACAACGTAATTAAACCAGAAAAACTAAAAACAAGCAAAATACCAACAGAGATGATCCTTTTCTATGTGTCTTTGATATTTATTATGTACCTACACTGAATATATGAAATTTTTTTCTCTTATATACTTTAGCACATATCTATGTGTGTATACTAGGATGGCTCTCATTTTGCACTTTTTGTGGATGGTACCAAGGTCTTAAATTCTACTCCGTCACCCAAAAACCAAATGCTAAAAATATGATATTTTTTAATTTTATGTAATTTCGTTCCAAAAAAATTTTGAAAATGTATATTTTAATTTGACTTAAAGAACAAAATTTCAAATAAAATCCGATTTTGCTACATTGTTCATCATTTAATATTAAGGTTACATTTAACAATGGAATAATTAAAAAATAGGAGCCATTCTAATGTGCATGCATTTGTATAATATACGTTTTGTTATGTATTTGTATGGCTGTCTGTCTGTCTGTATGTTTTTGAATGCCATTAAAACAGTCTTTGATGACACACACTTTTAATTAGATTTTCTCATGGTGACACATTTGTAAATGTTCTCATTCATTCTTGTTTGTTGGCTGTAAATTAATATGGGCTTATGTAATGCAGCTGTGTGTGTGATATATACAGTTGATTATATGCGTGTGTGTCAGTTTAAATTATAACTGACAAATGTTTTTAAATACAAAAATACTGCGCAAAGAATTAAAAGCAAAAAATTACAATGAAATTAAACATACAATACAATTAATTTGATTTTAATTAAAAAAAATTTTATTAACAACAAACATATATGAGTAAGAACTTATTGTTAATTTATTTATTTTGTTGATGGGGTTAATTTTACATAGCTACATAAGTATGTCATCTTTATATTAAATGAGAAAATTCCTTTCTAGTTGTCAAATTTAAATTTAATAATTTTATACTGATGTCCATACACACACAGATTATGTCAGATATGTATGTCGAAAAGTATGTATGGTTATTTTGACGTTCTACATAATTTCTCAATGGTTGTAGTTTGCAGAGCAAACGAAAAGCTAAAATTTCCAATAGGCCATTTTTAAATTTTTTTTTTTGTTTCCTATTGCCAAATTACTGAAAATAACTGATTAATACCTGTATAATTTGTGACTAGAAGTCTAGTCATAATTTTATCTTTTTCAAAAACTTATTTAAGGATTTCCATTTGAAAAAATTTTAACATATTTTACACCACAAAACCATAGAATGAACGTATAGAACGGATGGAGTGAGTAAAAAATTACTCTCTTTTCACACATACGGGTGATACAAAAACAAAATACATGCAATACATTCTCATGAATTAGGTTTTTGACAACAGACTTAGGTTTTTGGCTCTCAGTTACCTATCTACTTAGTTGTTGCCTATGCCCTAAACTCAAAATGTTTCATTATAGATAATTTTATTGGCATTTTTGGTGTTGAATACGATTTTTTAGTAAAACTAAATTTCTTTTGTAAATAAATATCGCTCATTTGCTGCAACAACGTCATAATTCAAAAAAAGTCGTTTCGAGAAAAACGACTTTGAATGTTTTATGATATTTTACTATTTCTTAAATAAATTTTCAACAAATCATGCGATTTCAGAAATAAAACCAACATTTATATAGTAGATACTAATATCTTTCTAATCTGTATTTAATCCAAATTTGTACTTGTCAAACATACCAGAAAACATGAGTTTTAATTTTGACGTTTACATCGAAAAAACACTCAATAAATAATTGACTTTTTTTAAAACTGATAAAACTACATGAAAGACTAAAGAACGGCGTATACTTTGTATTACTCAGTTCAAAACACACGGATTTTTAGTTATGACGTTGTTGCAGCAAATGAGCGATATGTATGTATATTATTTTTATTTATGATATACTTATTTGTATATGTATTTAGAACAATCCTGTATGTTAAGGAAAATGCAAATATAAACCTCTTTTACGCTTAATATTTGTTGTCATTGGGTATTGTTTGATCCTTAATAATATTTAAGGATTATAAATATTGCAGCAGGTGAGAAATGTTGTCAAAATAAGGCAACATTATAAGGCATCATATTTTACAAAATATCTGTGTATGGATGTGTAATCTTGTCATCTCAAAATCAACAGTGTAAGCTTTAAAATCCCAGTTGTTGTATCCTTCCTATACAATTTATTTTTTGTTCGTCCTCAGGAACTGTTGATACTTTTTATATACATATGTATGTGTGTATATATGTAAATGTTTATATATGTGTGGTTGTAGTAAAGCGCTATAATGGTTTTATAATAATTTATGCGTTTGTAATGGTAACAGACCACTGCCAACAAGAAACATACAACAAACAGTCAAAAGTAACCCAGCGGGAAAAAGATGCAGTAAAGAGGCCTTCCTAAAGGCCTTCTTTAGCAGACACAAGGACTTCTAGCCGCATTGCAAAATCATTTCAATTTTACACGGCGTGTCATTGCGAGCCAAGGCCTTGCACACTCGCTGCTGTTGGAGGGCTGAGAGAAGGCCTACTTACGAAGGCCTACTAGAAGGCCTACTTTGCAAGGGCTTATAGAAGGCCTAATTGGGAAGAGCTATTAGAAGGTCTACTTTGGAAGGGCTATACAAAAACCTGTTATTACTGATTTAATGAAAGGCCTGTAGAGGAATGAAATATGGAATGCCTAGTAAGGTAGAACTATTGCAAAGTCTTGTGGAAGAGCTACATGAGAAGGCATAATAAAGTGCCTAAAAGAGAAAAAAAAGCATTAGAAATTAGGCATCAAAAGACGGCCTATGAAAAGTCGTGCATTTTAAAGTTTTATAGAACGTCTACCATGGAAGACCTATTTAAAGTCTTATTAGAAGATCTGAAATAAGAATAAGAATTAAAATCAAGTTGTTTGTTTAATTTTTTGAAACATGATAATTTCTGATTACATACTTAAAAAGCAACAAAAATAAATAAGAAGCCACATCAAGCAATTTATTGTTGTAAATTTTGTAAAGAGAGTTAATCAAAGAGATGCAGAGTATTTTATTTTTTGATGGAGACTATTTTTATTTAACCACATGTTATTAGAAGGGGATTCATAGGCCTTCTTCAACACCTTCTAAGAGCAGGCAGTGTGGAATTAGTATCGGATCTTTTAGAATGTGTAAGTATGCCTTTTAGAAGGCCTACAAACTGAAGTCCTATAATTTTTTCCCGCTGGGAAGAATTCAACACAACACAGCCCAACACACTTAATGAATGACAACACAAGCAGCCAACATACATGCACGAAATAATAAATAAACCAACACAAGTGAATTTGGTTTCGTACTCTCTAGAGAACGCCAACCAAAGTAACGAGTAGTAGTATATTTTTCTGGTAGCTATTCTGCTGCCGTTTTTTTTGATTTTTTTATTTTGAATGGACTTCAGCCTAAAAGCAACAACCAAATGGCAGTATACAAATAAAGCCGGTAGGCATTATACTGTATTTCATGCAAAAGCAGTCTAAAAATAAAAGTGAACAAAAAAACACAGAAACAATCGAAAGCGGCCAAATAATGCAAAACTGAGAATGTAATACAACATCAACTCATACTCGTATTCGTACTGGTTTTGGTGCTGGTGCTGTTACAGGCCATATAAACGGATGCGTGTTAAATGTTTTGTTTACGTATGTATGAGCGTGTGTCTCCTCATCACCATCATCGTCAACATACAGTCAGCAGTAACAGCTACAACAGCAGCATCATCATCATCATCAAAATGATTGTCAACGTCATCAACATGTCAAAGTAAAATGAAAAGATGAATTTGTGTGAGCAGTCAGTCATATAGAAAATGCGTAGACAAATTTCCGTTTGACATGGTTTATTGTTAATGTTGTTGTAGTTATTGTTTTTTTATTGTTACTATTTTTAATGTTGGCATAAAAAGGAAATGTCATTTTGAATGTAATGGCGTGGTGAATGGTTGCGAAATTAATTACAGTTTAAAGTGGCTAATACTAAGCAAACAATATTTTTAATATAATGAGCTAGATTCCTTGAATTTAAGTTAGGGAGCATCATATTAAGCATGATTTCTATCCTTTGCAAAACCTATTTAACGGCAAGCCGTATTTTTCTTACAAGGCCATATATACATATTTCATGTATAGCCGTGGATGGATGATTTTTTACTTTATCTTAAGATATATGTCACGAACGGGACATTCGTAAATAAATTTGAAAATTTTGATATCCTATTTATAGTACCTACAAAAGATATGTATTGTGTATTAGTTGTTTCCAATAATAAACAAGGGGTCTTGAACGAAAAAAAATTAGATATCATTTTCGACTGCCTCTAGAAAAACAAAAAAATCTGCGAATTTTAAAACAATATTTTAAAGCGGTTTTTTGTTATTAAAATTAAATAATGTATTGGTTTCATTTTTATAACTTTTAAAGCACTGCTATACGTATAGTATATATTGTGATATTTGGATCGCAGTCCATTTTGACGTATTGATGAAACGCTCGCGAATGCTACATGTTCAATATTTATCGAGTCAGTACTTGCATTAATTTCGTGCTCTGCGGTTGGGTAAAAAATGCAGCGAGAAAACCAAAAGAATGGTTGTTTCGTAGCGTGTTGATATCACGAAGTATGCTAAATATTATACTTTCCTATTTTTAAAATTTGTTGTACTGCCGCATGTTTATAGCGTGGTGGGTATCCGCTTCCTGATTTAAAAATATTAAGAAATGTTTAATTTGACCTTCAGTACGAGTAGCAATGTCCTTAGTATGATTTACAACGCGACATATTTTGCATATTTTTAATAAGCTATAGCTCAATTAATCTCAATAAAGTTTCGTATTTAATATTTATTTATTATTTATTGATTCGGCATAGTTATTTAATAACATCAACTTAAAAGTTTTATAAAACAAATTTTGTATGAAAATACTGATAATGAATGATTTATTATTTTGACTGTAATTTTCTTATATATAACGCTTCTCTTTTATTACGAAATAGTCCAGAATCGCTGATGGATTCATTCAAATTTTAATTGAATTCTTTTTTTGGATATAATGAATGCATTCAAGAATTTATAATTCTAGATAAATTCATTAATATGTTGGGCAAAAATGCAGCTCTACAAAATATGCATATTATTATATAATAATAAAATTATTTGTTTTTGAAAAAATATACACTTACGATAGCAAACGAGTTATATTTTGAAAATCAAAATGATCTGTATAAGCATTAAAACTATCAGCAACATGATTCGTACTGATAACAAGCGAAGATTTTGATACCAGAACGCGACATTGCCCACATGTAATTTCTAAAAATTTTTGTTCTAGGTTTAGCCATTGTTGAGGTGGGCGGCTTGTGTTATTTTTTCAAAAAATAGTTTCTAAAATATGTAGTTTCCATTAATGAACTTTTATTAAGATTTACTGCAATCTTTGGATTAAAAGTTAAATTTAACATTTTGTTGTATTAAACTGTTTTCATCTTTGTTTAAATGTTGTACTATTTTACTACTTAAAAATGTTAATACGGGCATTACTCGTCTTTTCCCTTTGGCTTTGCAAAACATATTTAAATTCAAAACTATTTTCATATAAGAGAAAATATTTAAGCATCAACTTAAGCATCTCATAATAATGTGAAAAAGGAAAGGAACCACATATACGCTCAAATACATACTTACAACTTCATACAGTTCAAACTTCTGTTATAAACTAACAGATACAAACATACTTCCACTATATGTACATATGTATGTGTGTATATAATAAACCCTACGAGAACTAAAAAATAACAAGGAATTCTACTCTTTATATACTACACATGTACACAATATTTTGGAACAACAGCAGCAACAAGACGAAAAAAAACTAGCAAAGGAAACGGAGTAAAAGTGAAGGAACAAACAGCCAGCCATTAGAACATACTGAAATTCAGAACCTAAAAATGAAAGAAACTATCAAGGGAATTTCGACAATTTATTTACAAACTCTAGCGCATAGTTATCTAAAACTGTTTATGCAAAATAATGTAACATTATATTTTTATCGCAAATACCATAGAGCTACGAGACTTACAAAATATACAAAATATATAACTACAACTACAACAACAACAGTAACAGTGAGTTAAAAAATAAAAAAATATACTACAATAACGGTGGTCGTTTCTTTTTTATTTTTCTTCCCAAAAAGTAACTCACTCCCTCATACACGAACTTACATGTATTACCAAGTTTGTAGTTGTACATGTATCCACCCAGCGGAAAAAAATTATAGGACTTCAGTTTCTAGGCCTTCTAAAAGACATATATACATATTCTAAAAGATCCGATACTCTATCCACTCTACCTGCTCTTAGAAGGTGTTTCAGAAGCCCTTGAATCCCCTTCCAATAACAAGTGTTTAAATGAAAATACTCTGCAGCATAAGTAGACCCATCATAAGTAGATCTTCTCTCTGCCGTCTAACAGCAGCGAGTATGCAAGCCCTTGTATAATTTCTTGTGTCTGCAAAATAAGGCCTTTAGGAATGCCTCTTTACTGCATATTTTTCCCGCTGGGTATTTCCAATGCACCACTACAACTCTACTAAATATGTTTAAGCTTTTCAGCTTTACTTTAGTGACTTTGTTGTTGTTCTTGGTGCTGCTTTTTATATATCTATTTTAAGTATATCACAGAATGTTGTTACATAATTTAGAAATATTCATTCGTGGCTTTTTCTTCTCAGATCTGGAAAGTTACGAAAATATATTCATGAATTTTTGCGGTTGCTTTTTAACAATTTTGCTTATTTTTATTTGTTTGCATTTGTTTGAATTTACCATGATGACTGGATTAATATTTTCTTAACGCTTTAAATTTTCAAACAGCAATACAATGTATTTGCAATAATATACTATGTTAACTACATGTATTATAATATGACAATTATCGGTTAAAAAAATATGATGGTGGTAATTTCGAGTCATTGTCATATACTCGTGTATATTAGGGTAGCCCTTATTTTGTCTTTTTTGATTTTCGATGCTCCCAATATCTAAAATTGTTCTCTGCAACTTAAAATAAATGCTGAAAATTTGAACAATATTGGATAACGTTTAGAACTTACACACTTTATTTGAATTTTCGAGCTTAATATCAATATGACAATATTTTTCCAAAAAAAATTAATGAGGAAAAAAATTCCAATTAAAAATGGGTTTTTACCCTTCACTATGGTAAGTTTGTCATTCCGTTTGTAATATAGTCCCACTTAGGTTGGTGTTTAAAATCGGTCCACAACAAAAAAAGCAAAAAAAGACGCAGCTACTTCTATTTTTTTACCAATTTTTTTTCCAAAACTTTTTTTACTAGAAATTGTTTTCAATATTTATCTTAAACTTCACTTTGGTGTTACTTTGGGTTAACGTTTTCGTAATTTAAAATTTCTAAGACAGTGTTAAGCCATTATATCCGGTATCAAATTTGTCCAATACACAAGCATAGAAAAAATATTGTACACAAGACATATTTAACCAGGGGCCAAATCACCGCATTCGAAATCGAGTACTTTGACATCGAAATGTAGTTAACGTGGCAGTTGTTATCGAAACGTATTTACTCGAAGTTGTACTCGATTGGTAATCTCTTATCGAAAAGAAACAAACACTGCCGTTTTGTGGTAAAACTAAACAAATCAACCAACACAATGTAGTAAATTAATAAATAAAAATATACGTATTTTTCTGATATTTTCTCAAAATTAGTGTATAAAATATACATACATATTTTATTTAAAATTGTAAAATTTTGGGCCACAATTAGTTTTGTATTTTGTTTACGTCTTTCACAACTTTGCAAATGGTTCACTGTGCTACTCAAAGTAAAAAACAAAACAATTCTGAAATTTGCCACTGGCCGATGATGAGGAATACAAAAAACATTTGGATACATTTTTATTAAAAGTATTCTGCATTTTTTTTCACAATTTAACAATTTATCACAAACTTATTTATTTTGTTTTGTTTTTCTTATTGTCATATGCTTCAGCAATGTAAAAATAGTAGTAGGTAATATAAATTACGATCGACGATCGACGTCCATCGAAAATTATCTCTATACGAACGTGCACTCGATATCGAATGCCGTGATTTGCCCCCAGGTGGCAGCGTAACGCCAGCTGATTATTTTTTGCTCTACTTATATTTTGCCTTGAGAAATGTCAAAAACTTGTTTACAAACATTTTTAAATTTGTTATAATATTAAAAAGATGCATGAAATATTTAAAAGTGTTAAAAAAACTATTTCATTTATAAAAGTGCGTTTTTGTGAATTTTTTTTTGACGGTTTTACACAAATAAAAATGACTATTGTTCTTGTATTGTTGTAGTTACGCTGTCACCTTGTTAATACATTTTGGTTGTACAAATTTACTGTAACCATTTCAAAATTTTAACAATATTACGGTCATTGTAATTAGTTATATGATTGCGGTAAACATAACGTATTAAAGTTATGATCTACATGATTGTAGCAATCATATATATGATTGCAGTAAATAAGTATATATTTGTGACAACCATTTTTATGATGAAAGATTTACTTACAAACTGAGAACAACAATTGTTATGTTGTGTATGTATATGATTGCAACAATCAAGTGGATGGTAATTTAAATATATTATGGTTACTGTAATCGTATAAATAATTACAGTGAACATAATATTGTTTTTTCACTAATAAATTTAATTTTTTTTTTTTTTTAAATTAAAAAAAAGTTAAATTTTGTTTAACTAAAAAAAGTTTAAAAAGTATTTTTTCCGAAATTGACCCATGATCGGTCTAAATTCCTAAGCTCAGAAATAGAAAGCCTTTGATAATATTGAACCACTTCTAACTCAGAAATAGGTTAAATTTTTACCTGGCATAAGAAAGTGTCCTATAAAAACGCAGAGGTTTTCAATTCTAGTGAATTTCAAATACACTATTCATTCCATGTACTGACTTTGATGTTCCACAGTTTCAATGGAAATAATTATCACAATGCACTGATTTTATTTTGTTTTCCTGCATCTGGTCAAAACATCGATGGAATATTTAAGAAAAAGTATTGGTTTTTTGTTATGTTTTTTTTATAGACTAACTAACTAGTTTAGTTTGATTTATCATTGTGTAAACACAACTATGTTTGAAAAATGTAGAACTTTTAGTACGGTTATGTTAAAAACAGCTTTTATTACTTGTACAATGTTTGCTAGGCTGTTTCAGTCAACAACTTTATAACCCTTTAAATAAAAAAAAAACACAATTCCTTTCCATAAAAGAAATACATAATTAATTAAATAATTACACCCACAGCTATATTTTTATGTACTCCTGCCCTACTTTCAATATCCTCCACAATTATAATTTTATTTTAAAAATAATTTTCCTAAAACACTCATTTATCATACACACTCACATTACTTTCATCATGTGCAAAAAACAAATTGCATGAACGTTAAAAAATATAATAAAATAAAATAAAAAGGAGGAATATTAAATTTACACCATAATTACACTTTCTGAAATATGCTGGGTGTGATTGTTTGAAAATAATGCCTGTTTTATATGAGCACCACAACTGAATACAACTAAAACAACAACATCAACAAATATTATAAAAACTTGTAAACAGAGGTTCCATCTAAAGAGTAAGGGATCATTTGGAGGGAGGACAATGATAGTCGTAACAATAATGGGTGGCAATGTAAATGATAATGCCGCTGATACCACTGAATCCAAATCTGAGAGAGATTCTGATGCTGATGCTGGTGGCAGAGTCGTCTGTTGTTATATGCTAATAAACTCAAGTACAATTCACTACTCTACGACAATATACAACAACTTTTATGAAATGTATTAACAAAAAAAAAAAAAATACCAAAAAAAATGCACACATTCATACATACATATATACATACATATGTACATAAATATTAAAATTGCCATGGCTGGTTGGTGTACGAACATTGTACTTAATTTTTGTATTTTATTCCAGCTTGTTTTTTTTTTTTTGATTTTTTGTTTGTTTCCTTTATTTTTCATAAAGTTTTATTTTTTGGTGGTTGTAAGGTTTCGTGATAATTTGTAAATTATTACGAGTGTTGGCAATTTATGCACAAACAACATTCAGCATCATTGTATTATAAACTTATTATTATGCTAAAGGATTATCTGGTTTTGTTGTTAACAATAAAACCAGTTAAAAGCAAAATTGGGTGTGTGGGGAAGTTGGCCAAGATATGAGACTGAAACGGGTTAACAAATTGTGTGCGCTTTTTTAAATTAAAAAAGCAGGCAAGAAAAGAAAAAAAAGAAAGAGGAATATAATTTAAAGCAAAAAGAGTTATTATGCCAAATGTAAATACGATTTTTATTTAATAAAAATAAAAATGAAAATGTAAAAAGGAAAACCTTTTATAACTCATAACTTTTGTGCAAATAAATATGTCAGATATATGTATGTATCTGTCATATGTCTGCATATATAAAAGTATTATTTAAATTTATTTGTATGCTTTATCACTCATACGCCTCATGTGCCTGTTTGACGATAACTTAAAAATCTGTTTGTCTTGTCTTTATAAATCTTCCAATAAATATTCAGCATTCTTTTTTAACAACGACTCATCTACTATTGTACATACAATCGTATGTAGTATGTCCGTACAAGATGGTCTTATTTGATTTTTCCGGCTACATTTTCATTTTATTTACTGTAAGTTCGTTATGTGATAAATGCTTTCATTGATAAACAGCGACATTTCACTTTTTTTAAAAAAAAAAAAAAAACAACGAGAAATGCTGTACATTGAAAGTAAACACCATCTACGACCCTGTTTCAATCACTTCACTTCACCTGTATTTTTTTCCATATTTCATAATTTGTCTTTAGTTTAACAACAATAAACCTCCATGCAACAAACAAGTCACCGTAATAAACGTCCGGCCTTTACTGAGATTTATACAGACAAAAAATAAACCTACATGTTTTTAATATTTAAAAAGGACATGTTATTTATATTTAAAGAATACACCAGACGACACAGCCCGAAACGAGATTTTTGTTGCCTTTTTTTGTTGTTTTCGTTTTATTAAAACCATCACACAGTAAATGTAAAATCCGTATTTTTTGAGTTACCAAGTAATATTGGCTTCATGGGCGGATGTGGCAAACACCTACTTACATTTTTTTTAATATAGGGACTTAAAAACTGTCTTACATTGCGATGAAAAGGTTTTGCTCGGATTAGCTTAAAGTAGGAAACTTAATTCAATTCTTCACTACATTAGACTGAAAATTGTCATATTTGGGACATTCTGGTTAATTTTTCGGACTTATATTAAAAAGATCTGTTCCTTCCCGGGAATTTTGTATTACTAAATTAAGCAAAAAACAGTAAGACTTTTCAAATAATCGGTCATATATTAAAAATGTTCAGTAAAGGCTTTAAGAGATCCGAAATGTTAAATCTGGGTAAAATGCGTAACTCGATTCGAAATCTAAATCAGTATTATTGTCTGTATGTAAACACAAAAGAGCAAAAATCGATCAGCTGATTTGTTGCACATACCTTATTAATAGACCTTGTGAGTATCCTTACAGTTTCAGGTTTAATGTTAAAATTGCAATTTCTATTAGTTTTAATGTTTCAAAAAAACATTTTTGTGTTTATGTTTTGGTTGAGATAATCGAAATGATTCAGTCTAAATTACTGAATTTTTCTGTGGTGGCTGAAAAATTTAATTTGAAGTGACAAAAATTTAGGCGCATAGAAGCAATGACTTGTGATCACTCAATATAAAATATAGTTTATAAAATGCTAAACTAAAAAATGAAATATTCTAAACAGTATTAGTTATTTCATATATAATTTGTTCAACCCAACAGTTTTTCAATGCTTCATAATAAATGTTTTAAAAATAAATAAATTTAAAACTTTAATAAATCTGTTCTTAACTTTATGTTTTTCCAAAAAAAAAAAATAAAATAAAAAGAAATCATATTTTTATTTCTGTTGAAAAAGTTACTGACTTATCATTATCATTATGGCATAAAATAAAACTTACGATTACAATACCAATACTCATGCAATATTCAGATACAACACATAACTACTACATCCACATGTGACAAGTTCACAGACATGAAATGCACCTTCACAAATACAAATAAAAAATTGAACAAAATGTAAAAATTTCCTCGTTTACAGGATATCAACCTGGTATGTGTTTGTACTCTCACATCAAATAACAGAAGCAGGGTTTGTTCAATCATGTTGTTGTTGTTGTTTATTTTGTTTTTATTTTCATTTGTTCTTCATCTCCTTGTTGTTGTTCTTGTCTACAGAATGATGGTGACAATAAGCACCTTTAGTAGGTAAACTGTTATACATACAAATATGTACGTACATAGGGCGTAATAGGGCGTTTCAAAGAAAACATTATTTTTAAATTTCAGACCGGAATCTAAATTATCAGATAAGATTTGAGTAGCAAGTATATAAATTTCATTTTAAAATCAAAAAATGAAAAGATATTTCAGTGATCAAACTAACGAATTTTGTAGCATGAATCCACGATCCTTGTTTCTCGAGCTATGGTCATCAAGACGTTCCCTAAACTAATAATGTTCCTTATGGATATTTTTGCTTAGTAGTCTGGGAAGCGATTTATTTCACAGCACATTTTTGGTTAAAATATATTTCCACAACTTTAAAGAAATATAATAATATTAACTAAATTTGTTTGGGTAATCCTAACTAAAAACCAAAAAGCATCCTTGGTGAAACACCCTAATAATATAAGATAATATAGAATGTACCACTACATCTTCATCGTATTTATACTCAATATACTCGTCCTGAGTAGTAAAGGTTCCTTTTTTTGGTCATTGTATTACTTTTTTTATTTTGTAGCCATTGTATTGTTGTGTCATGATGTCATGTACACTTTACAGTTTAATATAAAACTTTTTATTTTGTCATTGTTGCTTCTTCCACACGTGTATTCATATGTATATACAACATAATGTTAGTTATTTTGAATGAACAATATAGTAAAAAAGACAGTAGAGGAGATTATTTTAAAGTAAAACTCATAACACTATACTACCACACTACAAAAAGTTTATAACAATAAAAAAGCCCCCCCCCCAAAAAAAAAAACACCAGTAGTAACAACAAATTGTGTAAAGCAGATAATATCGTTACAAGAAAATAATGTCAATGTGTCAAAACGATGTTATGGATATAAGTTTGAGAGGCAACAGAATTGTGTACCGAAATATTTCACATGTCTTGTTTTAATTTAATTTTGAAGAGGAGTACCCACTTTGCTTTTACATTATCAAAAACAATTGTAGAACCAATAAACGATGGGATCAATATGTTTTTTTTTACCTAGAAAATAATAATCTAAGTACTTTGACAGGCAATTAAAAGAGTAAAACCAACATCTGTTTTAATATATTTATTTAAATAATTCTGGGAAATCGTCCGAAACTCCTCATTTAATTTTTTTTAAAAAAAAGTAAAGAACGAAGTGTTGATGTAGGTTTTTTAATATTTTATTGTTAAAGAAAAATAAAAAATAACGTTAAAGTTAACAACTCAAGTATTGATAATGTTAAAAAACATTCGAAAAGAAAGAAAAATTTTCATCAGAAATTTTCTAATTAGTTTCCTTTCTGGACAATCTACAAAACAATAGACTCTTTAGTTTCCGTTTTGGAGCTTAATCAAGGGGTCTTAGGGAATTACACAAATATGTCCAAAGTTAGTAACATCACTTATATATATTTAAAGATAATATTAAGATAAATGTCATCAACAATATCACTTTCGATAACCGTTTCAAAATCACCGCTTTCAGCACCGCTTTAATCTATGCCTGCGTATGTCCATGTTTAGACGCTAAAATTTCTGTTTCGTAATCAACTCTAAAATCATTCAGCCTTTTCTTTAATTAATAACGAATTTTCATTGGTTTAAGTCCTTGAAAGACTTGTTTTTAGAATTATAACTTCTTGCAGTAATACTTATATATTTCTAGAAGGAGCTATATCTATATCATCTATAGTGATCGAAAGATTCCATTTATCTTTAGTTATTTGTCGATTTTCAGAAACAATACAATTTTTGTAAGTCATTATTACTTATTTAAATTTCGAATTATGAAAACTTTAAGCAATTTAATAAATTTAAATATATGTACATTTATTCGTTTTAATCGATTATTCTACATAAAATTGTTCGAATTATTCGTTATTCGAAAGTGGCCATTTTTAAATTTTTCGAATAATTATTCATAAGAAATTAATCGATTAATCGAACGATCATTACTCGAATTAATACCGTAGCAAGTAGTTTTAAAAGAGAACATTGTAGAAGAACTGACAAATCTATTGCCCGAAATTGAGACTAGTGCGACAAACGTGCTTCATAATAGCTTGCATCTTTCTTTGAGGCATATTATGTTCATAGTGTCTTGTTTTTATTTATTTTAATGAATTGGTCTTGGAAATCATGAACTTAAATATTATATGTTCAAATCAAAATATAAAAGCGAAAGGTTCACAAACCTTGTTACCTGCAATTCAGGTAAAGCTAGTTTGAATTTTTCAGTATTATAGTTATATTAAAACTGTATATTTATTGTACAATTTAAATTAAAAATTTTAATTTAAATGACACACAAACAGACACATTTAAGTCATGACTATAAGTTGCCAGTTTAATTTCTTAAAAAACCGGGATTTAAAACTATATGCGGGGGAAAAATAAATTTAAATTTATATTTAAAAGCAGCGAAAAACTTGTATGTATGATATATTTTGTTTCTGTTTTAAAACAGTTACAAAAATTCTGCAATACATAATCTTACATTCGTTTTCAGCAGGTTTATAGTTTCTTCTTTTGAATCATGTTAAAAATTATCAATTATTTCACCTAGTCTCCATACAAATTTCCTACATAGATATAGATATCCACACAAATTCAGAATATCATATGATCGGGTTGACCAGCTATATTTTCTTGCTTGTTTTATATTCAAAATATTCGCCAATTTATGGAAAACATCACCGAATCAAACTCAATAAACACGATAACGAATTATTACATATACACAGACACAGAAAAAACTATTTCTTAAACCGTTTCAATTCAAATATTTGTCACATATTGAACTGGTTTCAATTATTTCATAACACAGTACAACACATGATTTTGGGACTCAATTCTGACAATTGCACGTGAAAGTAGCCCCAAAAATAAGAACTTCTGCATCATTAGTTTAGTCAAGTTGGCTGCCGTATTAATTTAATGGCCATACGATTTTTTTTCCTCAAGGTGGATTTTTATCACTTTTTCTATATTTTAGCACGGTTATATCTCGTATACCGTACGGAATATCTCTTTTGTGGCTGAAGCAAAGTTGTAGATATTTAATAGTAAAAAAAATATGGAACATACCTACCCGAAAAAGGTGCATCCACTGCCTTAAAAATCTCAAAAATGCCCATTTTTTAAATTTTTTACCAATTTTTCAACTTTTTTGGCTCAATAGCTGGATTACAAATCCAATTATGGACTGATCACAATGAAATTAGGTCGTGTGATTTGTGTCTATATAAAAGTTATTTATCATGAATTTTGTATGTATACCATAATTTTTAACAGATTTATTCACTTTAAAGTGATTTTTGGAAACTGGTCTTATATGGGAGCTATGAATAATTATGGACCGATCATAATAAAATTTTTTGACATGAATTTTGTATATATAAAACTTATTTGGAGCGAAATTTGTGTATATACATATATAAATTAAACATTTATGACCGATAAAGTCCAATTTCGGGAGGACATTTGTATGGGGGCTAGGTGAAATAATGAACCGATTTCAGCCAATTTCAACTGTTTTCGTCCTTGGGCCGAACAAATTATATGTACCGAATTTGTTTATGATCGGTCCATAATTAGTCATAGCTCTCATATAAGACACGCTTCCGAAAATCACTTTAAAGTGCATAAATCTGTAAAAAATTATGGTATACATACAAAATTCATGATAAATAACTTTTATATAGACACAAATCACACGACCTAATTGCATGGTGATCAATCCATAATTGGATTTGTAATCCAGTTATTGAGCAAAAAAGGTGAAAAAATGGTTAAAAAATAAGCATTTTTGCGATTTATAAGGCACTGGATGCATCTTTTTCGGGTAGCTATGTTCTACTATTCAATATCTACAACTTTGCTTCAGCCACAAAAGAGATATTCCGTACGGTATACGAGATATAACCGTGCTAAAATATAGAAAAAGTGATAAAAATCCACCTTGAGGAAAAAAAATCGTATGGCCATTAAATTAATACGGCAGCCAACTTGACAAAACTAATGATGCAGAAGTTCTTATTTTTGGGTCTACTTTCACGTACAATTGTCAGAATTGAGTCCCAAAGCAATGAACTGAAAAATGTTGTACTGTGTAATTAAATCAAGTATTCATTTGCTCAAAAACAAAATTTCTTGATATTTTCTATTGAATTTTGAGTTTTGAATTTGATTATTTTGACAATTGAATATACAATTTTCGTTATTGGTTGAATTTCAAATACAAAAATTATTGAATAGATAATTTTCGTAATTGAAAACACATTTTTGATATTTTTTGTGTTTCAATTACGAAAATTATCTATTCAATAATTTTTGTATTTGAAATTCAACCAATAACGAAAATTGTATATTTAATCAAATTGTCAAAATAATCAAATTCAAAACTCAAAATTCAATAGAAAATATCAAGAAATTTTGTTTTTGAGCAAATGAATACTTGATTTAATTATGAAATAATTGAAATCAGTTCAACATAGGATAAATGTTTGAATTGAAATATAATTTTTTCTGTGGAGAAAACTCATTCGTAATAGCAACCGAATTTGTTGCCAATCGCATGATTCGGTTGCACACTTAGAATTTTTCGATTCTATCAACAGAATGTCAGTTGATAAAGAAGAATTTAAGCAATCAAACTAAAGTTTTGTAACCACAACTGTAAGTTGTCACTAAGGTAGAATCATTCAATTAGCAACAAATTCGTTTGTTAATTTATTTCAATTCAGTATTAATTCCTGACCAGCAAATCCCCAAGAATATTGGCATGCTTGGCAACACTAGTATTGTAAAATAAATGTAAATGTGTAAGTACGTGTACTGCAAAATATTTTACAAGTACATTTTTTGCTAACATAGATTATTTTATTTTTTTTTTTGTTACATTTGTTTATTTGGTGAATTTTAATAAAAGAAAAACTACGAATTAAAATAAGAAACAAAATTGCATACCTGTTATTGGTTTCATTTATAATAGACTACAACTGCAATATCGAATATTGGTAACAACAATTTGTACATTGTGCATTGTTGAACCTCAATTTACCAAACATTTTGTTATAAACCAACAATATTGTAAACATTGTAACTCGTCTACAACTGCTACGACTGCTGCATGAAAAATCCACAAATTGGTAAAAATCATGAATGACCAAAAAAATATATAAAAAAAAGAAATTTTAAATAAAGAACTGCAGGTATGCTAAAAGCATAACAATGACACAGTACGTTGCACACACACAAACTTTACTGTGATTGCTCCCACACATACACCATTACCTTTAACCACATACTGGGGACCTGTATCTACTTTATATATATTAGGGTGTAGTTTATTTTGTACTTTTTTTTTAATTTTTTATACTCCCAAGCTCTAAATTGTTATCCATCATCTAAAAACCAAATCCTAGAAATTTAATCAGTTTCGGATAAAGTTTAGAGATTGTTCATGTTATTTAAAGTTTTGAATACAGATTACAATAGCTAGTACACACGCTTTAAAGCTAAATTCTGAAAAAAATTATATAAATGGAGGATTTGATGTCATGACTTCCAATCGGGACGAAATTTGCATCAGTCCTATTGGATAGTAATTCAGACACAATTTTTCAACAAGAACTCTCTGAGTTAGAGGGGGTCAAAATTTGACATTATGACCAAGCAGGTGTTTTCTCATTCATGTAACTTATTACCTATTGTTCTTGGCAAAATGTGTCACAAATAGTCTAGATAGTTCAATCTTTCAAAAAAAAAATTTATTTTTTATGTTTTTTTTCCGAATTCAAAAACTTTTGAAAATATCCATGCTTTCTTTTGAAAAAAAGCGCCAATTTTCAAAAAAAAGTCAATAAAGTTTTTGATTTTGAGTTGTCAATTTCGTAATATTATTAATGTTAATATTGATGTAGAAAATTGATATAAGAACTGTATTTCACGTTACCATGGGCAAAGGAAATCCAAGTAAAAAATTATTTTATTTTCAATAGTTCGTATTTTTAATCCTCATTTATTGCTTATTAGAACTCAAAACTATTTTTTTAAATTTCGTAAAGTTATATTATTTAATTTACTTTAAATTTTATTATATTATATTGTTACGTTTTTACCTTTTAAAAACGTTGGTTTAATTCCTTGCAAATAAAAGCAGTTTAGTAGTTTAAAACAACTCTTTATTTAATGAAATATTTAAATAGTCAATTCACAATGTCTCCTATCATGTCATATTTTCATAATATCCTAATATTTCATGACTGGGTGGCTCAACCGACACTTAGGCGATCTGGTTAAGATAACACAATAAACGTAGCATACAGAGTAGCATTATTTTAGCACACTTTTTGCTTGAAACGCAATAACAACATATTCAAATCATTGTGAAATAATAGGACAATATGACATGTTAGGGATCTTGTGAATTGACCGTATGTGTTTTTAATACACACATACACTTAAATTACACTTTATAATGTATAACTTATACAGCACAATTTAAAGAAGTTAACGATGCTTCAAATTAGACTGACTCTTTTGGTGTTCACATGGCCAATTTATAAACACTGCATTAAAATCCAGATGCTTCTTGGAAACTCTATTTCTACAATGATCTTTAAACTAGTATATTGCAATTCTAGAGCTTTCGATGTACATAAATACTAGCAGCTTAATCATTTAGTGTTGCCATACTTACAAACAGTGCTCTACTCAAAGCTTTTATTCAATGTTGTAAGTTGCACAGCTATGTTAATAATTTCCACAGATATGTTAACTGCTGCTAACATAAAATAGAAAGGTTAAAACCGTCATATTTGAATTCAAGTACAATTTCGTAACAATATTAAAGGCCTAAGCAACCAGTGAAATGCGCATAGGAACTAGCTTATCCCCCAACAATAAATTTCAGTGAATTTATCAAATAAAACAATTTTACAAAAATTAAAATTTTTAATTAGAATTTTTTTTAGTATTTAATTTTTTTAATGGAATACTCAAAACTTCATATAAAATATGCCACCTCTACACGTTTTCCGATCTTGCTCATATTCTCGGCATTTGGTTATTAGACATTGACAGCATCTTAGAACCAAAACGTGCAAAATAAGGTCCATCCTAATATAAACTCATCCATATACAAATGAATGTACACAGACCCGTGTACACACATACACATGTATAAAATAAACAAACAAATAAATACAAGTATTCCACTGCATTCTATTTACTCCTTTTGTTGTTGAAAAATTCAGTTACCATAACGAGGTGTATTAGTTATAACAACATGTTGTTCTCCTACTTGTTTTTCTGGCCATATTAAATTTGTAAACGATATAAATGTATGTATTTGTACGTTTTTAGTAATATATGTATACGTTGAATAGATTTTTAAATGACCCAGTTGGAACTGCAATAGTTAACTCTATATTTAAAAATTTAGTTATGTATATATAAGCATATTTTTATTATAGACTTTGTTTATTTTTCACTGGCTTTGTAATTTTCTATTAGTAATACGTGAGTAACTGACGTGCCCATCCATATATAGGAAATATTTACACAAATACTAGTTTTTAATATGTATCTCTATGTACACAAGTAAGTATATTAAGTTATGAGACTAACTATTTATACATATATGTATGTATGTGTGCATACCAGGCACTAAATAATGTTTTCTCTCTATTTAAATACTAATCCCACTGGTATTGTGTCAAATGCATGAGCAACTATTTTATTTTAATAAATATTTTTACTCTCTTAACCATGCAGAAAAAGTCGTAGTTTTAGACAAATATTTGTTTTATATTATTCAACCTCAACAACATTGCAGTGAAGCTCAAAATTGTTTACACTGCCTTTTTATTATTTTAAAGCCACATATCTCGTTGTATAACAAAGAAACATCATACCACTCTCATTAAATTCTAGTACTACTTTTTTTGCTTTTGAGTTAAAAAGTGTTAAATTCTTATATAAGTTGTGAGATTAAGAAAATTTGTATTTTTTTAACTCACATTACAATTAGTCATTAGATGCCATTAGCTTAATGAATCTATTTCAGTTGGGATCATAAGTATTTGTTTAAAAATGTATTCACATACATATGCATTTTCTAAAAGTTTTTTTTTTTTTAAAAAAAGGATGCACATTATTTGAGTTGGTTTTTAATTATCATAATGACCTTAGTTGCAGTGAGAATTTTGTAAGAAGCAATATTGTGGCATTAGAGGCTGTTTGATAAGATGTTTATAAAAAGTTGTTTTTTCAGAAAAGCTCAAAATATATCCTGCCCTTACTCCAAATGTTCGCAAGCGACAAAATTTATGTATCAGACAAGTTTATTATTTTTATTAAAAGGATACTTAGAGTTGAAAATAAATAATGTTACAAAATAATTATAATTGGTTTCCATTTTATATTAGCTACTAGTTTACTGACCCGGCTTCGCTCGGTAGATATTTACTAATCATTTGTATTTCATATAAAATTTCAGTAAAAGAAAAAAACAATATTTTTTTAGTAAACAATGTTTGTTAGTTCTCAAAAAATGTATGTTATTAAGAAAAATTAGAAGTGAAAAGGAGGCAGTAAAATTTTGTTCTTTGAGTTTTCCTAAAAATATATCATACATAAAAAAATGTGAAGTGAAAAGGAGGCAGGGTTGTTAGTTCTTTAAGTTTCTCCAAAAATTTATCTTATTAAGAACAATGAGAAGTGTAAAGGAGGTATTATATTACAAACTTAAAATCCTCGAGTTTTACAAGGAACTTTAGAATTTTTTTCTTTACAAATCATTTTGAATCTAATAAAAAAAGAAATTCCCGAGTTTTACCAGAAATTTTTGATATTTTTTTTCAAAACTTCATTGAGTTTTGTTAATAAATAAAGATTTTATTTCATATTACATATTTATTGAGTTTCTATAATAAAAATTTGTAACAAAATTATCATAGAATTGCAAGTATGAGGAACAATTTGATCCACATTTATTCTGAACAATTTTTTTTTAGAAAAGCTAATTTTTGGTGTTACAAAAAAAAATCATGGCAATATCTCAATTACATTCAAAATAATGCCACTTTAAATTTCCGTCTTTCAAAAATATTGCTTTTCAAAAATATAAAAATCTTTGAAAAAAGTTTACACGTCACGCCCATTATAATAACTTAATAACTATTCCTTGTCTATGCCCACGTCAAATTGTATCCCGATCGGACCGAACGTTTGATTCTGCCCCACTGAGCAGTCGTAGTCTGGAGTTCAAAACTTAACAATTTCGCTAACCAAGTACCTAATTGAATGCTAGTATTTAATAATAGCTATGAGGAAATATAAATATATTTGAATTATTTTATATTTTCATGGTTCCAGCACTTTATGTTAAAACATATGTGTAGCAATATTTAATATAACCTGCATTTCCCAGACAATTTTCCATATTCTTTTCAATAAAATATATCTGCGTGTTTTTGTTTCAAACTAATTTAAGTTTTATTGCTAAATGTTGTATATAAATTTCGTAAGAAAATCTCTTTCAACAATTCGAAAGGAAAATCCACTTTAGCAACAATCTTATAATATTTTCAATTTTATTTATTTTTTATTTTTTGCTCATGTATGAAAACTAATGCCACAAAAGTGCTTCAATTTCTATTAAACTCAATGCATGTGATTACAATATAATTCATGTAAGCTCGATTTACACAAATACACTTACACACGCACGCATAGATACAACTAATACCGACCCAGCGGGAAAAAATTATAGGACTTCAGTTTGTAGGCCTTCTAAAAGGCATACTTGCACATTCTAAAAGATCTGATACTCATTCCACACTACCTGCTCTTAGAAGGTGTTCAAGAAGGCCTATGAATCCCCTTCTAATAACAAGTTGTTAAATAAAAATAGTCTACATCAAAAAATAAAATACTCTGCATCTCTTTGATTAACTCTCTTTACAAAATTTACAACAATAAATTGCTTGATGTGGCTTCTTATTTATTTTTGTTCTTTTTTAAGTATGTAATCAGAAATTATCATGTTTCAAAAAATTAAACAAACAAAATAGATCTTCCATGGTAGACGTTCTATAAAACTTGAAAATGCACGACTTTTTATAGGCTGTCCTTTGATGCCTTATTCTAATGCTTTTTTTCTCTTTTAGCCACTTTATTAGGTCTTATCGTGTAGCCCTTCCATAAGACTTTGCAGGCTTTGCAGTAGTCCTACCTTTCTAGGCATTCCATATGACATTCCTCTACAGGCCTTTCATTATATCAGTAATAACAGGTTTTTGTACAGGCATAAGACCATATAGCAGCCCTGCGAATAGCCCCTGCAAAGTAGGCCATCTAGTAGCCCTTCCAAAGTAGGCCTTCTCTCAGCCCTCTAAACGCAGAGAAAAAATATAATTGGGCATGGTTACTGTAACCATTTATATAGTGTTACAAGTTTTTTAACTATATTATAGTCACAGTAACCATTTACATGATTGTGGTAACCATAATATGGTTAACTTACGATTCACATGATTGTCTCAACCATATATATGGTTACAGTAAACATATATATGTTTGTGGCAACCATATTTATGATGAATAATTTTATCATAATATGTTGTTCTCAGATTATGATAAGCCTTAAGCCGAGAGCACCATAATATGATAAGTAATTCATCATATAAATGGTTGTCACAAACATATATATGTTAACTGTAACCATATATATGGTTGAGACAATCATGTGAATCGTAAGTTAACCATATTATGGTTACCACAATCATGTAAATGGTTACTGTGACTATAATATAGTTAAAAAACTTGTAACAATATTGAAATGGTTACAGTAACCATGTCCAACTATATTTTTTCTCTGCGTGTAACAACAGCGAGTGCGCAAGGCCTTGGCTCGCAATGATACACCGTGTAAAATTTAAATGATCTTGCAATGCGGCTAGAAGTCCTTGTGTCTGCAAAAGAAGGCCTTTAGGAAGGCCTCTTTACTGCATCTTTTTCCCGCTAAGTACTTATTTATATGCCGCACATACCTATATGTACTGGTGTGTGTACTGCAGCAATTGTTGTTGATACCAGGAAGAAAAAAAAAAGAAACGCCAACAATAAAGTAATACTTATTTATTTACTATACATCCCCATTATGAGTTGCTGTCTGGATGTTTTTTGTAAAAATTATTTTGTTTATTGTCATATTTTGTGTGTGTGTATTTCTATGTAGTTACGAATGTTTATTGTAAATCTAAATAGATTTTAAGATTATATAGTAAATTTCGCTTAAAATCACAGCAATTTCTTTTAATAATTATATTTGAAGCGAAAAATATAAAAGAGGATTTACTGCTATAAGAAAAATGGAAGAAAAATGAATATAATACTTACAACTTTTATTCAAAGTATGATAGATGATAATACATATGCACTAGGGTGGACCCAAACAAAATTATGTGGATGTTCGCAACTAAAATAAAAGTAAAATTCATTCTAAGACACCGTTTCTTAAAAAGTTTGTCCTGAATTCAGTAGTTGGTGAGATGGATTTAAGATATGGCATTGAAAGCGGCTTTCAAAGTTCTTTCATATGATACCAATATATAGCTTTGCGAGAAATATGAAAAAATTAATAAAAAAAAACTTAAAAAAGACCTTTGATCCAGCTCACCAAATTTTAACACCAGGACAAACATTTTAAGAAATGGTCTCCTCAAAAGAGCAAAATATATTATTTTAGTTGGAAACCTTATTTGTCCTCCATACAAACGGGCCAACCCTAATATACACACATACTCATACAATTGCATATATTCTTAAATGGCTGGTTCAAAGACCACCTTACTTTGTTTCGTTATTAGTTGGAAGAAAAGGTAGTTTTCTTAGTTTTACAACAAAAATATTTAAATAAGGAATCTTGTTGCAATGAAACTTCTTCACTACACTGGGAAGTTTGATAAGCTCGTATTCTACGAATTATTAGCGAAAAACCCGATTTTTGTTTAAATTCAGTTAATCGCAATATACATGCATTTGAGAAGAGACAAATGGTTTTTAAAAGTATTTTTGAATTTAGATGAATAAATATTAGCAAAAAAGTATTGGTCAACTAATAGATTTTAATTTAAAAAGGAAATATAGAATTATTTTGTCTACAAATTTTGGATTTTGGAGGGGCATACTGCTTCATTCAGTTTTGAAACCTTTCAAGAAGACTCTTGGATATGCCTCAACAAAATGTGTTATAATAAAAGTACCTCGCTTTCCGTTTACAAAAGTTTCTTTAAATAATTTTTTAGCTCAACTACTTTAGCAAGTTACCACAGCTCTTCCAGAGTGTTTTATATATATATCATACCTTTTGTAGCTAATCAAAATCAGTAGAACAAAATGTTAAAATTTTGTGTTCACTTCGAAATTTAGCACTTTATAACTTTTTACCGGACTGTTATTGATGAGCAGTTAATACAGCTATAAATCTCTAAATCAAAAGTTAAAATTTGTGGCAAAAACATAGAAAAAGGAAAAGCCGATATAAAGTTTGGATTCTAAAACTGTGCAATTTTGTTGCCAGTAGCATTAGTGATACAAAATTATTTGGTATTTTGTCAAAATCTTATGAAATAATGAACAATTAAGGTCGGTTTTTATAGATTTTAAAAGAAAAGTTTTTTTTATTTATTGTTTAGTAAACAATAATTAGAATACGCTCTAAAATCCAGTAGTTAAACAAACAAATGGTTATATTTTTTAAAGAAATGACTGTAACATTACACTAATAATTTTAACATGGTTACATTTTGATTAGGTTAAATATGCACAGGCAAGCACAAGTTCGCCACAGTATAGACTGTTTGTCTTTAAAAGACAAAGACAAGAATCATATATTTACTACTAAATCCTTGGATAACTGTAGTACATACAAACATATATAAATATGTACAAGAGCTGTAAAAAAAGAAGCAAACAGGCCTAGCAAAAAGGCCTTTTCCAATAGTCTCAAGTAACACTTAATTGTGATTTCATACTCAGTAAGACAAGACCACACTACTTTTTGATAGCTCGTTAAGCTGAATTTACTAGTGATCGTGTAGGCATCTTGGAAGGACTGCAAAGTAAAATATCGGAAGAACTGTTTTAACTGTTTAACTGTTTCTAGAAATGGCAACCTGAAATGAAACCTATAAAACCATATAAAAGCACCATGAGACAATTAATCAGTTCTGCTTATTTAAGGCCTTGTCGTTTCTTCCACTGAACATACGTGCCATCAGAGAAACTAAAATCGTTGTAAGAGCTTATAAATGTGTGTATAAATACATTTTTTTATGATGATGTTAAATGTACAAAAGAAACGTTATGTTTAAAATAAAAGCAAAAATATGGTTGTTATACTACTGCTACTACAGATGATGGAAAAAAGGTTTACTCGCATTACCATTTATACAAAACAAAAAAAAAGAAATGAAATGAAATCTCTTTTAAAAAGACGCTGCAAAAAGAATGATGACGCTGATGATGATGCTGATGACGATGGTAAATGTGTTATGAAATTTTGAAGAAGTAGGCAAATAAAGTAAATATTAAAATAAATTTTTATGTATAAATATACAAAAATGAAATTGAATGTAAATCCGCTATAAGATTTCACAGCAGAGATGTGATATTAATATCATATACGTGCCAACAAGAAATTCTAAATGTTATTTTAATAACTTTTCAAGAGTCCAAATTTATTTTTCTCGAATCTGATAAAAACTAAATAAAAATTAAAAAAAAAATTTCGAGAAAATCAAATATTAAATTCTAGGACACTTTTATCTCTGTGGTCGAAAATTTTTTTTACTTTTATGAAAAATTTAGAATTTGGATTCACAAGGAATCCTAATATGTCATATTGTATCATGATCTAATATTTCACTACTCGGCTTATTTGACTCTTAGGCGTTCGGCACAGGTCTATGATGGTTAGCTACTACAGCATATTAAACAAAATCATTGGGAGCTACTCAAGCAGCAACTTCAAAACGTTTTCGAGCAGCATGATTCATCCATAAGCAGGGAAATTGGGTATCATACGAATTGATGCCGAGAGACCTTGACAAACGATTTGGAATATCCAACGTGATGCTTGAACACTAGAAAAGAAAAAAATTGTTGGCTCATTTTTCACTAAATTTGAATCTCTTTGCAGAAATATTAAAAATAAACCTAAGCAATCATATGATATTTGACAACTAAATTCATCCAAATATATTTTTTACCACTATAATATCACTAAACTAATTTTTATTATTACGGATTTCTAACGTTGCTAAAAATGATGACTATTTTAATATGTATTTGAAAAAAATAATTTTTCTTGGCCCCTAGATTATTTATAGATTTTACTACCTTGAGTCTTATTTTACATTTACATGCTCATGTATGTAAATATGCATAAACATAAAACTACTTAACTATTACCACTGCTTTTCTTCTGCTGCCATTTTGAGTGTCTCTTTTGCAGACCAACAAAAAAAAAACTAAAGAATATGTAACGAAAAACCAAATGAAGTGAGCAAAAGTACATTTAAGTTGACAAAGATATGAAATTGGAAGAAAAATTATGTAGAAAATTATTATTTATCTACTGATCAACCTTAAGTTTTTTCCCTTTACTATATATGAATGTATGTATTTGTATGTTCGTTTTTACAAATACTCATACACAAAACGTGATGCTGTTTAAAAAAGTAGATAAAACGATTTATGTATTCGTTCTTTGTAGAAAGAGAAGGAAAATGAGAAAACTGTTTAGCTTGGTAATGGAGTGGTAGTGGATAATGTTGCCATTACTTCCTATCAGCTAATGTTGATGCTGATGCTGCTGCTGCCACTACTCCGGCTAATATGTCTTGTGATTATCATGATAATATACATGATGACGATGATGAAAATATATTTAACTACATAAATATAGATTGAAAAATCATGGCTACTAAGATGCTTTTAGGATTTATACTTTATCTCTATCACTATCAGCACTGCTACGCTACGCTATGCTGCGATGATTATGATTGTGATATGTGTAGAGTAATTTTTATATATTTTCTTAAGTAATAAATAAAGTAAGTGTATAGTGTCATAATATGTATTGAAATTTATTAACAAATTAGTTTTACAATTGTAAAAATACATATATTAGTTGATTTTAGAAATGTTTAATATTTTGCAAACTTGTGTACTGTATGTTTGTTTATGCACCATTTAATTTAGTTTTCTCTTATTTGACAAAATCGTTGAGATAACTCATAAAAAACTTGTTCGTCTTCATTTAAAATTTATTTCTGAAAGCAAACATTAATCATGTTTTCAAAAATACATTTGACTTGACTAGTTTTTTCTGTTTGATTTAACAAAATACAAATTCAAATAGTAAGTATGTATTTCTCATGAATACATTTATTCTGTTTTTTTTTTTCATTTTTTTTCTATACTTCATACATGCATATTCAGCTTCAAATGATGAATGCAAATACATATGCTGGAAAATCCCAAAAGTATGTAAAGAAAAAATAAAAAAAAAATGTTTGCATAATGAGAATAATATGACATAAGTATTTTTGAATATGACAAACACGGCAAATGGAGAAAATGTTAAAGCAATATTCAAATATGAAAAAATCTTGTCGAAATGTAAATTAATAAAGTCATGTTTTTATTCAACTATATTTCTATATATTGAAGTTCAATGTACCATAAACTAATGCCGGAAAAAATCCAAAAATAATATAAAATATTCAATACAAGAATTATTAATTTAACCCATTGTATAAAATTGAAGTTTTAATTTAAATTTCACACAAATCAATTAAATTTATTTACTAAACAAAAAAGCTAAAATGTATTTTAAAGTTTTTAAACCATTTGAAAGTAAATTTTTTTTTTTTTTTTTTTTTTAATTAGGCTTAAGTTCATTTTATATTATAATTTATTTGTAATAATTCAAAGAATATCACTGAATACTAAAATTTTTAGACAATTGGCAAATTGGAATGCATTTTCTACCCTGCCAAGGGCGTCATCAACAATCTTCATTGTCAAGGTCTATTTGTAAATATCATCTATTTAACTTACTATTATTAGGAATTAGAATATGGGAAGCCTAATTCATATTTATATTATTTGTAAATTAGACGAAATTTCAAATATTTTTATTATATATGTGTATTCTTAAAGGATTAATTACTTTCAACCACAAACTTTTGTTTGTAATTTATCTGCGAATTAACATTATTATTTTTTACAGTCCCTTAATTATTTGCATTTTCACTAATTAAATAATCATTGTTTCTATTATTTGTTTTTTTTTTAATTACATTGCTAAATAATTAAATCAACTGTATGAACATAAACCATATATTTACGTTTTTTATTAATTGTTTAATTGTTTTTTCTGTGCCAGCATTTGCTACTGAACCCCATTAGTTGCAACTAAATATGTCATTCAGGCTGCTGCACTGCACGCATTTAGCGAAACTAGTAACAAATTAAATATTACTTTATTAATTTAAAATGCAAATATTAAAAATTAAATACATATACAAAATAAAAGTCCCACTATATTAAACAGCTACATAATTTAAATACTAACTATTCAATTTTTGAAGCTTAGCAAAAAATTAAATTTAAATACGTGGTGTTATTATCTATAAACAAAAATATACATTAAATACCGCATAAATACAATGTTTGTGGTCATATTGGTTTTTCATTTCCATGCAAAAACATTAGCAAAAACAAAACATTAACAATATATTTATGAACAATGGTTGTTTTTTTCTATACCAAGTAGATGCTGAAATGGACGCAAATTTGAGGGACTTTAAAACTTTTAATCTTTTATTTACAAACATATAACTTTAAATCAGTTTATTTATCACAAAAAGTATATTGATTATGTACTAGGGTATTCAATTAATCGGGTTTCTGGTTTAATCGGTTAATCGAGCAAATAATTAATCGGGGTTTAGATTTAATCGGTTAATTTTAAATTATTCGATTAACCGAATAATTTATATTTAAATGTTAAACTGAAACTAAATCACGGATTTTGTGTACTTATTGAAGTATTTTATTAATAAAAAGAACAAAAACATAAATAAATAAAACATAACAATTCAACCAAAAAGTAAATAACTTTCTTTAGTTTTAATAACTTGGAATAACGACTAGGAAAAAACTCTCACGCTGATTGTAGATGTTTGATAAATCGTAGTAAGACAAGATAAAGAATATCCAATTTGTCAGTTATTTTTTTAGTTTTTCCTAAGCATATAAAATCCTCCATTATACCATTGGAGTCCTTTTTAGATTTTAAATACTTTTAATAATTTCGATATTTTGTTTTTTCTTGTAATTTCTATTATTATGTTCTCATCCGACAATTACATGTAAATTAAATATATCAGTTATTATAATATTAACTAAACATATTTCTTGACTGTTCGAAAAAATATGTAATTTTACTTTGACATTTGTATTTGAATTAAAATGGAAAATTAAAAACAAAAAAATTATGTTAAAGTGCAAAAAAAAGAAATTTCGGATAATCGGTTAACCGACACCAATTAATCGGTTTATTCGTTATTTGAAAATCGGCAATTTTGAATTATTCGAACAGTTGACCGACCAACCGACCGATTGAATACCCTATTATGTACTCATTTTCTCTTATAATTAATTCTGTAGAATTAAATATTGCGTATACGTCATTTTAACCTTTCTGAAGGGAAAATATTGGTAATTTTTTGAAAATTAACACACAGTGTTTTCGATTTGAAAGATATATAATTAATATTTATATATTAGTATTTTCTAGTCAAAAACAATGTACAAAAAGTTGATTTTAATACAAAAAACCGGATAGTCTGAAAAACAAAAATATATATTTTCCATAAAAAACCGAGTTTTCGTCAAAAAACACTCCTTCATTAAAATAACAGATTTTTCACGAAAGAGACGATGTTCTTAAAACCCGATTTATTAAATACATACATATTGTTGTTAGTGTAATTATGTCCACGTATAAGTAATATTGTTGAATTAAATATTGCGTATACGTCACGAAAATCTGTTTACATGGTAAATGAAGGAAATTGAACGGGTAAAACGTGAAATTTAATTTCTTTTTCTAAAAATATATACAAACAAAGCAATTTAAGTAAATCTAATTATGAATTGAAAAAGTTCATATGGTGTTGGCCGAACAGAGATTGAACGTGTGAGAGATTGTGGAAGCAATGATCACTTGGGAATGAGAAAGCTTTCAGCTAGAAAGCTTTCGTGTAACAAAAGCAATCGTGTGACAACTTCGCATTAGAGTTTGACAGTGTTCAACCGCAATTAGGAGCGCAAATGAGCCATTTAGTAACCGTTGAAACATGAATGCACCACAACATACCAGAGAACCAAACAGCAGTAAACACGGTGGGTTTATCAGGGTGTATCAGCACCAAAGATGGCCAAGTTGGGTTTGTTAGCCAATAAAATAATGGCGATCGACTTTTGAGATGCACTCGGCATAATCCTCCTTGACTACCTTCAAAAGGGTAAAACAATCAATGTTTATTATTATGCTCACTTATTGGGTCGATTTAATGGGGATTTGAAAAAAACGTTCGCATCTTGTCCAGTCACTTATTCATTCTTTTTGAAAAACAAAAAACATATGTATTTTTACTATTTTGTACCAAATTTTTTAAATTAATCTTCATAAATTTATATTTTTCTGCGAATGTGGATTAAACCACTTACCAAGCAATAAACCAAAAGTCCCAGTAATTATAAAATTGTATTATATACACACCGTTAGAAAAGTATACATACGATCGACTTATTGGGCTTTTTTGTAAACATCTATTATATAAAATTACAAGGCCTGACTCATTCATTCACTTAATCACCCACTCACTGATGAGTCAGTTAACGAGTGAGTGATTGAAAGAATCAGGCCTTGTATTTTTAAATATATAGATGTTTAAAAAAAGCCCAATAACTCGGTCGTATATATACTTTTGTAACGGTGTTTATTTACTTTTGTATTGCCACGAATTCAAACTAAAACTCACATTATCTCGAATTCAATGCAGTTTATGATTTAAAGTACAAAGTTAAACCTGTTTTAATTTATCATTTTTCTGAGAAAGCAAAAATTTAACAAGACATTTGTTAATTCCAATTTCTTTTTATCCCTGTCTTAGAGAAACACTAAATGAATTTGTAATTTTTTCCATATGTTTGTTACAAAAACAAATCATCATCAATTTGCCAAAAATACCTAAAACCAAAAGAGAGAAAAAAATTAACGTATAGAGTTCATATGAAGAATTCAAAATAAGAAGAAAAATAAAATTACACAAAACGGAAGAAAAAAATTAATGTTCTTTTGAGAAAAAAAAAAGAAAAACATACAAACACACACACACACTGCATACAAACAAATGCTACATGCATGGTATAATAATAAATTGACAAATGACATGATGTTTCAAACCAAAAAAAGAAATACTTGTGGAATAAACTATTTGTACCACAAATACTTAAGCTCATGTAGTATATTTATACTGGTGCACACATACAGTAAAGGTGTTCTCTGTCACTGTATTTACTACATATTAATATGTACATCTGACTGTGGACTTTATTATCGTTAACGCATCTTAAATTTCAATCACGTTTTTTATTAACGTTAAATTCATTACATTATAATTCTTGGTGGCAGTATTACTTGTTCTTTGTTGCCACAACCATACAAATTCTCACACATTTATACCTAAATATATATGTACGTGTGTATGTATCTATATGTATAACATATTTATTAGAAGCGCCAAAAAAGGTACATTTTTGTTTTCTTGTATTTGATTGTTTCATTTTATTCCTTTTCGTTGATTCTAATTCAATTTTTTATATTTTTAAATTAAATTTTCGTCTTGATGAAAAAGTGTCAAATGTTAACAAGTGGCAGTGGTAGCTGGAATATAAAATATTTTTTTTGTTGTTGTTGCAGAAGTATGCCGCTAACTAAATTTTATTCCAGATTTTACCACGTAACAGTTTTTTTTTTTGGAAATATTTTTTGTTCTTTATTTCACTACTTCATCGTTCGTCTTTGGCTTGATTTTATTTATTAACATGCTTATTCACTTAAAATGTTGCCATCTTTTTTTTAATGTTATAAAACAATTTATCATAATTTTTTGGTTTGTTTTTTGTTTTAAGCGCAAAGAGGGCATGAGCATTGTTGGTTTGAACCAAGATAACTAAGTGAAAGAATAAGTTTCCTCTAAAAATTTGTTCCCTGAGGGCTTAGAAGTTTTGAAATAATGGAGATGTTGAGTTAAATTCAATTCAGTAATTTTTGAATGCAGTTTTGTGAATTGAAAAAGGATAAAAACACAAAATGAAACCATCGTAAATTAAATACCAATTTTCTAATGCAGTTAGAAGCTCATAATTTTTAACAAATATTTAACTACTAATGCCTGTTAACTTATTAAAATTGCAATAATTATAATTATTTTTTTTTAATTCAAAGTATCAAGTTTATCTTGTGTTATGCTATAACTATGGTGAATTATATAAAGGCAATTATTTTTGGTTATTAAAAAATTTTATCAAATGTATTTGTAATTTAATAAAAATAATTCAAAAACTACGTTGTTTACCCTGTGTGCTGTTTTCCACACATTATGTATATTTAGGTATTTTGCACTAGCAACATATTGTTTGTAGTCAACATTTTTTGTTTGGCAGAAGCATAAAATTAACATGTGGAAAACCACACAACAGGGTAAACTATGTCACTTTTCAAATACTTCTTTATAATCAATTAATGCGTTTTCTGTGCTGAATTGTTGAGGCAGGAAATGTCAAGAAATTTTATGAAAATAGCTTAATAAATTGTAAAAAATAAATTAGTTTTGTGTGGTTTTCCACACAAAGGTGTTAATGAGTTTTAATCATTATTTTTTTGTCGCCTATAAGTAAATTATAATTCCTAAAATATTTAGCTGATTGTGTATTTAATTGTATGTACATATATTAAGCATATTTTCAGTTTGCCTTTAATACAGAATAAATAAATTTTAACATTTAGTCTAGTCATTGTATTCATATCGCATTATTAGCCACTCAAAAATATTTTGGTCATATTATTTTGATAGCATTTTAAAATCTCTATGCCACCAACTTTCAGCACAATATTTTCACCATTTTAACAAAAACACATACAAATACGCAGACACATAAAACGTTATGGCTTCTGTTGTTTTCATTGCCAAAAAATTTATTTTAGAGAAATAACACACACTATTAAGATCAGTGATGTCAATTTGCCAAAAAAAAATCGTATATATTTTAAATGGAACAACATGTGTACATCAACATCAATATAGAAATTTATTTATCTGTTATCTGTCCATATCTATGAAGACAGTCAATATGACATCAAATCATTCTATACCAGATATGATAGATTTCTTCTAAAATATTTTTCAAAAAAATCAAAATATGACTTTAAAGTTTTTAAAATGTACTTTTTTATTTTTGTTATGAAACCTAAAGGAATTAAGGTTGGATCGCTCAATGCCCAAAATTTGCACAATTAAATAGTTATCTTTTAAAACTAAAGTTGTTCTGCTGAGAAAACGATATTAAGTAACTTGGGATTAATACTGGCTTAACGCCATAATATTTAGAACCTTCATGCAAAGATTAACATTTTTATTAAAGTATTAGTGGTAGCGTGAAGTAGCATCCAAACATCGGTAACTTTGTAGCTTAATTTAGGATATCTCTGGGTAACTCTATGTAAATCGAAATTAAATAACAAACATATTTTTTTCTCATAATAATTACACTCTGCTACAAAATGACACTTTTTGTCAGAACTTGAAAAGTGACCTAATGGAGGTTGTAGGCAGCGTTGCCACTCATAAAATATTTTTCCTACCAAATTTCAGATTAAAAACTGCCAAAACCTACCAAATTTTAAATATTTGTGAAATGCTATTAGAATTCCTTTCAAATTTAATAGTTAAATTAAAATTATATTATTGCTGCTATAGCATTACCCTGAGGATGAATATTATTTAATTACACTACAATCATAAATATGTCACATCTAAAAATTGTGTGTGAATTTCAAAAACTTATTTTAAGGAGCATAAAACTCCTAAAAGTGTTGGTATGCCGACAAAATTCAACACAAATAAGTTTAATTGCGATCGGTACATAATTGGTAATAGCTGCCCATCATTCACGAAAATAAATTATTGAAATTTTAAAAGAAAAATGTTATTGCTCACTACTTATTACTTCTTTTAACATGACTACACACAATTTAAATAATATGTGTTATAATTTTGAAATATTTAAAATGTGTAAATTAAATGTGTAGTACGTTAAAAGTTTTAGTATTGCAAGGCCTTTGGCATTTCTTGAACTGAACACTACTAAATACGTACACATTTACTTGAATAAACTAAAAATTAAAGATAATTCTGTCTTCATATTTTATAAATAATTTTATTATTTTGGATTAACATAGTTTTTTTTGTTAAGTTTTTTGTTAATTTGTTCTTAAAAATACATATTCAAAAAACCTACCAAAATGCGACAAAAATCGAAACAAACCAACCAAGCTACCAAAACTCAATTTGTTAACTTAAAACTACCAATTTTGGTCCAATTGGACCAAAGCGGCAACGCTGGTTGTAGGCCTAGATGAGGACATACTAAAACCGTTTTCAAAGATTTTGAAACACCCCCAAAAATTTTGAGTTATTTTGAAAAAAACTGTTTTAGGATAGGTCGTAGTACTTTAGTACCTCTAATTCACACATTTTTATACCGATTTCAAAATTTAGCTTTCATAAAATGTATCCATAAAATCTATATTCTAAGAAATTGTTTAAGTTTTTATAATAGTTTCGCTTTCCTTTTTATTTTTTTCGTAATTTTTCAAATTCAACAATAATTATTTTAATTTTTTTCTATGAAACCCTATTTTTTTGGCACAATGTTTTAAAGACAGTTTTATATAGACAAATACGAGACATTAGCTGTTAAAATTACTTTTTCGAAAAAAGTTCGATATAATTTACCTTGTAAATTAAAAATTGTACAAATATTTTTTTTTGTATATTTTTTTGTTTTTTTTTATTCATATGGGGTGGGGGAGAAAATACTAAAAAAGGTGTTAATGAAAAGTTGAATAACTTCTACAATTTTGATCCGTTTTGAGTGATTAGAATCATGTTTTGTTAAGAACAAAATTTCCTTTATACATTAGTACACATTTTAATAAGCTTCCATATCAAAATATGCAACGAAAAGCTATTAAAGTCAAAAAAGTTGATAAATTTTAAAGCGTAATCAGTTTTCTTTCCAAACCCGTTAACAAATGTAAAGTCTGACAAAAACTGACTGAGTTACAGATCTATAAGTTGACGAACATCACTTTTTCAGGATAACTTCTGAATTTGAGGGTGTTTCTGAAATTTTTTGAAACGATTTGTAATGTACTCAGCAAGCTCTATAACTCACCCTAGGTCGTTTTCCAAGTTTTTTGCCATCGCAGCACCGTGTTATTTTTTGATACTTAATTAAAAACAAATCTACAAATTAAACTATTCTTTGAAGCAACATGTATTGAAATTTTAATTTTCAATAACTGATAGAGACATGATAAATACCTACTCTCAGTTTTTCAATGTAGGTAGATATTTGTGGAACAAATTTATATGAAAAATACGCCTCTTTTAGGAGATAGTTCCGAGTTAGTTCTATGAATTTATATAATTTTCAATTCAATTAGGCAACATAACTTTTTGTCGCAAAGGAAACATAATTAATGCAAACAGCTGTAGCATGCTAAAGTATCCGCCTAAACACCTACAAAATTTCGTTCATGTCATAACAATTAACATATTGATAATATTTTTATTCAAATTCTCTAAAATTTTTCATATTCCTATATATTTATGAAGCATAATTTCATAAAATAAATTAATAAAATAAAATGCCTAAACAAGTTTTGCATGGACGCTAAAATTATGCTTCAAAATATATTGAATCTATTAAACCGCTACATTGTCAATAGCAATAAAAGTGTATGGTATATATATTTTTGTTTTATCCACAATATCATTTTTAAATGCTAAACCTCGCTTTGATACCGCATATATGAGGTACAATTTAGATAAAGAGAAAATACTGAATATAAAAAAAATGCAAGTGGCTTTAGCAGAATTGAGCATGCACATGTGTGGTCGAGCAATAATAGTCACAACAAATATTATACACCAAACCTTTAGTAGACCCCAAATGAAAACGCGGCAACATTTAAAAAGTAATGCAATTCCAACTGATTTTCAAATAATAAACATTTTGTACATGGCAAAAGACTAGAAAGTTTAATAGCTAAAATGATGAGTTGTTACAAAAGAAAGGATATAACCAATCCATAGGCACAGAGAAATCAATAACAACCTAATAATATGTTGAAACCACACAGATACAGACACAGTTACATTAATATTTTATTAATGGTAATTATTTTTAGAGCAAAATTTTTGTCCTATTATGTACACAACCAGATTACTTCATCTGTATGTCTACAATTATGACAAATACTACAAATGTTAATGTTCAGGGAAATATTGATATACACGAACAAAAAAGTATGAAAGTAAATCTGTTAAATATTTTTTCTCATGTATATAAAGTATATTTCTGACAAATTTTTTTCAGTGTGTATTTGTCTATAGCGTTATTTTCTACCTCAGAATTCAACGAAATGAAAAAAACAACCTGGACATGTTTGGGTAAACAATTTGGAAAACATGTTTTGTTTTCCTCATATTTTTTTTTCAATTTTATGCAAAATTTAGCCATACAATGTGTATGTGGGTATGCGTATGCATATAGGTATTGTATGCGTATGTGTGTATTTGTGTTGTGTATACATGCTGCATTAGCTGCAACCACAGTGATGACAGCGTAACGTAAACAACCGACATGTGTTTTGATGACCATGTTTTACATTCATGTCAAACTACACACACATATATACCAGAACATATACATTCATACGAGTTGAAAAACACACATACATACATACATGTACTTAGTTTAGGTGTTTGTTTAAAATTCCGTTTTTTTTTTTTTTCTATTTTTGGTATCACTAATACAACAACAATTGCGTTTTGATGTTCCCTGTGTGTCATAGGAAGCAGTAGTTGTAATACGACTACAATGATTTAAATTTAAAGCAAACTACAAATAGCCAAAGTATAGATATTTAAGTCATGCTAACTCATAAAATTGTTAATTATTTTAAACGAAAATAATTTGCAAATGCTTTAACTGTTATTTATAGATTTAATAATATAAATACATATATTAGTTAGTGTAAATATTTATTCATTATTCTTTAAATAACATTTTCATTTAATAACATGAAACTAAAACTATAACTAAATACAAATTAATTAGAAAATAGAAAAAATAGCAAATTTATTATATTTTTCACTATACACATTTAAAGTAATCACAGATTATGTGTGAGAGTTTCACTTTTGCAGTTTCAATATTTGCTAATATCAGATTATTTTTATGGTAGTACTAAACATTAAATTACAACCATACATATTGTTTGTATTTTTCGTGATTTTAAAATTTGAGTGTCATTTTAACCCCAAATTCTATTAAGGTTTAATTTCCATTTTGTGCTGTTATTATAAATACTAGACTTCTTGTTATAACAAATATAACATTTAGCTATCTTTCCACAAGAAATTCCAAATATTGAAAAAAATGTTTTTTGATCTTCACGATTTAAGGTTTAACGTTTTCCAATTTTCAGAGTATATTCAGAATTATGTGAACTAAGTATAATATTCTAAATAGGTTATACTTAAAATTCATATTCAGAAAATTGAACTCATTCGCCAAAATAGTTATGGCTAAATAAATTGCATATTATTGTAGATGCATCTCTAAACTTCAGAGGGCTGATTTCTTTAAACCAAAATTCAACAAACTGGATACAAAATTTTGTTTAGACGATGACAATTGTATTATGGTACTTGAGTTTTTGATATAATATATTAATATGTACTCAGTATTGCCGTCTATAAATATCTTAACTGACACAGAGAAAAAATATAGTTGTTAATGTTTACTGTAACCATTTCAACATGTTTATAAGTTTTTTTAATAATATTATGATCACTGTAATTATTTATATGATTGTGATAACCATTATATATTAAAGCTACGATTCACAAGATTGTGACATATACATACATATATGATTGTAGTAAATAAGTATATGTATAATAATACATCATTTATTCACTACAATTATATATTATGATTGCGATAATCATGTGGATGGTAAAATTGATCATATTATGTTTACCTCAATCATACACATAATTATAGTGACTATTAAATATTTAGTATTATTTATTATCAAATATTGTTAAAAAAAAAATTATATAAACATCTACAAATGTATTTTTTCTCTGGTGGTTATTTAAGCATGTTAAGACTGTTCGCGTTAATCATTTAAATTTAAAACTAATCAAAATGTTGGCAATTCATAGAACTCTGACTGATAAGAGTATTTTAAAATGTTTATTATATATTATGAATTATTGAAATACACTGAAATGGTAAATGTTTAATTTATTCGTCAATAGCAAGAAATATTTAATGTTTACTATTAGATACGTTAATAACTGTGAGCATTATTAACGTATGTATGTGTGGATATTATTAACACAGCTGTGGAACATACAACATTGAACAAAATTTTGAGTTGTTTATTGTGGAAGTGGAACTTTCAAGATGCTAGTAGAAGGAAGATGGCGCTATGTATATATCGTGGCTACGGTTGCAGTCCGTTTTAGTTTATCATAGGCACTGTTAGAGTTAACATCAACTGTCTTGTACATTATAAAGTGTAATTTAAGTGTGTGTATTATTGTGAATTATAAACGTGTATTTGTATAAAGTGACTATTTCAACTTTTGTTGGGTAAATTTATATAAATAAAAAGCTGTCACAATTTTTAAACCTTTTTTATTTATTTAACGAAAATAAACCACAAATTTTAAATGGTAAAAACCAAACAATGTGTAACATTAAAATGTTATGATATTTTTATTCTCTCCAGTAATATTATCCAAATGGTCTCCTTCATATATCGGTACGGTATGGGGCATAGAATCTGTTATTTGCAAAAAGAGGATTCATAATGTGTATTTCCTATTATTGTGATTTAAACAAAAGCTTCCATAGGTCATAGGTCCAAAATGATTTTTACTCAGCTCACTTCAAAAAGTTAATGTGTATATTAGAGTGACAATCAGTTGTATGGAAAAAATTTTTTGTTAAAATTTTTAAGAGTGCCGGGTGGAATATTGTGACACTAGGCCTAAATGTTAAGTGCTGAAAATTTGAGCCAAATCGGGCAACGATTTCTGGACGCGCATCGAGGTCAAAGTTCAGATATATGCAAAATTTTACTGTTAATATGGAATAAATAGGTGAAACTCGTTAACTTTCTGCATTGTTTTCTAGAAATATGTAAATTTATTTATATTAATGAATATTACATTAAAAAAAAAATTTTGGAAATTAACCCTGTTTCTCCTTTGGTTCAAAATGATCCAAAAACTGTATTATCGCCAAAATTAGAGAAAAATGCAAATTTTTCAGTTTTTGAAAAAATTTTGCTACTAAATAAATACTTTTGCAATTGAATGCAAAAGAATCGAACTATGTACGTAATTATCGTTGTAATGAGATATAATTGACAAAATTTTATTAAAAAATTTTAAAGTTATTACAAATTCGCCAGACCATTAACTTGTTTCAGGCCACTTGAACAAAAAATTTATTAAAAAAATTAAGATATTTCGAGAAAAATTAAAATAAAAGCTCATTTTTACTTAAAATATGTCCATATTTACTTGCGTATGAGTTTTTGTCTTCGTAGGATACCGTTAACCTATTCGCAGGTATGGCCAAAAAAAATATTTTTTTTAACGGCTGTTTCAAAACTCCATTTTCAAATTTATAAAAATTTTGTTAAACAAATTTCAGATTTTTTCGATCATCACATTGGGGTTTATTGAGATAAAAATAGGGAATAAAAATACGAAAAAATTATGTCAATACCTCTTACAGTTTTTCCGTACCTGCGATTTAAATTTTGCGTTTTTCAAGAAAAACTAATTTTTTTGTCCATATTTAGGCGAATGAGTCCAATTTCCTTACTGTTATAAATTTTAAGTAAAACCTATTCATAATATTATAGTCCTTGTAATTTTAAATATGTTCTAAAAGTTTTACTAAAATCGGAGAACGATAACCTTTGAATCGTGAAGGTCAAAGGTCAAATTTTTCAATATTTGGAATTTCTAATGAAAAGATAGCGAAATGTTATATATTTTTGTGCCGATTTTCATGAAACTTGAGGAAAATATATATTGGGGTCTAGCATTTAGAACAACAGTGAAAAAATGGATTTTAACCTTTAAGAGGACTTGGGGTCAAAATGGTTGTGTTTTTCGTGATTTTAAAAGTTGAGGGTAATTTGGACCCCAAGTGCTGCTAAGGGTTAATTTCCATTTTTGTGCTGTTATTTTAAATTCTGGACTTTATGTTATATTTTCCTTAAGTTGCATTAAAATCGGCCCAAAAATATATAACATTTCGCTATCTTTTCATTAGAAATTCCAAATATTGAAAAATTTGACCTTTGACCTTCACGATTTAAAGGTTATCGTTTTCCGATTTTAGTAAAACTTTCAGACCATATTTAAAATTACCAGGATTATAATACTATGAATAAGTTTTACTTAAAATTTATAACAGTAAGGAAATTGGGCTCATTCGCCTAAATATGGACAAATAATTAGTTTTTCTTGAAAATCGCAAAATTTAAATCGCAGGTACGGAAAAACTGTAAGAGGTATTGACATAATTTTTTCATATTTTTATTCCCTATTTTGATCTCAATAAACCCCAATGTGATGATCGAAAAAATCTGAAATTTGTTTAACAAAATTTTTAAAAATTTGAAAATGGAGTTTTGAAACAGCCGTTAAAAAAAATTATTTTTTTTGGCCATACCTGCGAATAGGTTAACGGTATCCTACGAAGACAAAAACTCATATACAAGTAAATATGGACATATTTTAAGTAAAAATGAGCTTTTATTTTAATTTTTCTCGAAATATCTTAATTTTTTTCCTAAATATTTTGTTCAAGTGGACTGAAACACGTTAATGGTCTGGCAAATTTGCAATAACTTTAAATTTTTTTAATCAAATTTTGTCATTTATATCTTATTACAACGATAATTACGTACATATTTCGATTCATTTGCATTCAATTGCAAAAGTATTTATTTAGTAGCAAAATTTTTTCAAAAACTGAAAAATTTGCATTTTTCTCTAATTTTGGCGATAATACAGTTTTTGGGTCATTTTGAACCAAAGGAGAAACAGGGTTAATTTCCAAAATTTTTTTTTTAATGTAATATTCATTAATATAAATAAATTTACATATTTCTAGAAAACAATGTCTGCATTAACGAGTTTCACCTATTTATTCCATATTAACAGTAAAATTTTGCATATATCTGAACTTTGACCTCGATGCGCGTCCAGAAATCGTTGCCCGATTTGGCTCAAATTTTCAGCACTTAACAGTTAGGTCTAGTGTCACAATATTCCACCCGGCACTCTTTGAAATCTAAAAAAAAAAAATCGGCTGTCACTCTAGTGTATATATATATGAATTTTCAATGCATCATAAATAATAAAAATTTTAAATAATAATAATACATATTATGCCAGTTTGTGAATTCCTAATTCGTTGTGAAATTTTGTTATAAATAAAATCATGTTGAATTATGTTTTCGTGTCCGGTTGTGTGTATGTGTTTGGCTAAATATTAAAATAAAATTTGTTTGTATTTCTTTTCAAATAATTATTTTGAAAATTTTAGCGGAAAACTGTTGTCAATAACATAATGGATGCATGTTAGCAAATGGTTTTACCAATATAAGACATTATATATAGATTTAATTTAAATATTGCGAATTATAAATATTTTAAAAAATATAAAATATGCATGCATGTTCCCAGCAAAAAATGTTTTGTAATTTTATTTATAAGGCTGTGAATAACTGAAGTTACAACTCCCAAAAATTAGACTCATATTCATAATATATCCTATTACCAATATATTCCTAAATATCTATACTGATTCAGAAGTTATTACAATGGATCATGTGGCTTGTTTTTCGGCTATCCTAAAAAATTATATACTAAAGTATATGCAGAAATGAAGAATAGTCTAGCCAATTCTATTAGAAACAGAGTACTGAATTACAATTTAAAACTGTAACCTGCATATATGTAAATAATAAAGAATATTGTTTGCTGGATTATTTTTAGTTTCATTACGTTAGGTTTTGCCATGGTTTTTTTTGTTGTCGGGAATTTGTTGTAGCGTTTAATATTTAAAACTAATAATGGCTGTCAATTGTTATTCTTCTAAAAAAAATTATTGTTCATTCAAGTTAAAACATAATTATTTTAAAAGTGTAAATAAATCAACAAAATTTGGTTAGTAGTTGTGTGTTATTAGATGCAGTTTTATGTGGATATTTGTAACTAAAATTTGTTTTCAATTTAATTCAAAACAAAATGAAATGAATGCATGAATACATATTTATATTTATAATGGCATAAAATAACAATAATAATATTGCATAAAACAATTTTCGGCAAATGTCGAATCCTTAATTATAATCAACAAATAAATTATGCATTTATTTACAAATATGTAGATAAAATATTAAAATAAAATATTAATATTAATGATAAGTACTGGCAAATTTTTCGAGTTTTCAGTTCAGTTTAAATATGTTTATTTTATTATAATGTTTAGTAGTATATAAACCTGTTCATGCCAGACCCATTCTACTTCCTGATCGATATTAAAAAGTTTGATATAAATATGCTCAATTATAATACAAAAAACAATGTACTGAATTATCAGTACTTCCAAAAGCTACAGATAAGAAGTAAATATATATAAAAGAGCTAAGGAAATCATGTATAGAGTTTAAAACACTATTCATAAAGCAGTTCATTCTATTTTCAGATATACATACATATATGTCAAACTAAAAATTAAAATTAATTTTATATGTATAAGGTCTTAAAAAAACTTAAATTTTCAAATAATATTTCGCTGACATATCAAGCTAAGCTGGATTCTCAATTTTTCAAGTAAAATTTATTTATATTATTGTGGATTGAGTGCGAATCTTTGTTTTAGATATGATTGATACTTCTACCTACTAAAACACCTTAAACAGACAACTACTTATATTTTCTTTTCATTTTCTACCTTCAATTTCACAAAAGACTTAAGTGTTTATAGCAAACTCATTGGAAAGCTGCCAAAACCACTCAGTGTTGAAAATATTTACACAATACCAAAACTGCTTCAAATAGACAACAGCAGTTTTAACAAAAAGCAACAAATATATACAAATTATGTATTTGACATTACAACAATAACAACTCAAAAATGTCCACTTGTTCAGATCCCAGTATTGTAAGATTTTGTAAAAGGTCGAAATTACGAAATAAAAAGAAACAGCAAATGATAAGATGATTATGATGTTGTTTTTTCTACTTAACGAGACCAATAAGTAGCCATATAATGACCAATTTAAGTAACACACAGATCATGGACAAAACAATTTTTGTTTTTCCAGATGCAGGCACTTATGAGCTAATAAATACAACGTAAAAGGACATACATGGACATTTAAAAACCTTTATTATTTATAAAAGATTTGTTATTTACTTTATTTTAAAATTGGATGGATTTAAAGGAAATTAAAAACAAGTAAGAGCGCTATATTCGGCTGAGCCGAATCTTTTATATTCTTCACCAAAGTATGCTTTTAAATAAATATTAAAAAAATATTTCCTGTATTATAGGCCCAAATTACTATGGTGCTACCTACGGTGTTGGAAAGGTCACTGAAATGTCTATTAGATTAGATAACCAAATTGTTTACATTAATAACATAACAATCCAAATATAGAACAAAAATAAGGTAACAATTGGGGAATCTCAGCTATTTATGGCACTATTTTCCCGAATTTAAATAGCAGCAGTATGAATCATGTATGTAAGTTATTTGGGAGCTTCGACTCTGTTATTTATAGAGGTCCAAAATATATAGATACATACTTTATGGAGACGCAAATGAAAAATTTTGAAATTACAAACTAAATGACAAACTTATATATACCCTTACCACTCATGGTGAAGGGTATAAAACACATACAAATAAGAAACTCAAGAAAGGAAAACATTTTCCTTCAAATTATTAAAGTATTTTTTACGGTTTATTTACTAACACACACCTACATATTTTTGAATATCCTTCACACACACCCATACCCACACACAATTGTTAATGGTTTTTTAACAGATATATAAAAATAAATTTGACAAGGGATTTCCAAGAAATTGTTTTAATTTGTTCTATGAATGTGAAAAAACCATACCTAACATATATACAAACATTTACATTTATGGTAACCAACAAGAAAACATTTTAATAATTTTTACTAAAAAAAGAGATAAAATAAAAAAATATGTTTACGAAAAAAATCATGTCAACTGTTGTTTATATTGAATTCATTTTGTATATATTTTCAAAATGTTTATTTAAATTTTAAAATCTTTAATAACAAATAAAATAAATTCTATTGTTTCATTTCAACTTGAGATCAACTGCAGTATATTGTTTTCATCAAGCTGCCGAAAAATAAATAAACCAACTTATAGAGACAAAGCCTTAGAAAATGGTCTGGCAGGGGGAAGGTAAGTGTACTAAGTAAATGTTAGTGTCAAATTCATTTTAGTAAATTATTTATGCTTCACTTGTTCGTAAATCATGTGTGTAAAATGTAATGAATTCATAAAGCTTTATTGACTTTGTGAAAAAAACATGCTTCTAAGAGCAAATCTAAAAAAATATATCACAAATATTGTTTTAAACATCAAATAATTCATAAAATTTATTTAATTTAAAAAGAAATCAAGCAAAGTACTTTATTCAGTCGTAATAGAAAAAACATCATATATTTTTTGGAAACTATTCAAAAATGTTTACCAAATATTTCGATTAACCATCTATTATAAATATTTATAATTTTGTGGCTTTTTAAAACCATTTTAAAATTATGATTTTCGGTCAGCACCGTACCGTACTACCAATTACACTCATGATCACTAATAAAAGCCGACTGCTTGAGAATGAAAAATGTATTAATATATTTACAACATTTCTGACCAGTAGTCTGTTTTTATATGACAATTTCAAAAAATTTTAGATCGTCTATATCTTTGTAAATAATCGTTTAATAAAGAAAAGAAGCTCGATCCGTGATCACTCATATTTCTTTCCAAAAATTTATTTTTGTACGAAAATCTTAAATAGGCGATATTTTTGTAAGTAAGCCGATATCTTCGTAGATAATCGTTTAATAGAGAAACAGAGCTCGATCCGTGATCACTCATTTTTCTAACCAAAAATCGAATTTTATATAGTAATCTTTAAAACTATATAATCGTCAATATCTTGATAAAGAAGCGTTTAATAGAGAAAAGAAGCTCGATCCGTGAACACTCATATTTCTGTCCTAAAAATCTATTTTTGTACGAAAATCTAAAAAAATATTAAATCGTCGATATTTTCTAACCAAAAATCGATTTTTGTACGAACATCTCAAAAAATCTTAAATCATCGATACTTTCGTAAATACGCGTTTAATACAAAAAAGGAGCTCGATCCGTGATCACTCATATTTCTGACCAAAAATCGATTTTTATATAAAAATCTCAAAATATCTTAAATCGTGGATATCTTCGTAAATAAGCGTTTAATAGAGAAAAGAAACTCGATCCGTGATCACTCATATTTCTAACCAAAAATCGCTTTTTATATGGAAATCTCTTAGACCGTCCATATCTTTGTAAATAAGCGTTTAATAAAGAAAATAAGCTCGATCAGTCATCACTTCTGTCCAAAAATCGATTTTTGTACGAAAATCTCAAAAAATCTTATATCATCGACACTTTCGTAAATATGCGTTTAATACAAAAAAAAGGAGCTCGATCCGTGATCACTCATATTTCTGTCTAAAAATCGATTTGTATTTAAAAATCTTAAATCGTCGATATCTTCGTTAATAAGCGTTTAACACAGAAGACGACCTCGATCCGTGATCACTCAATTTCCGTCCAAAAATTGATTTTTGTATGGAAATCTCAAAAATTCATAAATCGTCTATATCTTTGTAAATAAGCGTTTAATAAAGAAAAAAAGCTCGATCAGTGATCATTTCTGTCCAAAAATCTCAAAAAAATCATAAATCGTCGATATTTTCGCAAATAAGCGTTCAATACAGATAAGGAGCTCGATCCGTGATCACTCATATTTCTGACTAAAAAATCATAAATCGTCAATATCTTGATAAATAAGCGTTTAATAGAGAAAAGAAACTCGATCCGTGATCACTCTGGCCAAAAATCGATTTTTATATGAAAATCTCAAAATATCTTAAATCGTCGATATCTTCGTAAATAAGCATTTAATTGAGAAACAGAGCTCGATCCGTGATCACTTTGACCAAAAATCGATTTTTATATGAAAATCTCAAAATATCTTAAATCGTCGATATCTTCGTAAATAAGCGTTTAATAGAGAAAAAGAGCTCGATCCATGATCAATCATTTTTCTAACCAAAAATCGAATTTTATATAGAAATCTTAAAAACTATATAATCGCCAATATCTTGATAAATAAGCGTTTAATAGAGAAAAGAAACTCGATCCGTGATCACTCTGGCCAAAAATCGATTTTTATATGAAAATCTCAAAATATCTTAAATCGTCGATATCTTCGTAAATAAGCGTTTAATAGAGAAACAGAGCTCGATCCGTGATCACTTTGACCAAAAATCGATTTTTATATGAAAATCTCAAAATATCTTAAATCGTCAATATCTTAATAAATAAGCGTTTTTTAGAGAAAAGAAACTCGATCCGTGATCACTCTGGCCAAAAATCGATTTTTATATGAAAATCTCAAAATATCTTAATTCGTCGATATCTTCGAAAATAAGCGTTTAATAAAGAAACAGAGCTCGATCCGTGATCACTCATTTTTATAACCAAAAATCGAATTTTATATAGTAATCTTTAAAACTATATAATCGTCAATATCTTGATAAAGAAGCGTTTAATAGAGAAAAGAAGCTCGTTCCGTGATCACTCATATTTCTGTCCTAAAAATCGATTTTTGTACGAAAATCTTAAATCATCGATACTTTCGTAAATACGCGTTTAAAAGAGAAAAGGAGCTCGATCCGTAATCACTCATATTTCTGACCAAAAATCGATTTTTATATGAAAATCTAAAAATATATTAAATCGTCGATATCTTCGTAAATAAGCGTTTAATAGAGAAACAGAGCTCGATCCATGATCACTCATTTTTCTAACCAAAAATCGAACACAGACGATCGTCATGATCATTCATATTTGTAACCAAAAATCGATTTTTATATGGAAATATCAAAAAATCTTAGACCGTCTATATCTTTGTAAATAAGCGTTTAATGAAGAAAAGAAGCTCGATACGTTATCACACATATTTCTGTCCTAAAAATCGATTTTTGTACGAAAATCTAAAAAAATCTTAAATCGTCGATATTTTCGTAAATATGCGTTTAATACAGAAAAGGAGCTCGATCCATGATCACTCATATTTCTAACCAAAAATCGATTTTTATATGGAAATCCCAAAAAATTTTAGACAGTCTATATCTTTGTAAATAAACGTTTAATCGAGAAAAGAAGCTCGATCCGTGATCACTCATATTTCTACCAGAAATTAATTTTTATATGAAAATCTCAAAAATCTTGGACCGTCTATATCTTTGTAAATAAGCGTTTAATAAAGAAAAGAAGCTCGATCCTTGGTCACACGTATTTCTGTCCTAAAAATCGATTTTTGTACGAAAATCTAAAAAAGCTTAAATCGTCAATAATTTTGTAAATATGCGTTGAATACAGAAAAGGAGCTCGATCCGTGATCACTCATATTTCTAACCAAAAATCGATTTTTATATGAAAATCTCAAAATATCTTAAAGCGTCGATATCTTCGTAGATAATCGTTTAATAGAGAAACAGAGCTCGATCCGTGATCACTCATTTTTCTAACCAAAAATCGAATTTTATATAGAAATCTTAAAAACTATATAATCGCCAATATCTTGATACATAAGCGTTTAATAGAGAAACAGAGCTCGATCCATGATCACCAATTTTTCTAACCAAAAATCGAATTTTATATAGAAATCTTAAAAACAATATAATCGCCAATATCTTGATAAATAAGCGTTTAATAGAGAAAAGAAGCTCGATCCGTGATCACTCATATTTCTGACCAAAAATCAATTTTTATATGAAAATCTCAAAATATCTTAAATCGTCGATATCTTCGTAAATAAGCGTTTAATAAAGAAACAGAGCTCGATCCATGATCACTCATTTTTCTAACCAAAAATCGAATTTTATATAGTAATCTTTAAAACTATACAATCGTCAATATCTTGATAAAGAAGCGTTTAATAGTGAAAAGGTGATCGATCCGTGAACACTCATATTTCTGACCAAAAATCGATTTTTATATGAAAATCTCAAAATATCTTAAATCGTCTATATCTTCGTAAATAAGCGTTTAATAGAGAAACAGAGCTGGATCCATGATCACTCATTTTTCTAACCAAAAATTGAATTTTATATGGAAATCTCAAAAAATCTTAGACCGTCTATATCTTTGTAAATATGCGTTTAATAAAGAAAAGAAGCTCGATCCGTGATCACACATATTTCTGTCCCTCTAGGATATCCACATATGAAAGTGTTATTTTTCCTCTTATATAGTCTACTAGTATTAGAACCGGTTCCTGTCACTTTGGTTCTAGTCAAGTGAAAAATTTTGTTTGAGTTCCCATCACCCTAGGGTACGTATACAAATGTTTTTGACCTCATTAGTATCAATCATACGCAACGTATTTCATAAAACCCAGCTATGATAAACATGTTTACAAATATTCGCTTATAATTTTACAAAACATGGCTTATTTTGAAAATATTTATTTTTAACAGTTTTTCCTAAAAGCAAACTGTAATTTAGATATGAATGTTAATCAAATAAAAATTTCCACTTGTTAGGTTTGCAAATATTTTAATATACACGTAAAAAACAACTCATACGCCAATATCACTACTACATATCGTCACCAAAAATTACTTTTCATAAGTTTTCAAGAGAAACTAGAGATATAGAAATTATGTATCTTACGTTATTTTGAAATATAAACTTAAATGAAAATATATTTTTTATTTTAAATAATAACACTTATAGGTTATTAAATTTTTTATGATTTTTATTTATTTCAATTACTAATAACTACATATTTAAACTAAAAGAGGTACTTTATTAAACTTTCATAAAGGCTGCAAAATAAACAAAATTTTAAATTTGTTAAAAAAATATAATATAAATAGTTTGTTTAAGAAAATTATTCACTTTATGATACGTTATTTTGAATTGTGGTTATATTTTCATAGTATAAGTTATATATTTTTTATTGGCCACATATGTAATATGATATATTGAGTCGTAATGAATAAGAGATTCAATTTTGATTTTTCTGATGCTACGTTGTTTGGCATTTCAGGTGACGATATGTATGTACTAAATGAAGTTATAAACATTTGATTTATTTTATTTCATTACAATTAATCCCACTCACACTCAATTTCTATGTGAGTGAGTGAATATATATACAAATATACATACATATGTATGTGTGAGGATGTGTGTTTGCACTCTAACAACTATTATTATGATTATTTCATTGATTATATTTATATTATGATTTTGTAAATATTTACATTCAATTTACAATAAAGTTACAAAATATAACAAACCAATTCAATTGCTTCCAGTGCACGGTGGTAAATTTCGGCAAAAAATGTTTTTTTAATTTTTATAAAATTTTGATGGTAAATTTTTCTTAAATTTTTTATATATACAGTATCATTATTATTTTGGCTATAAAGTAACTATGTGATTATTTATAGTGCTGTAAAGTCAAAGGTCTTTTCTTGTCATTTTAATATTAGAAAAATGTGATTATTTTACTTTTGAATAGAAGTAGCCTGTGTTTTTTTCTTTAAAGTTTTTTTGCAAATTAGCAAACGTTATTATAAAACAGTTTGCAGTTAACCATTCCACGTGGTTATTACGGAGTTTTTGCCTTTTCTTTTTATATAAAAGTGAAGTGATTAGGAACTAGTTTTAAATCTATAGAAACTAAATTAAAAAACCTTTTCTTTTTATATAAAAGTGAAGTGATTAGGAACTAGTTTTAAATCTATAGAAACTAAATTAAAAAAACTTTGAAAGGCCAAAACAAATTGAGGTTAAGTGTAATTTACATCTAATACTGCAAAGTATCGAGCGTAAATACTATAAATTTCAGCTGCATTTATCTGCCATTCCAATAACCAGAACGATTTCAGTGCCTTCATATTTTACACATTTTTTCAAAAATTAGGTAAGTTTGAGAGTTATTTACGTCTATGCTGAATTGGCCAAACCATATTGATATTTCTTCAATGGATCATTTATGTTATTTTTAATTAGAAACCAATTGAAGCCATTTACAAAAATTGCATACTTTTTTCGATACTTTTATAACGTCAATATTTATTTGGCCAGCCCCTGTATGCAATTTCTAATATTTTTTTGCGATGGATTAAGTATGTTGTTCTCAAATGTACACAAAATTTCAGGCATTTACATGAAAAACCTAATTTGTTCGATACTTTTAAAATGTCCATGATTGTTTTGATCACATATTTTTTTCATTATTTTTGGACTAAATTTCAGCCACTCACATGCTATTTTTTTGATACTTTTAATACAAATACCAAATATCAAACATTTTTATGAAGAAATAAATAAGTTATGGATTTTTGGCCAGAATTGACCACCGTGCAATGCTACAATTATTGCTACTACAAACACAACAACAACTACAATAGTAATAACAACTAAACTAAACTAAATAAATACTTCAAATAATTTAATGAATTTGTTTTTCGTACTATTTATTTAAATGAGTATTGAAATTTATGAATATTAGGGTGGCTTTTTTATGAAAAAAATTTATTTGTGAACTTCGAAAAATTCTGTACGCTTTTGTAGCACAATTAACACAAATTTTCAGCAGTGTCACTACTACTGGAATTTAGAAAAAGTAAACAATTAACCCCCTAATGTATATGTTCGTGTCTATGTGTATTTATTTTATATGTGCGTGTTTAAATATCGTAAATAATTATATTTCTATAACAATCAAATACGAAATATAAAAGCAAAATTTAAAATAGGTAGAAAAAAACCAGTCAAATAATTTTGATTAATATTTGGCAAATAATTAAGTTATCAAATTAAATTCACTAATAACTAACAAGGAAATAATAATACTAATTTTTATGATGAAACGTATAAAATATTATTTTAATGAAAATATTTATATAAATTTTCTTTATAATCCATCAAGTGATAAGTACTTTTAAATTAAGCTAAATAAAATGATGACATTCTGATAATTTATGTTCCAATAGTAACACAATGATACAAAAGTGTTAAAAGAAATATGCAGGGGTCCCATCGAATGTAGCAATTCTGTTTTGTTGGAGTCGACATTTTCTCAATCTCTGGTTATTTTCTATCGTGACGATATACTGATAGTTCTCATATATCGTTACGATAAACGATAACCAGAGATAAGAAAATGCGGTAGGTATTTTCAGTACTTTCTAATCATACGGACTCCAATAAAACGAAGTTGCTATATAAGAACCCCTGCATATGTTTGGTGTAGCATAGTGTAATTATTTAGAAACATAATAAATTGTTTATAAGTTGTACAATTAAATTGTATATGTATTTCTTTTACTTTTTTTAATTTCGAAAAGAGTGGGTCAGATTCATATGATACTTGGTATAAAACTGTAATATTAGAAATTTAGCTCTGAATTATTGAAATGTATTACCAAAGGGAAACAAATGAATTAAGTATTTAAATTCACTATTATTCATAACAGAACCAGAATCTATGCAGAATTATCATTCAAAAATTTTATAAATTTGGAAATGGGTTTCGAGTTATTACAAATTCCTGCAATCTATAGCAAAAATTTTACTCGGTTTGAAGATTTCTTAATGCAATAACATTTTTATCTACAAAATATATTTTTTTTAAATTCAGATACAAACTTTTATACATTTTGTTGAACAATTTCTAAGAATGTAAGAAGTGCTCCGTAAGATTAAGTTAAGGATATATAAACGACTAAATACCAAAAACAAATCGATTACTTATTCATATAATGCTTCCGTAACTTAACTTTGAACTTTGACAATAATTTGTTCAACACTGTATTATTTCATTCTTTTGTGAAGTTTTATTAAAACAAATTCAGATTGTTATAACTTTATATACTGAAGGTATTAATGATATCGGGAAACGTTAACTATTTCATTGCCGGAACAATGTTTTTATTAATGGATTTTGGTGAAACTTCAAAAAATTATTTAATTACCCTTCGGACTAAAATGACCTGAAAACCATTTTGAAGTTCATCTTTTAGACATTTTAAACAGACAAGCATTTTCAAAAATTGGTCTTATTTTGACTCCAAATACAATAAGGGGATAATTTTGATTCAAATTTAAACCTAACACACCAAGAAATATTTGTCTGATGTTTCATCTAAATCCATTTTTTACATTTATGCTGAAGTAAACTATTTACAAACATGATTTATATATTAATGTGTATATCGCGAATATCCTTGCTATTAAATTTATGAAAGTGGCTGAGATATAAGCAAAAAATACAACCAACTAATGTACTTGGACAATATCGATATTACATGAATGGCATTTCATAGACCGACATATATAATGTCAAAGAAATTCGGACCAATAATAGGCCAAAATCGGTCAAAAAGAGCCTTGATGAATGATACAAAGATTGGGCACATCCGAATATGTCACTATTACTTGTTTTATTTTCATTTCACTTTAGGGATAAATCATTTTACCTCATATACAGCTGCAAGTACAAATATTTAAAAAAAAAATTCTACAAAATTGTAAAGCTGATCGCTCAAGTTACACTTCTATCTCATTTAAAAACATTGACATACAAAATTTAACTCAGTACCTTTTTAACTATGTTTGCTCCATGATTTAATCTAGCAAAGTGTTTATTTTTCTACTGAAATCTTGGTAAATAGTTTATTTAATAGTTACGTGAATCATTTAATTAACTTTTAAAAAGCATGTTCTCTACTTTACACCTGAAGCTAACAACACATATTCACACACGCATTCTTACAGTGACATGCGAATGTGCCATTAAAAAACTTTATAATCTCTACAGCAATGTGAGTTTTGCACAATTCCATAAAAAAATATGTCATGAGAGGAAAATACATACATGTGTAACAACCAGCTCTTACTCCCATTAACTACAGTATTCAAAAAAAAGAGTAACGGAAACTAGAAATACTATATTGAGGAAATAAAGATTGAAATAATGCAAGTCGAATTTTGAAATAAAAATTAAGATAACCACAAATTTTAATTTTATACTTTTGTTATTCATTTTGCTTTAAGATTTTAATAAGTATTTAACTTAAATATAGAACTAATTCGTACAATCACATTTTCATTTGCGTTTTGTTGGATAGCAAAATACTGTAAAATTACGTGACAAAAAGATGTGTGTCGGTGCGTGTTTGGTAGTGTGCGTGAATGTAGGAATTGTTATTTAATATTTTCATGCACATATGTATCTAACATTCAAAACTGTATGTACACGAATCTAGTTAAAAATAACTTTACCCAACTGTAGCCCCAACACATACCGCACATACTATATCACGTACTTATTACAAAAGTACTAAAACCAGGTGGTACAATATCACAGCATGCATCTGTTTTTGTTGGCTTCAACTAATACAAACTTTTATTTAAATGACACCTCAGGAGAAAAGTAAAACTGGAGCACGGTTTAAACTAAATGTACAACTATCATACTTGAGCATTTTCAGGCAACCTAAGTGGGGCAATTGTTGTTGTTCAAACATTAGAAACATTTTAAGTTAATTATTAAAATTTAAAGATATTTCGAAATGCAACAACCATATTTATTGAATTTTTTCCGGACAAATTTCAGATTTACAGTTTAATATCTAAATATCTTAAATGTAAAAAATGGAAGCCTGAAAATTATGGAAACCTATTTTGTATTTTATATATTACAGCATAAATTAGAATTTAAATTTAAAATAAATACCAACTACTTCTTATGTTCGTACAACACATTATTCCTTATTCAAATAAGAAAATTTCGTTTTAAGAAAATGTATCACTATGAAGAAGTTATAAAATGTTCTTTTTTTTAACAATTATTCTTGAATCAGGTGCTCAATTCGCCCACATGTACACAAGAGTGAAACTTTAAAATTTTTCTTACATCTTGTTGCTTTTTTAATACACAAATTATTTTTACTTTAATGTAAATTTTCCATACCTGTTGTTGTTTTATTTTATGTTCTCTCTATTTTAATTTATAACCACTCATCTTTTTCTTCTTTTCATAACAATTTACACATATGTTAGAATATGATATACACGAGTAGTTAAAGTTTCCATAGATATGAAATAAATACTAAACTAAATAATACTTAAAGTACCCAGCAGTTCTGCACTAAATTCTAAAGATGGCAATGCATTCATTTAGCACAGTACTTTCCACCAATGGCTAATTAGTTAATTGATTGCAATTTGTATAGTCTTATGATGCAAATACATGTCAATTGGTTACTTTATATGTCCCATGTAACCTAGACACAGATAAAAATTGTATCTAAGTAATCTAAACTGTAGTAATTTTAAAATTTATTTTATACTGCAATTTAGAATGCATTTATTTTACCCACCAGAACTAATCTAGTGAAAATTCGGAGTTTAATGTTTGTAATTTATGCAGGGTCACTTAACATTCGTCTAGGACAAAATAACTAGTCACATAGTGGTGACCCGTCTAGTTTGATACAGAACTGCTAGGCAATGCAGGCATGTATCCATAACCATACATACATCCAAATCATTGTATGTCTATTGGACCTGCCCTTAAAAAATATTTATATAAAACCAATCGGTAACCACAACCAGGGCCGGAATTCGATTGAATATTGTAAAATATGATTTTTTTAAAAAAAAATTTGCTACTTAACTCACATATCACAGTCAAAAAATGTTACTGTTTACGCTCATGTGTTGTTTTCCACACATACGGTATGTATTTGTGTTTTACACCAGCACCATGATTTTTTTTTGACACTATCATTTACATATTTATTGCCTTTATCTGTTTCTAATCTGGAACACATTTTACTCAAACGTCTTGGTCGACAAAAAACTCACTTGGCTACAAATTATGCAAAATATATATTGAAATTACATATGTGTGGAAAACCACACAAGAAGGTCAGCAACGTAATATTTTTAAATATATCTTTATTATTAGAATAAATTATTGCAATTTCTATGCTAAACTGATACAGCAGTAAAAGTCAAAAAGTGATTAATTGTGTGTGGTTTTCCACACAAAGATCAGAAAATTATTTCCTACCAACTTTCCAACCCACGTTTTTGCATGAAAATTGTGTAAATAATATAATCTTAAATTAGTAGTTTTTACTTAAAGCATATACTCTAATGATCAGATAAAACGCGTATAACATTGATATTTTTATACGAAATTAATATTTTATATCTTGTTAGACAGATCAATTTTAGAAGACAAAGGTAGACGATGATATTAAATAGAAATTGTTTTTAAGATATCAAAAATGTACCATTTTTTGCCCAATATTGCAACTTCCACTCGAATTCCGGCAGGGATCCTCACACCCAACACAGCGAATATATTTTTTAAGGGCAGCTCTAATGTACATGGGAGTGTACGTTATGTTGCTACAACAAACTTGAAGAGATAGTTTAACAACATGAACTGCAAGATGCCATAACATATACTAGACAGGAAAAGCCAAGACCAAAATTGAATAATGTACTTGTTCATTGATACCACTTCCACTTTCAAAACTACTGCTACTACATCTACTACTACCACTACTACTACTTCTACTATTATTGTTTCTACAACTATTGCTGCTAGTATTAGGAAGTATCTACGAGTATGTAATACTTGTTCATTTTCATTTTGTAAAGATTTACATGGTAAATTGCAAAAAAAAAAAGGAACATGCTGTAGAACCTATACGTCTGGTTGATGGATAATGTTACAAGTATTAAACACACAAATATATCCCTTTACAATGATGCATGAAAATTCTTACGTGCTTGTGTTCCTCAGTGTAGTTATATACATTTAGCATTTTTATATCATTCATTTTTAAATGATATATTTTTGTCAAATTAAAGCACAACTTTTAATTATTTAAGTAAATTTACCATTTATACACCCTTGATTAGAAATGTTTATTAGTTTTAAGTGTCTAATTTTCTTAATGGCTAATTATTGTACATACATGTCAAAGCAATTTAAAAGTCATATTATCTAATCGGTCTGGCTTTCAAATCAGTCAGTATGTGTGTGTTATCTATGTGGTAATTTGTGTGACCAAAACCCGCATTGGCTGAATGTTGAATAAAAGACAATGACTTGAAAATAAACCCACATTAATGGAAAACAAACACACAGAGTATAACTTTTTAGCCAATTGACTTTATCTAATTGTAAAACTAGTATTAAATTTTACAAATATAGAAAATGTTAAGCAAATAACTTAAATACGTATAGGTAGTTAAATTTATCAAAAATTAATATTCATTTCGTACACAGAAAATTTTAAAATTACTCGAAATTTTTATAGATTTTGTATGCTGATTTACTTGTGTAGAAAATACAAATGTAAAAAAATCAAGTGTGTAATAATTTTTTAACATATAATTGGTCAATTCACAAGATCTCTTATCATGTGATATTGTCATAATGGTTTGAAAATGTTGTTATTGCCTTTCAAGCAAAAAATATCCTAAAATAATACTACTCTGCATGCTATATTTAATGTGTTATCGTTATCAACCAGCAGAGACCTGAGCCGAATGCCTAAGAGTCGCTTAACCCGAGCCGCACAGTGGTTCAGAAACGAATTTTTTTTGGTAATAATTCGGTATCTCGGGTACTATTAAAGATATTGTTTCGAAATCTCACATGGTTTGAGCTGAGCTGTTTTCAAGTTTGCTTAGCTTCGTAGCGATAATGGGGGCAATTTCGTAGCCCCTCAAAGTTGGTCACCTCGGGTCTCAAATTTTTTAAGAAAAATCGCCAAAAATCCATTTATGATCCGAATGAGTTGAAATTTGGAATAAAAATAGTCCTTATAGAAGAAATACGATTACAAGTGTAGGTTATCTCTATTAGTTGAAGAGATATTCAGGTTTATTGATTTATTTTTTTTAATTTTGCTCGATCTTTGTATGGTTTCTTAGATATGGCGGGCCTACGGAGGGTCGAAATTTATTTCTAATATATCAGTTATATTGGCAATAAAATTCTAAATTAAATAAAAGCAACTTGCTAACAGTTAAATCTTCTCTATAAAAAGTTATACGCATCCAAAGTTGGAACTTGTAAAAAGAGCCGTATTTTATACGTTTTTCAAAGCTCCGATCTACGAAAAAGCTCCATATTTGTGTAACCCCATATGTTTCTTAAATACCTACACGCAGAGAAAAAATATAGTTGGGCATGGTTACTGTAATCATTTCAATATTGTTACAAGTTTTTTAACTATATTATAGTCACAGTAACCATTTACATGATTGTGGTAACCATAATATGGTTAACTTAGGATTCACATGATTGTCTCAACCATATATATGGTTACAGTAAACATATATATGTTTGTGACAACCATTTATATGATGAAGGACTTATCATATTATGATGCTCTCGGCTTAAGGCTTATCATAATCTGAGAACAACATATTATGATAAAATTATTCATCATAAATATGGTTGCCACAAACATATATATGTTTACTGTAACCATATATATGGTTGAGACAATCATGTGAATCGTAAGTTAACCATATTATGGTTACCACAATCATGTATATGGTTACAGTGACTATAATATAGTTAAAAAACTTGTAACACTATATAAATGGTTACAGTAACCATGCCCAATTATATTTTTTCTCTGCGTGTACTAAGTATTTTTATTATCACACGGCAAATAACGTCACAGTAGGGACTTATCTAAAAAAAGTCAGTTTTTGGAACACATTTTCCCCGTTTTAGGAATTTCGGTATTTGAAAATAAAAAATGTCAAAAATTCTAATGCCATTGATTTAAGGACATTTGAGTCTATATTGGTTCCAAGTCTTGTTATGATATCTTTAACTGTTAAAATTTTACATTAATTCAAATTTTGTATTTTTATTCATGGAAAATCACCATATTGTAATTTTTTTAGTTTTTAAGGTAAATGACGTCCCAAAATTTTATAAAATTATTTAATTTTATTAAAATGTCAATCCTCAGTTCATAATGTTTTCAACAGTATCAAATAAATCAACAAAAACCCCTCAGCTCCAACCATGTGAAATTTCGTAACAATGTATCTAATAGTTCGCGAGATACCGAATTATTTCCAAAAAAAAAAGTTTGTAAACCACTGTGAGCCGCCGCGTCGCGACCTTGTGAATTAACCTAATATATGTATATACAATAGAAATGCTAAAAATTAACAACAAAAATTGATTTCAAAATTAAATAATCCTAGCAAAAGTAAATAGATTTGCAAAACCTGTACTTAAAATTTTATTTCTCTTGGATGAGTCTTACTTTTAAATTTGTAAAATTATATGATAAACGAAGCTAATTTTCATTATTTGAATTTGAAATATTTAATTATACACATGTAGAATTATATGTAAGCAGCTGATTTTAGTTGTTGTCAGTTGGTCAACATTAAAATTGTTTTCTATGTGTTTATTGATGTTGATAAAACTAAAACACTACCATAGTTACTCTGTTACTTACTCCGAGTACAACTACCACCAATAGAAATCTTTGCCTTGGGTGATGTTAAAAACACAAACATGCATTACATATCGCTAGCAAAAATGCTAATCGTCCTTTGTTGTTCTAATAAAAACGTAGCTTTTTTACAAAACAAAACATTTTATCTTAAAAGGACGATTTTATCAGAAAAATAAATTTTATGTATTTGCACTTATCAAATTATTCTCTCGAATATTTTCTTATTCTCCAAATGATACGTCAACAACCAACAGCTCATCAGTATCATGGATTCCGCAAGATGCGGAACCTTCATAGTCACTCGGAATTTACAGGTCTTAAACTACCAGAGGTCCCTTGATGACCTTGTGGCTATTTCACAATTTGTGCTAAAAAGGCTATTTGATGTTACATCCATGATTTTCGGATGCTTACGAGCATTATGAAAATGAATTATGAATTTCATCGGGATACGCTGTGACCCATCTCCATGGAGGTGCAGTCGTCCATATAATTAGATGGTTACCTCTACACCTACATGCAGAAAACAAATATAGTTGTGCAAGTTTACTGTAACCATTTCAAATTTTTTTCAAGTTTTTTAACTATATTATGGTCACAGTGACTATTTATATGATTGTGGTAACAATAATATGGTTAATTTACGATTCACATGATTATATCAATCATATATATGGTTACAGTAAACAAGTATATGTTTGTGACAACCATTTTTACGATAAAGAGCTTATCATATGGATATCATACTTTAAGAACAACATATTATGATATAAGGATTCATCAGAAGTGTGGCTGTCATAAACATATTATTTTTAACCATATTATGGGTACCACACTAATATAAGCAACTACTGTGACTATAATATAGTAAAAATATTGAAACGGTTACAGTAAACATGCACAACTATATTTTTTCTCTGCGTGTAGGTGTAGAGGTAACTATCTAATTATATGGACGACTGCACCTCCATGGAGATGGGTCACAGCGTATCCCGATGAAATTCATTTTCATAATGCTCGTAAGCATCCGAAAATCATGGATGTAACATCAAATAGCCTTTTTAGCACAAATTGTGAAATAGCCACAAGGTCATCAAGGGACTAACCGGCAGCACTTGGGGAATGAATAAAGAAACCTTGTTCGGTCAGTGCTCATCTATGCTGCCCCACTGTGTTCACCTTATTTGAGTGATTCCCAGTGGAGAAAAAGTCAAAGGTGTCAAAATTCTACCTTAGGGACTATCACAATTTCTCTTCAAATAACATCTGGATACTTCATGAAGAGACTAAAGTTCTACCAGTCAAGAAACACAACGTTATGTTGGTGTAACGGTTCTGTCTGGTATGTAGGATGAGACCGGAGTAGTCATCCAAACTTATCGTAATTTGATGCAGTGGATCAGAATCCAAATAGATTCGATATAAAACTTGTTGTTTGTTAGGTCCGTTTGCATTTTAGGTAACGATTTACTAACACTCTTATAACAACTGCCACACATTTGCAACCTTTAATGGACGTGTTTAACGTATATGGGTATTTTAAACGATTTGTTTGTTTGTGAGTGGGGCAAATATTTTAACGTCATGTCCCATGGACAGTTTGCTGAGTCAATCGTTTGAAAATGCCTCTGGTCTATGTAAGTTCTTTTGATCATAGTCTAACTTAAGCCACCTGCACATGAGTGCAGTTAAATGACATGACTGTGTAAATTGTCAAAGTTAATAGAAAACTAATAATGAATGTGTACTAATTTGAAGCTAAATTGATTTGGGATGTTTATTTAAAATGTTGTGGTTTTAACAAAAAATAATAATTTGTGCAACAAATTAAATCCACTAGCCCTTGTTCACTAAAAAATATAAAACTTAACCAAAAGCGAGAGCTTAGGGCTTTCATTGCACTATCTGAACTCTTATTTAAGTTGAATATTAAATCCGTATCCATTAACAATTCAATTTACCAGATATACCTTTATTTTAAATCAAAAATGAATTTCTGAATTAGGCATTGGAATTAAGCCAATTGTTTTTGCATTCAAATTTAAGAGATAAAGTGATTAAATCAGTTTGTGTATGACCATCCATATGTAAATTAATGCCAGCTTCCTTTAATAAACATCAAGTAAATCAATATTTTAAAACAAAAAGTTAATCTCGACGTAGAAAATTTATAATGTTAGTTTTACTTCATGAACAACCACAAATATCAATTAAGTGGCAAAATTCCAAAACCACAAATCGATAATACTTCATTGCAATATATTGCACTCGTACAAGTACAAGTTACAAACATAATAATTACCTACCCATGACCTATTTAACACAAAAGGAAATTAAACATGAAACAAAACCAACTGCCATCGTTAATATTTTCCCCTTCGCTTGTAATAGGTTTTTAGTAATTTTTGCCTTTTATCTTTCGTTTTCACTTTATAAATAAAAACCTCATTTGTGGTGTTGATAGTAGTGTAATAACATTTATATTACGTACAAGTACATTTCGAAAATATGCCACTTGAGAATTATTATTACTTTTACTATTGCTATTGCCACTGACAGTGTCACTGTTTTTCTGTTGCTACCACTCACTACAAGGGGTTTGTATTGTTTGTAGCCATTTGTATAGCAGCAGTAGAGGGAATTATTTTCGTATTTACAAAAGAAATATTAAAAAAAAAAACAGAACAGTTTGTTGTCATTAACATTTAAATATTGATATTGAAAATGTTCTCATACTTTACAATACCATTTGGCATTAGATTAAATGAAAATGTAAATATCAATTCTATTTCATTTATAAATTTCTGCTGATGTTTTATGTTGACACAAACCTTGTCACAGTAGGAGTGCAGTAGCATGTGTCAAGGGCATAATTTTGTAATAGTAAATGTTTGTGTTAAAAATCAATTATTTATTTGTTAATATTGTCAGTCCTTGTTTTTCTATTTGTTTAATGCATTTTATGTGTAATTTTTTTCTGAGAAACTATACAGCTGGTTTGTCTTTAGAGATTTAATTAATTTTCATTAGAGATGTTATAGCTGAAAATGTAAAGTAATACATTATTTGATTAATAAATATTCTATTTTTACATTTATTTTTTTTTTGATTATAATTGATTGATTTGTGTGAATTTAATTCAAAAATAGAGTTATGCTTTGTTTAATAAATTAATACAAAATTATAAAAAACGAAATAATTTTCAGGAGAGAAAGAATTAAGTGTAAGATTTTAGTAGACCACATTTACATTTTCCCCTAAATTTTATTTTACTTTTTTCGAAACTCATTCTATTGGAATTTTAAATGAATTTTTCTTAATCTATAGTAATTTATTGATACAACCAGTAAATAGTTGTCTAAATTTTATAAAAATTTATCACAAAATTAAGCCCCTCCATATAATACCCTACACCGATATCGACCGATCACAAAAAAATATATTATCATGATTTCTGTGCATATGAAACTTAATTGAGTTAAATTTCACAAGCGATCTGGAAAGCTTGAAAACATACTCAATGCTTTGTTAACTATATGTCCTACAAGTAGACTGAGTGAAAGATCATTTTCAATGTTTAGCTTCATAAAACCAAAAGAAAAAAATCCATATACTCCAAGGCATTTAAACTGTGTTTTATTCCTAAGAGATTATTTTAACCTTCATAAAGTTAACGATATTCGGGTCAAATTTAACTCAAATAGAAAAATATATTTTTTTTGCCAATTTTTTTAAAAAAAAATAACCTAACGTAGTTGTTGACATTTGAAATTAAATAAAATTCATAAAATATCGAAAATATCAACCACTAACTTTTAGAAAAAATTAAATTTTAATTTCAAAATGGGTCAAATTTGACTCGAAGACCTTGTGAACGTTAAAAGAAGTAATCAAAATTAGAATTAAAAAGTATATAAGCATTTTAAAAAGGATTATTTTTTGTTATTAAAAAACATGTATATTCTTTATCATAATTATATGATCCCTTTTTTGTTCTGTTATGTTTCTTCGTTAACTGTTTTTGTTTTAATATCTATTATTTTAATAAATAAAACTTTTATTCTTTCCTTAGGTGGATGTTAGAAAAGGTTTTGTATGTGAAATAAAATGTCGACTTTTATCGATTTCTAAAAATTCGACTTTTCAAAAACAGCTCTCGTATGTGTGTTTTTTTTTTTGTTTGATTTTTTTCTAGCTTTCACTCTATGTATATATATTTATTTAGGGTTTGAAACGTATGTATGTTTATAGCTTTAACTGATTTTTGTACTCTCTTTTTTTCTCGTGAACTAATGATGAAACAATAAAAACTAAACAAATATTCAATAAAAAGTTTCATTCAAAACTATGACTGAAGAAGTTTATTAAAGGCTTATATTTTAGTCTTAATTTACTATGTTAAAAAAAATATAATAAAATATAATATAAAACTCAGAATTACCAATTTAGCAGATTCGTTACGGAATTAATTTCCGTTTAGTGTCTACATATAAGCTTTAGTGTTTACATATCATGACATTGAAAACGACTCTGCTTAAAACTTAATTTAGAATTTTTTGCTTTCGAATATATGGCCTAAATATAGTTTTGCGTTAACAACATTTTGCCTCTTCTGCGATTACTCCATAAAATAGAAATAAAAAACTTTGTTTAGTATTAAGTTTCGTTTCGTCTATATGTGTTAAATGCCTGTTTCTAATCTTATCACTGTTGTACGTAAATATACGAACCAACCAACACACTAAACTAGAATGCGTTCAGGTGCTCGAATACTGATATACATACCCAGTAAACATTATCTGACGAATTCTATCAGAATCGACTGTACAAATTTTAGAGTCGAATTAACGATGTCCGTCCTTCTGGCTGTCCATGTAAATTTTGTGCGCAAAGTACAGGTAGCAATTTTGAAGATATTTCGATAAAATTTGGCACATGTTTTTACAAAAATCCTAATTTTTAGAATATTTTCTGAAGTTTGCTTTAATTTCTATTCGAAAGTCCTATCAGACTTTTGTTCGTTATCAATAAAAATCCCTTAGAATTTACCTCGGAACTTGAACAGAATTCTGTTAGAAAAATCTGAAAATTGTTTGAATTTCTTCTGACAAAGAGTTACGATTTCTTGTCAACCACTTATATTTACTATGATACTATGTTGGTCAGATATCAGATACAAAATCGGAAACTTTTTCAGACTGCCGGTACGAATTCTGATCGAACTCGCCAAAAAAATATTTATTGGGTACATACGTGTATGTAAATTGATGCCAGTGTGTGATGACATTTTCAATGGTGTTATTTTAAAGCCGTTAGCTTTGTTTGCATGCATTTGCAAACAATATGAGTTGCTGTCTACGGGAACAGCAACAGGAGCTATTTATCTTCTGCAACAACGACTTGTTGAACAAAAAACGAAATCCAAAACATGCACAGCTTTATACTGAACGGCTATTTTACATATTAGACACATAAATTTTGCCAAAAAAAATGCTTGTTTTAGGTATGAGAACAAAAAATATTAATGTGAAATTGATGGAGAAAAATTCAGGCTTCAAATTTGAATTTAAATTTTCAAATACACATTTTCATCAAAATTCAGATGTTACTGGAAAAACACTAAGAGATATTTAATTCTAAGGTTTTTTTTACATTTGTACATAACAAATTAAAAACGATGCTTTGCAGGAAATTAAATTTAATTGTCATATACACACATGCATACACACACACATAATGATATGTTTTAGGGTTTGTGCAATGTAGTATTTGCGACTAAAAAGATTCTTGTAATTTCTTGTTTCCACACAAGTAAACTTATCACAAATTGTTGTCGGCACCGCCAAAAACAAAACAAAAATGCAGAGGATGAAGATAAATGCAAACAGTTAAAAACTTTATTCTTAGAACGTGCATGCACACAAAATGCTAGAAAAAATAATGAAAAACCGCCGGAAAATATCAAGAAAATTATACTGCAAAACGCATGAAAAACGAATCCAGTAGGAAAAAATCAAACAAACAGTTAAATGCAACATTTAACATGAGCTCCAGTTTTTCCACTTCTGCTCTTTTTTTTACGTGATGACATGTAAAGCGACAAATTACTGAATTAGAAGAATTTTAATGAAACGAATTCTTTAAGAAAACTAAAATACTTTTTGGCATGAATTTTAGACAGTCAATATCGACTATATAGATCGGTACATTGTTTCAATTAAATATATCATTGAACTGTTTATATTTATCTCTTCAAAAATATTCTATTGGAATGGTTTTTCATGATAATTAAAATAATCATGTTACTTTGTAGGATGTAGATCATTGAATACATTTTTCTCTCATTATTTTACGGAATTTTTAATTTCGAAAAATGTATTTAATTATCTCTCTATATTTCAGCACTGTACGCCTCTTTTGTTTTAATTTTGTTTCATTGTTTACAGCTTTTGTTATTTTATTTTAGGCCTAAAGAAAAACTTGAACTTTTTTCAAAATTTATGCAACTTAAAATTTTTACACAACATCCATCCACATACATGTAACGAGTGCCAATGTGTGTGTGTGAAAGTGTGTTCTCTTGTATTTTTGTTTTCAAGCGACACTTGATGACCCTTCAACTTCAAACTGCCTGCTCCTTGGCAGAGTTATTTTCAACATTATTTTTTTGTGTTGCAACAATGCAGTAGTAGTAGTAGTTGCTGTTGAGTACAACGATGGAAGAAATTACATTTTAAATGTTCCTAAAAGTAGGCAATGTTAGTCTTTTTGTTCTTCTTTTTATTTTTTTGTTTTCGTTATACTAGTTTTTCTTTGAGTTTTTGTTGTAGTTGCTGTTGTTGTTTTTGTTGTTGCTGTTTGGTGTCCTTTGTAATAATATGCATAATGCACATTTTGGTTGTTTGAGGGTGAATACTGACAAAAGTTTCTATTTCTCTTTTTCTACATAAACATTGTCTTTGTGTCAACATAATGTTAGCTAATGGGTTTTAAGTGTTTTTGACAACAATTGTAATTTCTTGTTTCCTTGTGGTATCAACAGCAACTACTGCAAATACAGAAGAAAAAACTGGTCATTAGGAAAGTTTTTCTTTCATACATTTTTTCACTAAATACATAAATAACTTTAAACATTGTGTTTTTTACAACTTTATATGAAAAGTGTGAGTTTAAAGGCTAAACATTTTGGACAAATTTATAAGATTGAGTAATACATTCATAATGGACAATTCCATTAGATATTCAATTTAATTATTGTATATTTTTGTTAATACGAACTACATTTAAAATAACAAAATACATTTTTAATATGCATGTTGAAAAATTCTTTCTCTTTGTTCTACAGAAGTATTTAACCCCAAAGTCTTGGTCTATTTATAATTAAATACATGTTAACTTATCTCTATTTATTTAACACATACACAAGATACATGGACAAATACATGTCAACATGTTAGTACAAGATTAAAGGTTGAGACACTTAAGCAATGACAAATATTAACTTTGACACTTTTATAGCAACGACAACCTACATACATACATTCATATAAAACAAACACTAACCCCAAAATCCCCAACCCACAAAATACGGAAAAAGCCAAAAAGGATAACAAAAAATGTGATACATTGTTCTAACTCAATATGAAAGTGTAAAACCTTAAAGTACAAAGAAATTGTAAGACAAGAAAAAAATTACAACCCTTTTTACTGAAAACCAGACAAAAAAACATCTAAAACTAAGTCCCACAGATTATGAAACCAAGAGTGCAAAAAAATACAATAAGAATTTAAAATGATTTAAGAACAAAGATTAAATGACATTTTCTTTTTTTGATGACATCAAAAACAAACAACAAAAAAAAAAACATCATTATCAGCATTAGCCCTGTTTTCCGATGTCGAAACAAATTTTAAAAACACAATTCGAAAGAATTTTAAAATCTGAGTGTTTATTTTGAAAAATAGTTTGACTCATTTTTCTTTCGACATCGATAAACTGGTAGTTAATAAATTTTTGTATGCATGAACACAAAATAATAAATGATGAGAGTAAACAAACATTTTTCAAATGTTTTCGATAGCAAACAAAAGCTTAGGAAATTATTTAAGGAGCCTATAGGAAAGTGCAAAGAAATTTTTACCCTTCGCTTATTTGATAATGGGAGGCAAAATTGTATACCAACACCCAGAGAAAAACAAAAGGTTATGAAATGATCACAGGCCTGATAGGTCAGAAAATGCATTCAAATTAGGGTTTTAATCCCGAAAATTGCCGGAATTTTGCCAATTTTTCACTACCCGATTCCCGGGTTTTTTAGTCGGGATTCCCGGGAATTAAAAACTGACGAAACTACAAAGAAAACATGTTAGAACACTATTTTTTTTTAAAAAAAAAAGTGAAAAGTTTTTTCTTTACAGTTTTTCGTTTATATCTCGGCAATAATTGACCGCTTATTATTATTATTTATTATTTTTAATTATTTTGGGGGATTTTTGAATGAATATTTAAAAAGGCATATGGAAAACTGCACGAGAAATAAAGGTGAATAATCAATACCAAGATGGACCGGTGCGAATTATTTCACAAAACTCTAATAGAACAATATAGAATTGATTTTAGCCTTGAAAGGAAACACAGCAATAGTTCTTGGTAACAAGCTTTATAATGAGTGTGTTTTGCAGATGTTGTATTATAAAAATTCATAATCGTCTTGACTTTGTATCCTTTGAATCAATAATTTGACCTTTGATTCCAATAATTTGGAAATTTCCATCTTTAAGCATTCCGTCATTATATTGTACATATGTACAAAATATTCCAAATATTTATTCCATTTTCGAGATCAAAATAAATTTTATCTCTTAACGATTCAGTTAAATGTATTGAATTCATTCCTTTTACTAAAAGGCTTAAGAAAGTTTTTTCAATTAATTTTGTAAATGATTAAAAGCTTAATAAAACTGAATGAAGAAAACACATTTTAACTCAATTTGTGGTAGATTTGGATCAACAAAAGTTTATTCATTCAAAGTTTGAATAAATTCTGTTATTAATTATCTTCAAAATTAACTCAATTTAAATGAAGCTTTTGAAGAAAGCTAAAGAATTAGATATTGGGAATGGATTTATGAAATGAAATTTTTTAATAACGGATTAAGATTTCAATGAATTAAGCTCAATTGAATTAATTAATACGAAGCTCTATATATAGTGATTATAACGCTAAGTTTTTATATGAAATTTTGCTATAATATTCATAATTTACAGTAATATTATATATTTCGGGAATAGCCGGGTACCCGGGAATGTAGAGAAAGATTTTACCTATTCCCGGGGATCAAAAATGGTCGGGAAATTAAAAACCCTAATTACAATTTGAAAATTGTAAAAATTGCATTTTCAATATATTATTTGAATCATTACATAGTAAATAGAACACATACCAGAATAATTTTAATTATTATTTAAAAATTAAAAGTTTTAAATAATAACAAAATTTTCTAAACTGATTCAACAATTTTATGCCCACTGTAATATTTCATATATTTAACTGCCGCAACCATAAGTTGTTAAAGTAACCACTATCTAGATTACTACAAATATATATTCGTTTTTGTGGCGATCCTGTATATGTTTGTGGCAATTCTTTCCATGGTGAATACTTACATGAAAATATATTGCTCTCCAAATATGGTTACACTATTCTTAACATAATCATAGAATATAATGCCACAAACATATACCTGATCACTGCAAATATATATGTGACTACAGCAGTCAAGGCAATGATAATTCACACATATTGTATCTTATGGTCGGCTTTGGCAAACAATACCATCATGCTTGGTTTTTGTCTTCCTATTGGGTGTTACAATATGTGGTTTCATTTGAGAACCTTTTATTAACTTCAAATAAGGATCATTTTTATAAGTAACAACAAAAAAATGTGTCTCTGTTGTGTTGTATGTGTGTTGGGGCATATTATTTTGTATTTTTGTGTCATGTGTATTTGTGCGTAGAGAAGGATGTTTATTTCTTCTATTTTCGAGTTTATGATTTAAAAGTTATTTCAAAAATGTTCCAAAGATAAAATCGTTTATAATTGAAATCAACTCTTGTGGAAAAGAAAATCTGTCATATGTTTATAGAAAACTAAAACAACAACAATATAAAAAACCAAAGCTACGTAAAATATTTTTGACATTCTTTAAAGTTGCAATAATTTAATTCATTAGGTAAACATTTTAGTCAAGAAATTAAATACTTATGTACGAGAAAAAGCTTTAATAATTTAATTGGAAAGTAGTTAAAAAGAAAAGTTTTTTTTTATTTTAAATACTTAAAGTTTTAAATAATAATAATTTGTAAATTGTAAATATGCTAGTAATTTACAGACAAATTTAAAATGTTTAAATTTAAATTTAGCAATTCTTTTGTATTAAATACCACCAAGTTCGGATCTGCTTTTTAGCAAATGTACTGAAATTATTATATTATTAAATATAATAAAAGGTCGAAAAAATAGAATACAAAAATAAGTATGTTGTTTTTAAATTGATTTGACATTCATGATTTACCTTTCAAAGAGAAGTGATTTTATACTTTTTTTAAAAATACTATTTTCTTTGTCATCATTTCGTTAAATTCTAAATTTAATTCGGGTATTATTTGCATGACATATTAAAGATTCTAAACGTATATTTCGATCGTCCCGAGGAGCTCTTTTCCGTTTATTGTCCCTATTTTCTATTTATACCCTACACCACCATAGTGGGGAGGGTATAATGCGTTTGTGCAGATGTTTGTAGCGCCCAAAAATATTGGTCTAAAGTATACCGATCGACTTAGAATCACTTTCTGAGTCGATTAAACGATATCCGTCCGTCCGTCTGGCTGGCTGTCCATGTAAACCTTTTGCGCAGAGTACAGGTCGCAATTTTGAAGATATTTCGATAAAATTTGGTACATATAATTTTTTCGGCCCAAGAACGAAGCCTATTGGATGAAATCGTTCCATTATTTCACATAGCCCCCATACAAATCTCCTCTCGAAATTGGACTTTGTCGACCATAAATGTTTAATTTATATATGTATCTACACAAATTTCGCTCCAAATAAATTTCATATATACAGAATTCAAGTCAACAAATTTTTTTACGATCGGTCCATAATTGGTCATAGCTCCCGTATAAGGCCCACTTCCGAAAATCACTCACGAATATAAATTATTGATATTTTAAAAGAAAAATGTTTTTGCTCATTTACTCTATGTAGGGTATTATATGGTCGGGCTTGACCGACCATACTATCTTACTTGTTTTTCTTTATATTCAATACGTGTAGTATAGATTTCCGTTTCTTAACCTTAAAATTAAAATTTAAAATCTTAAAATTTTGTTTAATTATTTAATAAAATTAAAAAAGAATACAATAATCCATCGCAGCGATTTTTGATAAAAAAAATACCTATTGTGATATATAAAAGTCCGAGTTTCGAAGTTATCATACTTCATTCTAATTCCCATTTTAAACTTACAAGTGGTATTGATATTTTCGGGTTCACAGCTGTAAATCAGTCCATAGTGATCCGTGGCAGTAAATAAATGCAAATTCATAATTGATAAATACAAACAGAAGAAATTGCAGCTTATAGACTACCATTATCATAAAACAGTTAAATTTACTTTTTCATTTAAATTACTAAGTTTTTTTTTTAAATATTTTGCAAACAACAAGTTAATTAAAAATTAAAATCAACAAAACAATTTAAATTCAAATAAATTCAAACCCAACAAACATTGATAAATACATAAAAGATCCAGGAAGCCAAATTAGTTCACCGAAATGATAGCCAGAAAATTTCTCAAAAAATTTATTTTATTTCCTTGATATCAGGGCACACTTAGAAAGGTGATTGCGATGAATCAGCCCATTATTTCTTTTATTCAGTTTGAACTGTCAATTCACTTGTGGTTGTTGTGGCGCAAAATACAACAAACCCAAAAGCAAAAACTACAACAGGAAACTCTCAAAGTTCACCTACCTTTTTAACAAAAACAAAGAACCTGCTGTTTTTGTATTGTTGTATTTGTTGTAGTGATGCAGTCACCTTGATATTTAGTTAAGTTTATTTTCTCTTATCATACGCTTGCTCTAATTATATAAAATTATTAGTCTAGCATGCAGAAAATAAGCTTTCATTACGAAGTGAAAAATCACTAGATATATTTTAACCCAAAAGCCTAATTATGTTATTGTAGGCAGGTTCATATCACAAATGTTTTGAGTAACTCATTGATTGTGACGACTTCTAGAACCCATTATCAGTAAATATGGAATAACCAAATTACTTATGTGTAACATATTTTTTACTAAATGAGAATTATATAGATTTTATTGTAGTATTCACCTTTACATTTAAGTCTAATAAAGAAATATTTATATATAAGATTATAAATATTGCATTACTACTTTACTTCATAATAATGCATAGAGTATGTATAATGTATTCATCACTTCTTAAATAAATTCACTGGCAAATAACGTTTCTGTTAGGAAGTAAATTGTAATTATGAACATTAAACTCTGTATCAATGGGAAAACCTAAATTCTATGGTTTATGATTGCTGGGAATTATTGATTCAAAAGAAAAACGGAAATAATTCAAACACATTTGTTTACGTTTTTGGTATATAGAATTTTCATATATATAAAGGTGGCCCAGTTTTTATGAAGGTAAAATAAGGTGTCGATAATCCCAAAACAAATGAAATTTTTTGAAAATTTGTCCTGTTACCAGTATTTTGTGAGATGGATCAAAAGCCAATAAAAAGTGTCAATTTAAAGTTTTTATGATTTTTTTCATCTTTCTCGCATAGGATGCATTTAACAGATTGATATTATGTGAAAGGTCTTTTATAGGTGTTTTTACAGATTTTAGGTAAAAGTTTGTATCTTGAACATATAGCTAACATCAGAATGCGATGAAAATAGGTTTTCAAAAATTCAAATGAAATTCAAGCTAGACCGAATTTTGCAAAACGAAAAAAAACATTTAAATTAATTATTTTTCAGATAAAAACCTTAAAAAGGACCTTCTTATCCTTTGATCCAGCTCACCAAATACTGAAAAAATTTTGAGAAATGATATTTTAGAATGAATTAAAATTTTATTTAGCAGGGTCCCACCTTAATATATCTATATATTAATATAGTACTGTTGCTTTCCAAGCATAAAAACACATTTGTAATATTTAAACACACAAAAACAAATTTCCCACACACCCATGTAGATACGAATAACTACGTAGCACTAAAATAGCAACAGTCAATATGTTGTTTATTGCTCTTGATGATAAGCATATAAAATTTTATGAGCAAACAACAAAATCCGTAATAATTTTGTAATTTGTGCAACACAATATGCAAATTGCTATGTTGTTGCTAAAAAAGGCTTATAAATAGTTTAGACCATGTATTTACAACTACACTCTACACATACATATACATGTGTATGCATGTACTTCCTTTGGTTCTTTCACTTTCTCTCGCTCACTACAACTGCCACCTTTTCCAGCCCACTTATGCAAATGTAAATACTTATTTGCGATTAAAACACCTGTACATGCTGCATAAAATTATGGATGTATTATGTCAAAGTATCGTTGTGGTTGTTGCTATTGTTGGTAGCGCTTTTGTTGCTTGTTGCTTTCGTTAATACTTTTAATGGCTGGCAACATGCTTTGAGTTCTGGTTTTTGGTGTTTCGTTGTTGCTGTTTTACCTAGTTTAGGTGTTGAAGCAGCGAATTTAAAAATTAAAAATATTGTTATTTTAGATAAATTACCAAAAAAAAAGTTATTGATTTTAAATATTAATATTAAATATTGAGTTTTGCATAATTTATATTTATGAGCAACTGTATGTCGGTTAAATTACAAAAAAAAATGGAAAAAATTCAAATGCTTCCGGTTTTACTAAAATTTGTGGTAATATAGGCAATAGATAAACTTTAAAAATTGTAATTCACCGATTCGTTTCGGTTTGTTTCTTTATCGAGGTTAAAAGTTCAAATATTCTATAAGAATTGTGAACAATTGCTCAAATTCAATTGCATATAACTTTTTATCTGAATATCCATTTTCTACAATATTGGTGTCAATATATCCTAGCTTCAATATATTTTATTAAAGATCGAATTCTTTTGAACCCAGGATACCAAACCAAAAAATGTTCATTAAAGATATCTTTCATATTGTACAGATTTTCAACATCTATAAACCTCAACATGTAAAAAACTCAGACTCAGACCAAGAGAACATGTCGAAGAGATTCCTAATATTTCGAAGAATAATCCGAAAACTTCAAATCTATTTTGAGGAATATATTTGTAAATAGTTGTCCGATTTTTATATCACCAACAATAAATGACAATAAACATAAAAAATATATTTGAGCAACAGCTCTTGTTATTAGCAGTTTTACTTTAGGTATTTTGCACGCATTTATGAAAAATATGAGCAATGAACATTTATAAAACCACTTTTGAAAGAAAGAGCCATGAAAACAACAAAATATTATCGAAGAATTAAGATCTTAAATTAATATGTGTGAAAGAAATTTGTTGTTACATTCCATTTTAAATTTTCAAAAAACCTTAAAACTAAAAACCTTATCTTTAATATGATTTCATATTACTGCTGTGTTTTTACTTATATGTATCAGAACTAAGCTAAAAAAACATCAACAGAGGAAAATAAAATTTATAAAATAATAATGTGTAACGTGCAAAATATTATTATCAACAATAACAATAAAAATTGTTTAAAATAAGTAACATCTCTAACTACCTTTAAATAAAAGGAAACACACAAAAAGTAAGAATAAAAATAACCCTTTTGTTGTGCGATATAATATAATATTATCATATGAAAACCATATAAGATCATTGTATTACGCCAGTCATATTGTAAACGACTGTACACCAAAACGCGTATATACTTACATACATATATACAATGTTTATATATATATGTATGCGTTTATATAATTGTTTGAAAATGTTTATGTTCTACACAAGTATTGTGTTTTTTTATGTACAAATGTATGTATGTGTGAAATATAATGACACCCATACCAACTTACTCACTCACATGCAAAAAAACAAACTCACAAGTGTGCTTTTACTCACAATGGAGTCCCTGAATACGTATAAGTTATAAAAATACAGAGAACTACACAATGCTACACCAAAAATATGCAAGGATTCCCATACAGCAATTTCGTTCTCCTCGGCAATACATACTTATAGTTTTTCTCGTTCACTTCCTTTAATACTTCTTTTAATAGGAAATGTAGTTAATAACTTCAAAAAAATTATACGAAATTGATTTTAAAATTATCTATTTCTCTAAAAACATATATACATACAAATATGGGGGATTTCATGTCAAGTGAACCAACTTTTTAAAACGATGTCTTACGATCGGGATAAAATTTGCACCAATGTTAGTCCTATTGGATAGAAATTCAGACACATAAAGCCCACTCGCATCCTACTAACCGACCAAAAATATCTTAAAGGAATAGACCTAAGCTTGAAAAAAAGTAAAACAAAATTATTTGATTTAGGAAAAAAAATGTCAAAAAATTTGTATGTATTTTTTAAAATTTTTCGAAATATTGAAGAAATAGCTATTTAAACTATTTGGGATACATTTTGCTAAGAACAATGGGTAAGACAATTTTTACCCTAATTCAGAGAGGTCTTAACCGATCTTCTTGAAAAAACCTTGGTGCAAATTTCATCCCGAACGGAAGAGTTAAAAGTTGGATCACTTGACATAAAATTCCCCATATGTATATAAAAACACTTTTGTGATGATCATGAGGTAGTAAAATATTGTTTTCTTACTTTAGTGTAAAAGCAAACTAAAATAGCTTTCCCGGAACAGATAAGTAAATAAGAATAAAATGAGGAGCCGCAGAACAAAATTTCGCATATTTAAAATTTTTGCGAAAATGAGTTTAATTTATTTCGCCCCCTTAAAAAACTGCATGAACCTGGAAATGGTAACAAGTTTCTTACTTATCCATAGATACATCTAACTGCCATAAGTCACCACATGTCATAAGTCACCACAATATGTTTGCTATAAAACCATTTTAATATCGAAAAAAGAACCTTCTATTAAAAAATAAAGAAAAAATGTACGTTTTTAAAAAGTATGATTTTTTATGCGTTATTTTTATCGATAATATTTTAAATGAATATTTTTAATCCTGATTTAATATATAAACAAATTACATATTGAAATCAAATAATTTTTTTTTCGTTTTTACTAGTGTTGTACTTTTTGTTAAGCACACATTTTTTTAAAAATTTTGCTGACTTGTTTCTAGAAGACTTCAACCAGAATATCATAAAAATACCAGAAAACCAATTTTTGAAAAGATGCGAAAAAGTACCTTTTGTTATAGTGTTCTTAAACAAAAACATAGCTGGTAGTATTTTGGAGATACCTTTAAATTGTTTCCAAAGGACATATGTATAATATTTCGAAGTTGTCACTTTAATAATACCGCTATTTAACTAAAACGAAGTGATTGAGAAAAACTATAAGTACAACAGAACAACATTTCTAGATCATTTGTATCACTGTGTTATTATTGTTTTCGCTTTTTTTAGTTTTAACGGAAACGGAAATATGATGTAAGCTTTGCTGGCTTCTCTTTAACATTAACATTTATGGTATGGCATAGAAGGAAGGTGTACTGAGGAATGTTACGGCGTACTGAGGCATAAGGTACTTTAAGGCCAGGCCAAGTAGGGAACGTTGTTGATGATGGCGATGATTTTAAAGTAGGACTATCTTTATACTCAAACCGTATACGGTGTGTTTAGTGTGTGTTCATCATATTGCATAATGTGGCTCTTATTTAAAATGGTTAACGGAAGGGGTGTCTCTTGGTAGTTAGGTACTTGTGTATGTTACACTTTTAAAGGAATTTGTATAAATGTGAACACTATGAGAGCACAGAAATTTTTAGAGGGAGTTGGAAGGAAACGAAATGAAATAATATAATTCTCACAAACGTAAATAAAGTGCAAATGTTTCTTCTGTAGATGTATCTGAAGAGATACTATAAGTAGTAGTTATAGTCGTATGCATGCCATTCATTTCTTCCTTTTGTTAATACATACATGAATGTGAATAGACAGACATCTATATATATGCAATATGAATATTTTTGTTTGTGTATGTGCATGTGTTTATAAGTTTGAACACATTCATTCTTATTGCCAACAATGCTCATTACATTTCCTCTTATATGTATTTGTAATATTATGTACATGTATTAGGGTCTGTGCTTCAAGGTAATAAAAAATAATTACTTCATGTAACTTCCTTGCATACTTTGAGGTGTATATTACCCTCCACACCATGCTAATGTTGTATACAATACGCGGTTACACATGTGAATAGAAATTCAATGCTGTGTTGTTCGTTAAACCCAATAACTATATCTGAAAGCATAGATATGTGTTAGCATTTCATAGAAATATGATATGTTAATTGTATTAAAATTTAAAAAAATACACCTGTTTAAAATAGTTTATAAATAAAAACATGATACATTTTTAAATATGTATATAATTTAAAATACATGAAATATTTGTAACAGATGCTGATATATAACACAGTCCAACATCAAAAAAAGACTGACTAACCACTATAAAGATTTGATGCATCATAAATAGTAAAATTTTTCTGTATGGATAGGTTTTTTTTAAAAAACTTTTAAATAAAATTATAAATTTTGTTAGAGGTTCCTCCACATAATTAATGATAACTCAAAAAGGCTTAGTCTTATGTTATTAAAATAAACTTAGAAAAGTTGAGATTTACATAACTTTTAATCTGTTTCTTTATTGTGTTTCAATCGACTCAGTAGTTTCTGAGTTATAATAAATTGAAGGAATAAAATGTATTTTGTACGTGAAAATAGCAATTTTTTTGTTCTAAAAAAATCGAAAACTTGTTCATTTTCACAAGCTAATTAACTTGGTCTTCCATATAAATAAAAATCAAATGTCGTTCGTTGGTAATTGCATAAGTTGAGAACGGCCGGACCGATTTAGACAATTTTTTTTTAAATGTTAGTCCAACTTAGGTTTTTACGGAATGAAAAATTGCCCACACCCACTTTTTTTCGATTTATCTAAAATCGGAAAACGGCTACACGTATTTGGCTAATTTGTTTTTAAATGATCGTAGTAAAATTCATAAGAAAAATTTACCACGCCCACTTTTCTTCGATATATGTATCTAAAATCGCAGAACGCCTGGACCGATTTGGATATTTTTTTAAATATTCGCGTTTAATCAAGATCTGTGATCACTCATATTTCTGACAAAAAATCGATTTTTTATATAAAAACTCTAAATATCTAAATTTGCTAATAACTTGGCCATAAACGTTTAAGCTGGATCTGTGATCACTCATATTTCAGACTTACATTTTTGACAATTGACTTAGGTTCTTTGTTTCTCAGTAAAATTGTTGCTATTTTCACGTAAAAAGTATTCGCTTCAATTTATCATTATAACTCCGAAACTACTGAGACGATTGTCAATTTAACCGTTTTTGAGTAATCATTAATTATGTTTAGAGACGTTTAAAAAAATTCACAATTTTACTTAAAAATTTAAAAAAAACCTCTCTTAAGTGTTTTTTTATTATATTACAACGAGACTGAGTAAGCGAATATCGTGTTTTTGCAAATAATTGTAATTATTGGCTAATGAAATTGAAGCCAAACAAATTTATAGACCCAAAACTTTTTACTGACCACAAGAGACTCAATTTGTTTATTCGTTTATTAAAAAACCTTTCGTATAAATCTTAAATACTAGCTTTAATTTATTTTTATTTATTATTTATTAATACAAACTTCTTCATATTGCCATTATCATAACCACAATAGCTACTTATAGTACCACAAATGAAATGTGAGTAACTAAATTTACAAACAATTAAATCATACAATTTATTAAATATTTAATTCATCATGATAGCATAGATCCTTTGGCAATCCCTTTATAAACGTTCGCCTAACTTATTAATATGGTTTTTGTTTTCAAATATTTTAATTCATATTTAATTGAAAAATAATACTACCAAAACTTTTTCAGTTTGGCAATTAATTGCTTCTCCTATTCATTTATCTTCTAATCAAATGTTAGAAAACAAATCAGTTTAAATCTTTAACAAACTCTATAAAACATGTATACGCCTGTGTATTAATCTAACAGTAGAGCAAGAACAAAAAAAACAGCAACAATCAATTACTTTGATTAAGTGTCGAGCATTAAATCAATGTATAAAACGCTTCTGCTACAACGACTACTACTGCTACTAATTTCTTCATAACCAAAACCAAAGGATACTGAAACACACGCATATGCACACACACGTAAATGTGGGAATGTGTAAGGACACATCCACACGTACTAATTCATGAGGAAACAGCACATATGGTTCTTTGATAATAATAATGATTCTTTGCTGGCTTTTGTCTAAATCTATATAAATTTGTATGTTTTAAATACCAATGTTGTGCGTTTTTAAATACAAAGTTAGAGTTCGTGTTTAACATTCTTTATACGAACAGACTTTCATTTGTTTGGTGCAAGTCTACAAATAACTGTTGTAAGAAAATCTTTTACCACAAAAGACTATTTATTCAAAGAAATCTCGTTTTGTTACTCTCTACGTTATAAATTCCTTTTGTTTTTCCATTTCCTTTTTTTCCTAGAAAAAGGAGTATAAAATATAACGGCTAGAACAACAGCAAAAAAAAACGAAGCATTTTGTAATTAATTCAAGGATTAATTTTACCAAAGGGATTAATTCGCTAACAGCATTGAAAAATGAAAACAAAAAACAAACGGTAAGTATTTGTTTGGATGTGTACAAAAAATGGAAGGTTTGTGTGTGAGTTGAGCAGTCTTAATGTTAACACGTAAAACTGTTATGGAGCGTTCCATAAAGATGTTAGTTAAGAGGAAAATATGTTACTAGGTTTTTTAGATTGTGTTCCTATTTAGAACTTATATATGTTTATGAAACTAGACAACTAGCGAGAGGACAAAATTACTCTACAGAGAAATAACCGAAAGTTTTATTGTGATGAGAAAAGAGTATGACGGTATGTTGGCATTTATGGGTGTTTTATAAAAGGGCCGAGAATAGACATTTAAAAACACATTTAATTTGATTTGTGTTGAATAAATTTTTCTCTTTCAAATTTAATTTTCACGAGACCATGTACGATGATACTAAGGATTAAATGAAGCAACCAACGCAAAAATAAATTACACATATGTTGAGCATTTGAAAGAGGTTTAAGATAAAAAGAGACTCACTCTGTCGATAGATTTTTCAATTAAAAAATGTTAAAATTATTTCTTTAATTAGGGACAAATAAAATAATTTTCAAAGTGTATGTGTTACACTGTTTACCAGCATCCAGCAACTATTGGAAACTATATCTGTTGTCAGAAGGGCAACTTATCAAGCTTTCTATATGGAACAAATTTTCCAGAACCGTCTGGTTCTGAGCACATTGCGCACTTCGACTTTAATTTGTTTAAAAAAAATATTAGTTTCGAGTTTTTATACCTACCAACATCGAATATTTGCTTTAATCAATATACATATTGGGTACTTGTGATACTTAAAGGCGGACTAGCTTTGTCCGTTCAAGATAAAAATATTTTTTGTGAAACTAAATTTTTTGAAAATTTGTTTTACAAAATATTATATTTTTGTCCAATACTACTACTAGGGCTTGCCATCTTTTGCACTTATGGGATTTTCGATGCTCCCAAATTCTGAAAGTGTAAACGTCTGAAACTATAAATTTAATGGAGAAAAACTGTGTTTTCAGTTTTTCATTTCGTGATCTTATGTCCTTTTTTAAGGACTTCAAAGTTTTAAAGAAGTACATTTTTCAAAAAATATTTTAAAATACTTCTACTGATCAAACAATGTCAAGTTTGATGTCAAATGAACAAGAAGATTTGGAAAATATTATTATTATTATTATTATTATTATTATTTTTATTTTGTATTGTCGGGATAAAAAGCTGTCAAAAACTTCCCTCAAAATGTGTATCCTTTAATATATATTCAGATTTTCAATATTACATAAAAAATTTAAATATTGCAATTGTATAGTAAGCGCTTATGTCTCTTAATTTATAGCCTAATCATATTCAGTTATTTCATAAAGCAAGTAATAAAGATAGCTGTCAGATAGTTGTATTTAATAATTGACTAAAAGCATATAATTTCTAAATTATTTTCTAATTTACCACAAATTTATCAGACTTATTGCTAGTATGTATCTAAATACACACGTTCATACAAGTATAATAATGTATCAACATAAAAGTCCAGTAAATTGTTATCAAATTGTACATATTTGTCTAATAAAAATCAAATCAACTTGTGTATTTCAACCAATCCAACACAAATATCTGCACGATTACAAATAAATGAATACGTTTGTATGTATGTATGTATGTATTTATTTAGCAGGATTATTTATCTTTTGTTTTAATTGATTTGCGACAATTAATTATATTTATCCAGATTGATTGGTGTGTTGATGTTGTTGGGTTACAGCAAGTTTACCAACTAGTAACAGAGATAATGTATAACAATATTTGTCATAGTATTTGCTATACCGTTACATAACCAAATTTATATGATTGTGTATATGTTTGTGCATGAATTTATTTAAATGTTGTAAATGTACTAAAGTGACAATGTATTGTATTTTTCTACTTTTGATATTACAACAGTTTCAACGAAAAAGTGTTAACAACATGTCAACACTGTTATCTTTTACTGTTGTCGTTATTATTGTCGTTGCTGCTGCTGTTGTTGTTGTTGTTGTTATTTAAGCGCCACTATTTTTCACCACTCAAACCAATAATTTAATAAACTATTATGAGAAAAATAAAAACAAACAAAAAATGGAGAGAAATTTAAATAAAAATACAATGAAGTAGACGAATTGAATATACACAGAGACATGCGAATTCATATATATGAACTAAACTTAACTCACACGTCAGCATGACCATTAGGGGTATAACTTTTTTCTTACCACTTAATAAGCAGAATTGCTTTTTAAGTGATTTTTTTAAAAATAATTTCTCCATTGTAAGCCTTTTCTATAAGCTTTCAATAATTTTTTGTTCAAATATTTTCATATTTCTAACAATACTATAAAACAAAATGTATATTTGCACTATAAATATTATATGAGGTTGTTTAGTTAATTGATTAATTTACCCTGTAAAATAAAATCATCAATCCACTATCATTTTTATACCATTACGTTACAATGACTACACATTTCATTGTCCTTCACAACTGTCATTTAAATATGGATATTCCAAAAAATTCCAGAAACTGATACCCCTAATATTCATAAGTGTGTATTTATAAGGGTTTCCAATTTTAGTTTTACAAAAAGCGGCACTATTTCCCAAATTGGTTACAATTTCATCTCCTGGGCCCGCCAGTTTTAAAACAACCCTCTTTCTATACGAGAAATAATATCGTTTTACAAATTGAGGTTTCATAATTTAGGGTACATTGGCCGTCCCCCTGGAGGTCCAAATTCTAAACATAAACTCAATAGCACTTATTCTTTGCTTTTAAATTTCATTCAAACCGGACTAATGGTTCAGAAGTTCAGATTTATTTCTATACCACTGTGCATTGTTCGAGAAGCACTTGTATTGGGGTGATTTTCGCTGTAGATTTTGAGTTTTCAATACCACGAAATTAGCAATTTTATAGGTCAGCGCTTAATTTTTAAGGTCTCTTTAAATTAATTTTGTTGAAATGACAAAGTTTTATCTTATAATTTTAAAAGCTATTAAGGTTAACCGGTATGCACTTTCTGGCCAGTATAGGTTGACACATGTATACTCAAAAATTCCATTTAAATAAGTTGGAAAAAATCAAATCATATGGAAATTTTCAATTTAAATATATGTATTTAGCAAATATTTTTTTTAACAAACGATTTCAGTTGAAAACAATATTCAGTATTTTGGCAACACTAACTAGCATAAATCTATATATGGATGACTGTATTTGCTACCATGATGATGATGATGATGTTGTTGCTGTAGCTGCTGGTGATGACAATAATAGTGATGTGGTAGTTAAAACTCCTATAAATTGAAAATGATTGACATTTTTGTTGTAACTGCTCTTATTGTTGTTACTATTAAAGTTGTTTGTTATATGTTTGTACTGTTTTCTCTACTCAACTCCACTGTGTTCTGATCTGTATTGTATTTGTATCGGTTTATATTGTTGTATGTGTTATGTGTAAATATTTTAATTGATTTTTCCTCCCTTTGTATGTATTTCAATATGAAATATTGGGTGTTGTTATAAATACGTGTACTTTAAATGGGTTTTAATAAATAGTAGTAATATGCTATTTAAATAAAGATTAAGTCGATAGCCTAAGTTGCTAGTGCTTTTAGCTATAAGATTTATTGTAATTTTAATTATAATAAATATCTAAATAAATAAATAAAATAAATAATAAATAAGTAAATAAAGATTAAATGATCGTTATCGCCATCATATGATGAATTATTTATTGCTCGATGTGTACTTAATCACTTGCCTGATAGCAAAACACAAGAAATAAGAATTACTTGTTTTTCTACAATATTATCTAATATTCATCTCACTGTTGTGTGGTAAAACACATAGAATTACATTTTTTACACATCAGTTTAGCACTGAAATCATTAACTCATTAAAATAAAAAAAGTTATTCACTATATTTTTAAAAAGTGACGTTGCTTGCCCTGGTTTGTTGTTTTCCACACATATGTAATTTCTACGTTTAAAGCTGGCCACACACGGAATGATTTGTTCGCCTTATTTGTGATTCAAAATTTTCAATTACTTGTAATTTTGTTAACAAGTAACAAGACTTGGAACACGAACAAATCGGACTCACAAATCATGCGTGTGTGGCCAGCTCAAGCCAAAATGATGTAGTTTTAAACGTACTCGCAACCAAACTGTTTGTGCAAAATGAGCTAGAGGTAAAATGATCTAATGTAACATATAATAATATATTAAAAAGTTATGTATTGAATTTAAACCATGATTTTGACTACAAACTAAAACATGTTGATAAAATAAACCTCAGATGATCCTTTGACAGGGTTGAAAATACATAGCAAAAATTAACTTGAGCCTAAATAGATTACTTCCTCATAAAAATTTATAGTTCAAATAATTACTAAATTTCGAAAATGCAATTCATTTAATCTGAATCCCTGCGTGGATCCCTATTGTGGTCAATAAACTTAACTAAACAAAAAACAACATGTTTTCTCATCTATATATATAAAAATGAAATGGTTCATGTATGTAATGCATCACGTGAGAACGGCTGGAGCAATTTGGCTAATTTTTTTTATTCGATTCGAAATTTTCAGAAGATGGTTTGTAAAGAAAAAAAATTAAAAAATTCCGGGTAAAAATCGGAAATTCTTTTTTTGTGAGTCCAGTCAACAGTAATAAAAAAAGCTCTCTAAAGTATGCAGTACAAATTTAGATATTTTATTTGCAAATAAATAAGAACAGGCTGGTGTGCGTGGGTTGGAGCAACTTGAAGAAATAACATTAGTAAATGCTATGGGGCGAAGCCGGGGCGATCAACTAGTAAATAATAATTAAGGTATAAAAAAATATCAGTCATCAGACAATGGTTTTTTATTAAAACTTTTCGAAAAATTATTTCACTTTGTTCAAAATATAATAATAACATTCTTGCTTCCTTTTTTAGTATTAAAATTAATTATTGAACTTTCTAAACAAATACAATAAATATATTTGAAATGATAATTTTGCAGCTTCAGCCAAAATTGTAGACATTAGTTTTTAAAAACATTATTTTGAGTTGGAAAAATTTACTAACTTAATTACTGACATCATACACGAGACATGCATCTAAAAGAACGTTATATTACACTATTTAAGTATGTTTAATCGATTTACGTTACATCTTGTAAATGTTGGCCTATACAATAATTTATATGTTCAATATGGCGTATACTGAATATTTTTATTCGAATTTTAAAATTCAATTTACTAGAGTTAAGCAACTCTCAACAATGTTTTTTTTTTAAATTTCACAATGGCATGTGTTAAAATTTCACTGGTCATCTTATTATTTTGTGTAGACCTAATAGTTCGTTATATATTTGCGTCCTTTCATATCAATAAAATATATTACTACTCATACCGAACTTTTATTGTGTCACATTGATTGAAAATGGGAGAGGATTGTTTGGTATATGGACGAGTAAAAATGTTCACAAATTTTGGAAACAAATGTTTTATTAAATGGAATTATTTGTTTTCAATTGTATTTTGCTTTTGGCTGTTGTTACATTTTGCTTGTTTATATTAAACCATCAACCGTCAATAACTATTAAAATGTACAAAAATACCTTATGTATATGCTTTCAAAAGGTCACAACTACCCATTTTTTAAACTGATGTTAACAAGTTAAAGCATAAAATGAGAAAAACAAGTTGCACAAAAATTGGTTTTATGATCTTTTTGTTCTTACACATGAAGTATGGTAGTTTTATTTTTGTAAATAGCGAGAATGATATATTTCATCTTATAGCTGTCATTGTCATATTTAACTGCTGTTATTGCATTTTACTTTTTACTATGTGTTATATTGCTTTCGGTTAAGTGAAATATTGTATTCTCGCTATATGTAAATGGTAAAGGAAATATTAATTGATGTTTATTTTCTAGAATATGTTCCCGTATATTTACTTTTATATCCAGTGTAAAATTCGTGATAGTTTAGCTATAAATAAAACCTTTTCCATAACGGATATTATCTACATTAGTTATTCATAATACTCTTTATGGATGGTTTTTACAAAATTTTCAATCAACTTCATTCTTATTCACTTAAGGTACGTTCAACTTTTGTATTTAGTTCAACCATCCACAATCATTTATGTGGAAAAGTATTTATATGTTCATGTGTTTTGCGTAAAAATACAAAAGTCTGGTCAGTTACTTTTCATGAAAATTTCTCATTATTCATGTGGTTCTTAGCTTTTATTTACAAAGATTAGACTGATTATTCTATGTGTTATGTCTGTAGCCATACATGCTATTTTTATAATAAAGTATTTATTTCTTTGTTAAACAACTCAAGATTTTTGTAACAAAAGAACATGCTTGTTTTTTAGACCTTAGACAAATTCATATTAATATTACCAAACGATTTGCTAAATGTCTACAATCTATGCAAACATTTTTCGATAATAGAAGACGAAAGAAAATCCAAATTCCAACTAAAAGCCAATCATTGAATAATAGAAAAAATAAAAAAAACTCAGTAACTGCAGAGTTCTTATTTTTTGTAATTTTTTCAGTTCTTGACAATCAATGACAATGAATGTGTAAGTTTCTGCACTTTGATAGTTGTCACTAAATGTCAAAGCAAAACAGCATACAAAGAAAAATAGAAATTGAAGACAAATAATAAATTGTATGCTGCCTTTTTTATGTATGTTTTTTCCATTAACTCTCAAAGCAAATAAATGGTAAAAATATCTAAATCTTAAAAACGAATATGCGAAATAAATCAAATATTTCATTTAGTATTTGTTTAGTATTCAACAAAAGTTTTCTTAAATTCATTGTATTCTGAAAAATATACAGTTTTAGTAATGTTATTTTACTGCTGAGAGTAATTGAAGTCATTTCGGTAATGGTATTTTAGAGGTAACGATAGTCGAGCTGAATAGATATTTTTAATTTTGTTGTAAAATTCACAATGTAAAGAGATCAGCAAACAAAAAATTGTTAAGCGATTTCTTGAATTATCCTGCTAAAATTAGGCGATGCTTGCTCTAGTGTGGATTTTCCACACATATGTAATTTCTATCAACTAATAACAATCTGACTATAAATATGTTATTGATTGTAAACAATAATTTCTACTACATACAAGTAAATAAAACATTCCCTGTGTGTGGAAAACAACACACTAGGATAAACATTGTAAGGTTTTTGTGTGGATGAGTTTAGTGTAAGTATTTATATTATGACTTTTCTATGTTTTAAACAAACAAGAAATTTGGTTTAAATTAATTTAAAAGCATTGACATTAAATTATCGAATTCGATTTTCATTACATCACCGGATAATGATAATTCTCCTATAAAAGTCATATACAATTTTATGATAACATTGGTTACTCTGATTTTTTTTTTGAGTGTATAATTTGTGATATGCTGAACACTTGAGCATCAATGAAAAGTAATAATGGCGCAAGATTTTAACAGTTTCAATTTTTTATTGTTTGGCTGTATGTATGTATGTATGCATGCAGATATGTGTATCTGTGTATTTGTAAGTATGATTGTGCAACTGTCTGTGTTGGTATTGTAATCAGTGTTACAAAAGTGACTTTAATTGCGCACAAAATGCCATAACGCCAAAAAGTGTTGGTGTTGTTGTCTGGTTCATGTTAGTATTATATTTTACACACTTTCATTGTATGTAACAATCGTCCAAAAAGGAGTTGATAGCTACAAATATTTATTCTGTACTATTGGCAAGAGTTACGGGGAATCAGTGGTAGCGGCAGTAATAATAGCAGATAAATATAACTGGGTATATCAATGGTAACAATGATTGCTAAATGGCAGAAGGGTTGTCCCTTGCTCCCAATCTTTACTTGATACGTTTTTTTTTTCTTTTAGTCTACTTTTTCTCTTAATATCTATGATGACAATAATAAAAAAAAATTCATTTTGTCGTACAATTTGCTAGAACTTCATTTTTGTTAACAAAAGATTTTTTTAATTGATGTCATGTTGAATTCATTTTAACATTTTTTTATTTTCCTTTATATATATACAGTATTAATTTTTATTTTTTTGTTACTGCTAGGGTTGTGATTTGAAAATGATATGCTTCTTTTTTTATACTTTATTTCTACTTTTACTTGTTGTAATTTGTCTCAATATTATTGATATACATAATTATTCAAATTAAAAAAAAAATCTCAATGCTTGTCAATTAAGTTGAAAGAAAATAAAAGCTAAATGTAATGAAAAGTTTTGAAATTATAATGAAAATATGTTTCATTTATTTGGGAGTAAATGTCATGTTTATTAAAATAAAACATTACTGTTTGATATAATAAAATATTTATAAAAGCGTTATTGGGAGACGAAAATCTATGTCTACTAACAAAAAAATATGTGCAAATAAATGTATTTTGTTATTGTGTCAGCTATAAAATTTAGGTAAGAGTAAATACCATAGAGAAATATACATAGAACGGAAACTCTCCTGTTAAAGACCTAACTCAATTGTCTGAAACCTAAGTGATGAGAATGTATTAGTAGAAAAAACTATGTGAAAACAAAAACAACACTCGTATGTGTATCTTTTTTGAGTAATTTTTTTGTTTGAGTTTTTTCTAGTTTCCGCTCTATGTTTCTCTATGGTAAATACTTTTAATATATTTTTCTCTCAGTTGCGGGTTTAGTTCTGGTCATTTTAAATTTTACGATTTGTCACAAATTAAAAAAAAACATCAATGTGCCTACAAATGCTAACAATTAAGTTATTGTTAACTTAACTTGGTTCCACAACACTAAAACCACTGTTGAATGTGAAATCGACAATAATAAAACTCTCATTTTGTTTGATAAATAAAAAGTCTATAACATTTGTTTAGACCTTTTAAAAAGTGCAATAGAAAAAAAATACTACAGAAAGATTACACAAGTTAACAAATCCACAGTGGAAGTACAGAAACTTAACAATGAGAAAATGTATATCAATCAAAAGACCTGCACTAAAAAATGCACATGACAAAAAATAAATAAAAAGGAAACATAGAAGAAGAGGATATAAAAGTCAGGTAAAGTAAAAATGAATAATATGCGAACTTTGCACAATTATTTTCTTTGAAAAAGAGCACACAACTTATATCACTTTGGCATCACTTTCGTACATACGTACGAACGTAAATACACTAACAACTCTCACTAAAATTTTTAAGTTGTAGTTTTAAATAATATATGTATGTATGTATACATATATATTTATACTGTAGTGCATACTTTATATTGTTGCTATTGTTGTTAGTACACACGTACCTACAAGTCAAACGGAAGCGGAAACAGCCGCTATAAAATGTAATACCAGCACGGCAGCATGTTTCCTGCTTGTTGCACATGATGTAAAGCTACTCAAATAACAAAAAATAAGAGGACAATTTTATTCACACACACACACACACACACATACACACATTCTCTCAATCTTTTTTACGCTTTTTCATACATAAAAATCCTTAAAAAAGAATGACATTGTAATTTTGTTAAATCGTTTCCCTTGGAATTTTTATGTGTGGTATTGTAATATTTTCCTCCAACTTTTTCCCTGCTCACCGCAACAAAGTTTTTTTTGGTTTACTAAACTGGGCGTTTCTCTATGAATGTGCATTTTTCTGTTGAGGTTTTATCATTTTGACATCATTCTGTTGAAGAGTTTTTTTTTTCTGCTTTCAAGACTTTTTCTTGTCCTGTCACCAACCTTCTTAACTGATGCCACTAAATTAGTTCCCTTTCTTTCGCAACGTATAGTTTCATGTTCTTTCGTTTGCTTTTATGAGTTTTGTAGAGTTGTTAAGTATATAAGATTTTAATTTTTGGTTTTGCAAGTATTATGCGCTTGTTTTCCCTTTGATCTTTATAGCAATAAAATTCAAATTTCACAAAATTGCAAAGGCAATGTAACTCGAAAAATACAATAAGCTGGGATATTTCATTGTTAATGGAATGCAAAACTAAGCTACACTAAACCACGATTGGTCAATCCATTTTAAAGTTCTGGAATATGAAAGGAGGCTTCGTCCATGTACCGAATAAAGTTGATGTGCCAAATATTTTCGAAATATTTAAAAAACTGCAAGCTGTACTTTACACACATATATACATGGACAGCCAACCAGATGACAGACGAACGGAAAATGATTCTTAGTCGATCGGTATACCTTAAGGTGGGTCTTGGACTACTATTTTTGGGCTTCACAAACATTAGCAGGAACGCATTGTTTGTGAAGCCCAAAAATAGTAGTCCATTAATTTGAAATTAATCAGAAATCATTTATTTCACACACTGTTGAGGGTGGAGTGTTGGCAACGGTAAAAATTTCTACATGAACCTATATAATTTTAATATAAGTAAAGACTTTACTACATTATCTCATCACTTGTGTACTGTTACCACCTTAAAGATTAGATAAATATATTTTATTTCCTTAACAGAGTGTACAACACAAATTGCTGCAGTTGAAGCAGTAGATTAGCATATAAAAGTGTACAATTGTTGTGGTACAATATTTTTAACATTATCTTGGCATCACTTTTTATTGTTGCTATTGTTGTTGAAGTTCAGAAAGTGTAACATTTACTACCACTATTTGTGCAATTTACTTATACTACAATAGCTCAGAACTTCATACACACACGTACATAAATACAAACATACATATGAAGTGAAACCATACACTGCAGCAACTATTACGTTTTACCAACAACTTGCATCAACCACTTGCATATTGTGTTGTTGGTGTTGTTGTTGTTGATATACGATATAAAGCTTGTTGCACGCCGCCGGAAACAGGAAACCAAAAATTGCTCTATTTTGTGTTTAAGGCAGTAGTAGTTGCTATACTTAGTTCTTGTCTATTTTCATGTTGTGTTTGTTTTTTTTTCTTTTTCTTATTTAATATTATTTCTACTCTCTTTATTGCAATGGCTGGTTATTGTTGCATTTTTTTTTACTCGTTTGTGTGGATTTGTTTACTTTTCTCTATCTGTGTACGTATGTTTGTATGTATATTATTGCTATTTGTATATATATTATTTGTAGTGTTGTTTTCTAAAGATAATGTCAGTTATTTTTCGAAATTAAATTGTCAGTAACATTGCAAATTACCATTTTTATGGTATGTTGCCTTCTTTTATTTGTTTCTCAGTTCTATAGAAAAAAAAAACAATAAACAAAAAGAAATATAAAGAAAAGAACAATTCTATATAAATAACAAATGTATGCTTAAATTTGAAAAATATTGAAAAAAATATTTTTTTTTAGAATTTCTTAATAAAGTCTTTAGTAAAACATAATACATTTTTTGTGTGTACTTATTCATAAGAAAGCAAATCAAAAAACAATATCTCTTCCATCATTCACAAGTTATCAATTGAGCTAAAATCATTCATTTGAAGAAAATAGGTACATATAAAGCTTTTCAGAAAAACACATAAGACTTTAATAGTATTATAAACAATACTTTAACCTTATTGCATACAATGGAAACATATAAAAAGAGCAAATAAAAAGAAATTTATCATATCAAGGGAATATGGAAGATAGATGAACACAACGAAGTCAAAAAATCTGGCTTTAAAACAAAATAAATAAAGTTTTAACGTATAAGGTAAGCATTTTAATGGAGTGTACTAAAATTATTTTACTTTGCTTATTAATATTATTCCCAAGACTTCTATGTACACTTTTATGCTTTTGCATTCACACAGTTAATCGTATACTGGATATATACGGTGGTCAATAGGCATATTATTGCCTACGTGCACAGTGAGAAATTTCGAAAAAAATAAATGGAAATAAATGTGTAATTTTTAAACGGATAGTCAGATTTTAATAAAATGTCCAATGTATATAAAATCAATATATTTGACCAGTGGAAAAGAAAACGCCACCGTACTATATAATAATGTATAGGAATTTGTGTCTTCTCTTTCAAAATGTACAGATTTTTTATAATTAAAAAATGCATAGAAGATTTTTTTGTAAAAATATGGAAATCTTATAATGCATGTTTTCGTTCGTGTTTGCCAAACAATGGTGATAAACTACTTTTTTAATTTTTATAATGATTGTTATGTTATGATTGTAAAACAATTCTAAAATAATGTCATGTTTACCAATGATCCTCTAAAGAATTTTTTAAAAAATCATATTTTTTGAAACACAATCTTCTCAAATTTCAAAATAAGTTCAGCTATACCACTACTAGTGCATCATTAGGGACCCCTTGGACCAGAGTACGGAAATAAACAAATCGAAACGTTTGCTATCGTTTTGTTTTGTTCTTTTCAGTGAGTAAAACAAAAACCAAACACATACAATGAGAATGATTGTCCCATTATGATTTGTATTGTTTTTGCTCATGAGCGCAAACTGTACATTAATATAAACGTACGAAGCTAGAAAAGAAAAGAGTAAGAACAATATTGAAACATTATGATAAAAAACGTTTAACAAACGTTTGGTAATTGATTTACTCATTATAATAGAGAACACAGTACAAAAAAAAACAAAACGAATAAAAAATACTTTTCTCTATCAGTTTTCAACATATTTAAATTATATAAATAATTGTTATTACTTAATAGAAATAATCGTAGCAATAAATAATAGGATACCTTGTGAATCGACTTAATATATTTTTGTAGATTCCATATATATTAAGATCATGCAACCATAAGTACGATTAGATCCACTCACCAAAACCATCTTTAAATGTTATCTGATATCCCATCCCTTTTTATCTTCATTAAATTAAGTACTGTTAAGTTAGCCGTCAGACTGAAGTCTGACATCTAGGCTTTAATATCAGCATATTTATTCCCTCAACTTCTGTCGTTGATTCTTCACTGAATAAAGTTCCTATATTTTCCATACTTTTTTCAGAAATACAGTTCTTTTGTGAAAATGTTTTCTACTTCATATGGGAAGTTATTTTACTTAGTCAACTAACCGTGTATCTCTGATAGACAATTACCATATTCCATCCCGTCATTAACCATGTATCTCAATGATCATAATATTTATTTTTTTTTCAATCTATGTCGATCATAACAGGTAGCAAATTTGATAATACCTTTGAATCGATCATCTTAATAATTGCCATACAGTAGTGTTTAATGTTTCTCCATTTTCCCTTATTTTGCATTCATTTCATTCTACATTTGTTCTTTACAAAATACAAACAAAGTTACAAACAATACAATGAGAGAATATGAAAAACGAAAAGGAAAACAAAAACACTTTAACACGGTCATACAAAGATAATAAGTCAATAAAGATACAGAATTGTGCATAATAAAAATTGAAAAGGTAATAATAGGACAAACGATCAAATAAAAATACAAATTCTAAAGAACTTAAAAATAAAAAAAAATGGAAATTTCGCTTTAATATTTTGTTATCATTTCATTGACTTTCAATCCATAGGCAAAAACGTCATAGTGATGATATATATTTTTTGACAGTACAACAGATATCGTAATAATAGCAGCTATTAACCGCAAAAACTGCAATGGTTATTAGAGAACACAATAAATTTAATTATTTGTAAGCTATAAATTTAATAAATTCCCACAATCTACAAAATTGTTTAGGAAAATGTTCTACATTTATGTAACGCGTACTTACATATATTCTGAAGTCTGAAAATATCTCGTTCTTAAAAAAATAAATCCTGCTATATTTTTCACCACAATTGTTTTGTACATTGTATGTAATTTCTCTCAAGTAGAATCAGTTTTTTAGTGTAGACTTAAAAGTCATTCAAGATTATTTTTTTGTTCATACCCTTACTTTTCTTTTGTGGACTTTTAGTGGTCATACTTCACAAAAAAAATAAATACTACTCAACATGATGGCCATATTAAAGAAATTAATAGAGACTATTTCACTCAAAACAAGCAGTGATGACGAAAAAACACACAAATAAAATCAATGATAAATAGACGGACAGACATTTCTTTACAAAGTAATATTATCATACAATATTATCATATTGATGTTCAATGGTTAATACTCTATAAATAAAATGAACAAAAGAAAAGAATCCAAAAAAGAGATAAAAAGTTTCTTCTTGTTTTTCCGTGGAGATGGTAAAAAGGCTGTTTGTGATGCGTGTTTAGTGGTTGTATACAATAGTTTAACTGTTTACGTGATATGAAAGATTTATTAGATGTTAATACAGTTCGAGAGTGAAAAAATATAAATGGAGAGTAAAAAAAAAGATACAAACCAGAATAAAATACAAGTGTGTATCTGTTCTTTACATGTTTCATATTTACTGTATATTGTCTATGTCTTTTATGATGTATGCAAGCGGGGTAATGGGTCTTTTATTTACTTTTCTTAACGTAGCCTTTTTGAAAAATCTCAGTCTGAAGATGATAAAGGATAATGGGGATTGTATGACTATAACTAATAAATTATATTGAATTACTATTAAGAGTATACTAAGTAATAAACAAGTATAATAAAAGTTAGTCTAATAAAGGAGAGTTAAGTAGTAAAATTGATATTATCTACATATTTCTCAGTTAAGAATTGTAAAGTGATTTGCTTTGAAATTTTGAAAAATTACAATTAAGTTTTGAAGTTTCTTCTGGCAGTATGGACATTTCAATGTCTATTTTTCTCAATAATATTCATAAAAAGTTTTTCAGTTAAAAAGGGAAGAATTTAAAATTTGTTTAAATTGCCTTTTGAATTGTTTAATATTTAATGAATTTAAATGTTAATATAATGGATACTATAAATATTTATATTTTTTGTTGATCCCTTTTCTTGGGGGGCTTTTAATTTAATTTAATGTTATTTTGCATAAATTATCTTATTAGCATATACGTACGTACATAGTAAACAACAGTCTGTGTTGTACCATGAAAAAGTTTAAAACATTTTTTTTTTTGTTTGACCCCTTAGGTCAGTGGGTTTTTCTACATTTTTCTTAAAAACACTTTGGCTTATTTCTTAATTTTTCCCAGAATAAATTTCCTTCATTTTTTGCTGGTGAGTTTTAATTGCCGGTTTACGTTCACACCAACGATTGTTGCTACTTATCTTATTGGTCTGTTTTATCAAACACCTTATGTGTCGGTGGTTTTTTTCATTAATTTATTTTACTTTGATGGTTTATGTTAAGTTTTAAATATGATTTTCATCTTAAGAAAAAATATACTTTTCTTAACAGAAAATGTAAGTAAAACATCAAACAATTTTCCATTTAGGCACTGATTTAAAAAAAAATGCGCATTCATGTGTAATGGGGGTTTTGGGGAAAGGTTAACATGCATAATTTACATAAATTATATTAATTTTTTATAGGAATAAAGAATGGTAGATGAAAAGCTTTTGAATACGTGCAAATATTTTGCTAAGTATGTATCAGAATTATATACATGACTATTACATTTTATTATTCAAATGCTCTCAAAGGTTTTGAAGTGACCATAAATGAGTTTGTATATTGTCGAATTTTAACTCGATAACAATATTTATAAGAGAAGCCTTAAAATTAAATTCGGAAATAGACAATTGTGAAACGATTTTCTCAAAATGTTGAGATGATTTAGTATTAAAGTGGTGTATGATGAACTAAGTTTTACAGCAGTAAGCAAAAGAGCTAATGAGTATTCAAGTGCAATTCAGGAAGTACATTTGTATGTTTGTAGATTTTTTAAATATTTATTTGAGGCTAATCAAAGCTATAGATCGATGTACATTAGAGTGCTCCAAGATTGTGTGGACGAAAAAAATTTTCTAGGTACAGGCCGCCCCCCTCTAGAATGGTTCTATGTATTGTAGAAACATGTTGTGTAAAATATTAGGATGATAACTGGTGCCGCAACGACGCTGAAGTTTTGAGGTGCATTTACAAGGGGAAAAATGCAATTTTTCAGTTTTTGTAAAAATTTTGGCATTAAATAATTACTTTTGCAATTTAATTCAAAAGAATCGAAATGTACACGTATAAATCCCAAAGTGATGTTCAACAAATTTTGAAATTTGTTTAACAAAATTTTTAAAAAATTTAAAAAAATTTTGTTGGTCATACCTGCGAATAGGTTAACGGTATCCTACGAAGACAAAAACTCATATACAAGTAAATATGGATATATTTTAAGTAAAAATGTACTTTTATTTTAATATTTCTCAAAATATGTTAATTTTGTTTCTACATTTCTTGTTCTAGTGGCCTGAGACACGTTAATGGCCTGGCGATTTTTTAATAACTTTAACATTTTTCAACCAATTTTTGTCTTTTATATCTGATTAGACGTGTACATTTCGATTCTTTTAAATTAAATTGCAAAAGTAATTATTTAATGCGAAAATTTTTACAAAAACTGAAAAATTGCATTTCTTCCCCTTGTAAATGCACCTCAAAACTTCAGCGTCGTTGCGGCACCAGTTAGCGTTATCATATCATCCTAATATTTTACACAACGTGTTTCTACAATACATAGAACCATTCTAGAAGGGGGACGGTCAAAATTCGCAATTATATTTTCTTGGAGCACTCTAATGAACATATACCATATTTTATCGAACTATCTTCAAAATTTCTACCAGCGCTTTATTACAAAGTCCATATGGATAGATGGACAGATGGACAGACATTGTTAAAACGAATAATACCCTGGGGTGATGTAAGTTATAGTTTATTATTAAATATTTTCAAACACATAAACATTTTTGCCTATTTCTTATTTTCTGTAAGAATGTATGTATGTCGATATTCAGAATTTACATTGCTTTCTAGCTGACAAATTTTAATATCTTTTAGAATATTTTAGTCCGAAATATAAACCCTGAAATTATTCTGAAAATCGAATATCTAAAATATGTATTATTGGTCACAAGTATTCAACTTATAACTATACATTTAACCGTCAACTTTTAATCGTAATTAATATACAACCAACCTAGAAACATATGCTATTAGTTTCCCATTATTTGCGCCAGAAAGTATGCTTTTATTAAATATGTTTAATAACTACTAAGGAACTAATGCGTATAATTATTATTTAATTATGAATCTAAATAAATATTCATCATACGTATACAGTAAATAGAAATTCATAATACGTAGAATGAATTTTTTCAAAAAATTATTAATCGAACATGATTTTTGTCTCAAATTATTTTCATTCAGAATAAATTTTTTAAAATTGTACATAATGAAATTTTTTTATATTTTAAAATAAAGATGTTTCAGTTGAAAAATTTTTGCAAAATTTAAAAAAATTATATAAAAAAAATCATATTTACGAGAAGAGTAGGCGTGTTTTTTATTAAATATAATAATTAAGAAATTTTATTAATACTGTGTAGGTAAGAATTTACTTAATTTTTAAAATTGAATTTCCTCTTCCGTTAAAAATTCTGTAAATGTAATAAATTTCTTGTATATAATTATTTTTATATTTCTATAACATGCGTGTGTGTACATTTTTCTCTTGAAACTGAATCGATAAGAAACTAAACAATTCAATACCAACAAATCAGACATCAAACAATATTAACGCAAACTCATATACATACATATGTATATATACGTTTATTATTAATATTACATTGTGTTGAACTATTAATATTACATTGTGTTGTAAACAACATACAACATCAACAAAATAAATAAAATAAAAACAAACAAATTAAGCTACTAAAACAAATTCTATAGAAAACGTATAATTCTATACATGAAGAGATACCGGAAACTTGATGACAAGCAATTTATTTAAGTGTTGTCACACAAATAAAAACATAAAGACACCTTTTTACCCGTAAAATGAATACATACATATAAATTTTCATTTTGCCAATAACATGGAGGGACATGCAGGAAAAGGTGAACAAATTTAACATTGATACAAACAAAGAAACCTACACTTTCAATCAATGCGGTTAAGTTGGTAGCAAAATAATTTTGTAGGTTAGAAAAGGTTGTAATGAAACTTAAAGAGATGATGAACTGTATTGGGTTTTTGTTTCTACCTGTATTTTGGTGCCAGTGAGACATATAACGTTTGAAAAGATTACCAAATATAAATTCATTTATTTACATTTTCTTCATATAATGAGAACAAATTTCTATTTCAAGTGAATAAGAGTATATGAACCAATTTTTTAATGTACATATATTCTGATAATAAAGTTTTAATAAATATCTAAGTAGTTTTTAATATATTCTCAAAATGGGACAATTTTAATATATGAACTCCAAGCCTAAGTCACTAACGTCGTTAATACTTGTGGCACTAATATTTATGTTTTAAGTTATACCTTAAGGTATATTCACATTAGTCAAATTTTAACAAAAAATATTTTTATAATTCTTCCAAATTAATATTTACAAATCAGCTTATAGGTCTATATTCACATGACATAAAGAGTTCAATATATTCACATAATAAATATAAAAACAGGTTACACCGAAAGACAATACAGTTTTTTTCAAGTTGTGACATTGACATTAATGCATTTAAGTTCAGCTTTGAGATTTTCTTTGTGGTCAAAACTTTAGTTTCCTATACATTTAAGTTCATACACATGACCAGCTTAAATCGACAAACTTTCTTTCTTTGTTTATTTAATTTATTTGTAGTTTTGTTTATATGATTTGTTAGATTTACTCACATGAATTTTGTGTGTAGAAATAAAACACAGAAAATGTTTTGTATGTCTGTTGTCTGACACATGTCTTGTTTTTAGAATCCCTTCAAAAAATCCAACCTAATCTAAGTTAGTTTTTCTGAAACTAATATAACATAAGTAAAAAAAAAAATCATGTGGGTTGTGGATTTAACGTTTTCTGTAACATCAACATCTGGTGATATTTATATGTCAGAGTTGACACAAATACGTGTATAAGACCTTCTGTTATAAAAACAAATATACGGCATATACATATGTATTTAATAAGGTAGCCCCTTTGTACGAATGGTAATAAAGATTTTAATATTGACAACCGATATAATAGAGTACATTAATTTAAGATTTCATTGCAAAATGTATTTGTTTAATAACTTAACTGGATTAATTGATAGAACAAGTCATTTAGGAAAAATGTTCTATTAATAGGAAATATACTTTTATTATAAAAGTAAACAGAAAATTTTTTGGGTGAACCCTAATCAAGTTTTGCAAATAAAATATAACTTTCATTAAAAATTTTAAAAATGCAATATATACAATAACATAATAAAAGAAATGTATGGTCAAGATTCTTGTTAAAGTATTTTCTATCAAAACTTCAAGTTCACAAATTAAAACTTAATACCTGACTTGAAAAAATTGTTATGAAGAAGAAGGTTATAATGAAAAACCTTTTATGTTTAAATATTTAAGATAATATTTAAAAAAAAAATAATTTTACTCTTTCTGAAATTGGGCGCCTCGAAAAGATTTTTTTGATATGTCGTAGTGGAAATTTTTTTCCTCATGCCAAAAGCTATCGAAAAAAAGATGGCACAATATCGATTGCTAAATCTACCCAACCTAATATTCATCTACATTTTATCAAAAGACAAATGTGTGTAAAATAATATTGATATATAGTTTACTTATTTCGATAACAAAAGGCAAGTACATCAGACGTATGATTTCTATTTTTAGATATTAACTGATAGAATATTACTGATACGCAATGATGCGAATAAAAAAATAATCCCTTAGTTCCACATTTTAACACAATTTTGTAAAATGTTTTAAAAATTAATATTTTTGTAAAGTGTCTATTAACCCAAAATTTAATTGCTAAATCATTTTTGCACCAAGTATTTTTTATACATGTAATTGATTCACTTGCATTATTATTTCCGTCTTTGGTTTTTTCTCTCAATAAAAATCTAAATATTTGAAAGGCTACTGGAAAATCGCGTTTAAAAAACTAATGTTTTAATTAATATTAAATAAACATAAATACATATATATTTTTAGATGTATAAGTATAAATCAATAAATCAAAATGTTTAAACTATTAGGTTGTTTTATTTAATTTATCTGATTTGGTGCTTATCAATTTATAGCACTAAGTTCCTTATTTATATTGTCTATTTTTGTTTAGCAAGTTAGTTTAAAAACTATTTATTTAATTAACTTGAAAATTTACTTGTTGTACAAAATATTGTTAAAAGAAAAATCTTATTAAAAAAATAAAGTTTTCGTCATGTTTTTCTGTGTATTTTTTGCATTACTCGTAAGAGATAAATATAAAAAGTCAAATACATACAAAAACCCAATTTTCATTTAATTTTCACAGCTGTAATCCTACATAGCTGAATCCCCTCTTATTTCCATTACTTTGTTGAAGTTTTCAAAGATAAAAGACACTTAAATTGGAAATATGGGTGCATGCTGTAGTAAATGCCAATTTTAAATTGAACACAATACAAGAAAAAAGTAAAAGAAATGCAAAAATAAGAATTTTATCCATATACTCTGCATACAAGCACAAGTAATTAAAATGTAATGTTAAACCATTAAAAGGACATTGAAAAGAGAAGAATAAGGCGACATATTAAAAGCAAAAAAAAAAATTCAAACATTTCTAGGAACTCATTTTTGGATAAAATTAAAAAACTGCAAACGATTTACAATATAGGTAGTAGGTAACAGCAAGAGTCGAAGGTGGGTATGAACAACAAGTAATCACTCACATATCATATTACTGATAAAACAACAAAATTTATTAACAAGTAATTTGTTATGGAATGTGTTAGGTTTTTGCCAGCAGACTTAGAAACTTTCCTCTCGTTATCGCATCTATGTGCATTAACTCTATGATTTTTACAACATTAAGTAAAACAGCAGTTTTAAGAAAAATTCTGAAATTTTCAAATGAAGTCTTTTTGTGAGTGAAATACAAATTCCTGTATCCAACGAAATAAGATTTATTGATATTTATCATGTAATGTTTTTTTCGAATTAATATTTCATCATTAATAGTTCATATTGACATTAAACGTCATTTATTTAAACACTCTCAAAGTAACAGAAAAAAAATTGCAAAAACTCAATAAATACAAATTGCATGTAATACCTTATGTTTGCAGAAGTTAACCCTTTAATTCTGTTAATAAAGTCTCAATGTTTAATTTTAATAAATATTTTCCACCATTTGTCAAATATTCTCCACTTGATTTTTTTGTAACATTTTGTAAAACTAATATAACCATCGGTTCTATGTAATGGGTTCTTAACTGAAAGTCGGGTGATCGATGTCTATCCGAAATAAATATTTACGACATTTCTAAAACTTTGACATACATTTACTGGTATGTTAACGAAAATGGGAACTACAGGGAATAGAAGTAAAATCGTTAACTGTTATTCTTGGCGTAAACAATGGGTTAATGCTTTAATGCTGTGGTCTTTGATTCGGTTGTATATGTATTTATTTTTTATTTTTTCATCGCTCTCTTTCAATAACTATTTGTATCTTTATGTTAAAACAAAGTATTATTAATGGTTGGTAATAAAATTTGATGAACTGGTAGTAAAATGAAATTTGCAAGTTTACATATACGTATATAGATCTATGTAGTATGTAAATATTTCTTATTTACATTTATTTATACGTTTTAAGCATAAATTATTAAAATTTACGATTTTGTTTTTTGTTTCTTATAAAATAAATATATTTATTTAAACATAACAATTTTATCTTTATAAAGATAACTATTATAGTTTTATTACCTATATTCGAATAAAATTTGTCAATGTTTTGCTATAACTAATTTAAAACAATGTTGGAATAAACTATTTAAGCTGTAGTCAATTTCAATATAAATTTAAAAAATCGCTGTTGGAAACAGATCGTATTGTTATCCAAAATATATAAGATTTATGTTTTATCAAAATTTATATTGATCAGATGATTATTTTACTCCAAATAATTTTTTCAGTGACCATATTGTAAAACTTATTAAAGATGTTAATTAAGACATTATAAATAAATAACATTATAAATATTTATGGTGGATTAGATGTTGGTTCAATTCTTAAAATCGATGTCTTCCGATCGGCATGAAATTTGCACCAAGGTTAGACCTATTAGATAGTAATTTAGACACAAAATTTCAACAAGACGGTCAAGAACTCTCTGAGTTAGAGGGGTTCAAAATTTGACATTTTGGCCAAACATGTGTTTTTCATTATCCATGTAACTGATTGTTCCTAGCAAAATGTGTCCCAAGTATTTTAGATAGCTATTTCTTCAATCTTTCGAAAAAAAAAATATTTAAAGAAAAAATTTTAATATTTTTTTACCGAAATCAAAAACTTTTTTGACATTTGGCATTGAGAATTATATGAACTAAATTAAGAAAATACTAAAATTTCATCAAAATCTTCCACGCCCACTGCCCATCTAATCCAAATCGATTTTTTGGCATAAAATTGTTCCTATCCCAGCAAAAGTCTAGAAGTTTGATTCATACATTTTCAGCAAAAAGATAAATTTAATTAGGTGTTTTCTAATTTCTGTCAACAATATACATATGCATATCCAATATAAATTTTAAAACTAATGTTACACAAAATACATAAACATACCATTTTTGTGTCTGTATATGTAATATTTTCGTATACATTGCCTAACATTTATTTATTATAGAAATTTGAATAACTTTAGACTTTAAATACAATAAGATTTTCTTTACCACCTCGTACATTTCATATAAAGTTTCCTTACGGCTCTCTCGCTCTCTATTAACTTGTGATTTATTTTATGTTTTATATTTTATAATAATAATGTTTCAACACACTGCATTATTATCTGCTGTGTAGAGCAGCTACTTTATGGCCATTATTTTTAAAGCCCAATGCTACGTTTCGAAACAATGAAGCTGCTTTACCAGCTTCTCATTGGGTTTGTGTCTATAGCTGCGGCAAAACAACCACCTGTTGTTTTATGTAATTATTTTTAACGTTTTTTATTTTACATACTTTTTTCTGTATGTTGGCTCCATTTTAAAAAATGGTCTTCATTGTACCCCATACAGGTGTATTAAAGTCGTTTATAAAAAAAAAAAACAAAAAAAATATTTTGATAAATGGTTTTAACTAAATGCTTGATGGGGTTTTTTCATTACACTTTCCCTTTCTGTGGTACGTTTTTGTTCTACTTCTTAAATTAATAATGTTGCTGCTGTCTTTGGTTTATGGTTGTATTTTTTATATTTTTTTATTTTGTTTTATTATATATATATTTCTATAAAGAAAATTACAATAAAAATTATGCGTTAAAAAAAAATGATTTAAGTCTTTAATAAATTATTTAATGTGTTGAGGTTTATATTATTATCATGATTTTATAATATTTTAGGAAAAGGTCCATTATTGAGTCATAAATTTTAGAAATAATAATTATTATTACACATTTCATTTGATAATAAATCAAGAACATGTAAAAGTAAGAGAAATTCTTTACTATAAAATATATATCGAGCCATACCAACAAACAAAATTAAACAAAAAAAAATATAGTCCATATAATTAGGATCATTTACAATATCCATCAAAATTTCATGGGTCTAAGGAGAAATGAAGACAATCATTGTAGCAATTAAGATTTTTTTCGCTGTTAACGATCGAAGAACTAATTACATAATAGCTATTAAATTTCGCAAATTCACTAATAATCTAAAACTACATTCAATTTGTTTTTCACGATAGTAACTGTTTTTTAATTTTTTATTTAATATAATATTCCCCCTTAAACTAATATTTACAATTCAACCCAGTGACATTATTTCAGCTTTACATTCAAAATGGTTTTCTTATTTCTGTAAATAAAATTTATTGTTTTGTACAAATTATTTTTTATTTTTTTTTTTCAGATTTTCTGTAACAATCAAAATTTTTCTTTCCAATACTGCTGCCACTGTTGTTTGTATAAAACCATTTGTTAAATTGATTAGAAATATTTTTTGCTCCCCTCTCTAACAATTACAACTTTATTGAACCCTGGTCTCTTTCTTCAAATATTCTAATTTATGTGCTTAATTAAACTACCCATAGGAAAATTATAACCTCAGAAGCAGAAAAAAATGGGAATAAATATAACAAAAAAGTTTTGTAACACTTCAAGCAGGAAAAACCTCTGTAACAAATTTGTTGTGTATTGGCAGAGATGAGAAAAAAATTAGAAAGAATTATCCCAAGAAGCAGAGAAAATATATAAAGCAAATGGTCACAGCAGGACATTCCAAAGATTATTTGCTGCTGTTTGATTTGTTATAGTACTTTATCCAATATCCTCAAGAGCTAAATCTACGAATTATTGTTATTTTTGCTCAGTTCAGTTCTGTCTGTTTGTTTGTTTATTCGTTTCTCCATTCTACTGTAGGAATAGTAGGGTAAATTATTTCAATGTTGCAAATGTTTATTTCTTGTTAAAAAGAAATCGGAAACCAATTAGTTTTGAAGTGATTTACAGCAATAACAATGCAAAAAACAAGAAACTGTTTTATGCCATCAATACGAAACTGAAATGTTCTTTACACATAACAAAAATAAAAACGACATGTTATTACTACATGGAATCAGTACTGAATGACCAGACATGATTAGCAGATAGATGTGAGCTTTTATTTTCTGTGCTGTTAGACAAACAAAAGGTATTAGCTTCATTTAATGTTGTAGGGTGTACAAAGTAATATAAAAAAACAATAAGAAATAAACAATAACCAGCTATAAAAAATATCCACTGTGTGCCAAGAATGTTAATATTTGTAAAACAAGTTGTTAAGATTTACGCACATTTTTCTCTGTTGCTAAAAAAACGAAAGTGGCAAAATTTTACTGGTGTTGGACATAAATAAATAAAAAATACTATTAAAATGGATTATTGAGTTTTTTGTGTCATATTATTTGTTTTATTTTTATCCCTCATACTCTTAACATGGATACATTGTCTAAAATGTAAACAAATGTAATTGATTTTACATCTTTTTTTCTCAATATTTATTTAATCTTCTTTAAAAAAATGTGATTAATTTAAATAATTAAACTAATCCTTTATCAACAATTACTTCGAATAAAGTAAATCATTAAAATCTACTTCACGAATTGAGGAATGATAAAGTAAGATTAAGTAAATAATGTGTGGTCATTACTAAAGTGAGAGAATTATACTTATGTACAAGTGTTATAAATTACAATCTTCAGTGAAAGAATATAATAAGAATTATATATTATTTGGAATAAGTACATTAATTTGTAATAAAATTAATTTTTCTGAACTAATCCTTCACTTCCCAAATATTTCCCTTGTATTTGTAGCTTACACCACCATAAAGGGGAGTATATTATGCATTTGTGCCGATGTTTATAACACTCAAAAATATTAGTCTAACACCCACCTTAAAATATACTGATCGACTTAGAATCACAAATGTATTAAACAATGTCCGTCCGTCCGTTAGACTGGTTGCCCATTTAAACCTTTTGCGCAAAGTGCAGGTCAGAATTTCTTCAGCCCAACGAAGATTACTGAAATCGTTCCATTATTTTACGTAGCCCCCAAAAAATGTCCTTCCGAATAGGAATAATAATAATAAATAATCATACTTTAGAAAAAATTTATTGGCAATTAATAAGTATATTTTTGAACTTAGCACATTTCCACTTACATATTTTGTATTTTTCATTGGAATTGGCACACTTTCTTAATTCTTTTTTCTTTGTTTCAAAATTATCCAATATCTCCTAAAAAAGGTAAGAATAAACTTATTATTAAAACAAGATTTAGCATGTTTGGTTGCTAGGCTTTTGATATTCTTTTGTAATCTCCCATTTATATGAACAAATAAGGAAAAAATATCCAAAATATATCCTGATATATTACAAACCAAGTATAATGCTCCTAAAAACTTCAGTTCTAACATGGACTACTTAAAAATAAATTCATAAGCACATGATTTAGAAGTTTTGTAATTAAAAAAAAAATAAGCAGCATTATTGCCAATGATTGCTAGCTAATTGTACTAATTACTTAATGTTATTTGGAAATGAATAAATAAAATTAATTCAAATCAGCCAATTGAACATGTTTTCCAATACTATATTGACTGCTATAGTATTTATTATAATATTTTTACTTATTTGATAAATAATGTTACTTTATGGAAGTGTAGAAAAATCAATAAAATAAGTTCTTGATCTGAAAATCGTTCGTATTTGAAACAATTTTAATAAATACAATCCAAGTATTGATCTTAACCAATAAAATAGACTTTCATAACAACTTTCCTTACTTCAGATGAAAATATTTGTCATTTTTCTAAGTAAGTTTAAGTTCAGACAAGAAATTGATTTGCAGTATTCGAAAACATTGATATATCGCAGTATTGTCGAAGATAAGCGAACAATATTAATGAAGTGAAATATAAGTATATCAGAAAAATGTTTATTATTTATTTAGTAACTACATAATAATACAATTATGTATTATAAAGTAAAATATTTTTTTGAGCACTAGCATCCAAGTTCATCAGCTCATATTTTAAAGAATTTTTTTTTATAATTTACTCATATAAATTTAAAACCCAATACTTTTGATATATTTCAATTTGAATTATCAGTTACCTTTCCTTATTTATTATAGAATAAAAGTATAAGTAAAACTTTTGTTTTCATTGCCAAATATTAATAATTCAATAAAAACTTTATCAACTTGTAACAAATCTCCAAAACAAATTGGGATTGGCGCAAAAAATTACAAAAAGCTGCTCTAAATTAAAGCTGAAAACACAACAATAGTGTTGAAGTAAAGATTTTAACATTTTGATAACAAATCCAAACTAAGAACAAAGCTTCGAACATAAAAGTTGCACACTCATACAAAATTATCCTTAACACACGCACACGCTCACATACACGAACAAATTAGAACATGGCATCAAGATAAGGACCCAATGAATTAATTTGTATTTAATGTGTATGTATGCATCTGTATGTCTATTTTGGTAAACGAAGATGGCTGGCTACACATAAAACATAAAAACAGGACAATATAAAGTATTTAGGATACTAAACAATTATACACTAAAGAAATAGAATAACAATAATAACAATAACAACATAGACATAGACATACACATGCATACTAACACGCACACATTTATAGACCATACTCAGATATACATATATAGTTTTATCTAAAAATAAAAAAAAAACTGAAAATAAATGGAAAAAAACTTTAAGAAGCTTATGAAAGAGGAACGGAAGATTAAATGAAATCCTTTTCTTCTTGTGGTAAAAGTGTATATAAGTGATTCCAAGCATTTGTTAACTAAAGCACACAACGACTAAAGCAAAATAAAATTCCGAGAAAAAAAGTTGTATCAAAACAATCGATAACATATCTGTGAGTATTATACTTATTTAGAGTCTTTATTTTGAGCAGAAAAAAATAATACACAAAACCATTTATATGGCCTTAAGTAGTATAGACAATACAGTTTTAATATGTTTTTATATATTATAGCAGTATAGCACTTGTACTTCGGTGGTAGGTGGTTTGATTTATAATTAGGTAAAATTCCTTAAATCACTGTGTCTACAAATCAATTATAAACGACTGTCCTGTCCTGTTGATTAATCTTCTTGAGACAGGACTAATATTTCCTATCAACAAATGATAGACATTTTTGTGAAAGCAAAACCATATAATGATTGACAGCAACCATATAATGGCTGACAGCAACCATATAATGGCTGACAGCAACCATATAATGGCTGACAGCAACCATATAATGGTTGACAGCAACCATATAATGGTTGATAGCAACCATATAATTTTTGACAGCAACCATATAATGGTTGACAGCAACCATATAATGGCTGACAGCAACCATATAATGGTTGACAGCAACCATATAATGGCTGACAGCAACCATATAATGGCTGACAGCAACCATATAATGGCTGACAGCAACCATATTATGGTTGACAGCAACCAGATTATGGTTGACAGCAACCATATTATGGTTGACAGCAACCATATTATGGTTGACAGCAACCATATTATGGTTGACAGCAACCATATTATGGTTGACAGCAACCATATTATGGTTGACAGCAACCATATTATGGTTGACAGCAACCATATTATGGTTGTCAGCAACCATATTATGGTTGACAGCAACCATAATATGGTTGCTGTCAACCATAATATGGTTGCTGTCAACCATAATATGGTTGTCAACCATAATATGTTGACAGCAACCATATTATGGTTGACAGCAACCATATAGTGGCTGACAGCAACTATATTATGGTTGACAGCAACCATATACTGGCTGACAGCAACCATATAATGGTTGACAGCAACCATATAATGGTTGACAGCAACCATATAATGGCTGACAGCAACCATATAATGGTTGACAGCAACCATATAATGGCTGACAGCAACCATATAATGGCTGACAGCAACCATATAATGGATGACAGCTACCATATAATGGCTGACAGCAACCATATAATGGTTGACAGCAACCATGTAATGATTGACAGCAACCATGTAATGATTGACAGCAACCATATAATGGTTGACAGCAACCATATAATGGTTGACAGCAACCATATAATGGTTGACAGCAACCATATAATGGTTGACAGCAACCATATAATGGTTGACAGCAACCATATAATGGTTGACAGCAACCATATAATGGTTGACAGCAACCATATAATGGTTGACAGCAACCATATAATGGTTGACAGCAACCATATAATGGTTGACAGCAACCATATTATGGAAGCAGCAACCATATTATGGAAGCAGCAACCATATTATGGTTGACAGCAACCATATTATGGTTGACAGCAACCATATTATGGTTGACAGCAACCATATTATGGTTGACAGCAACCATATAGTGGTTGACAGCAACCATATTATGGTTGACAGCAACCATATTATGGTTGACAGCAACCATATTATGGTTGACAGCAACCATATTATGGTTGACAGCAACCATATTATGGTTGACAGCAACCATATTATGGTTGACAGCAACCATATTATGGTTGACAGCAACCATATTATGGTTGACAGCAACCATATTATGGTTGACAGCAACCATATTATGGTTGACAGCAACCATATTATGGTTGACAGCAACCATATTATGGTTGACAGCAACCATATTATGGTTGACAGCAACCATATTATGGTTGACAGCAACCATATTATGGTTGACAGCAACCATATTATGGTTGACAGCAACCATATTATGGTTGACAGCTACTATATTATGGTTGACAGCAACCATATTATGGTTGACAGCAACCATATTATGGTTGACAGCAACCATATTATGGTTGACAGCAACCATATAGTGGTTGACAGCAACCATATAGTGGTTGACAGCAACCATATAATGGTTGACAGCAACCATATAATGGTTGACAGCAACAATATAATGGTTGACAGCAACCATATAATGGCTGACAGCAACCATATAATGGCTGACAGCAACCATATAATGGCTGACAGCAACCATATATTGGGAATGAAAGTTTGGTTACCACAATCTGAGAGTCTGGAGACAATTTTTTCGTGAAACGTTTGCATACATTTTAATTGCGATAAAATGTTGCATGATCTGGACTGCTCTCAGCTGAATCGACAATAATGTGAGAGTTTATTAAAGAAGACATACAATTTTTTATAGAATGTATCTTTAATTATTTAAAAAGTATCCCTCGTTACTATTTTGAATGTATGTTTTCGCTTAGTACATACATATGTTGTTTTTATTATTGCATTTCTTGTATTTTTTTGGGGGACATAGTATAATGTTTGTGTCGGTTGTTAGTTAAAATAAAACAAAAACGAAAACGTATCCAACAATATGTTTTACTAACATGTTGACTAAAACTTAAGCTTTACTAGCTTAACATAACATGTATTTGTTTTCTCCTTATTATGAAATAAAATTGTATATTGTTATTATAAAAAAATATCTGTATGTATGTTTTTATTTTGGTTTTATGATGTATTTTATGTACATTCGTCTGTCTGTGTATATTACTACTGTCTGACAGGCTTAGGTGTTAGTTAAGAAAATCAATAGTTTCTTTATTTTAAACAGTTTTTCTTTGTCTTTTCTCCAAAGAAACATTTATTCTAGTTTAAGTTTTCACTTGGAAGAATAATAATTTTTTGAAAGTATCAAGTGCAGGAGAAAGTTGAGGAAATCACGTATCAGCGAATTATGAAACATCATTTAAAGCAAAACAGTTACAATAATGTTAATATAGTCCACAGAATTTACAAAGTTAAGTAAATGTGCCAGTACTATGTTATTCTGGAATACATAGCGAATAAACTCTATTTAAAAAAATCGAAACATAAAAAATTGGTATTGAACTGTCAAAAGTGTAAATTTTAAAGTTGGTATTAGGCAGTTCTCTAACGGATTTCAAAACGTATTATTGAATGATAATTTTTATTCATATCGGACATAGAATAAACTATACAAAGAAGCTCTACTGAGAGATAAAGAAAATAAGTTTGTTGTCAAAAATTTGCATGTAAATCAATGTACATATTTTGAGTTTTTATACAAATAATCGAATTTTGGTCTGAAAAATGAGTGATCACAGATCGAGCTCCTTTTCTTGATTCAACACTTATTGGCCATGTTATTAGCGATTTTAGATATTGTGAGTTTTTCTATAAAAAATCGATTTTTGGTCAGAAATATGAGTGATCACAGATCGAGGTCTTTTTCTTTATTTTTCTTGAAGGTATTAATGAAATTAGATATTTTGAGTTTTTATATAAAAAAAAAATCGAACTTTGATCAGAAATATGAGTGATCATAGACGGAGCTCTTATTCTTGATTAAACGCTTATTGGCCAAGTTATAAGCGAATTTATCAGAAATATGAGTGATCACAGATCGAGGTCCTTTTATTGATTAAACGCTTATTGGCCAAGTTATTAGCGAATATAGATCTTTTGAGTTTTTATATCAAAAATCGGTTTTTGGTCAGAAATATGAGTGACCACCGATCGAGGTCCTTTTCTTGATTAAACGCTTATTGGCCAAGTTATTAGCGAATATAGATATTTTGAGTTTTTATATCAAAAATCGGTTTTTGGTCAGAAATATGAGTGATCACAGATCGAGGTCCTTTTCTTGATTCAACGCTTATAGGCCAAGTTATTAGCGAATTTAGAAATTTTGAGTTTTTATAGATTTTTGGTCAGAAATATGAGTGATCATAGATCGAGCTCTTTTTCTTGATTAAACGCTTATTGGCCAAGTTATTAGTAAATTTAGATATTTTATGTTTTTATATAAAAACATCGATTTTTGGTCAGTAATATGAGTGATCACAAATCGATCTCCTTTTCTTTATTAACGCTTATTGGCCAAGGTATTAACGAATTTAGATATTTTGAGTTTTAGATATATGAGTGATACAAATCGAGCTCTTTTTCCTAATTAAACGCTTATTGGCCAAGTTATTAGCGAATTTAGATATTTTGAGTTTTTATATAAAAAATCGATTTTTGGTCAGAAATATGAGTGATCACACATCGAGCTCCTTTTCTTGATTAAACGCTTATTGGCCAAGTTATTAGCAAATTTAGATATTTTGAGTTTTTATATAAAAAATCGAATCTTGGTCAGAAATTGAGTGATCACATTTAAAGCTCTTTTTCTTTACTAAAATTTTATTGGCCAAGTTGTTAGCGAATTTAGTTATTTTGAGTTTTTATGTAAAAAATCGATTTTTGTTAAGAAATATGTGTGGTCACAGATCGAACTTCTTTTCTTGATTAAACGCTTATTGGCTTATTATCGATTTAAGCTATTGTGAGTTTTTATATAAGTAATCGAATTTTGGTCTGAAATATGATTGATCACAGAACGATGTATTTTACAGATGTATTTAAGAAGTGAGCATATTAGTGGAAGTGGACAATTTTTATTTATGTGAAAACTTTTGCGGGCTATGTATTGAGAACATTAAAAAAAAAGTCGGTCCAGGCATCTTGCGATTTTAGATTTTTCTTTCAGTAAAAACTTAAATTTGATTACTATGATCATTTAAACAAAAAATTAGCCTAATCGATGTAACCAAAGTTGGGCTATGACCAACATTTTAGAAAAAAATTTTCTAAATCGGTCCGGGTATTCTCTACTGATGCAATTACCAACGAACGACATTTGATTTTTATTTATATAGAAGATAGATTATTTCAAAGTACCCCAAAATTTTAGTATGAGAGAAAAATAGTTAAAATTTAACTAAACATCACTAATATCTCTATTATTTTAACTTTTATAGCTAATTTGGGTAAGATGTATTCATTAATTACATTTTATTAGCTCTAGGCAATTCTAGGTGCGCATGTCTGATGAATGCTCATCAAATTCAGGTGACAACTGGATCTCAAAGTAATCCATATGGAAATTAATAAATAAATGTTTGTTGAATTTTGGTCAAAAATTTTATCATACATGCGCAACCATTGAAGAACGCTATAAATTCAAAAGCATTCATTCGCTTATCGCTGAAATATGCTGAACATTGTATGATAATGAAGTGGAATTGCATAGAGCTCAAAAAATGTAATTAATGAATACTTCCTATCCAAATTTACTATTGAAGGTAAAATAATAGAGATATTAGTGATTTTTGGTTAAATTTTTTTTCATGCTTAATTTTTGGGGTATTTTAAAATAAAATTCTTAATAAATGGGAAATTAACCCTAGGCTCTTCTTTGTTATTTCTTATTTCTGACTTTCTAGTTAAATTTTCCGCTTTGGTGTATTCACGGACTTATAGTAAAATTTCAAGGATAATATTTTTGCGAAACATTTTATCCCCTTAATACCCTATTTTAATGGTGTTTTTTGCTCTTTTTTAAAAGAAGGACAAAAAAGACACATGCTTTGAGGATTTAGAAGATTAACATATTCTACAAAAATGTTCTCCGTAACATTTAACATAAACTTGCTGATCACATTATAAACCTAAAATGTAAGGCTCACATGGTTTCTTATGCCGATTAACAATAAGAATGTGCCAGAGATGGGAAACTTTAACCTCCTCTCAAATGAAATTAATATGTAAACTTTCAAAACGCCGATACACGTGTCTTTTTTTTTGTCTCCTCTATCAAAATTTATTGGTCGGACTTTGTAATTTTGGAAAAAAATTAATTTTGTTGTATAGTGTTATATGTATAAAACAAATTTAAAAAAAAAATTACATAAATTAATTTCATTTTATTCGAACTACAAAATTAGTCATATTTGTGCATAGAGACTAGCATTGTTTCAACAAATTTTAAGACATAATTTTAACAAAAAAAAAACGTAAATAAATTCAATTTATTTTTTAATGCTTTATAAATTACTTGCTTCTACTATTTTTGTTAAAAGTTAATATATTTAATTATTATTATTTGAAACAAAATTATAAATTGTTTAAGTTAATATTAGATCATTTTGAAATTTATTATCCCCTCGACTACTGAAATCAAAACCATTCCTGCATTGCATTTTGAGAACATTTTTAGTGACAATATAGACTTTGGATAAAACACCAGACTTAAAACTATAAAAGTAATAAAATGTTATAAGAAAGTGTGCATAGTTCACTAAAAATACAAAATAATTAATAGAAAATGTGCCAAGTTCCTCTAAACTGAGCTTATTTTTCCTTATACCAAATACGAAATAGAACTGCATGAACAGATTTGAAAACAAATGTTTTGAAAACATTTTTTGTGTCTCCTGTAAAATTTATGATACGTTTGCACAATAAGATTAACTTCTAAAAATTGTAAATTGAACAAAAATTAAATGTTAAAGCAAATAAGTTTACAATGCAATCAATGAACAGTTGAATTGCTCCTTTGCCTTTAAAAATCATTGCATTATGTTTAAACCAGGAACACAGCAAAATACATACATACACCCACATATAGCTATGTGTATGTATATAAAGGATAAAGAAAAAAATAAAACTTTAAATCAAAAAGTCAACTTTGACAGCATGTTTCAAACTTTGTTCACACACAGACACACTCTTAGGCTTTTATATACTATATTTGTGGGTGTTTGTGTAAGTGTAACAATACGAACGAGGCAACATTCAACAAGAATGAGTTTTTGTTAAAATCACTTGTATAAACAAACCATTTTTGCGTACACTAACAAATAAAAAATAAAAAAATGTTGGCTCTAAATCCACAGCTAAAACTGTGTAGCATTCTGCTCTCTTACTAGACCATTTACACTCTCTAGTCCGCTCTGTGTGAGACTCGGTAACAAACAGCAATCTAATTAGTATTCTGTTGACACTTTAATCGTGATTACGCCGGAAAACGTACGCGTCAACATGCTGGCAGCCAATTTTTATTCTCTTTCTCTTTTCCTCTTTTTCAATTTTGTTGTTGTTTTTTTCCCAGAAATTTTACATTAGCCATCATATTGTCAGACTACACAGTATGTTTGTGTGAAAGTGTTTGTGTGTTTATGCCATTTTTTTAACTGTAAAGGGATATCCGGTAGAGTAAAAAAAGGGAATTGAACAACAACAAAAATCAACAACACGATTCTGTAATACACTATTGTTGTACTCTAGGAGCACACAGTAGACAAAACAAACGGCCATCGACATACAGAAACACTCATACATTCTAACTGTTTTTAGACTAATACAGCTGCCACTAATACTCAAACAAACACACTTCATACATACACATTCGACGGTATACTATACGCAAACGATATTAGCAATAATAACAACAACAATGACGTATAAATATGTGTAAATTTGTAGATGATGTTATGAAGGTCTACTATAACTACCCTGCAGTTCGGAATACTATTAGCTTGGGCTGAGAATATGCTAATATTCTGTTCCACCAGTCCTAATAAGTCGCCCAATTCTGTAACCTATTGGTTCCTCGTGAACGACAAGGTTACAATGGCCCCACGACCAGCAGTGGTGTTGGATCCTGTTTGCACGTATGTTTACTGTAACCATTTCAACATTTTACAAGTTTTTTAACAATATTATAGCCACAGTAACTATTTATATGATTGTGGTAACCATAATATGGTTAATTTACGATGCAGATGAGTGTATCAATCGTATATAAGGTTACACTAAACAAGTATATGTTTGCGACAACCATTTTTATGATGAAGGGCTTAACATATTATGTTGCTCTCGGCCTATGGATATCATAATCTGAGAACAACATATGATATGATGATTCATCATAAATATGGTTGTCAGAAACATATACTTTTTTACTGTAACCATATATATGATTGATACAATCATGTACATCGTAAATTAACCATATTATGGTTACCACAATCATATAAATAGTTACTGTGACTATGTTAAAAAATTTGTAAAAATATTGAAATGGTGCACAACTATATTTTTTCTCTGCGTGTATTCTCTGACTAACTTCAGATAGGCATCTCTCATCGTCTTCCGAAAGAATGTAGTATATTTAAGGATGAAATTTTTGCCATCATGCCTGCAATATTCGTGTGAATATTTGTATCTACTACATCTTTATTAGTCAGGCAGTGTAAGACAAAGCTGCCTAGGCTGTGGCATATATCTGGCATTACTTTAGTATGGGTCCCTGTGCATAGAGACTACTTTGGTAATGAATTTGTTAGCCAGAATAGGATCTACTTTGTATATCACTGGGGATTATTACAAGTTTTACCTTCAGCCAAAGAGATGAAAATATATGACGTAATTTAGAGCTAGATATAACTAGCACTAGACAGTAACCTTGAACTATCCTTTCTGTTACGGTTCAGAATGATCGCCTTCCCACACATGCAACTAGCGGGAACTTAGATGTGAACTTGCGTGTGTATTTACGAATACGTATTTTGTATGTATGCGTTAGTGGGAAAACACTTGTATATGGGAGAATTTTCAATGGAGGATTGCGTGTCATTTTACTGTATGTTGAAAATGTGTCACTAAGTGTAGATAGAGGTTTTGGTTTAACAAGAAAATTTCAAAGCGAATCTAAAGAACTAAGTTTATTTTTTAAAGCATCTATTTGAGAAATATAAAAATTGAATAGTAACGTGTTTAAAATGTAAATATCGATGGGGACACAACATCAAATATTTATTTTCAATATTAAAAATATAAAACAAATTTAATTTACAAGAAATTATAAATTAAATAGAAAATATCAATTGAAATATTTTGGTATTTATTATTATTTAAACAATACTAAAAGCAATATATTTCTAAGGAATTACTTAAATACATTTCCATGGAAACTAACAGAAATTCTATTTAAAAACCCTTCATTTTTAGTTAGAAACTTTACCAAACTGTACTTGAAACCTTATATCTCCCTATGACTTTCGAGTGAAATTTGTATGTTGTTACCACCTGTTATAGTAAAGGATAAAAAAGAAAGTTTTAAACACCAACATATAAACATTTTAGTTCATATGTTTTTCTTAAAATTACAAACTATAAACAAAAACTACAACATAAAATACATATTACATACAAACAAACAGCAACAAAAAAAACGAAACGTAAAACTACACAAAACCCAACTTTTAGACAAATTCAAAATCTCTGTCATCAAAGGTTAATCCTTTATAAAATAACATAAACAACATGTATAATCCTCATAAGGATTTAAACATAAACAACATGTATGTTAGTTTATACAAAATACTAGTTTTATATCCATACAACTTTTTGTTTCCATTTGTTTGTTTGTTTTTTTGCTTTTGCCAACATCAGGTAAATTACTAAAATATGAAATAAGTATAAACTTTTACATATGTGCATATAATGTTGAAATACATTTTATTTCTTTTTTCCAAACGTAAAAAAGAATCCTTGATTTCCTTGATGGATTATACAACTTAATTAGAAAACATAAAGTTATTTTATAATTATTTTTGATTGCTATTCAAATTAAATTAAAAATTACTTAATAAAGTTGACAAAGCTATTAATATATGAGTAGGTATTTTAAAATAAGTATATTTAAAAAAACATATCATTTCGTAAAGAGGTATAAAATGCATTCAATATCAAAAGCCTGGTTCACCAGAAAAGTAATTTATCTTATCTTTAATATCATAGTAATTTAACTATTTTCATGATAATGTGTGATTATATTCAAAAAATCCTATTGGCCTTATAGAAACATACATTCAACAGGAAGGTGAGCCTATTTTCCATTTAGATGGAATAGCTGCGTCAAAGAATTGTAAAGCATATACAATTTTTAAGCTGTATGTAAATTAATATCTGAAGGGAAATCGGAATCACGCAAAGCTTTTTTTTCCATTACATCCTATGGACCATAAGTTATTTATCCCTTTCAGAATATTTATATTAATATTTTTCGCATAAGATTCATTTTTTTTTGCACTAATTACACTGTGCTACAAAATGTCACTTTTTGTCGGAACTTGAAAAGCCACCTAGTGGAGGTTGTAGGCCTAGGTGAAGACATACTAAAACCCTTTTCAATGATTTTGAAACACCCTAAAAATTTTGAGTTATTTTGAAAAAACTGGTACCTCTAACTCACACATTTTCAGACCGATTTCAAAATTTTAAACCATTATTGTTAGGCAAAGAATTAAGCTTTCATAAAATGTATGTATAAGATCTATATTCCTAGAGTTTATGTAAGTTTTTATAAATAGTTTGGCTTTTTTTTATTTTTTCCTAATTTTCAAACTCAACAATAGGTATTTTAATTTTTGTCTATGAAACCCTATTTTTTTGCACAGTATTTTATAGACAATTTTATGTAGACGAAAACGAGATATTAGTTGTTAAATTCGGTTTATACTTGCAAAAGTTATTAAACTTTTTCCAAAAAAGTTCCACAAAATTTACCTTGTAAATTAAAAATTGTAGAAAATTTTTTTTTTTATAGTTTTTTGTTTTTTTTTTATTCATATGGGCTGGAGGCGAAAATACTAAAAAAGGTGTTAATGAAAAGTTGAATAACTTTTACAATTTTCATCCGATGTGGTTTGCTAAAAACTAAATTTCTTTAATACATTGGTATAAATTTTTATAAGCTTCAAAATAAGCAATGAAAAGCGATTAAATTCAAAAAAGTTGATAAATTTTGTTTTTCTTTTAGATATTCTTAACAAAAACAGTACTTATAACTAATAAATGTATCAAAAAATGCACGTCATTTTAAAGCGTAATCTGTTTTCTTTTTAACCACGTTTAAAAATTTAAAGTCGGACAGAGACTGAATGAATTACAGATCGATAAGTTTACGGACATCACTGAAAACGGTTTCTTCAGAATAATTTCTGAATTTGAGGGTGTTTCGGAAATTTTTTGACACAATTTCTAATGTACTCAGCAAGCCCAATAACCTACGCTAGGTCGTTTTCAAGTTTTTTTTCCATCATAGCACCGTGTTATATTTTGCAGCACATTTATGATTAATTTTGTCTTTCCAAATAAATTGTTTTTTAATTTTCCTAATTTTATATGCATTGTTTATAAAATACATATATAGCTTTTATTATTTATTTTTATTGCATCTGCTTAAACACTGTTTTTCATAATGTTTTGATATGTAAAACTTCGCTATGGGAACTTCTGGCAATATACATAGAAAAATGGATATTAGTAGCGACTGCCAATAATATGACAAATGTTACTGTTTGAATTTGAATACAAGTTATCTTGGAAAAAACTAATCATTCGCAAATTTTTAGATAATTTAACATATCTTTAAAAATATTGGATGCCAATTTTCCAATAACTTTGTTATTAAACAAAATTGTATTGATTTTTTACAGCATATTTTAAGCGCATATTTCCGGTTTCCCTTAAATTTAGGTAAAGGGAAATTGCTTAATATTCATTTATTTTTGCAACAATTTTCACTTTATTACAGACAAATATTTTAATTTTAATTTCAATTTCAAATATTCCTTAAATACCTTTGCTAAAAAAAACTGCCTTTGTATTACCTGTCTGCTATAGAATATATATGTATCACAAATATCAAAATGCTGTTTACGATGAAAAATAAACAAAAACATTCATCAACAGTTGTCAAATGTTATGTCACTTGTCTGTTACTCTGAAGAGTTTAACTTTATCCGCCTGCCAGGACTGTCGGCCTGTTTGTCGGTCTCTGTCTAAATGTCCTTTATTTCTTGGTCTCCTTGCTGTTGTTTGTCCTGACATCTTCAAATTGTAGTTGAATTGTGCGTAAATTTCTGAAATGAACCCTTGTTCAATACACAACAACATTTCTTTTCCATGTACAAACAATGTAGTTGTCGTTGTTGTTTAGACAGGCTGGTTGGTTTGTCATTTGATTGTCTGTCTCTTCGATGTATCCGTCCGTCCGTCCGTCCGTCCATCCATCCTGGCATCAGTCCCTCTTTCTACCTTTTCAGTTTAGTTGACATTGATGAAATGGTATTTTATTAGCATGTCAGTTATGTTTTGTTGTTTGTAGTTTTGCATTTGGAAAATTAGCTTATGATTAAAACGGAAATTAGTAATCACTGTATGGGAAAATTAGTAGGAAATTTTGAGACATTAATTAGATTGACATTATTGGCTCTGAACCTTACTGCTGCTATCGTTACCACCAATAAGGTCACAGTGAAACTTTGACGTTTTGACATTTTTGTTTCATTTTAGAAAACTTGTTGATGTCACTAGAATTATGAAGAATGATACAGCAAAAATAAAGGTTTATTTCAACAAAATATACTGTATATGCATTAGTAATTGAATAAGAAATGTCTAAAACGTTTAAAAGTGTGGCATTAAATTTGACCAAAACATGTTTTTGTTTTCAATACAAATTTACCAGAGAAAATTATTTTGTCTTTTAAAAAACCAAGACCATAGTAGTTAAAAAACTAACACAATATTGAAATAAATTGTGGAAAGTTATTGTATGATGTTTCATTAAAAGTCTTAAAAAAAGTACAAAGAAATAAAGAGTTTTGATTAAAACTGTTCGTGTCGCAACATTAACTGCAAATGATACCAAAGCCGGCAACATGAAACGTGGTCTGCAACTATAAGTACAGCAAACATATGTACATACATACGTAAATTGTGGCAACAAAATGCAACTAACAAGAGAAAATGAAAAACAAACTAGCAATGAATTAGTGCTACGACTGTCATGTTGTACATTCTGAAAAGGAAAAATTAGAAAAATACTGTAAAACATTGAAGCTAAATTGCAGTTGGAAATTATGATAAGCAGTAAACATTATGTTGAATTGTCGTATACCTTGAGTGTTTGTTGTTCTGACAAAAACCAAAACTAAGATGAAAAAACTGAATTCAAAAATATTTATCAGTTTAAAGCCCTGTGGTGTTTGTGTTGATGGTTTATTTGGTAGCAAATGTTTTCTATAACTCATATAACTGCACAAATGTATCTGTATATATGTATGTATGTGTAGCTATAAGCAGCATTGCTAATAAAATATAATGCAACTTGATAATGATGTTGATGGCAGCCATTCGAAACCAAAAGCAAACAGAAAAAAAAAGAAAGAAACACCAAAAATATTATTAGTATAAGGTGCTTAGTGGTGGTGGTTGTGGTGATGGTAAACTGTACATTTTGTCTGTTGTTTGTTCGGTCTGTCTGTGTGACGGGAAAATATTTTTATGACAACTAAATTTTATGCTTTAGTCGTTTTTTCCATACAGAATGTCTACTAAATCTTTCTCTGTTCATACACGTATGCTTGTGTATTCGTCTAGTTGAATATTTCATAATTTTCCATGTTTTTGTATGCGAGTGTGGTTTTTAGTACGAATAATATAGCTGCTGCTGCTGTTGTTGTTTTTACTTTTGCCCTATTTACAACAATGCATTCAGCACAACAAAAGCATTAGCGGTGGTCGCATCAACTAAAATGTCATCAACAATACCATAAACAACTTGAGCATTTTCACAGCACTCGTTAGAGCCATGTGAAGTAAGTAGCAATTGCAGTAGCAACAGCAGAAGCAACTGTTCTAACAGCAATTGCAGAGAACTACTTAAATTTAGCGCATACTCATCAACACCAGTATGCACGTTGTGCACCAGTAATGAACAAATGTAAATGACTTGAATTCAACAAAAAAAAAAGTAAAATCTATAGAGATTGCAAATGACATTTGTCTTGAAATCAGAAAAACACCACTAAGCTGATGTAATAATTTTATATTGCACATAAAATTTAGCATTTAAACAACAAATGTTTTAAAATGTCAAAAGACAATAATAGCATAATATCGACAAATAATTAAAAGTAGTTACCTCTCATACGTTATCAAAAATTTAAAAATGTGAACACAAACTTATAAAATATAAGTACGAAGTCATTAGTTAACTTAATTGAAATTATTTGAAACAATGAATCCATAAGCTTTTTAGCAAACTTTCTGGTATATTACAATATTTTCATAACAACAAATTTAATACTGAAGTAATAAAGGTAAGTTATAACAATTTCATACATTGTTATTTTAAATAAATCCAAATTATAATTGGTTTTAGTTTTTTCTCCTTTGCTATTTTTATATGCCATATAATTATAATAAACTAACTTACAGGGAATCCTTAAAATAATTAAATTGAGCTAAGCATTTAATACCAAACGATTTAAAATATTTACTCTTCCTCTCTAGCTGTACGACTACCTCTAAATCACAAGCACATACATAAATACGTTTGCACAATAACCCAGTAAACTTAATTCAAAATGTTTAAATATTTTTTTTTAACGTTTATTTATTTATCGAATCTGCCTTACTTAGGCCTGACAATAAGTAATAAAATCTTATAACTAAAATTAAAACTAAATGCCCTCTGACAGGAGCGTTGATGTACACACCTTAGCGGGGTGGTAGATCGGCTCTACGAAGCCTTGATCTTGTTTGTGTCTGTGTGAGATAATTTCATGATGTATTTCTCACGGACATTCTTGAATTCATCTTTAACTAACGGTACTTGTAGGTCTCTACGGATGTTTATAACAATTTTTGATAAGTCCATATTAAGTTGGTGGAATTATTTATGTCTGTTTAAAATTTGAATTTAATTGTAAATGTCTTGTTATTTTTAGATATTTAAGTTTAACGCACAAAATTAAATATTTTCGGAATTTTTATGGTAACAATTGCAATTAACCAACATTTATGATTTAACTTTAATATGTTTTTTCACGATTATATAGAAAAAATAAGTAGGAATAAATCTGCACAGCAAATCGCCAATATACCCAAATTTAAAAATTAAAAATCTCATCTCTTAATCAACTACTGATTTACTACTAGATTCTATATATCCCAAAATTAAGTTTACGTGTGTCGAAGTTTTGTTGTGTGAATTTTAATTATACTCTTCACCATGATTGATAACAGTATGCACCAATTTGCGTCCATATGTCTGGACCGATACATCAATGCATCGGTAATAGTTCTGGTTCTATTGCTACTTAAAATCGTTAAAATCAGCTCACAAATGGCTGAGATATAAGCAACAAATCAGGATTACTAACGCATAAACATGTAACTTTCCAACTACGTGATAACCCCATAGAAACCTAAAATTTTTTACCAAAAATTTTTTCCACCTCAATTTTTCTTTTCACCTTTAATGACATTTTTATACCCTGCACCACCATAGTGGGGAGGGTCTTATGCGTTTGTGCAGATGTTTGTAACGCCAGTTACCCACCTTAAAGTATACCGATCGACTTAGAATCACTTTCTGAGTCGATTAAACGATGTCCGTCCGTCTGGTCGGCTGGCTGGCTGGCTGTCCATGTAAACGTTGTGCGCAGAGTACAGGTCGCACTTTTGAAGATATTTCGATCAAATTTGGTACATATTATTTTTACGGCCGAAGGACCAAGCCTATCGAAACTGGCTGAAATCGGTTCATTATTTCACCTAGCCCCCATACAAATGTCCTTCCGAAATTGGACTTTATCGGTCATAAATGTTTAATTTATATATGTATCTCCACAAATTCCGCTCCAAATAAGTTTTATATATATAAAATTCATGTCACCAAATTTTGTTACGATCAGTCCATAATTAGTCATAGCTCCCATATAGACCCGCTTCCGAAAATCACTTTAACGTGCATAAATCGCTTAAAAATGTTGGTATACTCACAAAATTCAACATAGTAAACTTTCATATAGACATAAATCACACGAACTAATTTCATGGTGATCGGTCCATAATTGGTCATAGCCCCCATATAAGGCCCACTTCCGAAAATCACTCAAAAATACAAATTATTGAAATTTTAAAAGAAAAATGTTTTTACTCTTTTACTTAGTGTAGGATATTATATGGTCGGGCTTGACCGACCATACTTTCTTACTTGTTTAAAAATTCATTAATGCTTTAATTTGTCACCCTTCATGTTGAGGGTGATATTTTTGTTGAATAAACTGATAAATAGGTTGCGACCAAATTAGGCCTACGGTACAATGATTACTGTAGAAGCTTTCATAATGAGGAAGAGGAAGAGACTGTGTATCAGCCTGCCAATGTCCGGCTTTTACAAACCTGAGGGAACGCATACTCGGGTTTCGAATCTACTCCTTCATCCGGGAAACTGGCTGGTTTAATTTGGAGGCAACGGAAGTATTGTAAATACTCTGATGTCTACCCTTTGGGTATCACAATGGGATCAGATCTGAATGGACCCAAGTGAGCTGCTTGAGGAGCAGCAGCCCATGGAACCTAACCTAACCTAGTTGTGACCAAAAAATAATCGATATTGAAATCTCATTGATCAAATGTCTGTATTAAGAAGAGCTCATAATTGAGGGATATTTTTATATTATGTAGACTTGTTGGCTATTGCAAATCTTTCAAACTAATCACTCTCTAAGTATTTAGTTATTAAAATATATTCCACATCAGATCATTAAAAAAACAATAATTCTCAAATAATTTTCAAAGAATTACATTCGACTTAGATTTGCAGCTCTAAATGTTTACTGGCTAAAAACAATCATGTCATCATATACATTTACAGAACACATTTACCACATAATATTCATCTGCTTCCTAACATACGCACACACAGGCAGGCAAACCTCTTTAAAATTTCCACATACCCATACAAACAGCAACAAAATTTTGTATATCCCATGACTTGAATCAGATTATATTTACAAGGATTTCAAGTTTGGTTTTTAGGATGTGAGGAAATTTATGTCAAGAGGTAAAATGTTGCCGTAGCATGTTCTTGTGTTTGCAGCAACATCCAATATGAGTATAAATTTATTTTTATTAATTTAATTCCTATTGTTATTTGCCATGCTTACATGCAACATACAAACTCTTGCAAATATTTTAATATAACCAGATTTGTACATAAGTACATACATATGTATGTATATGCCAACAAATATCATATTGAATGAAATTATAATATAATTATAATCTTTGCAATTTTGCTCTTAAAATCATAAATCCTAATATTGTATTAAATATTGTACTATTATTACATGCATTAAAATTATACTTTAACAATTATGACAAATTAATTAACATGTAATTATTACCAAATTTCCATTAAGTTACAATACATTGTTGCTTTGTTTTATTTTATTGTACAAAGGCTATTTTAATGATTATTTCCTACAGTTTGACCAAGTCAATTTAATTATAAAGCAATTAAAGATTTCATCTCTTGCACAAGCATTTGAAAGTCATTTTCCCATTCATTCATCTTATAAAACAAACAAAGATTTTTGATTAAATTTAATAACAGGCTTATGAAATAAATACAATTCAAATTTTATTTTGATTTGATGGAAATCTCTTACACCGGTTTCGAATTAAAACAATTATAACCTTGTGCTGAATTTTCTAATTTATAGATATTTATCTACTCTGGTTTCGACAGTTTCTAAACGACTTTATATAACTGTATATATACATTTGTACGTACATATATCGACTGTTTCTTTTTGTTTTAATTTGAATTTATTTTTATTATTATGTCCATCTAAATCAGGTCAATTTGAAAAACATATATTTTGTAAACATTACAAAACAAACAGCAGCAATAAAATCTACAACAAAAAAAAACAAAAACGAAAATAAAACGCTGGCTCTTAAATAAACACAAACAAAAGTACGTACCCATGAACATAACACATAAATACATATCATTTACGCATTTTGTGGTTTGGTAATAGTTGTGAAATCCTTTTTTCTATTCATACAGTTCATTTTTTTATTTTTTTCATTTTATTCTTTTTGTGGTCATGTGCATAAATGAATATTTACAACAAATACTGTTACTACAAATGAATACAAAACAACCGCAAAATAATATCAACTGGAGAAGAAAAAATATAAAAACGACAACACCAACAACATCCAACAGCAAATTCGAGTACTCGCAGCAGTCATTGTTCGAGGAATTGCAATCGAAATGGCAGTTTTAAATGCAGCAGTAGCAGCAGCATCAACATATAAATGTTAAAAGTACAAAAACCTAAAAATACAAAAACACATGTATGCATGTACTATTATTGTTTTCAGTGTATTTTCGAATATGTAACATTCACATACATAAACACACACACACACATATTAAACTTTAGTTTATTTATAATGACAAAGAAATGTTGAAATGTACTTTTGCAGAATAATAACGAAATGAAAATAAAAATAAAAGCAACAACAACAACAATTTTTTTATATAAATAAATAAACGAACAATTCATATGACCATTGTCCGTGACCACTTATTGGACAGATATGCCATCATATATAGAGCATATTATACATTTATTTACCAAAAGCAGCAAACTATTTTGAAAAATTTTAATTTCCATCAAAAATTATGTACATACTTAAGTTTAAATAAATAATTTGCAATTTATTCATTATAGTTTTAAATATTTGGATGCTTATGCCATATAATGTTTATACGTACATTCATTTTCAATATAAATAATTCGCCATTTAGAACAAAAACGAGTCCCAATTAATTGGGATTTTAGCTGGAATTTCTAGTGTATAACAGACCACATAGAAAATCATGACAATAGATATCTTATCTATGATCACTACAATTTGAAAACTAATATCTTCATGATCTTGTATATATTTCTCTTTTAATGTTCCCTGTTTCAATGTTGCAACATTTCAGAGCAAAATGCTTAGAGCTCAGCTTAAGGGATTTTTTTTTTTTAAATAAGGTCATTTTGCTGCGTTAGTTTTTGCTACAAAGCTACATTATATTTTTTGCTACAAAGCTACATTATATTGGAAACTATAAAATAATACTTTTTGCACTGAGTTATTACTTGCGATGAAAAATTAATCGATTACAATAACCTACCAGCCGATACCAAAGGCAAGTATAATTGGCGCTAAGATAATTCTATGTATTTGGTGGGAACAAAAGGGTCCTATTATGAGTTACTAAAATCTGACCGACCATCTCAGGGAACCTATACCGAATGCAACTGATTCGTTTGAACTGAGCATGACAACGTTTGGCAACATGTTGCAATACCTGTTGAAAAGTATTTAGAATGAAGTGGTTGCGAAGTTTTGCCTCACCTGCTTCAAATTCCAGACTACGCCCCGTCCGACTACTATTTGTTTCGATCGACACATTAAGTTCTCTTCACTTTGGAACACAATATCCAATATTGGCTTTCTTGGTCTTGGCCTGGGAATCCATGTGTTGCCAAGAAGATGCGAAAATTTAATTTCTAATTCTAATTTCTAAAAATTACTCATAAATATGCACAAAACATATTGTTACTAATGTTTCCCTAAATTTCAAATATCTCGAGAGCTCCCCATGGAACCACTAAATTTTATATATGCTCTAAATCATGCAATGGCTAATATTTAAGAAAATCTTTAGAAAATAGAAGGTAGATTTTCAATTCTATATCCTGTTTTGATGAGAAACGGATTTCTAGAAACAAGAACTTTTAGATCTACGATTCATTAGATTTCTATAAAAAATTATAAGATCTGACTAACAGTTCAAAAGCTATTAACAATTTTTGAACCTAATAAAAACAAAACTAGAAAGTTCAAAAATTAATTTTAATTGCATTTTTCGATTCGTACTTTTTAATAAAAACAGAAATTAAAAAGATATTAGTGTCACTTTAAACTCTGGTGCAATTTTAAAATTTAGCCTTAAAATTTCCAAACTAGGGTGATCGATTGTTCATCATTTTTTAGAAACCGGTTTTCGGTTTCTTCTAAAAATTTAAATTTAATATTAACCGGTTTTTATGGAAAAATATTGAAACGCATAGATATAAGAAGAATAAAAGATTTATTTATTAAAATAATAGTTATTAAAACAAAAACAGTTCATGGAAAAATATAACACAACAAAAATGAGATCATATAACAAAAATAAGCCTTTTTAAAATGCTTAAAAACTTTTTAATTCTAATTTTGATTATTTCTTTTAACTTTCACAAGGTGTTCGGATCAAATTTGAACCATGCTAAAATTAAAATATATTTTTTTCTAAAAGTGAGTTGCTGATATTTTATGAATTGCAAATGTCAATTTTTTTCTTTTGTTTTTATAAAGCTAGACATTGAAAATTATATTTCTCAGTGTACTTGTAGGACATATGGTTAACAAAGCATTAAGTACGGTTTTAAGCTTTCCAGATCACTTGTGACATTTATATAAATATAAAAAGTCTTCGGAAATATAATTTTAAAAAAGTTTTTTGGATTTTAAATATTTTTTAATACACTAAGTTTTTAATACACTAAAATTCATAAAAACACTCTTTTAAAAAAACCGGCTATTCGAGGTGAAAAATCAGGTTTCTTCGATATTCAAAATGTGAGCTTTTCAAAAAAACCGAAACCGACTTACCCAAAAAAACCGGTTATAACCGGTTATTAAAAACCGGGTCGATCAGCCTACTCCAACACCCTGACTGCCATTCAGTTGTAAATAGTAACCAAAGGTGGCCAATTGCTTATCACAGTTGATGATTATTGCTTTTTTGTTGAAATTTAAATATTAAATATCACTATAATTTTATAAATCAAAAAAGCTTTTTGGTCTTTTTGTGTGTTGTTTCCTTTTTCCTACACTTGTCACCCCAGTCAAACTTCGTAATACTTGTCATCATTATTAGTGAAATCCTTCTTAGTCATTGCGCATCAAATCACATCAATAAATTATTTGAATGACATTTGTATTGACAGGCATTTCTTTTTCATACACAGACATTCTTACAAATAGATTCACAATACACAACGCACACATCTAACATTTCAAATAATTTCAGAAAATGATTCTAATGCTTGTTCGATTTATTCTTTCTCTATCTCTCCCCTACTCTGCCATTATGAATTTCTAGTGAATAATCAAAGTCGTTTTCTTTTCTGTTTTCGTCTTTGTTTGATAATAAATATTTCGCTAATATTGGAAAATTCTTAAGATTCTAGCATGAGTATTTTTGAAAACACTGTAGAGTAGAGTTTTATTTATTTGTATGTGACGTCGAGGTTGTCATGGTGAAATTCCTTTACGGGGCGGAATGAAATATGGTAGAGTAAATAAAATGGCATTATAAGATAATGAAATTTGTGTTTTTGTATTGAATGATGTTGTTGCTGTTATTGCCTTTCAAATGCTATTCGCGTAGTATTCTTTTGTAACAAAAATATGTATATTTATTTGAAAATTTGTCATAGTAATAGTAACAATAGATGTCTGGGTATTGTCGAAATTAGAAGGGAATGTTTGAAATTAAATCTATTAGAAAGGCTAAAGGATGTCATAAAAGTAAAATATTTCAACAAGATTTGCCCTACTTAAGAGAGGAATCCGAAATCCAATTTTAAAATCAAAATTAAATGTTGACTAAAAATATAACACAAATGAATAAAACTAAGTAGTTGTAAAAAAAGTGTGCAAGAATTCAAAAGAACGTGTTATAATATTGTATCTTTTTTAATTAATAACAAATTAAATTAACACGACATTGTTTTAAAATAATGACACACAAAACTTAATTAAAATACAACTCATGTATGTATGTAGCGCTCTCGTGTCTTGTATTCCAAAACTTTATTAAGTTATAAGTTAAAATTAGCTTAAAATGTTCCAAATATACATACATACTTACACACATGCTAATGTCAAGCAGTCGCATACGCCTAAGGTAAATTTAGGATGTTGCATGGTTGTGCAACGCTTGTACATCTAGCTGGTAGGTGTACCCATTCCCACACCATAGTGGTGTTGTATAATTAGATTAAGATCATCATTATGTGCTGTATTATAAAGTGCTAACTATTTAGTTGCAAATTAATTATAATTGAAAAGGGACTTTTAATACCCAAAAGACTTGGAATATTCTAAGAGAATTAATAGGAAACGTGGACGTATTAGTAATATTTAATTGCTAATAAAAAATATATCAATTATACGTTACTTTGCACATGCAGTAATATTGCAATAAAGCACATACAATTTATTTAGACTTTATTTATAATTAATTAATTTAAAATGTCAAATACTTCTCGCTATTGACCAATTCGTGCAAAAAACTTAAATTAAACATTTATCTTTGCAGTGTATTTTAATAAATAGTTCACACGTAATACATTTCTTAACTCACGCTGATAGCTATTAGAGAGTTCTTTGAATTGGTATCATTTAACCCATGATTTTTACTTTTATTTTTCTATAAATCATCAAATATTTAGTTGATTTTTATTATGTTTCGTTTAGCTTAAGTTTGATTTAGAACTTCTTTAACTGAAACTTTTCATACTCCATTGGATTTTTCTAAATTAGACTCTGAATTATTATCAAGGTTTTATTCGTCTAAAATTAATTGGAACTGGAACAATATGCATTAAAGGGTTAATTTCAATTAAGCAAAAAATTTATTTTTGAGATTTTTTCTAAAGTGGCGCATAACTAAAAAATTATTTTTAAAAAAGTTAAATTGGAACCAGATCAAGATAGGTAAATTTAGAAATCATTTTTAAATTTTGCTTTAATTTGATTGCTCACGGAAGCTTAAGGTGAATGTGCTCCATCGATTGATGGTTTGTGCAGCTCAGATGTGGAGATAAGTATTTCAGGCCAGCCTACAAAGTTTGAAAACCAAGAATAAAGATTGTTTTAAAACTCAACAAGAGCTTGCAAAAGCATTGGGAGCTACTCAAGCAACAAAACGTTTGCAAGCAGCAGGAGTCATCTAAAAGAAGTGAAATTAGGAACCATACGAATTGAAGCAGAGGCCTCCAAAATGCTGCTTGAATGCTATATAAGAAACTAATTGTTGCTCCAAATCATTAATTGCGATTAAAAATGAACTATTATGATAACCCCAAATCCAAATATCCATGGCGCTAAAGTAAGGCTTTGCATCTGGTGGGACGAAAAGTATGATATTGAGAAAATATCGCATTTTTAAGTTATACACCCAATAAAATAATTTTTGCATTTTGAAAAGACTTAAAAAATAATTAACCACATTTCAAGCAATTTTGTTTTTGCTACATTCTTCTCAAAACTGAAACTTTTAAGCAATACTTTAAACTACAGTATTATTGCAGACAATTTTTAAAATAATTTTTTAATAACTAGTGAAATTGAACAAAAAATTCGTGCCCGATTACAGTAATTAAAATTTTTGTGAAGTGATTCCGACCTATTTAAAATTAAACCATACCAAAATTACAATAAATAAATCGATTTTAAATTTGTTTATTCTGTTATTTATTTTAATTAGCTTTATTGGTTTTTGGGGAGCACAAATAATATATGAGTTAAGTTAGGGTTAGGTCATTAGGTCATTAAGTTAGGGTTTTGAGTCACTTGTGAACAATTCCTTTTAAATATTTAGTAAATAAATGTATGTACTTAATTAGACACCATTCCGAGACATTTTCGTAAGAAATAGCTGAAATCATATGTAAATTCAAATAATATTTAGACTTTTTTACCCCAACATTAACAAACGTCTAAGTAAAAAGAAAAACAGAAAAAATTCCTTTAAAGCTCTTTAATTATATTGACTAGCTTTATTTTACGGTTATTTTAAATTTAGGCCAATGCAATAAAGATACATAGAATTACTGTATATTAACTGCACTGAATGCAACACATAAAATACTCAACAAAGTACAATATTAACAAAGGGGAAAATGCAACAGTATGCAAACCCACAGTCTAAAAAAAACTTATACAAAAATACCATTATGCTCCTAATAATGATAATTATAATTAACAATTTGTTACCCCAACTACACAAATACATGCACAGCTCAACACAAATACCTACTTGCATGAAAGCATACAAACTATCTATCTATCTACTCTGAAACTAACTGTGTATTTGTGTGATTACTTAAATACGTGTATCTGTGCATGTTTAATGTGAATGAATGAGTATAATAACATAACACAAAATTAATGAAAAATTTGTTATGAAAAAGTCAAAACACACCCCGCCCCATCCCCTCTCTATCAACCATTTCTACGGAAATTGTGCATATGTAGGGTGATTGTGCAATACTCTTTATTTCGACTATTTGCCAACAAAACAGCAAAATGAAATTTTGTAGAAAAATTTCAGTGAAAAAAGCGAGCTAAAACAGAACGAGAGAAAAACTAAAATTATAATGAAAAAGCTTTTTATATAAGCACAAGTGAATTAATATATGAGCAAATAATGAATGCAGCTAGAATGTTTGCAACAAAATAGGATGAAAAAAAAGTATTTCGGGTTTTATAGTTTTTCATCATTTTTGTTTTTTTCTTCTCGTTCTTTTTGCAAAACTTTTTTGTTGATGCTGAATGAATGAATGAATGAATGAAAATTGTTGCAAATTCTATGTACGTTTGTGTGTGTGTTTGGCATACTTACATATGTATGTTGTTGCAAAATATATAATGTTGCTATGAATGTTCGTTCGTTCGTTCGTTTGTACATCGGTTTGCTGCAAACACACAAATAATTTATGATGTTGTAAATTGTAAAATGTTGACATCACACATATTTACATATACAAACATAAAAGTCCATATACATACACAAACAAACAAACAAATAAGTGCTTGTACGCAAACAAAGAGTGAAGTGCAATGAGTAGTAGTTGACTGACTAGATGTCGTTTCCAGAGTGTGGAGTACGGTTCAGTGGTTCATTCTCAAAACTCATAAAAATTGCCTTGTATAAAACAGTGGTTAAACAAGGACTATGTGTACACCTTTATTTAAAATCATATTATTGGAAGTAATCCTTTGTTCAAACACAATTTTTTGGTTCAATAGAAAAGGATTTTTAGAAAAATATATTGAAACTAGGGTACATAAGCCTTACTATAATATTGTAAAAATTAGATAATGGATTAAAATTTTATATACCACTGCAGTTGAGTGCAGATTTTGTGTCATTCTTATATAAAATTTGAACCAAAGCAAATTTAATATTTTGGAGCAACAAAGTTTTGAACCTGTTTACCAAGTTTTAAAAATTTCGACCGGGAAATAAAAATCGGATCTTACCTTGTCGAAAATTTTTATTTCCTTCCATATAACATGTCACATACAGAAAAACACACTTAGAGCCATTATTACAACTTGCCTTGTAGTTAAAGTAACCTTTAACTGCAAGTTGTAATAATGGCAATTAACATTTTAAACATATTTTACTAATTATTTAAAATGAATTTATGTTCTAATGCATGCGGATTAAACAAAGCATAATTGAACTTAATTTTGGTCATTAAAACCGAAAATCGATGTTAGTTATCTTGTTTTTTAGAAAAATTGCGTAAAAAATTTTTTTTTCAATTTATTTTTACATTTTACGGAATTAAGGCAACTTTAGTTAGTAATAATTTGTGAAAAAAACATAAACTTTTTGACTCAGCACGATAATTTACTCTTTTTTATGAAAAAATGGAGCTGCCCAGTTTTTTAAAAAATAATTTTTTCTTTGAAATCAAATTTTTAATTAGGCTCATACATTCATTTTATTATAATAAATTTAAATAAATATAGTAAAAAGGAAAATATTTGAAATTTCGTCTAATTTACAAATAATATAAATATGAATTTGGCTTCCCCTATTCTAATTCCTAATAATAGTAAGTTAAATAGATGAAATTTACAATAAGACCTTGAAAATGAAGATTGTTGATGACGCCCATTGCAGGGTAGAGAATGCATTCCAATTTGCCAGTTGTCTAAAATTTTAATATTCAGTGATTTTCTTTGAATTATTACAAATAAATTATAATAAAATGAACTTAAGCCTAATTAAAAATTTGCTTTCAAATTATATATATGAAAAGTTCGAATAATTACCAAAGATATATAAATAATGTTTTCTTTTATTCTTATAGACATTTTAGGTTCAAAATTTGAACACAAAGAGCTTGTGACCCGAATTTATTCTATTTCGCTATTTCTTTCTTAGTTTTCGAAACAACGTCGCGACGTTTTAAACTTCTAATTTATCATTTTTTAAGAAACTGTGGAGTTACCTTGTTTTTTCAAAAAAGCATGGAGTTAGCTAGTTTTTAAGTGAAAATAACATTTAAATGTTAAACTATATCAAAATTGCGATCTGACAGAATGATAGTAAATGAAAGGTATTATCTCAATTTTCTCAAGAAGTGGAGTTATCTAGTTTTTCCATAATAATAATAATACCTAGCGTGGGTTATAGGCCTTGCTGAGTACATTACAAATTGTGTCTAATAATTTCAGAAATACCCTCAAATTCAGAAGATATTCTGAAAAAACCGTTTTCAGTGATGTTCGTCAACTTATCGACCTGTAACTCAGTCCAGTTTTGTCCGATTTTAAATGTTTTAACGTGTTTAGAAAGAAAACTGATTACGCTTTAAAATGACATGTATTTATTGATACATTTGTAAATTATAAGTATTGCTTTGGTTAAGAATATCTAAAAACAAAACTAAATTTATCAACTTTTTTGATTTTAGTCGCTTTTCATTGATTATTTTGATATGGAGGCTTATAAAAATTTATATCAATGTATAAAAAAAATTTAGTTCTTAACAAGTCATGGTTTTAATTTTTCAAATCGGATGAAAACTGTAAAAGTTATTCAACTTTTCATTAATACCTTTCTTAGTATTTTCTCCCCTAGCGCATATGAATAAAAAAAAACAAAAAACTATACAAAAAATAATATTTGTAAAATTTTTAATTTACAAGGTAAATTTTTTGGAACTTTTTTGAAAAGTTTAATAACTTTTGCAAATATGAACCAATTTTAATAAGTAATGTCCCGTTTTTGTCTACATAAAATTGTCTTTAAAACAATGTGCAAAAAAAATTGGTTTTCATAGAAAAAATTTAAAATAACTATTATCGAATTTGCAAAATTACGAAGAAAATAAAAGAAAACTTTTATAAAAACTTAAACAAGAAAACTTAAACAGAAAACTTTTTATAAAAACTTAAACAATTTCTTGGAATACACATTTTATGCCTACATACAAGGAAAGCTTAGTTCTTTGTCTATTCATAATTGTTTAAAATTTTGAAATCGGTCTAAAAATGTGTGAGTTTGAGGTACTAAAGTACTACGACCTACCCTAAAACAGTTTTTTTCAAAATAACTTCAAAATCCTTGAAAACGGGTTTAGTATGTCCTCACCTAGGCCTATAACCCCCATTACGTCGCTTTTCAAGTTCTGAAAAAAGTGTCATTTTGTAGAAGAGTGTAATATTTCATAGCAAGTTTTCAAATAAAAACATTAATCCTTTCCCTTAAGAACTCTCTTTATAAAATCCATGTTTTTACAAATAATATATTCTTTATGTCAACAGTGATAAAATGCCAGAAATCCAAAAGTCCTGTGCAAAATTTTCCAACACAAGCACTGTTCTACGTCCCGTTTTATATAAAGCGATGGTGGTTTTCCTATATTTGAAGCAAATATTATTCTTCTTTTATGCAATTTTTTCAGCAGTAGTAATTTGTACATGAATAATTTTTATTTGTTGCTTAAACACATTTTTTATATTCTCGCAACAAAAACAGCAACAACACCGTTCAAACACACACACACTAACACACATCCAAACGAAATCACACTTACATAAACAACTACGTATGCATACACAGGCATACACAATTGTGAGCATGTGTGAATACCTCTTTTGTAAATGTGTTGCATGTTTGAAAGTTTGTTCGTACAATACTGCAGTATGCAACTTAACTTGTAGTTGTTGTATGTTATACATATACATATGTATGTATGTATGAAAATATTTATGTGCGGTTAGATACTGTGTATGTGCAAGAGTGTAAGTGTTTGAGTTTGGATGAGTGTATGATGTTTATTATCACGTAAAAGTAATTATATGAAATTTTCATCATGTGTTTGTACAAAGGAGGACATACATACATTCATTCACCTACATATTTATGTATAATATACCGCTGCTTTACAATATTAAAAATTGTAATAATATTAACAAAACATACAATTAAAAAACAACATCATGCACAATATAGCATACAACTATTATATACACATAAAATGCTACAGCATTTCTTGTTTTTGTTGATGCTTCTATTATGAAAACAAAAACGTAGCAAAAAAAAAATAAGCAAAGAACACAGGCAGTAATTTGATGCATACGTTTCGTAGCAAGAAAATTTAATTAGTTTAGATCATTATGAGCTAGTGTGAATTTATGAACGTACAGAATGCACAGAAAAAGTAACAATAACATAAAAAATAAATGGTTTACCTATTATCGGTAAATATGAGTAAAATATTTACAAACCCAAAATTCAATTGATAACCTTTAACAAATCCAATTTTAGTTATCATTTGTATAGGCATGATGTAAATAATAAATTTAAATGTTGTAAAAATTTTAATTAGACAGCGCATACAAACCTAAATTAGTTTAATTTATGTCTTCTACATATGGACAATTCCACGAGAATGACAACCATGACTGAAAAAACAAAAACCCTTCAAACTATGTTTCAAGATGATTCGAATAGGAGAAAATACTAAAATGTTACTATGTAAAATTATTTTTAATTTAGTTGGCATATTTTAGGCTAAGATTGCGGCGAAAACTAAGCATATATCTACAGAATATATATTGTTTTACTATAGGAGAAAAATCTGTCACGTACGGTATGTCAAATATTGTTTTTATTAAAATATGTAGAATTTTAAACTAAAACTAATTGGTTTAGTGTAAGAAATTAAAAGGAAACATATCGCCTCTCACGATTCCCAAATTTTCGCATATTTCTGGATGTCACGTACGATATACCCTTATTTCTTTCGATATTTTGGACAACAATGTTTCGAAAGAACTTATTATTTTTTGCCAAAAAAAATATACTTAGTAAGTACACTCTGAATGGAACATAAAGTTCAAATTATTTTCCAGATACTCTTCTATTTGCAAAATCTATTCCACTTTATAGACATGAAAATGTCACATACGATGACATGGAATTACCCATGTGCTAAACCACATAAGGCGGGTTAAAATATATTTGCCTACAAAACTTTTAAATAATTCACTATAAAGAATTAAACATTTTTTAAAAAATATTATTGTCGACTCTTTTACAATAACATACCACAAATTAAACTATGCTACACAAAAAATATGCATGGTTCAGTTTTTTTAGAGTCCATAGAGTTTGTAAATACTTATATACTTTATATGTTCGAAAAATATACGGGACTTCTCCGAAAGTTTGAGAAGATCGTATTCTATTTCCTTGATATGGTCTACTAATATTCGCGATATTTTCGAAACACACAAGAATTTGTGTTTCAGTTTCAATGATTCTGCAAACTTTTCGATTTTCCTCTTATATGAAACAAAAGTGGGTGTAATATGTACGTGCTCCTTGCTAGGGTTCTATAGCTGAAACAAAAAGTCGACTTTTCGAACTTTCGACTTTTTCCGTTTTTTAAAAAGTCGACTTTTCGAACTTTCGACTTTTTAGTTAAATCGACTTTTCGACTTTTTTAGACTATTTTTGACTTTCCGAATATTTTCGACTTTTTCAACTTTTTACCATTTCTTGTAAAAAATATATAGGCTCATATTTATAAACGATCACCAAGTGTTAAATTTTTAAGTACCTATTTAATTTATTCACAATTGGTTACTTTCAGCACAATTAGTTAGCACTTAATCATGGGTAAAGTTGTAACTAAATGCCAACTAACTAATACATTTAAAAAAACAGCTGATTGATTTAATTTTAATACATCCATACAAAAAGAAAATAATTTTTTTTTGTCAACAACATCCTATTGTAAAATTTAATTTTACATGGTCTTATTTTAATTGATTTACATACAAACTATAACTATAAATTTTGTGTGTACTTTTTAAAGAACAAAAATAGTTTTTTAATAGCTTTATAAGCCTTTTAATTAATTACAGTATATATCGATCAAAATATTATCGACATTTTGTTTTCTCTACATGTCAAAACAGTAACTAATTTAGTTATGAATTGTGAATAAGATCTACAACTATCTATGAACTTTTTTTAGTTTCTGTTTTACTAGTTCTGACTTTAGTTATGATTTATGAATATGCGCCATAGTCCCTACATTTATTGATGCGCCTTTTGTAATGTTTAGCAATAAAAATAAAATTTATCAAGGCGATATTAAAAAACCTTTATTTTATAAACATTTATTTATTATTTATATTAGCATACACTACAAAAAATGCAAATAAATTGCAATAGTTTTAGTTTAATGTTGAAATTAAATATTTTTTGAACAATCTAAATGTCGACTTTTATCGACTATTCGACTTTTTTCGACTATTTTCGACTTTTATCGACTATTCGACTTTTTTTCCGACCAAAAAGTCGATTTCGACTTTTCGACTTTTTTCAGCAAAAAGTCGATTGTTCGAACAATCGAACAATCGACTTATAGAACCTTACTCCTTGCCGATTATTTTCTCTCAATATTGAGAACTTAATACTGTTACTATTTTAAAATTTTCTTAACAGCCAATTATTAATAAAATATCAAACAATACAATTTATTTTAAAACCACTAACAGCCAAATTTCTCAGCCATAAATTTTGGCATAATTACCAGCTGCAAAAGCATTTTAAAGATTTTATTTATCAGAATTTTCAAATTAATTATTAATTAGTGGTATTTTATTTCATAAGAATTAATTTATTAAATCAGTGTGCAAAACATTGCGTTTTTGGTTTTAAAATTACTCAAGTCTCATTATTTTCAGTTAAGTCACGTTTAAGCCATAATGAAAATCAGTTAATCACTTTTAATATTTTATGTCTTGTTGGTATTTTCTTGTTATATTGGCTGGTTATTATGATGGCTTACAGCCAATAATTCACTGAATAAAATATAAGTATATTTGTTTTTATGTAGGTGTCTTAGTGTATAAACAGACATCTGTATACATATACGAAGCAGTAAAAATAATGATTAAAAAAGGCCTTATTTGGCGACACAATTGGCCTTCATTACTTCCAGCCTCTTTCTGGACTTCGAGAAAGTTAAATAAGGTAAACACTATACAACAAACTAATTTTCCTAAATAATTAGAAAGATTATTTTTTTATAAAGTTAAACAATAGCAAACAAAAAAAATAATAAACTAAACATTTAATGTTTCTATTTGGCTTGAGTATAGTTAAGTAATTATTTAAGAATAGTTATGTTATTGATGCTATGATCAAGAAATGCTTTTCTAAAAAGAGCGAATGAGCTGGAATGTGTACGCGCATTTGAAGGGAGAACAGAAACTTTTATAAGACTTTCAAAGGAGAGCTGCTAGAATTTGAATTACATGTAAATCAACGTCTAAGTATGCCTGCAAAGTTAAGGCCTTTTCAATTTAACCGCTGTGTATGCTTGTGTATACTAGATGAATAAGTATTTGAATATTGGCATGTATAAGTATTTAGAGTTAAATATCAAATACGTGTAATCACTACAAATTTACATTAATAAACAATTAAAACGATAACACTACAAATACAAAATCACAATGAAAATTTATGTATGTAAATGTGTAATTGGAGAATTAAGAACAGATTATGTTTTTGAATGGGTTGATAACAGCGGAGTATAGTCATGCATTTGAGATATACAATATTTATGTCTGAAAAACTCTTCAACAGCTTATATTAAAAACACGTCAACTTGTATTTTTGTCAAAATGGATTTTTAATGGCAAATAGATCACCAATTTCGATATACAATTTAATCATAAAGAAATATGTTTTGAGGTTTATTTAAATATTTTAATACACTAACTCTAAATATAAATTTTGGAATGTGAGTATTTGAAGGGAGAGCAGAGAGTATAAAGTTCACAAAATCGTAGGATAAATCGTAGGATAAATCCCTACCTGATACCTAATTTTTGTTCATTTTGTATAAAAATATTTATAGTTTGTTTACAAAAATTACAAAAACATTTTGCTTTCAGCCAACTACATCCAAATGATAGCTTCTGCATGACACTAAAATCGTATGGGCGTTAAAATATTTTAAGTTCATAATATACTTCTATAACCTTAAACAAATACTTAATTATTTCACATTATATTTCGAATTTGAAACAACATAAAAATAATATTTAACCCAAATCCAAATTTCAAATTAGACAAAACATTACTTTGTTGCTCTGTCGGAAACTCTACGTTATTGATTTGTCATTTTTTGGATACAGGCTCTTGATATATTAATTAAATCAAGTCATGCTACATAAAATTCATCTGTTGGATGTAACTGTAACATACAAATATTCCAAGAGCGGATCCAGGGAGAGAAAAGAGAAATATCCCCCCCAAAACCGAAATGCTTTAATATAAAAAAACGAAAAAATGAAAATGTAAAATAAATTTTACTTTATATCCCCCCCCAAATGGTTGACCATGATCCGTGTCTGAAATATTAATATACCTTTTACTATTAACATGCAGGTGTTTCCAATAGGCAATCACCATTATATTTTAAAGGAATCAATACAAGCAAAATTGAAAAGAAATACTTGATCGTATATTTGTGCTATGGTTCTGTTTTTCTCTTGCATTTTCAACAATTAGGTTAACATGTCTCATTCATTCACACAAAATATTGCTAACAGTACTAAAGAACAACACTAGGTTAAGACAGCAAAACAAAGAGAAAATAATATCTATGTAAATGTTTGTATATGTGTAGATGATTGAAGATAGGAATTGAGAAGAAAAATTCTTTGTTTTATTTAACTTGCAATTATGCCACAGGCAAAAGCCTAAAAACAACAAGTGCATGCATTTGGTTCGTTCGTTCCATTCTTTACTCTTTGTTCTCTGTTCCATAAATGAATAAGACATGCAAATATGTACATTAAGGTGGCCATTACTATTCACTTGTTCGATATTCGATGCTCCCAAAGTCTAAAACCGTTCTCCGTCCCATAATAACAAATGTTGAAAAAGTAGCAATATTTTGAAAAAAAAAATTTTTCATTGGATTTGTTTCAGTATTTGGTTCTAAGTTGAAGGAGGCCTTGGATGCATCAAAAATCCAAAAAGTGCTTAATAAGGGCCAAGCTAATGTACATGGAAACGCACACGCGTACGCACACTAACTCATACATTTAAATGTTTTCGTAACACAGACACAAGTTTTTACTTATTACACTTGTTCGTTTTCATATGTATTGTTGTAATTTTGTTTTCAAAGGATTGAAATTGGAAATTTTCTAAAATGTTCATTGGATACAACTCCTACATCTTGAATTAAAAGTTCTATTCAGTTTTTCGTTTCCATTTTTCGGTAGAAAAATGTTTTTATTTTTTGCTTTAGTCAAAATTCAGTTTAGGTTTTTGTTTGAAAAGGTCTTGGAATACTCACTGACTGTATAAATTGCAATCATGTATATGCAAACTTCTACCATTAAAGGTTTTTGTTTATATGGATTTTTTTCTTTTGCCATTGTTCGTAATGAATTTTGCAAAAGCACAAATGAAGAAGATCCCACAAATTTATTTAGATCAATAATACAGGAGATATTACAGCGAAGTTTTAATTAAAAATTAAATCGTTGATCTTTACGGAGGAGTTGAAAAAGGCCCTTCCAAACTAAACTTCCCACCGGAAGTGTGTCTTTTCAATTTAGATATGTCCTAATCAAAAATTAATATTAAAAAAAGGTGCGACAGTTCATTATTCATCTGATTTCAAAATTTACTGCCAATAATACAGATATTTAGGACCACAAAGTCATACTGCATTTTTCAGTTAGTTAAATAATTGAAAAGTAAACTAAGCTGATCAAAAACACTGTAACGTGACCGGTTCATATTGGTAGGCATCGGTTACAGTTCTAACACTTTATATGAAAATGATCTGGTATTATCGTTGTGTCAGTTGACACCAGGGATGGCAAATTTGGTACTTTTTTAGTAAAATTATAATAAAGTATCTGTGCGGATCCAACTCAACCTTTTCGAATGTGAATAAATAATTTATTTATTTTTTCCCTTTATATATTACACAATTTCGGTTCGGAGAGATTTCGTTATTTCAACGCCCTTGGATCCGCGGCTGTAAAGCATTTAAGGCTGGAGGAATAATAACCCCAAAAAATATAAATCAAATCCTTTGACATGATTTTAAGGTGGTTTTTTCTTAAAAATACCCAAATTTATTTACATTAGAAAGAAAAGTCTGAAACTCGACTCACCTATAGAATCCTTTGTGTACTACTTAAATTGAATATGTAATTATATATACAATCGAAAAACTGATTTTTGTTTTACCTACTATAATTTTCCGTTTGATTGGTTAACATTTAAATAATTTCAGTGAAACATACTTGATATTATTTGTGCCAAACTCATGTAATGTTAGTTCCTTCCTTGTAATTTAAATCTTTTCAAAACAGTAGAAAATTATTCTTAATTAAACTTAAACCAATTTTCTAAAGAATTTAACTAATTTTCCTAACAGCAACGTAAATACATTAAACAATCAGACACATGCAAACTGATGCTTTCATTCGTTCTCAAGCACCACCAAACCAAACATCCTTATGTGTGTTGAGACACATACGGAGACAAATTCTTGCATATTAACACATACAAACATTGAACCCAACACGTTTTCACATATGTCTAATGTCAGCTGCATTGTTGTAACAAAGTTGTTCAGAAAAACAAAAAAGAATATTCCAAACATGAAAAAGAATTGTGGAGGAAATAGTAGTAGTAGTAGTAGCAGCAGAAGTAGTAGTAATACTCTGGTGGTAACCGAAGAAGACGTATAGCATGAGAAAAAAACTTTGTTAAAGATTGTCGAAAAGTTTGTCCTTTGACACTCTTTAGAAGAACGCACGTTTTTGCACGTTCATTTGTGTTTTAATTTTTTTTTTGCACTCCATTCACTGTTCTAAAATTCAACGATACTTTAAATTTGATATGGCTTTTGTAAAATTGAAATTAGTAAATACCTGTAGATCTTAAATCAGTTGATAAAACGATAAATTATCAATTGTTAAAAAAAGTATTTTGACCAAACTCTACCAAGTCTAGTATATATCATATTTCTAGCAATTAAACATATGCCAATCTATGGAGGAAGTATGCAGTACAGTCGTTGTAACCTTTTGGTGTAATTTCTAAAGATCTGTTTTTCTTTTTTTTGTCATTTCTTTCATGTCTTGTCTTTTGTTTCAGAAGCAGTAGCAGCCAGTACCCCTATACTGGAATAGAATAAAAATAAAAAAATAAAACATTACATGAGTATGTTAACTAGCATCGTGGTGTCTTAACTTAAACGTTATGACTTTTTCACTCTATGTATGTGTGTGTGTGTGTTTTAACATGTGTATGTACGCGTATGCATGTTTATGTGTGTAGAAATTTTCTTTTTGTATTGCTGTTGTTGCTGCTGTTGATATACATGATTTTTTCTCTTAAAGTTCTGCTATTCATTATTAGCTTCTCATGGGGTTGCTAAAGAGGAAATCAACTTTTAAATGTCTTTTTCTTTTAGTTGTTTCTACTCCTGGTTTTCAACATATGTTTCTTTGTGCTTCTTATTTTCTAAGAAAATTTTGTTGTTGCTACTTGGTGTGCGGTTGAAAGTGTTTTTTTTTTTTGTTTGTTTGTTCTACTAGAATGTGTGTTTGTGCATTTCGTTGCTGTAGAGTTTTGTCTCTTATCATTTTATATTTGCTGTCATTAATTTTCGACAAAACGTTTTTCTGTGGGTTAAGTTTTTTTTCTTATTTTTTTTTTTGGCTTTTTGCTTGATGTTTGGTTTCTGTAAGCTTTTCTTTATTTGTAGTATTATTTTTATTTAATTTATTCATTTTTTTGGTTTGGTGGTTGAAACTTTATTGTGTAATTCTCTTAACTTTAATTATTTAGGTTTGTTACTTTTTTCTTAAATGTTTTTTAACTGGAAAATGTTTAAAGGTTTCAACAGTCTATATTTGAACTGTAGCTCATTTATTTGAAAATTTTTTAAAAGATAAATAGTATGAGCCAACTTTAGTTAATCTTAATTTCTCCCAATATCATCTAACAGCTTATAACATTTAAGCTGAAGTAAGTGACTTGGTTTACAATATAAATTGGAAAAACTTGGCAAAATTTTTAATTTTTCACTTAACACATTTTGAATATAAATCCAAGTGGTGCTATTTGAATGATTAAGCTACATAGTTAAATTGCCGAAATACATCGTCACCTCAATTAAACAATAGTGTATAAGCATATACACCATTATTTTTTTATTGCATAATAAGAATCTGCATAACTGATTCTATATGTGGTAAAATTTTGGTGAAATTCCACAAAGTGGGTCAAAAGATCAATTGAAATATTACTTTTGTTCTAGATGTCTACTAACACAAAAAATTTAAACTCAATTATTTCGAAATGGTAAAAAAATTATACACTATTGTTTTATTAAAGGGATACACTTCAAAAAATCATCAATACGTAAGATCTTACCATCCCGCAACACTAAAGATAGTTTTTCTGCAGTAAAATGTATAAATACTTAACCAAATACTTATTAAATTCTAAAAAGCTGATATTATGCGTATTAAAACTATTCACAAAAAATTTACTTCATATTTTGTTGTACTAGTTTCTAATTAATTACTAAACTAATATTTTTTTACATTCATAAATATTTCCCAATAAACATTTTTTTAAAAATTTCTTAAATAATCAAAAATATATTTTTTTATTTTTCATATTAATTGCACTCTGCTACAAAATTACACTATTTGTCAGAACTTGAAAAGCGACCTAATGGGGGTTGTAGGCCTAGGTGAGGACATACTAAAACTGTTTTCAAAGATTTTGAAACACCCTTAAAATTTTGAGATATTTTGAAAACACTGTTTTAGGGTAGGTCGTAGTACTTTAGTACCTCTAACTCACACATTTTTAGACCGATTTCAAACTTTTAAACAATTATGGATAGACAAAGAATTAAGCTTTCATCAAATGTATGCACAAAATATATATCAAGAAAAATTGTCTTAGCTTTTTTATAAAAAGTCTCGCTTTATTTTTTATTTTTTTCGTAATTTTTCATATTCAACAAAGACAACTTTATATGGGAAAAATTAGATATTACTTGTTAAAATAGGTTTATATTTGCAAAATTTATTAAACTATTTGGAAAAAATTTATCTTGTAAATTCAAAATTTTACGAATATTTTTTTTTCTACAGTTTTTTGTTTTTTTTATTCATATGCGCTGGGGGAGAAAACACTAAAAATGGTGTTAATTAAATGTTGAATAACTTTTAGAATTTTCATCCGATTTGAATAATTAATTGTTAAGAACTAAATTTCCTATATATGTTGGTATAAATATTTATAAACTTTCATCAAAAATGTTGATAAATTTTGTTTTTCTTTTAGATATTCTTAACAAAAACAATAATTATAACTTAAAGATGTATAAAAAAATGCACGTCATTTTAAAGCGTAATCAGTTTTCTTTCCAAACCCGTTAAAAAATTTAAAGTCGGACAAAAACTGACTAAGCTACAGGTCGATAAGTCGACGAACATCACTGAAAACGGTTTTTTTCAGAATAACTTCTGAATTTGGGGGTATTTCTGAAATTTTTAGAGACAATTTGTAGTGTACTCAGCAAGACCTATAACGCACGCTAGGCCGTTTTCCAAGTTTTTTTCCATAGTAGCACCGTGTTATGGGCCTTATTTTCTAAATATATCAAATTTTTTTTTTTGTTTTTAATACAAATAAGAAATTAAATCAACGCCAAAATTTGTATGAGTATATTTGCCGATTCTAAAAAAACTCAATTGGCCTTGTCGCAATAGAAGAGTTTATGTCAAATTTTGTGGAATTGTCTTTGAAATTTCGACCTATAATTTTATTACAATATTTATATGGACCAACGGGCATAGCTTGGTTGACTCAGAAAGTGATCCTCATCAAGTTAGTATAATTTAAGGTGGGTGTTGGAACAATATTTCTGAACGTTACAAATACATCAGCATTAACCCAATATATCCTCCCCACTATGCACAGTGGTTTCCCCCAAAAAATTTATGAGTTTTAAAAATTTTGTGTTTTTTTTTGAGAGATTTAATGTTTGTGTCCATTGATAGTGGAGGTATGTTTATATTGCAAACATAACCCCTACAAATATTAAATTCTAACTTATATTCTACCGAATTAAATAATAAAAGCGGAAAAGATTAAAAAAACCCATTAAAAAACCCTTTATCCCGATCTAAATTAAAAAAATATTGTGCCTGCGGGTTTTTTTGCATATGTGATTTACGAAAAATAATGAAAAATCTAATTTTGTTTTGTACTATTTAATTTTAAAAATATACGATTTTTTTAGTACATCATTCACTTATCGTACAAATTAGAGTATGTCCATATAAGGGAAACCACTGTGATATGGTGGTGTAGGGTACAAATACTACATATTAATATCCTACACCCTCATTTACAAATTGAAATCAAGATTTTAATAATTAGTTTTAAAGGTGGTGTGTGAAAATTTATTAAACTTAAATATTTTGTATTTATTGGGATACAACGGGTATGTTCTTGTATCTTTATATTTATAAATAATAATGTATGTATAGGTTTTTATATGGTGATTGATGAATATGTCAAGAACTTATGACATTAATAGTTATAAATTATAGTCTCTACATACTAAAGTTATAGCACGAGCATTGCCACATTCCTACAACAGCAAATGCCGACAACTTTTATTTCAATTTGCTGCTGCTCTAAAATATATATATAGATAAATAAATACATACATATATATATTCATATGTATGGGTATGTATCAATGTATGTTTTTATACTATAGCCACAATGCGTTTGTCATGTGTGTCTAATTCGTATTAATGAGTTTAATTTAACTATGTGGGTTTGTAGAATGAAGCCTGCGGTTAGTTTAAGAAATTTCATAGATTACAGATAGATTTAGTGATTTAAATATTTTTCATATAATTTAAGTTTTATATACATAGCTACATAAGTATTTAAAAATAAAATTGTCATTACTTTCCTTGTAAGTATATTTCTTTAATAGCGTATATTTTCACTACTAAAGACTTTATATAAACTAAATATTCGTTCTTTCTCTCCTTCATTCTGTTTGAATTCACACCTTTTCACCCTGTCATTTTGTCTGTTAATCATTTGTTTGCAAGTTAAATCCTTCTTTTAACACCTTCTTTTTTATTCAACTTTAGTTTTATTCTCATTCAATTGAAATTTTTATTTAATCTGTTGCACTTTTTTTCTTCCTTTTCCGTCGTATTCTTGTTGTTGCTTTTTGTTTGTTTTTACCTTAAGCAGACTGTGCAAATAGTCGTAGTTACTTTAGCAATCTGTTTCATTTTTATTTGTAATGAAATCATTGCAATTTGCCATTTCAATCAATGCTAAGTAATTTGTTTACATTTTCTATTTTTTTTTTTTTTTTTGTATTTTTATTTCGTTTTTGTTTTTACATTTAATTGATGTTTTTACTATAATTGTTTTTTATTTATATTTAAATGTGGCAAATAAAACACCAACTTAAAAGAAGACCAAACGTTTAAAAATGGTATAATAAAAACAAGATATTTAAAAAATTAAAACAGTTTTGGCTAAATCTGAAATCTTAATTCCGCTCTACTTTATTATCACTTTTCAATTGCTAAAATTTTTTTACATTTTAAGGTCATTAATATATTTACAAATGTATATAAGCAATTATATTTTATCACCATATAAGTTGATTTTATACATTTAAATTTTGCATAATTTAATGCCACTTAACAAATTTTATTACTTACATTAAGAAAATATTTACACCCACAAATTGTATAACAATTTTTTAAAGAGGAAAATTCAACTTTACAAAAATCAATAACAAATCAAAATATTTCCATGTTTAAAAACTTTAAATTTACATAATAATATCCACTTGCTATAAATAAAATACTTATACTGCATATAAAAAATCTATAATTTAAATTAAGTTTTAAAGTATTTTTATTATTACATCATTCGTTTTAATTAATTAATTTATTATTCATATTAACTATAGTAATTTGTCTACACACCAACATGGCGTTAAAAGTTTTACGGTCCAACTTTAATACAAATTATAAAATTATTTAACGTCCTTGGTTGTGTATATGAGCTTGTAACTGTGTTAGCGGGTGCGGGTGGAGTGATGAAAAAAAAAACTTTATTGTTTTAGTTATTTTAAGTATCACATTAAAGTGATGACTATGACTTTATTAAAACTCTTAATATTCACTCACATACACACACAGACACGTGAACATACATATTTTATACGATAATAATGGTCATGTGTGTTAAATTACAGTTAGTTGTATACATGTGTGTGTGTGTGTAATAGTTTTCATGTAAAAATAATTTTGAGAACGAAGAGGGCTTTTAATTTTACGAAATATAAATTAAAGTCTTATTAAAACACGTATAAGGGATAATAATTGTAGTTAGAATGTTGTGAGTTTGTAAGGCAAATAAAATTAGAATTATTAATCTACTTAATAATCCCTTAAACTAAGCAATAACAGAAAGCTTGCCATTTAGTTGAGTTTTTAAATAATGAAGCAATTATTTACCCACTTGTACTTATTTTTATTAGGTTAGACCAAGCGAAAATTTTTCATTATTATTAGATATCAGTGTAAATCATTGATCAAAATTGATCAAAAATCAAAACTTTCATTTTTTTTTTCCTGATGTTGAAGGTTCCATTATAAAAGATTTACTTTGAATAGATCCAACACTAATAATAATCGCATGAATTGTAAAAATTTCCAATTTATTTAATTTTTTTTTAAAGAAAAGAAAGTAAACAACTTACTTGATTGATTTTCACAGCTAGTGATGCAGAAATTTATCTACTTTCACCCTGGTATTATAAAAACTTTATTTCTAAATTTCAATTAATCACCATTTTGATACCATTTGTACCCAATGTGCATCACATACAAATTTTAATTTGGTTGTTTAGCCAATTAAAAACATTTTTAAGATTGTTTGGAAAAAATTAAAATTTTATGTGGAGAACATTTTCTGAAAATTTTATTTGAATCTTGAAAGCATTTTTTGAAATAAAATATTTTTTTTAAATGATGTAATCTAAAGAGGCTGTTATTATCTTTCACACCACCATTATAAGATACGAATATTTAAAAACAAACAAATCGCAATTTTTTTAATTTTTCCAACAATTAAAATCGCGAGTTTTTCGAAATTAGGAAAAAAGAAATGGAAGTGTCCAAATGAATCTATAGACTGCGTAATCTCTGAAAATTATTTGAATCAAAATTATTTGGGTCAAATTACCGACTTTTACAAACATCAACACAAACCCAATATACCGCATTATGGTGGTGTCGTGTCCATTACTTCACCTAGTCCCTATACAAATGGGTCCTGAAATTGGACTTTATAGGTGATAAATGTTTAATTTATAATTTGTATAAGCTCCAAATAAGTTCTATATATACGGAATTCGTGTCACCTAATTTTATGATTGGTCCATAATTCATAGCTCCCAAATAAGGTCTGCTTCCGAAAAACACTTTAACGATTACACTCTGCTACAAAATGACACTTTTTGTAAGAACTTGAAAAGTAAAATTAAAGAATTGAGCTTTCATTTTATGTAGGCATAAAATGTATAATCCAAGAATTGTTTAAGTTTTTATAAAAAGTTTAAAATTTTTGCTTATTTTCTTCGTAATTTTTCAAATTCTACAATAGTTATTTTAAATGAAAACCAACTTTCAGTGTTTTAAAGACAATTTTATATAGACAAAAACGTAACATTACTTATTAAAATCGGTTTACATTTGCAAAAGTTATTAAACTTTTTCGAAAAAAATTCAAAAAAATTTACCTTGTAAATTAAAAATTTTACAAATATTTTTTTTGGATAGTTTTTTTTTATTCATATGCGCTGGGGAAGAAAATACTAAAAAAAGATATTAATGAAAAGCTGAATAATTTTTACAGTTTTCATCCGATTTGTAAAATTAAAACAATATCTTGTTAAGAACTAAATTTTTTTTATACATTGATATACATTTTTATAAGCTCTCATATCAAAATAATCAATGAAAAGCGACTAAAGTCAAAAAAGTTGATAAATTTTATTTTATTTTTAGATATTATTAACAAAAACAATACATAAAACTTACAAATGTATCAGTAAATGCATGTCATAATTAGTTTTCTTTCCAAACACGTTAAAAAAATTAAAATCGGGTAAAAATTGACTGAGTTACAGGTCGATAATTTGAGGGTGTTTTTGAAATTTTTTGACACAATTTGTAATGTACTCAGCAAGGCCTATAACGCTAGGTCGTTTTCCAAGTTTTTTTCCATCGTAGTACCGTGTTATTAATCTCTTAACGATGTTGGTATAAACATAAAATTCAACTGCAATATAGAAATAAGTCTCACGGCCTAATTTCATGGCGATCGGTCCCATATAAGGCCCTCTTCCGAAAATCATTCACGAAAATAAATTACTGAAATTTAAAAAGAAAAATATTTTTGCTCATTTACTTAGTGTTGGGTATTATATAGATTATATGGCTTGACCGACCATACTTTCTTACTTATTTTATATTATATTATACTAATTGATTATTAAATATGGATTCCATTGGATTGCAATTTTAATGTTCGTATTGAAAAAAGCTGTAATCCGATTATATTCATTTAAGATAAATTTAATGATAATTGTGTCCAGTTTAGACTTAAAACTTTAATTTAAAATAATTACTCACATCAAATGCATTAATGCTGCCAATGCAATATTCATATGCACTGTTGAAAAACATAAATTTAATTTTGTTTTTAAATAATCTCATAAAACATTAAATTCGCTAAACTTTATATATTTTTCTGTGATGAATAGTCCTCTATTTTTAATAATTTGTTTATATTTCACACCAACATTTTTCAAATGCATCTTAAATCAATTAAATCCGTCAACAGCTCAAAAAAGTACGAAATTAAGTATTCAATACTTAATTTTTTTTAATTTTTACCAAAAATTTTCATCTTGGGTTGGTTTTTGCCTGTGACGTCTCATGGAATTCATTATATTAAGTATAAACCTACAATAGCAAGCATTTCACTCCCCAACCTTTAATTTTAAATTATATTAGTTATGTAATGCTTAACTGTAACCAAAACTAACAACACCTAATATAAAATTAATTCTTAAACAATCTTCGCATAATAATAATATAAATGCCTTTTAAGTAAAAATTGTGCAGAATATATTAATCAGAATTTTTAAAAGAAAAAAAAAACAAATTCATCTTATATGGGTCACACTAAAAAAATAATACTCAGAAATTCTAAGTATTTAATATCCAATTATATAAAAAGTACTCCACTAAGTATTCTAAATACGCATACTTATATGCATACATAGGTATGTAAGAATATAAAATATGTTTTTTTTTTAGTAAATTGAATTTAAAGAAAATTCTAAGTTCAATAGGAAATCCCAATCTGAAGCACAACATACACTTGCTAATGCAAATAAAATAATGATACTCACTTTTGGTTTAAAGTAGGATGAAGAAAGGAAATTTCGATACATAAACCAAGGATTTTAGAATCATATTGAATAGAAATAAATATTCACATACACACACATACTACTTATAATAAAACAGACATACAAACATACATATGTACGTACATACATAACTATAGCTTTAATTCAGAGCTTATTTGTATGAACATCTACAAAATATATAAATTTTAGGATGTATGAGAAAAGCAACCCTGAGCTTATATTACTTACACTAATATGTAAACTCATACATGCATTTGGCATTGTAAATATGTGCGTGGGAGTGTTTGAGTGTCTGTATTTGATGGCTTCAATAGATTTGAAAAGAAGAGAGACACGCAGTCAGACACTGTCTGGGTTTGTGTTTGGTAATAATGGTTTGTTTGTTTGTTTGGATATAGTTGTTGTTTGCAACACTTATACATGTGATGATTGTGTTAATAAAATTTATTGAAAATGAAAATAAAGGCAAGACCTTTCAAATTTTTAATGCCAAAGGATTTTTATTTAAGTAAAATTTTATATATTTTTTTTTCTTTTGCACTCCATCGTACGTTTTTATAAGCAAATGTATTTACTTTCACTTAAGATTTTGACGTTTTATACTTCTTCTGTTTTTTTTTCAGTTTCTTTTTTATTGAATTTTAAAAATTCTCATGTATTTTTTTATCTTAGGGTAGAATTGCTGTTTTCTATTCAATGTGTAGCAGCTTAACGTTATGTGAGAATGAAAAGAAAAGTCAAGTCAAATCGTATTCACAAATTTTTATTAGATCACGTTACTGAAATAAACGCGTTTTAAAAATTCAACCGCCATAAACTCCTCTTTTCAAGACGTTTGGTTCTTCTTTTCATACGCAGTAAACATTCTACATACCTGTACATTGATTTTGAAACATTCTCTTTTATTTTTATGATAAACTGTATGCATGTAACTAACATGTGGTTGTATGCTTCCTTTAAAAAGCAGGGGTGGCTGCAATATTATGCTTCCTCCTATGAAATTTTTTCGTTGTAAATTGTATGTGTACGGATATGTTTTATGTGTATTTTTTTAGCTTCTTTTTATTTATTATTGTAAAGCTATTTTCACTTTTCTTCAACTTATGCTAGAGTGTGTTTTTTTTTTTCTTCTTTCTGATAGTCATATTTTTGTTCCCCATACCTAAGTACTTTCTATGGCTTGTTGTTCGTAAATCATGATACAGGAAGGTTTATTCGCAGAACTTTTTCTCATTTTGTGCACTTTTACTAAGGAAGACATTATTACTTATAAGAGTTTATTGAAAAATAAAGAAAATTAAGATAATTTCAGTCTTGCTAACCTTTAAAGTTTTATTTTATTAACATTCTAAATTTAGAATAACTAACGATACCATACATCCCTCATTTGACGGTATTCTCCCGTTGCACAGTGGTATAGACTAAAAAGAGAATAAATCTGTAACATCTAAACTTTTATTCCGATTTGAATGAAATTTGTTGTGCGCAAAGAAGTGGTATTGCTGAGGTTACTGAGATTTGAATTTTAACCGCATGGGTCCACCAGGGATGCGGCCAGGGGTCCCAAAGTAGTATACCTCGGGTATGTTCAATTTTTAAAACGAACCCATTTTATTGTTCCTATTTCAAAAAAATTCAATTCAATGAATTGTTTCATTGTCAAAATTTATATTTATTTTAGCAAACAAGACAAAATTCCTATCCATTGATATATAACATGTCTATCTTATGTTTTTTTACGTGGCAAATTAATTAGGGGCAAATCAAATGCAAAGAGATAACTAATGCTGATAAACCTTCAACAATTGACGCCTTGGAGGCCAACATTGTTTGTGTTATTCGTGACATACGGCCAGAGACGCTCGAAAAAGCGGCCAAAATTTGACTTCTCCTGCCTTTTCACCATATTTACATTAAAGTCCCACTTTTTCATTCACCATATTCCGCTTTTTGATAAAAGACATCTGGTTACGTTAAGTATGATACATCATGTGTTAGATGTAAATTTTTGTTGCATTAACTTTCAGTACATTTATAATTTAAAAATAAATATATGAGATGCTATTTGACAAGCCCATTGTTATATTAACATGCGTATATAAATTATGTTTAAACTTACATTATATAATGCACAATATATTTTTAAAGTCTCAAGTTTTAGTTCACTTAATAAAAGAAATTTACATAAATATTTACAGAGATAACAGGCCTACATTATTTCCGAAAGATTTTTTAAGATTCTTATCATTTTAGCCATAATTTAATCCTTGCCAAACATATTTCCATGCCTGAATAGACTTTGCTGACGCGCTTACAAACATATGCACGCATTTGCCTGTCAATAAATATGTGTCTGTTTGTGTGGTGTGTAGGTATAAGATTATCAAACGTGAAATAAAAAGGGTAAACCATAAATAATACTCGCACATGCATAATATTGACAAGACCTTAACAGTAATGGAGATTAAAAAGGTTTCTTTTTAATGCTACTACTTAAATATTTTCAAATATTAAATAAATAAATAAATAAATAAATAGATTAAAAATCAATATAAAATTGTTTTACAATTTAATTGATTTCTTATTAGTACCTATTGTTGCATTTCAATATAATTGCTTTAATTGGTTTTTGTTTATTTAAATAATTGCATAAAAAAACAGAAAAAAATCTAATCAGATTAGTTTGTTTATTAGTTTTAATTAATTATTTTTGTTTGAGGATTCCCAAACCAATTTCATGCGAATAGCATGACATTTACAGTTAAAACAAGCGTAAATTATATTTAATATGTTTTTTTATAACTTAATTCTTTATTTTCCTTTCCTAATTTCAACTAAATGCAACAACAGCAAGAAAACATTATTTGATTACAAATAAATTGTTAGATTTTTAATACTTTTCAATTACTGATGTTACTTGAACATACATGTTTTGATGGCATATTTGTACTCGTAGCCATGTGAAACGTTTTATTGACGTAATTAGAAAATCTAAACCATCTATAATTGAATTTTGCTATCGCATAAATGTAATTGATTACATGGCCGTTGCAAATATTTTACACACACACAGAGACACACTCACATACTTACTCACACGTATAGCTAATACACACTTGTATATACGATACATGTATGGATGTATGTATGTGTACTAAGCCTTTTTTAAATGGTGAGTGTGTTAAGAGCATTGTAGTTGTAACTGGAATACAGAGATAGTATTAGTATAAAGTGGATTTTAATTGTTCAGCTAAATGGCGAAATAGATATTGATACAGTAAATAATTGATAAATGAAAAAGTTTAGAAAAATAACCTGCATTTTTAAGTATTAAAATAAAATAATTTGTTTCATAAAATCAATTTTATTCTAAAAAGATTTGAGCTGCAGCATTATTGAGTGTATGTTAGTTTTATTACGTACACATTTAATATTAATCATAAAAACTATCAAGCTTTTTACTGAATATGACAAATAAACAAAGTAGGAACACCTTAAAAATGTATGGAATAAATTTAAAGATTTTTAAAATATCATGTTTTAGTTAAACACACAAATAGTTAATATTGTAGGTAGTGATGCAGAATATCGCGTATTATTAACATTTTAATACATTTCATAAAAAATGTGCTGGGATGTGCTAAATGAGAAAATGAGAATTATCATTTTCGAAACACTGCAAATGTAAAGCGAAATTTTTATTTTAATATTTCGCTATAGATATATTTTTTGCAGTGTTTATAAAACGGTTTAAAGGTGTTATTTTAAGTTTTTGTAACAACGTTATACGGATTTTAAAATTTGGCGCTTAAATCAGTAAATCATATTGTTACGAAATTGTACTTGAATTCAAATATAACGATTTTATCGGCTGTTTTAAAAGTAGCATAATGCTATCAAATAGCAGTGCTGTAATAGCAAACTGTAACATATCTGTGGGCATTATTAACATTGAATAAAAGCTTTCAGTTGACCATTAATCGTAAGTATGGCAACGCTGTTTGCTGCGACCGTATATTCGAATTCGAATATTCAGTTAAAGAACATTGTAGAAAGTACACCACAGATGGCGTATGTATTAGAAAGCTCTAGACAGTTAAAGAGCAATCTGGAGTACAGATGGCAGTGTTATAAATAGTGGCAGAGGTTGCAGTCGTGAGTGAGTTTATCAGAGACGCTATTCGAATAAACATCAACTGAGTGCCTTAAAGTTGCTGTGTTTTTCAAGTGAATTCGTGTACATTTTAAAGTGTGTATGTATTCCTGCGAATTTATAAACGTGTATAAAAAACATTGAGTGACTATTTAATTCTGTTGTTGTACATTTTAAATAAATAAAGAGTTGTTACAATTTTTAAACTACTAAACGCCTTTTATTTGCAATCAAAAGTATCCAGTTTATTTAAAGGAAATAAACAAACGTTTTGAAAAGGTTAAAACTTAACAATATCTTTTGCTGGTTTTTTTTTATTTAAATTTATTGTTACATTTGCTGATTTAAATTTAAAAGGCTCTGTCCACAGAAATTATCTACCATTACAATAATTCTAAATGAATAGAGAACGATAAAGTTCTTACAAACTTTTCCAGAATCAATTATACATTATGAAACTACCAACCAATATTTGGGATCTGATATATTGAAATTTCGTAAATTCAAGACTTTTAGGATCATTTTGATCATTTTCTAAGATTAAAATTAATTACCTATTACTAATGAATTTATCAAAACTTAAACTGAATTTGAAGTTTTATAAATTTGACTTGATTAGTGTGTTTGACTAGATTGAGTGAACGAAACCCCGGTATTCAAAAAATGAAAAATTTTCAGTTAACCGACATACCAGTTTTTTATAAACTTTATCAAAGTCATATGTGAAATTTGCGGAAATGTTCATTATTTATTTAAGTGCTGATTCATTTAGCGCTGATTAAGAGAAAGTCTTTAGTTTTAAAACGAACAAATGTTGCCCGATTTTCTTCGTACTTTACAGTATAATTTCAGAGTACATAAGTAGTATCAGTTTGATAAAATTTTAACAGAATTGCCACATAACAGTATTCCAGGGGGACGTGTTCTAAACAGAAATACAGACATAGCTATATCGTCTTAGAATTTCACAATATATATACTTTTGTGGGTCTGCCATGATTATTTCGATGTGTTACAAACGGAATGACAAAATCAATTTTCCGCCCATCTATTTTGACGGTGGGCATGGAAACGAATGTACGTCAAAATAAATTTATTACATAAGGTTGGCTACCGTTACCGATGAGCACCATTCCAGTATCAAATCTCGGTTTCATACAATGTAAACCTATTATTCAATTAGTCATTTGGCTTTCATGAGAGAAGCGAGAGAAGTTTTAAAAATTTTATCTCATAATTTGGTTTCAAAATTCCAACAAATTTGACATAAAGTTATAGTTTGATTTTAGCAAATAGGAACGGAAATTATTTTGTAGAAAACTTACGACTAAATTCCAACTTAAATGAATTTCACAGTAGATAACAATATTTTTTAAACTTGTTTTTGATAAACATTTAATTTTAATCAATATTTCAAGATTTTTTAGTAAAAATATTTTTTTAATTAGAATTTTTTTTTGTTTCTATAATAATTTTTCAGATTCAAAGACCTGCTAATTCACCGTTACTTAAATAGTCCATATTAGCATACCGTTTCGATTCGGTAACCAACTGTAGTTCGTTTTAACACTTCTCGGTTAAAATGGCTTCAAAACCATGGATTATTTTTTTTACAACGAACTTCAATAACTGAAAGAATGAATTTTAAAATTAAATTTCATTTCCATATGTTCACTGTATTAAAATATACGTGAACGTATGAACAATATTTGCTGGTACTACAATATACTATTGCAAAAATTAAATATTATTCATACGTACGAGCACAGATTTTTCCCTAACAAAATTAATCATAAAAATCATTAACACTTTAGAGCCAAACAAAACAACTTTGACAATCTCTGCACATTGTTGAAAGGAAAAAAAATATATAATTTAATTTTTTTATAAAAATTTCAGCACTCATAAAACGTGACCAGAATATTAAAAGAACTCTGGGATAAAAATAATTTCCTTACTTTTGTTGGCAACTCGTAAAAACATCATAAAGGAAGAAACCAACAAAAAAATTCGCTACCGAAAAAATTTACATAATTTTTGATATGAATTTGTAATGACATGCAGAAAAGCAAGTAAAGAATTTTTCAGCCTATAGGTAAAAATTCAAAATTTCATGTCGTAACTTTATAGTTTTAATCTGTGTTTTCTTAAAGATTGTTTTCATTTTTATTTAAAAACAAAAAACTCTTCTGACCAAAAAAGTTGTACCTTTTTCTTCAAGTTTTTCTATTTGCTATTATGAACTTGAAATTAGTCATCACTTTGGGTAGCAATTTTTTATAAACTTTCTCCATCCTGTGTGCTATTGTGATTATATTGATTTATTACCTTAGTTTTTTATATGTTTTATAAAGACGGCAACTCATAACTAAAGGCAGTTTTCAATCGAAGAAAAAAGAATAATAATATTATACTACTAGTAAAACTTTTACATTTTATAACATGTCAGCACTTTTTGTTTGTGTTTTTTCCACAAATAACATGATGTTTACAAGGATAAATTGTAGTAAAAAAAAAAACACAGTATGTAATTGTTTTATTGGAATTGAGATTTATTTTATGTAAAACTTCCTATGATTGTAATGATGTGTTGGTTGTAGTTTGTAATTTAAACAATTACAAAGATTCAGTGTGTAAGTATTTATATGAATTTTTTGTAATTGAATTGTCGCTCCAAGACTGTATTTGGCATGCTATTGATCGTTGCTTTTATATATTCGTTAAATTGCTCCTTAAAAATATCATAACCTGTCTTGGTTTGTTGTAATATTGAGTCCCTTTTCAATTTGATATTTTTTCTATTAACAATTTTTATGACTCACAAATGTTACAACTGTTAAACTTTTGGTTGCTTAATGTTGCTGGAGAAATAGAAATAAAGAAATGAAATGTAAAAAAGTTGTTCCCTCAATATTTTGTAACAAAACAAATAAAGTTTGTTATTTGAAGTCAATAAAGTTTTTTCCTCCTTTTTCTCAATACGCCAAAAAGTTTTTCGACAAAACGAAAAAATATAAATATAAATTGGATGAAAATAAAATGAAAAATATTTATGAATGTGTGTGTGTAGAAATGAAAAATCTCTTTAATTTTCAATAACAAATAGAGGGAAATAAAAAGACACAGAAAACCAGAAATCAGTAGACTCGTAGGAAAACAATTATTTATACAAATATATTACAACAATAAACATACAGAAACAATTTCGAATTTTTATATTAAAAATAAAACAATCTATAAAATATTTATGCAAACACATGTACTATATAAAGATGAGAAATTTTTTCATTTAAATAATGCAAAAGTTTTCTTTAAATTCCATATTAATTTCTCACTTCTGCTTAATTCTATTTCTTGTTTGGTTTTTATGTAACAAACCTATTACAAAATGTTTTCAAAATTGTGCTTCGTAGTTTATGTGAACTTTATTTTTTGTAAACCGACCAAAGTGAAGTTTTATTTGCTGTTAAGACAATTATAGAGATCGGCTGTAATCTATGGGATTTTACATATTTCACAATTTCAAGCAAATATAAATATATATATTGAGAAAGAAAACAAAAACAAATTGAAACTGAGAAATCCAAATTAATGGTGAGATGAGAGAATACAAATTGATATTCAGAAAAAGCAAATAAAGAAAATTTAAATATAAATTGATATGAAGAAAAAACAAATTAAAATGAGAAATCCATTTTCAATTAGCATTTGCTAATTATTACTTTCGGTTTAGAAATTTCAATTATTTTTTTCTCATTATTAAATTGTAATTTCTTACTTTCAGTTTGTATTTTCCCAATATACATTTGTATTTTTATACCCATCATCAAAAAAGATGGGGCGTTATATTGATATTGTCACTACGTTTGTGACGTATCGAAATATTGGTACTAGAAGTGTATATATTCTGGGTACTCATAGTATTCTCCTACGATCAAGCTATGTATTTCTATCACGATAGGGCCCAAACGAAAGGAGTTTGTTTGGCATTGAAAGTGGGCACCATCGGTCCATGATTTTACCTAGCTCCCATACAAATGTCCCCCGGAAAATCCTGAAAAACTTGGCACAAATAAGTTCCAATTACTCTAAAATTATACTATATAGAATAGCGAATACAAGCTCCCTCTCTAGAAATGATTTGAACATTAATAATTGTTTTATAATAATTAATATTGTGATTAAATTGGATATAACATCTTTTGTGAGGATCAGTCCATAATTGAAATTTATCTCCACTTATAGTGTAAAATATATCTTGGTACTGTACCATTAATCGTAAAACCTTAAGTTACCCGTTTTAAAGTAAAGTTTACATGAGACACTTTAAAAATAAACACCTCGTCTCTTTAGGCAGCCGAGTATTTATGTATGTGTGTAGGTATTCTTATTTGTGTGTGTATTTTTTGAAAAGTTGTTCTTCTCTACAATATTTCAATTAAATCAAAGTAAAATTCTCAATATTATTCTACACTCGTTACACACAACTACATAAAATTTATATGAAAGTGAATATTTTATGCTGCTGCTATATTTCACAAAGTAGTTTTCTCAAAAACAACAGCACCACAAAAACAAAAATTGTTTTAATTTAGAAAATAGTTCTTGTTAAGTTTTAATTGACTCGTTTGCATACAAGTGTATAAACAATACAAAATTTACAAAAAAGAAAATATAAACATAAACTGCAGTCATTAGACGGACTTTTATAAATTATTAAATAATACTTTCAACACAAATACTGTTTCATTTGAAAACTCACAAGTATAAAAAACTATTTTTAAATATTGCTAACATTTTTTATTTGGGAGAATCTGTATTTTGATGTAAAAAAATGTGTGGAGAATTCTATTGTCGAAAGGCTGAAAACAGAAAGGGAAACCTTTTCTGGATACTCTCTTCTTAGAGATGAGCGATATTTCCATACCTGTGATTTAATCACCGTGACTGGAAAATCAATGGTAACAGTAATGATTAATGGTTACAGTAACCATGCCAAACTATATTTTTTCTCTGAGTGCAGAGACCTGCGCCGAACGCCTAAGAGTCGGGAACATTTTAGAACATTATGACAATATGATAGGATACCTTGTGAATCGACCAAATGTATTTCTCTTAACATAGTTGTTATTTTGCTTATTATAGATAAATCACGTTCACTGATAACGAAGTTCTTCAAAAATCAGTCATCTCTAGTAACTACTGATAATAAATATTAAAAAAAAATATTTTTTTTAATTTAAACTAATTAAAATATTTAGAAATATATCTATATCATATAGGGTTTTTATCCCAGGAATTCCAGGTACAAATTTCCCGGGAATTCTAACAATTTTTAACTACCCCATTTCCGGGATTTTTAGTCGGAAATCCCGGGAATTAAAAATTGACGAAAATACATAGAAAACAAGTTAGAAATTTATTTTTTTCTCCAAAAAAACAGTGAATAGTTTTTTGCTTATATCTCGTCAATAATTGACCGCTTATTATTTATTTGGGGTTTTTCGTATGAAAATTTAAAAAGTGAATTCATTATTTATAGAATTTATTTCTTATTGAATCATTCTAATTTCTTTAAATTACTTTTTCATATCCATAATAAAATAGGTTCAAAAAATTAATTGATTAAATTTTTCTTCAATTCAAATCTAGTACAAAAAGGCTTAAGACAATTTTTTCAATTAATTTTGTAAATGATTTGATTTAACAAAAATTTAATCATTCAAAGTTTGAATAAATTCTGCTATTAATTAACTTTAAAATTAATTAAATATTAGGAAAGGATTTATGGAATGAAAGTTAAACATTCTTTAATTGCGGATTAAGATTTTAGTGAATTAAGCTGAATATTAATTAATTAATTCGAAGCTCTGATATTTAATAATTATAACACTAAGTTTTTATATGAAATTTGACTATAATATTCCTAATTTACCTGGGAATGTAGAAAAAAATTTCCCGATTCCCGGGAATCAAAAAATATACTAATATCATACTATTTTTGCAAAAAATTGGTAAGTTAGGCAACAATTACACTCTGCTACAAAATGACGCTTTTTGTCAGAACTAGAAAAGCCACCTAATAGAGGTCATAATAAAACCGTTTTCAAAGATTTTAAAACACCCTCAAAATTTTGAGATATTTTCAAAAACTGCTTTAGGGTAGGTCGTAGTACTTTAGTACCTCTAACTCACACCGACCGATTTCAAAATTTTAAACAATCATAGTTAGTTAGATCTATATTCCTAGAAATTGTTTTTATAAATAGTTTGGCATTCTTTTTTATTTTTATTCCTAATTTTTTCAAATTCAACAATAGTTATTTTAATTTTTGTCTATGAAACTCTATTGTTTTGAACAGTATTTTATAGATAATTATATATAGACAAAAACAAGATATTAGTTGTTAAAATCGGTTTATACTTGCAACAGTTATTAAACTTTTTCGAAAAAGTTCCACAAAATTTACCTTGTAAATTAAAAATTGTACAACAATTATATTCTTAACAAAAACAATACTTATAACTTACAAATGTATCACAAAATGCACGCCATTTTAAAGTGTGATCAGTTTTCTTTTTAACCCCGTTTAAAACTTTAAAGTCGGACCGAAACTGACTGAGTTACAGATCGATAAGTTCACGGACATAACTGAAAACGGTTTTTTCAGAATAACTTCTGAATTTGAGGGTGTTTCTCAAATTTTTTGACACAATTTCTAATGTACTCAGCAAGTCCTATAACCTACGCTAGGTAGTTTTCCAACTTTTTTTCCATCGTAGCACCGTGTTAATTTTATTTAATTGAATATATTGTATTTTTTTTTTTGAAATTCTGTTCATTTACTACAAAACACTATATTCATTTTCATTTATTTCTCTCAGAATATCTATGGTACACAATAAACCAATTTAAATACCTACAGTTAAAAAATCTGGCAGATTTTTATACACAAAACGTTAAATATTTAAAACTCAAGTTCCACAAGAAACGAGAAAAATTTAACCACAAAACAAGACTTTTCTCTCAAAAACAAGAGTATCAGGTCATAACTTATACAAAGAAATAATGGTAGTGAAGATAAAAAACCACTTGAGGTGCAAAAGATTATAACCGAACATAAAACCTAAACCACATACTAATACGAATAAAGGCAAAAACAGCATATAACAGAAAGCACACAGAAACAACACACAATTGCATGCCTTAAATAAAATAAAAAACAATAGAAAAAAAACACATTTTGTATACAATGACTATTGTAAAAGATTTATTAATGAAAAATAACAATCTGAGGACTTTACAAAAAAGGTGGACACTGAAATAAAAAAAATGTTTGCTACAAACAGACCCAAATACTTACAAAAGTTTAAGCCCTTGAAACTAAAACTGAAAAAATTTAAGATAACACAACACTCATACGACTAACAAGCACTCGCTGCACACTACACTAAAGACTCAATGTAACTGCCACTAAAAAACAATGATAAAAACAAGCACAATATAACATTTTTGTTTTGTAAAAAAACTCAAACATGAACTGCAACATTTTTTTAAAGCCCCCATTTTAATATGCTGTGGACTTTTCTCTACAATGGCTTTATTCAGTAACTTAAACAACCAGTCTGAAAATTCAGAGTGAGAATGGAAGCAAACACAGGAATAAGGTGCAAATAGATCTTGCGTTGTCATACAACCATAAAAAGTGGGTTTGCTTAGTATTTTTTTTTTGTTTCTCTTCTATGTAGGTACGTTTTTATGTTTGTGCTGGAGTATCGTTAAACCATTGCAGGTAAAAGAGGTTTATAAACAAACTGTTATGAATGTATGTGTGTGTGTGTGTGTAGGTGATACTTGGAGTGTCTTTCTATGTATGTGTGCCTACTAGTGGCGGTCAAATATTGTGTGGTATTTGGTGGCATGTTTAAGTAGAATATTTATACTGATTTCACTGTTTGACCAACAAAACCAAATATCATACATATTACAAGCAATGCACATACATATATTGCACACACATGCACACAAACACGTTTCACAAGTAGAGCGAAAAAGTCATACGCAGATTTCACCATACACACTCTTATTCACAACCACTAGGGTGGCCCTTAATATGCACTTTTTATAATTTCAAAGCTTCCAAGGTCTAAAATATTCATCCGTCATCTAAAAGTCAAATACTTAGAAGTAGCGCATTTTAGCAATATTTAAAAAACATATTAAAAAGGTTTATAGAAAAATGTCCATACTCCATTTGTTTTATAAAACATAGAGAAATTTAAAAACTCTTTATGAATATTAGGTACACAGAGAAAACAGATTCGTAGTAGCAACCGAATTTGTTGCGAAATCTTAGAAGTGGTTAGAAAAGTTTGGTTGCATTAACCGAAAATCTTCATAATCCACTGATTTTCTGTTACTATAACCGAAAAATTCTTTGTGTGCTGCCGAATTATTCCATTGGCAACAAATTCGGTTGCTATTACGAATCTGTATTCTCTGTGTATTATTTATATTTTTAATATAATGTTATTATTATTCTACTTTGACATTTCCTAGCGGTATAGTATCATAAAGTATTATTTTCTAAGTTAGGTTTCAAAATATTCTGATATTCGTGTGTTAATCCAAAGTCACTTGATTGACGATGGTCATTTCGAATAAAAAATATATATTTTTCTCGATTATTTTTATTTGAATAATAATCCTAATAATGGGTCAAAGATGTCAAAAAATTATTGTGTTTCATATTAAAGCGTCTATGTGTAAATAAAATTTAAACCTATTGTTAATTATAATTTTTTTCAAACTTCCAAAAAAATGTGCCAACTCTAAACGTTATCCGATTTAGTGCTTTCAGCAGCTGCTTTTATTTTAAACCTTAGGAGTATCAAAAATCTAAAAAAGTGCAAAATAAGAGCCACCCTAATACACACACACTTATTGCACATGCATATGTTTTTGCTGTCCACTATATTTCCTAAATGTGCACACATCTACAACTAACAACACACATACAAATATAGAGACATACATTTACGTGGCCAAGTGATTTAGGACTTTTGAGGTGTAACAAATAGAAACATTTTGTTCATATTTCTTCTACGAGCACCACCAGAGACTATTTCTGCTTCAGCCACAGATAAATCGAAAAAGAGTTTACCTCATATTTTTATACCCTACACCACCATAGTGGGGAGGGTATAATGCGTTTGTACAGATGTTTGTAACGGCCAAAAATATTGGTCTAGCACCCACTTTAAAGTATACCGATCGACTTATAATCACTTTCTGATTAAACGATGTCCGTCCATCCGTCTGGCTGGTTGTCTGTCCATGTAAACTTTGTGCGCAAAGTACAGGTCGCAATTTTGAAGATATTTTGATAAGATTTGGTACATATAGTTTTTTCGGCCCAAGGACCAAGCCTATTGAAACTGGCTGAAATCGGTCCATTATTTCACCTAGCACCCATACAAATGTCCACCTGAAATTGGACTTTATCGGTCATAAATGTTTAATTTATATAAGTATCTACACAAATTTCGCTTCAAATATGTTTTATATATACGAAATTCATGTCACAAAATTTTGCTATGACCGGCCCATAATTAGTCATAGCTCCCATACAGACATATAAGAGATTTATGCACATTAAAGTCTGTGGACATTTGACAAAACGACTTCTCTCGAGATAAGACAATTTTACAGGATTTTTTTAGTAAATATAAAATTTGAATGCGCTTCTTTTGGTCTTATCGCCGTATTTCTATGACTTTTAGAACATAAGATACGCAATCGAAAAAACGACCTCTTTCAGGTTTTTCCCCAATTTCAATTTGACAAAACAACTTCTCTCATAGAATTCAAATCATTTTAAAAAAACTAGTAACTGCCTTTTGACAAAACAGCCTATCTCTATTTAGTTTTAGCACATTATTAACAATTATTTTTTGATAAAACAGCTTCTTTCGAAAGAAGTCGTTTAGTGGAAAGCAAAGATTGAAAAACCTACCACTTGTCTGAGACAAGTAAATTTTTAAATCAGTTGATCGCGTGTTTTCGTTTTGACAAAACGTCTTGTATCGACAGAGGTTCTTTTACAAAAACGAAAATTTAAAAAAGTTAAGTCTTATCTTAACATAAGTGCTTTTAAAAATGGAAAACAGAAGAAAAGAAGCTGTTTTGCTACTTAATACTAGAATAAATAAAAATAAATTAAAATTCGTATAAATGAATGAAGTAAAAAACTTGAGGCTATGGCCAATAATGTGAAAAAAAGAACACCTAAATATGTCTTTGTTTTCGACCAAAGACCATAAACTAGAAAAATCTTTGGCTAAATATATGGTTCATGTGATGAAAATACTTTGATTGCCAAAAATTTCGATGATGTGAATGGATTGACCATACATTTCTAGTTGTGTTGCATCTTGAGTTTGATACAGTGCATGAGCAAATTGAAAAAAATTCATCCTTTTCAATATACCATACACACGACTGGGTAAATTTATTAACGGCTACAAATCGTTCATGAATTAAACCAAAACTATTTTTTAGATTTTATTGGTCTGATGAAAGATAGATACACATGGAGGAAATGCAACACTTCAGGTATTTATAAAAATAATTTTATTTATAGGCTACATTATATATTAACTTTTTACTACTTACATACATATATCTTTTTTAGGTAAAAAATTTGAGTGAAAATAGGTTCGATGGATGCAGTACGAGTAAAGTAAACCTGGAGTTTTGCAGTACAAATTATCACTAGACCCAGGATAGGCTTTTAAGCTGCTAGACATCAACTCTCGTCGTCTAAAGATGCAGATTCCACAATTGGTCGAAGTTACATGTCTCCATTCGTCGTATCACATACCAAAAAACGCGATTTGATGGATATGCTGCCACTGATAAATACCCATCTACACATTTTTTAAAGCATAAAGATCGTTTAAAATCTATCTGGATCTTGACGAAGAAGAAACTCAATAAAGTTTCACAAAGTAAATCGCAAAATATGATTTTTTACTGTTTTCTTCTTATAATAAGATAATAGTATTATTTTATTTAAAAGTTAATTTATATATTAAAATTCAACCTAATCAAATATTTACTATTTTTAAAGAAACATTTTTATATTTGATTAATTATTTGGCTATTGTAACGAAAAAGTTGAATAATTTTTTTTAATAATACCGAAATATGTTTGTCAAATCAACTTCTTTCGACTTTTTTTTTATATATCAATTTCACAAAACAACTTGTTTTTACATAAGCCGACTCTAATTTAATTAAAACAATTTTGACAAAACGACTTATATGATACAAGCTAATTTGTTTGCTAAAAATACATTTGACAAAAAAGCTTAAAATTTGTTGTTGCTGTTTTAAAGAAAACTATTGCTCTTTCAAACAAAAGAAAAAGCGCTACTTGTTTATTGGATATTTGTCTATAATGTTTATATATAACATTTCTTTGATTTTCTACACAAGAACTTTTGTTAGTAGTTTTTACAGTTTTTTCGCTCTCCTGAAAAGTTGACGTTTTAGAAAGAAGCCGTTTTGTCAAATGTCCACAGAAGTGATCTTCGTAAAACTTTAACGCACATAAATCTCTTAAAAATTTTGGCATACACACAAAGTTCAATATAAATATCTTCCATATAGACATAAATTACGAGACCTATTTTCATGGTGATCGGTCCATAATTCATCATAGCTCCCATATAACCCACTTCCGAAAATCAGTCACGAATATAAATTATTGATATTTTTAAAGAAAAATGTTTTTGCAAATTTACTTAGTGTAGGGTATTGTATGGTCGGGCTTAACCGACCATACTTTCTTACTTGTTACATCTTAAAAGTATGTGGATAACTAATTGTAAACTGATAATAATACTTAATTATGACCTAAACATCTGTAAATATTAAAATGTTGAAGTTTATCATGTATATGAATAATTTCTGAAGTTTTTTAATTGGCTGTTATTTAGTGTCACCTTAATTTCAGGGTTTAAGTAAAAGTTAGATAAAAATATTTTTTATAATATTTAAGGTATCCAATTTATGTGCAATCATATTTCAACTAACATTTTAATAACTTCTAATATTAATAAATTTATTGAAATATTAAATATTCTTTATTATGATTTACACTCAATGCGTCATTTGAAATGCATTTCCAAAAGAATTAAATTTCAATACAATACCAATCACATCCACACATAGAAATACTCTGATTTATTCGCAAACACATTACGTAATTAACGTTCAAAATTAAACAAAACCTATAAAATAAAATGAGTGTGTGTATTTCTATATATACAATAACAAACATTGTTTTAATTCGCTTGTATTTTAATTAAGTATGCAAATAAATTTATTTTAAATTATTAAACGAAATTCAGTCAAATGATAAAAACACTTTTTGGTTTTAATTCAATACAGTTATTTTTACCAACAATTCATATTTATGCAGATTTTAAACATCGAAATATACATTATGATTTAAAAAAAATCTATTGCATATAATAGAATTTCATTTGCAAAGTGAATGTTTTTACTAAAATTTTAATTTTCCTGATCAAATAGTTTTTTTAATTATTTTTTGTCTGAAAACCTTTTTTTCTTTGTAAAACCAATATAAGAGAAAATGTGAATTTCAAGCGATATTAACGGTTTATGTACCAATTTATAGAGAACAAATCCAAAACTTACATTCAAAATTTTTAAACTTTTGTGTCATTTAATAGCACTTTTACTAAAATATAATTGATCACAGATTATCATCCTTTTTTTCATTTGCATGATTCATGTTTGTTATGTTTCATTTAATTTTCATATGAAAAATCGAATTTTGGCGTTTTCTCCAATTGTGCAAACGGACTTGCTGATATTCTTTATGTACTTTTATTGATTAAATTTTTTAGATTGCTTAACTTTTTAGCATTTATTTGATAACCATTCTGGGATAGAATATTTTATCCTTTGAAATTTTAAAGTCCACTAAAATTGAGTGTTACTATCAATGGTCAATACATTCACTTACACGCAGAGAAAAAATATAGTTGGGCATGGTTACTGTAACCATTTTAATATTGTTACAAGTTTTTTAACTATATTATAGTCAAAGTAACCATTTACATGATTGTGGTAACCAAATTATGGTTAATTTACGATTCACATGATTGTATCAACCATATATATGGTTACAGTAAACAAATATATGTTTGTGACAAGCATTCATATGATGAAGGACTTATCATATTATGTTGCTCTCGGCTTAAGGCTTATCATAATCTGAGAACAACATATTATGATAAAATTATTCATTTCAATCATAAATTAACCATATTATGGTTACCACAATCATGTAAATAGTTACTGTGACTATAATATTATTAAAAACTCAATATATCTAAATTCGCTAATAACTTGGTCAATAAGCGTTGAATCAAGAAAAGGACCTCGATCTGTGATCACTCATAATTCTGACCAAAAATCGATTTTTTAATTAAAAACTCAAAATATCTAAATTCGCTAATAACTTGGCCAATAAGCGTTGAATCAAGAAAAAAACCTCGATCTGTGATCACTCATATTTCTGACCAAAAATCGATTTTTTATATAAAAACTCAAAATATCTAAATTCGCTAATAACTTGGCCAATAAGCGATTAATCAAGAAAAGAACCTCGATCTGTGATCACTCACAATTCTGACCAAAAATCGATTTTTTAATTAAAAACTCAAAATATCTAAATTCGATAATAACTTGGCCAATAAGCGTTGAATCAAGAGAAGGACCTCGATTTGTGATCACTCAGATTTCTGATCAAGAATCGATTTTTTATATAAAAACTCAAAATATGTAAATTCGCTAATAACTTGGCCAATAAGCGATTAAACAAGAAAAGAACCTCGATCTGTGATCACTTATATTTCTGACCAAAAATCGATTTTTTATATAAAACTCACAATATCTAAATTCGCTTATAACTTGGCCAATAACCGTTGAATCAAGAAAAGAACCTCGATCTGTGATCACTCATATTTCTGACCAAAAATCGATTTTTTATATAAAAACTCAAAATATCTAAAATTGCTAATAACTTGGCCAATAAGCGATTAATCAAGAAAAGAACCTCGATCTGTGATCACTCATATTTCTGCCAAAAATTCGATTTTTTATAAAAAAACTCAAAATAATTAAATTCGCTAATAACTTGGCCAAGAAGCGTTGAATCAAGAAAAGAACCTCGATCTGTGATCTCCCATATTTCTGATCAAAAATCGATTTTTTATATAAAAACTGAAAATATCTAAATTCGCTAATAACTTGGCCAATAAGAGTTGAATCAAGAAAAGGACCTCGATCTGTGATCACTCATATTTCTGACCAAAAATCGATTTTTTATATAAAAACTGAAAATATCTAAAATCGCTAATAACTTGGCCAATAAGCGTTGAATCAAGAAAAGGACCTCGATCTGTGATGACTCATATTTCTGACCAAAAATTCGATTTTTTATATAAAAACTCAAAATATCTAAATTCGGTAATAACTTGGCCAATAAGCGATTAATCAAGAAAAGGACCTCGATCTGTGATCACTCATATTTCTGACCAAAAATCGATTTTTTATATAAAAACTGAAAATATCTAAAATCGCTAATAACTTGGCCAATAAGCGTTGAATCAAGAAAAGGACCTCGATCTGTGATGACTCATATTTCTTAACAAAAATCTGACCAAAAATCGGTTTTTTAATTAAAAACTCAAAATATCTAAATTCGCTAATAACTTGGCCAATAAGCGTTGAATCAAGAAAAGAACCTCGATCTGTGATCACTAATATTTCTGACCAAAAATCGATTTTTTATATAAAAACTCAAAATAATTAAATTTGCTAATAACTTGGCCAATAAGCGATTAAACAAGAGAAGAACCTCGATCTGTGATCACTCATATTTCTTAACAAAAATCGATTTTTTATATAAAAACTCAAAATATGTAAATTCGCTAATAACTTGGCCAATAAGCGATTAAACAAGAAAAGAACCTCGATCTGTGATCACTCATATTTCTGACCAAAAATTCGATTTTTTATATAAAAACTCAAAATATCTAAAATCGCTAATAACTTGGCCAATAAGCGATTAATCAAGAAAAGAACCTCGATCTGTGATTACTCATATTTCTGACCAAAAATTCGATTTTTTATATAAAAACTGAAAATATCTAAATTCGCTAATAACTCGGCCAATGAGCGTTGAATCAAGAGAAGGACCTCGATCTGTGATCACTCATATTTCTGACCAAATTTCGATTTTTTATATAAAAACTCAAAATATCTAAAATCGCTAATAACTTGGCCAATAAGCGATTAATCAAGAAAAGAACCTCGATCTGTGATCGCTCATAATTCTGACCAAAAATCGATTTTTTAATTAAAAACTCAAAATATCTAAATTCGCTAATAACTTGGCCAATAAACGTTGAATCAAGAGAGGGACCTCGATCTGTGATCACTCATATTTCTGACCAAATTTCGATTTTTTATATAAAAACTCAAAATATCTAAAATCGCTAATAACTTGGCCAATAAGCGATTAATCAAGAAAAGAACCTCGATATGTGATCACTCATATTTCTTAACAAAAATTGATTTTTTATATAAAAACTCAAAATATCTAAATTCGCTAATAACTTGGCCAATAAGCGATTAATCAAAAAAAGAACCTCGATCTGTGATCACTCATAATTCTGACCAAAAATCGATTTTTTAATTAAAAACTCAAAATATCTAAATTCGCTAATAACTTGGCCAATAAACGTTGAATCAAGAGAGGGACCTCGATCTGTGATCACTCATATTTCTGACCAAATTTCGATTTATTATATAAAACTCAAAATATTTAAAATCGCTAATAACTTGGCCAATAAGCGATTAATCAAGAAAAGAACCTCGATATGTGATCACTCATATTTCTTAACAAAAATCGATTTTTTATATAAAAACTCAAAATATCTAAAATCGCTAATAACTTGGCCAATAAGCGTTGAATCAAGAAAAGGACCTCGATCTGTGATCACTCATATTTCTGACCAAATTTCGATTTTTTATATAAAAACTCAAAATATCTAAAATCGCTAATAACTTGGCCAATAAGCGATTAATCAAGAAAAGAACCTCGATATGTGCTCACTCATATTTCTTAACAAAAATCGATTTTTTATATAAAAACTCAAAATAACTAAATTCGCACTAAATAAAAACTTGGCCAATAAGCGTTGAATCATATTTCTTAACAAAAATCTATTTTTTATATAAAAACTCAAAAGATCGAGAATCGGTTTTTTATATAAAAACTCAAAATATCTAAATTCGCTAATAACTTGGCCAATAAGCGTTGAATCAAGAAAAGGAGCTCGATCTGTGATCACTCATTTTTCTTAACAAAAATCGATTTTTTATATAAAAACTCAAAATATCTAAATTCGCTAATAACTTGGCCAATAAGCGTTTAATCAAGAAAAGGAGCTCGATAAGATTATTATTCAATAATACGTTTTTTTTTCTTTTTAAACCGCTTCTCACAAATTCTCAAATCGAACACAAGCATTTTTTAACTTGGACAGGACAACGTCTGTCGAGTCAGCTAGTGGGTAATAAATGTGTGTTTTTCTACTGATGACTGATATTCAACCAATGGACATTCATGATATTCTTGCTTTAATGGTAGTTTTCAAATATCCTTCTTCTAATCGTACTCAATAAAAGCGTACCTATACAATTATGTTCCTGATCTTCGTAATAATGAAATGTGAATCCAATAGTAATTTTTCTTTGTTTCAATTGTAGTTTTTTGAATTTCTATAGTCATAAATATAGAAACATGAAATATGTTAAAAAAGAATCGTGAAAAAGTAAGAATCCAAACTAACTAATTCGCCAATTGATCGCATGGTGATCAGGAGGATGGGTGCCTTGACATTTGTGTTTGACATAATTAGCTATGATAAATAAAACAAGTAAGCTATATTCGGCTGTGACGAATTTTATATACCCCTCACAAAAGTATACTTTAAGATAAAGATTGAAAATATTTTTTAGTGAAACAATTTTTATTTTATAATTTATATATTTTTAGCTAGAAAAAATTGTTCAGTGAAAAAAAACTCGGGTTAGAAAATATTTTTTCCGATTTTGACCCACTGTAGGTCAGAATTACTATGTAGTTATGTATATCCATTATTTGAAAGGTCTTTCAATATCTGTTATTAGATATCCATAATGCGTAGTTAATTAGTTATCTAGATATAGATACATAATCGAGGTAGTTTCGGTTTTTTGCTTTTTTGCTTATATCTCATCCTTTTGTGAACCGATTTCCTCGATTTTAAATAGCAACCGAACTGGGAGTACAAGGGACTGTTGTATGAATAATGTATGTAGATTATTTGGAGGCTGCGGAAAGTTTACAGACTTACATGGCTATATCGTCGATGTCATCTATAACGATCCAGAATATTTTTATACTTTATGGGTTGGCAAATGAAAATGTGTGTGAAAATGTAGGAAATGTGTGTCAATTGTTTTAAACGAACAAAAGTCGTCATTTGTGAACCTATTCTATCAATGAATTTTAAACAAATCTGGTAAAAATATTTAAATAAAATTGTATGACCAGTATTAAAATATCAAAAACAGAACAAATGCTTTTGGTTAATTCATTGACCTATCATAGAGTGCCTAAATTGTGTCAATTTACCCCCTCCTAGGACATCGCCAAGTTAAAGTGACAGGTCCCCTTCATATAAAGAGTTTATACTAGAACCGATCCCTATCACATTGGAACTCTTCACATGGCAAGTTTTGTGTTAGTTCCTGTTCTCCTAGGGTTATAACAAACTTGCCACTCATGGTGAAGGATACAAAAATATGTATTAAGTCCTTGATGTACTATGGTATGAAAATTACCGATTTGACATTTTAAAAAGTTTCAAAAAAGACTTATATCCCTAATGTACGTACATTTAGTATAAACATTTTCAATTTATGCAAATAGAATGCTAGCAATTTATTTAAATAAACAAAAATAAGCGTATAAATGAGTCGGGTTGGGAGTAGTTTTAAACATTTTTGTACGTACATATTGTATGTTTACATGACACCCATATTATTGCTGTGTCAATTTTATTGACAAGTACATTTAATGTATATATGTATATATATTTAGTGCAAACAATGTATTTAAAACAGCTGCCTAAATACTGCCAGTACTGTCGTACTAAACGTTTGTTTTAAAATAACATTGATTTGACACTTTATTTTATTTATATGGCTTATAGCCGTAAATTGAAATACAGCAGAACATACGAAATTATTTTCAAAATAAAGCAAAGTGAAATAGAATCAAATCTTAATATTTAAACACAAGAGTAAACTTAAAACATAAAATAAGAGGTAAAGCTAAATTGTTTGGTCGATTTGACATAAAATTGATTTATCAACATTAACTTTAATTTCATGATTCACATGTGGAAATCTAAAACAAAAGAAATTTAATTACAAAAATGTATTATCAAACACAATATTACATATAAACGGGACATCTTTTATGAAAAAAAGACGTCTGCTAATATATATGTACATTGGAATAGAACCAAAACTCGGCTATTTAACAAAGTGATGTCCAGTGATTTATTATTTATTTGCATAATTTTGGAAAAGAAAACTCTCCAAAATTGCATGACACCCATATTGTCCTTCAAATTTCAAAACAATACTTTTAGCAGTTTGGGTTTTAGTAGTTTCGTTGTTTCAGAAGTTCATAAGTTTATCGATCAGTTTTATTAATATACAAGTTAGATGTTATATAGTTAAGGTACTACATTTACAAATTGTCCTTATTACGGAAAACAGAATAATTGTTTCAATGAAATTTTTTTTTAATTCCATACGAATTTTGCTTTTAATATGTTTTTGTAGTCACATTTTCTGGTTGAATCAAACTCAATACCTTTCTTAAGTAAGTTAATGTAACGATTTGTGAACATTCATAAGTAAAGTAGTTTTAAGTTGTACACATAGCTCTTTAGCAAATTGTAGCACTTTAAACATATGCCGGGCTGTGGTTCAAATATTAACCAATAGTCTAAACATTAGTTTTTATTAACTTGACAACAATAATCATAAGAAAATGTTATAACTTCTCTGTTATTGCTAAATATGAAACATAGTTAAACAGCACGTACCACAAAAGTAGTCATTGCAGAACATGACATCCAGCTAACAAGGCTATACGCACATACATATTAGGGTTCCTAATCAGAAATTTTTTTTAGAAATTCCCGGAAAACTGTCTGGAATTTCTTAAGATTTCTACGTAATGATACGATATTATTTCCGAAAGCAATTTGTGGACCGATTTTCTCGCTTTTAAATAGCAACTGAGCCGGAAGGATTCCAGAGATATTCATGTATGAATGGTGTATGTAATTTATTTCACGGCTTCGGAAAGTTGATTTCAAGAGACAAACGGACATGGCTTAATCGACTCCGCTATCTATAAGGATCCAGAATATATATACTTTATAGGGTCGGAAAATTATATTGTGGAAGGTGAAGGGTATAAAAATATATTTAAATATTGTTTAAAATTTTGATAAGTTACCCGGCTATAAATGCTTAACTTTAAAATTAAACTTGAAATATTATCGAAAAGAAGTAATGAAATTTTTTTGAAAAAGTCCGGGAAATTAGGAACCCTAATACATATGTATACAATTACTAGCATACATTGAGAAATACTTGGAAAATCATTACCTCAATCACGTTATAAGTATCGCTAAAATTAAATACAAAAGTAGCACTGATGATTTTCTTGCTTCATGCTGTGAGTAGTTAAATGCAATACTTTGTTTTTAATGTTGTGCTTAAATGTAATTTGTCCTTTTAGGCTTATAATTCTTTGAAATAAAAATACATGAAATTATTAAATGTGTATGTATGTAGCTTAGTGCGCTACACAATTCACGCACTAAATAATGCAAATATCATAGAAAAATTGTGGTAAAATACTACCCGGGAAAATTATCAGAACCTGTTCTAAAATAAAATAATAATGTGGCACTAGTTATACATTGATTCTAGACTAGTTCTATAGAACTCTTATTTGTTCCGAAACAACTGGCACTGGTCTGAAAGCTTTTATTTTTTTGATATTTAAAATGAAGAACCTGTCAAAGATGAATTTCAATTTGATTCGTAAAATATGGTGAGAAAAGCGTTTGAAGAAAATAAATACTATATATTTGACGAAACTTGACGAAACTCTCTTAAGTACATTATAGTTTGTCACATACGGTTTATATGTATTCGAACAGTTGCTTAAGCTGACTTAAACTAGCGTATGCATATTATAGTTGGGCCTTTAGTTTATTTATTTTAATATTCATAATTCTAATCACTTTCGAACCCAACAGTTTTCTGTGTCTATATAATCACATGTTTGTAGGAAGTTTTGGTTAGTGTTCGACTTCCTAGAGAATTTCTCTCCATTGGTTTTTGATGCACCTTCTAAAGATAGCAAGTCAAAGCCTCCAATTTTATGGCTACTATGATACACATGTCCCATAAACGATATGACACATTCAAAACTGTTATAACATCCGTACTTTACGTGTGTCATACCATCCAAGGACCTACCGATATTCTGAAATGACAGCAAAATTATTAAGCTGAAGTTTAACTTAACTCAGTCTTAAAAAACTACCAAGTTGGTTTACAATGGAATTATCACAATGATCTTAACATGGGAGTGTGTGTATGTCAATTTCCTTTTGCACGTATTTGTGTTTAACACAACATTTAATTAAGAAAATCATTAAGTTTTGACTTGTCTAACTTTAGGCCTGGATATAAAAAGACAACAACAACAAAAAAATCCGCAAACATATTGAAACGAATTTTGTTTTATTTTTCTGGCCGATATTTTCACTTTTACTCTACCAATATGTATCCATATGTCTTTCAGTGTCTGTACAAACAGTTTATCATAAAATGTTTATTTTTATTTTCTTACCAGAAAAATATAAATAAAAAGCCAGAAAGAAATTTAGCATTAAATGAAAAAGAAAAAGTGTTTATTTATTAAATAGAGGGCAAATTTTATTGTTTGCTTTTATTAACATTTTACTGTATGCGTTAAATTTATGTATTGTAGTACGGTTTTGATGGTGGTTGATGATTAAGTACTCATGCTTTACTTGTGGCAAGTATAATTTCTTGTTTAACTTTATGAGTATTGCGAGTGGCAACATACACACAGGTCTGTGTGGCACAACAAAATCAAGCATGTTTGTGATTTGAAGTGTTTGATATTTATGACATGCGAAAGCGTTAAAATTGCCAAATGTGTTATAAATGCACGTTTAATTTCTATATCGAACAAATAAAATATTTACACAGAAATCACAACTGATTAAGATGTAGGTAGGCAGCAAAAACAGATTGTTGAAAATATTTTACGACTCTTAATGAAATACAAAAAGAAAATTGTTTGGTTTTGCAATTAAAAGCTATTAAATCAATAGTTTAGTATAGAAAACAAACGAAGAATTAAGTGCTTGAACAGTTTGAGGCATAAATTGTATGACTCTTTATAAATACCAACCTAAGTAAGCATTTTGTAATGAAAACTAATTGAACATAAGGGGTGTTTCAAGAATTTTCTCACATACTAAATATGCTAATCCCACTTTTCATTCTCTCTTACATAGCAATCATCAAGTCGTTACCAACTTTAAGTTTTTGTTTCATAAACAAACATTTCAGCTTAAGTTTTAGCAGTCAGATACATTCATACGCACTATCCTTATGAAAAAAAAAACAGATATTTCTTAATGTCTTTGTCATAATCTGTTGTAACGTTTTACTTTTTTCTCTTTCGACTTTTTGCTACTTCTTTAACCATAATACTGATTGATCTCTGGGGAAATTTATATATAGTATGTTGCTGTTTTATTTTTTCCTTGTTTTTATTTTACACTTTCAATGTTCATTTTTTCTTGTTTGTCCCTTTTGCATATTTTTTATTTCACCATTTCTCAACATCACACATTACAGAAGAAACGGAAAGAAACATAGAGGAGGACAGAAAAATAACTCTCTAAACACAAACTTAAACAGACTCAGTCATACACTTCCATACATACGGAGATTCTACCAACTTACACTCGAATACACACATACACATAAATAAAATTAACTTAATGTCACTTACACTTTAGTGTTTTGTGTCTGCTTAATTTGGTCAGATTATTGGGAATATCCAATGGGACTTACGATAAGAGACCAACCACACACACCCTCGCATACATATAGACTTACTCCTACATCCATCCATACATATGTATACTTATGTACATGAACAGTAACTTGCTAAGAAAATAAAAAATATATATTTTGTATATAATAATAAAATTAAGTTTGGTAAAAAGTCCGCTTGCTTCTTGCATGCATATTTTAGATGGGACTCATAAAATTGTAAAGTTAAAATTATACTCGCTGTAATAAAAATATTTCTTCTAAAATGTTTATAGCACCTTTTGGTATTAAAAATAAACAAACGGTTTGGCAAGATCATTAAAATTTTATATTTTTGGATTCCTAAAATGTCTGTAAGCACCAAGACACTCAACTTTACTATACTTCAAATCATATAAATCATCACTTAAAAAATAAATTTATTCCAACAGCAATCAGCAAATTAACAACATCAGGCCACTCACCATTCTGTCTCATCATCGACATCATCATTGCCACAATCAGCGTCATCGCCATTATTTACTTAAATGTTGTATGTATTATGTTTTTGTATTTCATTGTTAACAGCTTGAACTGTGTATAAACAGCGTACTTCACAGTCATGTTCAATATTTAAGATTTACTTTAGAAATATTACAGCCCATTTGCTAAGTACAAGAGATGCATGAGAGCAGTAGTTTATAAATAGTCATGATATGATGACTATCATTACATATTATACCTACAGACATCTTCCCCTGCTTAATGCTAAACAGCCTTTAAGAGATTTGTCTTGGATTCTAGCCGCATTTGCTTAGTTAACATTTACATGTATTGCACACGTTTGCACTCGTCCTTTATGCAATTTAGGTTTCAATTGAGGCATAATTTAATATTAGATAGTTTATCGACCAAAGTTCTTTGTGTGTGTTTAGTTTACTTAATAAACAGACATTTTCGAATGTGGATTTATAACACATACATATGTAGGTAGGTTCAAAGTTGCATTCCATTTGCCTCAAATCAACATCAAAGAGTTTAATTTGAATACATTTTTAATTGTATTTAAACTAATTAAAGAATAGTTAACTTTGGACGCAGGTATTCCTTTAATTGAGAATTTTTTAGCACTTTCACTTTTCATTACGTCAAAAAGTAATTGATTCTTCGTTAAATTTTATACAATTTAGAATGAAAACCGAAAAAATAAAAGTTAATCAATTCAAATCAAATTTCGCTACAAATAAGTTTTATATATACGGAAGTCATGTCATGTAATTTTATTATGATCGGTACATAATTAGCCATAGCTCCCATATATGCAAGTCCTGCTTCCTTGTGCAATTCGCAGAGTTATGCAATTTTGTAATGCAAGTCAAACAGCTCTTTGCTAATATCTTCAACTCTTTAGGGTAAATTTTTGTAATATTTTGTCTGAATAAAGTGGTACTTAATTACTTCGCAAATATAAAAAAAAAAAAACTTATTACAACTTTTTACGACTTTTTCATTATTTTTGTAACATTTTGTCGAACTAATGTCACGTCACGCCATAATGGAAATGCCCATCTCAGACCACTGGATTAAGAATTTTAAGAAAAATTAAACATATTTTTAGATATTCTAATAAAGCAATTCTTTACTTTAAATATATCCATAATTACTTAAATACGAGTTATTTTCTTTTATTAGTTTTAATAAAATCTAACAAGGTTAACCCTTAAAAACATGTCAATCGTAAAATTCTGATATACAGGCAAATCCCGGTATAACGAATCTCACTTTAACGAAAATCCGATTTAACGCACGGTCAAATTCTTTACATTGACTACCTTATATAACGAACGTTTCAAAAATTGTATGCTCGATATAACAAATGGTGAGAAAAAACAAACAAAATCAATCAATCGACCAAATTTTTAACATTAACAACCTTATATAGCGCACATTTCGAAATTTGTACGCTCAATATAATGAACAGAAAGTATAAAAAACAAAAGTAGTAAATAATGTAAAAATAAGAAAATAAGTCGTTATAGTACCGCTTTCAATGGTTACTCTCCTTAATAATAGGTGCTGTCATTTTTTCTATAGTGGTTTTAATTGCTTGTTTCACAATATCCAATGAAAGATTTCGTTCGCATTCGAAGCGAAAGAAAACTGATTCGATCACGTAAACATGTAGTTAAGGAAACCAAAATAAACTTAGAATGCGAACGAAATATTTCATTCGATTTTGTGAAACAGCCTATAATTGTACAAGTGTTCACGTGAATTAAATATGGAAAACCGTTGACGAATTTCGTTGAAAGAAAAAGTAAAACATTTAGATGAATCAATGAAATATGGAATAACAAAACTCTCAACATGTATTTTGAAGAAAATAAAAACAAACATTTTATTTATTCCTGTAAATTATCTTCACACAAATTAAGTGGAATCTGGAATCTTCAAAATCTGTTTTTTTTAAATGTTTGTCCCTGAGTTTAATTTTCTACAGGTTGAATCATTTTCAGGATCGAAATCCCTTACAATGAAAGCTTTATTAATCGTGGATAAAGCACCAAGAAACCCCCCAGAAGAACAATTAGTAAAAACTACTAAAGATATACAAATTTGGACGATATTCATGCCTCTTAATGGCGCACTGCTCATCCAACCTAGGGATTAGTTAAATTCCAATATAGAAAAAGTAGTCCAAAATTAAAAAAAAAAAAAAACATATCGATATAACGAATTTTTCAATTTTACGAATGGGCCTGACAACATATCGTTCGTATATAAATAAAACATTACGAAATTATTATTATGTATATGCATTAGGGTTGGTCGATTTTTTTCAAGAAAAATCGTATAGCAGAAACAAATTCTAAGGAAAATTCTAAGAAATTTTCCCCAAGAAAAAAATCAAATCCTATCTTGCACATTTCGTCATTTATCTAATGATATTTCAGTATATATTTATTTTAATAGTTTTTTTATTGGATTTATTGCTTAATATACATATTATTCTGTCTGTCAGTTTTATGAAACTTGGAAAAATTATATCCTGAAGTTCGATATTTATAATAACACTGAGCTAATCGAAATTAACCACTAAAGGTACTTTCGAAGTTTAAAAACCTGAAAAACATTATCAATTTGTCATCAAATATAACTTGATTTGAACTAACAAAAAGGCAACATTTGTATCTCGTCCCTATACAAGATCCCTCTCAGAAAATCACTTGAACATTCATAATTGTCTTATAATAATTAATATCGTGATGAAATTGTACAAGTTTCATATGAACCTAAATATTTCCACCAACTTTTGTGAGGATCGGTCCTTAATTCAGAAATATATTTTATTGTCACATATTGATGGTGGGAAAACAAGATTCGGCCATGCCGAATTTAACACTTTTACTTGTTTATTGAGGATATATAAACAAGAAAATATACAACTAATTTAATGAGCAAGTAAACAAAATTTTGTGGAAATAAATTATTTGAATTACTCACTACTGAATTACTACGAATATAGTTTTCTGATAGTTTTACAATATATTTTAAGATTCAATCAGTATAAGCAAACAATTTTAAATCTAACGAAACTATAAAGCAATAATCGCTATATTTCCCATTAATAGTTAAATTATGTTTTTCCCCGTAAAACTTCTTTAAAAATCGATGGATTTGACCAGAAACTAACTAAACTGGCAACAGTGCTGTTCAAAATATTTTAAACTTTTTTTTAATCTTCCTCTAAATTTTATTGTCCACTTAAAATTTCGTATTAATTTTTAGAAAATTGCTATCGAAACCTGATAGAATATTAATTCAAATATGAGGATTTAAAAAATGCAACATCGATGAAAACATGATAAGTCGACTTAACATGTTATAGAATAGAGGTAAGAATTAATCCTCACATCACCCTCAAAAAAATTTTATTTTCATACATACGGTAGTCTACGTATTTTTCACTAGCAACATAATTTTGTTTTAATGATTTATCATCAATAAAATTTTTATTTTATATCACATTAATATTGACAAACATTTCGGTTTTGACTACGCTTTAATAATATATATATATTTTAGGCAGAAACAGTGCAAAATACATTATATATTTTTGTGTGGGAAACCACACAATAGGGTAAGAAACGTCACCTTTTTATATGAGCTAAGTTAATGGATAGAAGATTACAAGAAATTTCATGAACATCGCTTAACAATTATGTTTAAATGTATAGAAAAGATTTATTTTGTATGGTTACCCACACAAGTTTTAAATGAAGGTTAAATTAATTTATAGAAATAATCAATTCTTAAATTTTTTTGTGATGCTATTTACAGTTTTTAAGAATATCTAAATCCGACAAAACATTTATGAACAAAGTTAAAACTTTAAAACTTAAGATCATTACACATAATTGCAATAGTCATAATTGTAACTAAAGTTTTTAGAATTTTATTACCATCACTTTAGCTACATACAATAACTTTACATTCTCCAAAACATCAGCACTAACAAGAAAATAAAGTGTTAATGCTTGGGCTGCTTTTCACTAACACTACAACAACTATAGATATATGTATGTATGTATGTGTGTATACAAATGTAAATTCCATTCGTTGTTATTTAAACAAACATCAAGGTGTGCAATTAGCCAGGTTTATTAATTGTGCTACAATAATAAATAAACTCATCTCAAACTATGCAAGCAACCAGCTAGTAAGTTGTGAAAATGTGCGTGTAGCACAAGACTTTAGCTCCTACTTTCTTACTTTTACACTTTCTTGCTCTAGTTACATACCACTCAGACCCATTCCCTTGCCATTCCATCTAAAAATCTTAATTAAGCTGTGATTCTGTAATTTTCTTCTTCAGTGTTGGTGAAATTGCTTTCTATTTGAAATTGTTGCTGATGCTGTTGTTGTTGCTTTAGCTGTTACTGTGTGTATATAAGAAGTAATGTTGTTGTACTCATTACAAATGTTCATTCAACAAAAAATAATTAGCATAATATTTAACAATAACAAACAAACACACGCACTCACTCACTTATACAAACAAATAAACATACACAATTACACAAACAACTAACACGAACACACCTTTAATTCAACATAAATTTCAAGCTTTAGTTGCAGAAGTGTAAATGTTGTATCTACATAGTTGTTGCTTTGGATTGTAATACGATTGTGCGAACGCATTTACTTTTGGAAATTCTGTGTAAAATAGCAAAGCAAGTACGTCGAGCGTTTTCGGCTGAAGCTTACAATTAGCTAATTTGTATTCTGTAAACAACCATCAGAACATTACAATCATCTCTGATAAAATATATTTTATATTAGAATTGCGAACAGCAAAAAACCAAAAAAACAAATCAAAACAAATAAATAATAATAAATGATGTTAAATTATGCACTGATTGCATAAATTAAGAACAATAATCAAAAACTATGTTTGAAAAAAAAAGAAACCAACCGAGAAATGTTGATTTATAATTTCAATAAATTTTTCGTATTAGATTTAATTTATGTTAAAAATACACAAACATAATATTAATTAATTATTACGGAGAGGCTAAAAAAGTGCAAAATAATAAATACTTACGCATATATTAAATAAAACAAATATATGTATTTACAACGCATTTAGAATATTTAATTAAAATGAATCAAAGAAAAACCACAAACAGCTAAATTACTTATGTCTTACTTGTTACTCCGGCTGCTTCTATGCTACATTCAAATATTACTATTTTTAATTAGAAATGAAAACTTTTAAATACTTAAAAACATTTTAATATTCGGTTTCTATAAAATTAATGAATTTCGAAAGGAACAAACGAATTTGTTATAAGTTTGTATTTTATAAATCACAAGAATTTGTTAATTATTTCATATGTTTTTTATATAATATTTTCAAAGAATTTCGTTTGGAAATTATAAAATTTAATAAAAAAGTCTATTAACTGAAAATTGTTACAAATTATTACTAAAAGAGAGCTCATTTACTCTAAAAACTTGCTAGGGAAATTAAAAATAAAACCAGAAACATCTGAGAGTGAAAACATTTTTTAAAAATGTTTACTTCAAAATGTTTAAACTTGTTAGAATTTTCCAGCTAAAATAAAACAACATTTTTGTATGTATACTACTACTTCTTTCCATTTTCTTCAATTCATTCGAAATTTATACAAATTTCGAAGTATCAAATATTATGAATTTGCCAGCTGACTTGGGTGCAAAATTAAAATTGTGAGTAAAATGTCAGTGACTTTTCAAAATCTTCAAAATTAAAAAAGCTCTATTTTCTATTTTATTTTTACTGATTTATTTGCTTAATTAACTTTCAAAACGAAAGAAATCGTATGGATTACAACAATTTTGGTTGCAAAATTCTGTTTCTGTATTTACAACCACTTTTCTGTTTTGTTTCCGCTCAATCTAAAGTCAATTACAATTGATTTTGATCGTGCTATTCGTTCGAGATCGATCGAGCAGGTCATCAATTCAAAATGGGCGTTAGTTGCCATTAGAAAATATGTGAACAGTACATAAATTTGCAAAAAATGCGTGTTATTTTGTTAAAATTGTCTCTAAGTTATATTAAATGATCTTTATTATTAAGGATGAATGCATTTCTATTAAATTTGTTTAAAATATTTTTTCAACATATTTTCAATAGTCTTTTTGAAATATGAATGTCCTTAGTTTGTGTTAATACTAGGATATTTATCTATTACTAGTTGATCGCCCCGGCTTCGCCCGGTAGCATTTACTAATGATAGTTCTTCAAGTTTCTAAAACCCACACACACCAGCCAGTTCTTATTTATTTGCAAATAAAATATCTAAATTTGTACTGCATACTTTAGGCAGCATTTTTATTACACTTGACTGGACTCACAAAAAAAGAGAATTACCCGGAATTTTTGAATTTTTTTCTTTACAAACCATCTCCTGAAAATTTCGAATCGAATACAAAAAAATAAGCCAAATCGCTCCAGCCATTCTCACGTGATGACATGGACCATTTAATTTTTATATATATACATTATATATTCCGGAAAGTTGTCTAAAGAAATATAACTTTAAATTTTATTAAAATGTTTTAATATACATATTTCCAAAATGAAAAGATTTACTTTTAAATATTAGTTAAAATAATGAAAAATGTTCCATTTCGGACTCTTTCAATTTTCAAAATGGCGATAAATAGTCAAATCTGATAGCAGTGCTGGTAATGCAATAGTTAACTTTTTAAAAATATCGTTTGTTTAAGAGAATAATTTGGTTAAATTTAATTTAATTCTCTCTTAAGCTGGGTTTGAAAAACGTTGGTGTTCGTCACCGTCTCGTTTCTGAATTGTTTTCGTTTCAGTTGGGTGCGTTGCGGCATAAAACAGAAACGAAATTATTTTTTTAATTTAGCATGTCGCACATTAAATAGAATTTCATTATTTTTGACAAAATCTATTATTTTATCCTCTTACAATAAAGAAAATTATTTTTTTTTATTCATTGTGGTTTTCTTTAAATTTGAAATAAAAAAATAATTAAAATAATTTCGTCCCTACTTTAAGTTGTTTTCGTTCCGGACCCAAATGACAGATTTTTCGTTACTGATCGGTGCCTTTCGTTCCCAATTTTCGTTGCCGATTTCTGAAACGAACTTTTTTCCGGTGCAAATGTATGGAATTTCGTTTTCGGTGCCGATTACAGTGTATGCGGAAACGTAGCTTTACTGGGAAAGTAATTGAAAAGAGTTCAATTCGGAAATAATTATTATTTCGTTAATATGGCGTATTGATTGAGTTATACGTTTTATAAAAATATGTTGTAAATGAAATATGTACTCATGAATCAGTTCTGAAATTTTAAATTTATAGATCTAACGACATTTTTTAATCTTCAGCAAATTCTGCACCCAAATTTTATTTTTATCCATAACATGAAATTATTTCTAATCCAGTTTAATATTACTTATATACTTGTAAGATTTTGCTGTATGTAACTAATGCTGAGTATATCTATTTACTAAGGTAAATTTCTAAAGTTATTGTACTTGTACTCCTTGTTATCGCTCTCATTACGGTTTCCTTCCCCTACAACTTTAAGGACTGCCAAAAAGGAAGTTAAAGAAAATTTACATTTCTCCAACAAGTATTTAGCATGTCCTTTTGCCAGCCTTCGCCAAGGGAAAGGAAAATACTATTTAACAAACTTCGTTGCAAAAGAAAGGAACAAAACGAAGGAAAAAAGAGTAGATATAACGACAAAAACAAAATGGTTTAAAAGCAACTTCAAACTATGACATGGAGTGCGCGTATTTGATGACCCTTTACTTAACACTTATCTAGACAAGACAGTGTGAATACATTTTCCCATTTGCTACAATTGTTGCAAGACCAGAAAGAAACCGGCACAAGGGATGAGAAGAAATGTTTTACTACGAAAGTTGTGTCATCGTCATCTGTATACGCGCGTATGTGTTTGAATATCTGTGTGCTTGAGAGTTGCAAAACAGTAGCAATTGTTTGTTTGGCAAAGACAGTTATGCAAAAATTACTATTTCAATTTTGTTAAACTCTTAAGTTAAGTTTATAACCTAGTAAAGCGGTTTTGAAATAAGATGCTGCCTTTTATTTAGTAATCTTCCTTCTTTTCCTTTTCATTTTCATTTGTTATTTTTTCGTGGAAAAAGGCCACAAAAGTTTAAAGTTATAATATTTTTTTTATTCGCTTCTATGTATTTCCTACTTGAATGTCTATAAATTTTTAACTAAGGCTGAATTTAGTTTTTTGTTTCAGTTATCATTACTATGTTTGTGCGAATGCAGTCAGTACATGTGTTGGCATAAATAGTATTTTTTTTTTATTTATTTTCTGTATAAGTTCAAGTATAAAATGTGTTGCAAATGGTTTTTAAGTGTTTTTGACAACAATTTCAAGTATGGATGTGGCTGTACGTATTTCGCGTTTTTTTCAGACGAATGTTTTCAGGCTTTTTTTTGTGATAGTTTTGTTGCTGTCCCACTATAATCTGCTGCAACTTGAAATCTGGAAACTGTAAGCTGTTATGGTCATTAGTATTTGTTTTTTTTTCTATCTCTTAGTTTTTTGTTCGGGTTCTGCTCAAAATACAGTTATGTTGTCTAAAGAGGTTGCACAAAAACAATTGTAAAAATTATTAAAACAAAAAATCCTTAGAGTGTTTTTGATGTAGTTTACACAGCAATTAAAACTTTTGTTGATAGTAGGAACAAAAAATAACATTTTAAAATATTTCTTTATGCTTTTTCCTCGCTCCCTCTCAAATTAAGTTTTAATAAATTTTTATATTTCTACCTCATGTTGGTTATTTAAAAATCCATAATACTTTTCACCACATGCGGTTCAATTATTGCAATATCCTCTGACTGTTTTATTATGTAGTCAGTATTCTCCATTTGGCCATAAATGTGTGTGGAAACACTTTAATAGAATAAATTCACAGCTACCACACATGAAATTGTTATTATGACTGTGGTAGATTTCCGTTTTTTACAACATTTTTATGTTTATTATACTATTTATGATAGAAATTCATACCGTTTGGATACATGTATGCGAATGTGTGTTTTTTTTGCAAGAGTAACATTTTAAACATTTAGCAAAGGAATGCAGTTACAGCCAAGTGTACGTATGTATATAGTGAACGTTAATAAGTACTATACTGGAAACTAATATGGCTGAATTTTAACATTTACCACCTTGTGATAGAAGGTTTATAAAACTATTTCTAATATGTTGCTAATGTCCTTGTACTTGTGTAGATGGACATTTACTTATAGCAGTTAGTTTTTATTTTATTTCAATTATTAAGTGCCACAGCATTTAACCTTCGCCTCACACTCAAAACGACTTATGTTGTTCACCCTCATTTGTTGTTTTCCACACATACTATGTCTATGTATTTTACTATAGCGATATTATTTTATATATTTTTTTGTATATATTTGTCATCAAATTGGTTTATCTTCGACACATTTTACACAAATATTTCGGTTATGAAAAAGCTTTATCATAATCAGCACAAATGTGTGGAAAACCACACAACAAGGTAAGTAACGTCACTTTTAAAATATTTTGTTATCAAAAAAAATTTTGAATAATTGATGCGGCAGCAGATTTTTAGAAATTTCATAAATATAACTTAACAGTTTTTGAAAAAATTAAAAAAAATATATACATATATAAATTTTGTGTGGTTTTGCACACAAGACTTAGATAAAAAACACATAAAGGGTTAAATGTTTCGGTATATTTGTTTGTGGTTATTAAAGATTTTGATAGATGTTGTATTACTATAACATTTGGTGAAGGTTATTTGCTCTACTAACAAATGTTTACTTCTTCAGAATTGAAAGATAATAAAAACAATTTTGAGAATAAAATTTAAGAACAACCTACTTGTTAGGCGTTTCTTGTTAACATTGAAATTTACACCTCCTTTACGAAAATGAGCACACGCCAACATCAAGGATGTAGTAAGATTTATTAGCATAAGACTGTTACATCTTGGAAAACTACATATTTGATTTGAATTTGCATGCACAAATGTCAATGTGTTATTAAGAGCAATTGCAATTGAAGGTGAGCTAAGATATGTCAACATCAATTCTAGTTATTAGAACCAGCAGCAGCAGTTGTAGTAGTTGCTGTCATGTCAAACATGTGAATAGATTAAATAAGTATATTCCTTAAGGGAATTTTATATCACTCTTTATGAGGAATAAGTGCAATATGCAAATATTTTTACTAAATGTAAAAAGCAAAAAAAAAAAAGAAAAGAAACATACAAATTTTAATTTATATTTCAACTACACATGCATAAGTACTTTTATTTTACTTGGATCCATATACGATTATTACTACCTACAATATGCATTCATACCTTAGTCATATTTTATTATATTTTTATTTAATTTTTTTATACACTCTTTTGTAAATATATTATTTATCTTGCATTTTTTCCTCTTAACTTTCTCAGGACCTTGAGTTTGTATATTTCGGTTGCAAGGAACACAAATAAAAACACTCACTACTGTAATATGAATAAAACACATACATGATACACTCGTGGGATATTATATTTTGCGTTTTATTATTACTGTTTTTCCAAAGGAAAAAAAACCAAACAGAAATCCATATTAAAAACTGCTGCAAATGTTGTTTGTAATTAACATATGCTCACAACCATGTTCATGTAATTAAAATTTTATATATATGAGTACATAAAGTATACAAATATATATGTACATATATATTCTGAACACTCTTTTTATGTTTCTTTCTTATTTATATTATGTTCTTACTTTCACATTGTTACCTCAAGTGCAAAAAGTCCTAACAAATATTTTTTGTAAATAAAACTGCCAAAAGATGATTTAAAATAGAAAATTGTAATGCTTTTTATATTTTATTTTAATATTTTTTTCTTTTTCTATAATATTTGCAAAATGTCACTTAGGGCTTTATGCGTTTTAGATACTAATATTATATTAAGAAAATTTATTTTATTCGTACAAATGTATTCTAAAAGATGGCACACATTTTATATATTTTTATTTCACATTACATACAAGTTACTACTCAGGTGGCATTTATGTTCTGAAATAACTCACACGAATTGGAATTAAAAAATAGGCAGGTTTTGATACGGATGACACGTAAAATTCTCGAAATATCCGATTACAATCAATGCTTCTAAAATTGTTTGTAATAGCAAAAGAAATAAGTGTGTATTAGTTATATAGATTATTTATATATTTGTATTAAATTGTCGCTATGCTGAAGACATTTTCAACAATGACCACTAGCGCGGTCCTTACTTTGAACTTTGTCGATTTTTGCTGTTTCAAACTTTTTTCTTTCTATTTCTTCTAAAAATAGGGCAGAACTAAAGGGGATACTAATAATCGCTAAATGAGGATTGAAAATGCAAATATTAAAAATTGTACCTATTATGCTTGTGAACAGATTTGAAATGGCGTATTTTTAAAATTTAATTTCTTAAGGAGTCTAAGTCTTGGTTGTATGATTGCGTATTTTTTGAACGCGGGTTTTGTTATTAATAACTTATATGTCATTTTAAGGGGTCATTTATTCTCACTTAGCTATATAAAATTATAGTGTAAATAACAAAGTTTTTTTTGCTTCGAAATGCGGGATGTTTTCTTTACTATTTTAATTTGAAAAAAGTGCCGCTAAAGTACACCAATTGCACAACAAAGCTTATGGTGAATGTGTTTCAAGGCGTAAGAGATAGTTTGTTCGGTTCAGAAGTGGTGATTTTGATACGGAAAACAAAAATGTCCCAGTCCAGCCAAAAAGATTGAAGTTCAAGAATTGGAGGCAATATTGATGACAAACTCAAGAATAGTTTGCAAAATCATTGAGAGCTACTCAAGCAGCAATTTCAAAACGCTATAAAAGTTACTTGCGATGCAAAAAGGAGCCATTACGATAAGCCGAAGCATAATATATCGTATGTGAGTCAACATCAAAGCCAAATATCCATGATGCTAAGGTAATTCTCTGTATTTGGTGGAAGAAAAAGGGTGCTATATATTATAAGCTGCTAAAGTCTGACCAGACCATCACAGGGTACCTGTACCGAATGCAGCTGATTCGTTTGTAGCGAACTTTGGCCGAAAAATGACCTGAATATGCAGCAAGACATATTCCATCATGACAACGCTCGGCCACATGTTTCAATACCTGTTAAAAAGTATTTATAATGAAGTGGTTCGGAAGTTTGTCTTACCCACTTTAGATATAACTAACAATGGAGAATACAAATATTTCAAAATAAAAGCTAAAAATTTCTGGGTTATATAAAACCATATATTAGCAAATTCAAACTTAAATTTGTTAAAATTTTTATTTTATTTTAATTTTTTTTTTTAATTGCAAATATGATTCAAAACTCGAAAATTCAGACAATGTAATGTAAATGTTATTCGATTTTGCTCACACTTTCAGCATTTGGTTCGAAAAGTCCAATATAAAAATTGCCCTAATGTACACATATCAATATTTATCATATATTTTTTTTATTTAACTACTTTACTGATATTTATATTTGATTAGTTATTTAATACACTTAATCTTTAGAATGCAGTATAAAGCTGCTAAAATTATATACCACTCTAGCTGCAACGACCATCAGATAACTGACATTTATAATTCACCATAAACATGATACTTATGAATATTTCATGACTATATATAAGTATTTTTTTTTACTATCAAATACATTAAAGTGAAACCCTATAAGCATAATTTAAAATTCTGGTAAATTGCATAGACATACATACACGTATGTATGTGTAATTATACAAACACACAAATAATTATAAAACTATATGTGTGTGTGGACTAATTTATAGTTTTCACACTATACTTTTATAAATACACTCAAACATTTCATATAAATAGTACTTAGATGCAGTTTTATAATAATGCGACAACTGTCATTTTAAATTATTAACTCTGAAATAAAAATCTACAATATGTTGACAGTTTATTTAATTAGTTTAATAACACACCATCATCACCAGTAGCAGCATCATGTTCCACATAAATATAAAAAAAAACTTAATATTACATTATATTTCCTGTCTTCTTTATTGTTGCTTATTTGTTGCTGGTGTTGTCTCTAACTAAAATTTTTTTTTTTATTTTATTTCTTTTTAATAATAATGCACTATAAATTCTACAACTAATAATGTACAAAATACTGTATGATGTGCGAAAACAAGCAAGAAAGAAGTAACAAAACATAAAACGTCATATCTTTCTAATTTTATATAAATTTTACAAAAAAAAAAAAAGAATAAAAAATAAATAAACAAATATTTCATAAAGAAATTTTTTTCAATTTCGTCTGATGTGGACACAAGCTTTGAATTAAATTTAAAATGAAATATTGTGATATTAATAAAAGAATATCTAATACCAAAATGTTTGATACAACATTTTTTCAACATTTTCAACTCTTCCCAAGTATTTAATATTAGATATGAATAAATTTAAATATTAATCATACGCCACCAAAAGCTTAAACATTTCATATTAAATAGTTGGTTTGGTAACGTATAAGCGATATTAACTAATTGCAAGTTACAAATATTAATCAAACTTTTTGGTGTAATATCTTCAATTTAAAAAAAATTGTGTAATTATAAAAATGTAATAGCATTTCATGTTATATTTATGTACATTTAAGCTATTCTTATCTCTTGTTTGTGAGTGGCGCTAAGAGATATACTCCATTATTGTCCACTTTCTTTAACAATTCCGCTAAAAGCAAAACTGAAAACATTTCCAACGGACATCCTGTTACTATGCACCATTCTTAAAGACATTTCGAAAATAAAAAAGAACTCCATAAAGTTGAATACAAGAATAAATGAGGTGTCGCTGAACAAACATATCCTGGTAACATTTCTGGTAGGTAAATGTATGAAAGAAAAACTAAATTAAACGTCTCCATTTGAGAGTGAAGTTATTTCTTGTATTCATTTTTCTTTCGACTTACTAACGGAAATAAACTTTTTTTGCACAATGTAAAAGACACATACACTTTTTTTGTAAAATGCCTGTATTTTTCTTAGAAAAAATGTTTTAAAAATTGCCGTAAAAAAAAGCCATACAGATTTTATTTTTTATTTTTTTCTATGTAGTCCCTAAAGTTAATCTGTTCATTGAGTTGGAATCATAGCCATTATATATTACAGACATTCACACATTTGTATCAACTTATTCAGGTAGCATATAAACAAGCATGTAATGTGTGCAAGCAAACTATTTTAGTTGCATTTTAGCTATATACTAGTACTCACATGAACATACCTATCTGATATACATATATATAAACATATAACTTCACGTTTGATGACATTTTCATTCAAAGCAACATAAATTTTACAAATGATTGACTCAGCAAACTAACCATGTGATAGACGATGCATTTTACTGGGCTTAGATCATTTAACATTTGCTATTTTATACATACGAGTATAGACATTTACATACACAACACACATACAACCTGACTAACTGACTGACTGACTGATAGACACACTAACGGACACTTGGACAGACAGTATATTTGTGTTAAAGTATGAGTAAATTTGCACAATTTAGTAAAAAGGGGGGACGAGTTTACAGAGTTCACAGGCCAGGCGCAATAGTCAATTGTAGGTTAAAGTTATTTACTAAAATTGAACAAAAACATTTTGTGACCCGAGGCCTTTAAATTCAGTCATGTTTTGCATCATTGTGTGCTTGTTTGATTGCGTTTCTGTGAGTTTTACATTACACCAGGTGTAAATTCGTTGAGTGCATAACATTTCTGTTCTAGTTAAAAGCAGTGTTTTTGTTTCAAGGTAACAGTGAGACAATAGCAAACTTTTTTATAACATTTACATAGTTTTAAGTTATTCTGAGTATTTAATCAGAGTAATTTGATATTTGTTTTGGATACATATTGTACATAATATACATACTTTGTAGGGACAACAAAATTCAAATTTAATAGTTTTTTTGTATTTATGGAAAATTTAAAATATGTAAGTTATTATAATATCATTTGATTACAAACAAAATGATAGTTTGTTTACATTCCATAGTAGTTATGCTTTTAAGGATATTTTCGTTTATATGCCCTATATGAATTTTTTTTTTTTTCAAAAAATTATTTCTTCATTAAAAACGATTTAAAAAAATCTAACGAAGCTACGCCTACAAAAATAGCTATGTATTTTCTTTAACTTTCTATTTTTGATTTATTTTGCATCAATTTACTATATCAATTGAAAGTTTGATCCATAAAGAAATTTCTTACTTCTTTTCTATTAATTTATATAATAAATAATTTGATATTGACACATCCAGAAGTACTGCTCTACTTTAAGAGTATATCGTTGCTGAGCATACAAAAAAAATGCGATGTGTTATTAAAGAACTTTTCTGTAGAAAACCAAATTTTCACTTTGCTCTCTTCTGCAATTTTTGTAGAAAAAAATTTAACTTTCTATTCGCTGTTGAATTTTAAGTATAGTTGTCAAAAATGTTTTTTTTCCAATTCTCCGATTTTTTTAAACCGGTTTTTACAGAAGGACGGTTTTCGAGTTATTCGACAAACCGGTTTTTTGTCTCGAATTATTCGACAAAATCGAATATTTTTAAAATTTTTTGCGATTACTTTTAATAATTTTAATACAACAAGTAAGAGAGCTATATTCGGCTGTGCCGAATCTTTTATACCCTTCTCTAAATTATACTTAAAAGTATTTTTATTTAAACAAATTTAATTTTTTTTAAATTGTTTTTTAATTTTTTTTCAAAAAGTTTTTTTTTAATTTTTTTTCTAATTTTTTATTTTTAAAAAATCTTTTTTTGGGAAAAATAATTTATGACAAAAAAAATTTTTTTGATGAAAAAAAATTAAAAAAAAAATATTTTCCCGATTTTGACCCATTCTAGCTCCATCTTACTATAGCCTTATATTAATCGTTGCAATGGAATTTGAAATATCTATCATTAGATATCCATATTGTATAGATGAAAAATAGGACAAAAATCGAGGTTATCCCGATTTTTTCCTTATATCTAGCCATTTGTGGGCCGATTTTGTCGATTTTAAATAGCAACCGAGCCGGAAGAATTCCCGATATATTGATGTATGAATCATGTATGTAAGTTACTTGGAGCCACGGAAAGTTGATTTCAACATACAGGCGGACAAACGGACATGGCTATATCGACTTCACTATCTATATCGATCCACAATATAAATACTTTGTGGGGTCGCAAATGAAAAATGTAGAAATTACAAACGGAATGACAAACTAATATATACCCTTGCCACCCAATTCTTAAATTGACAAAAAAAGGCTAAAAACCGGTTATTCGAACCGGTTTCTGATAGAAAAAACCGAAAACCGGTTTTTAAAAATTACGCTTTTTCGAATTATTCGAAAACCGGTTTTAAGAATATGTCGAATATTTGACAACTCTAATTTTAAGGATATTTGAACAAGTAGTAGAAATACTACTATTTGAACAAGTAGTAGAAATACTACTATTTGAAAAAAGTAGTAGAAAGACTACTATTTTTAAAAGGTATTAGAAATACTCCTTTTTCTAGTAGAAATACTACTTAGTAATCAATACACACAAGTCCTATTCAAATCTAAAGCTTCACTTTTTTAATATAACAAATTCATAATATAATTTTGAAGTTAAAAAAAATTGTAATATTCCAATTTTAACAACTTTATGAAAAAATATTTGTTTGTTTCGTCTATTTTTAATATTGTAATTCCTTCAGTTTTATACTCTTTTTTTTCGTTGTGAACGAAAATTAAATTTTTATTCTTATTTGATAACTTTACCACCAATTCCTTTTTCTTGTACTCCTTTTGCATAATGCATACAAACGCAACTTTAAATAGCTATAAAAAAAATAAAGAGCGACAAAACCAACAATAACAACCACAAGAACAATGAAAAGAAAAATAAATAAAACGAACGCAATAATGTTGCACAACTACTTTTGCCAAAGCTAGTTGTACAATTGCATTTACACTCATCTGCATAAACACTTTATTTCTTAGGTTGTCAGTCAGAGTTTTTATGTAATGAATTCATTGGTTGTCTCACATCAATAAATAATAATTCAAATTCATAGCTCTACTACTTAACAAGTCATATTCAAATCATAAATGTTGCCAGTTGAAGTTAGATTTTTTCAAATCTCTTAGTAGTTTAGGAAGAAATCGTGTAGATTTTTCATTAATTTTAATTTTACATCTCTGTATGCAACCTAAAACATGTAGTTGCTATAATTTTGTTTCTTTTTTTTCTATTGCTATTTTTTCAAATTACACTGCAACACAGAGGAAGGGAAAGAGAGGAAATAGAAGAGTAGGCAGTCAGTGTGGCATGACATTCAATTACATAATTTTTTTTTTTTTACACAATCTTATGCCAACAAATTTTATATTTATATACAACAACAAAACAAAGTGTTGCAAAGTGTACGTGTAGATGAGAGCATATATATGCATTTGTGTGTATGTTTGCATGTTTATTTGTATAAAATAGTAAATAAATTGTATTTACTTTATGAAATTATAATAATATAAAGAGAAAATGAAGAGCAAAAAGAAATACAACTTTGAAATTTAATTTTCTTATTTAACAGCAATAATATAAAACGAACAACTCACTATCCTCATACTCACAAACGGATAGACTAACATTGAGGATTTGTTTATATAATAAAATTATTTTAAGGAAAAAACATTGCAGTTATGGAAAAAAAGCAAACGATAAAACCGTAATAGGAAACCAGAAATGAATTGATAAGATTTACCAAGATAAAATCAATTTCTCATTCAATTACATTTCACCACAACTAAGTGTTAAATGAAATTATAAATAGTTATTACATTCATAAAAGCTCAAAACATCAATACATTTTTAATACCTACAAAAAAAACAACAAGAAATTTTAAGTTTTATTAAAATGAACGCATTTTTATGAGTTAAAATTACTTAATTAAATAGCATATGACTTTTGTATTTACCTGCAGCTATAGCCGAAAAGAGCTTATCCTTAATTGGAATAAACTAATCAAATATAAGTAATATTTATATAATACAAATGTTCAAGTTTATTTCGAATTTTAATGTAATTCAATGTTTTATAAGTCTGTTTTTAAAACTGTACTCGAAAAATTATTACATTACCTTTTCATTAAAATGTAAATCATCAAGTTCTAAAGTTTTCAATAATACAAACTACAAATACCAAACAATACCAAATACTATGCACTTTGTCCAAGGTTTCTCCAATTTTTGTATCCCTTTCAAAAAAAAGATTTGTCGATGTCATCGAAATATGTATCTTTTGTGAGATGATTTCATCGTTGGAGTCAAATCACTTTCCGCCGAGATATTTGAAGAAATATCGGTGCTGAATCCGAAGAATATGGCGAAAGAGGGAACATTTCGTAGCCTATTTCGTGGGTTTTTACCATGGAAACTGCACATGTGTGTACTTCTTTGTTATCAATCCATATTATTATTTTTTTCAATTATTTTCTTTGTACAGACTTCAACTGGGCGTCCAGAACGTTCGGCATCTTCCGTGAGTATGCGGCCACAACGAAATTCAGTAAACCAATTTTTTACCATTGAAATTGATGGTGTATAGTTCCCATAGTATTTATCAAGCTTAGCCTTTATTTGAGTGATGTTTTTTTTCGCAAAAAATAATGTTTAATGAGCAGACAAAATTAAAATTTCTCGGCAATAATAGACCGTTTATTATAAAAATTTATTTGGGGTTTTTCGTATGAAAATTTATAAAGTGAATTCATTATTTATAGAATTTATTTCTTATTGAATCATTCTAATTTCTTTAAATTTCTTCTTCAAAAATTTATCAAATTATTAAATTTATCTTCAATTCAAATGTAGTACAAAAAGGCTTAAGACAATTTTTTCAATTATTTTTGTAAATGTTATGATTTAACAAATATTTAATTAAAATTAATTAAGTTTAAACAAAGGCTTTGGAATGAATCTAAAAAATTAAATATTAGGAATGGATTTATGGAATGAAAGGCTGACATTATTTACTTACGGACTAAGATTTTAGTGAATTAAGCTCAAATTTTATTAATTAATTCGAAGCTCTGACTTTTATTAATTATAACACTAAGTTCTTATGTAAATTTGGCTATAATATTCCTAATTTACATTATCATTATATTTTTCGGGAATAGCCGGGTACCCGGGAATGTGGAAAAAATTTCCCGATTCCCCGTAATCAAAAAAGGTCGGACTTATTGGCACATCCTCGTACTAAAATTTGGATTTTTATTATTTATAGCTGTTACATAACCAAAAAAACTTAAAAAAAACAATAATAAAATTTAAATGAAAGTAAATTAAGTAATTATTCCTTTAGATTAAATATTCATGATCCTAACATAGATATCTGATTTATATAAATAAAAACAAATAACCTATTAACTTTTTTAATGGATTTCTTTTATTTTAAATGTTGTGGTTAATTTCTTTTAATGCCTGTCATGTCTTTAATTACTTTCGACGATTACTTAATATTTCTCCACTATTTAAACTCTGTTAATATTTTACAGTTTGCAACAAATATTTATGAAAATAAATAGTGATTGGTTTGATTGTGTGTTTTTGTTTATTCGTGTAGGTATTTAAATGCATATATACATACATAAGTACGTATAGTATATGTGGTAGGTATATTTTTCACAACATATACAATACACTCCCACTCACATAAATATATGAGTACGAAAATTAATAACATATAAACTGTTGACATGCCACATAATGACTTTCATTATATGCCAGCCATATATTATACAGGTAATTAATTTTTTTTTCACAATATTTCCATTCTTTTACCGAAACCAACAGCAACAGAAAACAGTTAACAATATTTAATATACCAGTCCATACATGCATACGTACGAATACATACATGCAATTATTGTTTGAATAAGAGAAAAAAGTATAACATACATCAAGGGGCTACAAAATGGCTGCGGACTGCCAAACCGAATAAAATATAAATATTTTATTTATAAATTGAAATTAGAATTTTAATCACTCAATAACTTATTATTATTTAGAACAACACATATACATACATATGTATTTTAAACAAATAAAAATAAGTAAATTTCTAAATAATAGATATTCACCAAAATATTTATTGTAAAATTATTTTATAAAATTCAAGTAATTTGGAAATAAAATTTAATCAATTTGTAATTTTAAGACAAAAGTTTACTTTTTGGTTCATTAATATCCCAGCCAATTTATGGCCGATTCTGCTAAGAGATGTTATTATGAAGTTATCTGTATAGCTCTTAGCTGACGAAAAAACATTTAAAAATTATAGGTACTTAATACAGAGAATTTTAATGGACAAAATAAAACAGAAATGTTTTGCTATTATTCTTAGCTCTAGTGTGTGTGTTATATAAACAAAGCTGACATAAACATAAAATTAATATTAAAAATTCTCATAAAATAAATAAAAAATATTAATAAGTGCATGTTGGAGTCCATACAAAAAAAAAATAAACAAAAATAAAAGTGAAACTGTATTTTTTACTCTTATTTTGATTTAATTTATTATAAGTGTTTAAATAAAATGAAGTGTTATTAAGAGTTAATAAAAAATATTTAAATTTATCATACAAGCATATGTATTAAGGCGGGTCGATTTAAAAACCGCCCAAGTGACAAGGAATCAAAATAAGAAACTTTGCCCTTATTTTGTCCCAAAGGACAAATTTTGAAAAATCCTACTTTGACCCATTTAAAGTGCCCCAATCGAGTCTAACTTTGGAGGGCCAACCCACCCATGCTAGTGGCACATGGGGGTTCCCATACAAAAATTTCAAAAAATCACCATTTTTGAAACTTTACATAATATATGCATGTATTGTGTATAAATTTTGTTTATAGAACGTATATATCCAAAACCGAAAACCGGTCAAACGGTTTTTTCAACTTTGTAAACTCCACCAGTTTCGGTTTTCTTAACTTTTCGGCGTTTTTACAAATCTGTTTTTGTAAGACGGTTAACCCGTTATAATGAAATATATTTTCTAAAGCATTCAAACATATTTATGAAAAACTTTGATACCATTTGTAAAAACATTGTTTTATTTTATAGAAGATTATAGCATTTAATAATATTTCGTAAAAGATATAAAATAATTGCATAAAGATAGAGCTTTAAAAATTCAAAAATGCAAAATTTCCGAAGATTTAGTACAAAATTCTTAACACATTTCCTATTAGTGTTCACAAATAAAAATAAATTTCAGGAGACATTTTTCATATGTATTGAATAAAAATTTCATACAAACCGGTTAACCGATTTTTTTTAAAAGACAATAATCAAAACCGATTTTTTCAAAAACACTCTTTTTCGTTTAAACCGTAAACCGGTTTTTCAAATTTGCCGGTTTTTTGGACACTCTAATCTAGTGCTAACCGTCTGGTCTGGTTTTTTGCAAATATTTGTATTTTCTCCCAAGCAAACAAATATAATATGGAATATGGAATATCATATCGAGCATGTTCAAATGATTATGTTTACCAGATTTAATATCCGATAAAACGCGAACTAGTGCGAATATTGAAAATAAAATTAACAAACCTTATTTTAAATCAATAAAATTTTATCATTTTTTAGAGTTACTTTCAAATAATAAACTTCTTTGTGAAAAATCCATCAATTATAATACAAATTCTAGAATATGTCAATATTAAGGACCAGGTTAAGATAACTTATTTTGTATTAGAAAAAAATACTCACGAACGGTTACCACTAGAACCAAAATATTTTGAAAACATTATAAAACAATTCAAGCTTTTTTTGTGGGGATAAACAAAACCTCGTATTTCAGTGAGTTGATATTATATACATACATTTTTAATTAATTTTTTTAACATAAACTTCAATAAAATTATTTATAAGATTACCTAAACATATCAGGACATAAATATCTACATATGTACATTAGGCATATAACTAATTTTGGCGAAATTTTTGGCATACCACCACGTGATGGCCAATGTTGTATAAGTAATGAAAATCATTTTTTTAGATCATTTGGAATCAAAAACATCACGCACCAACACCTATTTCTAAAATAAACCAAACTTCTATTTCTCTGAAAAATTATATAAATTATTTCATTTTTTTTTGCAAGTGTGAGGGATACTTCGCTTATTTAAAAATTATGGTGCGTGAACTTTTTTAACAACCGCGAAAAAATAATACCGTGGTTTTTTATATTTTTTAATGCTCTATTCGACTATGCTATGCCAATTTACATATTTGCAAAAATTGTCAATAGTTATATCCCTAATGTATATATGTATATATAATTTAAAATTATTGACAACTATTAGTTTAATTTATTACTTTCCTCAAACATTTTATTTTAATTAAGATTTATTCCAATTCATTTAAGTACACAAACGGTCATATTGTTCATATTGATATTATCTTCAAAAATTAATAATTGTAAATATCATCATAATATATCAAATATTCTTCTATGTAGCATTCTTATGTATGTATATGATTTTCTTTTTTGGAATTCAATTTGTGGTTTTCTAACATCATGTCAACTTTTATTTAAGTCTGACAACAATTTCTTCCAATTAACTGCAGAAAAAACTCTTATTTATTAATTAATTAAACATTAATTACAACACACAGAACAACAACAATAAAATATGTATCTAAAAAATGTGCCACTTAAAAGAGAAATATAAAAATATTGAAATTGTTACAAAATAATGGGAAAAATTATAAAACCATACAAAAAGAAATTAATGATAAAAAAAATACTAACACACAATAAAACCCTTTTCAAGACTAAAAATAATAACAGAAAAACATCACCAAATTGACAACAACGCTACAGCACAACAACACAGAAAGAAGCAACAACAACAATAACCCCAACAACATTAAATTCAAGTTAAAACCAATTGTGCACAAAAGCGAGAAATTAAAAAAAGTTACGCAAATTGAATCCGTTTAATGTAGTTACCCTTTATTTTAATAATAAAAAAAACGAAAAAAAAGCTAAAACCGAAACAAGAGGGAAAAATATGGTTAAAACAAAATGAGGAAAACAAGCGAATGAGACAAAAGAAATTAAAAAAAATAGAATCAATTAGCAATTTTTTTTGTTTTGTTTTATTTTCTTTTTTTCATTTGCCAACAAAATGAAAAACAATAAACATATTTTAATACGAGCTAAAAAAGCGTAAACAAAAACAAAAAACCACAATAGAAAAGAAAATACAAAAACAAATTAAAGTAACATGTTCAGAGTTGTTTATTTTGTATAATAAAATTTTGCATTTTTTTCTATTTCAAAACAAAGCATAAATTAAATAAAATATAATAAAATCTAAAAAATTCTAAAAATTAAATAAAAGTAAAACAAGTAAGAAAATATAGTCAGCCAAGCCCCACTTGATACCCTACACTTTTAAAATTTATATGGGAGCTATAACTAATTATGGAGCGATCATTACAAAATTGGGTGACATGACTTTTGTATAATATATAGAATTTATTTTTTAAGAAATTTATGATCGCAATTTTCGGAAGTGGCCTTATATGGGAGCTATGACTAATTATGGACCGATCGTTACAAAAGTTGGTGCCATGTTTTGCGTATATATTAAACTTATTTATGTTGAATTTTATTTGGATACTAACATGTTTCAGAGATTAATGCTTAATAATGAAAGTTTTAAGAGGAGTCCTTATAGAGGAGATATGGTAAATTATGAACCGATCGGTTCTAAATTTGGTTGTGCGAGTTCAGCTTATATAAAACTTGTTGGTATTGAATTTGATTTGGATATCTAAATATTTAAGATATTTATGAGAGCTTAACTATTTTCATATAGGGCAATTTTATTGCCGCTATTAGAAACAATGGATTCTAACCAAATTCAATAGGCTTTATCGTTGCCAAATTTCCAACTACATTTGAAATTTCAATCTGTGGTTTGGTTACAAGGTTTACATGAACGGACGTACATCGCTTAATCGATTCAGAAAGTGATCCTGTTCAAATTGGTACACTTTAAGGTGGGTGTTACAAGCATCAGCACTAACCTCTATCGTCTCAAGTGACACAACTTTTGGAAACCGATGTCTTCCGATCTGAATGAAACTTCCACCAAGGTTGTTAGTCCTATTAGATAGTAGTTTAGACAAAATTTTTAAACATGATCGGTCAAGAACTCTATGAGTTAGAAGGGATAGAATTTTCAGTTTTGGCCACAAATATGTTTTTTTAGCAAAATAACATCATAGATAGCCATTTCTTCAATCTTTCGAAAAAAATAAAAAACAAAAATAAATGTTTGACTTTTTTTAAAAAATCTAAAACTTTTTTTTTCAAATGTGCACTTTTTATATTTCATCCCGATCGGAAGTTTCAAAGGTTGTGTCATTTTAGATGAAAACCCCAATATATATAAATATATGTATGTATATCGATATGAAAGTATGTGTTGAACTCAGATTAAAAAAAAACTCAGATACAACATTTAGGACCATTATTACAACTTGCCATTACAGTTAAAGTTACCTTTAAGGGTACCTTTTTCTATTGCTTAAAGTTACCTTTAACTATAACGGCAAGTTGTAATAATGGCCCTTAGTCTTGGGATGTGCGATTAATCGCATAATCAAACATTCTGATTAATCAACTAAACGATTAATAAACATTTTTGATTAATGGAAAAGTATAAAATTGTAATTTTAAACAACACTCAAAACGAAATTATTAACAAATTCACCACAATATTTTTTGGTTTTAAAACAATTCGTTTTCAAATTCGATTATCATCACAATTGAAATTAAATTTTTCCTATACAGTTTTTCTCAACTATTTTTTATTTTGCATTTTTTGTGCATATTTAAACTTTATTCTGTTTATCTCAACGAGTATCACGATTATGCTTCAAGGGAACATCATGCGTTACTATGTAATACTTTTGTTTCATTACCAGCATGTAGAAGTGAACAAAATCACATGTCCGCCACTCAAGGTATAATATGTGAAAGGACATATTTTTTTTAATATCTTTATATATATAATTCTTCTGTACGTGTGTTAGTAACTGAACTCCTCCTTAACGGCTGGGCCGATTTCGATGAAATTTGTTGTGTGTGTTTGAGTGGGTCTCTGGATGGTTTAGATTAACAATTGAACTATATACGTACAATGGGCATGGCACCTTCCATACAAAGTAAAAATTTATTATTATTATTGTGGGTCTTCAAACTTTCTGGGAGCTATGGCAGAAATCTTCAAAATTTTGAAGTAAAAAAAGTGAATACTAAAAATCTATATTTTGATTAAAAGTCATATTTATGTATTTGATTATAAAAGTTATTATTTCTATTCAATTCCAAACAAGGCGAATTTACTGTACAGGTGGCGTTAACAGCACAGCTGATCTACTTTTTTTTGTTCGCCTTGGGGGCAAACTTGTCAAAAATTGTTTACAAAACGAATTTATTTTATGTCAAAACTTGTTTTGTTTACCTTTTTAGCTCCAAAAAAAGTTTATAAGATCTCTTAAAAGTACAACAAAACGGGTAGCTCCGGAGTTCATTCGATCAATCATAACCATTTGACACGTGCATACATTTGGAGCATTAGCGCTACCATTTTCACCGCAAACTGTGCCACCATTACAGAAGCTTCCAGGAGACACCCTTATTTTATCAGTTTTTTCATTTGCTTTATTATCTTTGGATGTTTTTTCTGGACCACGCAATTGCTGATCGATGTCCTCGCAAATAAATTTAGAGTTTATGTAAAATTAACGTTATTTTTATTGATTTTATTACATTTTATTTTTTATTAAATTGATTTTATTTTTGTTTTTTTTTCACAAATTTTTGTTTTGTTTTTTTGACACTTTTGTCCCCCAAGCAACAATAAAACACAATGTTGTTATTGCAATGTTGTACTTGTTGTAATATCAACGCCACCTGTACAATAAATTCGCCTTGATTCCAAATATATATTTATTATGATTATGTCATTGACCTTGCCTGTACTAGAAATGTCTGTATTTTTGTACTATTCAAACAGGTTAAATTCTTAGTTAACATTTTTCTATAAATATGCACCTATTTAAGGCATGCCAAAATTAATCACTTAATCATTCCATTCCGCCTTTGCAAAAAACTTTATCTTTTAGAATTCCAAAAATAAATTTATAATGAAAATGTTTTCATAACTTTTTGGTCTATTCATTAAAATTCAATTAAAACTCAGCCTGATTGGTCTTCCACCAAAAAAAAAAAACAGCAAACTATTTTATTTACCTCCTCTCTTCCTCTATAAACCTCTATCCGTGCAACAAACAAACAATACTTTTAAAAAATATTTTTTTTTTACATATTTAAATATTTATAAATAATTTGCTAGCAATTCTCGTACTCCTAGAACACTTTACCTACTTATTTGTTAGTTTTGATTGTTTGTTTGTATGTGTGCGTTTATTGCATCTCTTTTTTTCGTACTATAAATTTGTACTTATTATTGTGGTATGTTTTATGTGGTTGTTGGAGTTGTTGTTAATTTTAATAAAAAAAAATAACAACAGCAGCAGAAACCAAACTTCACTTCACTTGCATTCATTTAAGTGTTAAAAATTTTGTTAAAAAACATAAAAGAAATAACCGCAGATTGTTTTGGTTTTGTTTTCTATATACATATACACTGTGTATGTGTGTATGTATATTGCACTTTCTTTATATATATGTACATTAGGCCGGATCGATTTTTTTCACGAAAAATCGTATAGCAGAAATGCATTCTAAGGAAAATTCTAAGAAATTTTCCCCAAGAAAACATAGGTCTAGAATCAAATCTTATCTTGCGCATTTCATCTTTTATCGAATCATATTTCATTAATTATTAATTTTTTTTTAATAGTTTTTTTATAAGATAATGCGCAAGATAGAATTTGATTTTAGACCTATGGTTTCTTGAGGAAACTTTATTAGAATTTTCCGTAGATTGTGTTTTTGCTATACGATTTTTTTACATTTTGATCGTCCATACAAATCGACCCAGCCTAATTAATGTACATATGTAAACAAATATGTATGTTTGTACTTATATGAAAACAACCCAGCAGTTAAGCAAGTAGTCAATGTATACCTTATAGACAGTAATTTTCCCTAATGTCTGATCGCTTGGCTAACTACAATTGATATATTTTGGCTCACTTGAAACTTATGTGCTCTTTGTAGTGCAGAGAGAAGTCAATTGGTCACCAGCAAAGTATATTTATACAAGTACATGCAACTCTACAACAAATCAACAATAAAAAAACAACATTCATTTTGTTTGTGTAAAAACTGGTGAAATTGTCAAAAACTATTGACAAGCATAGAAAGAAAAACAACAAAGTAAAAAATCTCACAAGTATTTACAAAGGAAAACGAAATAAACAGCTGATCACTTGCATGTACTTGTATAAATATACTTTGGTCACCAGGTAATCAAGCGTGAAATCAATTGTTACTCAAGACTCTTGAGTGACAATTGATTTCTTGAGTCAATAGTCTCTAAGTAATCTGGAATGTAGTCACCTTAAACGTTTATTTTAAACTGCACCTTTTTTGTGAGTAATTTGTGCAAACTGGTTGTACACAAATTATGTGATATAATTCTCATACAGTTTATTTTACTTTTGCTGAAGTATTCTAACATCCCATATAACCTAGCATGAAGAGAATAGTCACTTTAGTGTATTTAAGTAACCTAGAGTGTAGCCACTTTAAATGTTTATTTTGTACTTCATTTTATAAAATAGTTATTTTACCCACCAGAAGCAATCTATGCTCTGTTATAATGTAAATGTTATCTATGACAGTCTACCAGACAGTCTCATTGTAATCCAAAAGGTTCATATAACTACTTATGCAACTAGTTGTCACTATAAGTGATAGGTAAGATAACTAGTTCTACTAGCAGCCACCAAGAACTGCTGGGAGTTCCATGTTTATTTTGTTGTTATAAAAATTTAACAGATTTTGTGTGCGTGTGAGAGGGAGTGAAGTTTGTGTGAATTTTTACCATGTTTATTTGTTAAATATTTTACAAACTTTTTTGCATAACAATTTCAAAACTTTAATTACTTAATTATTCTCTTTTCCATTCTCTTCTCTCATTCGGCGTTATTTATTTATACAACCATGTTAATTCTAAGTTCTTCTTGTTTTCCGGATTTTTTCTTTTCAATATAATTGTAAAGAATTTTAATTATATTTTCTTTTCGCTAGTTACCTACACAATTACAATTGTTTTTAAAGGGCAGATAATAGTTTTTAGTTCACATTAGCTTTCAAATGAAATGCAATTTAATCTTTTGGATAATACATACAAATTGTATTCTGTTATAAGATAGCACTCTTTTGCTTTCGGTCATCAGGTAATCTGTAGCGTTTTGGTTAAAATATCAATAAGTGATGTCCTATATGTAAAATTTTCTAATAACACTAAATTAAAATGCAATTGGGAGCTAGTTCTGAAGCTAGGTTTGTATTTTGAATCGAAGTTTATATTGGAGTTTCAATTTAATATTTTATAATTTTAATTAGGGTAGAAGGGGATCATTCACCATAGGGGCACATCTGCCAACACCAAATAACTTAAAAACAGAGTAATCGATTTTGTTTAGCGATTATTTATCATCCCTGAAAGTTGGAAAGTTTAATTTTACATATGTGAGCCAGACGCGATTAATGGTGTTTCAACAAGCTGTGAAAATATAACAGCATGCGAATTTTTTGTGCTAACTTCTTTAGTTCTTGTGATACTAAAAAGATATTGGTTGGTGATAGAATGTCAATAGTAGTGAACAATAAGTGACAATAGTTTTCTGGTCATTTATTTTGATGTATGAACAAAATTTATATTAAACCTCAAAACTCCCCTGGGGTACAAGAAATCCCTGTGATGTAGAGCAAAATATTGATAAAATATAGAAAAAATCAGTCACAATTTGTTTAAATTTTTATGTGTGTTATGTGTTATGTGAAATAAACAATAAATATCTAGTTCATAATACTTTTTTTTTGTGAATCAAGGTACAAAACAATAAAATACGTTTATATTTTTTGAATTTTTTGTCTTATTTTACAAATGACAAATCCATCCCTATGGCTTATTTGGGGTTATTTTGGGTGGGGTGGTTTCGCCGTTTTTGGTCAGTCTAGAAATGCTAAAAAAATATGTATATTAAGATGAGATAGGCAAGATTGAAATGACCAAACTAAAGCCAACATATCTAAGTATCCGAAACAAGAAAAAAATTAAGAATATGTATCATGGTTTTAATTTGAGAACGCCTCAAAAAAAAGTGGCGTATGGTCTACACTTCTTTCTATAGAATTAGAATTTTCACACAAAAATTATTTTAACCGACAGTATAACTATTAGTTAACACATAACCAAACCTCGTGTTAATGGGGGTAAATCAAATCTTACTTCAATGTTTGAGTGTTATGAAGAAAATCTTAAATAATTATGAATTGAAAGTCACATAAAAGATTTTTAACTTGACAATAGCTATTTATTTAATTTCAACAATATTTCAGTTACTGTAAACATTTCTATATTCATCGCAATTATAAATTTGAGTATGGTTCACCGAAACTGAAAGCTTTGGCATTTTTACAATTAAAGTTTGGAAAATGTAAAATTTGGGAACATACAAAAACTAAAAGGTGAAATGGATCTTTTAGATAAACTGATAGCTTTGGAAATACGATAATTATGAGTGTTCAAGTAATTTTCGGAGGGGGACCTTGTATGGGACACACATCTTGCCCAATTTTCGTATTACTTTACAGTATAACTTTAGAGTACTTAGAAATAATTTGTACAACCTTTTATCAAGATTACCGCATAATATATTACAAACTATTTAAGACTGCTAAAACAGTATTTCGGGGGCATATTTTTATGGGGGCTAGGTGAAATTATGAACCGATATTTTCCATTTTCAATAACAAAGAAACCTTATCAACAGAGAGTATTTATGGAATTCTCTCTGTGTGCAACAGACACAGACTGACTGGTCGGACATAGCTAGATCATCTTAGAATCTTATGAGGACCCAGAATATAGCATATACTAATGAGGGTTGTGCGACAAATATTTTGATGTATTACAAACGGAATGACAAAATCGATATACCCCCATAACTAAACAACAAACTTCTAAAATATTTCCTTCTAATGTCTGTTAACCGGTTTTATGGAACACTGTTAACCGAAAACCCTTAAAAACCGGGCAAAGGTCTGGTTTTTATAAACTCTACTCGTAATATAATAAAAAGTAAATGAGGATGTTGCTGAAGTAGAGTTTAAAAACAAATATAGCAAATGAATGATATTCGATTCCTTTGAATGTTGTAAAAACTGTTTGTTCATATAAACTTTATGAGCAATCAGTGACATACAGACATACATATGTGTGTATGTTTATACTCATACATTCATTTGTCCATTTATTCTACCGTCTATATATAGGGTGATTCATTTAGAGTTCTTTTTTCATATATTTTTATTTAGTCATCTAATTTTTATTTAGTTTTGTTTGACAATTCATCATAGGAGGACTCACACAGCAGCAATGTCTGCAAATTATTCAGCTATATTTCTAAAATCCCCGAAATGTGAAAAATATTTTTCTTGAAGTGCACGAATGACTTTATTAAGAAATTATTTTGTTGAGCAGTTAATATCGAGTTCGCGTGATATCACACCTCTGGATTGTTTACTTTGTGGTGAAGTCAAATGTCGTAGTTAAAGATTCATCGCAAATTGGATCTTCCGAATGGACCACATTTGAATGAAATTATCTTTAAAAAGTAAATGTCAGAGATTGTACTTTCGGGTCGTAACAGATTACGGCATTCAATTCTATTTGAAGTGTTTTATTTAAAATTAAATAAAAAACCTCTAAATGAATCACCCTAAAGTACATTCATCCATTCGCATGGGTTTACTACCAACAAATCAAATGGCATATACAAAAACTTTGCATTCATTTTCCAAATAAATAAAATAGAAAACATGAAACAAACCACTGAAAATTTGTTTCAATAAAAGTTTCGAGTGTAAATTAGTACTAAGTTTGTTGGTGAATTTTAAAAAATTTAACTTTCTGTTCTGCTCTTCTTCTTGTGTTTTTTTTTTTTGGCATTTGCAGCTTGTGATAACATTTAGCTGTGATGAATGTGTTTGCCACGAACAACATGTTTGGTCATAATATTTGAACTGAATGAAAAGTTGATGAGAATCATTTGTGTTTATTAGACGGTTTTGTTGGTACATCAACGAAGAAGGCAACATATGTATTAGTTTATGTATAGAGAGTACGGGCATATAAACATACATACCTACCCACATGTATGTTTAGCTAACGTTAGTTATCACTGAAAGTAACTAATTTGAAGTGTTTATGATCAATAGTAATAAACTGAAAAATTCACGTTGGTTGTTTGGCATGAACTGCGTTCCTGCGTTTTAAATTCGAAAAAATCTTATTTCAAATAATTTATTTATTTTAATTCCGTGTATAACTATAAATACATAATTTATTTGCAATTCCACATTTTCAATATAAATCAACTAAGCGGAATATCTTTAATTTTTTTAATGCTGATAAAACTGCGTTTTACAACCACCATCAACTATTGTACATTTGTTTTAAGAACATAAAACATAATTTCTCAACTGTTTTGCCTTTTTAGCCAATTTCAAGTCGTTGTAGTTTTAGATTTCAATTTAGTTTCCTCTATTTTTAGAGGTGTTTGGTTAGATTTCAGTCATTGCTTTTGTTTTCTCTTTAACCGCAATGAAAAGACTCTGTCTAGTGGTTTTTACTCCACAGCATCAGTAGTCCAACCAGTCATTTACACTAATCCTTGAATATATGTACGTATGTATGTATATTTGTTGTTGTTTTTTTTGTATATAAAACTAATTGGTTTTATTTGTATTACAAAAGTTTTATGTATTCTATGTTGGTTGGTTGGCCGATTTTTGTTTTTGTTCGAAAATTTGTAGAAGTGTTTGAATGCGTTCTATGGGTGTATTTTTAGTGCAAAAGTTTAAGTAGTTTATGTATGATAATCTGATTTAAGTTTATTTTTTTTTTTGTAAAATGAACAAACTGTGTAAAACCTTTAATATATATAAAGCGTTTGAGAGTTAAATTTATTTGCATGCTATGCAGACACTTTCAAATGATGCTGAATTTGTTTTATTAAAGTGATAAGATTTGGTTTAAAACACAACTTAGTTTAAATCAAAAATATGTTTGATTTTTGCAAAATAAAATTTTAGTGCCACTTAATTGCATGAACTTCAACTGTATGAAACTTTTCGAAGGCCATGTTGTTGTAAGTGATTTGTTAGTAATTCTCAATCTTCTTTGGAATGATTAACCCTCCGTTAGTTGCAATCATTTTCAATCGAGACTAATCGCAATATATCAAATTGATATCAACAAAAGAAAGGCGTGTTTGAAAATAATGTCTTCACTTTTTATTTTGAAAACATAAAAACAATATTAAATGCAATGTATTTAAAAGAGTAATACAAAAATGACTGCAGTAAAAATATTATTTTATCAAAAAAAGCTTAAAATTTAGGGTGTTTAAAAAAATTTTAAATAAAAAATGTTTGCCTGTATTAACCAGATCAGTTGCGAGTAACGGAGGGTTAAAGAACTATTTCTTAAATCAAAGGTTTTTGTATTAATCTGCTAGTTTTGAGGAAGTGTTACAGATCAACTATTAATTAACATGAAATGGGTTTAAGATTATCATATTCGTAAGATAAACATTATTTTACTCCAAATCAAAATTACAAGAAATTAAGAATTTTTAAAAATAATTAAAATTAGATTGTTTTGTGGCTTGAGTATAATTCTAAGAACACATTGAAAATATAATTTAGGCATTTTCGAAATGAATGACATTATTAATAATATTCATTGTCCAAGATCTATCAATAATAGGTCTATTTCTTTAAAAGACAATTCTCTTCCTGCCAATACCACCTGAAATATAGAGAAATTATCGAAAAAAATTAGAAATATTTGTTCAATGTAGTTTGTTAACATTTTGAAATACATAAAGACCAGATTTTCAAATGTTTTTTTTAAGTATTATATCAAAACATAACGTAATTCAAAATTAATCCTGAAAAACCTTTAGCTCAAGTATTTTTTGCAATATTGTTCCGCATACGTTACATTAAATATAATCCCGCTTTTTTAAACCATTATTTTCAAAATCCCAATTTTTAATATCCCTCTAAATTTCGCAAACATTTCAACTGATTTACAAAGTAATACCCAGCAAATTTACAAAATAATATCCTGAGAATAAACATACTCTATATTGATTTCAAAATCATTTTATAATTTCCGATGTTCCTATGATTTTTTTCACATTCTCAATATTCCAGAATTTTGAACCCTTGTAACAGGTGTTTTTGAGAGTATAAACTTTGTGTATTTTTTGTAGAACAAACAAATACCTCCACATTTTCATCAATGTCCTATATCAAATACTGTAAAATAAAATATAGGCTAAACAATCCTTACCTTTAAACATTTGGCATCCAAAATAAAATATATGTATTTTTTTTTAGTTTTGACTATCAATTATGTATGATGTTTATTATAATTTAATGACTTTTGTATATGATTTACAATGTTTTCACAACTTGTAACTTAATTGTAAAAAAAAATGTGTTAAATGGATTTTAATGAGCAATTTTCCCATTTCTAATTGTAGAAACGGAGGGAGGGGGTTAAAAATATTCAAACAGCTTGTAGCTTATTAATACTTAAACGTACATATGATTAACTTAAATTTTATAGATATTTACAAAAACACAACACAAAGTGATAATATGGAGGTATTCATAAATGAATGTAAGTATGTATAACACCAAACACCATCTCATTATATTCATAGTTTCGTTGTATGTAATTGAAAATTATATTGAAAAATCTATTTATAGCGTCAATCCTTCATTTACTGTATTAATTGTACTTAACGCCCAGTGTTGGAATAACTATTTTTAAAATCAATTAATTAAGAAGTTCTGAAGTGAAACATCAATATAGTTTATCTAAATTTTTAAATTTATTACAGGTTTATAAAACAAATTTTGTATGAAAATTTTGTTTTATAAAATTAAAAATTGAATATGAATAAATTTGCAAAATTCTTCTATTGGGATTAGGGTTTTTATCCCGGGAATTCCCGGTTCAAATTTCCCGGGAATTTTGAAAATTTTTCACTACCCGTTTCCCGGGATTTTTAGTCGGGAATCCAGAGTATTAAAAACTGAACAAAATAAAAGAAAACAAGTTACAAAGCTATTTTATCACCAACAAATTTGAAAAGGTTTTTTTACAGTTTTTATTTGGGGTATTTCGAATGATACAATAATTTGAAAAGACATACGGACATCGCTGTCTTCGTTATCTATAAGACGTTGACGTGGATGTACACTTAACGGTCATGGTATAAAAAAGGATAGAAAGAATTTATTAATTCTTAATTCCATTTTCGATATCAAAATAAATTGTGTCTCTTAACGATTCAGTTAAATGTATTGAATTCATTCTTTAGTGAATTTATTTGAGAATTCATCATTTATAGAATTAATTTCTTACTAAATCATTATAAATTTCTTCAAATCCATAACAAAATGTATTAAATGATTAAATTTTCTTCAATTCAAATCGATTACAAAAAGGCTTCAGACAATTTTTTTTCAATTCATTTGTAATGACTAAAATCAAAACAAATTTGAATGAAGAAAAAAATGCAAACTCAATTTGTAGAAGACTTGAATTAACAAAAATTTAATCATTCAAAGTTTGAATAAATTCTGTTATTAATTAACTTCAAAATTAATTCAATTTAAACAAAAGCTTTTGAATGAAGCTAAATAATTAGATGTTGGGAATGGACTTATGGAATGAATTTATACGAAGCTGCGATATATAATGATTATAACACTATGTTTTTCTATGAAACTAGCTGTCCCGGCAAACGTTGTTTAGTTACTAACACACGTACAGAAGAATTATATATATAAAGATTTGGCTATAATATTCCTAATTTACAGTATCATTATATATTTCGGGAATAGCCGGGAATCAAAAAGGTCGGGAAATTAAAAACCCTAATTGGGATTAAAAATCGTTTATATCTTTTAACTGGTACAACAGCAAAACTAAAATTCTTTACATGTGGCAGCACTGTTTTTCAGTATACAAACCGACAGAACACGAAATCATTCAATTAAACCTCCTAAAAGTATGCTTTAAATTATACACCATTCATTCATTATACCTCCATAGATTTACGAGCAAAACTACTGTAAATAGTCTTATTATTTTATACATAAATATTTCAATTGAAATATTTTCTTTTACTTATTTCTTAATCTTTTGTAATTAAATAAATACTCATACTGCACAAATATGTAGGTATTATTAATAATTAATTCCTTTTATTTTCTTCTTTTTTTTTTCTTCCATTTTTATTTTCATCTGCTGTTACTCGTACTTAATTAATTCGTTAATTTATTATAATTTATTAAATGCTTGTAATTTTTGTTTATTACTTTTTTTGTTTTGGCTTTATGTAGAAGTATTTACGAATATTAAATATACGTACAGTTACAATAAAAACAATATAAAAAACACATACATAGATACATACATTCATATACACTTGGAAAAAACAACTTATTCAAATAGCTCAGCTTATTTAACTTCATTTTGTGGTGAGTGTGTGTGTGTTTGAGGGTGTGAAGAAGGACAACTACACACACACTCACACACATACTACAATATGCAATCTCAAACGATTTTATTTGTATGTTTAATGATTTCCGTTCATTATACATATATATATATTTTTTGTCCGTGTATGTGTGTCACATCATCTAGATCCCTCACAATAGCACTTGCTGTAGCTGTGGCTGCCAGTCGCTCGCTCGCGCGCTTTACTTTATTTACTTATTACACATTTATTTAATAATATTATTTGTAATAATTGTGTAAATTAACTTATCACCGTAATACGTGCCTCATATCGTTGGTATTAATTCCATTTGTAGCTGAATCCGTATTTGTGTTCGTAGCAATTATAACATGTCTTTGGCATTTATACGAGTGTGAATTTTGGATTTCATTTTTATTTCTTTTACACGGTAATTTTCTTCTTAATGCTGTTGTTTTTGCTGTTAGTCTTACTTTATCAACATCATAACCACCACTACTACTACTACTACTGCCATTATAATTATTATCATTATTATTATTGTAATCATCATCATTGTTATTATCGTTATCGTCATCATCATCTTTGTTATAATTATCGTCAAGGCAATTGATGTGGCAGTACCGGTGCTCTTGCTCTTGCTGTTGTTGTCTTTGTTGAAATTGTTGCTGTTTCCGATTCTGTCGCTGTCTCTGCTGTAGAGGTTTTGTTTTATGGTTTTGTAAAAAACTCGTTGTATATTGTTGTTGTGGCTGGTGTTCTCTTTGTTGTCGATGATGCTGTTGTCGTACAAGTCTCAAAGGATTCAATATATTTTTGTTAAATATTACAAAAAATAAGCTACTTATCATTGGTAGCATCATATACATAAATCTCGTAATGCTATTAAGATTTATTAAAGTCGATTGGCCAGAAGAATGATAATCTGAAATAATTTAAAATAATAATAATAGAATTACTAATTTTAATTTCAATAAAATAAATAAATGATAATACATATTTAAAAAGTGTTCGAGGCAATAAACTTAATTATAAAATGAAAATAGTACTTAAATCTAATTTAAACCGCCAAGAGCAAACAAATTTTTGGTGAAATAAAATATTTTTAGTCATACTCGAGGAAGTCATCTTTTGTTTGCTTATAGCTCAGCCAGATTTGGGAGGATTTTTTCGATTTTAAATAGCAACCTAAACAGATCTAAACGCTACATGGCTAAATCGACTCCACTATCTATAACGATGCAGAATATACATACATATATCGTTACTTTAATATAGAAAGTCCAGATTTTAGTTTATTTCGATAAATGGTCCGCTCATAATTAGCCAAACAAATTTCGACTTAAAAAACACGAGTTATGTATGGCCTTTCTACATTAAGGAAAGGAAACAGCACATAAAAATGTATATTTGGATATTTTGAAAACAATTTTTGGTGAAAGAAATGTTTAGGTGAAAAAAAAAATAATGTTGTATAAGCCATTGTCGGTCCGAATTTCTATCTATATTGTCTCCAATATAGATAGAATTGTAAGTTATATGGGGGCTTCGGTATTATATAATCTTAGAAACATTTTTAGTTCAATAGTTTAAACACTATTGACACACGACTATTCGATTTTTGAATAGTCGACTTATCGACTTTTATAACTTTTTGTACTATTTTACTGTACAAAACAAAATAGATGTCAGGTTTACTGAGGGCATTTCGACTATTAGTCAAGTTTTTTAGGATAATACAATCGATTTTTCAACTTTTTCCGATTTCACCTTTTTTCATTCATATCATATTCATGTACTTACTTTTATAGTGCGTCAAATATAATCCATTTTCGTCATCAAATTCATCATTATGATCATAGGGGAATGTTTCTGGAGATCTGCCCGAAGCCAGTATTCTAGGTCTGTCCTCTTCTATGTATTTTTCAGTTTCAGCATGATAAATTCGATGTATTCGCGCAGAACACTTGAGCTATAATAAACAAAATAGACAAGTATTATGAAATTGTTGTATAAAATGAACCAAGTTTTGTATAAATATTACCTTTAATCTTCCCTTTATGAAATGTTGCAGTGTTACAATAAAATTAATTTCTAATACCGAAGTTTCCAACTGTTCTTCGACATGCTTTTGTATTTCATGCGTACGCAAGTAATTTGGAGGCACCTAAAACGTGAAAAATTAGACGTTTTATTAAACAAATGATTTTGTATTTTTAAAAATAGAGGACTAAGAACAAATGTTCTCGTACTAGTTATATAATATTGAAATATACCTGAAAACCAAATTAAAATTGAACTTGCTTACTACTCACTACTTACAATATCTACATTTTTTTACTTTTCCTAATCGTTAACTATTTACAAAAGTTTACAGGGAAAATTCTCTGTTACACTTCATATAATTAAGCAATTTCTTATTCAATAATTCATTTTTAATTTCGACAAAACGCACACAATAAACGAAAATCATTTATTTCAAATGAAATTGAGAATAAATTATTCAATATTTCTACTTCAAATAATTGCTTTATTTTTATACCCTTCACCTTCGTGAGAAGGGTATATATAAGTTTGTCATTCCGTTTGTAATTTCTACATTTTTCATTTCCGACCCTATAAAGTATATATATTCTGGATCCTTATAGATAGCGGAGTCGATTAAGCCATGTCCGTCTGTCTGTCTGTCTGTCTGTCCGTCTGTCTGTCTGTCTGTCTGTCTGTTGAAATCAGTTTTCTGAAGACCCCAGATATCTTCGGGATCCAAATCTTCAATAATTCTGTCAGACATGCTTTCGAGAATTTTGCTATTTAAAATCAGCAAAATCGGTCCACAAATGGCTGAGATATGAGGAAAAAACCAAGACAACCTCTATTTTTGACCTATTTTTTACCTATATCTGGATTACTAAGACATTAATAGACAATATGGATATCTAATGATAGATATTTCAAAGACATTTGCAACGACGTATATAAGACCATAGTAAGTTGGACCTACAATGGGTCAAAATCGGGAAACAAATTTTGAACCCGAATTTTTTTAAAAAAAAAAAAAATTTTAAAAACAAAAAAAAATTTAAAAAATTTAAAAAAAAAAAATTTTTAAATTTAAAAAAAAAAATTTTTTAAAATTTAAAAAAAAAATTTTTTAAAATTTAAAAAAAAAAAATTTTTTAAATTTAAAAAAAAAAATTTAAAATAACAATCGAAAAAATTTTTTTTCCAAAAAATTCAAAAAACAACTGGAAAAAAAATTTAATTTTGTTTACCTAAAAATATTTAAAATTTTCAAGTATAATTTGGTGAAGGGTATATAAGATTCGGCACAGCCGAATATAGCACTCTTACTTGTTTGTATTAAACTTATATTATTTTCATTCTCAAAGTCTATTCTTTTCTTTCTCCCTCATTTGTTCGTTTATAGATTTTAGTTTTTGGATTTTATTAACGCATTATATTTGCAAATATTGAGGTCATAAAATATCATTTAGAAAGCAGCATACATAATGTCCGGGAAATTCGAATTTTTTCAATTATATCTATGATTTCCACAATGTTCGTACCGTTGTATTGGTTTATGAGTGTATGTGTGTATTTATTACAACAATAATTTCTTTTTGTTACTTTTTGCACGTTTTCTTTAGCTCTTATGTTGTGGGTATTGAACTCAGACATTTAAAATATTGAAATCAAATTTCAAAACGAACTTTTATGACGAAGGTAAATTTGTGATATTATGTACATGGCCCGTATATGTTTCGTAAATAATGAACAGAATTAAAGTATAAAGAGAGTGACAGGGTTTAAACTAAAAATAAAAAAATAAACGAAAGTGGGATGAAATTTTCTTAGTTTTCTTATTCTAAAAAGATTATAGAATTATCAACTCATTCTTAAAACTGCAAGTAGTTTTAGTTAAATATATTTTAAGTGAATTAAACATAGATTTAATGAACAAATTTGTAGCACCTTAAATATTAGTTTATCCTTATTTTTGTTAACTTGTTTCTATAACCGCAAAGAAAACATTCTGTAGCTGGTCTGCCAAAATAAGCATATGTATTGAACTATACAAAATATCATTGAGGAGAATCAGTAGATGTATTGAAAAAATACCATAATATTGAATTGGTAGCCATAACGTCTATCATTTAAAATGACTTTTTCGAGGAAAAAAAATACAAACCAAATACTAGAGAAAAGTGGGTAATACAAGGAGGCGAGGAGTAGGATACATGCAGTGAAACCTTAGAATTTTGTAAGTCTTATATTTTGTAATGGCCAACCAAAAAAAAAATGAGAAACTAACTGGTAAAAAATATCAATAACCATCTATTATGCATTTCAATATTTTGCACAATTTCCATTTTAAGTGCAGCATAAATCAAATCTAAACCAAACTAATGAATTTCTTTTCAATGTTATTTTCTCTCCATTTCTTTTTTTTATTCCTTCAAACTTTGTACACACTGTGGCATACACTGAGATGCCATTTACACAGTTATATTCAACATTTAACTGAGGGGGGCACTGGTTTTAAGTGGTGTGTATATACTACACACATACATATATTTCTGCTGTTGTTTTTATTACATTGGCATACCAAGCAACTGTCAAATGCACAAACTGAACTTACACTGTTCAACAAAAAATTGAATGGACCAAGAATAAACATTTTCTAAGGTCCATCGTTCTGGACGTAATAAAAAGAGAGTAAGAAAAATACAATCTAACGCAATATATGTATGTATTGTCTACATACACAAATGCTGTTTATATTTGCATGTATATGTGTGTAAGTTTATATCAGTATTTCGATGTGTGTGTGTGAATGGAAAATATTAAATGTTGGCCAACAAAAGGAATTGAATAAAAAATATTGCTAATGAATGCTATTCCACATAAGTTTTTTCTGGCAATTTTATATGCTAAATTCTTTTTATGATCTTATTTTTTCTCCATTATGTTTTTCTTTAGTGTTTGGTACGTGCATGTGTACAAGTGGGTCTGAGTAGTTCGATGGCTTCTCACATAAATGTTTCAAAATTCAATTTTAATGTCAATGTGTCTGTTATATTTTTTTCAAATCAATTTATAAGGAATTCTATTTACGGAATGCAGAACATTGCAAATGTGATTCGAAGAAAATCACAATGTATTGATTAAAGTTACATTTACTAGAATAAAAGTGAAATTAAGGAATCATATTCACCTTAATTGCTTATTAAATGTAGGTGTATATAGGGTGATTCATCGAAAATTGGACCTTACGAAAGTACCACAGTGTGGCACAAAAATTAGAAATTGGGTCACCACAATTTTTATGAAATGTATATATTTTGAAATATAACAAACAATCCATATGGTCACCTTAAATGTAAACGGGCTACACACAAATTTTAAAACTAAATTTTAATTGATTAGGGTTCCTTTTATCAAACTTCAACGTTTTTTGCATTTAAGGTGACGATATACTATGTTAAAATAATTTGGTGCAGTTACTTTTCCATGTCGAAACGAGATGGCGCTGAACCCAAGATACTTCAACCAGAGCACGATGGGGCCAATGACAGGTTTTGAGGCAAAAAGTCCATTTTTCAAGTCAACCATTTAAAAAAAATAATAACGGTATTTTATATTTAACACTTTGAAATACTCAAATATTAAAAAATTAAAGTCAGGTGGCAACTCATGGCGTCATGCCGAGCTGCCAAAGTTGCCAAGTTTTGCTTTGCTACATTTTTCGACATTCAATCATAATGAAACAACAAAGAAATTTTAGTCGTCAAACAAAAACTTTTAAGATTATAAAAATTTTGTAAAATGGAAAACACTTGTAAAGGTGTGTAAATTAAAATGTCATTAAAAATTTCAAAAAAAAGTTAGATGTAGTAAATAATTTTTTGTGTCAACTTGTGTTGTCTTTTTTGTGAAGCTTTTGCTGTCGTCCATATATTCTTTGGAATAGAACTTTGTTTATCCGAGCGTATCCGTGAAAAAATATATGTGTGGGGAAAGGTAATAATGTGTACTATAATTTCTTGGAAAAATCATCTGCCGCCATTTGCCGCTGTTTATAATTTTTATAAAATTTATTTCCAGATAGCGTATAACTTAAAAATTTGGATATTTATACCCTAAACCTCCATAGTGGGGAGGGTATATTGGGTTAGTGCTGATGTTTATAACGAGCAAAAATATTGTTCCAACACCCACCTTATGGTGTACCAATCTGCTCAGGATCACTTTCTGAGTCGATTAACCGATGTCCGTCCGTCCGTCTGTCATTCTGTCAATATAAACCTTTTAATCAAACTACAGGTTCCAATTTTAAAGAAAATTCTACACAATTTGGTACAAGCTTTTCTCTTGTCCCAGGGACAAAGCCTGTTGAATTTTGTTAGAATCGGTCCATTATTTCTCCTAGCCCCATACGATTGCCCTATCTGAAAATAGTTAAGCTCTCATAAAAATCTTATTTATATAGATATCCGAACCAAATTCAGCACAAATAAGTTTTATATAAGCCGAAATCGCACCACCAAATTTTGTGTCGATCGGTCTTTAATTAGACATAGCTCCCATATAAAGCCCACTTCCGAAAATCACTTTTATAACGATCCACGATGGGGTCAATTACAGGTTTTTGAGGCAAAAATTACTTTTTTAAAGTCAACCATTTAAGAAAAAAATAATAAAATAAGTAATTTTCTTAAATGTATTAATATGAATTATTTTGTTTATTTAAAGTAAGTTTCTAAATAAATGTATCTTGAACAGACTGATGCAATTATCGTTTAATTTCAAGATCCGCCTATAGCCATGCATATATTTCCTGTCCTAGAGGTGGGTATGGCAGTAGGCGGATTGACTTGAAATGATTACTAAAGTCTTAGGTGAGCATTTATGTGACCTATTTGAAACTCAGAAACTTATTATTTCCCGGTGATCATCAACCGCAGTAGTACTTTAATCTACCTACTGGAAATGGGCGTGGCACTGCCCGATTGACTTGATTTTTTTACTGAAGACTTAAAAGCTCATTATTATCATCTGTACGGAATTTGAAAGGTCTAGCTGTTTCCTGTGATTTATTGCCTCAAAAACTGGTCATTGGCCCCATCGTGCAGTGTACGGAAATAAACAAATCGAAACGTTTGCTATCGTTTTGTTTTGTTCTTTTCAGTGAGTAAAACAAAAACCAAATATAAACAATGAGAATGATTTTGCCATTTTGTTTTATATTGTTTTTGCTCGTGAGCGCAAACTGTACATTTATATAAACGTACGCAGCTAGAAATGAAAAGAGTAAGAACAATATAGAAACATTCTGATAAAAAACGTTTGGTAATTGATTTACTCTTTATAATAGAGAACACAGTACAACAAAAAAAAACAAAAAGAATAAAAAATACGTTTCTCTGTCTGTTTTGTACTCAAATATACGATTGTAACGGTAAATTAAATAATGCAGATGAGTGAGAAGCCAATCGTTTCGTTTTCTCACTTTGTCACTTGAAAAGTTTTTGTTTTGTTTTTGCTCATGTACAATACTATTTAAAATTTTTGATTTGTTTTGTACATTTTGCAAACGTTTGCGAAATGGTTTGTTTGTTTTCATACTCTGACTTCAACATAATGTACTTTGTGATAGTTTGCACATGTCAAAGTTACTTGCCAAAGTCTTGATTTTGTTGATGAAAAAGAAGAGAAAATTGGAAAAATGTTCCCCTTTCTTCATCTCTCTTCTATAAATTCAAGATATGCTCAAGTAAACTTGACGCATGTGAATCAGCACTTAGCAAGAAAATGGTTTTTAAGTGTTTCAGGAAAATAGCTGTTAAAATTAACTGGATTGAAATTTTGTTTTGGTTACTTCAGAATATTCTAAATAAATAATCTGAAATTTTTATTTTTTTTTTAGGTTAATGTGTGTTTCCGAAGTGGTTTTTAATTTGAAGCTATAACCAATTATAGACCGATCTTGGTAAGAATAAGTAACGAGTATCATATATCAACTTAATAAAGATATTTTTGAGAGATTTACGCGTATTTAAGTGATTTTCGCAAGTGGGCTGGGTCCATGAAAAAAAAGAGTCTTTTTAAGGAATTATAGCATTGCTTCGCCTTTAAAATGAGCAAGGAAAGCAAAACAATAGTTTATTTTTTGTACATAAAATTATACATAGATTTGAAAAGTTTTGTTTTAATGATAATATAATTACCTGTATGTCATTTATCCACCAGGTTAAATTTGCTGCCGGTTTTGAATAATCTGATGAGCAATTGCCATTTATAACATCGCCTAAACGATAGCGTGAGTGAATTCCAGTTATAATTGGACGTTGAGTGGGAAGTTCTAATAGAACGAAAACAAAAATGAAATTACCAAAAAAACAAAGTATTAGATAAAATATATAAAGTCATGTTTAATTTAAATGTTTTTCCAAAAAAAAAAAAATGTTGTTAAAGAGATCACTACCTACCAATTACATCCATTTCTCCCGACATTATGGAGGTATGGAATGACGGTGCATCTGCCGATATTTCACAGGCATAACGGCCTGTTATCGTTGTGGAAACGTTTCGTAAGAAAACAAAACTGGCATTTGATTGAGTGGTCTGTAAATGAGAAACTATTTATTTAATAACTACATTTTTATTTCAATGCACAGCACATAAATTAATACTTTGTTCCAAACACTAACGTTTACGCGTAAAAACAAGTTTTGTATTGCATATATTCAGGCATTAAAAAATATCATTTACTATTTATTTTTCAACACAAAAACAATTATTTCTGTTTAAATTGTGTTGAAAGAACGCCATTATTTAATATAATTTCATTTATTCGGTTGTTATTCTTTTTACAGCGTTTCCTTTTTATGGTCATTGTTGCATATTTACTTACACATAATTACTGGTTCACCATTTTTTCTCCATAAACTAAAAAATTCTACATATTACATATATGTACGTATGAAACATTAAAACAAATTATTAAACAAAGTATAACAAGTAGTCCAACTCTCTATTTTTTAAAATTACTCTCTCACATATACGGGTACTGTGTAAATTCAACACCCTTGTGAGAGAATTATACACATCAAAAGTCTCGAGATTTTAACTATAAATTGTCGAATAAATATAGTTTGATACACGTAAATTCACTAACACACCCTATTTTATAATTTTTTTCAACACATTTAGCACTTTTTCTTTTCCGAATCACGTCCATTTCGCACAAACTAAAAAATATTTTTTTTTATTAATTTTGACGTTTTATTTTGTTTGTGGTAGGTTTAAAATATAGAACAGAGTTTCAATTTTTGGTATTGAAAATAGAACAAAATTTAAATAAATTAAAATTTAAACATTTTTATAGAACTCTGTGTGTCTGGTGAAAATTAAAAAGGAACCAACACATGTACATTTTTGTTACTAACACATATTTAGACTTAGGTACTTTTTCACTAACACATGTATAGAGTTAGGTACTGCTGTCAAAGACTACTTGTTATACTTTGTTATTAAATATCATCATATTGTACATTGGACCTGCCCTTAAAAAAACATAATTTCTTTGGATGGGTTTTATTTTGTTTTTAGTAGCTACAACTAACTGCTGCTGAGGGCAATAGAATAATGAGAACCCGTGTCGGAAATCGATTGAAAGTTGTAATATCATGTAATTAATGGTACTCCAATAATGTTGCTGTTTAACAAATATTGTTTAAAATAAATAATTTAAGATAAGACTTATTTCAAACATTTAAACAATATTTTTAAGAAGCTATAAAAAGTACCATTGTTACGCAATTTCACAATTTTTAATCGACTTTCATCGACATCGACAATCGACAGGTTTTCGTTATCCAATTTGCATTAAATTTGCTAGCAGTTAGTTTCAGCTACTAAAGCACAAATTAAGACCCATACAAAGTAGAACTTTTATTTAAGGACAGGTCTACTGTACATGCATATCTATGTGTTTTTCGTTTGTGATTTTATTTTTTTAAAAACTATATATACACACATGTAGAAGAGTGTCCCGTAGAAAATTTTGTAGGAATACAAGTCAGATGTAGCGTATTGTTCTGATGAATCTGATATAATTTGTCTACAAATGTTTCGAAATGGTTCTCAAAAATTTGGTTTGGAAAAAATATTTATACATGTTTTGAGGCATATTGTACAGATATTCTGATTTTCTATATCTGGTAAGAAATTGAAGATCTTGTTCTTGATATATTTTTATGATTTTTACCTTCGGGATACTCTAACATATATTCATGTATAACAATTTTAAGTATTTATTTTATGTTAAATACTTTTTGATTACATGTTATTATGCACGTGTTGTTGGTTTTTTATTTGTATTAATTTTGTTTCACTTTTACAGTCAATTGCAAAACTTTCTCGAATCAGACTTAAAAAGTATGCTTAAGGTCTCTAAAAAATTTCATACAGTTTTACATTATAAATATGAATTTTGTTTTATATCCGACAAGGAATTAAGAAAAGTAGCTAAATGATAGTATGTATATTTTGCTTACACTTTAAACTTTTCCTATTAATGTTTTCCGCATTTTTACTAACCTATATATATGTATGTGTTGCAGTGAATTTATGGGGAAATGGAATATTTTTAATGACAAATATATTTATAAAGATACGTATTTGTATTTATTTTGAATATATGTATGCATAATGAATTTCGGAAAAAACACAAACTTATACCTATTAAATGAAAAATATAATGTACAACATTTATATGAGTTATCTTTCATTGGTTACAATCTTCTAAATAAATAAAAATCAAATGTCGTTCATTGGTAATTGCATCAGTAGCGAACGGCCGGACCGATTTAGACAATCTTTATTTATAAATAAAATGTTGGTCATAGCCCAGCTTAGGTTTTTACGGAATGAAAAATTGACCAGGCCCACTTTTACGCCCACTTTTTTGTTTAAATGATCATAGTAATCAAATTTAAGATTTTACTGAAAGAAAAATTGACCACGCCAATTTCTTTTCGATATATCTAAAATCGCAGTACGCCTGGACCTATTTAACTATTATTTTTTTTAATGTTCGCAATACATAGTCCGCAAAAGTTTTTACATAAATAAAAATTGTCCACGTCCACTAATACGCCCACTTATTAAATACATCTGCAAAATACATCGTTCTGTGATCAATCATATTTCAGACCAAAATTCGATTACTTATGTAAAAACTCACAATAGCTTAAATCGATAATAACTTAGTCAATAAGAGTTTAATCAAAAAAAGGAGCCCGATCTGTGGTCACTCATATTTCTGACCAAATATCGATTTTTTATATAAAAACGTAAAATATCTAAATTCGCTAATAACTTGGCCAATAAGCGTTTAATCAAGAAAAAGAGCTCGATCTGTGATCACTCATATGTCTGACCAAAAATCGATTTTTTATATAAAAACTCAAAATATCTAACTTCGCTAATAACTTGGCCAATAAGCGTTTAATCAAGAAAAAGAGCTCGATCTGTGATCACTCATATGTCTGACCAAAAATCGATTTTTTATATAAAAACTCAAAATATCTAAATTCGCTAATAACTTGGCCAATAAGCGTTTAATCAAGAAAAGGACCGCGATCTGTGATCACTCATATGTCTGACAAAAATCTATTTTTTTTATATAAAAACTCAAAATATCTAAATTCGCTAATAACGTGGCCAATAAGGGATTAATCAAGAAAAGGACCTCGATATTTCTGACCAAAAATCGATTTTTATATAAAAACTCAAAATATCTAAATTCGCTAATAAATTGGCCAATAAGCGTTGAGTCATGAATCGATCTGTGATCACTCATATGTCTGACCAAAAATCGATTATTTATATAAAAACTCAAAATATCTAAATTCGATAATAACTTGGCCAATAACCGTTGAATCAAGAAAATGACCTTGATCTGTGATCACTCATATTTCTGACCAAAAATCAAATTTTTATATAAAAACTCAAAATATCTAAATTCATTAATAACTTTGCCAATAAGCGATTAATCAAGAAAAGCAGCTCAATCTGTGATCACTCATATTTCTGACCAAAAATCGATTTTTTATATAAAAACTTAAAATATCTAAATTCTCTAATAACTTGGCCAATAACCGTTTAATCAAGAAAAGCAGCCCGATCTGTGATCACTCATATTTCTGACCAAAAATAAATTTTTTTATATAAAAATTAAATTCGCTAATAACTTGGCCAATAAGCGTGGAATCAAGAAAAGAACCTCGATCTGTGATCACTCATATTTCTGACCAAAAATAAATTTTTTTATATAAAAATTAAATTCGCTAATAACTTGGCCAATAAGCGTGGAATCAAGAAAAGAACCTCGATCTGTGATCACTCATATTTCTGACCAAAAATCGATTTTTTATATAAAAACTCAAAATATCTAAATTCGCTAATAACTTTGCCAATAAGCGTTGAATCATGAAAAGGACCTCGATCTGTGATCACTCATATGTCTGACCAAAAATATATTTTTTATATAAAAACGTAAAATATCTAAATTCGCTAATAACTTGGCCAATAAGCGTTTAATCAAGAAAAGCAGCTCGATCTGTGATCACTCATATTTCTTACCAAAAATCGATTTTTTATATAAAAATTCAAAATATCTAAATTCGCTAATAACTTGGCCAATAAGCGTTTAATCAAGAAAAGCAGCTCGATCTGTGATCACTCATATTTCTGACCAAAAATCGATTTTTTATATAAAAATTAAATTCGCTAATAACTTGGCCAATAAGCGTGGAATCAAGAAAAGAACCTCGATCTGTGATCACTCATATTTCTGACCAAAAATCGATTTTTTATATGAAAACTCAAAATATCTAAATTCGCTAATAACTTTGTCAATAAGCGATTACTCAAGAAAAGGACCTCGATCTGTGATCACTCATATTTCTGACCAAAAATCGATTTTTATATAAAAATTCAAAATATCTAAATTCGCTAATAACTTTGTCAATAAGCGATTACTCAAGAAAAGGACCTCGATCTGTGATCACTCATATTTCTGACCAAAAATCGATTTTTTATATGAAAACTCAAAATATCTAAATTCGCTAATAACTTTGTCAATAAGCGATTACTCAAGAAAAGGACCTCGATTTGTGATCACTCATATTGCTGACCAAATATCGATTTTTTATATAAAAACTTAAATTATCTAAATTCGCTAATAACTTGGCCAATAAGCGTTTAATCAAGAAAAGCAGCTCGATCTGTGTTCACTCATATTTCTGACCAAAAATCGATTTTTTATATAAAAACTCAAAATATCTAAATTCGCTAATAACTTTGCCAATAAGCGATTACTCAAGAAAAGGACCTCGATTTGTGATCACTCATATTGCTGACCAAATATCGATTTTTTATATAAAAACTTAAATTATCTAAATTCGCTAATAACTTGGCCAATAAGCGTTTAATCAAGAAAAGGACCTCGATTTGTGATCACTTATATTGCTGACCAAATATCGATTTTTTATATAAAAACGTAAAATATCTAAATTCGCTAATAACTTGGCCAATAAGCGTTTAATCAAGAAAAGCAGCTCGATCTGTGATCACTCATATTTCTTACCAAAAATCGATTTTTTATATAAAAATTAAAAATATCTAAATTCGCTAATAACTTGGCCAATAAGCGTGGAATCAAGAAAAGAACCTCGATCTGTGATCACTCGTATTTCTGACCAAAAGTCGATTTTTTATATAAAAACTCAAAATATCTAAATTCGCTAATAACTTTGCCAATAAGCGATTACTCAAGAAAAGGACCTCGATCTGTGATCACTGATATTTCTGACCAAAAATCGATTTTTATATAAAAATTCAAAATATCTAAATTCGCTAATAAATTGGCCAATAAGCGTTGAATAATGAATCGATCTGTGATCACTCATATGTCTGACCAAAAATCGATTTTTTTATATAAAATCTCAAAATATCTAAATTCGCTAATAACTTTGCCAATAAGCGATTACTCAAGAAAAGGACCTTGATCTGTGATCACTCATATGTCTGACCAAAAATCGATTTTTTATATAAAAACTCAAAATATCTAAATTCGCTAATAACTTTGCCAATAAGCGATTACTCAAGAAAAGGACCTCGATTTGTGATCACTCATATTGCTGACCAAAAATCGATTTTTATATAAAAATTCAAAATATGTAAATTCGCTAATAAATTGGCCAATAAGCGTTGAATCATGAATCGATCTGTGATCACTCATATGTCTGACCAAAAATCGATTTTTTATATAAAATCTCAAAATATCTAAATTCGCTAATAACTTTGCCAATAAGCGATTACTCAAGAAAAGGACCTTGATCTGTGATCACTCATATGTCTGACCAAAAATCGATTTTTTATATAAAATCTCAAAATATCTAAATTCGCTAATAACTTTGCCAATAAGCGATTACTCAAGAAAAGGACCTCGATTTGTGATCACTCATATTGCTGACCAAATATCGATTTTTTATATAAAAACTTAAATTATCTAAATTCGCTAATAACTTGGCCAATAAGCGTTTAGTCAAGAAAAGCAGCTCGATCTGTGATCACTCATATTTCTTACCAAAAATCGATTTTTTATATAAAAACGTAAAATATCTAAATTCGCTAATAACTTGGCCAATAAGCGTTTAATCAAGAAAAGCATCTCGATCTGTGATCACTCACATTTCTGACCAAAAATCGATTTTTTATATAAAAACTCAAAATATCTAAATTCGCTAATAACTTCGCCAATAAGCGATTATTCAAGAAAAGGACCTCGATTTGTGATCACTCATATTGCTGACCAAATATCGATTTTTTATATAAAAACTTAAATTATCTAAATTCGCTAATAACTTGGCCAATAAGCGTTTAATCAAGAAAAGGACCTCGTTTTGTGATCACTCATATTGCTGACCAAATATCGATTTTTTATATAAAAACGTAAAATATCTAAATTCGCTAATAACTTGGCCAATAAGCGTTTAATCAAGAAAAGCAGCTCGATCTGTGATCACTCATATTTCTTACCAAAAATCGATTTTTTATATAAAAATTCAAAATATCTAAATTCGCTAATAACTTGGCCAATAAGCGTTGAATCAAGAAAAGGACCTCGATCTGTGATCACTCATATTTCTGACCAAAAATCGATTTTTTATATATAAAGACTTAAAATATCTAAATTCGCTAATAACTTGACCAATAAGCGTTTAATCAAGAAAAGCAGCTCGATCTGTGATCACTCATATTTCTTACCAAAATTTTTTATATAAAAACTCAAAATATCTAAATTCGCTAATAACTTAGCCAATAAGCGTTTAATCAAGAAAAGCAGCTCGATCTGTGATCACTCATATTTCTTACCAAAAATCGATTTTTTATATAAAAATTCAAAATATCTAAATTCGCTAATAACTTGGCCAATAAGCGTTGAATCAAGAAAAGGACCTCGATCTGTGATCACTCATATTTCTGACCAAAAATCGATTTTTTATATATAAAAACTCAAAATATCTAAATTCGCTAATAACTTGACCAATAAGCGTTTAATCAAGAAAAGCAGCTCGATCTGTGATCACTCATATTTCTTACCAAAATTTTTTATATAAAAACTCAAAATATCTAAATTCGCTAATAACTTAGCCAATAAGCGTTTAATCAAGAAAAGCAGCTCGATCTGTGATCACTCATATTTCTTACCAAAAATCGATTTTTTATATAAAAATTCAAAATATCTAAATTCGCTAATAACTTGGCCAATAAGCGTTGAATCAAGAAAAGGACCCCGATCTGTGGTCACTCATATTTCTGACCAAAAATCGATTTTTTATATAAAAACGTAAAATATCTAAATTCGCTAATAACTTGGCCAATAAGCGTTTAATCAAGAAAAGCAGCTCGATCTGTGATCACTCATATTTCTTACCAAAAATCGATTTTTTATATAAAAATTCAAAATATCTAAATTCGCTAATAACTTGGCCAATAAGCGTTGAATCAAGAAAAGGACCTCGATCTGTGATCACTCATATTTCTGACCAAAAATCGATTTTTTATATATAAAAACTTAAAATATCTAAATTCGCTAATAACTTGACCAATAAGCGTTTAATCAAGAAAAGCAGCTCGATCTGTGATCACTCATATTTCTTACCAAAAATCGATTTTTTATATAAAAACTTAAAATATCTAAATCGCTAATAACTTGGCCAATAAGCGTTTAATCAAGAAAAGGAGCTCGATCTGTGATCAATCATATTTCTTAACAAAAATCGACTTTTTATATATACACTCAAAATAGCTCGATCTGTGATCACTCATATTTCTAACCAAAAATCGATTTCTTATATAAAAACGTAAAATATCTAAATTCGCTAATAACTTTGCCAATAAGCGATTACTCAAGAAAAGAACCTCGATTTGTGATCACTCATATTTCTAACCAAAAATCGATTTCTTATATAAAAACGTAAAATATCTAAATTGGCTAATAACTTGGCCAATAAGCGTTTAATCAAGAAAAGCAGCTCGATCTGTGATCACTCATATTTCTTACCAAAAATCGATTTTTTATATAAAAACGTAAAATATCTAAATTCGCTAATAACTTTGCCAATAAGCGATTACTCAAGAAAAGGACCTCGATTTGTGATCACTCATATTGCTGACCAAATATCGATTTTTTATATAAAAACTTAAATTATCTAAATTCGCTAATAACTTGGCCAATAAGCGTTTAATCAAGAAAAGGACCTCGTTTTGTGATCACTCATATTGCTGACCAAATATCGATTTTTTATATAAAAACTTAAATTATCTAAATTCGCTAATAACTTGGCCAATAAGCGTTTAATCAAGAAAAGCAGCTCGATCTGTGATCACTCATATTTCTGACCAAAAATCGATTTTTTATATATAAAAACTTAAAATATCTAAATTCGCTAATAACTTGACCAATAAGCGTTTAATCAAGAAAAGCAGCTCGATCTGTGATCACTCATATTTCTTACCAAAATTTTTTATATAAAAACTCAAAGTATCTAAATTCGCTAATAACTTAGCCAATAAGCGTTGAATCAAGAAAAGAAACTCGATCTGTGATCACTCATATTTCTTACCAAAAATCGATTTTTTATATAAAAATTCAAAATATCTAAATTCGCTAATAACTTGGCCAATAAGCGTTGAATCAAGAAAAGGAGCTCGATCTGTGATCACTCATACTTCTTACCAAAAATCGATTTTTTATATAAAAATTCAAAATATCTAAATTCGCTAATAACTTGGCCAATAAGCGTTGAATCAAGAAAAGGACCCCGATCTGTGGTCACTCATATTTCTGACCAAAAATCGATTTTTTATATAAAAACGTAAAATATCTAAATTCGCTAATAACTTGGCCAATAAGCGTTTAATCAAGAAAAGCAGCTCGATCTGTGATCACTCATATTTCTTACCAAAAATCGATTTTTTATATAAAAATTCAAAATATCTAAATTCGCTAATAACTTGGCCAATAAGCGTTGAATCAAGAAAAGGACCTCGATCTGTGATCACTCATATTTCTTACCAAAAATCGATTTTTTATATAAAAACTTAAAATATCTAAATCGCTAATAACTTGGCCAATAAGCGTTTAATCAAGAAAAGGAGCTCGATCTGTGATCAATCATATTTCTTAACAAAAATCGATTTTTTATATATACACTCAAAATAGCTCGATCTGTGATCACTCATATTTCTAACCAAAAATCGATTTTTTATATAAAAACTCAAAATATCTAAATTGGCTAATAACTTGACCAATAAGCGTTTAATCAAGAAAAGCAGCTCGATCTGTGAACACTCATATTTCTGACCAAAAATCAAAAAAGAAATTCTGTGTTGTAATTTAAAATCTACAAAAAACTAAATAAAATGTCAAAAATTAGAAAAAATATTAAATTCAAAGACTTTGAACTTGTTTAGATCTCTCACAAATTACTCTCTCTCAAAAAAGACGATATAAATAGAAAAGTCGAAAAGTAGATTTTTTAAAAATTACTTACAATCGAATAGTGGAAAAGTCAACTATTCAAACATTTAGAAAAAGTCGACTTATTGTCTCAACTATAGACCCTAAAAAATGCATACAGTGAACCAATAAAGTTCAAGTATACCTTGTAATATCTTAATAATGTTAATATTAAGACTATTGCTCTTAATGTATGTGCAATTAAATAAAACTTTATTTAAACCAGATTGCATTTTGTTTTTCTTAATATACTTTAGTTTTTCAAATACAATGAAGAGAAATTTACATTTCTCATTATAATCTGTTATGACATTTTCATGTTGACAAATTTTAAAACATAAAATTATCAAAAAAAATCAATAACAAAAACAACTGCATTTTACATTTTACAATATGCACAAACAAATTATTTTGTTTGTGCATATTTTAAAATTGCAAAGTTTTGGAAATAAATTTACATATTAAATATATATACATATGAATTTTTTCTATATACTACATATCGCTCATTTGCTGCAACAACGTCATAACTCAAAATTCGGGTGTTTTGATCTGAGTAATACAAAATATGCTCCGTTCTTTAGTCTTTCATATAGTTTTATCAGTTTTACAAAAGTCAATTATTTTTTGTATGAGAGTTTTTATTCGTTGTAAATGTCAAAGTTAAAATTCATACTTTCTCGTTTATTTGAATAATAAAAATTTGGGTTAAATACAGACTAGAAAGATATTAATATCTACTATTTAAATCAGGTTTTATTTCTGAAATCGCATGATTTATTGAAAATTTATTTAATAAATAGTAAAACGTCATAAAACATTCAAAGCCGTTTTTTTCGAAACGACTTATTTTTTTGAATTATGACGTTGTTGCAGCAAATGAGCGATATGTATTTTTCATTTGAAATCCGTGTATTATCACATTTCTGAATACTGGTGATAATCTTTAAAATAAACAAAATGAGCAGAAAGTTTTAAGTCTTAAACAAATGCTAAATATGCCACGTTTTGTGTTGGTTAAGAAAATCCTTTTATAAGTTATTGTCATTTTCACTTTACTGTTTTTATTAACCATTGTTAATAAAACACATTAAATCAATGTTTATCCATTGGTATCTGTTGACGTCTCCCTCCTCTCTAGACTTAATACCCAATTTAACCATAAAAAATCAATTCGCACTGTCGTTTTTTTTTGTTTTTGCTGTCGGCCGGGCGTTTGTTTCTTGCTACATATTTAAAGTCAACTAAAAGCAGGACATACAACAGAAATCCTGGTCATTTTTAAAATTGTATAAACATTATTTTGAAAGCCCTCTTGTTTATTTTAATGGTGTGTTGTTATCTTTCCGGTTGTTGTTGTTGTTTTTTCTGTTTAAATTTTTTTTCATACTTACATCCACGTTTAAACCATTTGTTGATGGGAATATTTTCCATGCTGGATTCTCTTTTGGCGTGTAACGATAAAATTCACGACGTCCTCGATACCATTTAACCGTATACAGTGTGTCATTTTCAATGTCGTAATTACAGATTAAAATCGCATTATCACCACGTTTAACAGCCAACGGTATGGTCACACTGACATTACGTAAGGCCAATATGAAATCTGCAAAGAGAGAGACAAACCAAAAGAGAAACAGTGTAAGTTAATGGAGCTTGAGTAACAAAAAAAAATATCACGAGAATTTTTTTATTATTATTTTTAACTTTTTTTCAAGCATTAATGATAATTTATTATATAAACATTAATGCCAGCATCAGCCGATAATAACATTGTCTCTGGTCATCGGCTCCTTATTTGTAATAAAAGGTGTTAAACTGTAAAAGGATGAATAGCAACAGGAATGCGTATATACAAATAGGTAGGTATGTACTGTTCTTAAGCAAAGTTTATAGACTTGAGAATAAGTTATTGATTTTTCATCAGACTTATTTTTAAAATAAAAGGAAACTACAAACAGATTCAGCTTTAATGACTAACATTACTTCCAATACGAAATAACGTAATTGAATATTTAAAACAGAATGATAAATAATGACTGAACCAAAAATAACATCTAATTAAGTTGATATATTTTAGTGCATCCTATTTTATAGATTTATAATTAAAGAGTGTTAATTAGGCGAATAAAAAAAACTATTTAAATGTTAGTATTTTGCAATAAATTTCTCTTCTAATTTATAAGACAAATCGTATCATTTACAACAACTGAATTTACAATTCCACACAAATATTTAGCTTGACACATATTCACACAAATATTACTTATTATCTATTATAGATAGGTTGGGTGTTAGATAATTATCATAACCCCCAAAAATAAGTAGTACAGGTGACTATCTTCTGCAAAATATCTGGCTACACTTCAATTAAATGCAAATGCTGTCCAACGACAAATCCAATTAGAAATACGAAATGTGTCTGGGGAAATTCCATAAACTGTGCACAAAGAAAGTAAGGAAATGAATTAATGCATAAATGAATGTCTTTATTAATATTATTGGCCAATTAATGTGCGTACCAACAAGCATGAGACAAAGATATTGGTAGTTTATGCAAAATGTACATACATACATACATATAAGTGTATACAAAATACCACAACCATAATTAATTAGATTTATGTTTACTTTCTCTATCATCATGACTACTACTTTAGTACTTACGGTCTGAAACTGTCCTCCTGTACACTAAACACCTTTAAAACAAAATTATATAGACTCAACTGCAAACACATTGAGAGTGAATGTTAAAGGAAGGACCAAGTAACATGTACAAGCGAATGTAAGTATGCTGTATTATTTTCTTTAGAAACATGTGTCTGTATGGGTAATTTGTTTGTATTTGTTTTAATATTAACTATATTTATATTGTTTGATACCGGCTGTATTAGAATGTGTCCTGTTGTGTGAGTTTAGTCTCTGTGTTGAGTATGTGTTTATATACAATATATAAACTATATATTTGTGTAGCAGCGTAAGAATAATATGCTTTGTTATTAATTATACTTGATTATTGTATTTTTATGTCTGTGTATTCGTTAAGCATATTATATATGTATATACTGCCGTACAAAGGAAAGAAAATATGTCAACATTATTATCTCTTACAAATGCTTTGTATCCGATATTCAAAATTCTACTAAAAGGGGACCAAATTCATATGTTTAAGAAAACAAAAGAATTATTATTGGTAGAAATAACTCAATTTAATAGCATTTAGCCATTGAGAACGATACATAACAACCAAAATAAATTCTCAATATCATGACATTTGTTAGAGATTATTAAAACAAAAACAAACAAATATTTCATAATTTCAACAGAAAAAAAAACGTTATATTTTTTGTGTTGAAATTTTTTTTGTTAACACTCCTCACTCACCCAAAGGATCGCACACAAAAGTGACAAGTTTTTGGTTTTCTTTCTTTTTTTTACTTTGCGTACTACAGGAATGTTTCAAAATGTATGAAAAGTATGAACAAAAAAATTGAAATTATTCACACTGAAGTGTGATTTCCTGTGACACAAGTGTCTGACTTATATATTTGCATAACCTCAGGCATGCCACAAAAAATATATGTATGTATTAAAAAATGTTATTATTGTTGTGCTATACACATATACTTATGTATGTGCACACAAATACAGGGAAAAAATTAAAGAATATATTTAAATATATACAAAAAATAAATCAAAATGGTTCACTACAAATCTAAAAGGCCTTAAGAGTTCTTAACAATAAGGAAGAGAACGTTTAGACAACTGGAAATAAATTAAGCATGGTTTAAAATATTATAGTTGGAAGAAAAGAGAAAACTTAGTTCGGATTAAAACAAAATGAAATGAAACAAAAAACCGTTTTTAATTAGAGATTAATAAAACCTAGGTTTACCATTTACAACAATTACACTCTGCTACAAAATGACACTTTTTGTCAGAACATAAAAAGGTGAGGACATACTAAAACCGTTTTCAAAGATTTTGAAACACCCTCAAAATTTTGAATTATTTTAGGGTAGGTCGTAGTACTTTAGTACCTCTAACTCACACATTTTCAGACCGATTCCAAAATTTTAAACCATTATGGTTAGGCAAAAAATTAAGCTTTCATAAAATGTATGTATAAGATCTATATTCCTAGAAATTGTGTAAGTTTTTATAAATAGTTTGGCCTCCTTTTTTATTTTCTTCCTAATTTTTCAAATTCAACAATAGTTTTTTTAATTTTTGTCTATGAAACCCTATTTTTTTGCACAGTATTTTATAGACAATTTTATGTAGACGAAAACCAGATATTAGTTGTTAAAATTAGTTTATATTTGCAAAAGTTATTAAACTTTTTCGAAAAAAGTTCCAAAATTTACCTTGTAAATTAAAAATTATAGAACATTTTTTTTTTATAGTTTTTTGTTTTTTTTTTCATATGGGCTGGGGGCGAAAATACTAAAAAAGGTGTTAATGAAAAGTTGAATAACTTTTAATAATTAAACGATGGTTTTTTTGAATAATTAAAACGATGGTTTGTTAAGAACTAAATTTCCTTAATATATTGGTATAAATTTTTATAAGCTTCCATATCAAAATAATCAATGAAAAGCGATTAAATTCAAAACAAAGACTGACTGAGTTACAGATCGATAAGTTCACGGACATAACTGAAAACGGTTTTTTCAGAATAACTTCTGAATTTGAGGTTGTTTAGAAAATTTTTTAACACAATTTCTAATGTACTCAGCCAGCCCTATAACCTACGCTAGGTCGTTTTCCAAGTTTTTTCCATCGTAACACCGTGTTATTGTTCATAATTTTAAAAAATTAAATCTTGCGAATTAATTCTTATGGAACATTTTGTTTAGTCATTTATGTGACCACTTGTTTTCTTCAGATTAAATTATTTTTTATTAAATTTGCGACCAAAAACTGAATTTCCTCGAAATCCAGCAATTTCAAATCGGTCCCCACGCTAACCCACAATAACAAAACTAATTCTCATTTAGAGTTTATTAGAATCGAAAGCTATTTTTTTATTTTGATTTTTAGATGATCTTGGTAGCATAGAAAATTGCGAAAAAAAACGGCCATCCTAATGTCCAGCACAATACCAAATATATCGATGTATTATTCACGTTTGTATTTTGGGGCTTTGAAAGTTGATTTCAAAAGACCAATGGACATCACTATATCTATACCACTATCTATAACGATCCAGAATATATATCGACACCTTCGCGCGAAATTATCGTATTTCACAGGAGAGCGTTATTATTAAATTTCTCTGCTTATCGCGAAATCGGTATAATATTTTACATTTTTTCATCTGCAGAAATTACAAAATATTTTCCGATTTTGTGTGAACTGTCTTCAATGAACCTGCCCCTCGTTGAATGAAAAATTTTCAATATGAATAATTTACTTTGATATTTTTCTTCAAAACTACTATATTCAAATCAAGTAAAGGTTGAAATTTCTATAAATTTCCGGCTCAGGTTCACATTAGGCCATTTTCTGACAAATTTGTCTTTGGATCCGTTCGATGGAAATTTCTTTGTTAAGGGCAGGTCTAGTGTACATACATACATATCAACATATTCGTACATTCTTACATTGTATAATATTTATTTATGTGTAAATTTTTATGCAACTGTCATAAATTATTGTTGCTGTTGACTTTTTATTGCCCTCAGTTGGGTGTTGCTGTTATTGTTGTTATTTTAAATAAAATTTTTGGTTTCAGTTTTGTTGCCATTTTGTTATTTTTCCTTCGTTTTATAAATGTAAGGGCTGGAAAAGTAGAACACTTATTTACTGAATTTCATACTAAAGAGGCGAGGTAGGTGGTTTGCTATTCACTACTGACAATAATAATACATTTATAGCGCATAATTTAAAGTTTTGTTATTGCTGACACTATTACGTCTCCAGCTGTATATATGTATGTATTTATGTAATTTAATAATTAAACTAGTTCACAGTAAAATTACGCAAACATTATGACTGGAAAATTATATTTTTTAAAGACATATAAAAAAGTGCATAACTTTCATAATTGGAAATGAGACATTATTCGCTAAAGATATATATATTTCGAAAAGATTTTTTCTCAAATTTGTTTTTATTTCTAAAATATTTATTTGGCTTCTGGCCCACTGTGTGCTGTTGCTTTTTTTTTTGTTTTACTTTTGCTTTTGTTATTTTTTGTTGACAAAACAAAAATTTAATATATATTACCAAAGAGCCAAAACAGACAAATAACAAATAAAATGTTTTACAATTCACATTCATTTTAACACTTAAATTGTTTGTTTCTTTGTTTTATTTTAGAAATAAATTTACTGCTCGTTTGTTTCACACAACAAAATTTTGGTTTGTTGTTGTTTTCTATTTTTATTTTTATTTTATGACATTTTTTTGTTTGTGTTGTTTTAGGAAAAAGTTTTTAGTTTAATTTAATGTTCAGTTTATTTTTATAGTTTAAAATTTTATTTGATATTTGGCGTATTTAAATTATCTGTGATAAAGTGCAAATTGTTGTTAGTTTTTATTGTGATTTTTTTTATAGGCAAACAATAACAAAACATTAAAAAACAGACAAAAGCTCCTAGTCAAAGTACCTCAGATGAAACGAATTTTGTATACGCTGCCATTTAAATTACTATATCGGTTGCTTTTGGAATTTATAGACTTTTAATAGCTTTGATCTGGAAATTGTTAAACGAAAGAATTAATTTGTTAAATTTAATCCCTAATTAATAGTTATGAGTTTAACATTTAATTGATTCTAACCAGTTTCTTTGTGACAATTACCCACAAAAATAAAAATTTAACAAACCTTTAGCTTAGTGTAGAGTGCAGGCTCCATAACATAAACAATTTAATGGAGGAGCGAAAACAATGAATTTCATTTTAATATATTATTTTATTTATGAATATGTATGGGCTGACAAATATATAAATATTTACACTTACAAACATATACATACATACATACATACATACATACATATATTTATATGTACATAGATTATTTTATAAAATAACATTTAAAATGTTAAAATAAAATAAAACTTTAAAATTAAGCACAAATTTAAAATTCTATTTATCATATCAGCATAAGAGAAAACACATTTTTGAACATTTTGTTTATAAAATTAATTTAATTTATATTTGTAAAACAATTTAACAGGATAATTTAACAATAATTTCATTTGTTTAAATAACAGGCTCTCATCAGTACACAAACAAAAAATATGACAAAAAACACAAATGTAGAAATAAATAAATATGTATGTATGTATGTACATTCATTTCAGAGCCACATTTAAGTAAATATATTTACATTAATGTATTATGTATTTCCAAAAAAGTACATGTAAATAATTACAAAGCAAATACGTGATGAGTTACTATATACTATGTACGTATAAATGAAAATATCCCAGCAAACATTAACAATAAAAATAATCTTAAATCTCTCATCATCTTTTTGCAATCATTTAAAAAAAAAAAAATATATTTTAATATCCTTAAGATTGTCATTACGTTTGTAATTCCTACATTTTGCATTTGCGACTCCACAAAGTATATATATTCTGGATCGTTATAGATAGCAGAGTCGATATAACCATGTCGGTTTGTCCGTCTGTATGTTGAATCAACTTTCCGTAACCGTATAGACAATGTGGATATCTAATGATAGACATTTCAATGTCCTTTGCAACGACTTATATAAGGCATAGTAAGTTAGATCTACAATGGGTCAAAATCAGGAAAAATATTTTTTAACCCGAATTTTTTTTCACCATAAAATTATTTTTTTTGAGATATAATTTGGTGAAGGGTATATAAGATTCGGCAAGACGAATATAGCTCTATTACTTGTTTTAAAATTACATTATTTATATGTTTAAATGCATTCTGAAACACTTACATTTGAGAATTTACTCACAAAACCCACTGAAGATAATAAGATAATAGATTATTGTTCTGCTCAAAAATTTTACTTGTAATGTTTACACTGAAAATTAAGTGATTATAACACGATTTTATGTAAAAATAATAATTTATTTTTTTTCTTTAATGTAATGTTTATATTTCCTTTTAATATTGACTTTAACAATTAACATTCGCCAAAAAATAATTCGTGTTCGCTATCACTAAACTGACATTTACATTATTCCCATTTCTATGTAAATAATCATAAACTATTTTTACTGAAAACAGAAACTAACAACGCGATAATGTTACTAATAAACCAGAGAAATTCAAATTTGGATGAAAAATCAATGAAGTTAACACGAGGTTTTCACATGTAGGAAGTGATGCGTACACCTCAATTGTAAGTGTATTAAAAATAGTCTGTATTAAGTTATGCATTGAAAATGGTGTGATTTTACAACACTTCCAAAATTTTTTGCTGGGATATGTCATAAATAACACTGTGCGACAAAAAAATACCTGGAAACTGATATTATTTTTCTGGTAGATGTTATTGTGTATAACAAGAATCTGTTTTATGAAATTTGTGAAACACCTACAAAATATTGAGTTACCAGTAGGGTATTCAATCGGTTAACCGTTAATCGGTTAACCGATTAATTTTGGTCGGTTAACTGTTCGAATAATTCAAAATTGCCGATTTTCAAATAACGAATAAACCGATTAATTTGTGTCGGTTAACCGATTAACCGAAATTTCTTTTTTTTGCACTTTAACATATTTTTTTTGTTTTTAATTTTCCATTTTAATTCAAATACAAATGTCATAGTAAAATTTCATATTTTTTCGAACATTCAAGAAATATGTTTAGTGATACATATATTTAATTTACGATACATATATTTAATTTACATGTAATTGTCGGATGAGAACATGATAATAGACGAAACTGGAGACACTACTGAAACGAGTTTTTATCAGAACTTATCGAAATTATTAAAAGTATTTAAAATCTAAAAAGGACTCCTATGGTACAATGGAGGATTTTATATGCTTAGAAAAAACTAAAAAAATAACCGACAAATTGGATATTATTTATCACGTCTTACTTTCGATTTCTCCAACATCTACAATTAGCGAGAGAGTTTTTTCCAAGTCGAGTTTTATTAAAACTAAAGAAAATTATTTACTTTTTGGTTGAATTTTTGTTTTGGTTTATTTTTTATGTTTTTGTTCTTTTTAGTAATAAAATACTTCAATAAGTACACAAAATTCATGATTTAGTTTCAGTTTAATATTTAAATAGAAATTATTCGGTTAATCGAATAATTTAAAATTAACCGATTATTAATCAATTAAATCTAAACCCCGATTAATTATTTGCTCGATTAACCGATTAAATCAGAAACCCGATTAATTGAATACCCTAGTTACCAGTAATTTAGATGAATATCAACTGATTTTAAGTTTCTCAGCGGATTTAGAAAGAAAAAAACGTTGGCCTATCAAATGGTAGATATTATATTTAGGTAACCTTGAGAAATCTGTGTGTATTTCTCCAGCCAGCTTTTTGACTTTCTGAATTTTGAATTGTTTTTTATGGTGAAAAAATAAAAAAAAATTTTGCTGAAAAATTGTACACTGATTTCTCAAGGTTTTAAAGGCCAAAGTTTGTTCAACTAAATTACTGACTTATAAATTATCCGTAACTCAAGATTTTTAGATGAACATACGTACATTCATACATACATGGATGTGCTATAACTATACACTGTAGTTTATTTCTAATCGTCTATCACCAAAGTAAACAATTAATATGTATGCTTTACTTTAGATTAAAAAAGCCACAATTTATATTAAATTGTTCAATAAAATCAGTTCATTACTTTCAATTATACCAGTTGACACAAATGTAACTAGTGTGTTGTATATGTAGAGTTGTCGCTAGTGAAACTTAATACTGTTAAAACTGCAGGGTTGACTTTTTTTAATCAAAAATAAAAACAATACAATGCAGAGAAAGTTTAAACGTGTAAATCCACAATAGCAACAAGAAAAATATATTTAAAAAATGCTGACCCACATTAGAGTGACGATCGGCAGTCATACAACCAAAATTTACGTAAAATGTAAACATTCATTAAATTGGGTCATACTCTCTTACTCTGTCTGTATATACATACCTCTCTCCCTCTTTCTTACCTAATATCATAAAAATATAAATAATGACTGCTTAATCAGCTTTTAATTGTATTTACTTATACTATTGTTGTTATTGTTTATAAATATGTAAATATGTGTATATATTGTACATATATGTATGTGTATTAAACTTATCATAATCATGTGATACAATGTGGTTGTTGTGGTGGCATTTTCGGACAATGTTGTTGTTGTTGTTTGTTTTTATTGATTTTAAAAGCTGCGCGCGCTTTGCTCGACTTTTTACCCAAAAATTGTATAAACAATGTTTGTTGTTGATCTCTTCTATTAAATTTCTTAAAAGTATTTTTCACCTACTGTTTTCTGTGTGCGCCTGGCATTTTAGCAAATTTTGTAAAAAGTTTAAAAGTTTTTAAATTTTTTCGTTATTATTTAAACAAATTTTTTAAATACTTTTTCGACATTTTATGCAACTTCCTTCGTTTTAATAGTGTTGTTAAATTTAATCTATAAATTATTTTTTTCTTTTATAAAAATTTACGGAAATTTTGAACTTTTTGTATGAAGAGTTCAGGCGCGCACAACAAGTATTTTAAATAAACGACAAATTTAATTTGGTTTTTTTTTTTCTCTTATATGATTGTATGTAGTATGTATGTACATATTTAAGTATATTTACGAACATGACGTACATATCTGTATATATCTGTTTATATGAACAAAACAAATTTCGTAAAAATTGTTTATGACGCATTCACTCACTTGTACTTGTCATTCAAATATTTACTGTTGACGAATACTTTAATGTGATATTAAAATAAATATTTCTAAAAAATATATTTTAATAACAACTATATTATCAAAGGATTGTTCTCTATTGTTGTACAACACCGATGATCTATTCCATTTTTAAATCTTGTTAAAGTATCCATTTATGCCAAATTGTTCTATATTAATAAGATATTGCGCACAATTTCTCAAACATTTTTAATATCTTCTTTTTTCGTTATAAACATTTTTTTATTACTTACAGTTCTTCAAAAAAAATTTATTGTTATAACCACATAAACTGAAACTTACGATATTGTGATAAAATTTTACTTTCTGGTGATTTATGTTCTCCCAACAAATTGGATACAAAAGACCATGAGACTTCCTACAAAATGCGGAAAATCGAAAGTGATCGTTTTTTGGATAAACTCACTTCACTTTAGGGCACAAGCCAGAAAACGTACGAGTATATACAAATTTGAACAGCCAAACAAAAAAGAAAAAACATGACCCACTTAAAAGTCAAACACCTATACGCACTTTACGAGTTCAATGAACTTGTTTGTACTCATGACATTAAAACGAATTCTTACAGCTTGTTTTGGTTTTAAGTTTGCTTTATAGAAAGAGACAGAAGAAGTAATCGTAAGAAGATCATAACTTCCACACCCTGCTTAGTTTTATTATGAAAGAAGGAGAGCACTATACTTAATATTCATTTGTAAAACAACAGTTGCGTGCGCGTAATTTTTGGTCTTGAATTTGTTAAAGAATTTTATTTAAAACGTTAAATGAATGACCTTTTCAATTTCTATATGTATACTTTTAAACTTTTCTTTTATTTATATAAATTTTTGATTCATCTTTTTTAAGGCTGCTGAATATTCTGTGTCTCTGTTACAAAAAAGTTTAAGATCGAACTTGTTAAAAATGTATAAGCGAGAGAGCAGAAAAAGTTTTGTTATTGTTATTGTTTTTTTATTTTTAAAACTAAAAAATATTTGTGAAAAACAATTTCTTAAATTTAACTAATTTATAAACACATTCACAACAGCAGGCTACCGACTACACGACATCGTAGCCAGCAGACATTTTGTTAAAGTAAACTTTCAAATATTTCATATATCGCACTGGTTCCTCTAAAGAGTGTCAACTCAAAATTTTTCAATTTTCACTTTTTGCAAGAAATCGATGTGCAGTGGTCGTCATATCTACCCACTGTAAAAATATGCTATCATTTTCTCTACTCTTTCGCCAAAAAATACAGTTGTATCCGCACAGTTGTTTCATTGTAATGTATTGAAAAAAAAAAAAATAGTTTTTTGCTTCTACTGAACAGTGCGATATGTCGTAAAAATGTAAAAACTAATCAATTTATTAAGTTTAAACCTCCTTGATTGTTAATATATTTATAATATTTAATGTTTTTGATGTTCTTTTCATTATTTCTTTCAATTTATTAAGTTTAAACCTCCTTGATTGTTAATATATTTATAATATTAAATGTTTTTGATGTTCTTTTAGCTTCTTTTTAGCCGTGTTGTCGTGAAAACAATTTTCATATAAACATTTGTATGTATTATATTTTTGACAGGTTGTAGTCGGTACCCAGCAGTTAAGCCAATAGTCTATATTAAAGGCCTGCACAAGACAACATTTTGTAGAAAAATGTCTTACTTCAAAATTTGATGCTTTGTTTTGTTGTGTCGACGCGCACATCATGTTGTTCAATGTCATCGCGCCGCAAAAACCATGTTGTACCGTGTCATCGCGCCGCGAAAACCGTGTTGTGCCATGTCATGTCTATAACTATTGATGATGCTGTTGTTATGTGTGGTAGCTTGAATTGAATTGATGTTAACAAGTGTCGCATTGTTAGGCAGAATAAAATTGCATAGCAGAATGAAATTGTACATAACTGCTGAACTGTGAAAATCTGAGAACTATTATTTAGCATTATACATATATATTTTTTTAAATATTTAGAACAAATAATATAAGGATTTTTAAAAAATATAAATAATAAAGTGTAACACAGGAAAAAGAAATTCATAATTGGAATGAATTTTTTAATAAATATTATTAATCGAACATGAATTTTTTCCAAACTTTTTTCATTCAGAATAAGAACATGTTCATAAATATTATTAATTTGTACATGAAGGAAATTTTTACTTTTTTTACACAAATTTGTTGCTATTTTATAATAAATTGCATTATGTAGTTCAAATATTTTTGTATAATATCCCAATATTGGCCAATATTTCTAAATGTATAGAAAAGTCTGAAACGTATACATATTTTCTCATTGTATAGCTGAAAATCATAAAAAAATTAAATATTTTCCAAGAAAAATTTCAAACATTTTTGAATAACATAAAAATATACTAGAAAATTTAAATAATTTTGTTCAAGCCTTCTAGATTTTATTTGAAAACAAAAAATAGGAAAAAATATTCTGTGAAGTTACGCAATAAATGCCCTACACTTTTTCTTCAAATCGTTGGGCAGTTGCTTTTGTTCCATTGGATCATTTTCGTAGATTTATATTTTTGTAGCAATTATGCCGCGAACGATTCAGAGACACTTCATTAAATTTAAACACATTTTTACAACGAGTATAATAAACACGTTTGTCTTTAATATCATTAAATATATTATAAACTTCACCGTTAAGGATTTATACATTAATTTAATTTTCTTTAATTAAACACCGTCTTATAGGCCAATTGGCTTTGTTCATGAAGTTTTATTTTATTTAGCAATATAATTATTAAATGTCCCGTTAATAATATTCGAGCGGTTGTACCTAAGTCAGGTAGTATTTAAAATATGTATGTGAAACACATTACATTTTTAATTCCATGAAAATTATTGGCATTTTATGGCTTATATTCCACGTATTCCTTTTTAAGTAATAATATAACAGGTAATATTACTAAATATTGTAAAATTTTCCAAAACAACATTGAAAAACCCATTGGTGTACTTTCGTATTTTTATTTTGACCTACTATATAATATAAATATAAATTTCAGTTGTATTTTTATAGTCAACTAGCTTGACTCGGTGCGCTTCGCTAGCACTGTCGTAGTTAAAAAAATATATAGCCTATTGACGCTTCCCAGTAAGGATCTATCTACGTTCCAAATTTCAATAAAATCGGTTCAGCCGTTTAGGCGTGATGCTCAAACAAATAAACAAACCAACAAACTTACGAAGACATTTATATATTAATATAGATTTTTTCTTATTGCACACAATAAATACTACAAGTGAATTGAAATCATCTCATACAAAAAAGGCCTCATACATGATTTAAATGACTTGAAATTATTTTCCATGTCATCCATGCATTTGTTAATTTTTTTAATGTTGTGTGTGTTATAATGTTGTTAAAATGATGCTGCGTTTGTTTTTTGTTTTGATATACATTGCCTTTGCGTGTTGCTGTTAAGTAGGTAAAAGAACATAACATGACATGACAAAAGCATCATGTGGCAATTGTCTTCGTGTTAAACCAGGGTTTAATATTCAGCACCAAAATAAATAGTCTCATGTAACGACTGAACTGAAAATAGTTTAAGTCTTCAATTTCAACAATTTGCTTACTGAAAACAGTTGACTGTGCACACACATTACAACAGCAAGCAGCAATCGACTTTGTTTTTTTCCAGCAGCCAAACGAATCAGCAGTCGCCATGTTTCAGTTTTCAACTCTACCGAACTGATTAAACGACTTCAGCAGCAAAAACATTTCTGTGTGTGCTGCTTACGCATTGTCAGTTTCGAGTTTTGTTTTTCGTACTACGCAGCGTAACAAAAACTGCTAGCTCGACTGAATAGTACGACTGGCTAGTTTGGCTGGTTGTTTAAAATGTGTGTACAACAACACACACTTTATGAAGTTGAATCGTATGATTTTTTGGTTTTTGTACAGGTCGCAATTTTGAAGATATTTCGATCAAATTTGGTACATATTATTTTTTCGGCTCAAGGACCAAGCCTATTGAAACTGGCTGAAATCGGTCCATTATTTCACCTAGCCCCCATACAAATGTCCTTCCGAAATTGGACTTTATCGGTCATAAATGTTTAATTTATAAATGTATCTCCACAAGTTGCGCTCCAAATAAGTTTTATATATACAAAATTCATGTCACCAAATTTTGTTACGATCGGTCAATAATTAGTCATAGCTCCCATATAGACCCGCTTCCGAAAATCACTTTAACGTGCATAAATCGCTTAAAAATGTTGGTATACTCACAAAATTCAACATGGTAAACTTTCATATAGTTTATACTCATGGTGATCGGTCCATAATTGGTCATAGCCCCAATATAAGGTCCACTTCCAAAAATCACCCAAAAATATAAATTATTGAAATTTTAAAAGAAAAATGTTTTTGCTCTTTAACTTAGTGTAGGGTATTATTTTCGGTCAAGCCCGACCATACTTTCTTACTTGTTTTATTAATAAATATATTCCAAAAATCATAAAGCAAATAATCATTATTCAATATAAAATATTATAAAAAAATATCAGTAATTTTTTATACTAAATTTATTAATTAATAATTTTATTAAATTTATTTTTTAATAGGAAGTATTTTTAGTTAAGATATAATAAATATAAGAATTTCCTATTTATTTCTATTAACAATAATAACATTTAAATTTCCTCTGTGATATGTAAACACAAAAACCAAAAAATCATACGATTCAACTTCATAAAGTGTGTGTTGTTGTACACACATTTTAAACAACCAGCCAAACTAGCCAGTCGTACTATTCAGTCGAGCTAGCAGTTTTTGTTACGCTGCGTAGTACGAAAAACAAAACTCGAAACTGACAATGCGTAAGCAGCACACACAGAAATGTTTTTGCTGCTGAAGTCGTTTAATCAGTTCGGTAGAGTTGAAAACTGAAACATGGCGACTGCTGATTCGTTTGGCTGCTGGAAAAAAACAAAATCGATTGCTGCTTGCTGTTGTAATGTGTGGGCACAGTCAACTGTTTTCAGTAACCATGTGATCAAAAACTGAAACTAGTTACTTTTTTTTAAGCATGAGACTGTAAAAAGTTAACTATTCAGTAAAATGCGACTGCTTTTAGTAGTTCTTCGAAACCCTGTGTTAAACAATGCAGCTTGTGCAGGTCTTTAGTCTATATCCCTTATTGTCACTAATGTGTGACCGCTTAGCTGACTCCAGTTTATATATTTTGGGTCATTTGAAACGTATGTGCTCTTTCTAGAAGTAGATCTATATACTTTAGATCATTGGTAGACAAAAACAGGCATTTAATTTGTGTGCTCTTTTGGGTAAAAAATAAAATATCCACAACAACATCAAGAAACTGAATGAAATGTGTGTATTTTACGCTCTATTACGCTCTTTTGTTCACATTCGGGTTGTTTGACGAAAATCATCGTAACCTGAACAATATGAACGCCTACCATTGCTTTAGATTCATTTGTAAAATACTTTGGTCTTGAATTTGTTAAAGAATTTTATTTATAACACTTAATTTGCTTACTTTATGTAGCGTGAATGCAATTGTCACTTTATTGTCTCTAAGTAATCTAACGTTTATTTTGTACTGCTATTTTGCATACCACAGTCGTTATACTGCGGTATGCAAAAGAGCTAAGTCCATTTTGTGGTATGTAAACGTGCTAAGTTCATTTTTTGTTTGCCAAAATTATTATTCAGTCAAATGTAGCGTCAAACATTTTATAAGTAGCGTAAAAACTAAATAGTTGTACACGTTTTAAAGCAAAAAGTGGACTTGGCACATTTGTTAGTACACAAATAAATAACGATATGTTCTTAATTACAATTTAACAATTAAGAAAAAATATCAAATCTTTCAGGTAAAACATATTACTGCTCTGTGTTTTATTCATCCTCTTTCATTAAAGGCATGCCTCAATTACTCTCTCAGTTGATCGCTGCTCTTAGGTACAGTATCAGTAACAACAAGTGGTGGTTGTTTTGTCTTCTTGAAAACAACTAAATACAAAAAAAACATTCCAAACCGTAGTGTAGATATGTATTGCTTTGTTTGTTTGTAAAGTGGTACGTTTTTTTCGACAGGTCAATAAACTCATGCACACAAACACATAACAAGAGACGCAGACTAAACAATTAAATAAGTGAACAATATTTCAATTATGTGTGATAAAAACCCTACAAAATGTGCTGCGAACCTGATACCAGCATTACTCGTATGATTTTCTTTTTTTTTGGGCATTGAACCACAAAACGAAAGAAACAAAACAATCATGTCAGGGTAAGAACATTGACATACTAAAATGTTGCGCATTTAACTTTGATAAAGAAAACGAAATGAGTACGTAGCCCTGATCATGACATTAAACCTTAAAATAAGTAGAACTACAACCTCGCGCTCAAAGAAAAAAATAGGTATACAGTTCATAGAGTGGTGATCAACATCATCAATATTTTGCTGACAAACAAATCTGTCAAGCAAATAAACAACACTTTTTTGTAGACTTTCGATTTCATCAAAAAAATCAATAGTTGACTTTGCTTTTTTACTGGGAAAACATAAAATTGTAAAAGAGAATATTTGTATTAATTATAATATGTAAATATAAAATAAAAAAAATATATAAACAAAATTAAATTTCATTCCATTTCAAGCGACTTGTTTGTTTGTTTCTTTTCCATTATGATGATCATCGTCATAGTCATCTTCATTATTCATTTATTTGATACAACAACAACCTGTGTGTTAGTAAACTGTAGATAGATAGATCACTTTCATTTTTAAAATAATCAATAAGATCATTTTGATTTCTACTAGGCTCACAGAAAATTTTAAACAATGAATTTTAAAATTGTTTTAAAACTCTTTTGTTTGTTTTATTTAATTTTGTATACAATTTTCGGCAGTCGTATTATTGTTGTTTTTGATTTTTTAAATTATGCGGGCTATTAAAAAAAACAAATAACAAGTTGTGTGCAAGGGAATGAAACACACTCACTGTATACATACCCAGCAGTTAAGCAAGTAGTCAATGTATCCCTTCAAGACAGTAATTGTCACAAATGTCTTAGCACTTGGCTGACACGTATGTGCTCTTTGTAGTGCAGAGAGAAGACAATTGGTTACTTTGTACATTCCAAGTAGTAGTACTCACTTAAATGTTTCGTGAGTAATTTGGTTTTATACAAATTGTTGTTGATATAATTCTCATACAGTTTATTTTTATTTTTGCTTAAGTATACTTATATATCATGTAACATAGCGTGAAGTCAATAGTCACTTTAATATCTCTTAGTAAACTATAGTGAAGCCACTTTAAACGTTTATTTTGTACTGCACTTTAGAGAGTAGAAATTTTATCCACCAGAAGCAATCTATTGGAGAGTTATCGAAAGAAAGCAATCGTTTATTGGACTTTCTATGATATGCCTTTTTAGATGACTATTTGTGGACAATTATCACCCGTACATGTTATGTAGCTGCTCAAGTAACCAGTTAGGTAGCTAGTAAAGTAATTGACGCTATGTAACCAGTATGTGAATCCAATTTATTGACTAGTTTGGACCAGCTATCGGACAGTCTTATTGTAATCAAAAAGGGTCAATTGATAACTAGTAACGTAGCTATTGAAGTAACTAGTTCCCATCCTAAATGATGGATAAAATCACTAGTTCGGGACTGTCTCCTAGAATTGCTGGGTATATATAAATACGTATATGTATGTTCGTATGTATAGAATTACCTTATGATAAAAAATAAACTGTCAGTATGTTAATGCGGGTGTTTAAAACGATGTACATATATTAGTGTTGGGATCAATACCTAAAGGTGCTAACCGGTATTCGGATTTACCTGATGTGTAGTTGTCATCACAAATTTGTATATAAAAACAAGAAAGAACGTATGGACGGTCAAGCCCGACCATATAATACCCTACACTAATGAAAGGAGCAAAAACATTTTTCTTTTAAACTTTAAATAACTTATATTAGTGAGCTATCACCAATTATGGATCGATCACTATGAAATTAGGTCGCGTGATTTAATTAAACATTTATAACCGATAAAGTCCTATTTCGGGAAGAAATATGTATGGGAGCTAGGTGAAATAATAGAGCGATATCAGCCAGTTTCAATAGGTTTGGCCCTTGGGCGGAAAAAGTTATATGTATGTACCAAAATTTGACCGAAATTACATCGATCGGTATACATACTTTAAGGTTGGTGTTCAACTAATATTTTTGGGCGTTACAAATCATATCACAAACGCAATATACCCTTCTCAGTATGGTGGTGTAGGGTATAATTAATACCATTTACGCCAGATTTGTCGAGTATACAGTAACTTCTTTATGTTCTATATATTTTGGATATTATTCAAATTGAAATGCTAATTTAGCAGTATACATTAGGGAGGCTTTTATTTAGCAGTATTTGGATTTTCCAATGTCCCAAAGTCAAAAATTTTTCTCCGTCAACAAAAAACCAAATTCTGAAAATATTCGGCAGTAAATATTGTGGAAATGATGTTACGTTGTTTTTAGGTGATGATATGGATATTCGGGTTTGTTATATAAAATTGCATAAATACACACCACTAAAATTGTATTGTAAATATAACCAACTTTTACCGCCACACGCTGATATTGTAAGTTTTACTCCACAAATCAGTTTTATTTTCAGTAAAACTGAATTTCGTATGTGTCTAAAAGTCAATGAACTTTTCCACAAGTTCATTGACTGTTCGTCAAAAAAGTTCAAAGCCCTTTTTATATGAAACACGAAATTTGTATAGAAAACGTTTTCAGTTAAAAATTTCATAATGCCCAGTAACGGAAACCTTGAACACGGTTGAAAATGAAATCTTTTGAAACTTTAAGCATGAAGTGATCAGAAAATTTAACAAGCAAATGATACGCTTTCAAGAAAACATACAAATTTGATCATGATCGTTATGTGTGGTTAAAAAAGTAAGTTTATTAATGTAAACATAAATTGTGTGTCATGGTTACTTGAGGTTATGGTGCCCATTAAGGGTCTTTAACTTTGGCTGTATAAACGAACGCACACCTAAAAGTAAAAATGATATTATTTTGAAGAGCTTGAGTGGTAATAAAAGAGCATTTTGTCTTGAACGCAGTGAATTTCTTGGCTTTTGTTAAAAGATCACTTTCGCTTTTCCGCATTTTGTAGGAAGTCTCATGGACTTTTGTATCCATTTTATTAGGCGTTCATAAATTTAAAAAAGTCAACATTTTTTATCAGCCATAATTTGGATAAAATGAAAACACACACGCACATTGTTTGTCGTTGTTGTATTGGTATGTATGAGTGGAAGTGACAGTATTGTTTTGAGCGATCTCGTTTAGTTTTTTGGTAGTTCAATGAACTTTTGGATAAAGTTTTGTTTGTGATGAATGCTTTTAAAGTTTATCGTTCTTGTTTGAAGTGATCTTTATGGTAATTTCTCTAGAAATAAGTTAAAAAAGAAAGATTTTAAAGATAAAAGTTCAGCGAATTTTTTTGAGAAATGAAAGGCTTATGTTGTTTTTGAAATTATGTTGTTAAATTGTATATGAAAATTACACAGTTTTAAATTCTTTCATAATTGCACATTTTTCGCAAAACACAAAACTGGCACAGTCATACATACACTTTGTTAAACAGATTTCTACAATTTTTAATTTATTTATTAAAAGAATATGGTCGAAAGTAAATAAGAAAGGGTTAGGAAATAGTTGATAAGAAATTAATAATTTACTTCACAAAAATAATCTATATAATATTAATTTTTCAAATATTCATTTTTTTTAAAAACTAGCTCGAAATTTAAAAAAAACGATTTTTGTTTTGAAAACATTTTATTATAGAAATTTACAACAAAAAATAAGTTTTTAAATATTTTGTTGAAATTCATTAAATTATTTAAGGGGATTTAATTTCGTTGACCTACCTATTTATTAAATACGAAAACCAATTCAATTCAAATTTCAATTACATTTATAAACAAGTATAAGAGCTGTTCCGAATCTTATATATGTACCTTCCATTAAATTATAATTTAAAATACAAATTTTAAATATTTTTAGGTAAAAAAAAATAAATTTTTTTTTCAAAATTGTTTTTGAATTTTTTTTTTCAAAATTTAAAAAAAAAATTTACCAAATTGTTTTTTTTAATTTTTTAAATTTATTAGTACAAAATATTAAAGACAAATATTTTTCCCGATTTTGACACATTTTAGGTCCAAATAACTATAGCCTTATATACATCGTGGTAATGGAATTTCTATCCATTACATCATTAGATATCCATATTGTCTATATTAATGACTCAGTAATCCAGATATAGATCAAAAATAGGCTAAAAATCGAGGTTGTCCCGGTTGCTATTTGTGGGCCGATTTTAGATAGCAACCGAGCCGGGAGAATTACCGATATATTGATGTATCAATCAGGCTTGTAAGTTATTTGGGTTCTACGGAAAGTTAATTTCAACATACAGCCGGACATGTCTATATCGACTTCGCTATCTATAACGATCCAGAATATATATACTTTGTGAGGTCGCAAATGAAAAATGTTGAAATTACAAATGGAATGACAAACTTATATGTACAAATATGTAAGTTCGTCATTCTGTTTGTAATTTCTACGCAGAGAAAAACATGGTTGTGGATATCATAACCTATGATTTTATGATTATAGTCAAAACATTGTAATAATAAAATATCATACTATGATCAAATATAACCGTAATATTAATAATAATACTTGTCCATTAATTATGATCTTACAAAATCATATTATAACCCAATATGATCATAATATGTTCTTAAGTAATCATAATATGATTCAAAATTATAATAATATAATTCAATGCAATCATATGATCCATAGTAATCATAATAAATGTAATCTTGCTATGATCGATGAATTATCATGGAATAAATAGCACAATTTGTTAATATTCTGGATATTAAATCTTGTATCAATATGTACTTTTGAGAATCGAAGCGAAATGGTACCACCGGTTTGAGAAAATATTTTTGGATATATGTATCTCGAATGCTAAGTTCTGTGCATAGAAAATATGAACATCAAATGAATATTGTTCACAAATATTGTATAACCCTGTTGCTAGTTTTGATTTAAGCTCGCATAATTTAAATTATTCCCAGAATTACCATATTGTTTAATGTATGATAAACTTCCTCAAAAGCGGAAACAAGACCAACTGCTACAACAATCATTCATACATATACATAAACATACATAGATATTCATTAATACGTGAATGACCAAACATATACATACATTCGTGCAATACTTTATATCAAAAGCCCATAGCAATTAAGTAAAACTTTACCATATTAAAATATTAACATAAATTTCAACGATTAAAAATAAACAAAAAAAAAATTAACAAAAATTTAAATTATCACATAATGGGTTCAAAGAAACCACTGGTTTATCACTGCTGAAAGCCTAATAAGAAATAGTCAACAAAATCTAAACAAGTTAACAAATAATGTGGGTAGTAAATAAATAATTAATAGTTAAACTTAAACTCATTTAGAAAAAAAACTAGAAAAGTTTATTTGAATTTTTTGTTTTAAAAATAAAACACTGATATTTCGAAAGAATAACAAATACCCTTAAAATGAATTTTAGAAGATACACGATATTTGTACATATATAAATAATGATAAGTACATAAATATAACTTTTCTGTAGTTTTTAGAAGGTACGACTAGATATTTTTTCAAACTAATTCCTAGATTTCAATATTTCGCAACGTTAGCTGTTCTATTTTGTCCAGGCGTTCATATTTTTCAGATGGCACATTAAATTTTTTCAAAAGCTTAATGTTTTCCTCTAGTTTTTTTTAAATTTTTTTTATCAGGAAAACCTTGAGAAAAACCTTAATATTGTTTTAAGTTAAAATATTTCAATATTGTATTCATTCATACGTTCGTACTTTTTTTCCATTTGTGTGTTAAAAAGCATTAACAATTAAATGCAACAAGGTTAAATATTTTTTTGTATACATTTATTATTTCTGTGGTATTTGTATTTCATTTTAACACACAAGTTAAGTCAAGTTAAGCCAAGTTTAAGCCACTGACAAACGGACAAAGAAACCATAAATATTTACACATACGGACGACACAAGATGGCAACAATTCATAACCATAGCAACAAGTCATGCTAATCACTTTTATTATACTCACTCATACATATTATTGAGCTTAATTTTATTTATTTTGTACATTGAATCCCATTTTACGTCTCCACTACCCACAGATTTTAATGCCCAGCAATGTACGTCACGCTCAGCATAGGTTTTCTGCGTTTATATGACTTGAACCTTTAAAGGCCAACCACTATTTGTACAAAAAAAAATGATTTTTAAAAGATTTTGTTGAACCCAGCAGTTTGCCACATTTGGATGTTAACAAAAGCTCACGTGCATGATCGTACTTAGTATTTTATGTTTTACAATCGATTTTTACACTCACAGATTTATTATTGTTAATTTGTAGAGAACATTAAAAAAAATACCAAAAATTACTTTTCGTCATTCAGTCAACAATAAAAATCAATGGGATCATTAAAACTTCTAAAATCTAATAAAGGAAATCCGAAATTTTTTTATTATTATTTATTTAAGAATAGCTTGTATTCCTTTTACATACTATTTAATTAAGCATCTCCAACAAATAAGGAGGTATACTTGTTAATTCGTATTTATGTATAGTAGGTTTAAATATAAAACTTTACTTTATAAGAAAACAAAAAAAAATCAAGTACAAACTAAGTAAAATGAACTAAAGTTTAATTAATAGAACACCCTAGAAGCTTAAAATCTGTATTCATGTGCTCAAACAAAAAAAAGTATGTTCCAACAAAGTACCAAACTGTATACTTGGCCCAATTTACACCTTAACACTGGAGTTTCAAATAACATACTATTAGTTAAATTTTGTATGACTGGAGGAAGCAAATTTTTATTAAAATTGGCATAATAATTTCAAATATTTCCCCTTTTTAGTACTTTTTTTCAACATTCCTTTAAGACCTAAGCGACCCAATAGGTCTTGAAGGAAAAGACCTAAGCTTTCTTTTTAGCAAACATTTTTTTAAAAAAAAGGTAAAAAAAAAAATTCAAAAATTGTATGTCATGACTCATGAGTTACAAAATATTTATTTTGATAGATATCCAACTCGCATCCCACCTAGCGACCAAAAGAGTCTTCAAGGAAAATATCTAAGCTATTTTTTAAGCTGAAAAAAAAATAAAAAAGGGTCCATTTAAAAAAAAAAGTCAACAAAGTTTTTGATTTTGCAAAAAAAAACTCAAAAATTGTATGTTTTGAGTTACAAAACATTTATTTTGATAGATACCGAACTCGCATCTCACTAAGCGACCAAATAGGTCTTCAAGGAAAATATCTAAGATTTATTTTAAGAAAAAAAGGCTCCATTTTGAAAAAAAAGTCTAAAAAGTTTTTGATTTCGGAAAAAAGATATTAGAAATTTGTAATTTTTTTTAAATATTTTTTTTTCGAAAGATTGAAAAAAGAGCTATCTAAACTATTTGGGACACATTTTTCTAAGAACAATAGGTAATAAGTTACATGGATGAGAAAAAACACCTGCTTGGCCAAAATGTCAAATGTCACTCAGAGAGTTCTCGACCGATGTTGTTGAAAATTTGTGTCTAAGTTAGTATCCAATAGAACTAATGTTGGTGCAAATTTCATCCCGATTGGAAGACATCGATTTAAAAAGTTGGTTCACTGCCCATGTATATACTCTTGTCACTATAAAAATACCTCTGCCAGCATAAAAATACAAAACTAATGAAAACGTTAAATAGCTAATTCAGTGTTATTAAATTTATATGAATACGATTTCGAATTTGTGGTTTGTAAGTCTGTAAGTAATATGTATGTACTTTTCAACTTTTTTTTACTAACTTTTTCTTGCAGGTGTAAACTATATAAATAGATTAGAAGCTCTTGTATCTTCTACTTTAAGTTACATTGCAAAAATTGAAGATGTCCTCCACTGTTCTAGGTGGCACAGGCAATCAGAACAGAATTTTAAAGCTAGTTGCTTATTTCACTATTCTAGACTAAAATATTTTTTGCAAAACTGTCAATAAATTAAAGCAAAATTCTTTAACTCTGAAAGAAATCCAGTTAAAGGAAATGTAAATTCAGGAAATTGTAATTGTAAAAGCTTTACATTGTTCTATATAAACTAGGCTATCAGAATTAATAGGGAGTTGCAAGTAAGCCTAAATCTCTATGAAAATATTAAACAGATTGAAAAAAGTTTCTTTTAAATAAACCTTGAAAAAGTTCACAGACTTCTTTTGCTTGATAGTACGGATTTAATATTATAGTACCTGTTTATGCCTACTAAACCTTTTTTGTATACTTCATACATATTTTTTCTTAAGAACTTTGTGGAAGTTGGTTGCTTTTTTAATTTAGAATTTAGTCAACTGAAGATGTTCTCATTTGCCTGGGCGAACAGCACTTTAGATATAAGCTGTGCCTTCACTTATTGTTTTGTCAGGCCTAGTATTTCATAATTATTTCATGGCAGTTCAAAGGCCTACCACTCAAAATTATATTTTATAGAAACTAGTAAAAAAAATATCGTATTTGCTAGGCAAATTTGTAGTGTTAAATTCGTTGGAATTTAAAATTAAATCATGAGAATTTTCTGCTATTAAAGAACTTTAAATACATAATCAATGAATAAAATGATAGATTTCTAAGCAATCTATCTGATATTTAATGTACAAAATAGCAGGCATAATTTTTAATATACTGAATGTATGAAAGAAAACTAATTAATAGTTTTATTTATGATTTAGATTTTAGTTTACTGAAGATGTTCTTTTTACCTAGGTGACCAGCACATTTAACAAAACATTTATTAAACCATGTATATTTATTTATTGAACCTTGAGATTTAAAATATTTTACTGACAGTTCAAAGGCCTACCCAACCAAAATTGTACATACAAAAGTAAAAATAATTAATGTTTGCTTAATATATTAAATAATGAAAAGTATAAAATACCATATACAAATCTTAATGTTAAATGAAGAAAATCTACAAAAGGCAGAGCAGAGGAACAATAATGTAAACTATAGTAATTACTAAACTAAATAATAGTAAAATTATGAATTTATAAATTTGCCGGAAAAACGTCTTTAATAAAATAAGAGAGTTAAGAAAATATTGGCACGGAATATTGTTCTGTATTATTTTAAAGCTAAAAATCTAAAAATCAGCTTAATAAAAAAGCTTGATTTGTAGTTTTGATTTTATATAAATGAAGATGTTCTCTTTAACCTAGGCGTCCAGCACGTTTCACAGGGCTTTATACAATAATACTACAAATATTGATTTTATAGGCCTTGAATTTTATATCGACAGTTCAAATTATTAAAAAAGTTTAAAAAAAACATCAAATTTGATAAATAAAGCCTGATCAGTATGTACTCCATAGGTAACATAAGGAATAAAAAAAAAAATATTTAGTTTATTTAGTAGCGCTTTAAACTTAGATTTTAGTAAACTGAAGAGGTTCTCTTTTACCTAGGAGACCAGCATGTTTCACAGGTTGTATTTATTCATCAAATATTGATTCATGGGACCTTGAGTTCTACTACATCTTTATAATCCCTACTGTAAAAGGCTTAGCATACAAAATAGTTAAGAAAAAATCCAAATAACAACAAATGAAAATGTTAATAAATGTTTCACAGATCAGTTGAAAATGTACTTATCATAACAATTTGTTAAATTAATGAAATGTAAAATATTTGCTCATAATGTTCTTTACAACTCCTATTTCATAGAATAAAGACCAAAATATTCTAAATTTAAAGGACAGTATGAGAACAGAATTTTATATTTATTGCCAAGAAAACTCTATAACACACACAGTTAGTTCTTTCCGTCATATCTAGCTTAATATAAACAAAAATTTTATCTAGCCGTCTAGCTGTATCTTCTTCTATTAAAGGACCTAGAAAAAGCTGTTCTATTTTAGCCAGGTATTCATAATTCAACAGTAAGCTATTTTTTATACAAATTTTATATAAGTTTTTTTTTTTTTTTTAAAAAAATTCACAATATCTTTGTTTTTAAAAAAAAAAAACCTTGGAAAATTTAAACTTAAGTTCACAATAAATAATACCAATATAAAATTATTTCCGTCTTTTATACATGTAAAAACACACACACCCAAAATAAAAATTCAAGGTTAAATAAATAGTAGATCATACATATGAGTACATAAAATAAACCAAAACGTAACCTACGAAATGATCGCCAACTTAAACATACAATTGCAAATATCCCTCTCTTCCTCTCCCTCTCACTCTTATACATAGAGCTCTACAAAATATAAAATTCATTCATAACTTTTGATAGTTCCGTACATACAACAGCATTTAAAAGGCCTAGTTATAGCCAGCCAACCACCAACCAACCTTAAAAACTTTTAACATCTTAGCAGGCAACAACCTACAACTTCGTTCCATTAAAAACTGAAAACCAAACCAAACGTTAAAATAAAACACAAACAACCCATAAACAAAGAAAAACGTGAGATCTTTAAGGTCACCCAATTTGTAAATAGTTTAGCCTTAATTGTATGAGGAGTCTCTGTTGCTGAGCTGCTAAAGTCGTTTTCGTTTTATGTGTCTGTCGTCTTTGCATTTATCAGACTGTCTGCCTGTCTATTCATTGCCTGCACGTTTGTTTTGTTCAAAAACGTAACTGCAATAAAAATTCATTGGCATTATTTTTTTAATGGATTTATTGCAGTTTTGTTTTAACAGCCACTAATTTAAGCCAAAATAAAATGACAGTATGTACTTGGTAGTAAGTAGCATATCACATTAATGCGTATAATAAAGTGGAGCAAAGTAATGTTTGACTTTTAAAATTAACAAATTTAAGATTTTAAAAGTCAAATTAAATATGTAAATCATAATTTTTTGTTATGATAGCCTCAAAAAATAATGAATTTGGTATTTCATTATTTATGTATATTTCAGATGTTGCAGCTCATGTGACTTTAGCTTTTATTTTTGTGTGTATGTGTAGAAATATTTGCATTTGGCTAGTTGTAGTGCGATATTGAATGTCAGATTTATTTATATTTTTTTCAATTTTATGCCTGAGCAGTAAAAAGGTAGGCCTATGAACTTGAATATCTCTCAAGGTTAAATTCAATACATAATTGTATTTATGTACAATATATATACACATACATAAGTTAATACAAATATATAGTGTACATATATATATGTATTTTGACAACTAAAATATATTTTGGCCCTAGCTTATAAATGCTGTACACCTAGACATAAAAGAACATATTTCTATGTCTAAAACCTAAATCAAGTCTCCCAGTTCCACAGCTGTGGTATTATAACTAAAATAAAAAAAAATAAACTAAAAAATAACTAAAATAAATAACTATTATAAGAAAATTACAAATATAACCATATTGTATGTAGATAAATTTTAATGCATACTACTATTTACAGAGAAATAAATAATATGTTCTATATGTTTGTTTGAAATAAAACAACTCTATTCGTCTGTGACGAATTTTTCGTACCCTACCTAAGCATCGAGAATATATGCTATGAAATCTGGTACTTTTGATAAATTCTTAAAGACTCTTAAAAGACTTTCACATTTTTTTTTTATTAAAAAATGTTTGCAAACAATTTTTGTTTCCCGAAATTGACTTGCTTTTGGTTATTTATATATGGGGCATTTCATGTCAAGTGAAGCAACTTTTGAAATCGATGTCTTCCGATCGGGATGAAATTTGCACCAAGGTTAGCTCTATTGGATAGTAACTCAGACACAATTTTTCAACAACATCGGTCGAGAACTCTCTGAGTTACAGGGGGTAAAATTTTGACAATTTGGTCAAACAGGAGTTTTTTCTTATCCATGTAACTTATTACCTATTGTTCTTAGCAAAATGTGTCCCAAATAGTATAGATAGCTATTTCTTCGATCTTTCGAAAAAAAAATATTTAAAAAAAAAAATAAAAAAATTTTAATATTTTTTTTCCGAAATCAAAAACTTTTTTGACTTTTTTTTAAAATGGGTCCTTTTTTTTTTTTTTTCTTAAAATAAAGTTTAGATATTTTCCTTGAACACCTACTTGGTCGCTTAGTGGGATGCGAGTGGGTATCTATCAAAATAAATATTTTGTAACTCAAAACATAAAATTTTTGACTTTTTTTGCAAAATCAAAAACTTTGTTGACTTTTTTTTTTCAAAATGGACCCTTTTTTAATCTTTTTTTTTAGGTCAAACAAAAGCTTAGTGGGATATCTATCAAAATAAATATTTTTTAACTCAAGACTTACAATTTTTGACTTTTTTTTTTGCAAATACGATTTTTTTTCGAAAGATCGAAGAAATAGCTATCTATACTATTTGGGACACATTTTGCTAAGAACAATAGGTAATAAGTTACATGGATAAGAAAAAACCCCTGTTTGTTAAAAAAAAGTCAAAAAAGTTTTTGATTTCGGAAAAAAAATATTAAAAATTTTTTATTTTTTTTTTTAAATATTTTTTTTCGAAAGATCGAAGAAATAGCTATCTATACTATTTGGGACACATTTTGCTAAGAACAATAGGTAATAAGTTACATGGATAAGAAAAAACCCCTGTTTGACCAAATTGTCAAAATTTTACCCCCTATAACTCAGAGAGTTCTCGACCGATGTTGTTGAAAAATTGTGTCTGAGTTACTATCCAATAGAGCTAACCTTGGTGCAAATTTCATCCCGATCGGAAGACATCGATTTCAAAAGTTGGTTCACTTGACATGAAATGCCCCATATATGGAATTATGTGATTTCATCGATATATCGACTCCGCTATCTACAACGATCCAGAATATATACATAAACTTAATAGAGTCGCAAATGAAAAAATATGAAAATTACAAATGGAATGAAAATTTTTTATAATTTTTCTAGCCTACACTACCGCAATGAAGAGTGTATAATGCGTTTGTGCTAACGTTTGTAACGCCCAAAAGTTTTAGTCTATTCTGTCCATCTATTTGGCTCGCCATATAAACTTTGTGCACAAAGTACTGGTCTTAATTTTGAAGATATTTCGATAAAATTTGTTACATAGATTTTTTCAACCCAAGGACGAAACTGGCTGAAATCGGTCCATTATTTTACCTAGCTCCCATACAAATGTAATTACGAAATAGAAATTTATCGGTCATAACTGTTTAATTTCTGTGAACTTTTGACAAAACAACTTAAGTGGAATTTTAAATTTTTTCAGGAGAGCACAAAAACTGTTGAATTTATCGATCAATATTTTATTATTTGTCCTTGAAGAACTTTACTATTTGTCTCACAGAATTATACAAAGGATAAGTAATAAAATAATTATCGATAAATTCAACAGTTATTGCGAAATAAGTTTTTTTGTCAAAAACAAATCAACAACAACTCCAAATAAGTCGATTTGTTTTTTCGTGATATCTCAGAAACTAATATTCGTAAGCAGAAGCAGATTAGTGTAAACGAAGCGTTTTGAAAAGTTAGTTTTATTATAAAAAAAATTATGATATTTTCTTATCTCGACTTAAGATGTTTTGTCCAAACTCCACAGATTTATAGGTATTTACACAAATTTCGATCCAAATAAGTTTTATGTATACGGAAATAGCTTTAACGAGCATAAATCGATTAAAAATGTTGGTATCTACACACAATTCAACAAAAATAAGTTTCAAGTCTTCAATAATTCTGTCAGACATGCTTTCGAGAATTTTGCTATTTAAAATCAGCAAAATCGGTCCACAAATGGCTGAGATATGAGGAAAAAACCAAGACAACCTCGATTTTTGACCTATTTTTGAACTATATCTGGATTACCAAGACATTAATATAGACAATATGTATATCTAATGATAGATATTTCAAAGACATTTGCAACGACGTATATAAGACCATAGTAAGTTGGACCTACAATGGGTCAAAATCGGAAAAAAAAAATTTAAAAAACAAACAAAAAATTCAAAATCTAAAAAAAAAAATTTTAAATAAAAAAAAAAAAAAATTTAAATTTAAAAACAAAAAAAATTTAAAATTTTAAATAAAAATCAAAAAAAAATTTTTTCCAAAAAATGAAAAAAAAAACTGTAAAAAAAATAAATTTTGTTTACCTAAAAATATTTAAAATTTTGAAGTATAACTTGGTGAAGGGTATATAAGATTCGGCACAGCCGAATATAGCACTCTTACTTGTTTATATTCAATTTCTTCTGTTTCTCCACGCGTTTAAAGTAATCATCGAACATTTTAAAATCCTCCACATGAAATGAAGCAATAAAAATAGTTTTTTGTTAAATTCCACTTTAATATTGAATTCGCCTTACCTGTGTTTTTTGACAGATTGGGTAAAAAGCAAAAACAAAATGTATGTTGTTTTTGTATTGTTGTAGGGACGAGTACACCTTATACGAATTCGCCTTGGTTACTAATATAGACATTTGGATATTTAATGATAGATATTTCAAAGTTCTTTGCAACGATGTATATAACGTTATAGTAAGCTGGACCTCCAATGGGTCAAAATCGGAAAAAAATTTTGTCATAATTTTTTTTTTTAATTTGTTGCTATACAATTTTTTCGCTAATAAATAAAAAAAAAAAATTTAAAATTTTAAAAAAATAATTTTTAAAATAAAATTGAAAAAAATCAATTTTTAAAAAAATAAATCAAATTTTAATTTTAAATTAAAAGTTACGGAAGGGTAAATACGATTCGAATATAGCTCTCTTAATTGTTTTTTGTAATTTGTTTTTATTTTATAATTAGTATCTCGGTCATAATCAAAATTTGGAAAATTACATAATAGGGGGATATCAAGTTTTTTTGTATTAATCATTGATAATGCAATGTAGGTATGTACATGTTGTCGAATAAATAAAAATGTATATCACTAACGCACTATCCTATTTCGTATACTATAAAACGATAAAGAACCAATTATAGATATAAAAACAAAACTTTTTCTCCCACCTAATAATCTTTATATTAATTCGTACTAATATCTTTAGTATAAACAAAGTCCGTTGAACTCTACATAATATAGCGTCTTCGAAGAACTAGGTATTGAAATTAACTCTTTTTATTCCACCCAATGATCACTTCACTTAATTTTCACATACAACTTCATACTAATAGTATAAATGTAGTTCACTGAACTCTAGTTCATTTGGTTACTTTGTATTTTAGAAAATATATTTCATAGTTATAGTTCATTAACCTATAGCAAATTCAACTTTTAACAAATGCTGTTCACCCATCATAATATTCCTTCATGATTTCCTTTTCAACATCAGCTTTTAAAGTTCATGAATATAAGAGTAGAGAACAACTAATATTGATAATGACCCTGACATTGCACTTTTAGTAAGCTGTAGTATAGTTGCTAGTTTTTGGAAACCACTTTCGATTTAAAATATCTAGGAAACTCAATATAATTTTGTAACAGGGCTACATAACAAACAAATAAATGCAATATTTTCAAAACTCAAAAAATCATTTCTTTACACAGATTCTATGAAGTTTTTAAAAAACTGAAATTAAAAACTGAAAATGAAATTGAATTCCGCTTGGTAACAAACAATCTTTTACTGGCAAAGGTAGAAACACGTTAAACAAAATTGTTGTTGTTTTTATTTAATGACGACAGTTTTTTATTTATTTACTTTTTTTCAGTTTTGGTTGTGTAGTTTTATATTTTCAAAGTGAAATCGGTAGAATGACCTCAATTTCAAAATTAACCTTAAAATTAATTTGTTTATAAAATCATTTTTGTTTGTTTGTTTTTTTATATTTGCTCAACAAAATTAATCATTTAAGTGCATAAGTGAAATCAAGTTTATATAAGAAAAGCTTGTTTGTTTTTTTTTAATTTTACAGCTTTTAATTAAAATTTAAAACCTATTTTTTTCATATCTAATTTAATGCTGCCCAATTGTAACAAATTGGTTTGTGGGTTAATATGGTTCAAATGAAATCTATTGACCTTTAGGTTTAATTTGTTCTAGTTGTTTTCATTGATTGTTTGTTTATTTTGTTGTATATTTTTAACAGATTTGATTTTTTTTGTTCGTACTTCCCTGCTTATTTATCCAATTTTCCTTTCACTACGTTACGCATTTCACATCGACCACCTTTTATCATTTTCACTTTGATCCCTTAAATGTGTTGCTTCGTTTTCCTAGTTGCTGTTGTTCTTGTTATATAAATTTGGAGAACTGTTACGGAAATGAAATTGTTAAAATATTTACCCAATTGATTGACATTTCTATTAACTAAATTCTGCTTTATGCTCTTCATCACATCTCCCTCTGCCTCACCTCTTATGTCGCCAAATGTGTTAGGAAAACAAAAACGTAACAATAAATGAGAAAAATAAACATGCCCCAAAAACATTCTTGGTAATGTTCAATCTAACCATAAAAATGATTTGTAACTTTGTAGCCAAAAAAATGTGGAAATGGAAAGAAAAAAAGATAAAATTGAGAAAAAAAAAAAACAGTCAACTCCAACACTAACAAATTATATCGAGTGTTTGTTGTCGAAAAAAGTTAATAAACAAACAGTTGTTTTATTAAAACAAGGATATAAAAAGTAAATAGGAACGGTATAGGCGAATTGCAGTTATGCTATGTGGGCCAGTAAAATTTTAAAACAAAAATATTTGTTGACAACGAGATATATCCTATTGCTTACCTTGGTGTGTGGTTTTCCACACATATGTAATCTCTGTGTATTTTGCAACGTTTCTGCCAAAAAGGTATACTCGGTAAACGAAATGTGTTGAAAATCAACTAATTTCATGTAACGGATAACAAAATATAATAATAAATATGCTTTGAAGGAAACGCGAAATATTGAATATATATATTTACAAATGCATAAAATTTCCTTCATTTTGATAAAGTGCAATTTTTATTGCCATTATCGAGGTGACCACTTCGTTTTTATTGGTTTAATATTTTTTTAAATTTGTTTCGATTTAAATGAAATTTATACTCACTGAACAAATTTTAGAGTTCTATAGAATTTAATAGAAACATTTTATAAGGATTTTTCGATTTTTTTAAAATTTCTTTCGTCGCATATATTTATAGAATTGCAGTACCACCCGGGTGGTACTGTACATAAAAAAACCTTTGGTAAAGCGAAGGTTAAATTATTGTCAAGTTTTTGCATTAATTTCAAAATTGATTATAAAGATTAATTGGAAAATAAAAGAGTATATGTTACAAATGAAACAACAAACTGAGTCCACCACTACCATTCCCAAACTAAACAAGGATACTAAATTACAAACATTGATAGAATACCACAAAAACATATACACAGGAATCACGTTGTAGAAAAAAATAAACTAAATTGTGTTGTGCCAAACAAAGCAAACAAAAAAATGTATAAGGGACATCAATTCATATGTTGGAGTACACAACATAATCAAGGTGTATGAGCTTTAAATCAAGGTTATTTGAAAAGAAAATATTTGCACTGCTTCTACTTTTTTTATCGTTGATTTGGCAAATATAGCTAGCTATAACTTTAAATGGTAAATATTTAGTTTCTTTTGAATCAACCTAGCCCGCCTTAACGTATGCTACATAAATATGTATATGCAACAGTAAAATAATGATGTTTTCTAAATAATGCCAGATCGTAGCATTACCAGATTGGATGTGACAACAAAATAATTTACCAATTTTATGGTAAAAAAATGGTAAAATCGTTTGGAATTATTGGCACTAAAGACCTACAAATTCAAGCACTGGAACATTATGTTAGAATTAGCTTTTAATAGTTATTTTTTAAACTTGAAAACTTTTTAAAAAAATTAAATATTCTTCAAACTAAATGATTTTGTTTAATTATCATCTCTCTTAAGTGTGTTGAATTCATATAGTAATTGTATTTTTGTATAAAATTTTGTTATTCTTTGATAAGGAATTTAAATGGTTACTTTAGAAAATTTTTTAAGAATTTTAAACAATATTATGAAAACTGTTTTCTCAGTCCGGATAAGTTTGTAAAAGTTTTTAATATTGTTTCGTCTCTATAATACCCTTTTTTAATTTGTATATACATACATATCGTCCCCTCAATAAAACAATAGTGTATAAGCATATACACCAATATTTTTTTATTTTTGGTCAAAATTTGGTGAAATTCAATTGATTACTTTTTTCAAAAGATCAATTGAAATATTACGCTGCTTGAATATGCTTAAATGGAAGTAAAAATATGAAAAAAACTGTAGAAACTTTATATTTTTTAAAATTTCATCTCAATTTCTTTAATCTCTTTAAGAACTAATGAAAACTGTCTTTAATATTAGCATTAATTTGTAACCTATTTGTAAACCTGACCCTACTTTCAGGATTTAATAACAAATTTCTTTAGGAATAGGAAAATAATTCTCGTATTAAAGATTAGCAAAATTTCTATCACAATTATCCCAGTGGAATGCTTACAATGTCATTGAAACAACCTTACTTGACGCCTCCTAATGACAATACACCCCCACTTCAGTTCAAGACTCTTGAACATGAATAATACGGAAAATTATGCCCCTGAATGAAATACAATTTATCACTTAAACGCATAATCATACCATGACAGTGTCTAACGTTCATCTTTTAAACACACTCATATACATACGTATCTACACACACTCACACAGCAAATATACACTACAGGATACAACAGCATACTGCTACTTTTCTAAGCACAACTCCATAGGATAGTTGGTGATGCGGCAATCACGGTGTGCTGAAGTAGCAAGGAGCAAATGTATACATACGTACACATCGAATTCACTCTCGCACGCAAAAATATAATTGCGTATCATTTGGCAGATCCCGTGTGTATAGTGAAAAATAATGAAAATGCTCATTTTCTTAAACAATAAAGGAAAAATTACCAAAACGTAAAAAAACAATGCTCAGGAATGTTAACCATTATTCTATTGGAGGTCTAATTATGGTTTTAATATGCAGGGATGTTTCTATTTTTGCTGGATGCGAGAAAAAAATGAAATAAATGCGTGGGAACTCATACTTATCTAAAGCATGAGTTTCCACATTATTATTTCGTAGAAATAGTCCTTACAAAGTAAAAAAAAAAAATGTTAAATGTTTATAAAACCTTTTACCAAATACCTCGAAATGATAATTTATGTAAAATTTTTGGTTGTCGTAATAGTGGGAGTAAAAAACAAAGCGGCCAAAGAAAAACAATACGAATGAATACCAAATAAACATTTATAATTAATTTTTGTATTTCATTGTTTTAGTAGGTTGTCTGCGGGGGAACGGATGCTGTTTGACTGGGTGTTTTGGCTGGCTGGCTGGTGTTGAACATTTTCCAATTAATTATCATGGTTAATTTTTTAAGTTCTACGTACTTATGTATGTATGTCTGTATGTATGTATATCAGTGTAAAAGAATTTTCCTTTGCAGTTCTATTTTCCGGTGTGGTTGTACTTGGAGTCAGAGTTTATGTCGGAAAGTGAGATTTTCATTGAAATATATGCTTCATTAAGCAACAATTTTCACATTTAATGCCAGTGTAAATTGCTGACAGTCTTCTTCTCTGCTAATTTATGAAAGACTCATGCTTCATATACTTATTTAGTCTACCAACTCCGAATGGAAGACAATGAGAAATTATGTGGCGGAGGCTGATGGGGCGTTGGTTTTAAGCTGCTTGTACATAAATTATAAAATGTTATAAATTTTATACAATTTGACAAGTTTTACGGGAAACAAAAGAACAGAAAAAACAAGTATGCAAGAATGTTTCGAGAAATAATTCAAATTTTAAAAGCATTTCAGCACACACTTAAACTAATAAACACTAAACTACCAACTACAGTATATGTGTGCAAAGTGTTTTAAATGATTATTTTTTTAAATGAACAGAAATTTAAGAAAAATTCATGTATATTTGTATATTTTCTATACAAACTATGTATTATTATTTTCCAGAATTTCGAAACTAGCAATTGTGGCATATGATTGATGGCAATCGATCTGAAAAGAGGGTATTTTATTTAGTATTTAATATCTCAAATACTCAAGTTTACTCTTTTCTCTCTTGGGTACCTCGAAAACATTATTTCAACTAACATTTTCATATAGGTTATCATCTTGAAAAGTTCACTTTAAGCTCCTCGAAAAAATAAACACAAGCACACCTCTTGTCTTATGCTTTCAAAATTGCTTTTCAGAAAAGATGAATACATTCAAGTTGAAAAATCGTAAACACAGGCAAATGGAATTTCCTGGTAAATTTTCCTCAAAGAATTTCCACTCAGCAGATAAGCAATTGCAACTAAATGTAAGAACATTTTTCTATATTTTTTTTGTTTGTTTGTTGGTTGTTAGCTCCTCTTAAGAAGAAACGTCGAGATGCCTTTTATTCATTTACATACATTCAACATTGAGCTACTCTACTCTTTGGTCTCCCATGAAGTTGAGATGAAAATTGAAGCAACAGCAAAGTGTTGTTTGCAATAATGCAGAAATTAATAAACATTTTTTTGGTTACATCCCTTCCGTTTTGCTTTTTGTCAGTTTAAGCGAATAGTTTTAATATGTACAACAACTGCACCGAATGCTAGCTGGATGCAATGTGCAAGTTGTAAAATATGTTTGACTGTATATAGTGTTTGGTTGCATTTGCTGCCGTTGCTACAGAGACCTGATGCAGTCATGTGGAAATCAATTAATCTTTTCTAAGATTTTTTTGCTTGTTGTTTCCTCGATGTCTTTGGCTTGTACTTTTTTTGGAATAAAAAAAATAAATTTCTCTGTTTCTTTGATTACATGCCTAGTTGGCAGTAGATAAAACATTTCCTTTTTTTAGTGTTTATAAAAAACCGACTTTTTAAAAAACCGGTTTGTCGGTTAACCGAAAATTGGCCTTTTTAGAAAACCGGTTTTTCGATTAACCGACATCGAAAAAACCGGTTAACCGTCATATATGTGTAGAAAACATACAATGTCCTATAAAGTGTACACAGCATTAAAATTTGTAGTTTTTAGTAGTCAGGAATGGTTAATATTAAATAACTATAAATATACCAAAGCGCACATTCAAAAGTATATATAAATAGTCCATTTTATTTTGTAAAAATTTCAAAATTATTATCTCAGTCAAATGGAATTGAATATAAATATACCAAATAATTAATAAAATCTATTATCAGATTTCAAAAATATTTCAAATCATGGATTTTAGAGCGTTTTTTGTCTCTCCTGTAATATTTCTAAAAAGGACTTTGTACACTAAGCTAACGAAATGAATAATAAAACAAAATTTTAAGAACAAAACACTCTAAATAAGTCAAATTTTAAGAAAAGTTTTTCAGTAAACTCATCATCCTCTACTATTTAGAATCATTATAATTATTAAAAATATTAATCTAAAGTTGTTTGTATTGTAAATCAGCAATTTCGGTTTCAAATCAGGCCAATAATGTGTACACAATGAATATAAAAAATGCACAAAAACATGAGATTTTTTTAATTTTAGTCCCACATTTTAAAAACCGGTTTACCGAGTTAACCGGTTTATAAACACTACATTTTTTCATATGGAAAGGATGTTTCTATTTTCCGTATTTTGCTCCTGGTTACTTTTATTAAATAAATTGAAGATTTGATTAAATTATATTTAATTTTATTGCAACTGTAAATAAATAAAATATAATCTAATAAAATGGAAGTGAAGAAAAAAAAAATATTTATATCAAAAATATTTTTAAAATGAAGTCATATAAAATAGTAGCTTTGTTGGTTTACAATTCTAGTAAATGTAATAAAATACGGAAATAATAAATTGTAGCCAAAATAAAAATGGAGGAATAAAATTCCAGCAAATTTTGTTTTATAGTGAATATTATGAACTACAAAAAAACAAATTTATGAGCAATTTTTCCCAAAAATATCATATAATCTGGGAGAGGATTTTGCTTTAATTTTGAAGTTTCATTATTCTGCACCAGCTGCACCAAATGATAAAATATTAAGAACTGAGATGTCATCCTATGACATTTAAGTAAGAAGTTCAAACTTGGGAATTTTTAACTGCGACACGCTTTAGACGCATGCAACATTTGCGAACTGTTCTTTTTTAAATACTAATTATATAAAGTACAATAAAACTGAATTTTTCAAAGAAATTCAACAAAATACATAATTTTTAGTGAAGAGGCCCATTTTCAATAATGCCGTTATGTAAATATAGTCATATTGACTTCAGTGGATCTTTGGTTTCAGCAAGACAGTGACACGAGCTACAAAGCCGGCCAAAGAATTCAGTTGTTGCATGAGAAATTTATTCTCGATTCGCGATATAAATTGGCCGCCATTTGGTAGTGATTTAACGACTCTAGACCATACCTGCAACAAAATCAAGCAACTGAATGAAATATTTGTATTACGCTCTTTTACACTCTATTGTTTATATTCGGGTTGAGTACGTGTAAATCTTCGTAACCTAAGCAATATGAACGCTCTAGACTACGAGTGTTATCTATGGGGCCATTTGAAAGACCGGGCTTACATGAATCACAAAAAACTGATCTCTAAACAATTAAATTCGCTACTACATTGACGACATAAGCGAAGCTTCAAAATTCTGTGGAAAGAGCAGGCGTCTGCTAACTAACTCCATTAGAAATTCTCAAATTCGTTCTTTAATATGGTATCAAAAAAACTCAATTTGTCAAAAAAAAATAGATTTTAAGCAAACTTATTCCACAATCTCAAATTTTCCCAACCGTATTTAGATCTCAGAAGAATATTATACATTTTGCTGCAATTTTGATCAATTGTACTTAGAGATGCCAAACGGGGAATCCCGTTCTCGAAAACCCCGGGTCGGGATTCTTTACCAAATCCCGATCCCCGGGATTTTCAAAAATCAGTCCCGATTAGCATCTCTAATTGTACTACTTACTATTTAAAATCTAGGCTGGGGAAATTTCGTTACTTTATGTTTTATTCTTAAAGCCACAAAACTAATCGGTTTTATTAGAAATAATATGCTAGATAAAATCTAGTTGATTCTAAAAATAGTAAAGCAGTTGACACAGACGAATTACGAGTAAAGCAACCAAATATTTGTTAACACTACTAAATTTTTTTAGACACGACAGAAAAATTCGTTTATTTAGATTTAATCATTTGTTTATCAATACATTCCATTAATACAATCAAAGCTATTTTGTATGTATGACAAAAACAGAAAAATGTTTATTTTAAGCAGGAAAATTTAAATTTCTAGCAGCTCGTCTGAGATGAATTTAGATAAAATAATGGAGTTGAATAAAATATTTCAGAAAATTATTGAATTTTGAACAACTGTTTGAAAAATTTAACTAAAAATTTCCGGAGTATTAAGCATTTTAATAACAACTATTAAAGATTATTTAATTTTTTTTTTTTAAGACAAATGTTGATTTTCCAATTTTATAAGAAAATTAAGTAAATAGTTCTAAAATTGTAAAACAATTAACGAATATTAAAAAATAAATTTATCAGATTTTCTAGTAGATTTCTTGTTAAGTATTTATTTTTTATAGAATTCATTTCATTTATAGAATTATTTCTACCATTTGGTATTACACCTTTCTGTTGTTTCAATTTAACTTTTTTATATTCCTCTCCATTTTTCTACAATACTAGATTCTATAGAAATGCTGTATTCTTTCGGAGTAACACGCCTTTATATTTTATTATCCTATAATATTAAAATTACTCAAAAACCTCTTGAGTAAACATTTTTTACGATCTGAGCTAATAATCTTCTTTTTTTTGCTATTTTATTTATTTTTTATTTCTTATTTTTCGTTTAATTCTACTTATTGGCAAAAGACATAAAACATTTTTTTATGATTCTTCTCGCTCTGTGAGTATGCAAATCATCGATTTCACCTTATTATTATTATTACACGAGTTTGCAGAAAAAACAAATATTTCTCTAACTCTATAAAAATACAAAATTAAATTTGTATTGTAGCTATTGAGGCTGGCAAAAGAGCTGCATGTAGATTTATTTTAGGAAAGGAATGAGACTAGAGTTAATAAAAACCATAAATCACATGTAAATTTAAACTTCGAAAAAAAAAATAAACTTGAAAAACACAAACAACAGTTAACCAGAAAGCTACATTTACATACGATTAAAAGGGTTATTTACAATGCTAAGCTACACAAAATATTCGATTAATACTTATCATTTACATTTACTTACATTTTTTGTGAATGTTTGTTTAAATTTATTAAAAATCCACTAAAGTATTCAGATTTCAAATAAAATTGTGCAAACGTAGGGTGCAAATAGAGTTTTGACACATTTAATATATGTAACTCTCTGTTTTATTAAGGAACTGCAAAGAATTTACGAAAGAAAAACATTTTTATGTTGGTTTTAACAGTCGTTAAAAGGAAAAAACACTAAAAAACTTCGTACTACAAAGCATGCACAGACTTGCCTTGCTTTAAATTCTCTAAATGGTAATAAATCAATATTACCAATTTTAAATTGGCTGGTAGCACTTTCACATACAAATACACTTACATGCACACACATATACACAATATATACTCATGTATTAAACCAATATTTTACTGATTGTAAAATTGACTCTATTCGTTTCGATTTTTGCCAAGGTACGTATGTCTACAATGTTTGCTGAGTTTTACGTTTTTTTTTCTTCCTTCTTTCCTCCTTTTTTTAAAGCAAAACATAACAAAAGAGTGCAAGACCTGTTTTCTTTACTCTGCCTGTTACAAGGGTAAAATTCAAGGGAATTTGGAACGCTATTAAAATGCACACCAAGGCTTAACATGTGAAATCCTAATATAATACTACCAGCTTTTTTCAACATTTTAAAATGTTGTTACGAAAAGAAGTAAAAGAACAAAAATAAACTAAATTTTCAAGAAAAATCGCTGACAGTGCAGCCTCAGACGTTAAGGGAAATAAACTTTACAACAGGCTTGTATACATTTTGTATTTTTGTTAGTATTTCAGCACAATTGTAAAGGTAGCTGCTCTAGCATAGCAGGTTTTCTAAAGGGAGTAAAATAGATCCTTACCCAGCAGCTTCGCTCAATAAACACATACATACATATACATTCATATGAACATGTACATTCGCTCATACATTTAAACTGTATATAAATGTTTAGTCGTCTAATATACTTCCTTTTCTTTGCATTTGAGTTAAGTTTGGGAATGTGGCAGCAACTACTTCGTGTTTTTCTTCTTTTCAATACAACACTCATGTGTCGCATTGTTACATGGCCTTATAAGTGTAGAGGAAAAAGCATTTTTTTCCAAATACGAATTTACTACATTAGAAATGTAGAAAACACGATGAAAATTCTATTAAAATAACATTTGTCGTTATCTTGAAATTGAATATAGTATTTTATATTTCTTATTCTAAAAAAGAAAAAGTGAATGCATTTTCCCTTTGGGAACGAGGGTAAAAGTCACTTAATAGCTAATGGAATCTGTTTCATATTGAAAAATATTTGACAATACAATAGTTGTTTAAATAAATTATATATTGAGTAACTAAGTACATATAATATATTAAACTTGCTTTGGGGACAATATAGAGACACATAAATTCAAGTTGTATAAAAGAAATCGCAACTGATAAAAATCAAATTCATACTTTACTAGAAACAACTTAGACATTTTTAAATTGAAAACATTTTACCAAGTCTCCATCAAGTAACAAAACTAATATAGATGCCTCTTTGGACAAAGACTTTAGATCCACTAAATACAAAAAATGCATCATATACAGCATAAGATTTTGACAATATTTTTAGTTGTGTATTCTAAGAACAATTCATGTGCAAATCTACCGAAATGGGTTTTACATACTTCAAAATTCGATTTTGCTATTTGAATTTTTGTTTCGGACCACTGTAACCGTAACAAATCGAAAACTTTTTAATTTATTATTATTTTCCGAAACAAATTATTTAAGTAATTCAACTATGGGGTATTTTTCAGCCCATTTTATGGAGTTCTTAGACTGAAACAGGATGCTTACTTGAATATATTTTTTTGAATTTGATATGTTATTTTCAAAACTTGTTCTTCCGTAATATATTTGGGGGATTCAAACGGTCTGCTATTAGATCATAATGTCCTAATATATGATGATAGTTTAAAAAATTTTTGTTGTATTTCAAACAAAAAGTTCTAAACTAATATGACTTTTTTAACTATGTTTATTGTTTTGTCATAAAATAACACTTTTTTGTTTGAAGTACAACAAAAATTTGTTTAAACTATTAATATATATGAATTAATATCAGACCGGTTGAATCCCAAATATTTCTTTATAAAAATTCTACCAAATTCTGGTTCTAGGCCGATTTTTTGCCCTTATCCTAAATCGAAACTGAATATTCGGTACGACACTAATATTTTTAATTATTTTTGTGTGCTTAATTACTTAAAGTTATATTCATAATATGAATAATGTATTGTATTGATTTCGGTTTAAATACTGTCATATCTTTACGATTTTACCCTCACAAGTAGTTTCATTATAAAGATTATAAAATTAATGTTGTCATTAATATTTAATTCGATGGTATTTCTAAAAATCCTATTAAATTGTTTTGTAGTGTGGTTTACCTGCTTAATAATTCGGCATCAATCTTAAGATGTTCGTAAGTATTGTTACCAAAACCAAATCTACTTAATTTATTGACTTTAACTTTGGTATATTATCTTTAAACAAACCTATAATCCTTTAAACAAACATCTGCTTGAGAACGCTTCGTTGGGGGGAAATGAAACCCTATTAAATATGTCTGTTAACAGGTAGATTAAATTTGATAAAGAGAAAACGTTTAAAAGAAGATTTAAATGCCAATTTGTGGTGTATGGCTTTTCTAACGTTCCTTTCTTCTCGTTTCTTCGAAACTTAAATTAAAGGGATACGAGTTTTGAGAATAAGAAATGTTAAAAATGCTAATAAAGGAATTTGATTTCGAAAATACAATAACAATATTAGTTAAGTAGAAATTAATGAAGTATACAATTCGTTTAAGTGTACTTGGAGAAAAGAAACACTATATGTTGAAAAGATCTTCCGGGCTACATGTTTATATTTAAATAAGAGTACTACTTTTTATTTTCCACCATCATCATAATTATAATAATAAAAATCTCAAGTTCTCTCTTAACATTATCACACCCACTCATATAAATAAGTATAAATAATTATGTCCTTGTGTTCATACACATAAACATGCACTATTTAAAATAAAGCATTCAAACTCAAGCTCCCACAAACATTTATACATAGAAAAATATAATAATGAAAAAAGTGAATGCAAGAGAGAAAAAAGGAAAGAACAATACCAACCAATTCATGATGTAAAGCACTTGTTGGCGCCGCTACTTATAATCTTTTTATAATTCACTCTCACACTTGCATACACACATTCACAATTCTGAATGAATATATATTCAAATGTTTTAAAACATACCCAAATACACACATGTATGTATGCATATGTAAATCTACAACAACTCAACGGAAACTAATGGCAATGAATGTTTCCCGTTACACAAAAAATAAATTCTAAAAAAAAAACTCAAGTGTCTTGTTCACTTGTGTACTTTATTTCCGGCTTAAAAATCTCAGCTGTTTAAAAACATGGGTTATATATACATATATGTATGTGTGTGCTTGTACTCGTTAGTATTTACATAGTTATATGTTTATACATTATGTAGTTAATATACAGTTGAATCATCATTATTTCCATATTGTTGAATAATCTTATTTCCTTAACTTTAATAAAACAAACAAAGTTTTATCTTGTTTTGTTTACGGTATTAAAACGGTATTTGGTAAGAAAGAGTGGAAGTTTTAGTAAAACCAAAATTCACTAAAATTTTGATATCAATAGAAGCAGAAGATCATTATTTAGTACTAGTTGACCCCGGCTTCGCCCGGTAGCATTTATTAATGTTAGTTCTTCAAGTTTATCCAACCAACATACACCTGCCTGTTCTTATTTATTTGCAAATAAAATATCTAAATTTGTACTGCATACTTTAGGGAGCTTTTTCTATTACTGGACTCAAAAAAATAAAAAAAAAATCAGCCAAATCGCTCCAGCCGTTCTCACGTTATGACATTACATACATGGACCATTTCATTTTTATATATATATAGATTAATTTGTAAAATTTATTATTTTAGTAAACATAATTGCAGTACTAAATTGTGGAATAATTTCAAGTGTCCTAAAATTATCTTCATTTTCTCAGAAATCAATTAATGTGTTATTTAGATTTAATATAATATAAAACAAATTCACAAAACACAGAATTTATAACAAAATTAAATTGATTATCCAGAAAATTTTTACATGGATTTTTGCGAGAAATTAAATCTCCCTTTAAACCTCAGAACTGTGTATCATGTACTAATACTTGTTTCAAATTATGAAAATATATCACCAAATGTTTCACAGCTAATTAAATCCTAGAATACTATTACAAGAATTTAGTACATGAATCATCAATATCTGAAATCATGTTATCCAATGTTAGGTCAGCTTTTATTACCCAAACTGCAAATGCATGTTTGGTTGTGATAGCGATATTATGATTACTTTTAAATCCATAAGAAATCATATAATTTCCGGACCACATCATCTCTCTGCTAGTAAATGCCACATTTAATATTAAATGTAATACTACTCCCATTACTGATTTATCAGCGGATCGAAAACGCTTCATGAGTGGGATCAACATCTATTTGCCACTGCCTAACTAACATCATTGATCGTGGATTTTCAACAATTATAACAAGATTCATTCCTATGTCATGCAATTTAAACAATTATATTCATTAAATTTCTCTAAAATTTGTTTCAAAATCAGAATTTCATTTTATTCATCTCGAATATTTGACAACTTGTTTATTCTTCATGTGTTTGTACAAGACGAAAACAAAAAACTTTTTATAGAAGTAGGAAAATTACAACAAAAAAAAAATAGAATAAAGAACGAAGCAAAAAATAAACTTTTCAAAGTTAAGTAAACCATATCAAAATACCAATTAAAAATTCAATAAGTGTTTTGGGAAAAGAAAAAAATTATAAAAACTTTTGTATGTGTAAGGAACTCACATTAACTCCCTTCATTTCCCTTTAGCAAATTTTTAAAACCTTGTTAAGTATTTAAGTTTTATGACATTTAAGTTTTACAGAATTAATAAAATTACTTAAGTGCATGTACGACGTATACGCATTATTCGATTTGCCACCAAAGTATGTAATTCATGTTAATCATACGTCTCAGCTGATTAAAAATAAATATACATTCGTATGTATGTATGTAAATTAGTAAATTACTTATTAAAATCTTTAATATTTTTAATCCATGTTTTATTTATTACCATGGTTCAGGATGGTATTTTATATAAAAAAAAGTTTACGTTAAAATGTTTATTTATTTATTTTGCGAAAACTCAAGGGGCATTTACATTATTTAATTATAAAAACATTTTCTACTCTTTTATTTCAATTAATAACAAACAAACCATTGTAACGTTGAAGTATCTGATCGTGATATCTGTTCTTGTTGTAGTTGTTGATAGATTTGTATGGTCTTGCCTGTCGATTTCCAGAAAAGTACACAACATGTGAGGTGGCAGTTAAGTGAAGTCATGCCATTTAGTTTACCACATAAAGTGAAAATTGAATATACACTCACAAAGCTATGTGCATAACAAAGTCCAGTAGTTATGTATATAAAGTTTGTTAAGATTAAATTTAATTTTATAAAACTGTACATAATTGAAGTTTAATATTATGAGAAAAAAAAACCTTAAAACTCCTGTGTAGGTATCTTTTCGGAAACAATAAAATATTGTACATTTTACCAGCATTTAATCTCGAGTGTAGCTGTTGTATGTAAGTGATTCGAAAAAATATTTATTTTTGCTATTTAAACAACACAAACACAACAGCGATTATATACCTATAGTTCTTGATGTATGTAAGTGTCTGAGTAGTTGACGTTGTCGTCATTGGTGTTACTGAATGTGGCTGCAGCAGTTGTAGTAGTTGTTATTGCTATAAACGCCCATATATTTCAATTGAAATTTTATTATTGCCGTTGTTATTTTTGTTGTTAAGAATAATGGTATTTTATACGTTTAACGCCTGAAAGCATGCAATACAAATTGCAACTATTGCATAAAATTGTTAAAAACTCGAGTGTATCAGTGTAAATGTATCTGTCTGTATGTATGGACGTGTGCAAGTTGTTCATATGAGTGCATGTTGCTTGTATTTAACAACAACAATTTTAACAATTACTTCATACTCACACACGCACACACACACACAGGAAAGAAGAACTGTAAATTGAAAATGCTGAAAAAATACATACAGAAAAATCAGTCAACAGTTGAACAACCATTGAACCACTGCATTTTTTTCCCGAGTAAAAAAACAACGTCTACCTATTACATACTTGTACATGCTACTGCTTGTTCTTGCATGTTTTTGTACGTACGTATGCATGTATGCTTTGATTTTTACTGCTGTAGTATGTTTGAGGGGCCAGCGATTGTAATCTGTATGTGATTTATTACCTTATTACAGGCAATATGTACAAATTGTCTGTTAAAGTGACTGCACTCACCATAAAATAATACACACACACACTGAAACACAGTGTGTGTTTTAAAAAAAAAACAAAAAACAACGAGTATCATGAGTTAGTATTAGTGATGGGTGCTTTATGTTGGTCTCCTTAGGTTACTTTACACTCATGTTCAGGTTGATGCTTTGGTTTTACTTTTTAGTTCATTTATAGAGCAACAATAAAGGCAAAATGTTTGGCATGTCTCACTATATTTTACACATTAACTGTGCAAAGTGTTTTATTTTACAATAGAGGCGTATTTGCCACAAATTATTATTCGCCACACTTTAGCTGGCGATTTCATTTATTTTTTCTACAAATTTTGCACAACTGGTAGTGGCTGATGTTTTCTAAAGCCAAGATTATCAAAAGCCATGCAACAGCATACGGTTATAGCTGATATTTTATTCCTTCCTATAATTTGGTTGCATCGATTATACAAAGTGTATCATAAGGTATTATTAGGATGGTTTATATACGGAATTTTTTAAGATTTCAAATTTTTAATAGACAAATCAAACCAAAGAAACCGCTGAAACCCTATGATTTATGATTTTTTTTTTCAAAGGTTTAAAATTCTCCATTTTTTTTGGAAAAAGTCTTTTTTTAATTTTTTACTTTTCATTCAAAAACACAATCATTTTTTGCACACGTTTCTTAGAAAACACAGATGAAAACAGAACAAAACACACAAAAATCCACAACAACGCCTCCAAAATATTTAAGTGATTTACAAAAATCAGCGTTCTTTGAGAAATGTTTTTCATGCGCTTCCAGCAAAAATAGTTTTATTGAGAAATCGTTCGCATTATGACATCTGGCCGCCTAGATAGTGTGATATCAAACCTCTGGATGTTTTTTGAGGATATATGAAGTCAAAAGTCCTAATTCGTGGGATACCGGCAATGCTGTGTTCTTTGTAATAAGCAATGCTGGAAAATGTGATTGAATATTGGACCAGATTAACGCGCTCAATATTCGAATTAAGTTATATTTAAAGAGAAAATGTCAGAGATTTTGATTTCGAGTCATAATAACGATTCTAGCATCTAATTAATTTTTAAGTGTTTTATTTAAAACTAAAAAAAAATCTAAATGAAGCATCCTTCAAAAATTCGGTATCAATGGAAAGGGAAGTTTTTCAACTTTCTGTCATACGTTTTTCAAATACGATTGAAGAAGTACCAAAAACTTCATTATTTTTGAAAAGAATTTATCATTAAACTTTACTTTTTTTAAGATGGGCTACTTTTTTACAATATTTTCAACGGTTGTGACGTTTTTAATTTTATCCAATAAACTAGTATTAAAAAAAAAAATTTGAATAGATTTTTTAATAATTTCTTAAAATTTCATTGCATAAAGTTCATGAGTTTTCAAGGTCTTTGTAACATATTTGTTTGTTTTCATTGAAAACATTATCAGTTCTAACAATTTTCATATAAAAATACGTTTGTTTTTAAATTTCCCAAAAAATTTCATTAAAACTTAGCAAAATTTCATTCACATCAAAAATGATTAATATGAAGAGCCAGTATTCAAAGCAAAAGTTATATAGTTTTTTTCTATTTAATACAAACTTCGGTGATGTGCTTTATTTGAATTGCACAAAATCGTCAATTATTTAAAAACTAGCTTCTATGTATTGTACATAATATGTATGTATGTATTTGCGTGCTAGCATACATGTATATGAGTAAGTAGTCTAATTTGGTGAAGTTTTAGTTTAGGGTTATTTTTTTAACACTCAAAATTCAATTAAAGTTCAATTGAAAAATTGTTTGTAAAACTACTTTACTGTTGTAGCTCATACATACATTTGTTTAGTTGCTGCTAGTTTTTGCTGGTAGCTGAAGTGGTGAAAATAGTTTATCCTCTTTTTGGCATGTTTAAACATGCATATGATGTTTTAATAATATGCTGTTTACTTTCACTTTGGCTCATGTACATTAGACCTGCTCTTGAAAATATTACTTATCTTCAATAGGTTTTGTTTTATTTAGATTTTGTTATTTTTGGTATTTAATATTATTGCTTACTTTAGATGCTTAATTTCACAACTTGTATTGATCATGATTTTCTATTAAAATGTCTTCTTGGGAAGTTTTAAATACTAAAAAAAAACAAAATTAAAGCCATTTAAGACATATTCACTTTTAAGGCTACGTCTAATGTACATAGTGCATACAACTCATTATGCAGTACAAATTTCAAATTTTTGTAAAATGGAAATGTTTTAAATTAGTTTGTTTTAAAAGTTTTATTAAAACATTTGCAATTTTTTGCACTAAGCTGCAGATTTACAAATATAAAATTAAATACATAGTGAAATTTGTTATACAACTAGGTTGGTTGGTTAATTTTGAAAATAATATGCAAAAATTAATATAAAATATTGTATTTTTACACAAATTTTAAATTTTAAAGATCGGACAATGCAAATTTGAGATATTACATACTCATAAGCTCCAATTATTTTTAAGTATGAGCTATAAACATACACATTTAACTAATTATAACGTTTTACTTACCTAAAAGAGATTTATTTAAAACTTCTTAATGATTATTCGCAGTTATCATTTCAAATAAATGTTTTATGTAGTCAAACAAATAAATTAAAAACTTTGAATTTATGAGAAAAATTTATAATAATTCAACTATTATTCCAAACTCACACCAAAAACAAATGCATAAACTTATTTGCATTTCGGCAAATAATAGTGAAAATTCAACAAAAATAAAATGGAAAATAAAGTTTTCAAGAATTTGCTATGCACATATTGATAAACATAATAAACATAAATCAATTCCAAAAAAAAAAAAATAACAAAAAATTCTTTGAATTTTCACAAAATAGATATTAAAGAATTTAATACAATTTAAAGTTATGTATTGATATTTATCCATACAGCAGGAATAAAAAATAAATGAAAAAAACTTTCATTTTCCAACCATAACCAACAAAAGTTGCTCTAATTAAGGAAACTATGCATGTCTGTGAAAGTAAAATAAAAAAAAAAGTAAATTATTTTTGATGAGCATACAATGTGCATGCAAATGAATAAGAAATGCTGAATCAGTAAATGAAGTGTTTAATGAGGTTTCAAATTTAAAACATAGTTTAATTTTAAACAAAGTACACAAACTATATACTAGGGTATTTGTAATTGTAAAATATCCTGAGCTACGATTCGAACAAGGTACCCAGTTGGAAGTGAAAGACAAAATCAACAGTTTTAGAAAATGTTACGTGTGTACACGAAGAGAAAAAATATGATTGTGGTAAACACAATTTAAGAGCAATATATTATTACAAGATAATCGTAATATAATTGTCATATTATGATCCAAAGCAATCACAATATGATCCAAAGTAATCGTATTATCATTAAAAGTTAATTTTGTGAATATTAATTAATTTTTGCGGATGTTGTATATTTGGCAACCATGCGAGGTGACTTGGCCTGCCCTATAACGACTTCTATAGAAGTTGTCAAAATGAAGAGGAGGATGAGACCATTTTTCATATTCTTTGTCATTGCCCGGCATTAGGAGATCTACGCATCAGGTTTCTGGGATATAGTTCATTAAATAGTATTTCTGAGCTATCGGACATGCAGTTAGAATGCATCAATGCCTTTTTTAGGAATAGCAATTGGCTACTCAAGTCAGACACGGAAATCTTCACGGAGTTACCTAGTATCCGTCAAATGATATTATTCTCTTCACTTCTCCTCTTCTTAATTTCTTCGTCTTTATTACTTTATTACTCTTTCATCTTTATCTGGCCCTCTTTTAAATCTATTTTCAGGTAACACAAAGGACCTAACTGCTGCTCTCTTGCCTATATCTACCATGTAACTGCCTGTTAACCAATACTAGCCTTGTTACAAAGAACACAGCATAGTTTTCGTAACCATGATAAACCAAGTGTTTTTCTCAGCGTGTAGTAATGAATTTCCGATACTTCAGCATTGTATGAAGTTGACATGGTTTTAATTATTTATAATTAGCAGGGATACCGGAATCATGCAAATGTATGTATGTTTTTTGTAACATAGAGCCATACATATGGGGCTGTATTTCAGAATATATTAAGAATTATAACACCGATTTGTTTATGCATATCATGGCTTTAATAATATATTTAAGGTATATTTTTACGTTTCTAGGACATATCTATTCATTTTTATAATAACAATTATACCATCCACCATTGCATACTTTAAAATAAAAATAAAGAAACTGTATAATTCATTGATTAGTAGATTCTTTAGAGTAGATCGATTTATATGGATGTATAAAGAATAAAATAAAATCGTAGGGGGTCATGGTTCTGCGAAAGATCTAAAATCAATTTGGCCCTTGGAATTTCCAAAAGCTCCAAATTCATTTTAAATTTTTTAGTCAGATTTATTATTCAAAATTCGCGAATTATTGATAATTATTCGTTTTAACATTGGAGACACCATTTTACTTCTGGCAAATTTTCCCTTAGGATTTCCACATCAAAAAAAACCCGTAGTCAAAACCAAACTAGTTATGAATGTTATTTGATTTTTATTTACCCAAACTCTTGAACAAATTAATTAACATGTTCTTTTTTTACACACGTACTCGTACACTCGTTTTTCCTAAATAATAATGGTTAAGTAAAAAAAGTGTTTAAGCAAATGTTTAACTTTGAACTAAAACAAAAATAAAATGAGCAAATAGCAAATGGCAAATAGAGTTAAACGAAACTAAAACATGAGTAACGAAACAAAAAGGACATCTCATAGAGAATGTTTAATCACGTTTTTCAATTGTGGTAGTAAAGGAAACAAATATATTAATAGTTACACATACTATGCATTAGGCTGGACCCTATTTATATGGAGGTGAGAGTTTACAAAATAGCTTTAGCTAGAAAATAAATTTATAAACATTTTTGCTTGGAAAATATGAGAAGTGAACAAGGTTTATTTTTTTGTGAAAAAATAGAAAACTTCGATTATGGTTGAACTTGCTTGTTTTCCTTTATAAAATAAACATTTTCCAATACAAAATCTTATAATGAAATAAACTTTAGTTAAAAATATCTACAAATATTTTAGAGCCACCTTACTATATCTACATGTAACACAAACTTGTGCCTTTAAGAGTGAGAGAAAATACACAAGCACAGTTGCAAACTTTTACTAAATACACACACAAACGATTACACAAGAGAATAATTTTTGCCACATTAATCATAGATGTTTGTTTATTACACATGATGGAAAGAAAAATGAATTTTTGTTTAAATGCTAGAATGATATAAGAAGGATGTATGTGTGTCAATGTGTGTTTTAGGTTATGTACCCAGGGATGGTTGTACTAATTAGGGCTCTATAAATCGACTTTGTAACAATGGAACAATCGTTGAAAATATTCGAAATCGACTACATCATTTTAATTTAAACTAAGCATTTTTGAGGTGCATTTTTTTAATTTTTTTTTTATTTTCAATTTTAAACCTGCTAACATATGCGCACAATGAAAAACTTATTAGCCCAATTCATAATCTTGTGTAAATGGTCTTGCATCATTCTATATACATTTGTATTTTTACTTTACATTAACAAAATATACAAAAATACAACATTTCATAAATTTACAATAGAAATACACAAGGCTGTTATTGTATTAAAGCGAACAGTTTTAGCATGCTTACATAAGAGTAAGTGTCTCCGTATTCAACTACAAAATGACGTTTGTGAAAGCTTTTATAACTTTACAAATATTTCTATTCGATGCCATTAAATCTATATTCCAGGTCTTATTAAATAATATAAAAAGTTCAAATTCAATACCAATTTTATCTCGGAAGTTTCTCAGAAATATTTTATAGGATCAGTTCCAAGATTTTTCTATTTTTTGACAAATACAAAATCCGGTCGAAACCGAACCGAACGTAAGTAATATTTGGCAAGAAAAAAAATTACTCGTCCTAAGTTCATGTGAAGGTACCCTGCAGTATCCACTTTGCATTGTGGACACCAATAATCTTGTTTTTCATATTGCACTGAAAAGTTTTTTTTTTGAGGGAACAGTTTTTAACATTTTACAATAAAATATAAGTTTTTGAGGTTTATTTATTATATTCAAAACATATCTCTCCTTTTAAATTCCATAATCTATGTTTTTTCTTTATAAAAGTTTTTTTGAATGTTCAGTTCGGGTTAGGTAACATTTTGAAATCAATATTTCCCAGCCCCGATATATTTGTCAAATAAATATATTATTAAACATGAGCATAGACGAGTGTTACATGTTTCGTAGAAGAACATGTGTCTGTATAAAAATATATAAATACATCTCCTGCAGTATTCCCTTAGAAAGTTAAAGAAACAAAAAAAAAAACAGTTTGTGAATACGAATGAATGAATGTACTTGTATAGGGAAAATTTGCTGATGATAAAAATTATGATGAATACGCAGAAAATTATATAAAAATTTTCCCCCACATCAGAAGTCAAAATTATATTAAATTCATATAACACTAAAGCAACAACAAAAAAAAAACTGATTGGAAAAACTGCTATTAAGGAAATCTAGAAAACATTTGTAAAATGATTGTTTCTTAACAACAGAAAAAAAAAGAACATAGAGGAAGCAAAAATAGAAAACTATTTTTAATGTGGCGTCATTGCTGATTGTTGGCAAATTTTCTATTGAAATACATCGCTTAACGGTGATGGTTGGTCTGATTCAGAGTCTGCTGTCAAAAAGTCATTGAATTGACATTTATGTGTAAGAAAAATGAATGTTTTCACTCAAACACAAAGAAATATAAAAATATATCATGTATTAGTCATACCAGACTCTTAACTTTACACATTGAAACATCTATATACTAGCAATTTTATATCCATTCTCCATACATTAACACATTTGATATGGCGCTAATTTGATTTTTAGTATTGTTCAACATAAAAACATGGAAAAAACTTAAACATTTTTCTTATATTCTTTGTGTCAAAAATAAATTATAGGTTTGCTAACTTATTTTTCTCTGCAATCATCAAATTGATGACATAAATAGAAGAAAACTTTTTTTCGTTTTTTTTTTTTCTTTGTATATGTTTGCGAATGTGTCTTTAGTTTTTAGTGTTCCTGTGGGATTTCAATAAAATTTGAAATGGCAACATTAAAAGTTTATTAACCTCAAAATGATATTATTAAGAACTTTTGAAAGTAAAATAAATAAGAAGTACCATCAATGTGTTTATGGTTTCATGTTTAATAAATACCACAAAAAGTACATAAATATTGATTTGTTGTATACTTGATAAACATACATATATACTTGAATGCTAAGTACTCAAATTATTATTGAGCGTTTTGTGATACGTTCAAATTTTCTGACCGCACTTGTTAAAATAAAAAAATGTTTCTTCTTATAATAACATTTGTATTGCTTTTGTTATTAAACATAGGGTGATATGGTCGGTCAAGACCCATCTTGAACTAAACTTTGTCGAATTATCTTTGAAATCGTCCTGTAGTGATCCTGAGCAGATTGGTTTACTTTAAGGTAGATGTTGGGACAATATTTTAGCACGTTACAAACATCAGCACTAAACCAATAAACCCTCTCTACTATGGTAGTGTAGGGTAGAAATATGTCTGAATTTCTTTTAAATAATACTAAAATTAAGAAAAAAACATAAATAAATATATTTAACTTACCCGGTATGATAGTAAACACTAGCACCATCACTGCTATCTGCGTTATTGCATTTCTCGAACTCCACATAATGATAAATGATGTATTTTACAAATGAAATTGAAAACAAATTTGATACAAAGTGTAACGTATTTCACTTTTAACAACACATTGCCTGAAAGAAACATCAAATATGAAAAATCTATAAATCTTTTATGAAAAACGAAAAATAAAATACATTATTAATTTAAATTGAAAATAAGTGAAAAATATAAAAACGGAAAGTTTGCTAATAGATTATTTTATACGAGTAAAAACGACACATATTCCACACATACTTAAAAATATATTTAAATACACAAAGGACCTTATACGTATGTAGTATGTAAACAGCAGTTTAACTATAAAATACTTATACATACAAATGTGTATGAATTATGTTGGTCCTTAGTTTGCAGTTTTTTAATTTTCGATGATGATCGAGAGCCTTATTTGAAGTTTCGAGTTTTAGTTCAATGAAGTAATATTTATAAATAAAATACATACATAAATTTGAATATTGAACATAAATTATTTGTTTTATTTTATTATTTTGGTTGGCTTAGTTTAGAAATTGGCTCATTTCCAGGAAATTTAGTTTGTGATCTCAAATTTGTTTCTAATTTCAGCATGTTTCCAAATGTACTTAGATTGCTAATTTACTATTTTGTAATTTTATATTTCTAAAGCATTGCTAACCCTTTTGTATCTTGATGAAAACAATGTCCAATACAGCAAAGTTACACGTCTACACTAAAAACTTTTAAAAATATAAAATAGATGGAATTTGCTTGTTAACATACATTTTTGTACTCTACTGAACCCTGACTATTACAAACAAGAATATATACTTCACTACTTGGACATCTTTAACCCATATTAACCCGAAGTCAGAAATACTATTCAAAGCAATTTCGAATATATACAAATTAGAATAAAAATATTGTAAAGCTATGTGATTTTTAGTAATATGTATTTCAATTGATATGGAGTTTTACAAAAATTATCCCTTTAGTATTTTTTTGCATGAAAAATATTTTTTGTACTTTTAAGAAAAATTAACGCAAAGGCTACTTAGTAGTGAAAAAAAATAGTTTTAACATTTAATAAAATTCAATTAACAATTGGTCAATTCACAAGGTCTCTTATCATGCCATATTGTCATAATGTCTTAATATTTCACAATTGTTTTTATTGTTTTTCAAGTAAAAATGTCCTAAAATAATAGTACTCTGTATGATATGTTTATTGTGTTATCGTAACCAACCAGTAGAGACCTTCGCCGAATGCCTAAGTGTCGGTTAAGCTGAGCTGCCGTGTCGAGATATATTAAAACATTATGACAATATGACTAATAAGAGACCTTGTGAATTTACCAAATATATTATTTATATATTTTTTATTTATTAGTTTAAAGGTCTAACTTTATTAAAAGGCTTAACAATGTTCTTAAAATTTAAAATTACAAAATCGTAATTTTAGCACCAAAAACAAAATTCCTTTCAAATCAGAAGACGGAGACAAATTTTAGACCTTTAAAATCCAAAAACCGCAAAATAAGGACCATCCTTGTATATAATGCATGCATGTGGTATTTATACATATAAAAATATATATATCACTACTACTACAGTACACAAACATCATGGCAAATCTTTTGGGGCTCATGTGAGATCTTAAAGGATTTAACTATGAATCACTAATGTTGTAAGCATAGCATACAGATATGTTCATATATTTGTGTGAATGTATGTATGTATGTATATGAGACGTATACTACAGTCGTTTGTAGTTATAAACTCTTACAGAATTTGCATACACACACTACTTTGTTATTTATATGAATATGCATGCGAATGTATTTATGTAAGCATGTATAGGTTTAAACTTCAATATAAATAGAGATTTTTTTTCTTCTTTATGTCATGTACGAGTATTTTTTAAAATTTATATTTGTACATGCATACTATATGTAGAAGAGAAAATATTATAGAAATCTCTACTGTATACTTTTTACTTTCTGTGTTGTTTAATACTGGATTTCTTTCATCTTATTCTTCTTCTTTATTGTTGTTGTTGCTGTTGTTTTTTTATACTTCCTCTTTATTATTATTTTTGTACAATTCTTGTTGCTCTACTTTTTTTCTTCCTAGCATTTTTTTCGTGTGTGTTCATTTACATACGCGCGTAATAGTATTGACTTAAGCAAATAACGCAAAGGACACAATGCACACTCAACATCAGACTCAACGCGTACAAAAAAAAATAAAAAGGAAAAAAAATATATGTATATATTACAGGAAATGGAAAACTACAGTGAAACTGTAAAAAGCAGGCGACATTTTCTACTGAACTTGTATTGAATTTTTACACCCTATTAGTCAAATGTCAAATTGTTAATCATAGGAACTTGAATAATTTATTAAACAATTTTATAACATTGATACCTTTGTTAAATGCCAAAATTATAAACAAATCATATCCATTTTATTCATAGCCACTGTATGTATGCATATCGATAATTTGTGTATTTATGTATATTCATAAGTACCATACAGCCCATAGAACTAGTTCGGCATTGGCGAATCCGTTTGCCGCTAATAATCACTACAAGTTAACCACAATCTCATTTGAAAGCTTTTGTGTGGGGAATCTAACAATAGCATTTCGCTATGATATGATGTGGTACAAACATGCAAATTTATAAATTTCATTACTTCATCAATACAAAAATTAAACAAAATATTAAAAATTTCCTAATATTTCGAAGAATAATCAAAAATTTTAAACATTTGGGGGATTCACACGGTCTGCTATTAGGTTGTATTATCATAATGTCTTAAAATATTTTTTTAGTTTAAACAAATTCTTGTTGTGCTGCAAACAAAAAAAGTGTTATTTTATGACAAACCAATAAACATAGTTCTAAAAGTCTTATTATTAGTTTATAACTTTTTTGTTTGAAACCCAACAAAAATTTATTTAAACTAAAATAAAAATAATAGTAGACACTTTCTTTTTTCGAAGGAAATATGATAATACATTTAAACTATATCCTTTAGGCAAGGATATTTTAAAATACATATTCCAAAATTTGTTAAAATACACATCTATGGTTATGGCAGATACGAAATTTTTAAATTAATATTTTCATATTTTTCTTATTGGGTGATATTTCAGATAATTAGAAATTCGAAATGGCTCCATATAGTACACAGTGGGGGAAATGAAAAAATTTCGCATCCAGAACAAAAATGTATCATCATTTTTAATTTATGATATAGCCGATTTTTGATATACCCGATAGTTTTTAAATTTTGATATTGGTTTAAACCCAAATTAAAAACTTAAACTTATCGAAACCTCCTCTATAGCCATTTTATTAAAATCGGGCTATTCGTTTAGAAGTTACAGATTTATTTCCACTTTTTTCCAGTTCAACCACTGTGCGGTAAATGTGTGCCAAATTTCAACAAAGTCTGAAGGCTAATGGTCACAAAAGTTAGAGGGTATACGACCAATATTCTAATGTGTTACAAACGGAAAATATACTACCTTATTTTTGGTATTATTTCTTACTATAATACCCTACACTAAGTAAAAGAGAAAAACATTTTTCTTTTAAAATTTCAATAATTTATATTTTTGAGTGATTTTCGGAAGTTGGCCTTATATGGGAGCTATGAATAATTATGGACCGATCACCATGAAATTAGGTCGTGTGATTTATGTCTATATTAGAGTTAACTATGTTGAATTTTGTGGGTATACCAACATTTTTAAGCGATTTATGCATGTTAAAGTGATTTTCGGAAGCGGGTCTATATGGGAGCTATGACTATATGCTATATGGACCGATCGTAACAAAATTATATATATTGTATTTGTTATATAAAACTTTTTTGGAGCGGAATTTGTGGAGATACATATATTAATTAAACATTTATGACCGATAAAGTCTAATTTCGGAAGGACATTTGTATGGGTGCTAGGTGAAATAATGGACCGATTTAAGCCAGTTTCAAAAGGCTTGGTCCTTGAGCCGAAAATAATATGTACTAAATTTGATCGAAATATCTTCAAAATTGTGACCTGTACTCTGCGCCCAAGGTTTACAGCCAGCCAGACGGACGGACATCGTTTAATCGACTCAGAAAGTCGATCGGTATACTTTAAGGTGGGTGTTAGACTAATATTTTTAGTCGTTACAAGCATCTGCACAAACGCATTATACCCTCCCCACTATGGTGGTGTAGGGTATAAACATGCACAAAAATACACTTATCGTACATGTATTAAATATTACACTCTGTTTCATAACTATAGCATCATTAAGACATATACTCAACTGAATTATAAAAAAAAATAAAAATTCAAACTAAAAACATTTTGCTTGAATTTATGTTTCATTTGCTTGACACTGGACTCAAGGCTGGCATAAACTAGTTATCGAAAGAAAGCCTAATATTTTTTTGAAAATTATACTTTTGCAAATAATAAAAATTAGTAAAAGTTTGAACCCAATTAATACGCCAATTTTATAAATTTATTTTGTATTGTCCTTACACAATTAAAGAAACTGCTTATAAAACTGGAAAGAAAATACTTCAACAGTTAAAATCTTACTTCAGCCCCGGAAGTGCTAAAATAAAATTGGAATTTGTACTCCTTTAGTTGCTAGAATGGCAATATCTCTAAACTTATTATTAAAAAAAGGACTGTATATTTACATATAAATTCGTATGTGTCTTTGTAAAGTGTATATATTTTATAAATAAATACTGTTTATCCTTTCATACACAATTTTTTTTTCATTTATTCATTTATGTTCTTACATATACTCATGAACACTCCCATACATAAGTACTGCTGGTATTTCGCGAGCAGCTACAAGCGACAAACAAGAAAAACTATAGCAATTTTATGGTTGCTTGAGTTTTCTTTGGCTCTCAAGCTTTTGTTATTACTGTAAATCTTGTAGACGCAAAAGAACACGAACGCAATTTTAAAGAAAAGTAAATTGTTTACAGATAAAAAATAAATATAACTAGAAAAACGAACATATTGGAGCTATACGCTTGTTTAGGGAGACATGATTTTTAATGGAAAAATATTTTACAAGGACAATAAGCTCTAAGCTTTAAAATCCTATTTAATCATGCTAGAAAATTGATTACAAATCAAACCCCTTTTGTATAACAAAATATCTTTAATTTTTGCATGGAATCAAAGCACAAAGACAATGACTTGGTTCAAACTGAAAATTAAATTTAATCAACACATTATTAAAAATGCAAAACTGTCTCATAATTTAAAGTGCGTTTATATGAAAACGCCCCTAAAAATTGTGGTTAAACCACTAAAATCAATATGTATTAGAAAACCAATAATAATAATAATATTTTAAGAGAATTTAACAACAATTTAATTTTAACTAATTTGTCAATCCTTAAATATTATTTCAGGCTCAATTCTGTTATTTTAAAAAAGTGATGTGATTTATAGGAATAATGTACCAGTATACCATCAGATTAAGATAATTTTGCTCAATTCTTTTTGATGTCTGTTTTCAGATTGCAGTGCATGTCATTACAAAATGAGTTTATGTTTTTAGTTCGCGAATATTGAAAATAAATCAAGCTCTTTAAAACTGTGCAGAATAATATGTTTGTGAACTCAAACAGTACTATGTCTGTAACTGAGATATTTTTATTATATAACCAGTTTTTAATTAAATTTTGCGTTTTCGACATATTCAAGTATGTTTTAAAGCAAAAACTTTACTACTTTATAATTGAAATAAATTTGCTGAATTTTGTTGTGATACCTATATTGTTAAAGTGAAAGTAAACTTTCAATTCAACGGCGTCTTCTGGTTCATAAAGAAAACTTTAAATTGTTCTTGTAAGTACTTGGAGAAGGGTTTATAATTGTCTTCCAAATAATAAACTAAACAATCAACCGAGATGAAAAGTTTCAAAATCATGTTTGGTTAAACTGTAAGACATCTAAACAGATGCTGCACAAACAAATAATAATACTAAAGCAGCAAATTTTAACTTAAACAAACTTGCAAATGTGTACTTTCCAACTTCAAAATTAGAAATTATAACAATACTACTTCGAACCACTGAAAAAAGTAACAAACAAGTTTAGCACTTTTAAAAAATTGACGGCTGCTACATAGACTGCGTTAAAGCTTTAACATTTTCATAATTTCTCTGACAACTTCATGCAACATATTGATTGTTATATTTTCCTGCTATTTTTCCACTTGAGCATTACGCTGTCGTCGTTTGTATACTTTTTGTGCAAAACAAAAATTTTATGAACAATTTTGTTCTTTGTTATTTTTTAAGTTGTTAACGTTTGAAGACAGATTTCCCTTTGAATTGTTCTAAAGTAAAGTCTGTGGTTAAATGTTTGTGATGTTTTTCCACATTTTTTTTTATTTTCTTTTTTGGAATTGTTTAGTTTGTGCTACACGAGTAGAGAAGTAGCAACAGCAGGTGTTGTATGTTGTTTATGCTGAATACTCATAGAAACATTAGCATTTTTGTATATACATATTTATAAAATCGACTACACCCACTCTGATTGTTTTGCTGAAGGTAGCAGACCGCGCTACCGAAACATGTAAGAAAATAATCAGAGGCGTTATTTACTAAATTTTATAAAGAGATTTCGAGTGAACATTTTTAACTATGCTCATTTTAGAGAAATATTTGTTTTAAAAATGCAAAAAAATCTATCGTTTAAAACAACTGCTTTTAAATATTATCATTCTTAGCAATACTTAGCATATGCTTACGAGTAGTATTCTTGTTTAAAAAGCAGCTCATATGTGAAAATTAAAGCAATATAAAGACTTGTGTTCTTATTACACAACAAGATACTTTTAACTATATAATTCATGTGCCCCAGAATAAATTCGATCCCTTTTATTATGATATGTTTCATATGAACCTGCTCTTTTGTGCTAAACATTGTTGCTATTGTTGTAAATGTGTACTTGTTGTCTAAGCTGTCATCTTTTTGCAAGTTTTTCTTGTTTAAGGTTTTAATTTTCATACTTACTCCTACAACAACATGCTTTGTTACTTGGTACGAGTTACAAAGTACAAATACTACAACATAAAATATGTACTTTCCACGCCACCCCATTTATACCACAAACTTTTGTTACACACACTTTATAATAAACAAAAAAGAAAATATACTAACAAGTATGAAAGGAAATACATGCTACATTCAACAGAATCATTGTTGTTGTGCTGTTGTTAACTTTTAAACAATTTTGTGGCATTATTAATAAGCCACTTAACGCAGTGTTTGTTAAAAATCTATAAACATACATACATCCGTACTACTGAATTCATATAGTTCTAAATATGATTAAACGTCTGTTGTCTCCACACAGCCCTACCTGAGCATAATGCAACAACAGTCAAAAATGTCGAGCTGAAAAGAACAAGGAATATTTTGAGGCATGTTCTTTAACTTGTGGCATATTTTATTGTGGTTTTGTCAGCTCTGTTTTTGTTCAAAACTTACAGTTACGCTTAAATTAAATATACATATTTAATATAATAGAATTGTAGGTTTTATCAAATTGAAAAAAAAAATTAAAGAAAACCAACTTAATAGGCTTTAGGTAGGGGGGAAAAAGAAACTTAAAAAGTATTATTTTCTAAAGAGAAATTATTAACAATATTTGTTTATTTTCGGTAATTACACATATTACGTTTATACGTACGACTTATTCGCAAATAAATATATTGAAAGTAAAAAACTAGCCATATAAACAGTGAATTAATTTTTTATTTGCAAATAGGTAACTCACGAAAACAATTCCTGATTAACGACACTATTTGCAAATAAGATTTTAAACATTGCCATATTTTTTAATGTTTTATTTTTTTTTCGTTTTTTAAATATGTATTTCATTGCGTTTTTGAATTAATTGAATTGCAAGGCAACCAAGACTTGTTAATTCTTTTATTTTTGCATTTAAAAAAATAAGAATTTTCCGTAACCAAAGTGACATATAAACAGAGAGTTAGTTAATTGCAAATTATTTTTATTTGCGAATAGGCTACGTATAAACGTAGTAACAGACAACAATAATTCGGGTTTTATAAGTCAATTTTTATAAATTTGTTAATGATGTTCAAAGCCAATAAATTTCTGCAATTTCTCTTACTCATATGTTCCTTCTAATGTAAGTATTAAGTGTATGACTTAAAAATGTGGGATTTTTTTTTAAATTTTGTAGCTTTTATTTGGAAACATTTGTACAAAATAATTTTATTCAAAGTATTGGCCATTTTAGCAATGACCTTTTCAATCGATCGAAACAAAAACTAGTCGGACGGGGCACGGTCTGGACTATATACGAGTATCGTTTACATTCGTGTCATATTCATCTGAATATTCGATCGCATTCGGTCCCTGCTAGATGTAAGTGCCGACCACTGGTCCATATGTGTAAGAAACGACATTTAATTTTTATAATACCCCAAATATTAAATTTATCTGTGATTTTACCATCACCTTTAACTTAAACAATGCACTATGTGCCCATTTCTAATTTTTGAGGCAAAAATTCAAATGTTCAACTTTCGATTTTTGAAAAAAAAATTTACGGTTCAATTCCTAAAACTTGGACGATATAAATGCCAAAAATTTATACCAATTGGTCGCTCAGTTTATAAATAAACAGCTGTGAAAGTTTACATTTTTTAAATAAAGTTTTCAAGCTGAAAAAAGTTAAGAAATAATTTTTGCCGCAATTTTGGCTTTTGGACACATAGTGCAATGTTATGTATTGTATTTGTTTATGATAAATTTTTTCATATGAATTTCTAAATAATATTCCTGTTTCAAAAGGCGAAAATCAATCATTTAATTACTAGTATTATTTGTTTGCCTAGAAATCTAAATGCTAAAGTACTTATTCTGCGAGTTATATGAAAAAAAAAAGTTCAACAGTCATTCGAACGAAGATATTGAACTCAATACATACTATTATTGTGGTAAGTTTCACATGAAACGTATAAACATACTATGTGCATCCAGGCAACAGTTTGTTCTTCACTATAACAATGAAACCAAGCTAAATGAACGGCTGCAGCAGTAAGTAACGACCATGTGCCCACAAACAGTAGTTATATAAGTACTTACAGACATCCAAACAAACATGTATAGAAAAATGAGAATGTTGTAATACGTAGCATTTCAAATAGCAGTACTTCCAAAAGTTCTAGACCAGTAGCTGTATATCCTTATGCACTCACTCACACACACTTACAGGATCATATATTCATAGCAATTTTCAAACTAAAGTACTCCTGTCAGTACTTACTTTTTATACTTTTCAAATAAATGCTATAATATTTTGAGAAAAAAATCGAATGAATTTTTTTTAAAAGACATTTATTGTTTGCAGCTAAGAGTACGAAAGTTCGTACTTGTAGTTATGAGTGTGCGGGTTTATAAAAGAGAAGTCTTAAATGGCTACATTACAATTAGAACTGTAATTCTATATAGAATTTTATTTTCAAACTCTTTTTGCTCTCTTATGTACATATATACATATGTATATATATACTTACGTACTGTATGGTCAATTTAAGTTTTTTTTAAAAAGACTTGCAAAAATTGATTACATCCGGGAAAATAGCAAAAAAGAAAAGTAGTTACTGTTAAAGAATGTTTTAAAAAATATTAAATTGAATGAAATGGTTGTTAGAAAATTAGCTTACTATAGAATTTTCAGTTAATGGATAAAACTTTGATATTTAATAGAGTTGTTGGAAAATATAGAAATAAAACTATTGGCTGAAAAACAGTTTGATTGTAAGCTATTTTTTGTGCCAGTAATTATTCTTGGTTTTTCTTTTGGTTAAAATAACAAAAATTTTTTAATTTCTTTAAATGTCTCAAAATTTAAAATGCAGCATAGTATTACAAAAAAATATGTTCGCGAAAGAAAGTTTAAAGGATGAGGCTATAACCAAATTTGCCACGCGATGGCAAATGTTGTGTTATTTACGATAACATTTTTATCGAGTCATGTTGGAATTAAAACGTCACCCACAAAATTAATTTTTTAAAGTCATAATTTTCTCCAATTTTTATTGCTTTTTTATATTTTTTTCAGAGATTGAAAATAACTCGTTTATATACCAAAAAACCAAATTGTGATTTATATTTTTTTTATTTAAATGGTTTGATATCACTCTCTCAGTGATATATATATATAATGAGAATTTAACATTGAAATAAAAGTGAACCCGTTATTTTCGGTCTCTGAATTTTTTATAATAAATAAACGGATTTTTTCCCGATACCGCAAATTTTCAAAATAGATTCGAGCCAGATTGATTTATGTGCTGTTTTTATAATAAAAACGAGTACTTGGAGTGGAAATTTTATATGTGTTTTAGTAATACCATTTTTTAAATAGCTTTCAATGGTCTACTCGACTATGCTAAGTCCATTTTGATATATTCAAAAAATGTAAAAACGTTATATCCGTAAAATACGCATTAATATGCTAAATAACTTTCAAGCTAATGAACATATTTGAAAATAATTTGGTAATAGGGGGGTCAGACGGCATGTATTGCATGTGTATTGGGACATGTATTCGACACATATGGAATTCCATGTGTATGACACCTTTCACACTAGGAAATTTAATTGCGCAAGTCTCTTGTGTTTGTAGATGCTAGAGGTAATGTCGGGTTAAGAAGAAGAAAATTTTTCAAATTTTCAAAATAAAACACTGTTATACACACGAAAATAGAACATGCTCTAATTGCCAAAAATGTTACGAGTAATACACATGTATTTTACATACACTAAGATTCATATGGATCACACGGTATGTATATGTTTACATGTGGAAAAATTTCCCAATACATGGCACAAAACACAAGCAATACATGCCGTCTGAACCCCCTTTAAGTAAATGAAGGATCAATATGGTTTTCAACAGATTTGGTGCAACGATTCACAATTTTTCTTTCATCTAATATTTTTAATACATTGATTTCAAGGCATACGCACCCATCAATGTCAATTATTCTTTACTCATTTCTTTTCCGCTAATTATAGTCAATCATATTTATTATCAATATTGACCACTTCACCTTCAAATCTAAAAATGTGTGTTATACCCCTACATCTTAAATACATAAACAGAAAATTATAAAAAAAAAGAAAAAGTATTTCAAGCATTTCCTGCCAAACTAAATATACATAAACACAGATAAGGATCTTGTCATTTTAAATATTGTTAAACAAGACCTATGAAACCACTTCCTACGGCCAGGCCACCACCCATCTTCTTACAAGACAATCAAATTGTGCGTTAAAAAAAAAATAAAAAAACAGACTACAAAAAAATGGAGCAAAAAACAGAATGAATGATGAACTGACTTAATATGACAAGTGGACAATGTCAAAAAGTAGCTTTAAGCCGGCAAAGAAAAGGCATTAAGCTTTCTATAATATTTGTTAAAGAACATAAAAAGTCAGCAGAAAAAAAATCCTTGAATATAAAATGTTTTATAAATTTTATACACAAAATATACTTATACTTACGTAGTATATTATTTTGTTGTTCATATTTCTGCAATATTGTTGAGGTTAAATGTTTGCGATAAAGAAAACATTACAACATTTTTAACAAGGTAGAAAATAACAACAAAATTCTCTGGTAAGAATTGCAAGACTATATAACGACCATTCGTTCGTTTTTTTTCATATTTTTGTTATTGTTGTTACCGTCTTTGCTACCGGAAAATGAAAGAAAGTTACAAGTAGAAAGACAGGATGAAATAAAGCCCAAGAGAAGAGAAAAAACACAGCAGATAAGTTTAAATATGTTTTGGCAAATGATGTCATTTATTGTTTAAAAAAGAAGTGACATGAAAAATCTTTCATTTCTGAAAATTGTTCTGGTAGAAACCATCCATCGTTGTGAAACACAGTGACAAAGACTTCTTTCTACTAAAAGATCACAACATAAGAAGATGAAATGTAAAACTTAAACAAAACTCATGCAAACAAACGTATATTTTTGCAACATTTACATTTTTTTTCATTTTTTTTTTTGGCAAAAATGACTTAAAGCTTATCTTTCTGCTAATTTGTCATATATTAAGTACAAATACAGTAGGATGGTTCCCATTCAATTGGAAGAGAAACATTTAGTTGATGTTCCTAAGGAAAAGGGAACTAACACAACTTGTCACGTGAAATAAGTGTTAAACCGTTGGTAGTGTGATTGTTATCCACATATAACTTTTTTGTGAAGAATATTTTCGATGCCATCATTTATCAGATATTTATGGACGTTGATGTGAGTATCGTGAGTATAGGTTATGTAGTGTGCTAGCTATGGTTAATTATGGACTGATCGACATTTTATTTCGATGCCAACATAATTAACCCATTAACACCTGACCCCAGATTCCGTTCTCCGATTTTGACGAAATTTCAAACAAACAGTATGTTTATATTTTATCCGTATCTGGTATATGTATATGTAATTTGAAATACATATTTCTTTTTTAACGTAACAACCTGTTTTGGTTTATTTTTGGAATATTTTTCTACTTGTCTAACCATGCGGCGGTAATAGGTTAAGAGATTTATGAGCATTAAGTGAATGGGTCCTAATATTACAATACACCCCAAAACATTGGAAGGATAAGTTATAAAATAAATAATTTATTTATTAAGCTTTTGTATTTTTTTGTAATAAATGATTTGACATTATTTTTTTCATTCGTCGAAAAAAGATTAGAACTATTTTTAACTGTTTACTAAGCCAACAAAGTTTTTTTTAAATTTTTTTAGCTCGACCATATAAAAGCCCTATTAATAGTCTGAAAGCCCTATTATGATGAAACTGAACGACAGTTTTAAAATCCAAAATATTCTATCAAAGAATCTAAATTATATTCAACAATACATTTTGCAAAATCTTAGTTATTATTTGTCTACTTAATATTAGAATGAAGTCCTTAAGAATTTGTTTAAAATAATCCTTTATTTATATTAGCCCTTTAGCTTATTCTTTACCCAGCTCCACTGTTTTAAAGTTATATACATATAATTTTGTTTTTTTGTCCTGTGTACAATTTTCTTTTGCAGTTTCATAAAATTTTTATATTTTTCTGCTGTTTGACTTTTTACATTTTTTTTCTGTCTTCTACTATCTTTGCTTAATTTGTGTATAAAGCAAGAAACGTTAGTTAGTTAGTTGTTTTGCAATTTTTGTTGCTTCAACAAAATGAAAATGATATTATTTTATACAATAAGTCAAGTTTTCTTTCATTCCATGTTTAAAGCACTGCAACAAAATAAATTATCGCAAATCTTTTTCCAACTTGGCAAAACTAAGAAAAGGAATAAGGGGATATACAACTTAAATGAGTTAAAGCTTAAAAGTATTTAGTGTTTTAATAGAATTGTTCTTCAGGAACGGAACAACTATAAAAGATAAATTGCTAAACTAACAATAAAGAAAATAATTTTAGCTTTAGTACCAGAAATTATAAAGCAATTAAATGTTAAGAAATTTCAACAAATCAATATGTATGTATGTTATTCATTTTTTATAAACACTTGGCCATAACCTGGCCAACAAAATAAATTATCTTAAATAGCCTGAAAAAAAATTGAGAAAACATTAACTGCCTGCTGTGCGAAAATCGTCAGACAACAACCAAACAACACTCTGAGTCTTACGAACTTCCACACTACAATTTACATTGATTTTAGCATGAGTGAGTTCATGGGATATCTCACTCTGATTCTTTGTCTTGCTAACAAAATGGTCAACTAATTGATGATAAATTTATACAGACATTCCAAGGGGAATAAAATGGACATTCCACCCCCAAAACTAAAAGAAACAAACATAAATACACAAACAAATTGAGATAATCTTCTAATAAGACAGATAGAAAAATGGAAATTTATGTTCAAATACAACTACTTATAATAAAATTATACCAAAATAAGAGATACTTAAGAACGAATATAAAAACAGAACAAACAAGACCAAATGATAACAACATGTAAATTTCCAAAAATAATGTAAGGGGGTGGGATTATGTAGCTTCGAACTGGAACAAAAAAAAAAGAAGAATAAATTTATTAACATAATTTAAGAAAAATCACAAACTATAATAATCACAAGTCAAAAGTTTTCAAATGAGTACATCAAACCATTCAGCTAATAATTTTTATTGAAATGTGTTTCTTCCCCCTGGAATAGAAATCCAATAATTTTAGTTTGAAGTTTATCAAAATTGTGCAGCTGCTGCTTCATATTTTAAAAACTTTGCATTAATATTAACAATGTAAATGTTGACCCTTTATAATAGTAATGATAACCCTTTTTGACAGTAATAAACGTTTTCATAAGCGTTCATTTCAGCTGTGGATTGACGGAATAATCCATGGGGGTATAGGGCGCCAAAAAACTGTTCAAAAAGGAGACATACACAGAATCTTAAAATTCCTTCATCTACACTCGTTTCAACTTAGATGTACATTCAACACATTCATGAGTACATCCACAAAAAATAAAACAATCAAACATGTTTTCTACTAAACTGTACCTAACGGTTTTAGCAAACTAAAACAATAATTTATATCGATATTTGATCCATAAAATTTTAAATTAAATGGAAACTTTTTTGAAAATTTTATTCCGCAATTTCAATTTTACAAATATTTATATACATATGTATGTATGTATGTTTGTATGTACGAGTATATTTCTTTTTTTAGAAATGTTTTTTGATATAAGTTATGTTTTCGTTCACTTTTTAAATAGAAATTTAAAATTCCTGTTAGAAATCTTGACCTTTTTAATTTTCCGATTTTTTTTGACGATTTTTAAAATTCGAAATGACTGATTTTTTTTCTTTTTTATCGGGATATTAACGATTTTTTCCCAGATTTATCTGTCAGCCCTGCTTATAGTGTATGTGTATAAAAGTAACGTCAGCAGAATTTTCTTGTCCTATTACGCGTCCTAGGGAATTGTAATCTTGGGCGACACTGATTTAAATCTACTAGGTTTTCTATTAGAATGTAGTAAATTTCAAAATTTATTGCAAAGCAATGGAAACTTTTAATCTTCTACAAGAACGAAGACTAAAAAAAAGAATATTTATTTTGATAATTTATTTTTGTAAATTTTTTTGGCTGTGGAAAGATTTTAGAAAATTTTAATTCAAATTTTGAGGTAGACCTCATAAAAGTACTCCAAGACAAGCTAATTAAATAGCAAGTGAGTTTAAGAAATTCCAAAAAATTATTACCCAGGAGGTTAGCAATTATCTGAAATTGGAATTTAGTTCTCGAACTGTTAGCAGCAGGACAAATGAGTCAGGTCTTGGTTGCTATCGTCTCTAGAAAAAACCAATTATTTCTAAAAAACGTACTGCTAGTCTACAATTTGCCAATGAAAATATATATATTGTTAGTGACAGAAATGGAATACTGGTTACTTTACAAATGACTCCTAATACAATTTAAGAGACAGAGATAGGAGAACATTTGTACGACTCAAATAATAAAGTGAATATTTTCAATATTATTATAATAAATACCTTTTAGTTTGTATTCTATCGGCATATAATAACACTGTCCAACAATTTTTTTATTGGAACAGAATAGCGATCTAAGGTGGCATGTTATTTTGCTCAACCCTTAGACTCCTAAAATGATCCCATAAAATTTCACAATATAACTCTGACAATAACAATTCTCTCAGAGAACATTTAAAATATTTTTTCATTTAGTATAATGCTCCCTTCGAACAAAAATTTAAAAATTTTAGCCACTGTAAAAAAATGAAACTCAGACCATGTTTATTCTACAAAAATGATCTACTAAACATGCCCTTTCAGAATTATATGGTCGCTAAACTATTCCAAAAATGATGTTGGAGAGTGTAACAAAATACTAAAAAAATAGCATACGAACTTAACTTAGTAAATAATTTAATTCAAAGTTATTTCACTATGTGTGCTGGTGGCGGAATAATTGCATAAATATAATAATTCTCTATTCATGTTTGTTTCAACAATAGAATTTAATTTAAAATTGAATTATATTAATACATATGATAGCTACTGCGTTTAGGAAATTCTTTGAATCCATTAAAAATTGTATATTATATTTTAATTTTCTAACGAAAGGCCACCACCAACTGACGACCGTACTACTTCCCTGTTAAATCCTCAGAGAGCCCTTTAGATTTAATATATGAATTATATGAATGACTGAATGTTTCAACATGTATTTACGTATGTCCTTTGAGTCTGTATTGGTTCAAATTATTGTATCTGTGTGTGTGTGTGAGAGAGTGTGTGGATGTGTAAAAGACTGTGCTTGTATTATTGAAAAGATAGCGGACTTAAAATTCAATTTTTTCCACTTTTTTTTGTTCAATTCATTTCATTTTCATTTTATAATACATAAGCTTATTGTCAACTAAAGCTTGACGATAACAACGACACCCAAATGAGAATGGTGTCCTTGTTGCTGATGGGATTGGTAGGTATTGGTATTGGGGTGTCACATAGTGGCAGTAATACAACTAGTAGACACAAAACAAAGTTATAACGAAACGAGTATATTGATCCCTGCTAGAACGTATTTCTATATTCGTCTGTTTGTATGTATGCATGAATGTGTGTGTGTAGTATCCTTCGGATTTTTTGAATTGAAATTCATGTATTCCATAAAATACACATATTTTTTCAACTTGGGCTGCTGTAGTATCATATTGTTACCATATTTTTGGAATTTTTTTTTCATTTTCATTTTTTATAAGGATACTGTTTTGCTTTTATATGTATTTGGCATGTGTATGTATGTATGTATGTATGTCTGTCTGTGGAAGCATAAAGGAATTCAATATAAGTATATTGGTTTATTGGTCAAGCTGTTGACTGTGGATAAAGTGGTTTAAGTCACAATTGCAATAAATTCAATGATGGTCGTCAACATTGTATTTGCTGCTGTCGTAGCTGTAGTACTTTTTCCAAACATTTATTCAACCATTCGTCCAACATAATAGATATGGAGGGTATATGATCTCAATACAATTGGCCCATTCAATTCAATTTGATGAACACAAAACAAAAAATAAAAAATAAAAACGAGAAACTCATATTTTTTAACACCATTTGGTCGTTGATAAAATACAATAAATGAAATCTTAAGTTAAGTCTAAATCTGTAAAATACACTAGGCAACGTAACAAACAAAATATATAAAACTTTTATTAAAAAAGACAAAAGAAACAAATATTTCACCCAACTCCTATTTAAAAGATTTTCTTTTTTATTAAATTAATATAATTTCTGAGAAATTTATTTGCTTTTCAATTCAAAATATCTATTCACAATTTCCAATATAAATAAATAAATACATACATATATTCTGTATACATACAGTTTTCCATTTGTGTGTGTTATTTGGATTTCGCAATATTTATTTTATCCGAAACCCTTGATATTATTTGTTTTCTTCTACCATAACCTTTCAAATGTTAATGATTGTTGTTGTTTATCCTTTTATTGCTCTTCTCCACACCCACTAATATTGTCACATCTCTATCCTTTTTACAGCTTCGTCTGTAGTGTGCGGGTTATGTGTGTGTGAGTTGTTTTAGTGTGTTTTATTTTATTAGAATTTTGCTCTTTTGCCCTAAAATGGCTTAATTTTGTGCAATCATATGTGTACGATTATTTGGTACTTGAATACACTACCAGAGTTTAGGGTCTCCTTGAATGTGTAAGTGTTTTTTGATGATAATGAAAACCTTTTCAATAGCACTTATTTGAATTTTATGACTTTGAAATTAGAAATTAGTTGAAAATTATGCATATTGAAAATTAAGCAATATCATTTAATAATAGAGGATTGAACATGAAAGTTGCTTGGAAGACATTTTATGTAACAGAAACCTAATTCTTTCAATATATTTAATGATAGATTCTGAAAAATTCTAAAGCTACTTTTTCTATTTTGACAAAATTTATTCAGAATTTAATGACATTACCCCATTCAATTGAAGCCGCCAAGCTCGAATTTATGCTTTAATCTCAGGCATTATTACCTTCCGAATGGACCACCTACAGCGTACTGCTATATTTTAATGAAATTATCTTTAAAAAGTAATGTCAGAGATTGTTCTTTCGGGTCAAATAAAGATTTAGACGTTTCAGAAACGAAGAGTTACGGTGCTCAAATTGAAAATATTTCAAACAAAAATTAAACTGATCAGGAAAAATACAATCACCCTAACGATAAAAGAAATTTTAAAGTTAATTTTTGTTAAAGTCAACATTATTTTAAAATAGAACTTTTATTTTTTCGTACCATAAGAAATATTTTAAAAAAGCTTTCAAAAATTTTTTAAACACATACATTCAAATAAATGAAAATATTTTTCAATAAATGTAAATAAAAAAAAAAATTTCAAAACAAAAAGCTTATTTTAAAATAATAAAATAACGTTTTAAATTGTATCTGAAATTTGTTTTATGGTACGAAATTTAAAATAATATGACTTAGAATCGACTTTAAGGCTTTTTTGGTTAGGGTGAATAATTTTGGAATCATAAAATCAAATAATACTTAAATTTAATGTTCCACGTTTTTTTGTTGGCTTCTTTGATATGAAGCCATCCTAATACTCATACATTAATATCGCAAATAGTATCGTAAGAACATTTTTGTATTTGTGTACGAAAATTGTTTAGTTTACTTTTCACATTTGCCAACACACACATCCGACATTTATGTGGCTGCACATTTAAAACATGACAAACGTATTTGTACATTTGTATATAAAAACCTACTTTCAAGTATCATCTTCGTTAACCCAGATTTATTTAACCGAAAAGTATGTGTAGTGTAGTTAGAAACAATTTCTATTTTGTTTTTCCTTTCCTTTTCATACACATTTTTTTAGTTTTCTCATAGAAAAGAAAACACTGAATAGAAAAATACACTTTAAAATGCATCTGTGCATGAGGTAGGTATCAAGTTATAACATGACGAATAATATTAAAACATAATAATAATACAAATATATTTTGTAGAAAAAAAAAATATGTTCTACATAAACATTCGAGTATCCCCTAGAAAAATTTTGTAGATGAATTATGAATATAGAATATCAGAAGGAATTTTCAATCGCTGCAGGGACTAAAAAAGTCGTACCTCGAAATTCTCAAATATATAGAGTATTTCATTCAATATTTTCAATCTAATAAAACAAAGTGCGTTTGAGATATCTTCAAAATTAGTCTGAATGTCCTATCGATGACATTATGAGCTTTGTTGGCTTTAAAGACCGCTGTAGTTTGCGGCTTATTCACAAAGACGTGCAACATTCTAACGGTGTCAAATCTCATGATATCGGTGGCTAGTTCACATCACCTTCTCGTAAGATAACCATACCCTCAAATCGCTCATGCAGAATTCCCAATGTGGCATGAGTTGTGGAGCACATAGCACCGTCCTGTTGAAACCAAAAGTCGTTGGTGTCCATATCATCCAATTTAAGACAAAAGAAGCGGGTATGTCATTCTCAAAGAAATATATACAGATGACCCCAACAGCCCAACCAGTGACTTTTTCAAGATGCTCTTTAATCTCGTGTGGTCTGGTTTCATCCCAAATCCATCCAGAAATGCCAAATTCGACAGAACAACATAGAAGTCCCTATTGGAAGACCCTTTACATATGTGCACATTTCATGTGTCATTATTATTTTAGTTAACTATTCTTTAGAAATAGGAAATATTCGACAAATAAAAATTCATACAATCTAAAAATTGATGTGCTGTTTTTCTATAGCGAACGAGTACTTTGAGTGAAAATTTAACATGTGTTTTGTTATTGTAACAAAATCAAAATACATGTAAAACGTCCACTCAAAGCACTCGTTCGCTATAGAAAAACAGCACATGAATCTCAAAAAATACGTATGATTAATAAATAAAAATATATATTTTTTCAATGACAAGTATACGTCATGACGTTAATTTTTTAAAAGAAAAATTCTAGTTTTCGACTTTTATCGATTTTTGCATAGTCAAAATTCACATACGTATATAAATTCTAGAATAGTGCAATTAAAAATTTTTTTTTAACAAAAATCCAAAAACCCACTTTTTGCAGTTAATCGACTTTTCGACTTTTTTGGAATAACGTAATCGATTGTTTTTGCAACCACAGTTTTTTCAACGAAAGGTCGATTGTTCGAAAAAAATCGAGTTATGGAAGAACCCTAATATGTGCATAAGTATATGTATATAAAATCAAAGTTAAATTTATTTTTTGCTCTCTTTCAAGCATAGTTTTTTTTTTAATTAATGTTATGCACTTTATATCTTTTTTAAAGATTTGTGAAAAAGAATCTCAAAAGTTTTACTTCAATTTTTTGCTATAACAACCACACTAATTAAATAAGCGGATTGTCGATGTTTCTTTTTCTCAATTTTTTACTCAATTTTTTTATGAATAGAATCTGCAACTTGGTTCTTTTTCTGTAACATCTAATTAATTTACTCCCTGCTCCTGTAGCAGCTGGTAAATGAGTTTGTGTGTTCTCTTGTATAACCCTTGGTTTGGTTTTATTTTACTTTTTATTAATATTTCCATCACCTTTACTTTACCAAGCAATTTTCTTAAGAATACAATTTTGCTCTGTTACTTCTTGTTTTTATTATGCAAACTTGTAAGCAATCAATCAATATTCATGAAGTGTATAAGAAAAAAATAATACACTTAACAGAAGAAAAAATTCCCACAGAGTCATCATCATCAACAACATCATGTAACATAAAAAAAGTGAAGAAAGACATTTTTATAACGAAAAAAAAATAAAAGAAACAACGTCAATAAGACTTTGTGCTGAAACTGTCACCTGGGTCCTAGTTTTTTTTTTTTTTTTTTTTTGTTTCACAAAAATGTTGCTGTTTAGCTAAAGACTGGCAACATGGAATATAAGTAACCTTTAACATTTTTATTTAATAATAAAATTTACATAATTTTTTTTCTTAATTTTTACTGATTCAATAAAATTTTTATACGAAAATCTTAAAATTCTGTGTAAAATTTCCAAGATATTCTGAAGTATGAAATATTATACATGTATGTTATATCTGTAAAACACCAATCAATGAATATATTATACCAAACAATAGTGTAGTAAACCAAATTTAAAAAAATAAATAAAAAAAAAACATTGTTATTGTTTTGGTTATGAAGTGCGCTTGAACACTTTCCTTTCACTCAGCTAAAAACACAAATGTTATTGACAATGAAATTTTGTGTCTTACACAAAATCTTTGTTAGAGAAAACCCAAACTCAAAAAAATACCTACAGGTGACAAGGTCCTTTTAATGAACTTTACAAAAAAGAACATGAAAAAATACAAAATTCATTATCATTTTTGGATGGCAGCAAATAAATTGAATAATTTTTAATGCTAAGTGAAGATTTAAGAGCACAAAAAAAACAACTTTAATTTATTATAAAATTAAGTTTTAATGTTTTCATTAGTATCGAAAAGACCTAAAAACTGGGTTTCAACTGGAAAAACAAAAAATATAGCAGCATAACTGAATCGCACATCACTGTCAAATCAACTTTACTAGGCCAACATACGTTTGATTAGTTCTTCTTTAGAAATACGAAATTATCGTTTGAGTTTCCTATACTTAAAATTCACTGGATAATTTTTTAAATCTTAGATGATATCTTAAAAATATATTAAATCAACATACACACATAAATATTTATTATCACTAGAGAAACCGGAATCATGCAACTCCACGTTTTTTCTTGTGAGACCTATGGAGCCGTACATAAAGTCTTTATCCGTTTCAGAACATTTGAAAAATGTTGTTATCGTATGTTAGTGCATATTGGATACCAATAATAAGATAAATGTTATTGTTTAAATTTGAAATCCAGCCGTCTTGGAAAAAACTAATCACTTAAAAATGACTAGACTTTTTCAGACTTCTTTTAAAATATAGGACGTTAATTTTAACCCATTTCGCTCCGCTGTTCGATTTTTCGAACAGTAAAAATAAAATTTTACCAAAAAAATTTTATATGTGAAAATGGTGGAATTTTAGCTAATAAAAAACTATATCCCGACGTGACCATCCCTCTCGTTGCTAGGGGCAAATTTCTACAATTACATTAAATTAAAAAAAGTGTCTAAAAATAGACATTTTTTAAATTAATTTTTAAAAATAGTAAAAAAAAATAAAATTAAAATAATAAACATGAGGAATTATTGCCAACATACGTAACTGTTTCATAAAATATAAAAACCATGATTTACATGCAAATGCGGGACATCACATACATTGGTTTAAACTTAACTGTTCCAAAATTTGAACTGGCTCTTCTGGAAAAACGAAAAATCGGAAAATTACCCTAAAAAAGTTATTTTTTTTAAAAAAATAAATAAAAATTTTATCTCGGAGCGAAATGGGTTAATAATAACTTATATTGCTTTCGATAAGTACTGGATAAACTCTTTCAGTACTTCAACAAAAGAGCAATAATTATTTGAATATATGGAATCTACATCCAGAGAAAAAATATAGTTGTACATCTAACAATTTCAACATTTTTCCTAATTATAAACAATGTTTTCATGCCCGCAGTTAAGTTTATTTAAATACCAACTTTGTCAGACCGAAATTATCTGCAAATTATCTTATACTGTTAACGAAATTATAGCAAATACCATTTCACCGCTTTGAGTCATAAGCCAGCCTTAATTATCAATAATATTATGGCGTATGATTAATAAAAAATATATTTTTTTTCAATATCACGTATACGTCATGATGTGTTCCTGTATTTCAAGATATTCGTACTATATAGTGTTTCAACAATGTATGAATTTAAATAAATATTTTGTATTAAGCGTTTTCTGTAATGTTATTGAATAAGTTGAAAATAAACTTTACAACTTTAATAAATTGTATATAAAAATATGAATTTGAATGAAATAATGTTTTTTTTACTATTTTGTTAAGCCAAATAACGACTTGTTTAAATGTTTGAATTCCCTTTCTTAAGTTTTTTTTATACTTTTTATGTGGTTTTGTTATTATTGTAGATGGTTTTTTATTGTTTTGTATATTTATGTTCTAAGGTTTTTCAGTTTTCTTATAAAACTTTCAACACAGGCATTTTGCCTCCATCTCTAGTTCTACTAGTGTATTCAGCAAAATAGTGTTTACGTGTAAGTATTTTCTATATATTTTTTTTATAAAAAATTGAGTTGGTTGTAGTATACATAAGTATGAAAATAAATAAACAAATTCTTTTTTATAAATATTTTTTTTATTCTTAAATCTTTTTATATTTGTACTCATACTATAGTATGATATTTTGTCTACTAGTAAATTTTGTTTTTGTGGTTTTATATATTGCAATGGTATGTTAAAATTTGCTTAACAAAATATGATAAAAATCTAAAGTAGATTTGCATTTTTTTCATACTGTCTGTTTTTTTCCTGTTGTTTAGTGCTGTATATTGCCTAGTAAGTGGAAATAAAATCTTCAGATAACAGATGTTTATGATATTTTTTTTTATAAATATGTACATTAGGAATTTGATAAATATTTTAAGATGATAAAATCTGTTTGAAATGAAAAGTGGGCTAATATGGAAGAAAATGATAGTATGATTTTAATGTTTTTTTTATATAATTCAGCAAAAATAAATTGTCATAATTCAAATATTAGTAACTAAAATTAAAAACAAAAATAAACAATATAATTTGATTTGTTAAAGTTTAAAATGTTTCTTAGGAAAAATCGTTTAATAATTGATTTAAAAACACAGTCCAACATTGTTAAAACGTAACGGTTTCGATAATTTTAGCTTGTTTGAACGTATTAAATTAAATATACAAAAATATGTATGTAGGAAAACTGGTTGCTTTAAACCATAATACATTTTAATCGCGTTCGACTGTATTGCTTTGTAGTATAAAAGACATATGCCCGCATTTAAGGTTTTTCTTTCACACACACACAAACACTTATACACACAAGAATGTGTGTGTGCGTTAGAAATGTACAAAAAGTTGTACCCAAATAAAATCAGACCAAAAAAAAATCAGTTTTTGTTGAACGATGAAATGACAAAAAACGGCATGAGAAGTTTTTTACCGTCTCCTTTTTGGCTTCATCTATTTGAATAAAGAAAGAAACTTAACCGAAGCATTTACAACAACGATGAAGAAGAAAGAAAAAAACGTCTCAAGCTGCATAATGTCAACAAGCTAAGCAATCAAATTTAACAAAAGCTAAGAAAGAAAAAAACAAATTCTACTGTACTGAAGAATTTAGGCAATAAAAAAATGAAAAGAAAAGTTGTCAACACCCACAATAACAACAGCAACAAGAGCAACAACAAAAATGTACACACAATAACAGGAAATTCGAAACTAAGACTGTCAAGTGGTTTAATAAATATCAGAATTCAGCAACAACAAAATACAGACAGTCTTCTCTTCGTATTTGAGCTAAAGTAATTAAAAAAACTAATTGCATTTGTTTTAATTTATTTATAGTTCCCTGTTCATTATTACATAGTTGCAATAAAAATTGATTTTTTTATATTTTTGAAATTTAAAATTTTTAAAAAAAATATGATGACTTTAAGATTTCTCTATAGAAAAGTGTGCAACAGATTATAAATAGAAATGTTTTATTAAGGTTTCTATAGACAATTGTTCAACGAGTTTTCCGTAGAAAACTTTTCAATGAGGTTTCGTTTTCGACAAGTTCTCTATAAAAATGTTTTTGAAGAATTTCCAATAAAAAAGTTTTTGGGTAGTTTTCTATGGAACGAGTTGTCGAGTTTCAAAAGAATTTATATTTTGTCACGAATTATCTATAGACTAGTTTTTCCAAAAATAATTTTTATTTTATCAAAATGCTGATAATTATAATTGCTTAATTCACAATTGATGTCGTAGTGTTGTAGTATTGTATGTCATAAATATTTTTCAAACTAACGTTTCAAAAAAACGTTAATAAAAAAAATTACGACATACAGCGCTACAACGCTACGACACCAATTGTGAATTGGGCAAATTTATTATTGGAAAATTGCAAATTCTTCACCTGCAAAATTATATTACTATTAAAAAACCGGTTTTCGGATTTTTCCAAAAAATTAATTATCTAAACACAAAATAGGTTTTCTATATTTTTACACAAGATAAACAATGGTATGGATTATTAAACCAAAAAAAAAACACAAAAAAAATCATTTAATCAATTGAATACAAAATATAACTGCCTAGAGATACTTATATTTAAATGGTTTGATAAAAAATTAAGAAAATATGAGAAAATTTATAGCTTTCGTAAGTTTTCGAAATGTGAAGTGAAAATTCATTTCGTACGGAATTCCCCAACAAAAACTTGGTAATAACTTGCAATTACTGGACAACTTAATTTTTAATGACTAGTTTATACCGTCTGCATTGCAAAGAAGTAGTTTGGTAATGGCTGACATTTAATCTGATAAAAATTACTTTTTGACCAAATTCATAATTAAATTATTATAAAACTCATTATAAACCATCGATGAATACATTTTTGTTAATTCAATTAATTCAATTTAATTTTTTAATCTCTTACGATTTTTAAAGACAATTTGTAATAGATATCTTTGAAGACCGTGCACTATAGGTTAAATGACTACTTTTTCTGTGCTAAATTAATAACGACTACAAAATCATGGTATTCAAACCAAAACCTTAAAGAATTGCATAAGTAAGAATAATTCTATTAAAAAAAATGAAATTTAACCCACTAACGACCAAAAATTAACCCTTTTGCAATCATTAATGCAAACTTAATACATTAATTTATTTTAATTATACTAAAACTTTTAGTAATTGCTTAAATCTAATTCATTCACATACAAATTTGTTTGTAGCAAAATTTGTAAATGGACCGATTTCAGAAAGTTTCAATAGGCTTCGTCCTTGGGCGATTTTCATATATTTCAATATATTCATTTCTGATTGCATTTAATCTACCGAACTTTGCCGAAATTTTAAAAGCTTCCACGAAGTTACATTTTGAAAACAGTCGCAGCACTTTTAAGGTTATGTTAAAAAAGTGGCTTTATTTCAAGCAAGTTAAACAATTTTATCACATTTTTTAACAAAAAACCTTATTTGCTTACTTAATTTATTGTTCCCCATTTTCACTTTCTTCTTTATAACTCGCGAAATTATTTAAAAATGCAATTGAAAGTTTGAAAGCAATACAGGCTTTACAACAAAATTTATTAAGTGATTACAATGCAATGTCTTTGACTGCGTGTTGTCAAACGGAATTTAATATTTACCAAAAACAAAAAACTGACATAGTTAATTTGGAGTATTGGTTACATAATGGCATTAAAAAAATGCAATATTTGCATTTGAAAAATTGGACTTTAGCACAGTTTTGGTAGCCGTTTAACATATAGTGCTGCGGAGAGTAAATATATTAGCATTTTAAATTATTAATTTGCAATGTAAGTTTTTACTGGGTCTTTTATAAGAAAATACTTTACATACAAAATTACAGAAAATATTTAAGACTTTTATATAATAACTTTTGCAATATATTTTAGATTATCCATGCATCCGTTACTGTTTACAAAAATATAAAATACCAATTTAATTAAATTTTAGAAAACATTTATTTTCCTGAATACGTACTTCTTTCGCTTATTCAATAAATATGTGTTGGTAACAATTGCATACATAACAAAGGATCTGAAGAATTAATTCTTAATTCCGTTATCGAGATCAAAATAAATTTTATCTCTAACGATTCAGTTAAATGAAATGAATTCATTCCTTTTACTAAAAGCCTCAACACATTTTTTTCGATTCATTTTGTAAATGATTAATGTGCTGTTTTTCTATAGCGAACGAGTACTTTGAGTGGAAATTTAACTTGTGTTTTGTTATTGTAACAAAAACAAAATACATGTAAAACGTCCACTCATAAAAGCTAAATAAAATTGAATGAAGAATGTTGTAGTAGATTTGAATCAGCAAAAATTTAATCATTCAAAGTTTGAATAAATTCTGTTATTAATTAACTAAAAAATTAATTCGATTTAAATTAAGCTTTTTAATGAAGCTATAGAATTAGATATTGGGAATGGATTTATGGAATGAAAGGCTGACATTTTTTAATTACGGATTAAGGTTTTAGTGAATTAAGCTTAAATTGAATTAATTAATACGAAGCTCTATATATAATGATTATAACACTAAGTTTTTATATGAAATTTTGCTATAATATTCATAATTTACAGTATTATTATATATTTCGGGAATAGCTGGGAACCCGGGAATGTAGAAAAAAAATTTCCGGTTTCCCGGGAATCAAAAAAGGTCGGGAAATTAAAAACCCTACATATGAGGAAAAAACCACTACAACCTCGATTTTTACCTATTTAAAAAAAAATCAACAAAAAAAATTGTTAAACCAAAATTTTTTTTAAAAAATTTAAAAAAATTAAAAAAAAAATTTAAATTTAAAATAACAATTCGAAAACATTTTTTTTTTCAAAAAATTAAAAAAACAAATGGAAAAAATAAATTTTGTTTTCATAAAAATATTTATTTTGAAGTACAATTTAGTGAAGGGTATATAGGACTCGGTACAGCCGAATAAAACTCTCTTACTTGTTTTTTAATCTCTTAAAAAATTAGTGAAAAATAATTGACATGACATCGTCGTGTTAACATAACGAGTTAATATACCAATGTATAAGTAGCGAAGAATAATTATTTTATATATAATTATTTATATTTTGTAATGTAAGTTTTTACTGGGCATATTAAGAAATTATGAAAATGCAACAACTTGTGCAATCTTCGCATATTTGTAAGTGCTCCCAGCGAAGTACAGTTTACTGCTTTTCATAATGTTCTCTCCATTTTATTGCGTATTATCTGTTGATAACACTCCTTTGATTTCTTAAATATTTTTCTGTTACTTTCTTATGAAGAATTAAAAATATAATTAATTAAAAAATCCGCATTAAATGCAAATTTCTTAGTGCTTCTGATTCATGTACAAATTGTTTTCCACATAAATACGTCTCTATCATCACTTTTACTTGTGGCTCTACTTTCGCTACATGTAATCGTCGTAATCGTATACCCTTAAACCATGTAACGAGTGAAACGAAAAATTAAAATTTCATCCTTAAAAACTTAACCCAATTTTTTTAGTTTTTTCGGTGCATTTCACTTTTACAAGCCACATGCATACATACATACTCGTACATGCAAAAACACAGAGAATACTATACATTTGTTGTTGTGTGGATGATAGAGGAAGTCGGTTTCGGTTTGTTGTGTATGTGGGTATTGCGTGTATGTATGTATGTATTTTTATGTGTGTGTATAATACTTAAATGTAATTGTAACTCTACCTATTCGTTACTACAATTTAATTTAAAACTTTTTTTACGCTCTGTGCTCAGTCTGTCATCCATTTCAAAAATTATAACATACACACACAAAATATGTGAACATATACATTAAGGTGGAACAGATTTTGTGCCTTTTGGATGCTTCCAAAATATAAAATTGTTCTCCGTCATCTAAAAACCAAACACTGAAAATTTGAGCAAAATCAAAACACATTTGATTTGAAGTATCAAGTTTTGAGTCCAAATTTTATTTTTTTTGTCACAAATTTTTTAAAATTATTTATTTATTCGAAAAAACGTTTCTTAGCCTATATTTTCTAATAAGTACATATAATTTCAAATTTTTTCTTTGCGATGGTTATTTACATCTAGGACTTTATTAATTAACCTTTTTATACCTGGGGTAAAAACAGCTACAATTAACAAATATTTTACATTTCTGACCCAAAATATAAAAGAAAATAAACAACCCAAAAATTAATCTCAATTTAAATATTAGACAAAATGTTTTTTTAGAAAATCATTTTAATGAATTTGTGATCAAAATCTAAATTTTCTCGAAATTCGCCAATTTAAAATCGGTCCCAGTTATAACTATTACAATTTGCATTTTAATCCTCACTTACCATTTATTGAAATCAGAAACTATTTATTAAATTTTTTGAAATATCGTTTAAAAATTTTTTGAAAATATAAAATTCGAGATTTGAGATACATATACACGAATATTTATGATTCTTTTGTTTGGTTTCAAAAAAATTGACTTATTGATGTCACAAAATGTTTATGTCTGAACATTTATTGGTAAAATAAAATAAATACAACAATATTATTTAGGTTTTTTAACATTCAAGTTTTTGGAAAATATTGCTACTTTAACCCAATTGTGTCATTTGGTTTTTAGATGGCGGTAAACTATTTTAGGCCTTGAGAGCATCGAAAATCGGAAAAGTTCAAAATAAGGACTGACCTAATGTGCATACACACATATTCACGATCATACATCTATACATTGTATTTTAAGCAGATACTACAGTGCATCCAAGTTTTTTATGCTGCCGTTTTACTCCCTCTCTCTACCTCTTCACTATTTTTGTTTTTTTACTTAAAATATTGCTGCTGTTTCTCTTCTGCATAATGACTCCCATTACACTTTAATTAAGCATGTGTTTTATGTATGTATACATGTGTGTAAACAATACACACACACATGGAGGTATGTTGAGGGTTTCGTATATTTTAAACTGTAAAGCATTTTAATGCACACAGATACAAACGCTACCATATGTACGTAAACATGAACGTTCCTTTTCTTGTATTTTCGTTTTGCTATTTTAAAGAAAAACAGTCGCGTGCAGCAACATTTTGGTTAGTTTTACATAAGTGTTGTACAGACAGCAAATGTAAATATTTACCTTGGGCCATAAGCATGTGTATGCAGTTTAATGAAAACTTCATTTTAATTAAATAAAACGAGAAAATAAAAAATGATAGTAGTAGAAGATGTATAAATGATAACTTCAAAATATCCTGGGGGAGAGAATAATTAAAAAAAATATTCATAATTTCTTCAGGAAAACCATTAAAAGCTAAGAGTTTTCTAGATTCTCATGATTTTACTTGTTTCCAATAAAATGAAAAAACCTCATTAACCATATATATATTATTAAATGTATTTATTTTAGCAATTTCCCCACAAAGTTTTTTGTTTGCTTATTTATAGTTGGAATTTGTTCAAGAGCCTTCTAACATGTTTCTTAACCAATTTTTGCTGAGTTTTTATAGACATAATTTCATTTTTTTCTTGTTCATTAATTAAAATTTTCACACTTAAATTTGTTTATTTTGTTGTTTTGTTTTGAACTTTGTAACCTTAATTTTCTACTCATTAACCATTTTTTTCTAACCCAACAAGTTTTCTTTTTAGCTCAATTTCCTATTACAAAAAAGTGGGTATTTAATTTTATACTCATCTATTTTTGCCTTTATTTTGTTGTTTTTTTTTGTACTTTGTTTTGGTAGAAATACTAGTTAAACTTTTCGTTTTATGTAAACAAACACCTTCTTTTTTAAGAAAACGGAAAATTAAAATTACAAAAACTCAAACAAAACGAGGCATGTCTTCAGCTGCCACGGTTTTATGTAATTAACACACTTGAGGGAACTTCAACACTTAGAATAATATTTTAATACGAACGTATGTACGTACGCGTACTCGTACCCAACAAATTACCAACCATCAAAATGAAAATATAAAATCCCTAAGAGTTTCCATGGCGTGCAGTAACGAGAAACAGTAAAATCATTTTAACAACTCACGCGTCAATGAAGAAAATTTTCATAAATAAATTTATATGGGGTGAATGTATGTATGCGTGTGTTCAGTTCAGTTCCCACACATACAGTTAAATATTTTCCGAGAACAACTTTTTTTTGGTTGAAAATTTTCTCAAAGGTGCCGTCGTTAATAAAGATTTTTCCGTATGTTTTCACACGCCCCTGTGAAATACACGCACTTTTCATATGGTAATTTATTGTTTTATTTATTTTCGCCTTCTTTTAACATTAAATTGGATCGTTTAGTAAATTTTGACTTAAACGGAATATTGTGAAGTGAAAAACATTTAATTACAGTATCGAGTATAAAGTTAAGAACTCAAATACGAAATGAGCCCAAGAGGTATAATGATATACATATGTATATGTGAAAACTGAAATACATAAATGTTCCGATAAAGTATATCTTGATTAAATAAAAACATAGTTAATTATATGTATTATCAAAATAATATCAAATAAATCAGGAATGAAAAATTTGTTTAAACTGATTTATTTAATTTGCATACATTTTTAAATTACTGTTTCAGCTTATATTTTTATGTTATGTTATTTTAATTTTAATCTTTATTTTCATTGAAACTCGCTATTTAATAAATTTTAATTAAAAACTATTAATTGCTTTATTATTATAAATATAAATATTTTCAACTAGTTATGTTTACCTAAAATAAATATTTAATAAATTGCTATGCTTGGATATCCAGTCAACTAAAAAACGAAAATCTATAAAAAAAATATATCCCACAGCTATTTATGAAATAAAATTAAAATGGAGTATTTTTATTTTTGAGCATCATACTCGTACATTGAATTGCATATTTGTGGGAAAAACTATATTTTATTTGTTTAAATTTTAAAAATATTTATATTCTCCTTTTTTTATCAATTAATTTTGATATAATTCAATAATATCATACATTTTTTGCATTATGAATTTAAAATCACAACTCAATTTTATTTAAATTATTTAACAACAGTCATTTGTTTATTCTTATTTATAAAAAAGCATTGTTGTATAAAAAAAGCTTTATAGTAGAATTCCAAAGCTGACTTTGATCGTCGCTTCGGTTGCTTCGGTAACTGAACACCGGAAGATATCATAATTAATTTCAATTTACACTGTATCAAGTTTCATTAAGATATCTTCATTCGTTCACAAGCTACCGAATTATTTCTAAAATCAAATGTTTCTAAACCACTGTGTCACGAGCAAAGTTAGCTTTGTAAATCCACTGAAAGGCTTTTTCTACAACATAGATTTTTGATATATAAAAAAACAAATGTTTCTAAACCACTGTGCATGAACAGCTAGAGTAATATGGTAGAATTAGAGGTGCAACTCTGGGTAAAAATAACTACTCTCTCCCAAATTTATGGTATGTATATTTTATTCTATGACTAGAGCTATTTTGAAAAAAAAACAATTGGTATTACAGATTTTAATACAAATAAATAAAAAAAAAACTTTGTTGCGCCCCCGTGATCGCTAACAAAATATGGACCAATGATTTAACAAGCAACTAGAATTTTCTGGGACAGTAATTACCGCTGTAATAAAACATGTTAGAATAACTTTTGTTCATACAAAATTTATTAATGCAAGATCGGTTGGACCGATTCCCAATATTTCTGAACACTCTGAAAGAAGGCCTTTATAGGGGGTTTAGTTGTGGCACGATCTCTACAAAATTTGGTAGAGGTATTTCTGAGAATATACAAATTTTATCTCTATAACAATATGTATAAGATATTTATCAGCGATAAATTATTTGAGCCCTTATATTTACTTAAATATGATCCAATATTCAACAAATTGTTTGGTATAATAGTAATGTAGTATTATGTGTGTTTAGAACAGCTTGGTGAAATTATTGAATAATCTTCAAATTTCAGCCTCCATTTGGACATCGTTAAATCGAGTTAAAAAGTGGTTCTGGAACATTGTTTTTGGACGTTACAAACATTAGTACAAACGTATAATAATATTCTCACAATGGCAGTATAGGGTATAAAAACAATAAAATTTCACTATAGTCAAAAATACGACAATACAGATTTTTGTGGAAGAATACCAGAAATTAGGTTATTTCGGTATGGTATCTGGTTTCAATAGTTTATGAATAGTCGTTGAGGTATACATCAATAAAAATAATGTAAAATTTGTACCAAAATTGCTCCACCTCAATACCAGTAGAGTCCGAAAAAGGGAGAAACAATTTTGAATATAACTATTAGAATACGAAAGCATCCTGTGAAATTTACTCCCTCAAAGATGAAAAATCATGATTAATGAAATCCACAATTTAAAGTGGGTGCTGCAGAGCATCTAAAAATTAGCTGATTTTTAAATGCTCAGCAGCATCAAGCTCCTAAAAAATTTAAAAGATTACTTTGGATTAGGCTAAATACTGAGGTTCAGTTTCGTCCTGTAAAACGGAACAACCCCAACGTCCAGTAATTCGGATGTGAAATATTGTATTGTTGTAAAAATTAAATTGAATATCAAAATAATGCTGACCTAGGTCAAAGAAGACTTGAAGATCTTTAAGCAGATGTGTTTGGGGAAAAAACGAAAAATTAATAGAGATTAAATTGTAAAATCAATCTATACAATTGCCAATCGATTAAGTTAGAATTAATTCACAATGAGATCGTAAAAAAAGTGTTTGATGCAGAATATTTAAATTATGATTTCTTTAATAATTACAATGATGACAAACTTATGCTTTTTTTTGTCTTCCATTAGACCAGGACGAGTCAAGAGCGACCCTACTGTGTCTAATTTAAGATCTCTTTCATATGTTACTGATGATACCATAAAATATAAATTAAATTTTTATACAGATCACATTGATCTGCCTGTTCGTATACAACCTTATACAGGACATATTAAACCAAAACATCTATATTCTTGTACACTATCAATTCAGCCAAATAAGTGGAAGAATTTGCATGATTTGAAGAGTGTAATACCACCGGCATACCATTATTTTTATGATAATTTACACCAATAAAACTTTTTTTCTGCAACTTTTTGTTTAATATTGTTTATTTTTTTATCTTATGTAAATTTTAGCATAAACCGTTCGACAAACTAACCACTAATATAAAATTAGCCGTTAAAAAATTACAGATGGCATAAATGAAATCAAAATAATTATTGTTTATTAAAGTGCAAAACCCTCTATCTGATTATTTTATACATACACATTGAATATTTTTGAAAAGCAAAACCCTCTATCTTTCATAAAGTCCACAATAATGCAAAATTTTAAAAACCAATTACATGTGATATTCAGTAGTTGCTTTTTAAAAATATTGTAGAATACCGAATTTTAATAACTCAAGTAATATGCGAAAACAAAAAAACAGTTTTATGGCTCTCCTGAAAAGTTGTGTTTTTCAAGATAGAGGGTTTTGAATATAGTCCCTCGATATTTTGATAAAAAGCTGGAGTGCCTAATTTCGGTTATCGCTAGGTCTCGCTTAGGTCAAATCGTGTTTTAATTGTTTTTAAATGTTGAGCTGGTATTGCCCATATTCAATACCAAACATTTCTGATCAACACTAAATATTTGAGGAAAATTGCATTCCTCTAGGCCATATCGTGCCTTCAACAGACAAATAGATAGACATATCTTGATCGTCTTAGAATTTTATAAGGACCCTTAATGTACATATATTATTTTTTGTTAAATACAAAATGACCCAACCCCCTTTTTTGGTGATGAATATTAAAATTAGGTTATTAGGCTTATATTGTAATTTTTGATCTAAGTGATGATCTTATAATAAAAACTAATTTGCTTCAACATATGAAATATTTGTAAATATAAAAAAAGTATAGATTCTAATTACATCATAGTATTTTCAAGTATTACCATACATTTATAATAATTACTTTAAAAAACTACCCATCATTTGTTTGTACATTATATAAATAATTTATATTATTAACTCACCCAAATTGAATTTGACACCTTAATTAATTAACACAACAAACAAGTCTTTATTTAATATTTTTTTTAAATCGTTAAATTTGATGTCATTAACAGCAAAACCAAAAACGTAAAATACTTTCATAACCAGTATAATAAAGACGGCTTGCTGTAGTTTTTGTTGTTAATTTTATTTTATGATGGTGCTTAAATAAAATTTTATTTAATACATTTTTTAATGGAAAACATAATCATGATTGTAATTATTTGCACCTTTTGCACTCACGTTAAAAACGCAAAATATTCAATAAAAAAAGAAGAAAAAAAAACTGAAACAAAACTGAAATCATAAATGGAAAAACGTACGTAAATTGACCGTTACCACTACGACCGCAAAGACCACAAAACCATTAAAGCCACATGTGGACACACATACATAAATTTTCAAACAACAGAAATTAGGTTAAGAACGATTTTCATGTGTATTTGTTTTTGTTAAACAATTAATTTTAATTTAATTATAATGCTATTTGTAGTTGCAATAATACGTAGATAATTTTTTTTACAAATATTTAAGTGATTAACTTTTAATTAAATCCTTTTAGTTTAAAAATTAAACAATCTATTTTACTAAACGCCTACGCCCGATTCTCCTGCTTTGTTTCTTTTATTATTATTGTTTGTTACTTTTTTTTGGAGCAAAGTTTTGTTGCGATTTTTTTTTTGTGATGCTATTTTGCGTTAATATATTTGGCTATAATACGTTCTACGTTATCAAACAAACTGATTTTGCTCTTTTGTAGCCCATGACCAGACCAATATACAATGTTACACAATCATACATAAATGGCATTAAGGAACCCAGTGCTCGCTCGCTCTTTCTTTCTCTCTCAACTCTAATAAAATTAAACGACGTTCTGTACTAAAAATATGGCTCTTTAGTAGAAAGGCTCTAAGGAATGAAACAAATAGTGCACGTTTCAGTTACAAAATAGTTTAAAGCGCATGTTCGGTTGTAAGTTGTTGGTCCATAACGGGATGCTGTCATTTCTCTTCTGCTCTCTCCATACACAATTGCTAGTATTGATGGAATTTGATGGAATGAAACCTCATTTATGGATTGTTGATTTTTTAAGTGTTATAGGTCATGAGTTTTTATTCGTTTCTTATATTTTCCGAATATTATTTTTTTTTTTGATATACTTATATGATTATACACAACCATATAGTTCTCCCCCATTGCCCCTTAATAACTGTATCATATTGTTGTAAGTCTTTCATATTAAATTCATGTTATTACAGTCATTTTTTTTCTTTAAGTTTTATATAATTTTCCTTTCAATGTTATTATTGTGCACTTTATTTGTCTGTCTTTTAATCTTCCCATACAATGAGCATCATTGTTGTCGTTATTGGTTCCTTTTGTTTTTTATCTTGTCGTTTGAGATTTTGTTCATGTAGTTTTTTCAATGTTTTTATGCTTACAATTCCAACAGGAAAATATAAGATGCAACAGAAAATGAACTCTTCAGGAAATATTCAGTGTCAAAGGTCAGTTGGTATTTTGTTACTCAAGTAAGAACAAAATTAGTTGAGAGAAAACGACATCTAATCAAAGGAGATTTATAAAGATTATTATATTTATGTAGTTATACATACTTGTTACACAAATTCAATCTAAATCAAAACGTTCTTTATGGAGTTGTTCACCAAATCTGGATTAAGAGCTGTTTGATATTTAGGGAATGTAAGTACACATTCTTAATTTTAGCAGGTTTGTTAGGTATAAAAAAACTTCAACTGTAATATAGAATGTTGGTGAAAACATAAGACCTTCATATGTGAAAAATCTGAAGCGATCGCAATGTTTTCCAAATAACTACGTCACTTATTTATAGACCGATTTTCCTTGCTTTCAATATAAAATACAATATTTGGGACATTATATTATCTGTCCTCGGAAAACATATTTCAATCAAATTGACCCCCTATATATAATGATCTAAATAAAAAATTATATTCATATATACAAATTCTTTCACTCTTGATTATATTCAATTCACACATACAATTTTTGATAATTCATATAAATGCAATATATCTTGGCTATAAATTTAATTTGTTGAACAAAAGTTTTCGAAAACATTTTTTAGTAAATGGCTTATAAAAGTATTAAAATCAAGTAAATAAATTACATGATTTAAAAGCGGTACATACGAATATAGTAAAGAATTTCACTTTAAGTTCTGTTAGAGTTGCAACATTTTACTTTACGGTTTTTACATAATATTTTATTTGCTGTTAAAAAATTCCTTTCCCATGAGAAACAAATGGAAGTTCCTTCTTTTCCTTACAATTTGTATTTTATAGCAAGTGTACAAAAAGTATAAAAATATATTTAACAGCCATGTTAACATTAACATTTTTTTTGGAAAATACTTGACAAAATTCCCAAATGCTTATTAAGAATTATACAAATTATCCGTAGAAAGTTCATAGTTTGAGATTTTTTTATATTTTTTTGTCAAACAGTATTGAAAGTAACAGTTGTATTTCAAATAACTATATTGAAATATTGAAATGTATAATCTTTCAAACAAATTACATTTTTAACATTCACCATTCGATTTATGGTGTTTTCTTTTCTGACACAAAATGTTGCCTATATATTTTGTACCATTTATCAAATGTTACACATACCTTCATAATGTGTTGCATTTTTAACGATCACAATAGAACAAAAATTATTACCATTTATGCAATTTTCTTTTATGTAGGTTCTAAATATTATAAAACTATACTTTTTGCTTACATAAAAAGTGGTACAATTCTAAAGGTAGTGGTACACAAAAATATTTGCTCAAAAAAGCGTGACCTCTTTTTTTTAGCAAAAATTAGTTTGACGTGTTTACTCTTACATGTGTTTTGTAAGATCAAACAGCATCAAATAAAATAAAACTAAATTGTTTGTTTTGAATCTTCCTAAGTAAAATAAGTTTTTGAAATAAATAAAAGAATTCAATTGTATTTTATTTAGTGGTTACGTCTTTTTTATTTGTCGTGTGTGACCCTACCTTAACTCTTTGATAAAATTGAGGGTGAAAAATGTAGCATATATTCAGGGTTTTATGGTAACATTATTAGAAAAGAACACGACCAAACTATTTTTTTTTTCAGAAAAGAACACAAAGAAGGGAATGTATCATTTATGCCAGAAAAAAAAACACCATTAGTGACAAGGCAGAAATGATGCCTAGTAGTTTAATAAAATTGTGAGATTCTAAAATAGTTTTTTGTCATCTCAAACCAAATGCTGAAAAAAATCCAATTAAAAATCGATTAGATGTCAGAAAAATTGTTATATTTAAAGATCTGTAGATGGAATGAAATACATAAACAATTTTTAGTTGTAATTTTTTCATCATTTAATTTTTGCTATATTTGACACAAAACAGGAAACCTCAAATCCGATTTTGAACTTAGCAAAATTGTTATCACCAGGGCAACCAAAAATATGCTCTATAAAAAGTGTTTTATGCGCATAAAATATGCACTTAAAAACGAAAAATATGCTCTTAAAATATAAAAAAATATGCACTTAAAAATAGTTGTTTTTTGTTGAATTTCAAAGTTTTATTAAACAAATAAATATAAAGTAAAAAAAATATTGAGCTCATAAATTAAATTTGGTTATTATACATAAAAATAATCTGATTCATTTCATTTTATTATTGCAATAAATTACTCACTATCGCGAATCAATATTCCACATGAAATATTTTCCCTTTTCCTTTTTTCGTTCATCAACTTTGTTCACATGAAAAAATTCCCATTGTTTTGAAATTTTTGGATGGAATTTTGTAAACAATAAACAGCTTCTACGAACAAAATTAACTATTGTGAATGAAAAGTTCAGGGGAATATCACGATAGCAATTTTCCCTTCGAGGGAAATGGATATTTCATGGGAACAAAATTTCACATGTTATTGCCGATAGGGGTGACTATGTATTTACTTAAGTTTTCAAATTTGCAAATTGAATCTTTGTTTTTTTAAGCTCCCTTAAATCCACGAAAATTCAATGAAGATAAAGCGATTATGGGTATTCTAATTTTTTATTTAAGGAACTTAGGACAAGTATCCTTGGACCCCGAAAAATAGTAAAATATAGAAATGAAAAATTACAATGCAAACAACAAAATTATATTAAGAAAATAAAATAATAAAATAAAAAAAAGAAAATATGCAACAAAAATATGCAGTTATGAGCTAAATATGCCAAAATATGCTATAAAAAGCAAAATATGATAAAATATGCTGTAAAGAGCAAAATATGCAAAAATATGCACTAACAAATCGATGGCAAAATTCTTAAAATTGTCTGAAACGGATAAATAACTAACTCATATGTTTATACGACGCACAGCAAAAAATATGATATTGCATACTTTTGGTTGCCCTGGTTATCACATGTAAAAGCTGTAAAATATCCAACTAAAATTTTATATTAAAACTCACTTCTAATACAGCTACTTAATAAAATTTCTTTGTATATTGAATTACGCAAAAAACAGTTTTTGATTTTGTTCAGTTACTCTTAGTTTACTTCCTTAGTTTTTAACTAAGCCCTACTATCGATTTTATATATATTTTAGAGAATTTTTTGCACTTGATTCTCTATATAATGGCAGTGGTTTCCTTGAGTTTGAGAGAGTATCAGGATGTGTGTTTAACTAACTGTTACTTTGTTACTTTTAGCTTTACTTCCGTTTTAATACATTCATCAACGTCGCAACATATTTGCTGATAATCTGATATTTTTTTCTCTCTTCATACTTCATCCTTAATTTTTTGCACATTCTCCTTATCATTCCATTTATAACATTGCATGATTTTTGCACTGTTTGCCTGCTTTGTGTACTACTACAGTGTTTTTGGAGTATGTCTTGCAATTTTTCATTTATATTTTTTTTTTGATTATTTTGCAAATAAAATATTATACCGGATATAAGCGGAAATTCAATTAATAATTTTTTTCGTATGTATTTTTTTTTTGTTCATTTCGCTCAAAAGTTTTTTTGTTTGCAAATTTACGACGATTCTAGTCAGTATCTCTATATAGAGTTTATTAAAATACTCGTACTCTTGCAAATGCATTTAAAATATTAATGAATATAGCTATATAACATTTATTCCATGAACGATTTTTAAAAACAAGTCTTTTTTGACCCACGGTCTTCAGATTTCTTCATGTGCGCCAAGCTCATACTGTGTTTTAAAAATTTTCAGCTAAAAATTACAAAAAATATGAATTTAAGTTGAAATCTAAAGCTAATATAATATTAAAAAGATTATATACAAATATTTATACTGTATAGTAGCGTGACAAATTTTTGAACAAAGTATCATGGAATCGATGATATATTTATTATATTTTCTATTATAATATATATTTTTTGTTGGCTTTAAAAATACATTTACATTAGGGCTATAACAAAGTTTTAATGCATAAATCAATTTTTAAAATTGCAAAAAAAAAAAAATTCGGAGAACTTTTTTAAAAACCGCAATGAAATTAAACCAGTTTTCTTAATAATTTGTAATGTAGTACGGCTATTCAAAATTTGCAAGAAATAAAAGAAGTTTTGCCCTAATATGAATAGACTGTAAATAAATTTTAATTTCCTGTTGAATTTAAAACTGAAATTAAATTAAAATTAATTAAATTCAATTCTCCTAATTACCATATTTTTTCAGTTCAAACATGATAACTTCAAATTGTATCTATAGCTTACAACTTCCCAGAAAAATATGTAGCCAAATAAAATTTAACTAAAATTTAAATGTTCTCAGAAAATTGGTCCATTTTAAAACAACTCTGAAATTTACATCTTAATTTCCATAAAATATTTAAATTGTTTACTCCAATATTTATTTAATAGGTGCTTCCTAGGTTTATTTACAAATCTCTTAATAATAGAACTTTTATTTCCTGGTTATACCATTTAAACAGTTTACAGAATATCTAATGCTGAAATCAGCAACAACACCAAAATACGTTTTTATGCCTCAAACCATTTTACAACTAGTAGAAATATTCGAAATGTATACAATATTTTAATAAAATAAAAATTAAATTTTCATAATTCTCTGTAACCCCACGAATAACTAGTCATACAATTTTGATACCAAATACAGCAGCAACAATATCATTGAAAAAATCTCCATTTATAACAACAAAAAAAAATTAACTTTTTGTTGCTTAAGCCGTAGTATACCTTCGTGGGTATTAGCGTTCTAATCTTTTTATTTCCACATGAATTTATTTTTATTAAATAATTCTTTGTTGGCTTCGCCTAAAAAATGAAACAAAAAAGAATATGATTCACTTCCTACCAGCTCCACCAAACATTTTACATTTTACTACAATCTACTTACGCAGAAAAGTATGCAACAACAATGTGAAAAAAATCATATAATTCTTATTTTTCCCACAACAAAATTATTATAGAGCAGAGAAGAATATAAAAAATAAATTGTTGTACAAGTATGGTGGGTGGCAAACAAGCAACAAACACAAGAAGATGTAGAAAAAAAAACAATATTTATAAAATGTTTTTTTTTATATAAAACAAACAAATGTATACAAAAATCCCTTAGTAAAGCTGGTATTGTAACCGATTGTGCCTAAAACCATGCAAATTAAATTTAATGGAAAATTTATTGCGTTATACATGGCACACTGTACGTACATACATTTCATTTCAGTTAACGAGAAAGCGAGTAACTGTATTTCTATATACAGTGGAACACACAAAACTACATCAAATGAAGTGTAAAAGAAATGTTGGAAAATGTCTCATTTTGTTTCATCTAACACAGATTACTCTGTATTTTATATTTATTATTATGATTATTTTTTTAAAGGATGGTCTATGGTCTTTATTTAATATTTACGTAAATATGTATGGACGTATGTTTGCGCGAGCACAATATACAATCTGCATACATATTTATTTATTTGGTTGGTTGGTTGTAATATTTTAAACATTTTACTTTATGTATTTTTCGGTTTATTTTTATTTTTGTAATAATTTTCATTTACATTGTGAGAAAAAAGAATTTAACTTATTGTTGTATTTTTATTGTTAATGTTGAAGTAATAGAACAATCAACGTTAATGTATTTATAATTTGTTTGGCATTTTTCTATATGAATACTATTAATATGATTTATATTTAATATTGATTGAAATTACAAACTCTTAATTAAGCACTTTCAACAAATTAGCTAAAATCTCTTAAAAAAAAATGTGCACTGAACTGATTCACTTTATGTTTACAATATCAAGCAAGTTAGAGGTGAAGATCTAGGGTTTACACAATTTATCAGATATATTGATTGTACTTATAATGAATTTCACACAGAAAAAACAAAAGTTTTTAACGTTTGGTCTTCCGAATTTGTCCATATTCGGTAACCACATACTATGGTTTTCATTCGAATAATCGACGATAAAATATATTTTATATTTTAATGAATAAAATTTTTCAACTTAAAGTGCAAATGTATTCGATCAATAACACTGTGCACGAAATTGACACTTTTTATTCAGTCAAGAAGGGCACCCGACGGATTAAACTAATTCGATTATGCTGAATCCTTGTTTTCGATATATACCGTTATTTCGAAAATGCAGAAGGTTGCACAACATATCGAGCCCTTACGCCAAATTATCGTAAGCGACATTTTTAATTTTTTTTTATTTATTGCAGAAATTAAAATTTTATGGACCGACTGATGTTTTAGCGTTCTCAGAATATCAAAATTGTTAATAACTTCAAAAATATAGGGGGTACGATTTTATCGTAAGTCAATGTTTATATTTTACAGTAAACAAATTTTATCGTAAGCGACACACAGTGGTATAAAAAAAAAGAGGGAAATAAATCTGTAACTTCTATATGGTTAGATTGGTTTGAATGAAATTTCACATTCGCAAAGAAGAAGTGTTTTCGTTAATTTTATATTTGTTCGTATTTCTTTCACCATACGTTATTCGCATTTGAAAATTTAATTTTCAACATTTTTACCCTCCCTACTCCAGTTTTTTGAAAACAGCATATCCAAATATTTCCCGATTTTCTCCAGTTTCCCTTTGGACTAACAACACATGTATGTGTCAAATAGAAAAAGAATTGTTTAAAAATAATGACTAAGTCCAAAGTTATATGCATTTGAATTAAAAAATTTTAAAAATGCGATTTTTCGGTAATTTTTTTGGGAAAAAATAACTTTTTTTCTTTTTAAGTTATCGCAAAAAATTTCTAAGACAAATGTGACAAACTATAATGTACCTAAGAGAGTTTCGTCAAGTTTCGTCAAATTTTATTTGCTTAAACAAAGAGCGAAGCTGGTCGCACATTCCGTAAATTTGTTTATTGTATACAAAGAAAATAAAGAAAAAATGAAAAGGGGGGACCAGGTCGTTTCAAAAAACACCTATTTTTTATGTAAAATAAAAATTTAGGGCAAAAATTCTCAAATCGCTAATATAGCCAAAAAACTAAAAATTCCCATTTTTTGGAATTTTTCAACACTTTTCTGTGAATTGCGGGATTGCTGATAATAAATTTCAAAATTCGTTTTTATTTTTCCATTTTAAATAGAAAAATCTACATAACTGTGAAATTTCATTAAAAACTATTTATAAATAAAAACTTAATTTCAATTCGAAAAATTTGTATCTATGCAAAAATTCAATAGAAAACATTTTTTGTCATATTTTTCAATAAATTCTGAAATTCCGCAATAAAATTACCTTTAAGTAAATCTTAACAGTCGTTTTAGAAATATTTCCAAATTCTTTTATGCCGTTTTCAAAAACAAAAATTTCGAATTTTGATAAAAAAAGTATGAAGTTCGATTTCTCTATTTTTAATAACTAAACCAAAAGAGCTTTGAGAGAAACCAATAAAAGGGATGTTTATTTTTAAAATATTTAAATAAATCTTATTGATGCTACATATAAAATAATATTAAAATCTGACACCAACTTCATAAGATATGAATATTTAAAGATACATTATACACAAATATATTTATTTTTTTTTAAAGTTAAAATCGCGAATAAAATCACGAGTTTTTTAAAATTAAAAAAAAAACGGAAATGCCCATGTGGCGATTTCAATAATATTCGGTAAATGCATGCTCTTGAATTTACCGAATATGATTGAAATCGAAGACCCATGGTCAAATTGTTTGTAATATCTTATGGAAATCATTATATATATGTCTGATTTCTAGATCTTTCTCAAACTTGATTGTAACTAAAAGACTGATGTCATAATATTCCATTCAATTTACTATAGCCGAACAAGGTTATGCACACTATAACCACTAAAAATGAACATTACTAATCCAGTTGATAAGTGTGTTAAAGTGGTTTTTCAAAATTTACTTTAACTCTTCCCATATTTTCATCTTAATACTAAAATTCTATTATAGGCACTAATTATAGATGTAACTGTCATCAATTATGCAACAAACCACACTGTGATAAATAACACACAATTGGTAAAAACAAAAACCCTTAAATTTAATCTCCGACTGCCGGTGTCTATCTTAATTACGAGTTATTTCCAACTTACAAATAAAAATAATCAAATATTGGCAGTTAAAATTTACCTTAAATATTTTTCTTTATTTTGCTTCACTTTTCATTCTATCTAGAAGCACAAACACAGATACATACTCGTGCATATGCATATGTATACTGGGTATCTATGTAAATTGTTATTCCTGTGTGTTTGTGAATGTTGTTATAATTCTCTGTTTAAGTAACATTTTACAATGTTTTATTCAATGACATTGCAGACAGTTTTTGGCTAACCAAATGTACAATTGTCTGCCAAGGCTTTAAGCAATATTACAACAATAATAATAGCAACAATAACAAACAGAAGGACAACTAAAAGCTCGGAGACAGAGAGATAGAGATAGAGCAGCAGAGACATTCATACAAATAAACAGCAGGCAGCCGACTACTGTCAGTATTAGTTAAACAACAAATATGGTTGGTTTTAAAACTTATACAGGACTGGAAAAAGAAAAATATTTACAAATATTGGGGGTATTAAAACTATAATGGTATTTACACATCTAAAAACAAAGTTAACTTTAATGAAGACTTCTACAAAATACAAAAATTTAGATAAATTCTAAAAAGTTCTATGTAGGTACTTAAATATAATATAACTCTGTTATATTTTATTCATTCAATTTTGCCAGCAGGACATAAACTTTATTATACACCTTGTATTTTGCAAAAAAAAAGAATGCAGCAAATAAAACAAACTAAAAAATGCAAATGAAACTCTATGGAGAATAAAGGAAAAAAGCAACATGAAAACGGAAGTCTAGGTTAAAGGCACTAAGAAACAACAAAAAAAAAGACAAAAATATGAACTTAAAAAATATAAAACTAGACAAGACATTACAAAACAACACTGTTTTGAGAAAAAAATAATACATGATTTTCTCTATTTTTTTTTTTTTTTGCATTATGACCAATGTTGTGGGCGGATTTATGGTCGGTAATAAATGTCTTTTGTATTACACTAAATTAACAGGAGTCACAGAAATACAATAGAAATGAGAGAAGAAGAAACTGAAATTATACGAAACAAAAAACCCTAAACAGGAAGTTAAATGTAAATGGTTTTCAAATTAGATACACAATTTTTTCGCCTCTTGTTAACTTTGGTTTTGTTCTTAAGGGGGAAAGCAAATATAATATAGACCAGAAAGAGATTAAATATAAGTCAGCAAAAAAATACAGCATTTAAATTATTTTTATATTTATTATAATAAGCATTACACTGATTTAATATTATTTCATAATTTTAATCACATTAAATCTATAATATTATTAAAATATTACTAAAGAATATGAAAATATGCAATTCTATAATTTTATTAATTTTTAGTAAAAGAAATAAGTCCCAGCCAAAAATTGGAAAAAGGATTACTTTAAAAGTAGTTATTAGATTAAGTTTTTAAGTTGAATATTAGCATGGCTCTTCTTTTTTTATTATAAAACTCAAACTGCGAAGCGTTTTGCTTGTCTACAGATACTCAGAGCGTTTCTGAAGGGAATCGAACAAGTTACCCTCAAATTAATAGGCCAGCACACTATCGACTAGTCTTTCGAGGCACATTTAGGATTTCGAAAGTCTAAAATTATTCCCCAACATCTACATACTTCAGAAAAGTTTAAAATTTTAGCAAACTCGATTAATGTTTAGAGGTATCGAAATTTAGTAGCAATGTAAATTCTCATACGTATTACAAGAAAATAGTTTTTGAATATAATTTGTATCACATAATTTTTATATATTCTAAATAGTTTTGAACAGCATTTTTGGCTTCGGCTTAATTCATGTATCAGTAAAGCTCAAGCATTTATGTATATCAACAATCTAATTTCTTATATTTTTAATACATTTTACCCCCATTATCACAATGTATAGTAATGTTGTAACGTAAAGTTAAACTGACAGTTTTCACACAAAAAACAATTGCTTTAAACGACAGTACAACTATAAGTTTACATATAACCAGGCTTCGTGTTAATGGGGTTTAGTGTAGAAATATAAATTTGATGTATGTGACAAATTAAACACCAGAAATTTAAAATAAGCAAACCAAGCTATATTCTGAAATCTTATATAACAAAATAGACTACTAAATGTATTATTTAGAAATAATTTAAAAAAAGTATGTTCAAAAACTAAATTTGCTCGAGATCTGCCAGATTCAAAATTTTAAAAAAGTAACATTTTGGATTTGATGGAATATTTTTGGTATCGAATAATAATGGTTTATCCATGTCAGAAAATCTTCTTATTTAAATATCTACAGTGAGCCTCAAAAATTAGTATAAACCAAAAATTATATGATCTTTTTAAAAAAAAGAAAAATTCTAAATTTTATACATCGATTAAAATTTTAAAGTTTCGGTTTGTTGGAGATTGGGTTGAATAATAGATTCGGTTGTGAAAAAAAAAGATTTAAGTCGGACTATAATGATTTTCATGATCTTAAAAAAAAATCAAAAAATTCGCTGGTGTATACTCACTTTTTATTTGAAACTTCAAAATGTACAACCTCTAGTTAGTTGACTGAAAATAATTTAAGACCTTGGGATAATCGAATTATACAAATGATTTTCAGCATTTTGTCGGGAGCAGACATTACTCAACGTTGATCTGTACTCTATTCTTACTTCACAAAGAAATGGCCTTCACCTTAGTATGTAATAAGAGAAAAAGATGAAATCAATCAATTTTTTTATTACCAAAGTCACAATAACTTCAGTAAAATCAAATTATTTATAATAGTTTTCTTTGGCATTAATCGATTTGTAGTTTAAATGGATGTCCAGTTAATGAACTTATGCTGGAAATACCAGCATCACATTTATTACTTCATCTACTATGAGCAATATAAAACAGAAATCATAAATATGTATGTACATTGATTTCAGGTTTTAGGCAAAATTCTAGAAACCGAATGAATTGAAATGTTTGTTGAAACATCACATTTCTCTTCACAATATTGTTGCAGTTTAATTAAAATTGCATTTCTTGAGCAATTTTTAGCTTTAGATAAAGATTTTAATTAAAAAATAGTGTGTATTCTTTCTGAAAATACCAAAAACACAGACTATAAGAACTCAGAGTAGAATACATTTATCAAACGTTCACAAGTCTTGCACAAAAGTGGCACACAAAATTTATACATTTCTTTCTATGTATTATATTACATACATATGTATGTATGTACATAGAAGTAGAAAAAAAAATCTCAATTTGATTTAGCAAATTTTCATTTGCTTCAGTAAAAAATTCCAAGAAAACAATTTCACAAAAAATCCAAAAAATAATTTCTGTTTCAAAACTTTAAAAATATTTACTTTTGGTATTTTGACAGCTGCTCGAGTCTTAAACAAGAAGAATAAAACAAAAAACAGTAATAATGACAAAATTTAAAGTAAATACTTGTACACATAGAAGATTGTAAATTGTGCAAATATTTACACAAACACACACACACATATATGTACATGTGTTGATAGATAATATGCAAATACATACACACTTACGTTGTATTAAATCTATACAGCATACATGCAAAGACTACGAGTGTGTTGAGTGTTAAATAAAAATATTATTTTATTACAAAACCAACCAACTTTTTTGAGATGGTATGCCTACAATCGCATCATATTTTCATCATGATTGAATCTAATTGAAAAACAAATTACGAAACTCAAACAAAACTCCATTCTACCAATAAGCAAATACGTATCTATCGAGTAATAACCGATTAAGATAAATCTTTTATGGATGTTATAATCTTAAAAACCGGATATATGGCTTGTTGCACATTGTTGCACATCTCGGCATTAAAACTTCCCAATTTGTTGTTAAATTTTTAATCTGTGAAAAGCTTTTCTTTTTATTCTACACACACACATACATCAATACATACATCCATTCATACACATGTACAATGTACATGTACGTAAGAACGTATGTATGTACACTTGAGTTTAAATGTTTTTTCAACACTTCCACTTTTGTTCATTCGAACATTAGAAGGAAATATTTTTGAAAGAGTAAACTGTAAGTATGTGTGTATGTTTATTTGTTTGTCAGTCTGTCTGTATGTATGCACAATGGATTGTCTGTATGATGTGTCATTCAGTGCAGTTTTTTTTCTTCTCTCTTTTTGAAGATTTCTACATTTAATCTGTTTAATAACAAACACTCATCCACACATGCACACTCACACAAACACTTTTATTACTACACATGCACATTCATATGCCATGTACTAAATTATATACAAACATTCTTACTTGCGTATACATACATACATATGTACATATAATAGAAATGTTTACATTATACGTACAGTATAGTTGCCGGTATATTCACATTAGGGAGACCAATAACTTGAACTTTTCCGATTCTACCAAGTTACCGAGGGCTACCAAGATCTTCGTCATTTAAATACAAACTGCTGACAAATTTAGAAAAATCGGAAAAGGTTTGGTTGGAAATTTTATTTGTAATTTCGAGTCAAATAATAATATTTTTTAAGCTAATGAAAATCATAAAAAATAACCATTGTTTAAAATTTAAAAGTTACGCTTTGTTGCAGATTAGAAAGAAAAATGGTTTAGATCGGACTGTAATGTTTTTTATTGTTTACTCACTTTTCAGGCTTGGTGTATAAAAAACCCCCATGAACACGTGAATTAGTAAGCCAAAGTAATAATCTGAAATTAAATATTAGAAAATGTAGCCTATTTTCATGTCATGTATTTTCCAAATAAATAATTATAACAAATTTTACCAAAAACAGTACCCACGATAACAGATAATAGGTACAACGGTTAAACAAATTTCCAGTTATAAAATTTGGGACTTGAGATATCCATGAAATTTTATTATTTCTTTGGTATCAATATATTTTATGTTTATTTTTTTTTAATTCCTTTTAATTACAAATTATAAAGTGTTTATAAAAAATCGACATTTTAATAAACCGGTTTGTCGGTTAACCGAAAACTGGCCATTTTTAGAAAACCGGTTAAACCGGTTAGAAAAGAGGAATGATTAATATTAAATAGCTATAAATATGTATGCACAATTGCTGAGTCCATTTTATTTTGTAAAAATTTCAAAATTATTTTCTCAGTCTTATTTTAATTATTAGTTTATTCACCAAATTTCACCCATTATATGTAAATCACAATTTTTTTAACCGAACTGCATTATCAGATTTCAAAAATATTTCAAATCATGGATTTTTTTCTGACAATGAACTTTGTACACTAATCTAACGAAATGATTAATAAAATAAAATTTTAAGAACAAAACACACTAATGAATTCCAATTTATTGAAAGAAGCTTTGTATATCAAATTCAATTTAACGTTTGGTAAAATCATCACTAATTTTATAATATATCATTATTAAGATTTAGTAAGATTTAGCTTAAATTCTAAAATTTTGCGGAATTTAATCTTAATTTTTAATAGTTTCATTTTGTATAATTTATCCTGGAAAAGTTTTAAAGTAAACTCATCATCCTCTACTATTTAGAATCATTATAATTCTTAAAAAGTTTTATATAAACATGTTTATATTGTAAATCAGCAGTTTAGGTTTCAAATCAGACCAAATATTTGATATAATGTGTAAACAATAAATATAAAAACTGCACCAAAACACGAGATTTATTAATTTTAGTCCCAAATTTTAAAAACATGTTAACCGAGTGCTATAAACCGGTCACCCGAAAATCAATATTTTAAATTAGCCGGTTCGCAAAAAATCGAGATTTTGAAGAAACCCCGGGTTTTCAGTTAACCGGTTATCCGGTTTATAAACACTAACAACTACTAAAATAATGTTTCATGTTCGATTTTAACTTAAACCGTATATAATATCATTGTTGAGTCAGTCGCTTGCAGCGGCAGCCGATGAATAAAAAAGAAAGACTCGACCTCTTCGTGGCTATTAGGGAACAACGATATTTTTCTTAAGTACTAATTATACAATTCTTAAAACTAAACTAGACTAAAGGCATGTTGGAAATGTGTTTGCCTAAAACTATTTATATTTTCTATTTACCCACACTTAACATGAGTGTGAGGGAAAATACTTTATGATCTTATCTTTTCCACACACAATGCACATTTTACTACCTGCTTGTGTGTGTATGTCAAAGATCGACCATCCTATCAAAAATAAAAGACCAGACGAAAAAGTACAGTTCATTTAATAAACCTGCATAAAACCGAAACCGACCGACTTTTTGAAAGCTCTACTCTAAACGTTATCCGACTTTGAACAAATTTTCTATCTACACTTGGCTTTTTTATGACGCAGAACATTTTTAGACTTGGGAGCATTGAAAATCGAAAAAGTCTAATATAAGCGCCACACTAATGTACATGATGATGATAATTTCATCTCATCGTCTTCATTATCATTGTAGTAGTTGTGTATAAGTTTGTATTTGCTATTCTTTGTATGTGTACATACAAATTTGTATGAGTACGTAGCATTTGTATATTTATTGATGTGTGTAAGTGCGTATGTAAGTATGTATGTGCGTGTGTGTGTGTGTGCATTTGTTGATAATCTCTTTGAATAACAATTTTAGGGTTATAAAATTCAATTAAGCTCACATTATGTCTCTTATTGCATCAAATTTCAAGAAAATTTTGTTCAATAAATGCAGTGCGTATGTGCTGGTCTTTGTGTGTGCAACAATAACAATGATATTAAAATTAAATCTAAAATAAATTTATTTTTGTACTTAAAAAAGCATGATGCAAGAAGTGTTTGTGTTGCAAACATTCTTAAATGAATCCTTTCATCCATTTACCTCTCCATTAGGTACTAAAGACGATATACTACTAGCTTGACTCGAATGAATAATGTACAGTGGCATACATCAACAAAATCTTAAAAAAAAATCAAAGTTTAAATATTGTAATGTAAACATGCCTGATCTATCATTTTCTGCCCACACTCACTCACATTATATATTTCTATACTTTGGCTAAATTATGAAAATACGTACATACTTTCTTCTACCGTGCATGCATGTACATTTATTTAATGTTTACTGTCTTTTAGGTTTATCCTGAGATTAAAGTTATCTTTTTACATTACTCGTTATTCTATTACATTGACCACACAAACATGCAGGAAATTACTTCAAGCCACAGACATGTTTTAGTTCACTTACATACTTACATATATAAATGTACGAGTATCTATGTCCCAATACACAAGCATATTAAACCATCATTTATACCCATTATACAAACACATCCCTTTTTTATGTTTTGCATCTGGTTTAGTCTTAAAAATTGATCTTTATAACTTTACAATTCTTAAGGTGTTTTTTAGTAACACTTAATGGTAAACCTACCTATTTTTAGTTTAAACATTATTTTACGTAAAATCATTAATTCTACAAAATTCATTAAATTAAAAATGTTTGAACCATAACTAAATGACAACAGACTATTGGGAAAATGTCATAAAATTTGCTTAATTGTAGTTGAAAACGTATTTACAAATTTCGTTACAATATTTAATATGGGGATAAAATTTCGAAAGTGGGCCTTATATGGGAGCTATGATTAATTATGAACCGATTTTCACAAAGTTTGGTGAAATGATTTGCGTATATATGAAACATATTTGTATTGAATTTTATTTGGATACTAACATATTACAGAGATTTATACACATAAATGGAATTTTCGAGAATGGTTGTTATATGGGAGCTATAGAAAATTGTGAACCAATCGGTAGTAAATTTGGTAGTATGAGTTCAGCTTATATAAAACTTATTTGTGCTGAGTCGCTTAATCGACTCAGAAAGTTGTCCTGAGCAGACTGGTGTACTTTAAGGTGGATGTGAGGACAATATTACCCTTCCCACTATTGTGGTATAGAATATAAAAATATTTTTTAGTGAAATCCTTAAAAAAAATTTGATTTTCCTCATATAGCATTGTTAAATGTTTTTTAGTATGATATCCGGATAATTAAATTTATTTTCTACGTAAATTTTAAATATATTGTAGGTATTTATAGATATGTATTACATATGATCTCTTTACTGAAAGTATGCAAATATAGCTAACTGAATTATTTATGCTGCTATTAAGTCAATCATTGATAAATGGCTTATTATGAACGAATGAAAATCATCATCGTTACAATGTTTTATAATAACTAAAAGCAGTAAAAATTTCACATTCTGAAGAATGAAAGTGAATAGTGAAAATAACAAACAAAACAATATGAAAATGTAAAAAAGGTACATAACGGAGTACATAATGAAAATAAGTTAAAGAATTTCAGTACTCAACTCCTGATGATGTGCATATAATAAAACGTAAAAAATAAAAATAATGAAATAAACAGCCATTCAATAACCAACCATACTAAAGAGAATGTCAACAGCAGCTACTCAATATGAACTTCTGAAAACAGCACAATAACAGTAATAACATAAACCATTTTTTTCATTATCGTCATCATTGTCATCAGGAATATCAACAAAATATTGAATTTATATACATATGTATGTACATTAGACCTGCCCTTAAGAAATTGAAGCTTCTAGGACCATCGGACAACCAGAATCAGTACAGGATAACTGGGCAACAAGTTTACATATTTGGATTTTTTAAATAAAAATAAATGTTTTTGATCTTGTTAGATTTAAATACTAAATCTTAAAACAAAATCCATCCAAAGCAAATCTATTTTTTAAGTCCCGGTCTAATGTACATACGAGTTTACGTATATATATTGAAGAATGAGCAAATGTTTGTAACAATATAACTATGTAGAATACCAACAACAACAAAGAAAAACAATAATATTTAAAATTGTAGAAAGTGATGAAATATTGCAAACAACACCTCAACCACCCTCAATACATATTCATAGTACATATCTGACATAGGGAAGCACTACACCAATTCCATTTGTACTTCTGTGTTTAGAAATGTATTTCAGAAATGTTCAATTGTTTTAGAAACCTCTGTATTTAGAATTTTCTGAACTTCAATTGAATATTTCTAAAATATTATTAAAAATTTATGAAATTATTAGCAATTAGCAACTTCCGAAATACAGTTGGAAATGGTGTAGAAGCGAAGGTGATATATTTCAAATAAATACCAGGGACCGAAAGTAACAGTGTTTCCAAGGTTTCACCTAGCCCCCATATAAATGTCCCAACGGAATACTGTTTGAGCAGTCATTAATATGTTGATTATACGGCAATACGGCAAAAATCGGTCAACATTCGTCCCTAGCCCCATACAAGGTACCCCTCAGAAAATGACTTGAATATTCATAATTGTTTTATACTAATTATGATCGTATAAAACCAAATCTGTGGACCAAATTTTGTAATGATAGGTACAGTTTCATTCAGATTCTGTACAGTTCGAACCATAGCTGGTTTATGTCCCCATAGAAGGCCAAAACTACATTTTGATGGTGGATATACAATATTCGGCACGGATGAATAGAAGACTATTGTTCAATATTTTTTATTAAAGGAATGGAATTGATTTTCATTTTTGTTTTTGTTTTTTATAAAAAACCTTTTTTTCTCTTTTGTTTTTTAGAGCATATTTTTGGTTTTTAAAGAATATTTTATAGGCATAAAAAAACTCTTATGTGTTTGTTGTATAGTTATTAATTATGAACATTATTTCTTAGACTTCTTTCATTTACACATGGACTTTAGTTATTCGCAAAAAAAGTAATGAAAGTATCAAGAAACTTTTGTAACTTTTCAAGGATAACAAATGCTAACGTGAATTACCTTAATATTTTTATTCGCAAATAAATTTTCATTGATAAACTTGAAATTACATTTTGTTTATCATGAGTATTTCCAAGTGTGTAAATTGTTGTACTTTTACTATTACAAAGTACTATGGTTCATAAATGACAACTTGTAAAAATACATATTTACACATATATGTATATTAGGGTGGCCCTTAATAAACGAAAGTTGGATTTTGGCCATTCTCACCCCCCAGTTTGGTGAACATTAGTAAAAAAATCATCCTGAAAAATTTTAGGTAAATCGGTTGGGGTTAAGACGTGCCGCAAGCCTTCTGAAGTTTTGAGATGCATTTACAAGGGGATAAAATGCATTTTTTCAGTTTTTGTAAAAATTTTGCCATTAAAAAATTACTTTTGTAATTTAATTTAAAAGAATCGAAATGTGTACGTAATTGTCGTTCTAATGAGACATAAAAAACAGAAATCGGTCAAAAAATGTTAAAGTTATTAAAAATTCGCCAGGCCATTAACGTGTCTCAGGTCACTAGAACAAGAAATGTAGGAACAAAATGAACATATTTTGATAAATATTAAAATAAATGCTCATTTTTACTTAAAATATGTCCATATATACTTGTATATGAGTTTTTGTCTTCGTAGGATACCGTTAACCTATTCTTAGGTATGAACAAAAAAATAAAAGTTTTTTAACGGCAGTTTCAAAACTCAATTTTCAAATTTTTAAAAATTTTGTTAAACAAATTTCACAATTTTTTGATCATCTCATTGGGATTTATTAAGAATATAATAGGGAATAAAAATGTAAAAAAATTATGAAAATATCTCTTATAGTTTTTCCGTACCTGCGATTTAAATTTTGAAATTTTCGAGAAAAACCAATTATTTGGCAATTTTTAGGCCAATGAGCTCTATTTCCTTAGTCTTATGAATTTTAAGCCAAACTTATTCAGAATATTATAGTCCAGATAATTCTAAATATACTCTGAAACTTTTACTAAAATCGGAAAACGTTAACCCTTAAATCGTGAAGGTCAAAAGTCAAATTTTTCAATATTTGGAATTTCTCTTGAAAAGATTTCGAAATGTTCGAAATGTTGTATATTTTTGGGCCGATTTTGATGAAATTTAACAAAAATATAACATAAACTCTATGGTTCATAGTAACAGCACAAGAATGGAAATTAACGCTTAATGGCACTTGGGGTTAAAATGACACCAAACTTTTAAAATCATAATTTTTTTTATGGTTTTAGAAGTTTCGGGTCATTTTAACCCCAAGTGCTATATAGGGTTAATTTAAATTTTTCTGCTGTTTTTGTATATACTAGGCTTTGTGTTATATTTTTGTTAAATTTCATCAAAATCGGCACAAAAATATACAACATTTCGAACATTTCGAAATCTTTCCAAGAGAAATTCCAAATATTGAAAAATTTGACTTTTGACCTTCACGATTTAAGGGTTAACGTTTTCCGATTTTAGTAAAAGTTTCAGAGTATATTTAGAATTATCTGGACTATAATATTCTGAAAAAGTTTGGCTTAAAATTCATAAGAATAAGGAAATAGAGCTCATTGGCCTAAAAATTGCCAAATAATTGGTTTTTCTCGAAAATTTCAAAATTTAAATCGCAGGTACGGAAAAACTATAAGAGATATTTTCATAATTTTTTCACATTTTTATTCCCTATTATATTCTTAATAAATCCCAATGAGATGATCAAAAAATTGTGAAATTTGTTTAACAAAATTTTTAAAAATTTGAAAATTGAGTTTTGAAACTGCCGTTAAAAAATTTTTATTTTTTTGTTCATACCTAAGAATAGGTTAACGGTATCCTACGAAGACAAAAACTCATATACGAGTATATATGGACATATTTTAAGTAAAAATGAGCATTTATTTTAATATTTATCAAAATATGTTCATTTTGTTCCTACATTTCTTGTTCTAGTGACCTGAGACACGTTAATGGCCTGGCGAATTTTTAATAACTTTAACATTTTTTGACCGATTTCTGTTTTTTATATCTCATTAGAACGACAATTACGTACACATTTCGATTCTTTTAAATTAAATTACAAAAGTAACTTTTTAATGGCAAAATTTTTACAAAAACTGAAAAAAATGCATTTTATCCCCTTGTAAATGCATCTCAAAACTTCAGAAGGCTTGCGGCACGTCTTAACCCCAACCGATTTACCTAAATCAGGATGATTTTTTTACTAATGTTCACCAAACTGGGGGGTGAGAATGGCCAAAATCCAATTTTCGTTTATTAAGGGCCACCCTAATGTATATGTATGTGCGTGTGGAAAGTGGGCGTGTGCGCCTTCCACTCAAACATTTATAGAATTTATGTATATTAAAATTGAAGTCACTTATTCTCATTGTTGATGTCATAAAAAACCTAGTATATAAATAAAATAAATGTTAAAATTGATTGTGATCTCACCTGTATATAATTTTTCAATTTTTATAACCAATTTTACTAAAGCTTGGCAATTTTTTTTTTAATATTACCTTGACTATGTTCTTGTGTGGGTTTGTCTGAAAGTTCGCCACAAAAACAAACCGAATCATTCATTCACTTATACTTACATTCGTTTATTCAGGCAGTCATTTATATGTACAATTTGTATGTTAGTATGTTTTTATGAATGTTGATTAGGGTAGCCCTTATTTTGCTCTATTTTTCGAGGAAATTCCATTTTTTAGTAAGAAATTTGTTAAAATTATTTCTTAAATAGACTATTCGTAGCCAATCTTATAACAAACACGAAATACTGTTTTTATAGCAATTTTGCATATTAATTGCAACATTATTAGAATTTTATCTCAATACTAAAATTTTTTTTACTAATAACATTTTCACAGACAAAAAAAATATTTGCAAAAAATTTTTTCACCAAAAAATATTTTCAATTTTTTTAAGTATATCTTGGTGAATGATATACATATATAATGCGGCACAGACGAATATTTTTTATCCTTACTAGCGTTTATTATAATCGAAAATATTTTTTTTTTTTTAATTTTGTATAAATAAATTTTGAAAATGTAAAATATAGGATTTGAAATACATATGCATGCCGTTTTATGATTTGTTTAGTATCAAGTTATTTCATATTTAAAAATCTAGGGAAAAAAATACAAAAGATTTATTTTTTTTTCAACAATTGTTTTTTTATTTTTTTTTTTAAATATTGCTACTTTGGTCAAAACACGAAACATCAAAGAAAATGTGGTTAGGGTTTTACATTTTCTGTGAAGTTTCGTTATTCGATTTTGCTGAAATTTTTAACATTTGATCGAAAATCTAAAAAGCGCATAATAAGGCCTGCCCTACTGTACATACATATGTATGTATGTTAGTATGTTTATATGTATGTATGTGTATATTAGTAAAATGTTTGTTGTTTTCTGTTTTATAACTTAATATATTGTCAAGAAAATTTTCTTAGTTGACTTTATTCAATTTCGTTATATTATTTTTGTAATTGTAATCCCTGTAGGAAAACTCTACCATCAATTTTATTTATACTCAACTTAAAATTGATTTCGGCAAAGTTGAATTTACGACTCTCCCAAATTCTAAAAATTGTTCTTAGTCATTCAGAAACCAAATGCTGAAAATTTAACCATAATTAATGTGCAATCCGTAGAGGTTGCACATCTTTCATATTAAATGTACAACTGAACGTCATCCGATTTTACTCAAATTTTCAGCATTTGGTTTCGTTGTCATACTGAAAACAGCACAAAAACTTTGTAAAGCATATGTATATACAATATATTATACATACATTAGAGTTAATTTCGAAAATTTGATTTGCGCATTTTGAGCACATTTTTCTGAAGATCAAAAACGGTTGAATATATTGCTAATCTGATTTCACCAGTCGATTCTGAATCAAAAATTAATACAATTGATTATTTTTATTTGCGCAAAAACATACAGAAAGATTATGATACCCGAAAATCAAATGAAGTGACCTGGTCACAAACGAACTCTAATATACATAGTTAATAATTCAAAAATCCTTACTAGCATTTCAAGACTTCCAATCCTGAAGTTGAGCCTAGAGAATATATATTTGCTCTTGACTTTTAGAAGGCTTAGGGTTTTTATAGAAAAGTTTAAATTTTAAACCCTTTCCAAGTGGTATATCTGTATATAAAGCATACATATGTTTTATGTTCTGGTATTTCGTTGTGTTATTCGAAAATGATAAAGCATTTTAATGATATTGAAATGCATATCATGTCGTCTTCATATGGAAAGTTACTCTGTTGAGCATACATACGCACCAACACTCCTCATTAACAACAAAACTCACCAGCAACAAACAGCCATCCATCCATCCACCCATCCCTCCCAAGCTACAGACGGACAGACTATCGACAGCAATTTCGTTAACTTATTTATAACAATTTGGTTACAATTTTCTGTTACATTATTTTGTTGTTGATGTTATTGTTGTTTTTATATATGTATGTACCATTTTTTCATAATATTTTTCATGCTTCAAGTCATTTTTAAGATAAATAAAAAATTGTTTCTTTATTGGAATTTTTCCTTATTTTATTATTTTTTATATTTTCTTTATTCAATAATAATTTTTAAGCTTATGCACGTGCTTAAACACTTAAGGTTTCCCTTGAAAATATGAATATGGGAATAAAGTGGGGAGAATGAGATGGAAAAAAAAGAAAATGATGTGTGTATGTCAAGTATTTAAAATATAATATAACATTTTGTCATACACAAAGAGGGCGATACAAGGAAAAACGTTATAACAAATTGTTTCCAATCAGTCACAGAAAAAAAATATTTTAAACAAAAATTTCAAATAAAATAATTTCGTTTTTTTCTCTCTCCAATATTTTTTATGATTTGACAGGTAGAATATAGAAGGTAAGATGATTGTTTGTCTATCTATCTATCTATGTATATAAATATGAATAATGTTTTTTATAGAACATCTCTGAACATTAAACTCAAGTCAAGCTGAAAAATCATAAGTAGGAATGTATTAAGGAAAAAATATCAAAAAGGGGGCGTTTGTAAGTCTACTACAGTTAAAGTGGGACGAGCAGACAAGCGGCACATAATTTATGTGAAAATATTTCGAAGAGTGTTAGAGTGGAAATAATTCAGTGACAAAAATTTACCCAGACAAACAACTTTACATATTTACATTTTACATATACAATAATAAATTGATAACACTTGAATAATTTAACGATTATCAATGAACTCTTAATTATCTATTTAGAAGTGTGTACTACATCTACATGTTTATACTATACACAATGTATGTGAGAAAAATGGCAATTTGTCAATCATTTAAATCAATTTGCTGTCAATTATATTAAAAAGTCAAATTATTGTTTTTAAAATAGAATTATGCACATTTAAAAAGAAAGATTTAACAGAATTTTATTTATTTATAATAAAATATTTGTGCAGAGGTCACTGTTGACATAGAAACAGATTGTAAATCCGTAATAAGGAAAATATTTGTTATTTGATTATTGGCGCAGATGAGCGATATAAAAAAAGTTAAGCGATCAGTTTAATAAAAAATCATTAAATATTAAATGTTATTTCGTGCTTAATACATGCGTATGTACAAATATATACATTTTCTATAAATAAAATCAAAAGAAAATAAAAAACTTTAGCTAACAATTAGCATTGCCACCAGCGTAAACATTTAACAAACCATCATTGCTGTTGTTTTTCTTAAAAAAACACAATTATTCTCGCAAATCCCTTTATCAATGTCACAAAATAATAGAAAATAGAAAACAACTGAAACTAGAAATAGAAAACAAACTCAACCTAGAAAAAAAACTATAGTACAGAATAGTATGTATTGTAATAGCACAACTAAATAAACACTCATATCCATGCATTCAAATGTATCTACGTTTGTACTATTATTAGGGTGTTGTAAATCTTTTTGAGAATTTCGGGGAATGCTGGTCCTCGAAGAAGGACTATTTTATGTATATCAAAAAAAAATTGTGTAAATGAGCGAATTCACTTAATTGTGAATAAATTCGAAAAGATCCATCAATTTTTACAATGAATATCTCGTTTTAAATCTAAAAAATTTCTGAAGTTTTCGATTTTTCGTGATTTTTTTAAACAACAAAATTTGCTATTTTCACGAAAAAGATATATTTTTTGCTTCAATTTGTTATTATAACTATATAAACGGCTTAAAGGCTATATAAATCTCAACTTGTCTGACTTTATTTTAACAACATCGGACGAACACTTTTAGAGTTTTAGAGGGACCTATAACGGTTATCCAGATAATTTTAAATCAAAAATCACTATGTTAGAGTCAACGGAGACATATACTTTTATATACCAATAGATTCGTATCGATGTGCTCTTTCATAATCTATAGAATATATACGTAGATATTAAAAAAAATGATCCCAAGTCCACAGTTAACAGTTAGTTTTCAATTTAAAAATAAAAGTTCGCGTGAAACTCTTAAAAAAGAGTTTTAAATACCCGTCGTAAAATAACTCATTTGAGAACTTTTATTTATTCCGTCAGAAAAATAACTCATTTGAGGACTTTTATTTTTTCCCTCCTAAAATAAACGTCATTTGAGGAGTTTTATTTTTCCCGTCAAAAAATTAAACTCTTTTGCTTTATTTTCTAATTTTTTTAAGTATTTTTCTTTATTGAGTCTATCTGATATAATGAGTATGGTAATTTATTTGTTTAAGAAAGAAAAACAACAACAATTTAATAATAGGAATCAAACAATAGCAAATTAAAATCCCAATTGTTTTTAATTTAATGAAAATTTTTTCAATTGCAATGCAAGGTGCTTTAGAAATTGTAATGATCTGACCATCGGCAAGCTTTAGGTGTCAATTTACATAAAAGGAGTTTTATTTTCTGACGGGAAAAATAAAACTCATCAAATGACTTTTATTTTATGATGGAAAAAATAAAAGTCCTCAAATGAGTTTTTATTCCTCAAATGAGTTTTTTTATGACGGTTATTTGAAACTCTTTTTTTAAGAGTTTCATGCGAACTTTTATTTTTAAAGTCACAAAATAACTGTTATAAAATAACTTTTGGGATATCACTTATAACCGTTACGGTCCCTGATTCTGGATCATTATAGATAGCGGAGTCGATAAAGCCATGTCCATCTGTCTGTCCGCCTGTCTGTTGAAATTAACTTTCCGAAGCCCCCAAATAACTTACATAAGCGATTCATACATCAATATCTCCGGAATTCTTCCGTGTCAGGGTTGGAAAAACTAGGACAACCTCGATTTTTGATCTATATCTGGATTACTAAATCATTAATATAGACGATATGGATATCTTATGATAGATATTTCAAAGACCTCTGCAACGACGTATATAAGACCATAGTAAGTTGGACCTACAATGCCCACAAATGGCTGAGATATAAGGAAAAAAACCAGGACAACCTCGATTTTTGACCTATATCTGGATTACTAAGTCATTAATATAGACAATATGGATATCTAATGATAGATATTTCAAAGACCTTTGCAACGACGTATATAAGACCATAGTAAGTTGGACGGACCTACAATGGGTCAAATTTAACAAAATTAAAAAAAAATTTAAATTAAAAAAAAAAATTTTAAATTAAACAAAAAAAAAATTAATTTAAAAAAACAATTGGAAAATTTTTTTTTTAAAAACAACTTTGGAAAAAAAATATATTTTGTTTACCTTAAAATTATTTAAAATTTTTATTTTGAAGTATAAGGGTATATATGATTCAGCACAGCCGAATATATCTCTCTTACTTTTTTTTAATAAAAGTCGTTACATGAGAATATCGTACAATATCTGTAAAAAATCTTCGTAATAGATACAATTTATATTATGAAAAATAAAACAATTTTATTTATTTTATTTTAAATACTGCTGCTCTATAAAAAATAACCTATAAATCAAATACAATTTTTAATTCGGGGAAACATTATTTTTCTATAAAATTAAATCGCATTTTGTTTTAATTAATATGAAGGAACATTATTATGAATTGTAAGTTTTGAACAATTGTAACTTTTAACCAACTTTGATATTTACTTAAGTTTGTCTGCAAATTGCCTTTAACACTACCCAACATTTGAATTTGTTATTAGCGAATTCGTGGAAGACCTAAAAATTTCAAACATCAGACTCGATATGACCTGTGTTAACATTGTTTGACTCAAATAACCAGCATTTCCGTTTCATGCCAAATGTCACACAAAACCGACCTGCACTCCTCGAAATTTGGAAAATTATATATAAAAACAGCCCTAATATGCATAAATTTTTATAACGTTGTAGCATGAGTAAATTGTTCTTGTTTTGCTGTTGTGTTTTATATTTGTATTGTCATTGTAAAGAGTTGACAAAATATTTACAAAGAAAACAACCAACAGCAATATGGAAACAAACACACATTGACAAAAAAAAAAACATACAAAAAATATGCGTGGGACAAATTAATACAAAACTTAACACAGATATGTATATGTGGCAAGCAACATAACCACCCCACATATACTCGCCCAACAACAGCAATTACAACACACATCATTCAAATCGACTAAAGTACATAACTGTGTGTAGAGGATAAATGAAATGTAACATTTCAAACGGATGAGTTCGAGGATTGTTGGGCGAAGAAGAAGATTGAAATGAAACAAAATGCTGGGGAAGGAAGGGAGAGCAAAAAAAAAATGATGATTGTTTATTTGCTTGTTTTACACACATTTTAGTGAACGTTGTGGAAGAAAGATATAAAAAAGATATATAAAGGTGTATGTATTGTACTACATCTATACATATGTAGCAAGTATATGAAACGTTGTCGTTGTGTGAGAGTGTTTGATTAAGTGTTTGAATATTTGTTTTACTATTTTGTGAGAGCTGAAAGCCTGTTACGTTTTAATACGTTAACACTAGTTTGTAGCACTATTACATACATGTTTACTTACGGATTCGCACAATCCCCGGCTGCATTTGAAAGAGACATTTTTCACCTAGTCGGCATATTTAGATGTTAAGTTGTAGATTGTTTCACTTTTTACGTGAACAAAAACATTAGCTTTTTAACATAACTGGAAAACATTAAAATATTTGAATGTAAAGCTAAACTGTAACACTTATCAATGTATTTGATATTTCTATTATATCATTACTCATAGTCACCAGGGGCCGAACGCATTCGACTCATCAGATGCATGCACCCAGAGTTGTACATGTTTTTTTACAATATTATGATCGCAGTAATAATGTATATGATTGTAGTAACCATAATATGGTAAATTTAAGATCCACATGATTGTCGCAATCATTTATATGGTAGCAATCATAAACATGATTGTAGCAATCATAAACATGATTGTAGCAATCATGAATATGATTGTAGCAATCATGAATATGATTGTAGCAATCATGAATATGATTGTCGCAATCATTTATATGATTGTAGGAATCATTTATATGATTGTAGCAATCATTTATATGATTGTAGCAATCACAAACATGATTGTAGCAATCATAAACATGATTGTAGCAATCATAAACATGATTGTAGCAATCATAAACATGATTGTAGCAATCATAAACATGATTGTAGCAATAATGAAAATGATTATGGCAATCATGTTCATGATGTATCTATACTCGTATATATGGGGGATTTCATTTCAAGTGAATCAACTTTTGAAATCGATGTCTTCCGATCGGGATGAAATTTGCACCAAGGTTAGTACTATTTCATAATTCAGAAATTTTTGGCATTTTTATTCCAAAATCAAAAACTTTTCGTACTTTTTATCAAAATGGAACCAGTTTTTCTCAAAAGAATTCTTGGGTCTTTTCGTTGAAGAGTTTTTTGGTCGCTTAGTGGGATACAATTTGGATATCTGTCAAAATAAATGTTTTGTAACTTAAGACTAAAATTTTTAATTTTTTTTTGCAAAATCAAAAACTTTTTTGCCTTTTTTTCAAAATGGGCTCTTTTTTGTTATTTTTTTGCTCAAAAGTAAGCTTAGGTCTATTAATTTAAGAGCTTTATGGTCGCTTTGTGGGATGTATATCAAAATAAATGTTTTGTAACTCAAGACATATGCTTATTTTCTGTAACCATATGCTATGATTACGATAATCATGTGAAAAGTTAACTTTACCATATTATGGTTACCACAATCATATAAATAATTACTGTGACTATAATATTGTTCAGAAACTTGTAAAAATCTTTTTTCTCTGTGTGTTCATTTAGTATTACTTCATAGCGTTAGTTTTTATTGACAATTTCGATATAAAATGTTGCCTGGGATGGAACAAAAGCTCTACAAAATGGTCTTGTTTGTGTGTTGTGTACAGGTTGCAGGCCATGCTTATATTGGTAAATATGTACATTAGGGTTGGATCCGTTTGTATGGAGGAAAACTAAGGGGTCGACGTTGCCAACTTAATTTACAGTTTAGTATGTTTTAAGAGACCATTTTTGAAAATGTTTGTCTTCGAGGCAGTATTTGGTGAGCTGTATCAAAGGATAAAAAGGTCATAATAATAATATCGAGTGAAAGGTCTTTGAATTACAAACGTATTTTCAAAGACCTTTCACATGATATCATATATTGGTATTGACAGAAATGTGAACAAAAACATAAGAACCTTTTTATCCTTTGAGCTAGCTCATCAAATACTGAATCCAGGACACAAATTTGGGGAAAGAATTAAAACTTTTATTTTAGTTGGGAACATCCACAACATTATCTTTGGGGCCATCCTAATGTACATGTATTTGTTTTCCCTCATACATTCTCACACATTAACACACACACCCACTCAAACACATTTACGCCAAAGTCGAAAGAAGACTTCTATGAATGTGTTTACAAGCAAATATGCCTAAAGGTGTTATTTATTTGCTTTACGTATTCAAAAGCTAAAATAAAAGCAACACAGAAAAAATGTTACAGGTTACAGACAGTCACATTCGTTGCTGCTGGTGGTTTGAGATTTAAGTTAACCCCTTTGATTTTGAATACCCTACAAATGTAGTTAGATGATGCGGTTATCAACTGATTACAGCATTTCGAAGAACTGTAATCTTACTGACCTATGTTTAGATTTAAATTTGTGATAAATAATAAGAAATAAATTTAGAAATCTTTTTTTTTTTGGAAATTATCTTAGATTAAATATTTATATAGAAATCTCTTAAAAAAATATTTAAGAGTTACGAAACAGGTTATCTTCATATATAATTTTGACGATGACATTGCTTTGGTCGGTATAAAGAAAACATTCAGATCAATATAATAAGTGCTTTTCTAACCATAAGTTAAGTTGACTGTTAAAAATTATGCATATAGAATTTTAGTTTTTTTTTTGGATGCCAGTTTTAAATATTTTCAATCTTAAACATTATTTATCGCAAATTGTAGGGTTCTCAGCAATGGCGTCTATACGGAAAGTATTTCTCTTTACACATTGTCTCCTTAAATATTGTGTGTATAATATTGAGAGTGTATGTAAGCGTTTCCGTATACACTACATCAGCAGCTAATACACACATACAACTGGAATCAAACAGTTGGCAAGAGGGGAATTGGTATTGTTTAGTAGACATGTTGTTTTATTAGCTTTTTGTAAAGCTATATATATATCTATGGAATGCGTATTTGTTTGCTTGTTGTATTTATATTGTACGTCTGTCTATAAACACACACACAACTGATATTAACACATACAATTGCATGTTTGTTGAGTAAATATTTTCTCTCTTGTTAGTATTTCTATCATTTCACTAGTTAAAAGCTAATTATTTCCAGTTTTATTTTTATGTCTTTATTGTATATGAAATTGTGAATGAGAATCCACTTTTTTATTACAATGTAATTATTTCCGTTTCTCTCCGTTTTAATTTCACTTTTTAATTGTCGTTTTTATATACGGCTTTTGTCTTTGCAGTTTTGTTTACCATTCTTGTAAAGTTTAATAAATTAATATAGCCTTGATTTTTTTTCTAACTTTTGCTTTTCTTTCTATTTTAAGTGGCATTTTTTATTATTTTTTTTTTACTTTTTTGTTTTACACTGTTTGTTTTTATATGCTTTTTTCTATTAAATTCTAGTTTAGTTTCGCTTTTTCTATAGAAATATCAAGTGTGTGTTGACATTGCTTTTACTCTTTTACAATTTAGTTTAGTTTTTATGTCGAGCTTAAATATAATTAAAAATTTCTAATGGTTTTACCCTTCGCAGAGTAAAAGAGACTGTGGAAATGTTGCAATGCTACAAGTATGTATGTACGATTTTAGTACTTATATGTACATACATACATATATGTATAAGGTGGTAGTAATTATTGTCAAAGTCTACTTGACAATTGTTGAAATTAAAATCTTCATTCTTAGTGTGAAATATATCTTAAATAATATGTATGTATATTAGAGCGACACGCTTCGCAATGAGAGAAAATTTTCAAAAATATATAATTAATGATATTGTAATAAAAAGAAAATGTTTCTGACAAAAAATAATTTTGCTTTCAACAGGTAGATAACCAAACGGAAATAGCGACATCGTCTTTACATTTCATAAGGACCCAAAAATTTGATATGTAGTGCTGGGTAAGAAACTAAACAGTAATATTTTCTTGATAGAAATTACAGCCAAAGTGCGTAATATAGTAATTCATACACAGTTCAGCAACAAATTAAATTTTCTCCTAAATACCGGTAAAATTTGCAAAAACCTACTTTCCAAACAAAAATCTTAAAAACCTTGTTTATACACATTAAAAGTTGTAGACATAATACTGCTGGTATGCAGCGATAAATTGCGCTTAAAACTAGAATTGTTGATATTTTGTAACAACTTATAAAAGGCTCTTTTCTAATTCGTGTGAATGAAATTTTGCACTCGTTTGCTTTTTAACACATAAACAATTTGTGTTTTGTTCTAAATCATTCTAAACCGAATGATTAATGTAAAACATCACTGGAGCATAATATTATGTTACAATTCTTAAGGTCTTTTGTAACATAAACACATGCATGATTACATATCATGCTGACACACACACTCGCTTATATGCGTACACAAAAACAAACAAACACACACAAAATAAAATATTTTATTTCCTGTTCTACAGAACTACAAGAACAAGGAACAACACAACAATGTTAAAATAAAAAAAAAACATGAAACAATTTATAAACTACAAGGAAATGAATCAAAAAAAAAGAAGAGAAAAATAATAAAGCTCTATAAGGTGTTATCAATCTTGTTTTGTTTTAAGACTGTTAAAGTATAAATCACACACACGGTTCTACACATCTACAACGACTTCATATATTTATACAATACAATACAGTATAAAGATATAGAAGAGGCTTTAAGTTTGTGTGCATAAGCTATAAATATCGTTTAAATAAATGCTTAAATAACAGTTTAACTCAGTTATTTGTAAAAACGACTATCTGCTCAAATCTTTAAGTAAACTCTTGTTTTTGCATGGTTAAAGTGTGTCTACGTACACATTAGGATGGCCCTTCGGTGCTCTGAAGGCCTCATTAAAAAAAATCTTGAAAATTTTAGTAAAATCGGATAACGTTTAAAGGTTGCATAATAGCTGAAAAAATTACACTGCTTGATAATATTTAAGGTTATAAGGAAGATTTTGAAAAACGGCTTAAAGTGGAATAAACTTTATAAGCTGTACTACAAACTTTTAAGTTGATACACAATTTTCTTTCAATATAAATAGATTAAATCCCGGGAGAACCCTAATGCATATGTACTTTTGTTTGTCTGTTGTATTTGCTATTGTCTTCGCTATCCACTTAAAGTATTTAGGTGTCTGTGACTGTGTATGTGAGTTTGTTTTTATGTCTAAAGGTCTTAAATCATAGATTTTTTATATAGTTAAAGATTTTGATAGATGTTTTTGATATACAAACATACATTCTCTCTAGTTTATCCTTATTAAGGATGTTTATACAATTGTTGTTTAACCGAAGGAAGGTTTAGATAGTTTTGAGAGATTTCAGTTTTAGTCCTTTAATAAATGTGTCGCATTTGTTTGTTGCTGTGTATTTGTCAACTAATCTATGGTTGTTGGGTCCTTCCCATAAAAACTACACATGTGTATGTATATCCAGGATATTAATTATTTTTCTTGGTTTTTGCTGTAAGCGGGTATCAGTATTTAAAGCAATTAATATTGCGATTAATGTTGTTAGATCAAGCTCATTAATGTTTTGCTTGTTACAGATTAATACAATTATAATTTTGAGAGAATTTATAATAAAGATTACTATAATATAGTAGATAGTAAATTATCTCCAATGCATATATAGATTAAAACCGGAAGCGGAAACTGTTTTTAAATATAATGAAAACTATAAATATGTGTAAATTTAAGTTTAAACAAAAAAAATGGAGACTGAATTTTAAAGATTTCTTAAGAAAATGCAAAGAAACTTTAAACTTTAATATATTTTCTCTTAAATTCTATTTTAATTAACAAATTAAATCGCATATTAAGCAAATTTAAATTTTAAACAATTTGCCATTACTTAAAGCAATGTCCTGCACCATATAATGTTTAACTATGAATAAATTATTTTCAATAACGATTGAATATTTTCAAATCCATTTAATCCTCTTGGTTCAACGAATAACTTCTTCTCCAAACATCTTTTCTAGCTTCACATGAAAATATATTTCAAATATGTATATTTTTGATATACAATAAACTTGTTATAACCACAATTCCAAAACAAAAACATTGTTTCTAAAATGTTCTAGCCATTTATGCAATACACAGATACTAAATTCATACATATTGCTGGTGCTCACTATTATTTCTGTAATGCACTTATATACATACGTATGTATAAACATATTTATGTATATTGTAAATATTGTATGTATAAGCAAAAGTATAACATTTTAATTAAAAGTAAACACTTTTTGAAATTTATTCGACATTTATCCTTTTATCCATGATTGGACATGCTGCTGTTACCAGTTAATGTACAATATAACATAGAAACTCAAGTGAAAAACCATTTAAAAGGCTTTTCCTTGTACTCACTCACTCTTTCACTCACTCACTCACTGCAACAAGCAAACGGAATTATTAAAGAAAAACAACAAGGAGTGAGGAAACAAAACATGGAAGAAGAAAAAAAACTAACAATTATAAAGAAAATAAGAAAAATATTTAACCAAAAACTTAAACAAAACTTAATAAAAGAACAAAACCAGAGTGGTAAACTAAAGTCTTAAATTAAAACAGAAATAAAATTTTAACAAAAATAAATCACAACCTAAAATGATGATTATTGCAAAAAGGTTATTAAGGAGTGGGGGTTTGTATTTATGTTTGGATTGGGATTTTAAATAGCTTGACTGGAATTTTTAGACGAATACAGATTAGGGACGCCCAGGGCAAAAGTTCTTAATGTTTAAGTTTACTTCATTATAGAATATAATTTTTTTTTTTTTTAATGTTGTCGTAGTGGACAGTTTTTTCTTAATGCCAACAGCTATTGAAAAATGTATGGCATAATATTGACCCACCCTAATATATATACTACATGTAGTAAATAATAAAATAATGCTAAATTATTTGTAGTAGTTATCATATTAATTTCCTTAAAGTTTTATTAAGAAATATGTATGTCTATCATCTGTTTTTAATTGAGTTTTATAAATATTCAAATATTTTTGAAACTCGGAAACAACTTGCTGATTTTTTTATCATCAGGGAATCTGACACGTCATTAAATATTTATATATGAACCTTCAGATATGTCCAAAATTTTGATCTGGTTGCAGTTGTTTGGAAATGTCATTCATCATGCTTTTATGTAGTGAAACATTAAGTATTTTTTTGTATTTTTTTATGTAATCTAGGATATAAATTGTTCAAAATGTTTTGTTTGCAATGTTTTATAGTGAACTGGTACTGGTCAAGTTTTAATATGTAATAAAATTCACACTATTTGAAATTAAGTATACAAAATAAATAAAAAACTGAATATAACATAAATTGACTTTATGAACTAAAATAGTTCATAATTTTTAATCGAATTTTTAAAAAAATTTCAATAATTTCGAATTAGATTTCAATAAATTATGTAAAGAAGAACTGAAAATAGATATATGACACAACACACCATCACGTATGATTATTATACAATAATTGCGTATAAAATCAAGTATACGTGCAGGTGTGATTAAAGCAAATTATGAAATTAAAAAAATTGAGATATCTAAACGAACGGTTCTTAAATAGGATCCGTGATCATCTAGAGATCCGTATAAACACAAAGGGAACGTTTATTGGACCCAAGTGAGCTGAACGAAATTAAGGTTTTGGCCGGCTGCCTGTAATGTCGTAATGTCAATGAAATGAGTCAGTTGTGCTGTGAAGTAAAAGCTTGAGAGAACTCCTGATCTAAACGAACAACTATACTTAAACTTTTCTTTTATCAAAATAAACATAATTTTTGTTCACTTTATTCACTTATTTCTTATAAATTATTTCACTGCCATACGGAGACCATAAAGTGACAATTGTCTTTTTTTCTCTACTACTTTTTATTACTTCATTTATGTCCGGATACATTAAGCAATATCACTTCATTTCTTATTTCATTTTCTCTTTTTATTTTGCTTGCAACTTCCTTCATTTTTGCTACTTTTGGTTCCTATTAATATAAAGCTACTTGCTACCGGATCACCGGATGTCCGTACAGTAATTTTATGCATTTCTTTCGTTTTATTTTCTAACACATCCGTTTGCATTTTTGGTTTTTATTTGTACAAAAGAAAACACCATGTAAATTGTGATGGAAAATAATAATAAAGGCAATGAAGTGAGGACAATGAAATGAAAACCATTATGGTATAAAAGAAACGAAAAAATATTTTTATTTATCTCCACATAAGCAGGGTAAATATTTCCAGAGGTCGGTAATAGATAAATACTTTTAATATAAAAGCCACAAATGGTGATGAGTTGTAGTTTATGTAACCATTTTAAATATACTGTAGAAATGTCCGTATTTTTTTTTTTTTTTTTGTTGTTGCTAAAGGAACAACTTTAACTGTTTTTTTTCTTAAACACTGTTTACTTAATTTCATTTGGTTTATAAAAAAAACTCTAGTTTATTTTGTATGAAATAATTTTCAATTATTGTTTGCATTCATGCCAAAAAGCTAATGGTTCATAAATATTAGACACATATGCAGACAAATGCTCTTTTCACTAACTTGTACTTAAACGCACATACACGCACCATCACCATCATCACCACGGCAACACAAACAACCACAGAAAAAACAAAAATACACTTTGGAAACACTTTAGAATGTGTTAGAAACAACAAATAAAACTAACACTACGAAACATAAAAATGAATTTCAACAGACACATACACAAACACACATAAACTTAAATTTGTACAGACGAATACACACAATTACAAAGATACTTTAACATACAAATTCCTCTACACACAATAAAATAGCTACAAGTCCTTGCTGGTCAATATGGAGTAACACTGGCACATTTTGGGTGGCTGCTATTGCTGCCGATATTCTTGTACTTTACTATACTGCTGTTACTGCATTTTGGTCAAATGTTCTGTTGTCTGCTATTGGAGTTTATGTTAGAAAAAAATACTCTATTTACTCTACACATTCACATATGATTGCATACATTTAAACAAACCATGTATAGTTACACATAATACATTTCACTATTTATAAGCAGTGTAAGCAAAACTGAGCGAGTAAAAAGAAAATATTGTATTTTATGGGTATGAAAATATATATGGAAGAATAACTGTGCTGCTAGTATTAAGTTTTTTTTCACTGTATCTCCTTATGAGAGAATTAGTTAGTGTACGTTTGAAGTAAGTTTGTGTAAGTGCTACAATTTTATGTTAAATTATTGTCAGACCAAAGTAGTTTCATGTTGCAAAAGTATAAATAAAACTTAAAAGCACTGAAATGAAATTACACAACAACAACAACTACAATAACACACACATACTTAACACTAACATTTACATCTTTCACTGCTTACACACTGACCATTCTTACTTCTCACACTACCAACAAAAATTTGTAAATTATTGTAGCTCAAGTGTTTTTTTTTTTTTGGTTTTAAAAATGCGATTTACAACTTTAAAAAATTATTAAGGCCCCGATTACCGTTTACAACAGTTGTATTTTAGTGTTGTATTTTTAAAATGCAAATGTAAATCATGATCGCATTTTAAAAAATACAACACTAAAATGCAACTGCTGTAAACGGTAATCGGGGCCTAAGTTTCTTATAAATACGCCACTAGTATATTTATAACTACGGGCGGCTTTTGACCTATTTCGATTCGCTTTTCGATTTTTCGAACAGTAAAAATCAACTTTTTTCAAATGTTTAAGTGTGAAAAAAGTGAAATTTCAGGAAAATTTTGATATGAGTCATTTAGCTAAAAAAAAAAGAAAACTATATCCCGCCGTAACCATCCCCCTCGATGCTAGGGGTAAATTTCTGCAACCAATATTTTTAGACACTTTTTAAATTAATTTTTAAAAATTAATGACAATCAATGATGACGAAATAGCCTAAACGAAGATCCAAATCTCGATGCTAGGGGTAAATTTCTGCAACCAATATTTCATTTTAAATTAATTTTTAAAAATTAATGGCAATCAATGATGACGAAATAGCCTAAGCGAAGATCCAAATCTGTTGAACGAGGTTTTGTTGAAAATGAAAGTAAATACGGATAATGATGTCAACAATGAGGAAAATCAACCACCAAATTTTCCAAAAATGTAGAGAAAACACGTTTTAATCAGAAACCCATGGGAAAACATTGTCGTTGTCAATTGAATTTATATATGCGTGAAATGTAATGTTCATCTGCACACAAAATGTTTCAAACAAAAACATTTTTTTGCAACTTTTATTTCGGCTATTTCGTTTTATTTTACGATTTATCTCAAATAATAGCAATATAATTTTTAAAAAAAACTTAATACATTTGTACCATTTGATTCGAAAATAATAAAATAAACCAATCAAACAGCAAATTAATCCAAAAAGTTTTACTTGCATACAAAGCTAACATATAGGGTATCTAAGCGCCAGTGTTCGAAATTTCGAACAGGATTTTTTGGGAAAACGAAGATTTTTTTGACCGGATTTTTGCCCTAATTACCCTAAAAATTTAAGCTCTGAGCGAAATGGGTTAATGCATTTATTATTACAAAATATGCTCCGCAATTAGACTTTCTTATATTAGAATCAGTTACGTTTTGTGAACTCTTGACTTATAGATCGAAATTACAACAAAACATGATGATTTTAATTGAGTTTTGTAAGATAACTAACGAAAAAATTATGAAAAACTGATTTTCCAGGATCCCACTCAAAAAAAAAATCAAAAATACCACTTTTCTTTATTGGCTTTGTTTTACCCGGAGTTGAGCTGAACATATCTTTGCGATATTCGCACATTTAGATGGTCAAAATGCATGAAAAAGCCAAAAAAAATAAAATTCTTCACATACGATACATACTAATTTCAAATCGATATATCTCGATTCCTAGACCTGACCCAGCGAAACGCCGGGACACTTATAAATTTGTTTTTACCGATCTAACATTTTCCGGTGGGTAGAACCTCCGCCGATCACTGACCCTACTATTTGTCGCATATTGTTATCGATTGTGACATAAAGAAATCTTACTGGCAGTTTCTCGATATCGAAAAAAGTTAGTCGACAAAATGTTATGAAAAACAATGATTTTAGATGCCATTTCCATGCGAATATATTGTAAATCAGCTGCAAAAAATTATATTTTTATTAAAAATTTAAATTTAAAAATTTAATTTAAAAATCGATGCCAATTTTTCGCTAATATGTGATTCGGATAGATAATTAGTCTGCATGATATTTGAAATTTTGAGATATAAAAACGACCCCAATTTATATTATGTTATATTTCTGATCAATTTAAAATGTTTCTACATCACTTTACTAACTAACGTTAGCAACTACTTTATGTAAGTATACCGTTTTTTTCTATTACTTAATATTTGTATTTATTACAATCTAAAATGTTTTCCTTGTTGCTGGTTTAAATTGTTTATTTTATGAATAGTTATTATGTTATTTATGTATATCAACTACGGATGGTGTTAAAAATGACCAAGTGGTAATAAAAATCTCATAACTACTAACTTTTACGTACGTTCACTGTACACTGTACATTGTACAGTGTTATTTGCTTTTAATATTTACAAACAACAAACCAACCGCTTTTAAAATAAACCAAACAATTTTCGTACACCTATACCTAAGTTTGCAGATAAATTTTCAAATCTAATAAAACAATTAATATTAAACATTATATTGGAATATTTATTCTAAAATTTCAATTGTTACTTATTAAAGGATTTCCTCTGTAAGGCCGTATTACTTTACCTTCGTGTACATACGTAAATGCTATTGGCAACATTTATATGTATATAGTCCTTGTTAAATTCACACGCGTATTTTGAATACATGCCATTACGTCTATACAAATCCAACATTCAACAAACAATATTTGTATATACATACATATCTGTGTGTTTGTCTGCACATTTTGTGAAAATAGGAAATCACTTTAAACAATAAACACACTCAATATATATAAATATAATTGCTTTATGACGCAAACTCAAACGATAATCATTCTTAGTTTCCGTTGCAATTTCTGGTCATTTGTCGACAAGCAGGATGTAAGTTTGTGCAAAATGTTTATGTTTTAAATAAAATTGTTGCATTGTATATTGTTGACAGTAAATTAATTGTTGCTTAACGAAAATGTTCTAATTTATTGGTAAATACATTTAAAATCCCATAATTTAGCGGAAATTTTGTTACATTACAACATGACATTATCATATACATATAACAGTAAACTTTTGGCAATTTTTAATTAATTAGAGCATTAAACTGAAATGCCTGTGGAAATTTATGAAAAAATACCATTAAAGCTAAAAGCATGAGGCATATTAATGTCTTTTCAAAAGAGATATATCCTACTTAAAGCCGTCCGGTGTCATGTCTCCTTACTACCAAATGTCTTCGCTAAACTAAAGGTCTTTAACATTTCTAAAGTGAAACATCTTAAAGTTGTTTATTTTATTCACTTCAGTAAAAACTCTTTATACCACCGCTAGAAATGAATATCCTCTCCATAAACATTCCATTTTGTAAATAAAATATCATATTATATTACAAATGTACTCTGTGAAAAATTATTGACAACCTAAAAGTGAAAAACAAAGGCAAAAAGGGTTAAATTTCATTGCTGTCTTGTCACCAAATAAAACTAAACTGTTACAATTTAAAAAGTTTTTAAATTAATTTTTTCACGTTGTTAACGCCATAACACTACCAAAAACCAAACGAAATGAGAAAATTACACACGCAAACACATTCATAACTACCTTTCATTAAATGACACAACCCTCCATACACTCACAAACACACAAGCATACTCCCACATTTAAACAGAGCCAATTTCATCACATTCATACGTAAAATGCGAAAAACTCTAGGGAACATTTAGGCGTTTTACATGATAAACAATACAAAATTATTATACAACTCTTTTGCTATACTACGTATAACTTATATAAATTTATACACACACAAATGTGTATTTTACATATACATATATATTTAAATGTAGTCTATGGCAACCTCATAATATGAATAATCATAAAAATATAAACCAAAAAAAAAACAAAACAAATAAGAAAGACAACCCTTTACGTTCGCTGTCAGTGTGAAAAGTATTTTTGATATTTACGTTGAGTTGAAAAGTAGAAGAAAAAAAACCTTTTGATCCCTTAAGATAATAAAAACAACACATGCGAAAAGTTAACAAACCATCTTTCTCTTATCCCATCCCGCTTCGGAAAAGTGCAAAAAGACAATGTCAAATTTAAGAACAATTTTAAGAAATGTTAATAAATGCTGCCTTTAAAAAATCTTAAAGAATTTCAAATAAGTATTTGTAAAAAAAAAATGAAAACAAAACAAAATTCTTAAAATTCTTTAAGTTGCAAAGAAGAAAAAATTTTTTTTTTCTAAAAATCATTTAAATACGAATGACTTTGAGAAACATTTTTGAGATATTTTTATAATGAAAAGTTTTTAATTTAAATACACATACGTATGTACGTATGTATGTATATGGTTTAATACAAAATAATAATACTTAGTACAGGGCGTATGATTAATATTAACTTCATCATTTAAAATAAGTTTAATATTTAACTAGCAACAAATATTTCGTTCTTCAAACTAAACCTTTCTTAACAAATTTAATATGAAATATTTTCATTAATTTAACCTACATTTGGTGAAAACTTTTCAAGTGTTTCTGCCTTAAAATGTTGTTTGCATTTCAAAATCTTTGATTAATTTTCCTTTTATGTTTTGTAATAAGAACTTTTCAACAATTATAGTTTGTTTGTTTGTTTGCGTGTTCACAGGAGAGAGCGTGTCTTTAGTTGGCCAGTTTGATAGGCACGTTTGTCAAATATTATTCAATCCTTAACATTTTGTGGAAATGTGTGTGGGTGATGCCGGAGCAAATCGTAGGCTCTATAACAACATTGAAATTAAGTGGTCAACTACTATAAATTGGCTCATAATTGAAAATGCTTGTAGGTAAACAACAATGCTGTTTAACTAAGTGTTTGAACAAGTAATGAAAGGGATTCGACGATGTAAACATTCAAGTTGAAGGATACCAAAAGTAGATCAACTGCTTTTATTTTTTGATATTTCAGACAATATCATACATATCATTATAGAATATCAATGTGGTGCAGAGTGTAGTGTATGGAAATCGATAAAACTGAAAACACAGTTTGCTGTTAAACAAATATATGTAAATGTAGACTATTGAATTCAAAAGAGAAAGTTGACGAATTTAAATAAATCGTACTGCAGATCGATGATCACATGTTGTCGGCTTTTAACATACAATAACGACTTAAATAACAATCACTCATGTTGTCTATGTTTATTTAATTATAATATTCTTTTTATAAGATATTCGTAGCAAATACAATTTACTACTAATATTTATAGTGCTATTAATTTCGATTTTTTAGATCAGTAGTTTTTAGTAGTTCTGTGCAAGAAAGCAATTATGTTTACAGATATCGCACTGGTTCCTCTAAAGAGAGCAACTCAAAATTTTTCAATTTTCACTTTTTGCAAGAAATCGATGTACAGTGGTAATATCTACCCACTTTAAAAATCTTACATCATTTTCTCTACTCTTTAGCCACAAAATATAGTTGTATCCGTCTTCAACTTTCATTGTAATGTATTTAAAAAAAAACAGTTTTTTGTCTCTACTGAAAATGTTGAGTTGACTCTCTTTAGAGGAACCAGTGCGATATATTTAAAAATTATTTCCGTTAATTATGTTAATTTGACAAGTGGGAAGATCCATGTCAAAGCGGATAGCAGTTGAATTTACCATCTTCGATTTTAATGAAATGATATCAGTAACTTTTTCAATGGAAACTCATTCCGATGTAAAAATATCGCGATTTGAAAATTGAAAAATTTGTTAAAATTGTCTAAAATTATATACACATTATTGCCCATAACTTTGAAGCTACTCAAAGTCCAACATAATTTCTGAAAGCAAAGCTATTGTCCTTAAAATGGTGTGAATAAAATTGTTTACTTCCAAGAGGTTAAAGGTCAAATAAAAAATATCAAAGATCGCGGTGTTAAAAATTCAAAAAAAAACGGTATGAGGACACCTAAACTCTTTACCATATTCGTGCAAAAAAATTTTTAATGGAGACTCGATTAGTTCAGTTATAAAGAAAAACGTTACTGAAAGTATGTTTTTTCATATAAAAATTTAAGCACCTGTGTTTTACCACATAAATTGAAATTGATTCAACTGTGTTCTGTTTTCTATTCGCTTAAATTTTTATATCAATTTATATGAAAAATCGTACTTTTAATAAAGTTTTTCTTTATAACTCCTGAACTAATCGAGTCTCCATCAAAATGGAGAATATGGTAGAAAGTTCAGGTGACCTCATACCATTTTCTTTTTGAATTTTTAACACCGCGATCATTGATATTTTTTACATTGGAATATATACTCCAAATATTGACCTCTAACCTTTTGGAAGTAAACAATTTTATTCACACCATGTTAAGGGCAATATCTTTGCCTTAAAAATGGAATCAAATCAAAAATTATGTTGGACTTTGAGTAGCTTCAAAGTTATGGACAATTATGGTTATATAATTTAAGACAATTTTAAAAAATTTTCAATTTTCAAATCGCAATATTTTTGAAATGGAAATGTTCTCCGATGAAATAGTCATAGATTTGAGGAACACTTTGGAACCGTAATATGTGTGGTAAAATTCATTACAATCAAAGATGTCAAATCCGAAAATATTAGTTTTCTGTCCGTTTTGATATGGATTCTCCCAAGTAATAATTACTGCAGAAATCTAATCTTATTTAACTTATAAATTCCAAATAATAAAATAAACGATACTGATCAACTTTATATCCAGAATTGACGGAAAATTTCAATAAATATTTATTAAAAAAAAAACATACTACTAAAGAAAATCAAAAATGTTTATGAAAATATTTTTAAAAATTTTATTTATATAACACAAATGGCATTTTGTAGTTGTATACGCCGATACTAATGCATACTTAAACTGTTATTTTAATAACACTGCATCGGCTCAATTGAAATTAAAATGCTACCAATTCCTAGAACTCTCTACAAATTTTAAAATACACACTAAAACAATAAATTTCTAATTTCAAAAATGTTTGACTTTCCTCATATACAATCAAAATAAGTTAGAGTGCTATATTCTGTTGAGGCGAATCGGGCAACCTTTCTAATTTATCTCTCTAGATATCAACTATGAACAAATCGATCAGTTTACCAAATAGCAATGTGTAAAACAATTATAAGTTTTAAATTGTTACTATTGCTAGCAAAAGACAAAGTCATTGTTACAAGCACCATGACAAAAATATTTGTCAACTCGTTCACACAAATTCTTTTAAGCATATTTTTCCATTTTTGTAAAAATAAAATAATATTGCATAGTTTTTAAAAACACCAGCAACAGCAATAGACAATTGAGACAATATTGACATCAAATAAACATTTCTTATTTCAGCTTAAAGCTGTTTGAGACAAGTGTGCTGTTGTTGCTTCAATTCTGTTAAAACGATGCACAATGCATTGATGTAGATACTCGTAATAGCAAGTGAAAGTTTCAGTGTTTAAAGTTTAAGTACAAATTTTGTTGCTTTTTTATCTTTATTCTCAGTATTTGAATGCGAGTGCATAAATTCAAGAACAATTTTTGTATTTTTAACTTTATGATTTTGTATCTATTCTTTTTCTTGTAAATTTGTCTTGTTTGTTGATTTGCTTGTTCTTTTTCTTTTTGTGTTCAATGACATTGTGGGTGTTTTTCCTTTTTGCTCAACACTTCCTTCTTTTGAGATCATGCATGAATGATTCACTTTAAATGTTTTTCTTGTTCAGTCAAGATTGCTCGTATAAAATATTAAGTGATTTCTATATTTAGTTTTCTTTTTCGAAGAAAACCAAACAATTTCATGTTGCAAGTTTAAAAAATATTAGCATGCACAGATGCCAAAATGTATTCATTTTTTTAAATTATATAGAACAAAAGAAGTAATGCGTCATATTTACTATGACAGAAAGGAAACATAAATAATATTTCTAGGAATAATATTTCCAACTATATTATTGAGAATAATTTCGAGGGTCATATTTTGTTGAGAAAAATCGTACCCATATCATTACTTAAATGTAGTTTAGTAATGACTGACATTTAATATTTATTTAAAATAAAATCATTTTCATTTTAATAGAACAATTTATTGCGGATTTCCTTATAAAACGGTTTTGTATTAAAAACAGACTTGTGTCGAAGAAAGACCAGGAAGTTTAAAAGTTGACGAAAGAGCAAACTGTCCAGTTAATGACGCTCATTATGACAATATCGACCACTTTCCAATCTGGTTAGGCAAAACAGGTGCAAAATAAGCAAAAAGTCGCATATACAGAGTGTTTGCTTAAAATGACATCTTCATTTATGCTGCTTGAATCCCAAAAATTGTTTTTATGAGCATTGTATACTTTTCATTAGTTTTTTCAATAAAATCGTATCATAATTAAAGTTTACATCTTACTGCTTTTTACACCTAAACCGACAACAGTGCCCTGAAGCACCCTTCACCTTTTTGCACCTGGTGCCTAAACTTAATTTGCAAATTAGTTTCTAATGGCTGTTCTGAGTTTATTGGGTCAAAATTAATTATTTAATTAATTAAAACAAAATTATTCGACAACTATTTTTTAGCTTTTTAAAGTTTGCGGGTAAGATGGTTAAAAAACATACCATACCATACCAAAGTATTTTCAATGAAATTTTTTTAATGAACATAATAAAGCTAAGAAAATGTCTACCACTACGTACTAAACAAACAAATTTTTGTTAATCACTTGCATAAATCTCAATTCATATATTCAATAGCACCAATTGATCTACTGAAAACTACTTCCCTCTTTATTAAACTATGAAATAGAAACCAATTAATAATACTATACTAAATGCTAATGTATTTTATTAACTGATTCTGGAAATATCAATAGTACGAGAAAAAAAAGATATAAAATTTCCCCTTCACGACTCTCGTTTTGTGTTTAAAGTAATAATTTAAATAGTTCTGTATTACAACGATATTTCAATGTCTCTTAAATTATGAATCGTTTTCTTACATTCTGTTTTCGTTGTTCGTTATTCCTGTAGCTGCAACAGTTTTAAGGACGACACCGGATATCCGGCTTTTGTCTTTTGTTTCTTTGTCATTTATTGTATTTACAGTCTTGCAGTAGTTACGTTTTTATAAACTTTACTGTAGCAGCCACAGAGAGTTATTTAAACCAAGACAAAAAAAATTATATACTACAACAAAAAGAACAACATAAAAAGAAAAACTTTTCTTTAAATAACTTGTTGTACAACACAAGTGGACAGAAGAGAAGAAAATAAAAATGAAGAAACTGGTAAGAATACAACTTTAAGTACATTGTTGCATTTTTAATGATGTTCAAGGGGTGACTGACAATGGATTTTAAATTTTAAATATTCACCTAAAAGAACATTGATTATTTGGATTTTAATCAATAGATGTTAGAAAGTTATTGAAATAGAATTTATAAATTAATGATACATATTTATACAAACATAATATTAGAGTTTTAGTAAATATTAAAATTATAATTTTCTACTAGTTAGAAACTAATTTGTAGATTTATAAAAAATATATATATTTTTCTATATAATATTAATATGCATTTTATTTAAATCGACTTTTACTACTTTTATGTGAATACATCAGCTTTATAGTCCTAAAATATCTGCTTAATTTGTTGAAAATTATTACATTTATGCACATTAATTTTCATTTAAAAACTTCCGGGAACCATGCTCACTTTTCAGCTTATTCTATCGTATAATATTATCATAGTATTTATGGTGTTTCACCAAGCAAAATATTCAATCTCCTTTTCTGCTTTAAGATATACCGGTAAGTGAAGTTAAGATTTATTAACTGCAAACTATAACTTTGCAGACTACTACTACTTCTAACCAAAAAACCACACTTGCACACACAAAACCACTCACATTACTTTCTTTCAAACAGAAAATGGAGAAAAAAAAATAGTAGAAAAAAATTCAATGGTTTAAAATAATGCAACTCCAAAGATGTTTTCTTTTAAGTACTTTAGGGATACCAAAACACCTTGGCCTGATAAATATATACATACATTTATATTTATACTCAACGTCCAGCTTGAAAAGATGTATTTTATTAGTTGTTGAGAAAGTTTTTGAAGAATGAACAAAATAGATTGTGAATACATTAATAATATAAATAATGAAGTAAGTTTGGTGCAGAAAAACCTACTGTTTACTATTATTGAAAATAATGAGTAATGACCTTTGAAAATTTACTTTGTTATACATACTGTTAGGTTTTCACCATATTTAAATACTGTATTTTGTTCTGTAAATAAACTGGATTCTTTTAATTGCAAATAAAAAAATTTGCAAAATAGCTTAAAAATTTGTTACAACTCTTTTTTTATTAAAATCTACACAACAGTTTATATTACACAATGGTAATAGGTTTGATGTTAAATATAACAGCGCCTATGATATACTCACTCACAAGTTACTATTTATATACACAGCGCCAGTTTCTACAAGTCTCATGAATAATCTAACGGAAAAAGCTCAAAACTCAAAGCTGTTTCACAGTTAATGTTGTCATACTCATAAACAGTATTAATAAATGTTTTCAACATTGTTGATAAGTAGAAGTTTCTACTGATAGAATTGTTTATAAACATGATGAATTCAAATAGATAATGCAATTTCTTAACATTATATATTTTGAAGTAAAAATAAACACAATTTCTTTATATGTAAGTCACATCTTTCCGAGTCAGGTGTTAAAAAATTTCAAAATGCAAATATTTTATGAAATTTTAAAATTTTGTTCCTCAAACAAACAAACTTTGTCATAGATAAAATTTATATTATAAAAAAAAATATATTTATACCCTACACCATCATAGTGGGGACGTTTGTGCAGATGTTTATAACGCCCAAAAATATTAGTCTAACACCCATTAAAGTATACCCCTTAAAGTATACCGATCGACTTATAATCACATTCTGAGTCGATTAAACGATGTCCGTCCGTCTGGCTGGCTGGTTGTCTGTCCATGTAAACCTTGTGCGCAAAGTACAGGTCGCAATTTTGAAGATATTTCGATAAACTTTTTTCGGCCAAAGGACGCAACCTATTGAAATTGGCTGAAATCGGTCCATTATTTCACCTAGCCCCCATTTAGAAGCCCTCCCGAAATTGGACTTTATCGGTCATAAATGCTTAATTTATATAGGTATCTATACAAATTTCGCTCCAAATAATTTTTATATATACAAAATTCATGTAACCAAATTTTGTTACGATCGGTAAATAATTAGTCATAGCTCCCATATAGACCCGCTTCCAAAAATCATTTTAACATACATAAATCTCTTAAAAATGTTGGTATACACACAAAATTCACCATTAACAACTTTCATATAGACATAAATTACACGACCTAATTGTATGGTGATCGGTCCATAATCGGTCTTCCGAAAATCACTCACGAATATTAATTATTGATATTTTAAAAGAAAAATGTTTTAGCTCATTTACTTGGTGTATGGTATTATATGGTCGGGCTTGACCGACCATACTTTCTTACTTGATTTTATATATGTCCAGCATTTATCTCCAAACACATTTTGCTATCAGATAACTGTTGCTGTGTATAAATAATAATGAGTTATTAATAATAAATAATCTTTATATGGAAAATCGGACTGTAGCGTTATCCTGTTTTAAACATGTTAAGCCAGATATTAGAGTCTTTACTTTAAATATGTTCTAAAATTTAAAGAATAAATATTCCTTTAATTCGCATTGCAAAGATATAATTCATTTTGAGTGTAAGTTACTAATGAATCTAAATCAATTAAAATGTATTAAATATTTTTGTTAGCATTTTTAACAGCATCAATATGATTATTGTATGTGTATGTGCAAACAATCCTGGTACACTTAAGTGAGCACGCAAACAATTTTCAATTATTTACATAATAAATTCAATTCTTAATTTGTTTATCATCAACAAATTGATGTATTGTGATTAAATTTTATAAACTAATAGTGTGCTTCACAACACACATTCAAATTTATTTTTTATATGATTTTAAAATAAACTTTTGCTCTACATACGAAATGTATGTATCGTTTCCTTGGATGTGTGTGTGCATGTATTGCAACATTCGCCACCACATTCTCGGAAGCATTGTCATCGTTAAAATCATCATCATCAACATCGTTGGAATCATTGGTATCTGTGTTGTTGCCGTTATCATCATCGTCGTCATCAGTGCCAACCTCAACGCCAGCCACGCCATTTTGTTATGAACAGTAACATATATTCCATTTAGTTTAAGTGCAAATAACATTAATGCACTTCCTGTGTTGTCACACACTTTTTATTCCTGCAACTCTTCTTAACACTTTTCACAGCATGTAAGTATTTAAAATGCTTAAAGGTGTCTGCATTAAGAATGAAACGAGAAAAAAAAAAGTAAAAATAACAGAAACATACAACGACTGCGATGAAAGTAAAGTGTGTTGTACACGTGAATGTTATTAAGCGTTAAGATTATTGCGAATGACAGTTACATTTGACATACATTTTGTCGCAACACAACACATTCGAACGCGCTCAACATGGCGCGTAAGTTTTATTTTAAAATGGTGGCAAAAAACCTCATAAATGTTATTGGTAGTAATGAAATGAAATTGCTTCAAAGTAAATTGTGGTGAAAATGATTTATTACATTAAACAAAAAAAACATGAATGTGTAATCAAAAAGACGATTATTTTATTTATTAAATTAATTTCAAATTTGAAGAATAAAAAAATATCAGCCCACTGATCTATTTTTGTAAACCAACAAGGTACGAGTAAATAGTTGTATTCATTCATTGGTGTCCAATGACATCAACAGTTTAACTGTTGATAACTGATGTTAGTAAATAATAAGCTAAAATGTAAATTATCTTGCTACAACATAATCCTTACATATACATACATATGTACGTACATCTAGATCGGGTGAGATGTCCTTTTAAATGAACTTTCAAAGGATAAACAATTTTCCAACAAAAATTATATACAACTAATTTATAATCTGCCTTCATAAGTTATAATGAAAAATAATAAAATTAATTGTTTTTTCTAAAAGTCATTAAATAATATATGATTATTCCTTTTCAATAAAATATCAATATTTTACAGCTGAACATGAAATGAGAGAATGAATGAATAAATATTAAAATAACAAAACGTTTCTCAAATATCATTCATTCATCCATTCATACTTTTGGGAGTTTGTTGTATGCATATCAAATGAAATAGTATTCAAACACGTGATACTACGATATTTATACAAAACACTTCAAGCCATTTCTTCCTTTCCGATTTTGTTTTTTCACTCACTCTCAAACAGGAAAAGTGCAAAAATAAAATTGAATCTCTGAAAAAAATAGTATTTTGTATGCAAAACATACATGTCAGTATAGAAACATTGTATTTAAAAAAAAAAAAAACATATCAAATCCACAAAATGGAAATAAAATGGTTTCCATAAGAAAACCACCACAACTACAACAAAAAATGAAAAATTGATTTTTAAAACTAAGCAAAAAAAAAACATTTTGAGAACGTGTCATTGCATTTTGTATGATTTTAGAAAAGTCCTTTAAATATTTCGAGAATCCCAAATATGTTACTCTTTAAAATAAACAGAAACTTCTTTGCAAATTCCGTGGTTATGACGCACTAAGCAATTTCAACACAATTACAATAATTTTGTTCACTTTTTTTTGGTAATTTGAATATGAAAATTAATAATCCATCATATACATATTATGATGCGTTTGTGCAAATATTAGTTATTGTATTTTATTAACCTACATTTTATTTGAAAATTCCAATATGCAGTTTGCAAACTATTGTGGTTTCTATGAATATGGCAAATGAATATTTTTCGCAATCATAAACAATTCAATTATTTAACCATAAACAAATAAATCTTATAAAATAGTTAACCTACATTAAAACAACAACAAACATACAACACATTTATAAAATTAATGTAAAAACCACAAAAGGCAATTTTATGTTTATTCAAGAATACTATACAATACAATGCACAAATAGAAAATGTCCTAATTACACATCCATACATACATACAGCCATACATGTATGTGAATATAAATATATATGTACATACAAATTCATAATAGATACAATAAATCCTTACAATTGAAAAACAAATAATTACTTTTTTATTTAGTTTTAGTTTTTTTGTTTTGTTGTGGAAACCGAAAATCGATTAGATAAATATTATTTGCCATAACAAAATATTTGACTTTTATTACAAATATGCATGATAATGACGTTCATGTTGACTGACTGAACCAACGAACGAACAAATGAATGACCTGATCTTTTCTCTGTTGGCAAATAGATTAAATTTTTCTTTTCTATTGTCATTTCAAGTTTGACCCCAATATAAACAAAATTTGTTTGTATTTTACACCTGACAGCCCACAAGTAAATTTCAATAAACAAGAATCATATTAAATATGAAAAATTCATAAAATTTACTATTGCTCTAATGCTCTACTGTTCAGTTCAATGGCAATGAAGGAATATTGATGAATTTGCATAAAGAAAATTTCATTTATGATTTTGCAATCAACAAAAATATTCTTGTTTAAAAGCCTAAGTAAAATATGCATGTCTATAGGAGAACAACATATACTGGAAACAAATGGAAATATTTACAAACGTAGCAGATTAATACCCTTTGGTGTTTTTATCAGAAACAAATTTTAAATTTATAACTCTATAACTCCTCCGAAACATCTGTCTAAAATTATAGCCGAAACAAATAAAACAACCAGAGTCCTTTTAAAGATGATTTTACTGTTTTAACGAAATTTGTGCAGAAAAAATTCCTCAGTGTCCTCAAAATTATCATCATTATCATTCCGAAAACACAACTAGTACTATATTCAGGTGTTATAAGGAATTTTGGACACAACAACAACAACAACAAAGTTCTCATGTTTTTCAAAAGCCAACTTACGTTCTTTACACACATGTATTCATGCTTAAATACAATCACACACACGCACGCACACAATAACTTACTTACTCATACATATACAGTATAGATAAAAATATATTGAGCAAAATTCTCGTAATAGCTTTTTTTCCAATTCCAAAGTAACGATTTAAGAAACAATGCATGCACTCTAAAATAAAAATACATCCTCAATATTATTAACAACGAAATTTAATTTTTGTTTTTCTTAAGATATTATTAAAAAATTCAACATAAAATTAAAAAATTATACGAAAATACATATTAATATTTTGTTACACAACCGCAATTCTTCAGAACTACTACAAATCTTTTAACCTTTATTTCAACGGATCGACTTGAAATATCTTGATATCCTAGCCAAAACTGTTTTCAGCAATTGTTCCAAGTTTGGAAGATAAAGCCCATTTACAAAGTTGCACCCTTACGTGGGTATCCATAGTGTTTTTTAACTTTTTTACCCACCCTACTCCTTTCATTGGTCTAACAACAAATGTATATGTCAAACAGAAAAAGAGTTATTTAAAAATCGTGACTAACTCCAAAGTTATATGCATTTGAATTTAAAAAAAATTAAAAAGCGATTTTTCGCTAGTTTTTGGGAAAAAAAGTACTTTTTTATTTTTAAGTTATCTAAAAAATTTCAAAGATTTATTAGGAATTTAATCTTTTTGAAATGCTAACATTACACGAAATGTTTTAAATGAAAATAAATTTAAAAATTGTTGATACGGAGGGGACCAGGTCCATTCAAATAACGTCTATTTTTTATGTAAAATTCAATTTTAGGTCAAAAATTCTCAAATCGCGTAGTCGATATCAAAATAAAGCAACCTATTCTAGATGGCCAAATATGTTAATTAGTTTGTAAAGCGTTTCGATAACCCCGCTCCTGGTATGGATATTCACCCCTATCGCGAATCAATCACCCCTATCGCGAATCAATATTTCACATGAAATATTTCCCTTTTCCTTTTTTCGATCATCAACTTTGTTCACGTGAAAAAATTCTCCTTGTTGTGAAATTTTTAGATGGAATTTTGTAAACAATAAACAGCTGTTACGAACAAAATCAACTATTGTGAATGTAAAGTTCATCGTGATATTCCCGATAGCAATTTTCCCTTCGAGGGAAATGAATATTTCATGGGAACAAAATTTCACATGTTATTGTCGATAGGGGTGATTATTTCACATGAAATATTTTCCCTTTTCCTTTTTTCGTTCATCAACTTTATTCACGTGAAAAAATTCCCCTTGTTGTGAAATTTTTAGATGGAATTTTGTAAACAATAAACTGCTGTTACGAACATTGTGAATGTAAAGTTAATCGTGATATTCCCGATAGCAATTTTCCATTCAAGGGAAATGAATATTTCATGGGAACAAAATTTCACATGTTATTGCCGATAGGGGTGATTATATCAAAAAAAATAAAAAATCCCATTTTTACGGGATTCCTGATAATAAATTTCAAAATTTGTTTTTATTTTTCTATATCTAATAGAAAAGTCTATATAACTGTAAAATTTCATTGAAAACTTTTAATAAATAAAAAATTAACTATAATTTAAAAAATGTGTAACTTTGCAAAAACTAAATAAAAAGCATTTTCTTGACTTACCTACACAACCATTTTTTTCAAAAAACAATTACTAAATGTAAGGGTAAAACTGGTTATCATAAAATGTTTGAACCTTTTGTCTATTTTTAAGAAAATAAAAAAAAAATAATACAAATATTCCAACAAACGAGTTAGATATTAGCATTTTTATGCTAACGGCTTGCCTTTCATCATACAAAACGTAAGGACATACCCAGGTATGTTGCTGTTGATGTGCGTAAAGCAGTGCTGTTGTTGACATAAAGGTTAAGCAAATTCCTGTTTGTTGTCATTAGATGAGATGATTTACCCGATTGACCTCTCTATTTACTATTCCCGATACATTATATTTAGGGTTACAGTCGGATGATTGTGCTGCCCATCTGTCCACTGCCTTCCTGTTCTGAAAACTCCTTCAGCAATTTGGATGTGTATATAGAATCATTGTCATGTTGAAATAGACATTGGTGGGGCAATTTATCATGAACATGAGGTATCATCTTTTCCTGCAATATAAAGAAGTGGCCTTAATCGGTACGCACTGTAGTAATCATAACAACGCCCCCTGTTATCAAAATAGAAACATATTTACACATGTTTTTAACAACAAAATATTTACAAATGTTTTAACAACTTAGTTTTAAAAAGTGTAGACAGAATGGAAAAAGAAGCTAGCGATAAAATTGTGCACAAATATCTAAAAAAAATCTGATTTTCGGCAGATATCAGATTAAAAATTTTACGTCTCGGCAACTCGAGATTGTGTGGCATTTAAATATAGAAATAGTATAAAAGTTATTTGTATCCAATATGTTTTGACCGACACTGTATACAAGGCAGGCTACTATGTAAATCTAGATGTATTGTTTTCCATCTTTGTATATACTTACATATGTATTTATAATACACATTGTGTATACGTTTACGAATACTTAGTCAATAGAAACCTCAAATAGTAATCTATGCTCTATTTACTATTTTATGCCTGTCTATCTATGATTCTGCTATATTGCTGCTCACCAATTACACACACCCAGTCATATATAGGAAAACACAAACACAATTGTCTATTAAGTACAAAGTTGCAAGAATGTACATCTGAGTTTGGAGTCAAATGGATTTTTAATAAACATTGTTAAATTTTGAATAAAAATCGTAGAAATTAAATATGTTTAAGTATCCATTTGTGGAAATTTTTTGTTACTAGTTTTAAACATACCAGCATCTTTGAGAATTCATCTTTTCATTAACCCAAAAGTTGAATTATTGTCAGTGACTTTGAATTAAATATATTGAATTAAATTTTATTTAAATGTCCAACTTTTATTTTATGAACTTTTAAGGCAAATTTTGTGTGCTCTTGTAGGTCGGCTAAGATTGTGACTAGTTAACTATAAAAATTGGGTTTACGACCGGAAACATTTAATTTCGAATTGTAAATCAATTTTCAAATATATCTATTTCTACAAATATGAAGCACTTTGTATCTTTTAGCGATTTCAAAAACGTTTAATGTTGCTGCAAGTCCAAAATCTGTTGATATTTATGAGAGTGTTTAACCTCCAATTCAATCAACAGAGCCAACCCTTGTGATTAAATTACCTGAAAGTCTCTCGATTGATGTTTGAATTTGAAACAGCTAACATTAGTAAATATGGATAATGGGGAGAACTAAAATTGTTCTCCATCATCTAAAACCAAATACTGAAAATTGGTTTAGATTTTTGAATTAGAGTAGCAATATTTAAATTAAACAAGTAAGAGAGCTAAATTCGGCTGTGCCGAATACCGAATTTTGAATACCCTTCAAAATATTATACTTTAAACAAATTTTTAAATATTTTTAGGTACAAAAAAAATTTTTAAATTTATTTTTAATTTTGAAAAAAAAAATTGGAAATTTATTAGTGAAAAAAATTTTATAACAAAATACGTTTCCCGATTTTGACCCATTGTAGGTCGGATTTTCTTTGGCTTATATACGCCATTGCAAAGGTCTTTGAAATATCTATTATTGGATATCCATATTGTCTTAGTGATCCAGATATAGATACAAAATTGTTAAAAATCATGATTGTCCTGGTTGTTTTCCTTATATCTCAGCAATTTTTGGGAAGATTGTAACCTAGCCAGAAGAATTCTAGATATATTGATGTATGAATCATGTACGTATGTAAGTTATTTGGGAGCTATCCGCTATCTATGACGTCATTTGGGGTCGTAAATAAAAAATGTAGAAATTACAAACAGAATGACAAACCTAGATATGCCTTTGCCACTCATAGTGAAGCTAAATTAAATATTTAATAAAAAATCCAATTAATGTATAAAAAATATAATCTGTATATTTACTAGGGTATTCAATTAACCGGGTTTCTCGGTTAATCGAGCAAATAATTTATCGAGGTTTATATTTATTCGGTTAATAATAGGTTAATTTAAAATTATTCGATTAACCGAATAATTTCTATTTTAATTTTAAATTGAAAATACAACAACGAATTTTGTGTACAAAAACATAAATAACGGCAAATAAGGTATTTGAGATAATTTTTGTAAACATATCGCCTATTTGCTCAAACAACGTCATAACTCAAAATCCGTGTTTTTTGAACTGAGTAATATCAAATATGTGCTGTTCTATAATCTTTCATATAGTTTTATCAGTTTTCAAAAAAGTCAATTATTTTTTGTGTGAGAGTGTATATTTGATAAGTAAAAATTTGGGTTAAATACAGATTAGAAAGATATTAACATCTACTATTTATATTTCTGAAATCGCATGATTTGTTGAAAATTTATTTAAGAAATATTAAAATGTCATAAAACATTCAAAGACGTTTTTCTCGAAACGACTTTTTTGGAATTATGATTTTGTTGCAGCAAATGATTGATGTGTGAGTTTCTTAGGGTTTTAGTGAGATCTTCTGAAATAAACTTTTATAGAATATAATTTAAACGAATTTTTCTTTAGATTTAATAAAACTTTTCTTGGAAAAATATTCTCTCGCTGATTGTATGTTTCAGAAATCAAAAGCATGATAAAGAATATTCCTTTTTGGATTGTTTTAGATTTTGATTAATTTAATAGTTTCGTTTAGTTATGATAAAATTCAAAAAATGTAAATACAAACAAAGTTTCAAAGACATGTAAATTAAATATGTATGTCAGTTGTTATACATACTCACTAATCCTGTTTATTGGATGTTCAAAAATATCCAATTTTAATTTGAAATTTGTATTTGAATTGAAAGACAAAAATAAATACAAAAAAAAATTTTAAAATGCAAAAAAAAGGAATTTCGGTTAATCGACACAAATTAATCGGTTTATTTGTTATTTGAAAATCGGCAATTTTAAATTATTCGAACAGTTAACCGTCCAAAATTAATCGGTTAATCGATTGAATACCCTAATATTTACCCTTCAACGCAGCAAACAAATTAAAACTTTTTACTAAATTTAGCAATGAAAGCTGCCAAAGGGCTTTATAAACATTTAATTCCATTAATAGCCCTCAAACATTGGACAAAAATAGTTTCAACTTTTAATATTAATTTCCATACTTGATATTAACACACATCCAAAACAATCGACAATACAAAATTGTTATTTATTAAATTATTTAACATGTTTTGCAATTAAAAATTTACAATCAATCCAGCTTGAGGCCGCCACATAAAGCGAGCCGCGTTTGTCAGTGTACATAGTTATGTGTTTGGAATGAAGGCAAATTCTGGAATCATTTTTTCTCAATAACTGTGCTTCTTTTATTTACAACTTCGTAACCCGGGTAATTTGACATCTTAATAAGTTTTAATAAATTTAATAAATTTTTTGAATTTAATTGAACCTTATTATGGAACAGAAAATTTTAAAATCAAAACAAAGAATTAACCATATAATATAAAGAAATATATACTGATCACGAAGTTTTAGTTTTAAACTTGAAACATTCGTTTTTCTTTTTTCTTGTATTTACAACAATTTTTTAAATGTGGTTTTAAAGCGTTATTCAATATTTAACAAAATTACTTTATGCTTCATAAAACAATGATTTGACTATTTTAGCTAACAAACCAAAGTAACAATTTGACACGTCTAAAACCCACAAGCGGCAATGTTAACTACACGCAGAGAAAAAATATAGTTGGCCATGGTTACTGTAACCATTTCAATATTGTTACAAGTTTTTTAACTATATTATAGTCACAGTAACCATTTACATGATTGTGGTAACCATAATATGGTTAACTTACGATTCACATGATTGTCTCAACCATATATATGGTTACAGTAAACATATATATGTTTGTGACAACCATTTATATGATGAAGGACTTATCATATTATAGTGCTCTCGGCTTAAGGCTTATCATAATCTGAGAACAACATATTATGATAAAATTATTCATCATAAATATGGTTGCCACAAACATATATATGTTTACTGTAACCATATATATGGTTGAGACAATCATGTGAATCGTAAGTTAACCATATTATGGTTACCACAATCATGTAAATGGTTACTGTGACTATAATATAGTTAAAAAACTTGTAACACTATATAAATGGTTACAGTAACCATGCCCAATTATATTTTTTCTCTGCGTGTAACCACGAATACTCTAACTGGCGTCCTCTTAAAAGCCTTACAGTAAATTAACCATGATAAAATATAACACACAAATAAACAAACAAAGAAAGTAGCAGGCAGTAAAAAGCTTAATAAATGCATTACCTTGGCAAAAGTAAAAAAAAATACAGAAATATCCTAAATATTTCATAACGGAAATGAATTTGTAACTCTATAAGCATTATTAGCAACATCATTAACATCATCAGCATCATGGTAATCATCATCATAAACTCTGCTGATTTGCTGTTAATAAAGTCCTAGTATTATTTACGCATTGTTATTTTCATTCTCATTAAATTATAAGACGACATTAAATTGCAATGATTTCACTTAAGCTGCCGCTACAACGAAATAACCAACAACGAATTTTATACGGAGACCAAAACCAAAAATATGTCTAAATTTTAGTGTAAGAGAGACAGAGCAATACTCTCTTGCTCTATGTATTGGTTTATTTAGTTGTGATATTAGTGTGTGTCCTTGGTCGATTTTTGCGTTATGTCCATGCAAACAATTTCTATCTAAAAAGTGTCTCAAATGTATTATCTTGAAGTTGAAACTCATCGAATATTATATCGCTTTTTTATCGATATAGTGTCATCGTTTCAAGATCAATTCCGGGGTACCGCAATGCTCCGTCCTTGCTCCTACTCTATTTCTTATCTTTCTAGACGACATTATACGTCAAACTTCCAACCCTATATATTCTTTTGTAGATAACAGCAACATTTTCATTCATATTCAGCCATACTGTGGAATAAGCTTCCTACTGAAGGAAAATTCAAATCTAATCTAAAAACATTTTATAATTATTCTTACGTACCAAAAAATGCAACTCTAGGAAAATGGACTAGATTTGTAAATTTTTTGATATATAATTTTAAAAAAAGGCTAGGACATTCTATATAAATATGTTATATTTTTGAAATCGGAACACAAACAAAGAAATAGGATCGTTTTATAAATTTAACATACCCGAGGTGTCCTACTTTCGAATTGATGGTATTAAAAAGCCGATACTGATGTAATTTGTTCATGCAGAAATATTGAATATGCTGAATAACATTTTTGCGATACGGAGTAGAAACATTTTCGTGTATATATCGAATATATAACTTCCAATTGCTGGCAGGGGTCCTGTTTGTATTTGTATGTATTTTATTGTTCTTATGGCTGTTTAAGTCACCATCGTCTGGATTTCTATGGTTTATTAGATTTAACGCATTCACGCATTAATCCTTTGCATTGAGGCTTAAGTGCAAAATTGTTGAGTGTACGTAATTTTGTTATTGTTGTTGAGAAAATTAATTGATACTTACTTATTACTACAGGAACAACGACAACACAAACATACAAACAAATACTCTACTATAATTTATTTACTGTTGTTGTTTGGTCATAATACTCGTATTTTCTAAACTGGCATTATTTGCTATGCAGCAGAGGCCAGAGTGTAGTTGTGGCATTATGTGTGTCATAAATTAATTTAATGCTATTTTGTTAAAATCCTTAATATTTCCGTTGACGTTGTATAAATTATTATTTGAAATTTTAAGATTTGTGTAAATTTTCTGCTTGATTTTGCATTTGAAAGCAATTAATTATTGAACGTTTCTGTGTACATGTTGGAATTAAAATTGAAATTATAAATAGAGATTCAAAACGATTATATTTATGGTTAGAGTAGGAAATTTATGTTATTGGGTTAGAGTTCATGATTAAATTTCGTCTCGAAAATTAACAAAAAAAATTAAATAACAAATGAGCACATAGGGTCAATGCCCGGTTATTTTTTTATCGCCACGATATATCGTTATATCTGGCATGTTTACGAGAACCATATTAATATTTCTACAAGTTTTTTAACCATAATATGATTATTTATACAGTAATTATATATATGATTTTGGTAACCATAATATGTTTATGTTACGATTCACATAATTGCAGCAATCATAAATATAATTTTAGTAATTAAGTATATGTTTGTGGCAACCATTTTTATGATGTATTACTTCACCATATAGATTATGGTTAACATAATCTGAGAACAACATATAAGATAATGATTCATCATGAAAATGATTACCATAAACATATATTTATTTACTACAATCATATATATGATTGCTACAATGATGTGAATGGTAACATAAACATATTATGGTCACCAAAATCATATATATAATTACTGTGGCCATAATATTGTTAAAAATAAACTTGTAAAATTTTTGAAATGGTTATGGTAAACATGTAAAAATATGCTTCTTCTCTGGGTGTAGCCAGACATCGAAAAAACTGTTAGATCTTGTGATAACAACCAGTGTTACATATTTTTATGTAAACACATTTAAATATGTTACGTTATAGTATTTCTCAGATCTGACTTTTTCTGTCTTGGACAGATATAAACGGTTTAACAATGTCCTAGAAAATACAAAATCGTAAATTAGCTTCCCAAGGAAACAATTTATGGCCTCATTTTGTATCTTTAAACCAATTTTTGTTTGCTTTTCAATATTTGCGTTTGAAGCTAATTTTTTGATGTATTACCAAGTTTGCAAAAATATTTCTTTGTTATATTTTTATGTATGAAAATAATGTTTTTTCTTTGAAAATTGAAAAATGTATTGAAACGAAAAAAAAATTCTCAACGTTTGATTTTGATATTTCAAGCTCTTGGGAAGATTTTGCTCTGTTTTATAAAATTCAATTTTATATACGGAAAAATATGAAAATTTAAAATTTAAAAATTTTTTCGAAAATACATGTTCGTTACGTTTTACAAAATAAGGGCATCAAAATTATATATTACCAAATAGGAAACTAAGGGCCTCATTTTGTAAAAATGCTACCCAAAAACCATTAAAATTCCCATAACTTTAATACCAAAAAAACAATAAATCACGCTTCCAAACGTTTAGTTTTATAAAATGAGGCCCTAAATATCCATTAAATAAATAATTTTAAAAAATTTTCAAATCGGTCCCCATGCTACCCAAAAACCATTAAAATTCCCATAACTTTAATACCAAAAAAACAATAAATCACAAATTTAAACCTTAAATGAAAACACATTATTAAATTTAAATTCAATCATCCTACGCACTAAAGTACAACAGCAAATGCATATTTTATTAGTGAACAAGATTCAATTATACATTTCTTTGTAGCGACCATGTGTCAATATTAAAGCAAAAAAAAATGCTTCAAAAATTTACAGAACAGCAATCACAGTTTTAATTAATATTATTTGTTTTGTTTTTTTGTTTTGTTTTGCATTAATCCAACACGCTCTCACCTATATATTCATTATGTATTAATAATTAATACATAGAAGAATAAAATAATAAAAATGTTGTTGTAGATTTTTTTTTGTTCGTTTTCAAATGTATAGCAAATTGCCCTGGTAAATAATTAAATACAATTAAATGTTAAAAAACAACAATTTTGTTAACAAATTAAAATTCAATTTAACACAAAATAACAAGCAAAGCAAAAACAGAAACAAAAATAATGAATTTTTATACACAATGACAAACGAGGGGAAAAAATATTCAAAAACGAACCACACATTTAATATGCTTTAATAATCATGGTTTACAATGGCAGCAGCTATGAAAAAAAAATAATAATGAAAAACTACAATTGAATGCAATTGAAATAATCCAAAGCTTACACAAAACACTGGCACTCGCACAACCGCATATTTATAGACATATAAACGTATAACAACAACTACGGCAACATGATTAAATAAAAATTGCATAAATATTTTATATTTACCAGTGATACAAAAACAAATTAACTCTATAGGAAAAAAAATTAAAAAAGTTATTAAAACAAAAACAACAGCGTAAGTATGAAAGCCGCTCTCTCTCGAGGGCAGGGGAAAGAGTGTTATAATAATTGTTTATTTTTTCATGATCCTGCTGAAACATGATTGATTGAGTTTTTATTTCCTGTTTTATATGTATGTATGTATGTTTGTTTTGTGTGTATGTATTTCCAAATATTTTATTTAACATTGTTATTTTTTAACCATTCAAATACAATAAATACATAAATATTTTTTTATAGTTATTACTTTTTATTTATGGTTTATCTATGTAAAATTGTTTTATAAATACGTTTATAAGTTTTATTTTACTTTGTTGTGCTGCCAATTTGTGGTTTAAATTTGTGTGATAAAAGATGGATTCTTTGCATTACCATGTACTCATTCAATAAATTTATGTGGAATTTGAAAACATTTGAAAAAATATAAATAAATACTTCAAATAAAACCACACAAATTAAATATTTACAAACTAAGTATTTATTTATGTAAGTAGCTAGCTAAGGCTGCTGTAATGTACCCTAAATAACTAATTCATGTATAAAAGAGAAACTTTTTAAACTTCAATTAAACAATTTCTAGCACAAATTATATTTCGTTATAAATCGAAACTTTTTATTAATTTTTTTTAATTTAACCTCCTGTAGGGCATTATAAACATTTTAGTACTATTTTATATCCCTCAAACATTTTAATGTTCTTTTTTTTGTATTGGATTTAACATAAAACAGTAACAACAATAACAACCAAAATATTAATTGTTAAATGATTTGACATGGTTTACAATTGTAATTTTTTCCCCAAATGTGTTTGAGGCTTTAAATCTATCTCATAGAAAAATTGAATTGTATACAATTTATAGGAAAATGGTTTTATTTGAAATTGGTATTTAATTGAATTGTGCATGTAACAAAACAATTATCTCTTTTAAACATGAATAACGTTCAAAAATGTGTTTTTTTTAAGAAATATAGTTTAAAATATAAAAAACAAGTGACCCGCTGAAAATTGTAACAAAATCTTTTAAACGAATATGGAAATAAAACCATAATTTTGAAATTTTTTTTATTCCACGGATAAGATCGATTTAAAATAATGACATACATTTTTTAGAGCATGTTTTTGCATAATTGTTTTAATAGCATATTTTAGGCTATTTGAAAATAGATTATTCATTGATAAGGGTGTTTTTTAAAGGCGCGGAGAGATTTAAATTTAAAAGATAAAATGTCCATCCAATTGGCTTTATTAATTAGATAATTTGATGGCATTAATGTTTAAATATGACTTCAGGCATGTGGGCACCGCGGTTAGAGTGTACGTGGCGTAACATAAATTTCCATTTTTCACACACCCTTCTCAGTAAATCAGGCTGTATTTCGGCAATAACTAGTCGAATATCTGCATAGTCCTGAAACTGAGGATATATAACTCAGAGAAAATAATCTGATGGCGTCAAATAAAATGAATGAGGTATCCCGTTAACATATCCATTTCTTGAAATTCTTCACTCGCCAAATGATTCTATCCGTAAAATGATTGCATTGCGCGCTGTGTGACATGTGGCACCGTTTACCTATCTTTCTCAAAAGTAACTGAGTCAAAAATGTTGGGCATACATTTTAACGAAACCAGTGGTAAATCTTGCTAAAGTACTTTTTCCAATGATATCACATACAAAATGTAATGCCCTACCCTTGTATTGGAGATTCTAAAGGAAATTTAAACGAATTACAGTACATTCTCTGTATAAGCAACTATTTAAAACCAGGGCTGTTGCAAAAATCGTGGTTATATCGAAAACCGAGTTAAATATTTTCATTCAGATTTCGTGGTCAATTAGTTTTTGAATGTTCTCAGAACTATATAAAATTGAGGTTTTCGATTCTCCACCATCTATAAATTATAATATAATTTATGGGGTTTACTAAAATAATAAACAATTTTGTATGGGATATCAAAATCCAATCACACCTACATATTTACATATATTTACCCACCCAGTTACCCAATTTTCTTAAATTTACCAAAAGTTTTAGTAACCAAACTTAAAATTATTCTTTATTTCATTGTATACACTTTAACTTTTCTTGAGTCCATTCAAAGCTCAAGGAAATAACAGCTAATCCTGTCTCCCATGAAATTATTTATTTTTCGGCCAAACTTCCTTGATTTGTATTGTTCTGATATGAAAAAATAAATATGTATATTAGAAATATTACCTGCTGTGTTAAAAAATATAAATTTTTCACTAAATAAAGAAAAACTTTCCATTTTAACAAAATAATACGGCTAAGCATAGGGCCTACATATATTACATTATTACATTTTACTTTGTTATGGGAGAGTGAGGAGAGAAAAAAAAACATTTATATAAATTGTTTAAGGTAGTAGCCATCATAAACAAAACAGTAAATATAATAATATCCCATGATAAATGTTTACCGACACATGTAAATCATTTCTTGAACGAAAAAAAAAGAAATAGAAAAAAGCGGCAGCTTAACAACATGACAGGAGAAAGTATAAGAATATTATACATCGCTGACTAGCATTACGGCCACACCATCAAGGGTATACTTCAATGCTGACGCGGATACACGAGGTGGGGGAATTAAGGTAATTTAGTTCAACAAATTCTAAACCCTTTATATTATTTAATAAAATAGAAAAATAATGGATAGAAAAAAAAAAAACTTCGCCGAACCATAAAACAGAGGAAAACAGGAATCTTGATATTAAAACAAAAAATAGTCCTTAGATATCTCCGAATATAATTCTAAATGTTTAATAAAAGCTAATTATCTCTTTATACTTAATAGAGGTTTGAAATACTGTAGGAAATGCTGTAGGAAATGGAAAAGATATTTTATGATAAAGGGAATCCTTCTCCAATATTATCTTAAGATAATAATCTTATTTCTAGATGTACCTACGATTCATTATATCTATATATATAAAAATTAAATGGTCCATGTATGTAATGTCATCACGTGAGAACGGCTAGAGCGATTTGGCTGATTTTTTCGATTCGAAATTTTCAGGAGAAAGTTTGTAGAGAAAAAAAATTCAAAAAATTCCGGGTACAACTCGGAAATTTTCTTTTTTTGAGTCCAGTCAACTATAATAAAAAAGCTCCCTAAAGTATGCAGGACAAATTTAGATATTTTATTTGCAAATAAATGAGAACAGGCAGGTTTATGTGGGTTGAAGAACTAACATTGGTAAAATAGCTACCGGGCGAAGCCGGGGCGGTCAACTAGTTTGATATAAAAGCAAGAATGAGTATATTCAATAATTTTCAACAACTATTTTCGTAAGATGAATTTCTATGGTTCGAAAATCCGTACTTAAAATTATATATGTATATACATTTGTAATTGCTTTAGCTGTATCCGCACCTTCTTCAATGTGCTATAAAAACTGGGGTGATAATCCAATAACTGACTGACGGACCGTTGAAAAGGCCTTAGTGTATTTTATATTTCCCGTAAAAATAACATATTGTTGGCGTATTTTTTTTAAGTAGATGCAAACAAAAGCAATATGTTTATTATTCCTACTGGGTAGTATTAACACAAATTCACAAACATACAATACAAACACACGCACTCACACAATAGCAAAAGGAAAGGAAATGTTTCGCAAAGATATGCACATATTCTGACAAGTGTATAGTATGTATTTAAACTCCGTGCTATAATATGAATAATGATCAACAATATTTTTATTTAAGTAGTACATAATTTCCTAGGTTTACATACAAACACTCACAATATATTTAAAACTCTATATTTTTAGCATAATATTTCCTTTTTAAAGCTTGGTACTCTCCTCGTAGTGGTGAAAAAAGATTTAGCAATAATAGTTTCATGTGCGACACATTTTTGAAAATAAAAATAACAAAAAAGGCAAAACAAGAAAAGAACTTTTGATTTTCGAAATTATCAATTTAAATTGGATCAAATAGATACAAGCATTCACTATATGGACATTTCCACAGAGAGTTCCACCGGAACCTACATTTAAAATTTTGAAAAACAAATAATTTTTTCCATAATTCGATTAAAAAATGTCCAAATTTGTATAATATAATGTATTTTAAGCTAAACTTAGTTGTTATCATCACAAAATTGGCCTGAAAACAGAAAATATATTTTTCCTCAAGCCGATAGCCTAAATTGCTAGCGGCTTTTGGCTATAAGATTTATTGTAATTTTAATTATAATAAATATGTATCTAAAAAAATAAATATTTTTCCTAGATTAAGTTCATGTTCCAATGTCGCGTTCTGGTATATAATTTTTTATCAGCTGTAATCAATCAGGTGGCTGAAAATTTTAAATCAAATCGTAATTTAGTGGTTTTGATTAAAAATGTTTACTGCATATACAAATCACACCCAATATTTTATTTTTAATTCAATGTTTGTCTCGTTTAAATGTGGCGGAAAGAATATGTCGCGTTATAAATGTCACATCCTAAATCATACTATCAACTGAAAGGCACTTTATTCTATATTAGTTGAAAAGAATTATTTTAAAAAAACTTGTTCCAATTCGTAGATTTTTGGATTTTTCTAGATGCTGTCGAAAATGAGTTATATTTTTTTGTAGCGTTCTAGACAACATGTTTATTGCATATATATTTTAAACAGCTATAAAAATGGAAACAAGATAACAAATTGTTAAGATTTGTTTATCTGTTCGCTTCAAATGCGAACGAATGTCACGTTCTGGATCAAGGAATGTCCATCTAGGACTGTCATTTCTTTTATAGTTTATACAATGTTATGAATACTTTAAGGCAAATGAGTCAAATTAGTTATTTTTCATAAGAAATCAGTTTTCGTAAAGCCCAGACTTTTTAGAAAAATTCAATGTAACACTCTACCGATATACTGTTGAAATTGTAGTTTTTAATACTAGTATTATTTTCTCCAAATGATACACACATAAAAATCATATAACATATTGCCAAACAGTTATTCAAATAACAATTTGTTTGCTTATCTCTTTCCTATTTCCTATATAAATAAGCTGTTTTTATAAATCGTATCAAATTCTAACAAGAAAAAATTATTAACTCACATTAGATTATAACACTTAATAAAACTGAATATTCTATTTTGCAAAGAATTAAAATAGCAGGCAAAAAAATTGGCGGACAAAGGATATTAAATGAAACCAACACAATGATAATTATAACAAAAAACTAACACGCCTTTAAAAAAAATGTATTAAAAAAATAAAATGAGAAAAACAACTACATAAATACACAGATAAAATATTTTGTGAATATTTGCACTGTACATCATTGAAAGGAATATACATATGGGGCATTTCATGTGAAGTGAACCAACTTTTGAAATCGATGTCTTCCGATCGGGATGAAAAAAAGTCAAAAATTGTAAGTATTTATTTTGATAGATATCCCACTCGCATCCCACTAAGCGACCAAATAGGTATTCAAGGAAAATATCTAAGCTTTTGTTTGAGCTAAAAAATAAAAAAGGGCCCATTTAAAAAAAGTCAAAAAAGTTTTTGATTTCGGAAAAAAAAATTTAAAAATGTTTTATTTTTTTTTTTAATATTTTTTTTCGAAAGATTGAGGAAAGAGCTATCTAAACTATTTGGGGCACATTTTGCTAAGAACAATAGGTAATAAGTTACATGGATAAGAAAAAACACCTGTTTGACCAAAATGTCAAAATTTGACCCCCTATAACTAAGAGAGTTCACGACCGATCTTGTTGTGAAAAATTGTGTCTGAGTTACTATCCAATAGAACTAACCTTGGTGCAAATTTCATCCCGATCGGAAGACATCGATTTCAAAAGTTGGTTCACTTGACATGAAATGCCCCATATGTATATCATGAATTATATTACACATCACAAATATATTGGTCATGGCTTTTGAGCAGAGTCTGCTGTAAAGAGAGAAATTTAAATGAATAAAAAAGAAAATATCCAAAGGTCAAAATCAGTAGATCCAAGGTCAAAAACTTGTGTTTTTTTTGTGTAATACATGATATAGATCTTCAAAGAAAAGGTAACACTAAACTATATTTTTTTAATCTGATTAAAAACTATAAATTCAATATTTATCATAAAAATTATATAAAATTTCACATCTTTGGTGGATTTAATTTATTTACTACAAAAATATGTGTAGGGTACCCTAAAGTTATTTTTAGCACATGTTTTTTTACAGTATATATGAAAAAATTGTTGTATTTTTTTGAGGCTGGAATTCTTTAGTTCTGATGACCATCAAATATTGTTCTATTTTATACAAATTACCAACTCTTACTCAGGCTAACGAATACATAAGGGTGCCACTTAAAATCAAAAAATTTCGATTTTAAAATATTTTTTAACGATGTAAACCCACTATACCAAAAAAATATTACAATTTCATAAACATTTCAAATCCAAAATATTACATATTCAAAATTGTTAAAACGAAATTTCCAAAAATTATAAATTGTAATTCTAATAAAACTAAATGAGGATTAAAGTATAGTTGGTCAAACCCGACCATGTAATACCCTACACCAAGTAAATGAGCAAAAATATTTTTCTTTTAAAATTTCAGTAACTTATTTTCGTGAATGATTTTCGGAAGGGGGCCTTATGTGTGAGCTATAACTAATTATGAGTCGATCGCCATGAAATTAGTTCTTGTGATTTATCCAAGTTATTTGTGTTGAATTTTATGTGTATACAAACATTTTTAAGAGATTTATGCTCGTTCAAGTGATTATCGGAAGCAGACCTTATATGAGAGCCATGTCTAATTATGGACTGATCATCATAAAATTAGATGCCATGAATTTCGTATATATAAAACTTATTTGGAGTGAAGTTTGTGTAGATATGTACTTATATAAAATTTAATATTTATGACCGATAAAGTCCAATTTGTATGGGCGCTAGGTGGAATAATGGACCGATTTCATACAGATGCAATTGGCCAAAAAAAATTATGTTCCAAACATTATCAGACCATTTTTAATATTCATTTATAGTTTTTTTTTGAAATGGGTAAATTACTTTTTAGATGATGGAGACAAATTTGGGAGCATATAAAATCGCAAAATAAAGGCCACCCTAGTGCAAATAGATGTATTCTAAACATACTCTAAACATATCGTTCAGCTAATACAAGACCATCACAACTCAAAAAATACAGTTTTCAGCTACGTATATGAATTTCAACATATTATTATTATCCTTTATATGTATTTAATCCAAATTTCCTATATGAAGAAAATCAGTGACTCCTAAAATAACAAATATTTAGCAAAAAGATTTAATTATCTGAAGGAGTTTAGTCAGCTCAATAATGTTTAATTTTGAGTTGTGACGGTCTTGTGTTCAGTAAGCGATATGTTTGTGTGTAAACACATGTATGTATTTATTTTCATAGAAATTGTATTTGTTTTCGTGTGTATGAGCGTACGTTTGTGTTTATGCATGAACATTTACAGTTATTTTCTCCATTTTTTCCCCTGTTCTTGCTGTTGTTTTATTATCTTTATAATGTTCACCACATGCAAGTAATGGCGCGTATAATGATGATTACAGTCACACCTTGTATTTTTTGCCAACTCCACTACTGTTGACTGACTCTTTTTTTTGGGTTTCTTTTTCCCTTTAGTCATTGAAAACCATCACTAGGAGCTGTGGGAACTCTATGGGAAAAAGTTCGCATGTTTTTCAAATACATATATACACACATACTCGTATTTCGCTTTCATTTATTTTTTTTTTCTGGTTTGATTTTTATATTTTTTCTAACTCATCACAGTCATTACAATGCATATTGTTGTTATTTACAATAGTTTTGGTTTTTTACGTGCTAGACGAACTTTTATTATTTTATTTCGATGTTTTGTTTTCGACCATTTTTTCGCCTGCAATAGGTTTTTATGTTATTTGTCATGTTTTGTTTACGTTTAATGGGATTTTTTAATTTAAATATTAAAGAAATTTTTAACTTTTCCATTTAATTTTGTATCACCAAGATTATTTTTTGATTTTTAATAAATGAAAAGTCAAGTTATCTAATAATGAAGTTTAAATAAACTATAATTGCAGAGAATAATAACATGCAGAAATATAATTTTTGCCCTTAAAAAATACAAATACGAAAACATAAAAAATAACTGATTCTCTTCATTCACTTTCCATCATTCTCTCTGTCTAGTAGTTTTGTGACAAATGCTAAACTTTTCCATTTATTTCTTTTTCTTTTTTTTCCATGAAAATGTTTCACATTTTTTCCTATCCATTTCTTCTTATTAAATTTTTCAAAATAATTCGCTTTTTTGTCATTATTGCTTTACAAAATGTTGTTACAACATTAGTCTTTGGCTTCATTAATTTTAACTGAAAATAAATTATCATTTTTTCAGATTTTGTTTTCGACTTCTAGTCGTCCGGAAAAAATTCTTTAGTTGAGTCTCGCTTTTTTTTCAAGTATTTCTTTTTAAGATTTTATTTTCATTTCACATTGAAGACATTGTAACATTATTATGTTTTTTTTTGTATTATTTAATAAGAACTGCACTCCCTTTTTAACTTTTTAGTTTTTATGTATTTATGTTGAATAACAAAAAAAAAATAAAATAGAAAACCAAACTATAAAAAAATGTATAAGGAGACTTTATATGTTGTATTTATATGTACCCAACTACCAAAATAAAACTAAAGAAAAATTATTTTAAAGAAAAATGAAAAGAATAAGAATAATGAATTGGTTTGGAAAGTACGAGTAAAATAAAATATAAGTATTATTAATCGCTTTTCATATAAATTTTTCCGAAAGCTGCTTATACTGTACTTGCAGAAAGGAAAAGGAAAAATAATTGAAAGGAAATTAAATTAATAAAATTATATTTGAAAAATTATCCAACAAATTATGAGAAATGTTTTGATATTCAGAAATGTATATGTATGTATGTGTATCAAAGACTTAGTGGAATGACAAAATATTTTTAGTAGACAGTTATTTGAGTTTCTAAAGAACAATTTGTTTACTCTTATCTTGCATTCTCGAGTCCGATCTTGTACTTTAATATATTCTTTTTAACTCAAGAGGTGTTTTTGTTAAAAATACCCTGAATCCAACTTCACTGATTTTTCTTTTGGGTAAAAAATCTCAAAGCCCTGAACTATTCATAAATTTACTGTTGTTCATGTGAACTTGGTGCCCTTATTATGCACTTTTCGATACACTCAAGGTCTAAAATTATTGTCCGTTATTTTAAAATCAAATGCAAAAACGTTGAGTAAATGCGGCTAACCTTTAAAAGTTGCATATTTTATTTGAAGTTTCGTGTTTTAAATCAAAGTTGCAATATTTCAAAAAAAAAAAGTATTATAAATTAAAAGATTTTTTCGATTCTAATAAAATATGAATGAGTATAAAAAAAATGCAAATTTATACCGTTATACCTATTAGTGGTCAGGAAATTTTTTTCATAAATTTAATAAAATTATTAAAAACAAGTAAAAGTACTATATTCGGCCGTGCCGAATCTTAAATACCCTCCACCTAAATATGATATATATAATATGAAATAATATAACAATTGTTAGAAAGACTAGTTTACGCAGAAGATATTTTATTTCAAATGTACAAAAAATTGTATCTAATTCAGCAATTTATAACTGAAAATCCTATTAGAACGTATGAAATTTAACAATTTATATACTTAATAATTAGTTAATACGTTTGGATCAACATTTTTCCCTTTTAACCTCAAGTGAAGAAACTGAGTATAAAAAAGGGTATACAAAAGGGTCAAATTTCAAAATATTTGGTTGTGGGACTTATATGGGAGCTATGAGCTATTATGATTTGATTGTCATAAAATATTTTAACATGATTTTTATGTACTTATATGGGTGCTGTGGCCAATTATGTACCGATATTCACAAAATTCAGTATTATGATTTTTGAATACAAATTACTGATCTGTGTACTATTTTGGTTCAATATATGGAAACTATGACCTATTATGGTCCTAAGTATTTGAGGGCTATTTTTATAGAATTTCATATAAACAACGCTATTAACAAAAGTGGACCTTATATGGGAGCTATGCCGAATTATGGACCAATATTTTCTTGTAGCACGATTCTTGGATACAAATTACTGATTAGTGTAAAATTTTGGTTCAGTACAGATTTTTTTTGGATATTTGTTATTTGGTTAATGTGTTTTCCTAAAGTGGTTCTTATATGGAGGCTATGACCATTAATGGGCCTACCATCATAAAATTTGGTACATCGATTTTTGTATATATTGAAAAAAAATTGTTTCGAATTTCAACCTGATAACTATATTTATAACAAATTTATGAGGATTTTAGTGATTTTCGGGAGTGGACCTTATATGGGAGCTATGGTTAAATATGGACCGATATTCAAAAAATTCAGAAGTATGATTACTGGATACAAATTACTGATCTGTGCGTTATTTCATTTTGATATCGATATGTTTTAAATATTTTTTAAGGTTAATATCTTTTTCGGAAATGGCCCTTATAGGGGAGCTATGACCAATTATCGGCCAATCTGCATACAATTTAGTACAGTGATTTATATGTATATGAGTATTATTTTTGTCGAATTTTAGCATGATAAAGATATTTATAAGAGATTTATGAGTACTTAACTGATTTTCGGAAGTGGACCTTATATGGGAGCTATGGTCAAATATGGACCGATATTCACAAAATCCTGTAGTATGATTTCTAAGTATAAATTTTGTTTTGATATTGATATTTTTTAGATATTTATGTAGGTTAATGTGTTTTTTGGAAGTGGTTCTTATATGGGAGCTATAACCAATTATCGGCCGATCTTCATAGAATTAGGTACAGCGATTTTGGTATATATGGGGACTATTTATGAAAAATTTCAACTTAATAGCGATATTTATAAGATATTTATGCTTATTTAAGTGATTTTCGGAAATGAACTTTATATGGGGGCTACGGTCAAATATGGGCCGATCCACAAAAAATTTGGAGTTGTAATTTTTTTAAGCACGGAACTTATTTTGCCCGAAATTTGTGTGGATACATTTACAGACCATATAACCATATTTCGGGAAGAAATTTGTATGGGGGCTAGGCGAAATCATGGACCGATTCTTATAATTTTCGCCAGAGTTTGTCCCTTTAACATAAAAATAACGTGTATACAATTTTATGGTATTATATGCAATATATTTGCACAAATAACGAAAACTATGTTAAAATTATCAAGTTTTTTTTTAGGTTGTCTCACATTTTGGTAAGTCTACCAATTTTGTTTGCCTATTTTGGACGTGAGAGTGTTTTACACAGACAGACAGACGGACATGGCTCAATCGTCTTAGAATTTCATAAGGATCAATAATATATATACTTTGTTGGGTCTCAGATGAATATTTCTCAATGTTACACACGGAATGATAAACTTATATATACCCTCATTCACCACTTATGGTGGTGGAGGGTATAAAAATTCTTATTAATTTATTCTAATATTTAATTTTGTAATTTAAAATTTCTAAGGCACTGTTAACCCTTTTAAGCTGAAATAAATTAAAAATTTTAATATTTGTTTAAATATAAATGAAAATTCACTACGATCTGTAGTTGCATCATATACTTGTTTGCATTTTGAAATTTCCAAGGTTACCTATCAGATGCATTAATAAAATATATAAGAGTGTTATATTCGGCTGTGCCGAATCTTGTATACCCACCATCAATATGTAACAATAAAATACATATTTGTCTGATATAGGAGTTTAATGAGGGGTAAGGTAATTCAAAAAGTTAGTTGAAATATTTAGGTTCATATATAATCACGTTCAATTTCATCACGATATTGACAATTATGAATGTGATTTTCGGATGGGAACTAGGGACAAATGTTGCCCGATTTTCGCCATACTTTACAGTGTAATTACAGAGTACATACAACAAATTTGTGCAAAATTGCCGTAAACCAACATATTTATGGCTGCTCAAACAGTATTCTGGGTGACATTTGTATGGCGGCTAGATGAATTCAGTACCGATATTGCCCAGAATATATATAGTTTTGTGGGTCTGCGACCAATATTTCGATGTGTTACAAACGTAATGAGAAAATCAATACACCCCTCCATCTTGTTTGATGGTGGATGTAATAAAAATTATATTTGAAACGACATAGATTTATTCATGTATCAGTTATGTTTAAAAGGTAAACACACCAAGGAAATAAGTTTTATGAAAGCATTCCTTCCCAAAGGTTTAAAAAACTATTTTCATTTGTCTTTGAATGCTACATAAACGATATATGTATGCGGTAAGAACTGAACATGTGAACTCATTCATTATTATTGTTATTATTATGTACAAATGTTAGTATATTATAAAATATTCACATGAGTGTGATTTTACTGTTGTGTGATAATAAAATGTCGAAAGATAAATCGTTTGTACGAGTATGTCTATAGGGAATCGATTAAAGTAAATGGATTTTTTCATAATTTCGCAAATTTTAAAGCAGAAATATTATAATTTCTATTTGGTACATTTATGAATATGAGGGATAATTTCTTTCCAGGAAAACTAATTTTGAAATAAGCATTAATTAATTATTTATTTATCCATATAAATGTGCCAAGTATCAATTAAGAATTTAAACATAGTTTTCCTTTTAGATTTTAAATACATCTAAATCAGAAATACGTTAATTTAACCCGAAAGCACGTAAACAAATTTAATATCATTAATATTCCAGCAAATCTTGAATATATATGTATGTAGAAATTAATTTTGTATAATTTCATACATTTTGAGTAACGAATCTATACCACAATTTTAATTCCCCAAATATGAAATTTGACATTTAGCATACATACATTTTACATCCGTTTACAATTTCCTACCCTATTTCCTTTAAATAATAAATGACACTGAATTTAATATTATTTTGTAGATGAGGGTTTAATTTTATACAGTTTAAAAAAACTCTGGTGAATTTTTTATTCATGATTGGGCTGATAGTAGGGTATTCAATTAATCGGGTTTCTGGTTTAATCGGTTAATCGAGCAAATAATTAATCGTGGTTTAGATTTAATCGGTTAATAATCGGTTAATTTTTAATTATTCGATTAACCGAATAATTTTTATTTTAATTTTAAACTGAAAATAAAACCACGAATTTTGTGTACTTATTTAAGTATTTCATTAATTAAAAGAACAAAAACATGAACAAAAAACAAAATATAACAATCAACCAAAAAATAAATAATTTTCTTAATAGAACTAAACTTGGAAAAAACTATCTCGCTGATGGTAGATGTTGGAGAAATCGAAGGTAAGGCATGATAAAGAATATCCAATATCTCCGATCTTTTTTTAGTTTTTTCTAAGCATATAAAATCCTCCTTATACCATTTGAGACCTTTTTTACTTTTTTTTAGGGATTGAATACTTTTGATAATTTCGAAAAGTTCTGATAAAATACTCGTTTCAGTAATGTCTCCAGTTTGGACTATTATCATGTCCTCCTCCGACAAATACATGTAAATTAAATGTCAGTTGTTATACTCACTAAACATGTTTCATGGATGTTCGAAAAATATGTAATTTTACTTGGACATTTGTATTTGAATTACAAAAAAAAAAATATGTTGAAATACAAAAAAATAAGAAATTTCGGTTAATCGGTTAATCGACACAAATTAATCGGTTTATTTGTTATTTGAAAATTGTTAATTTTGAATTATTCGAACAGTTAACCGACCAAAATTAATCGGTTAACCGATTAACGGTTAATCGATTGAATACCCTAGATGATAGTGTTTTAAATTACACAATATTCCTAAGAACATGACATGAACGTGTAAATTCTGAGAACTGCTATTAATCAAACATTAAAGTTGAATTATATTTTTATATTTTTGTAAATAATTTTTTATATAATATCTTCAAATAAATCTATATAATTAGAATATTTAATTTACTTTAAAAACATACATATCACTTCTCTCTTATTACTTAATTTCCCCCATCAAATAATTAAATGTTATTTTTGATTTTTAAGAGGATTTAAAAAAATAAAACTAAACTTTTAGTTCTTCTGAAAGATAAATGATTTTTTGCTGATTTGATTTAATTTTATTTAAACTTAATTTTGCCTGTGTTATTTATCTATCTACCTTTTGTATGAGTGTTTACCGTTCAGTTGCAAAGTTTGTCTGTCAACACCTTCAGTGAAAAGTTTGCATTTTATCAATTAATTACAAAATTTCAGGCAACGTACATATAAATCTTCTTCTTATTCTATGTTTAACTCATCGTCTGCTTGTCTGTCTCTTTGAGAGATTTTCTGCTGTCATTGCTTTCCGACGACAGTTTCTCAAGGTGCAACATTTAAATGTCGCTGTATTTGCATTGAACTCAAACGAATTGTGGCTAAAGGTAAACGAAATCAATCTAACGAAACACTCTGCTATATTTGTAGTTAGAAAAAAAAAACGAATCAAATCAAAATAGTTGTAAAAAAATAAACCATGCTACGAATAAATAAACCTAAGAAGACATGATAAATCTTGAGTTGTTAATATTTCTAATGTATAAGTGATTTTTAATTCCGCAATGTCATATAACCCTTCTGGAAGAATGATTTTCAAATAAAATCTATTTTGGAATCTGTAGTGTAAGTATGTGGGATTCACATACAACGCTAGCAGCAAAAAACATGATAAATGACTAAAAATAAATTTTTAATCTCAACTTCACATAATTCTGCTATAAAATATATTCTTCCCTTGTCTACTTGCCATGTAATCAGGCTTAAATCGTGTGTAAAATGTTTGACCATTTCAACCTTTGAGGCAGAATATTGTAAAAAAGGGGTTTTAATAAACTCTTTAATCTAATATGATTTTTTTTACTTTTTTTCATTTAGATACCTAGCTACTGTTTATAGGCCTGTATGTAAAGAACTAACAAATGGTTGGTAACATTTTCAGGAAGTTCTGTGGAAGTTAGTAGGAAAAATATTTTTAAAATTCGTCTCGGGTATCAAATATTATGGTATTTTTCAGTTTATATTTTAAATTGGTGGCAATTAAATGTTGGGTAAAAATAAACGTACAAGTGGACGTTGTGGCAAATGGGAATGTAAATATTATACCAGTCATGAAAATAACACATATTATTCTTGTTGCCAGTTTTTATGTTTTAGCAACTTAACGCAGTTAATCTACTATAAAATTCACTCCAACACACTCCCTCCACCACATACGCTTACAGAACACTCTCACACTTTCCCCCCCTACCGCCTTCCCCCTTCATGTACATATACAAATAACAAATACCCCCTTACATTTAGCTAGAGAGGGCTAAACCCTTTTTATTGTGCCCGATAACGTATATAAACTACCAGTTACAACAGAAACAACACCAACATCAGAGAGAACATACACATGACAGTTTATTAGCCTCATTTATCATAGATGAGACAAAACAACTACAACAACAGCACCATCATTGTATTGGGTAAATATTGTTGTTTATTTTGTTTCTGTGTGTTTTTTTTATTTGTCTCCAAGTAAGTGTGTTTACTAGGGTGGCCCCTATTTTGCACTTTTTGGATTTTATTTAAAGTTTTGAGTCAAATTAGCAATATTTTCCTAATAATTAAAAAAAAAACATAAATGTTGAAAAATGGCTAATTAAGAATAGGGTTTGCATTTCATTTATCCATAGATGTGTAGATAAACATCCCAGCTGTTAAGCAAGTAGTCAATGTATCCCTTATAGACAGTAATTGTCACTAATGTCTGAGCACTTGGCGGACTCAAATTTATATATTTTGAGTGATTTTACACGTTTGTTCTCTTGTAGTGCATAGAAATTTGGTTACTCTATACATCCCATGTAGTCTAGCCTGAAGTCAGTTGTCACTATAGTATCTCTAAATAACCTAGAATGTAATAATTTTAAACGTTTATTTTGTTGTTTTACACATCAATGTAATCTGTTGGAGGGTTGTCGAAGGAAGCTTTTTTTACAAGCAATCGCTGGACTGTTTATAAAATGTCTTTTTAACTGACTATTTGAGTCCAAATCACTAGTTCGGGACAATAGAGTCAAATCCAAAATTTTATATTTTCAAAAAATGTAAAACATCTAAAATGCACTACTTTTCATATAAAATCTAGAAAGTTGTTATAGAAAAACTGTCATAACTTTTGAACCCTGGGAATCACAAGAAAATAAAAATATCGTTTTTTTGAGATATCCATGGATTAAGGATATTTTCCAGCTATTCCTGCTGGCGCCAATGTGAAACACAAAGTGTTTTCAGATATTGTTGTCCCTGGTCATTCCAACGGGGATTTGCTCGTTCTTATCTGCGTTGCCCATCGGTAGGTATGCCTTTAGAGCTTATTCTTTTAGATGACGAAGAACCATTTTAGAACTTTGAGAGCATAGAAAATTCAAAAAGTGCAAAATAAGTGCCGCCCTAGTGTGTACGTAAGAGGTTTAAAATGCTCAAAGAATGTCATGTGTTTAGTGATGGTGGGTGGTAGCATAGTGTACTATATGTACTTTATTTCACAGATTGGTATTTCTGTTATCAGAATTCTGTTCGTTACCAGAATAAAATAAAAGACTACATATTTATGGGAATTCCTTATGGTCGCAAAATAAGGTTCTATTGTTATTTTAATAACCTTTGAAATCTTTAATCTCAAACCAAAAGGATTGAGTGCCAGTGTATATTAAATATTAAAATTTTAAGGCAAATTAAATACTTAAATGGCGCCAGATTATAGAGCATAGAGTTAGTGTTATGTGAAAATGGTCAATCAGAGTATTAAAAGTCTATAAAAATGGGAGATCAATAAGAAAAATTATACCCCAAAAGTCACCAAATAAGAAAAATACTCGCAAAACTAATTCAATACATTTTCGATTACTAAATTGCATTCGAGCAAAGCTCTTTAGTTTCTTGGTAGCAAATTTCTTTGTATTGAAATATAAAACGGTACGAAAATAATTTTTCAACTTTCAGGCTAGAAAATTTTTAATAGAAAAAAGTTCCAATTCAATTTCAATGTAACTTTATAGACTTCAAAATGCAAAATACAATATTTTCTGTCTGAAAGAAGTCAACGACTTTACAGGTTAGCATTTGTTAATAATTTCTTATCAATGCCGCATACACTTTGCCCACCCACACACTTTGTGGCCACGTTCTAACCTGCATATGTACGTATTAGCAATTTTTAATTCAATATTAATCATACGCACGAAACAATACAAAATACATACATACCTACAAAAGTTCTTTTCTTTTTTTAAACACACAATACTTAACGAAATTTGAAAATTAATATGTTTTACGCTGTCTGAAAAGTTTCTTTTTTATTAATCAAAAAAAATTAAAAAGTTGAAAAAAACAATAACAACAACAACTTTCTTTATTTACTAGCAATGTTAAACAACATTTGATATTCGTACTTATTGAAGTAAAAAACCAAAAACACATACAAATCATGAGCCGCAATTCCAATAAGAGACAATGGAAAATTTTCAAACAGTTTAATACAAAACAACAATAGGTAGCACGAAATATGACAACTCAAGCATGTCACACAAAATCTCCAAATAACAATGGAACTTTAACATTGAGAACTTTTAAGAAATAAAAAAGAAGCTAAAATAAATTCTAGAGTCGTGAACTTCAAGAGTCTAGCACACACACATGAAATATCTAATAAACCAACTAAAATTTAAAATGAAATTTAATATTTACGAACACTTTATCACATTTAAAAGAAAATTTTCGTATTTTTAGTTTTGTTTACTAACAAACTAGTACAATAGTATAATGCATCACATGGAAGTATATTACAAATTGTAAATGTATAAAAATGCTACTGTATCGACGAACAAACGTTTCTTCTCTATTTCTATTACTTACATTTACAACAATTGCAGCTACTCTTATCTACTGCCATTACACAGCTGTACTTGTGCAGCTATTGTTGTTGAGCTACACACGTTCCAGGTGATTTTACAGTTGTATGATTTAATTCAATCACTTTTATGGCAACGATGAACATGAAAGTAAAATAAGATACAACTGCAATCGTTAGATATGATTTTCACAATAATACAAGCACATACTTGAACAAGCATTTGCAACAAGCCAATTGCACAAACATTTTATAATCAATAAAAAAAATTTATATTTTTACTACAATTGGAAAAATGTCAAAAAAAAGCATGAAGCTTATGCTGTTTCCACTCAAAGTACTCGTTCGCTATAGAAAAACAGCACATTAAAAACTTAAATTTTAACTCGAACTTTTCTACGAATATGTAGTTGTCTATGGTTAGTTACAGTATTTTAAATAACTTTTATTTGAGAACATGTTCCAGTACGTATTCACTCGCTTCTATCAATCTGTTCAAATTTATTGCTAACAATTATTTACCCCATTAAAATAAAAATTAGTTTGATATTTTACCAAATATTTTGACATTTCCATGACATTCAAAATCATGTTTATCTCTTGTGCAATATCTTCAAACTGAGTTCGTAGAACTCATTGGAATAACACAATATTTTTGTACATCATTAATAAGCATTAATAGATACAAATTGTGGATGTCCATTTAATGCCTCATAACAAAACTCAAAAAAAAAAAAAACAGAAAAATAATAGAAAAAAGAAACGAATTTATAAGAAACAAAAGTTGTCAACTGTTATTTGTTGACAATGACTTGTTTACATTTTAATATCTGCCTAATAGCCAATGACCTTAAACATGGCTGGATGATGGTTTATAAATTGTCAGTTTTTGTTGTTATTGTTGTTGTTTTATTAATACTTACAAATGTTTGTCATAAATTTGCTTTTTCTCATGTTGTGGAAGTGTAGTGGTGGGTGCTTGTTTATAAATAGTATTTTTTGTCATTTTCATATCTAACTGTCATGTTAATATACTTTTTTACAAATTACAATAATAAAATCATAAACCCAAAAGAACTTTTATTTAGCAAAAACTAAATTATTCAATAGATTATCGATTTTTTATACATACATCTTTAGTGATTTTCTTTATACGAGTGCGACACTGTAAACAACAACTGTTTATTTGACTTTTTAAGCATTTGTCATTGTGTAAATTTGTTGAATCCCTCTCTCTCTCTCCATCTATCTATCTCTCTCTCTCTCTCTTGTATATGTGTTTGTGAGTTTTAACGATTTCTTTTATTGACATTCAATGAAAGGAAATGTGCGTAATGAAAAGATATAAAAAAACAATAAGTGATATTTGAATATATCTACAATACAAATGTATATAAGATTGAAGGAAGTTATTTGAATTTGATTAATGGCATTCGCAACATGATATTTAAATGAATTTTAATAAAAAAAACTAATCCTATAATATCTAAAAAAAAGCTATTTTTGTAAAAAAATCGTATTTACTTGATAATAATTACAAACAAAAATTCTTTGGTGAATAAAATTCCTTTTTTTATAAAAAAATTATTTGGTAAAATTTTTTTTTAAAAAATTAATTTGTTGGCAGAATTTTTTTTAAAATAAAATAATATATAAAATACATTTCCGATTTCCGAAAAATCGTTAGTACCGATACTATATATTCCCTATGGATTGAGAATATTCTGAAATTTTGTACGAAATATCAACCGAAATACTCAGAGTTCGGATCCCCAGTAAAGTAACATTATGAAAGACATTTATCTAATTCTTCTTCATTTTTATTCTATAGTATATCCTTAATAATATCATACAGAACAATTCTTAAATATGTATAATTTTTGAAAAAAAAAGATTAAAATATTTTTTGAAAAAATTTTATTTTTTCAGTCGTTACTAGAAATGACTTAACGTTATTCATGTTAGATAAAAATTAAAATTTATTAATCTTATAACGATTTACAATTTTTCTTGCATTTTCCTTTACATGTGGCCAGGAAAACATATGTAATGTACAAACAATTGCAAAACTAACATAAATATTGTTACGAAATTGTACTTGAATTCAAATATAACGATTTTAACGGCTGATTTAAAAGTAGCATAATGCTTTCAAGTAACAGTGCTGTAAAACTGTAACATATCTGTGGGCATTGTTAAATAAAAGCTTTCAGTTGATTTGATTGTAAGTTGGCAACGCTGTATTCGAGTTCGAATAATCAGTTAAAGAACATTGTAGAAAGTACATCACAGATGGCGTATGATCTAGAATATTCGAACTTTGACAGTCAAAGAGCTTTCTAGATGGTAATGCAGTGTTATAAATAGTGGCAGAGGTTGCAGAGGTTGTGGTAACCATAATATGGTTAATTTATGATTCACATGATTGTTTCAACCATATATATGGTTACAGTAAACAAGTGTATGTTTGTGACAACCATATTTATGCTGATTAATTTTATCATAACATGTTGTTCTCAGATTATGATAAGCCTAAAGCCGAGAGCAACATAATATGATAAGTCCTTCATCATATGAATGATTGTCATAAACATTTATTTGTTTACTGTAACCATATATATGGTTGATACAATCATGCGAATCGTAAATTAACCATATTATGGTTACCACAATCATGTAAATGGTTACTGTGACAATAATATGGTTAAAAAACTTGTAACAATATTGAAATGGTTACAGTAACCATGCCAAACTATATTTTTTTCTCTGCGTGTGGATTACTAAGTCATTAATGTAGACAATATGGATATCTAATGATAGAAATTTCAAAGACATTTTCTACGACGTATATAACGCAAGAATAATTCGGAACTACAACAGGTCAAAATCGGGAAAAATATTGTTTAAAGTTTTTCCAAACTTTATTTTAAAGCATATTTTGGTGAAGGGTGTGACTATAAAATAGAGTGGTAATTCCTGATGACAGAGCATTAGTACGAAATCTATAGAATAAAACAAGATGTAAACAAAAATATAATTCAAAATAAAATAAAAATTAAAATTATAAAATTTTTCTACTCAAAATCCAAGTCTGAGCCTTATTTTCCATTTAAATTGTATATTATTCTCTCATCTGCCTTAGTTCCATATTAAGTTTTTTTTTTGGTTTGTTTTTATTTGTTGTGTTGTTCAACTCTTCTCTCTTATTTTAATTAGTTGTCATTACATGCAGTAACAACACAACAGTCATGAATAACAACTCATTAGCAAATTTTTGTTTCTTGTTTTGTTCGTTATTGTAGTTGTAATTGTTTTTGTAGTTGTAGTTGTAACTAAACAATTTCATGTATGGTTTAAGTATTATTATTTTCATTTGCTTATATCCATTCATTTATTCTCTCACTTGCTCATTCATTCATTTATTTATTTTTGTCTTCATTTGCTAATTTTTGTTTCTGTTGGATTGTTTGCTTGTTGTTCTCCTCTTTTATTAGCTATTTTTGCTTCTTTAATGTCTGTTTTTATTTTCGTTTCCAGTAACACGCCTATTATGTAAATTGTCTTTTTATAGTCTGTACCCTACGTAAGAGAAGATGGATACTGTTTTTTAACATTGATTGGGGAAAACTGATTTATGATAATAAGTAGTATATTTTCTAGCCTATCAAATGGTTCATTTGTTTTTGTCCTTTTAGATCATAAGATCAATAATTTCTTGAGAATTAATCTTATATTCAGCACCTAATCTCAGTTTATTACAAGTATGTAGAGCAAATTTTGAAAATGTCAGCAACGATTTCATACTTATTTATTAAATACTAGTTGACTGTCCCGGCTTCACCCGGTAGCTAATTACTAATAATAGTTCTTCAAGTTTCTCCAACCCACACACACCTGCCTATTCTTATTTATTTGCAAACAAAATATCTAAATTTGTACTGCATGCTTTAGGGTTTTTTTATTACAGTTGACTGGACTCAAAAATTTTTTTCCGAGTTTTACGCGGAATTTTTGAATTTTTTTTTCTTTACAAACCATCTCCTGAGAATATTGAATCGAATAAAAAAGCCAAATCGCTCCAGCCGTTCTCACGTGATGCCATTACATACATGGCCTATTTCATTTTTATACCCTACACCACCATAGTGGGGAGGGTATTATGCGTTTGTGCAGATGTTTGTAACGCCCAAAAATATTAGTCTAACACCCACCTTAAAGTATACCGATCGACTTAGAATCACTTTCTGAGTCGATTAAACGATGTCCGTCCGTCCGTCCGTCCGTCCGTCTGGTTGGCTGGCTGTCCATGTAAACCTTGTGCGCAGAGTACAGGTCGCATTTTTGAAGATATTTCGATCAAATTTGGTACATATTACTTTTTCGGCCCAAGGACCAAGCCTATTGAAACTGGCTGAAATCGGTCCATTATTTCACCTAGCCCCCATACAAATGTCCCCTCGAAATTGGACTTTATCGGTCATAAATGTTTAATTTATCTATGTATCTATACAAATTTCGCTCCAAATAAGTTTTATATATACAAAATGCATGTCACCAAATTGTGTTACGATCGGTCCATAATTAGTCATAGCTCCCATATAGACCCGCTTCCGAAAATCACTTTAACGTGCATAAATCGCTTAAAAATGTTGGTATACACACAAAAATCAACATAGTTAACTTTAATATAGACATAAATCACACGACCTAATTTTATGGTGATCGGTCCATAATTGGTCATTGCTCCCATATAAGGCCCACTTCCGAAAATCACTCAAAAATCTAAATTATTGATATTTTAAAAGAAAAATATTTTTACTCATTTACTTGGTGTAGGGTATTATATGGTCGGGCTTGACCGACCATACTTTCTTACTTGTTATATATGTATATAGATTAAATAGATTAAAATATGTTCTTAAGGGTACCCAAAATTCGTTAATTCTGTTACAAAAATATATTTTTTTTTTCATTTGCTATGCAAACAACAATGAAAACGAAAATAATTAGTTCTTTGTAAGTATATTGTTATTTACAAAGAAATATAAATTTGAACAGGCGGTTCTTTAATTTTTTTTAAGCTTAAAGTTTCGCAGTCATTTATTGTGAGGACTTTTCAAGAAGGTGTTGACAAAGGAGTTTTATTTGACAGAAACTAAATCAAATTTAAAATGAACTTAACTACTTAAATTTTGTAAAAATACAAGCAAAGTAGAAATGTGAATATTAAATATTAATAAGTTTATATGGCTTAATAATATTTATAGTATACACCTTTATTTAATAAAGTTTTTAAATAAAGGTATAAACTCAACAATTATTAAAGCAATTTATAGTTTTACTATCTACAGTCGTAATTAAAAAATGTTTAAATTTGAAGTAGTTTTTATAGCTTTTGCCATCGATATTGCAATGATATTATCTATGTCCTGAGCGCTACAATTTTGTATGTTTTCACAACACTGTAAACCTTAAGATACCCAAGCGAGTAAGATACAAAAGTAATTATTTAGCTATGAAATAATTCCCAATGCTGGGCCTTATTTCATAATTTATTGGGGATTGATATTTGATATTTTTGGGAAAGTACCGTTAGAATAAAAAATACCAATTTTAGAATACTGCAGTTTGCCGTAAGTTTGTGTGATACAAAATGTAAAAATTAATTTGGACATCTTCCCACTCGATTATAACATAAAATAACACCCTGAATTTACTTAGTCGTGACTGAGAGAACCTATGTTTGAAATTGTATCAAAATCAGGTCAATAATATTGAATAGAATGCAAATACCAATAATAATACAATCTAACCACTCAAAGGTTCGGTTTTCCAAAAAGTACAATACCAAATATATATATCTTTTCGTTTTTTTTTGAGAAGTAAGGAATGTGATTTAAAATTATTTCTATATTTTTAGATTTAAAAGATTCCATTTTCTCCCCTTCTCGAATTTCCAAAAAAAAAATACCAAACCTGTCCACTTTTTGATATAGATACAGATGCATTTTATATTTGCTGTATCTGTTTTAGTTTAGTAGATATAACGTTACTGAATTTAGTCTTTTTAAAACCTTTAAACCTTAGACTACATAGGTAGAGGGGAACCTACAGACCAAATGTCGTGTCTCTAACTTTTGTGGTTTGGGCAGTCACTCAGTAACGTTATATATAACGTTATATAGTATATATATATATGCAGATATATAGATAAATTGGCATTCATAACAGTTTTAACTTTTACGTATTTTTTTACACTTAACACAAATAGGGGTTATTTCAACGTTGACAATTTTTACGTTTTTTTCTCCTGCTGTTTTTTTTAACATGCAATACAGATTTCTTTTTGATAATTTTACTTTCTTTACCCTCATACTTGACTTTGAAACTGCACAATTATTATTACTTGTACTTGTGTAAATTATCAATTCAATTTGTTGAACAATGGTTGTACATGCTAGTAGTATGCTAAAATTGCAGTAATATAAGTTTTTACTTTTCAAAAATGTGTAGTACAAGAAAAATACTTGATAAAGTTTTCTATTTGATTTCAAAAACACAACTTAATCGATTTGTAAGTGGTACTTAAATGGATTGCAGCAGCAACTTTGCATAAGTTGATATATGTACGTTTAAATGAAGGGATAGATAAGTATAGAAATTTCAGTTTGTAAGGCAGCTTATGTTTTTAATCGATACCAAAGGGAAATCAAAAACCCATCTTACTGTTTTTTACTATATACATATGCATCTTATAAGAAAAGTTTACCTATTAACTGCCTTTTGCTCGCCTTAACACCTGCTTTTTGAAACAATGTTATTCAAATAATTTTACATACACTAAAGAAATAACAAGGGAAAAAACTTTAAAATAATAATACTGATATTTCTTTCTAATTTCAAGTTTAAATAAAAAATATTGCTTCTGTACATCTTATCTAAATAAATATAAAAAAAAGGTAAAAACTGGTTTTAGCAAACCGGAATAAAAATATATATAGTTTTCCCTGAAAACTTAAAAACCAATTAAAAACACATTTATCTTTACTTACAGTCTACTGCTACATATAACAAATATATGCCAAAGACAAACATAAAGGGTGTATATGAAATGAAATGGTAGCCAAAAAATACATTGATCAGGATATACATTTGGGCATTTCCATCGTTCCGAACTGTAGTACTATCTTTAGATAATAAAAAAAAGGGGTTTTGTCGATTAGTTGTTTCCAATATACTAGCAACAAACAAGGAATCCCCAAACGATACAAAAAATAGAACTAGTTTTTGACTGCGTCTAGAAATATAGCAATATCTGCGAATTGGTACAAAATATATTAAAATTTTTTAAATTCAAATGGAATTATGTGGCTATCAATTGAGAGCTGTCTTGTATGCATTCGAAAAATAAAGTTTTATTTGCAATCAATTCATGTCATGCACATACTTTACATGTTCACATATTCACATACATCAGAAGGACTGCATGGAAACACACTCATGTAAAAAGTGTAGATATGTGTGTATGTATGTGTGCAGTAAAGTAATAGTATGTATATAAACTTATCAACACTTATGCCACAAACTTGTGCAAATATTTTATGTATCACACTAACCAAAGTCCAACATTGGACAGAAGAATAAAAAAAAATAATGAAAAACAGAAATCTTTTAGCTTTTATGCACACAATATGTTTAGTTTTTAGATTTCATTTTAGAAAATAATTTTATATTATTCTATTTTATTTATTTTTCTTGTGTGTGTGTGTTTTTTTATAAAACAAAGTAATATTTAACATTAAAAGGACCGATCTACATATAAACAGAGAGGAAAATAAAAACTCCTAAATGTATGCTGTAGTTTTACACACACTCAACAATAATTCATATTATGCACTCAAAACCACTCATTTATATCTACATACATACATACACACATTTATTTATAAATACATATGCATGTGTTTTCCTTTTTGTTGTGCAAGTGTGCAGACGTGTGAGTGTTTGGTAGTTATGTATGTAGTAGCACTTTACCAAAAAATGACCAAAGATAGAGAACACTAGAGATTTAACACCTATGGGACACACACACACACACATGCACTCACCTCAACACATTCACACATTACTGGGGCCCACTCTACTCAATTCCATGCTATTCTGTTTTGTATCGCACTGTAAGTACAATACGATGTATGTAGATTCGTAGAGGAAACCCTATTAGAAATATGGTAATAAAGTGATTTGAGGTTATTTTTTGTCTATTGTTTTTGCACGTTTGTTATGTACTAAAAGCAATTGCTTGAATTGGTTTTTGGCTAAAACCACAGTGGTAATCATTGTCGGTATAGCATGGTTTATATTTTAAGGTAAACAACAAATCAGAGAACAGTAGTATGTATTTATGTACATATATGTATGTATGGTGCTTCCATTGCTTGTAAGTAAGTATGTGCTGGGAGGATACTTCAGTATAATTAAATTTTCAAAATTACAGATCTATTGAGAAAGTTGTGGAAAATATGAAATCACTTATAACTTTAACAACAATTCAAAATAAGGAAAATATTATATCATGTTTTTAAAAAGTTTTAACCTTGGGTCTTCCACATAATAATAATAATAATAATACCATTTATATGATATAAAAGCTTGTCGCGATATTTTCCTGATGCTGCGCTTGAATAAGAGATCCTCATGATTTAGAGACCATTTTAACAACTTTAAAAAATTTTCGAACATAAGTTAAATTTTTCGGAATTGAATTCAAATTTTCGAATAAAATATTGCATTTCTAAGTTTCAAATATTTTTCGAACATAACTTCCCGTCACAATTTTTTTTATTTAGTTTTTTAGTATATATTTATATTTTAGGTGGATAACATCTGAAAATTTGTTATGTAGTCTAAAGAGGACATAATTATCTTTTAAATTAATCTTAGGTCAATAAAATTCGACATCAGCTTCATTCAAAAATTAAAAATTTTCGAAATTAAAAATGAAATGTTCAAATTAGTATAAAGAGTATGTGTTAACCGAATATGTTTAAAATCGAAATTCTAAAATGATCTAACTATGTCCGTCCGTCTGTCCATCAAATCTATATGATAAGCAACATGCAATATTGAACATGGTTCAATGGTAAACCAGCTATGCAAAAGTTATTTAGAAATAAATTCACAAAACTTTACTTTGTAACTTCCTTTAGAGATATTTATTGTAGAAAGGCCCTAAGTCGCATTTTTTCGAAATTGAGTTTTTATTGACTACAATACATTTTACATTTCCAGTATGAGAAATTTCGGTTTTACAAGAAATTTTATAAAAAAAAAGTTACATTTTGATAATCCGGTTTCTATTATGTCTTTCCCTTCTCCTTTAAATTTACAATTATTTGAGTTAGGGCTTTTCTACATGAGACCTACGATATATGTATGTATAACCATACAAACCCTTATTTCAAAGGAAATTTGATTTAAACTTTTTTTCTTTATTTTACAAAACTTGTGGTTTAATTGATTATTTTTTTTTCTCTTTTTCTTTTACAATTTGCATGAAATTTTTCTCAAAGTGCCTCCAGCAAACTTATATTGTAGAATCTATAAGTGGCTCATTTTTGAAATGGGTACTTTATTGTAAAAAAAGTTACAAAGTTTTGCTATTTTATTTTTATTTTATTAGTAACATTGAAAGTTCTAATTAATATTTTTGTTTAAATATAATTTCCAAAGAAAAAAAATAAAATGTATACAAACCACAAATATTTATTTACTCAACTCTAGCTGGAAAAACCAAGCAATGCAATAAAGTTTAAATAAGATTTTATTAAAGTTTATTCCTACGCAATAGATATTTACTAAAGTGTGGACCTGTGTTTAACATAAAAAAGAAATGTTTTTTTTTATTTAAATCTACAATTCATTTTCTAATTACACATGTTGTCTAGTTAATAATTATTATTTGCAATGAAAGTCTGCACTTTCAAGTTTCTATGTTTTTTTTATAATTATTTTTTGCTGAATACTTAATATTCTTTTGTTATTTTTGCAATTACGAGTGGTATTTTTTTAGTCAAAGAAGTGACAGCTGCCAGACAGTGTAATTTATTGTGAAAATATTTTCCAAAGACTTGAGTGAAAAGCATAGGATAAAATGTAAAAAAATAAAATGGTGAAAAGAAGCTCTAGATAAAGATAAATTTTAACAGAAAAACAACATAAATAAATATGTAATTAGAGGGTCCCTCATAAGCCAAATTCTTTTTTGGAATTTCAGAACTGGTTCCCTCTATTTTTTTTTATATATAAAACTATAGTTAAATATGAAATTTTGTCTTTCTATCATGATTGCAACCAGTGCCGACTTGCAATTTAATTATGAGGTGCTTTTACAAGGGGAAAAAATTGCTTTCGAATTGATGACGTACAAATCGGTGGATTTCGATACCTCCCAGGATGATGTCGTCAACTATCCAATCGAGTTTTTAAACTCGCTGGAATTATCCGGATTACCGCCTCATAATCTCCAACTGAAAGTTTGATCGGTAACCATAATGTAACGAAACATAAACCAACAATGGATACAATGGATCCATGGATATTTCACGTACGTTAAAATTAACTTAAGTAGTAATATTTCCATAAATATAGCGAATATCGGTATAATATTTTACTATGTATAATAGGGTGGCCCTTAATAAACGAAAGTTGGATTTTGGCCATTCTCACCCTCCAGTTTGGTGAACATTAGCAAAAAAATCATCCTGAAAAAATTTTAGGTAAATCGGTTGGGGTTAAGACGTGCCGCAAGCCCTCTGAAGTTTTGAGATGCATTTACAAGGGGAAAAAATGCATTTTTTTCAGTTTTTGTAAAAATTTTGCCATTAAAAAATTACTTTTGTAATTTAATTTAAAAGAATCGAAATGTGTACGTAATTGTCGTTCTAATGAGACATAAAAAACAGAAATCGGTCAAAAAATTTTAAAGTTATTAAAAATTCGCCAGGCCATTAACGTGTCTCAGGCCACTAGAACAAGAAATGTTGGAACAAAATTAACATATTTTGAGAAATATTAAAATAAAAGCTCATTTTTACTTAAAATATGTCCATATTTACTTGTATATGAGTTTTTGTCTTCGTAGGATACCGTTAACCTATTCTTAGGTATGAACAAAAAAATTTTATTTTTTTAACGGCAGTTTCAAAACTCCATTTTCAAATTTTTAAAAATTTTGTTAAACAAATTTCAGAATTTTTTGATCATCTCATTGGGATTTATTAAGAGTATAATAGGGAATTAAATCGTGAAAAAATTATGAAAATATCTCTTATAGTTTTTCCGTACCTGCGATTTAAATTTTGAAATTTTCGAGAAAAACCAATTATTTGGCAATTTTTAGGCCAATGAGCTCTATTTTCTTACTCTTATGAATTTTAAGCAAAACTTAATTAGAATATTATAGTCCAGATAATTCTAAATATACTCTGAAACTTTTACTAAAATCAAAAAACGTTAACCCTTAAATCGTGAAGGTCAAAGGTAAAATTTTTCAATATTTGGAATTTCTCTTGGAAAGATTTCGAAATGATCGAAATGTTGTATATTTTTGGGCCGATTTTGATGAAATTTAACAAAAATATAACATAAACTCTAGGGTTTATAATAACAGCACAAGAATGGAAATTAACGCTTAATGGCACTTGGGGTTAAAATGACACCAAACTTTTAAAATCATAATTTTTTATGGTTTTAGAAGTTTGGGGTCATTTTAACACCAAGTGCTATATAGGGTTAATTTTAATTTTTCTGCTGCTTTTGTAAATACTAGGCTTTGTGTTATATTTTTGTTAAATTTCATCAAAATCGGCCCAAAAATATACAACATTTCGAACATTTCAAAATCTTTCCAAGAGAAATTCCAAATATTGAAAAATTTTACCTTTGACCTTCACGATTTAAGGGTTAACGTTTTTTGATTTTAGTAAAAGTTTCAGAGTATATTTAGAATTATCTGGACTATAATATTCTAATTAAGTTTTGCTTAAAATTCATAAGAGTAAGAAAATAGAGCTCATTGGCCTAAAAATTGCCAAATAATTGGTTTTTCTCGAAAATTTCAAAATTTAAATCGCAGGTACGGAAAAACTATAAGAGATATTTTCATAATTTTTTCACGATTTAATTCCCTATTATACTCTTAATAAATCCCAATGAGATGATCAAAAAATTCTGAAATTTGTTTAAAAAAATTTTTAAAAATTTGAAAATGGAGTTTTGAAACTGCCGTTAAAAAAATAAAATTTTTTTGTTCATACCTAAGAATAGGTTAACGGTATCCTACGAAGACAAAAACTCATATACAAGTAAATATGGACATATTTTAAGTAAAAATGAGCTTTTATTTTAATATTTCTCAAAATATGTTAATTTTGTTCCAACATTTCTTGTTCTAGTGGCCTGAGACACGTTAATGGCCTGGCGAATTTTTAATAACTTTAAAATTTTTTAACCGATTTCTGTTTTTTATGTCTCATTAGAACGACAATTACGTACACATTTCGATTCTTTTAAATTGAATTACAAAAGTAATTTTTTAATGGCAAAATTTTTACAAAAACTGAAAAAAATGAATTTTTTCCCCTTGTAAATGCATCTCAAAACTTCAGAGGGCTTGCGGCACGTCTTAATATAAACCTGTGTTTTACACGCATGAAGGTGAAGTTCTTTTATTACTAACGGCTTTATTAAAATATAAAACTAAAATTATTAATTAAAATTCGAAAACGAGATCACGAGAAAATATTTTTTGAAATAAAATTACTCATTCGTTGTCATACAAAAAAAATACTTTAGAGGATGCAAACACATTTTTTATATAAGAGGATTCCCTCAACTTTAACAATCTACATTTTAAATTCGCTAATAACTTGGCCAATAAGCGTTTAATCAAGAAAAGCAGCTCGATTTGCGATTCCTCACATATTTCTGAACAAAAATCGATTTTTTATATAAAACCTCAAAATATCTAAAATAACTAATAACTTGACCAATAAGCGTTTAATCAAGAAAAGGAGCTTGATTTGTGATCACTCATATTTCTAACAAAAAATCGATTTTTTTATATAAAATCTCAAAATATTTTAATTTGCTAATAACTTGGCCAATAAGCGTTTAATCAAGAAAAGGAGCTCGATCTGTGATCACTCATATTTCTGACAAAAAATCGATTTTTTATATAAAAACTCAAGATATCTAAATTCGCTAATAACTTGGCCAATAAGCGGTTAATCAAGAAAAAGATCTCGATCTGTGATCACTCATATTTCTGACAAAAAAATCGATTTTGTATATAAAAACTCAAAATATATAAATTTGATAATAACTTGGCCAATAAGAGTTTAATCAAGAAAAAGAGCTCGATCTGTGATCACTCATATTTCTAACAAAAAATCGATTTGTTTATATAAAAACTCAAAATATCTAAATTCGCTAATAACTTGGCCAATAAGCGTTTAATCAAGAAAAGGAACTCGATCTGTGATCACTCATATTTTTGACAAAAAAATATCTAAATTTGCTAATAACTTGGCCAATAAGCGTTTAATCAAGAAAAGGAGCTCGATTTGTGATCACTCATATTTCTAACAAAAAATCAATTTTTATATATAAAATCTCAAAATATCTAAATTTGCTAATAACTTGGCCAAGAAACGTTTAATCAAGAAAAGCAGCTCGATCTGTGATCACTCATATTTGTGAACAAAAATCGATTTTTTATATAAAAACTCAAAATATCTAAATTCGTTAATAATTTGGCCAATAAGCGTTTAATCAAGAAAAGCAGCTCGATCTGTGATAACTCATATTTCTTACCAAAAATCGATTTTTTATATAAAAACTTAAAATATCTAAATTCGCTGATAACTTGGCCAATAAGCGTTTAATCAAGAAAAGCAGCTCGATCTGTGATCACTCATATTTCTTACCAAAAATCGATTTTTTATATAAAAACTTAAAATATCTAAATTCGCTAATAACTTGGCCAATAACCGTTTAATCAAGAAAAGCAGCTCGATCTGTGATCACTCATATTTCTAACAAAAAAACGATTTTTTATATAAAGTCTCAAAATATCTAAATTTGCTAATAACTTGGCCAATAAGCGTTTAATCATGAAAAGGAACTCTATCTGTGATCACTCATATTTCTAAACAAAAATCGATTTTTTATTTAAAAACTCTAAATTTGCAAAAGCAGCACGATCACCCATATTTCTGACAAAAAAATCGATTTTTTTTATTTATTTTTATAATATAAAAATTATTTATATAAAAACTCAAAATATCTAAATTTGATAACTTGGCCAATAAGAGTTTAATCAAGAAAAGGAACTCGATCTGTGATCACTCATATTTCTAAACAAAAATCGATTTTTTATATAAAAACTCAAAATATCTAAATTCGCTAATAACTTGGCCAATAAGCACTTAATCAAGAAAAGGAGCTCGATCTGTGATCACTCATATCTGACAAAAGATCGATTTTTTTATATAAAAACTCAAAATATCTAAATTTGCTAATAACTTGGCCAATAAACGTTTAATTAAGAAAAGCAGCACGATCACCCATATTTCTGACAAAAAAATCGATTATTTTATATAAAAACTCAAAATATCTAGATTTGCTAATAACTTGGCCAATAAGCGTTTAATCAAGAAAAGTAACTCAAAATATCTAAATTTGCTAATAACTTGGCCGATAAGCGTTTAATCAAGAAAAGGAGCTCGATTTGTGATCACTCATATTTCTAACAAAAAAATCGATTTTTTATATAAAAACTCAAAATATCTAAATTCGCTAATAACTTGGCCAATAAGCGTTTAATCAAGAAAAGGAGCTCGATCTGTGATCACTCATATTTCTGACAAAAAAATCGATTTTTTTAAATAAAAACTCAAAATACCTAACTAAATTTGCTAATAACTTGGCCGATAAGCGTTTAATCAAGAAAAGCAGCTCGATCTGTGATCACTCATATTTCTGACAAAAAATCGATTTTTTATATAAAAACTCAAAATATCTAAATTCGCTAATAACTTGGCCAATAAGCGTTTAATCAAGAAAAGCAGCTCGATCTGTGATCACTCATATTTCTGACAAAAAATCGATTTTTTATATAAAAACTCAAAATATCTAAATTTGCTAATAACTTGGCCAATAAGCCAAAAAATAACTAATATTATTTAACAAATTTTTGCCATTTATATCTCATTAGAACGACAACTACGTACACATTTCGATTCTTCTAAATTAAATTGCAAAAGTAGTATTTTAGGTCATTTCGAAAGTATTCAGCGGGTACCGTTTCAACATTTGAAGCATTTAATGCTAAGGGACACTCTAATGTATATGTTTACAATATATCGGAAAGAGTTGTACAAATATATTAAAAACTATGTACTTATATGTTATGCTCTACAATGAAATGGAGTTATAGGTAACTTGATTATTGAGATACCGCTTAAAGGTGGGGATAATGTTTAAATTGACATATATTGAAAAAAATTTTGGAAATAAAAATTACGTATAAAAATCATTGCAAACAAGCATAAAAGCCATGCTTGTTTGCAATGTTGATGTAGATATAGAAAACTTAATAATATATAAATACATAATATTTTCTTTGGTTATGGTTATGGTTTACGTGGTAGTTCACTACGTGCGAACAATCAAGTAGGGTCGAAGGGACCCCGTTTTGATGAGACCACACCACTCGTCAGATGTAATGACGATTACATAGCAATGTAACTAAAGTGTGCTTACTAGACCCAACCTGTAGCCGTGAGATATCTCAGTAGGTCATTGAGTTTAAACCCGGCTACCTCACTAAGGTTGGTCAATGTATAGTTGCCCATGATTTTATGTCTCTTGACACTCAGAGCTGGGCATTCGCAGAGGAGGTGGAAAATCGTTCCAGGCGATTTGCGTGCTTGCCTAACGCCCAGTGTCCCGTTAATACTGCCAGCAACCTTGATATATTCTTCCTATTCCTGGTTATCAGTTGCATAGTGCGTTTCTCATTAAAAGATGGCCACATCAACTTGGCTACCCTACATGTGTCTAAATTGCGCCATCTATTCTCAGCCCTTGTAAGAAAATGTCTGAGGATGATACCTTTAATAGTCCCCAGTGGAATTGCTACTGAGACCGCATTGGAGATATCTAAGGCAGATCCCATTCTGGCTAGTTCGTCTGCCTGTTCATTACCGTAGTGGTCCCTGTGCGCAGGTACCCAAACCAAAGTAATGTCAGATAGACGACCTAGCCTTGACAGAGAATTCCTACATTGCCTAACTAGTGAAGATGAAATTGTATAGGCATTCAGTGAGAGAAGTGCCGCCTGACTGTCGACAAAAATACCTATATTGCCGCGGGTATTATGATCATGTAGTGTATTGCAAGCTGCCATGATTGCAAAAATCTCCGCCTGGAAGACACTACACTCATTCGGAAGACGATACGAAATGCCTATCTCAGGTTCGTCACAGAAGACGCCAGAACCAACACCACAGCTCATTTTAGAACCATCTGTATATATCCTAGTGTCATATTCGCGCACAAGATTACCCCTACCCCACTCACTCCTGGAGGGAATAAAGACCTTGAATACTCTATCAAAATCTGTGTATGGAGTAATATAGTCAGATGGTTGGAGAACGATCGAAGGCAACTGGCCCAAAATCCCCGCGTGGCCATATGTTCTCGATCTCCACCAACCAGATGCTTGAAGCCTCGCTGCGCTACAGGCAGAGGTGGCCATTATGTGAAGGTCTATTGGCACAAGGTGCAATATAGTGTTCAGTGCCTCTGAAGGACTAGTTCTTAGTGCGCCGGTTATACCAATACAGGCTGATCTCTGGACTTTGTATAGTTGGTCTACGACATACTTCCTTTTAGTTGCAGTCCACCATACAAGAGATCCGTAAGTAAGAATTGGACGTACTATAGCCGTATACATCCATTTAACTATGTTGGGACTAAGTCCCCATTTTCTACCAAACATCTTGCGACAGGTGTAATAGGCCACCGTAGCCCTTTTTACCCTATGTTGAGTATTTAGCTTCCATGACAATTTAGAGTCCAGTATAATACCTAGATATTTCGCATTATTTGAAAGGGGGATTTCGCAGTTTTTCAACCGTGGAAGTTTGAAGCTTGGAATCTTGGTCTTCGTCGTGAAAAGTACAAGTTCTGTTTTGCTTGGGTTCACTCCGAGACCACTAACGGTGGCCCAGTTGTCGAGCAACCCTAAAGCAGTGGACATAATATCACTGATCACGTCCGGAAACAGACCTGATACGAGTATCACCACATCGTCCGCATAAGCGACAACTTTTATCCCTTTTCTGTCTAGATCAATGAGAATCGAGTTAATAACGATAAGCCACAGTAGTGGAGAGATTACCCCACCCTGAGGAGTGCCTCTATCCACTTGCTTGGACTTAACGCTATTACCAAGATTTGCTGTGACTATTCTTGATTTCAACATGGTAACTAGCCAGTTATTGATATATTCTTCAACATCTAGGCTAGCAAGAGCTTGCTGAATAGCAAGAGTAGTTACATTATTGAAAGCACCCTCTATATCTAGAAAGGCTGCCATTGTATATTGTTTAAATTCGAGAGATCTCTCTATAACTCTTACAACCTCATGCAGAGCTGTCTCTGTAGAGCGACCCTTAAGGTAGGCATGCTGACTATTAGAGAGCCATGTTGTACCCTCTAGACGATGCCTAATGTGAGCGTCAATGAGTCTTTCCAACGTTTTAAGCTGGAAAGATGAAAGACTAATTGGACGAAAGTCCTTCGCCTTCTCATGACTTCTTTTGCCAATTTTTGGAATGAAAACGACCTTGACTCTCCTCCAGTTAGTCGGAACATGGTTGAGGGAGAGACAGAGCGTAAAAATTCTATGAAGCCAGGGAATGATATGCCTTTTTGCGCTTTGTAGCATCTTTGGCAAAATACCATCTGGCCCAGGTGACTTGAATGGTGCGAAACTGTCAATCGCCCATGATATCCTGTCATAGGAGATGATGTTACTATCGATATTGGATGGAGCCCTACCTTCATTCCCAATAACCGTAGCAACATCCTTGCAGCCCGGGAAGTGAGTATTCAATAGGATGTCAAGTGACTCTGCTGAGGATTCGGACCAGGAGTCATCCATCCTTTTGATATAGGTAGGATTGGATTGCCCCTTGGCTAGAATTCTGCTTAGTCTTGCAGAGTCTTTTGTGTTATCTATAGATTCACAAAAGCATCGCCATGAGTTTCTTTTTGCTACTGCTATAGCTTTTTTGTAAGTTTTCAATAGATCACGATAGGGTTGCCATGATTTACTATTATAGCTAATGTTAAAGGCCCTACGAGTTTCCCTACGTAGTTTAGATAGCTCCGAATTCCACCATGGAGGGAAGCTTTTCTTAGCCTTAGTGACTGGACAGGAAACTTCGAAAGCTTTGACTACAGTTTTACTAAAGTTATCCTCTATTTTTTCAAGACCAGTGATCGAATCTACTACAACTGGCATATTCTTAAGTTTGTGTTTGAGGATCCCATTAAATTTGAACCAATCAGTCCTTCTTGGGTTCCTAAATTGTATTTTCTCTGTCGAGTTCTGAAGTCTAATTTCGAAGAGAATCCAGTTGTGATCAGAAAATGACCTTTTATTGGATACTCTCCACCTATCTACTGATACCTTAGACCTATCATTTATGAGTGTAATATCTAATACTTCCTCCCATCCATTATAATTGTCCGTACTTGGAAAAATGAATGTTGGCGTGTTACCAGAATTACATATGCTTAGTTTGTTGGAATTAATGAAATTAAGTAAAGACTCACCCCTTTCATTTGTTTCACTGCTGCCCCAGATTGAATGCCTGGCATTGGCATCGCATCCCAGGACAATGTCATCCGATGCCCCAACAGAGGACAATAGAGTACTCACTACGACTGGAGGAGCTGTCTTCTCATGTGCCATGTAGCTAGAGGCGATCGTGAGGCTTCTGTTGCACGGTAGCTCGACCTTTGCTACTGTAAGGTCCTCTGAACTAAGCTGCGTACAAAGAAAAATGTTAATAGATTTTTTGGCAATAATACATGATCTTGGCCTACCATTGTTTCTTGCATAGAGAATGTTATATGCTGAGGCCGGGAACCCCTTCACTTCCAGGTCTGAAGCCCAGGGTTCCTGCACCAGCCCAATGTCCAGGTCCTCTTCGGCTAAGAGCACCCGAAGGTTATCTGTAGCACATTTCGAGTGCTGCAGATTAATCTGCACTACCTTGAGCGCCATTGTCGGTTTTTGGTGGGAGTTCGGATAGCTTCATTTCTGTGAGCAGAGAGTTTGCTGCTTCAACCTCATCCGCTTCACCGCTACCCGTACCTGAGGGCCGGAACACCTTAACCTTAGCGTCCCTCACTCCGAAGAACAGCTTAAGGCCCGCCTTCTCAAGCTCGACTGAGCCAGATTCGGTGATGGCGAGGATAAGGCATGTATGGCCATCGCCTTGCTCAGTACGGATGATGGACCAGTCATCCATGTGGATGTTGGGGTTTTGAAGCTTTAAACACTCCAACATTTTATGTGCATCGGTTGCCATCTTCGGTAACCAAATACGTGCACGCGGTCTCATTGGAATTTCTTGAGCAGGGATCAGTTTGAGGCTTAAACCATCCCATGCGTCGCTAATCTTAGCGATGCATTTGCTAAGAAAGTCCTTTGAGAACTCGTCCATGCATTTGATCACCCTGTAGCCCCGGTGGATTTCACCAGAGTCAAAGCGAGGTGCCGTACCAGTCCTATTAGCGAACAAGTGTTCCATAACGAGTTCAGCTAATTTGGACTCGATAGCACCCCATTCTGTTACCACAGGATTCATGATGCCGTCTTTCTCGGTCGCCAGAGCCATAAGAAGATGGTCTTTAACCACCTCATTGAAAGGCCGTCTGGCGGAAGTAGTCGTGGTGGATGTAGGTCCCGGAGCGGCTTTTTTTTCGGCAACCTTTCTCCGTTTAGGCGATTTTTCTCCCTCTGCCTGAGAGCGATTTCGCTTGGACCTCTCTGTTTCATCGGCTGCTGCCTTTGAAGTGCTGGGTACGGCATCCAAAAACTTTTGGTACTCGTCTACCACAGCCTGGTATTTGGCGCGATCTTCCTCATCACGCTCATGGGGAGCACCGCTGGCAGCATTCTTGTCAATCTTGTCAAGAATAAATCGCGCCTTGGTGTATCGGGATTTGAGGATGTCTTTCTGACTCTTCCTCTTTTTTCTTTTCTTCTTCAATTGGTCGCCTGCCTTGGCATCCGATTGAAGAGAAGCATTTGTCAAGTTTTTGGAGGGCAGTAGAGTGCTGTGACGGTCACCCACGCTGCCTGACATTTCGACCAAGGTCTCTTGGCTAGAGGCCAATAGGTCGTCTTCTGATGAAGAACCGAGATCATCAGTATTCATCAGGGGTTTGTTGTTGTTGTTTTTTTCTTTGTAATTTAATGGTTTCATTTTTGGTCCCACGAGTAGGCACGTAAGGGGATGGACCATCCATGCAGTGACGGCGTACATGGACTAGACAGAAGTGATTACAACCGGCCCGTGTCATAAGCACCGGAGGGGAGCTGTTAGCGACTAATCTTCTTTAACCACTAATTAGCCATTCAGGTTCTCGGCACTGCTACCAACCACGTTAACCTTACAAGTGGGGGAAAAAGGAAAGAAGGAGAGAAAGAGGAAAGAACAGAGAGAGGAAAGAACAGTTTTGGTCCGCGGGTTGTAGCACAGGAAAGAGAAAGAAAGTGCTATCACTAGACGACCATTTGTTGTAAAAAGTGTCGCCTGTGATAGCATATTCATAACACCAATTATATCATACTGTGACCATATGTCATAAAAAGTATCACAGTATTATGATAGTTGGCTATCGCAAACCGTTCTACAGACCTAGCTATGTCAAGAAGTTTAGACCATTTAGAAAAAGTGTCTAAAAATATTGACAACGCTCGAGCATTTGACAGGGCTAGTGACCTGTTGTAGAAAACAGTATCACTAGACTAGGCAATTGCTCCCCCTATCCGCCACCTGGGACGCGTCCGATGGGAGACTGATAACTCCACACGAATTTTCTTTGGCTATCTGGTTAAACACAAATAAAATATCTCACCTCAAAGATACATAAACATAAGAATCTTGACCCTTTTTATTTTTGTACTTAGTTTTTTTTTCGTTTTCTGGCCGACTAGTCAGACACTTATATACCTCTTGAGACTCATTATTAGTATACATTAAGTTGTTATGCTCACTCAAGTGTAACCATAAGAATCTATATGATACAAATTTAATGTACACAATCATACAAACAAATAAACATACATATTATCTAAAAATATTGTAAGATATACATATGCATTCACATTCTCATACACATCAACACCCGTATATAAGTATTGGGTAAACATATGTATGTACAATTACATTAGTGTGGTCCCGTTTGCATAAAATTAATGTTTAGTTTGTTTCAGAAGATCATTTCTCCAAGTCAAAAAACTTGAATAACTTGCCCTGGTATGTATATTGTTTTACGACATTATAAGTAGATATTCTAGAAACAAATTTTGTATCGTGATCTTAGGGCTAACATAAGAACGTTGAGATAATAGTGTTACGAATATGATATTCATTATGTTTATAAACAATATTCATTATGTTTATAAACATGTCCATCAGTAGAAGCTTCTTTCTACTCATCAACAATGTTGATAAGTACGCAGTTATTTGCATTGTTTGTAAGTATGGCAACACTAAATGTTTAAGCCGCTAACGTTAACATTAAAAGCTCTAGAATTCGAATACACTAGTTTTGTCCGTTAAGATCATTGTAGAAATAGAGCTTTCAAGAAGTATCTAGATGGTAATGAGAACACCAAGCAGTTAGTCTAATTAGAAGCATCGTTAAGTAAAGAAAAAATACAACATACTTTGGCTGTATAAGTTTCTGAATTATAAACGTGTGTGTGTATTAAAAAAAAAAAAAAACGTAGTGACTATTTGAACTGTTGTTGTGTAAATTTGCTTTTATTTGCAATCAAAAGAATCCGGTTTATTTAAAGGAAATAAACCACCGTTTTTAAAAGACTAAAACGTAACAATAGGTTTCAATAAATTCGAACTAGATTGAATTTCGTAAATCGGAAAAATCCGTTATATTATATGTAAAAATTTAAACAAAAATGACTGCTTTAGCCTTTGATCCAGCTAAGAAAATATTGATGTCAGAACAAACATTTTGAGAAACAGTAGCTTAGACGTTTATTTTAGTTGGGAACCTCCACAACTCTATTTTTGGGACCAATCTAATGTACAACTTTCTTTGTATATATGTATGTGTGTGTGTAATAAGCAGTTGCAAAAAGCATGTTGCTGGCGTGTTAATTTATTACAAGAAACTCTATTAGTGTATGTATTCTTTTTTGAGGTAAATACATACACAAACACTAACATAGTTATATACATACTTTCTAATACATTCTAATGTCTATACAAGTTATTTTTGTTTAAAGAAAACACATTGGTTTTCCACTTTAATGCTTAGTGGGCATTAAATAAATGAGTGTTTGTATCTGTGTTTGTATATGTGTGTTTATTTGTAGCCGGATATTAGATAATTTCTGTAGGCATGTGTGTGAAAGTGAATTTATGAGTATGTTGTAAGTATATGTTTGCATCGTTGTGTATGTTAAATAAAAGTAAGAGGATAATATGTGGTAAATTACTAAATACCATATTGGTAACAGATTAGAAGGAAGCATTTTTTTTCCTTGAAGCGACAAAGGGTATTTAATAAACTTGAGGTAAACAGTAATTAGGTACTTGAAATTAATTAAAGCCGTTCCGAATGAAGGTCAGTAGAAAAAAGAAAAAAAATTAATTATGACATTTATGTATGAAATATTAAAAATAACCACTAGCACACATCAGTACATATTTAGCGAGACATTCTCAAAATGTTAGAATTAAATAAGATAAGTAGATTAGTGTTGATTTGTTATTTACCATTAGTGGTTAAAGTTGCTTCACATTAAACATACCCTACATAAATGTCACCGTTTAAGAAGTGAAAATTTTCGTTTGTATCTATAAAATTTGATTTGGTTGTGATTGCCCAATTTATTGTTAATCAAAGAATACAGTATAAATGACAAAATATTTCTGTTGTCACTGAAAATATTTAGCAAGGCAAAAATTCGGTATTTTTAATTGTAATTTTCTACATCAACTGATTTTCATTGCATAATAAGAATCTATATAACTGATTCTATATGTGGTCAAAATTTGGTGAAATTCTACTTCCACATAGTGGGTCAAAAGATCAATTGAAATATTATTTTTTGTTCTAGATGTCTACTAACACAAAATTTTTAAACTCAATTATTTCTAAATGGCAAAAAAATTATACACTATTGTTTTATTAAGGGGACGATATAATCAAATTATTCGATTGACAACAAACGACATAATTTCGTAACTTTAAGAAGAAAACTTATAAAGAAATTTCCGAAATTTTATGATAAGAATATCTCGGGAATTTCTAAAAAAATATTCCAATAAACCTTTCCCGATTTGAAACTCTAACACTCATACAAGCAGCAATGAATGAATGTATGGATTTATACTATAATCAACGTAAATACTACCAAAATATTATCGAATTCCTTAAATACTTCACATTTGTTCTAACTTAAATTAATCGAAATTCCTTTTCTTATTTCCTTTAGACACTGTACTATGAAATTATGTATAATGAAATTTTATTTATAGCTACACGAGTTTTTATTTTTAGCCAACTATTTTTACCAAAAAAGCCACTTTGTCAATAAGTGATACAGAATACGACGAAACAGCTGCATACATTAACTACACATACAATTAAACTCCAACCAAATATCTTGCCATTTTCTCCAGGGGCATATTAATGTAAAAATTCAAACGAATAACCTTTGCTCGACCCAGTAATGCCAACTACATATTTGTAACAAAAAACCCGCCGTGTATTATCACCAAAGGGGCTAATTATGCTGAATATTGTTTTGTATTCAAATTAACTCTTTAATATATATAAAAATTAAATGGTCCATGTATGTAATGTTATCGCGTGAGAACGGCTGGAGCGATTTGGCTGATTGTTTTTATTCGATTCGAAATTTTGAGGAGATGGTTTGTAAAGAAAAAAATCTAAAAATTCCCGGTAAAACTCGGATTTTTTTTTTACTCCAGTCAACTGTAATAAAGTATGCAGTACAAATTTAGATATTTTATTTGCAAATAAATAGGAACAGGCAGGTATAAGTGGGTTGGTGAAACTTGAAGAACTACTACCGGGCGCAGCCGGGCGGTCAACTAGTATTAAAATAAATCTTGATAATAATTTGCATCTAACTGAAAGTTCTCCTGATTTTGACATCCGTAAAAGAGGACATAACTGCCCTCTAGATTTTGGTTTATTGAAAAGCGCTAAATTGGCAACACCCAGTCCTTCTCGCAGTATTTAACTCACTATTCCACACACACACATGCTGTTTTTAATGCATATAGACGACGACTACTGATTTAAATGTAACTTTCCTCCAAAGTATTGTGAACTGTATTAAATCTTAAGTACTGTTTAACTCGATACACAGACATTAATGCCTTTTAAGAGGATTTCGCATTGTAGTCATAATTTATTGACACACATAAATACGCAATAATATGACTACATGGGATGCTACACAAGCCAAAAAATCCAGTTCTTTGCTCAATGTGGTGGCTTTTAATGGGATGAGGGGGATGGGGAGTACAGCACAACCCATTAACACTCATTCACTCACCCATACCAAGAAAAGGCTCAAAGTTCATTGGAATATAAGTATTCTAAAAGAAGTGGGGAGTAGTTGGGAGTTGAGTGGTGATGGAGAGCAAACTGAATCATATGTTTCAGTTAAGAGTTATGCTTAATTCTATCTTTTTTCTTTTTTTTTTATCCGACAATATTTATTTACCGTTAAGAGATGGAGATAAATGAGTGTTACAGTGCTGTAAAATATAATTAACTGCAGCTGTGTTATTAAGAAATTGTCTGGTACTTTTTCATCGTCCTTTTTTCCACCATACCCGGTAGTTGTTTTAAAGTTAGCTTGATACAAACAAAAAAGTCTATTAGGGAAGTCATAACTAGGGGAGGCTGGTATCGTTTGTATGTAGAAGATTAATAAAATTCATATTTTATATTAAAATATGGCATGCTGATGAAACAACCAGTTAATAAAGTCATTAAGATAACAATATTTAATTAAAGTCAATTCCACCAAATAACACACAAAAAACACAAGTTTTTGAACTTGGTAATTCCGATTTTGACCATATTCGGCAGACACATTCGCTTTGGTGTACTTTGGACATTTCCATTTTTATTTCTTTCAATTTTAATTATGTAGTCTAAACAGGACATGAGTATCTTTCAAATGAATCTTCAATCAATATAAACCAACAGCAGCTTCAAATGATACGAATGTGTAAAGAACAATCAAGAATGAACTCTCGAGTTTTTCGAAATTCTACAAAATTTAAATGGGAATGTCCAAATAACTCTAAAGAGTCAGTGTTTACCAAATATGATCAAAATCGCAAGACCCAATTTGTCAATTTGTTTGTGATGGCTGATGGAGTTCCTGGATACACAATTAGCTTGAAAATATTTTTTTTTTGGCTTATCACAGGTGTCTTAGTGTGGAGCAATCTGGCGGTGTTTTATTTTCCTATTAAGACAAAATCAATAAAATAAAATTTTGCTTTTATTGGCTGAATATTAATTTCATAAAGTATAACAAAAACAAACAAGTATTTCATCGAAATCAATATACAAGTGTTTGATAACTTAAATAATATTTAAAGGAAAATATGTTTACTCATCTTGTGACCTTTAAAACTTAAAAATAAAATATATTGTTGCAATATATCCATAAAGAATTTGTATTAAATAACAAAATATTACCAAAATTATTGTACAAAATATTTTATCAATAATTCCATGAAGTGTGTCATTGTTGAACATTTATCTTTCAATTATTTTCCATTTTATATATCATTACTTTACAACCTTGAGCTCTAAACATTTCATCCTTTTTTTGTTTCCTGTTGTCTTTGACTTTACTTAGTTGTTTTTTTCCTAATTCAATGCTGTAAATACAGACAAGAAAAAATGCGAGAAAAAAAAGAAAGCCAGAAAATACATTGTACAATCTCTAAAACAAATTTTCCAAATCATTAAGTTTTGATTTGAATTTAAACCTTTTGCGTTTATTTCATAAAACCATACAATTACAATTTTTGTTGTTGTCGATATCATGTAATATTCTATTCTTTGTTGTTTTTGTAAAAGTATTTTGCTCATATTAATGTGTATGAGTATGAGTGAGAGTGTATTTGTTTGGATGTTATAGTGTAAAGAAGGCTAAATGTAGGAGTTTGTTTAAGTTAAGTGTTTTTGGCACTAGATTTGAAACAGTTTTTGCTTTAAACAAAATGTTTAAAAAGAAACATAAAAGCTTTAGTTTTTTTCCATCATTTCCTTCGTCATCATTTTCTTTTATTCATTGGTTTGTTGGCAGTTGTTCAAATTTGTACTTTACATTCATAATAAGACTCTATTTGTCATTTCATAGCGAGCAAAGAAAAAACCAGTCGTAATTTTTAACACATTTAAAAAATCATACACTTGCACTCACACCAACTTACTCGTATAATTTTAAAAGCTAAATTTCTAAAGTATTTCTCATTTTTTGTTTTGTTTTTTTTTTTTGGAAATTTATTAACAAATCTAGTCGTATTCGTACGCAGTGGCCAGCAGGATGTTGGCAAATTATTTATATTGTTGGCCACAAAATTGAAACATCACGTTTTATTTGGTTAATTTATGATTTGTTTAGGTTTTTATAATTAATATTTCGTGGTTTTAATGAAATTGTAAATTAATTTATTTGAATTATTTCTGTCACGTTTCTGCTGAGACTTTTTAATTTAATTTTAAATAATAAAATCTCTTGTTTTTACTTGCCTACAAAACACCTTCAAATTATAAATTAATTATTATTTATTTGTGCTGAGGACAGACAAAAAAATAAGATAACTGGACTATTTAATTTATGATTTGTTTCTTTTTTTAAGGGGAAGTGCTAATAAAATTATTATGAAACAGTGGAAAATAAATAAATCTTTGGGTTAGAATAATCAAAATGGTATTTTTTTCAATTAAACTATGATTCAGAATAATATAAAATATAATGTAATTGGCAAGTTAATTAATGTAATTAGCATTGCGTCATTCCTGCAAAAATTAGAAAGTGAGTTTTGAATGTGGCAAGTGTTATAAAACAAATAAGGAATGCACACGGAAAAAAGGTGCTTACGTTTGTGGTAATAAAATTGAAACTAATAAGACTCTACAATTTTATATGTGTTTTTTTTAATAATTTCTTTAGCAAAAATCATAATTACATTTTAAAGATTTGGTATCATCTTCAGTAATTTCTTTAATTGAAGTTAAACAAATGTGTAGAATCTCTCCTTAAAAATGTTAACTGACAACAAGTGTTTTTGTTTTAAAAATAATGCCCAGTATTGTTTAGTTCATACAATCACAATTAAATTTGTATGGTACCACATCTATTTAATCGAAATCAAGAATACAAGTAGTATTTAAGACTTCTACAAATAACATTTTTGGAATGTTTCTGAAAGTTGTAAAAACTGATCACCAATTCTTTAGGATTTTAACGATCTCAAATTTAGTGAGTATATTTTTAGATTTTCAAACTCAAAATCGAATAAATATGGATACACCCTTGCTTGTCTAGTAATTTTCATTTAAAATTTTCAAAATACTTTTTGTACTTTTTAACTTAGCATGCAATAAGTACAAGATTTAGCATGATGTTTCTGACAGCAGTGACTAATGAAAAAAACTATATGAAATATATATGGAAATTTTCACAGAAATTTCAACCGAGACCAACAAGTAAAATGTTAAACAAATGATGAACAAATGAACATTTTGTTAAAAAAGATTGGACATCATTGTATCAGTTTTTTAATATAAAAAATTAAAAGAGGCCGAGCAAAGCTTGATTAATGGTATTTTTTTCATTTGATTTTCATCGTATTGCAAATTTCGATTTCTGGAAACGATCGTTATAATCAGTGACTGAAAATTTTAATTAAAAATAAAAGAGGCCGAGCAAAGCTTGATTGACGATAAATTTTTCTTTATCGTCAATATATTTAAAAAATAGCGAATGTATTCTAAGTAAAGTTGGCATTATAGGTATTTTTGATGCCAAATGAAGAGAAATACAAACGAAAAATATTTTAAAAAATGGGTGGATAGGGACATCCTATTGTCCTAGCGGTATGATATATAATATTCTCGTACCTACCAAAAATATATACAAAATTTCATAAAATAGTTAAATATTGATATTTGGATATTGCTCATACAAAATACTAAAATCTCGGATAAAAAACGGGTGGGTGAGGGTCGGTTGATGAAAATTTGGGGTTATAGGTATTTTTTAATTCCAAATAAATAAAATGCGAAAAAAAAAGCTTTTGGCCAAAAAATGGTAAAAATAAATTCTGGATAGGGTCACCCTAATGACCTAGCGGTATGAAATATACTTTACGACCTATTCTCATACCTACCAAACATACACACAAAATTTCATAAAAATCGGTTGAGCCGTTTCGGAGGAGTTCAAACACTAACATTGTGACACGAGATTTTTATATATTAGAATATACGAAGTTTTTGTTAAAATAAATAGAGCTAGCGGAGAAATATGTCGCGTTATAAATGATAATAAAAAAAGAAATGATAATAAATGATAATAAAAGAAAATGAAAAGCCATATTATTATATTTTAAGTTAAATAAATGGCTTTAAAAAAATATGTTCCAATTCGCATACTTTTGAATTTGCTATATGCTGTCGAAAATGAGTTTTATTTTTTGTAGCATTATGGATGTTTTTCACTAAAAATAATTTTCCCTATTCTGACCCATTGTAGGTCCGACTTAATATGACGTTATATATGTCGTTGCAACTGCTCGATGAAGAGTTGTTCCCTTTTGACTTGGATTTACACTGTTTAGTTATAGAAGGTCTTATTATTTTAGGATTGCTTTCTTTGAAGCACAGCAACATTTTTTTAAAACTATTGCAAAACTTTAGTACTTTATGACAATATGACTTGATAGCACACCACCGTGTGAATACCCCAATTATATATGTAATAATTAGATTTTTTGACAAATCTCTCATAAGCAGAAGTATTCAAATAAACTTACATTAACACATCCTACGATTGTGTATGTAAGTTGCTTAATCTAAATTCGATATCTACATCAAAGAATTGTTCATACTTAATTACAATTGACACATGCTTTGCTCTTGATAATCATTTCGTTACCACTTTTATTATTTTATAAATAACTTTCTAAATTTACCATTTACATGTGCCAGAATGATGATTTTGTTCTCTAAGTGTAGTAAAATTGACTCAACACCTTTTTTATTTGATGTGATTATGATTAAATCATATTTTCCACCCTCCAACGGTATTGAGATACAAATTAAATTCATGTTATCTGCTACTTAAAGAAAATATGATTATATTTATATTGTCAACAATAAACCCTTTTATGTTGCAGATACTCCTACGAACATACATACAACAGATGCCGGTGTCGGTGTGTGTTGCTGTTGCCAGTGTCAGTGCTGTTGATGAACAACATGTTTGCATAAGTTTACGTATGAAGAAACTCTTCTTTATATTTTGCTTTAGTGTTGTTCTTCATACGTATTTTTTTTTTCTTGTTGCAGAATAGAAAAAAAGGTGCTTAAGTGTATTTAAAATACTTCTGCTGCTTGTTGTAACAACAAGAACATGAAGATGAATAAGTAAAAGATGCTCTTATGTACTATACATAAATATATATATAAACTCTTTAGTATAAAAAATGCCTACAGGCTAAAGGATTTCTTTCGTTTTTTCCCCCCATTCATTCTTTTATACAAACAAGATAAAGACTCTTATAAAACAACGACAACAAAAACACATACTCAAGTGAGATTTTAAAAAAGAAAAGAAACTAAATTCAACAAAAATGGATTCGAATTAAAAAATATAATAAAAAAAAGTGTTACAACAAAATTAAAAATTCCATTTGAAGGGTAACGAATAAATGTTAAGCAGTATAAAAATAAAACAAACAAGCAAACACCAAACATAACAATTCCTCGAAAATCGCTTTAACAAAATTAGGCTAAAACTTGAATATTTGCATTTATTAAATGTGAAAAGTCTACATTTTAAAACGCAAAGAATTTTTATTAAAAACACATAGAAATATATACAAATGTTGAAAATATTTTATTTAAATTTTGTGAACAGACACAGTGTTTGTATAAATTTTCTAAATATTTAAACATGTTGTTTAAAATATAAAATATATTTTTATTGCAACTTTATATTTGTTCAACATGCATACCACACAACAATTTTGCCGCACAATTTCATTCAATATGCAAATTTACTGTAAAATTCCTCTAAACAAATATTCACGGTTTGTCTGACGCTTAAACAGTTGCAGGCAGCAGCATGCTGCACAGTTTACATTTTGTTACACGCTTCAGTTATTAACAAAACATACAAGTCTTATTTTGAATATTTTTTTATACAGACAAACATGTTATGAAAACACAACAATGACATACCAATTTAAAGCTACACTACTAGTATTTTCTAACGTATTCCGTAATTTTAAGGTATTTAGTGCACAAACTATTGCAGACCTCACAAACAAATTGACCTTGATTTTTAAAATCGATGTCTTCCGATCGGGATGAAATTTGCACCAAAGTTAGACCCTATATATCAACTCAGACACAATTTTTCAACAAGATCGGTGAAGAACTCTCTGAGTTATAGGGATTCAAAATATGACTGTAATTCTTATTCACTCTATAGCTTGATTTGTATAATATCTTTAGTTTTTCTAAATCCTTTTGGGAAAAGGTTTCCTGATGATCTGGACTAAGCAACCAGTGAAATGCGCATAGGAACTAGCTTAGCCCCCAACAATAAATGTCAGTGAATTTATCAATAATTGGGACAATTGGCACAATTCTTACTATAAAAATGTTTAATTTAAAATAAAGTCAACAAAGTTTTTGATTTTGCAAAAAAAAGTCAAAAATATCTTGTTTTGAGTTACGAAACATTTATTTTGATAGATATCGAACTCGTATCCCACTAAGCGACCAAATAGGTCTTCAAGGAAAATATCTAAGCTTTCTTTTAAGAAAAAAAGACCCATTTTGAAAAAAAAGTCAAAAAAGTTTTTGATTTCAGAAAAAAATTATTAAAAATTTTGAATATTTTTTTTTTCGAAAGATTGAATAAATAGCTATCTCAAATATTTTTGGGCTATTTCTGTGCTCATTGGTGGAATATATATTGGAACATTATTATTATGCAGTGACGGTAACAATAAGTGATCAGTGATCACAGATCATTTTTTATAACAATATTTATGTTTCAGTTAATTATTTATGAAAAATCGATTTTTGGTTGGAAATATAGGCGATCAAGATGATCGTCCTTATTAAATTTGGATACATAAAAGTGTACCGATACCAAATAGCCACTTATATGTGGAACACATTTTGCAGACTTAGGCCCGTTTTCTCAATGTATCGACAAACTGCCTGTTACTAAATGTCGACATAAATTTATTAGGCCGATAAACTGTCCGTTAACAATTTTGTTTTTCTCAATATACCGACAAAAAAAGATTATTTTCAGTTGGCAATACCTCTCAAAATAGATGTGAAAGTTGGGAACCCTGCCTTCAATTGACAACATGTTTACATAAATCAGCTGTTTAACGTGGCCATTGACAGCCGGAATCTTTTGAAATATTCATTATCCTCCATGTCTGCCAGGTAGTTAGGCCTGGCATGATAAAATTTTTCAGATTTCACTTGGAACTCATGTTCTTCGTGTTCATCCTCCATCAAATTAATGTTAATTCCTCTATTAAACTTTTGTTTTTATAAAATCTATTTAATTTCGTTTACAAAAACACAAACACATACAAACTATGAACAGCAGTCAGCTGATTGAATTTATCTGTACGATAAATAAATAATTGGCAGATGAGGTCGGGTTAGCTTTGCGACAGAATAGAAGCAAATGAGACATTGAGAAAACCAAATTTCTTTAATCTGCAGTTTTTCGTTGGGAAAAAAAGATAATCACCTAATGAGAAAACGGCCCTTATAGTCACATTTATGTTTCCATTAATTTTCGTATGAAAACTCCTTTTTTGATTAAAAATATAAGTGATCACAGATGATTGCCCTTAATCCATTTGGATACATAAAAGTGAACCGACTTATAGCCAATATCCACTTTTATATTTCAGTTCATTTTCATAAGAAAATGAGAATAAGTGATAGATTAGTTTTCCATTTGGACTAATATTTATCGACATATAAACAATTTATTTTTGTTCGAATATATATGTATATATGTATATATGATCGTTCTTTTTACGATTCAGTTAATTTTTATAGAAAAATCGAATTTTGATTGAAAAGATATGTGGCCACAGCCACTTTTATGTATCAATCCATTGACTTTGGGTTGAAATTATAAATGATCACAAATTATTGTTATTTTTACATTTCTACCACTATTGGCCGACTTATAGCCATGTTCATGTTTCACTTAATTTTCATATAAAATGTAACTAATATTAAATTACTGTCCTTTTAAATTTAAATCACTATTTATCGATTTACAGCCAATTTTTTGTTTCAGTTAAGTTTTTTTATGAAAAGTCGTTCCTATGCGAAAAAAGTTTATCATCCTTTTTTACATTTAGACACTAATTACCATCCTTAAATGTATGTCAATTATTCAAAGTGCTTAGCAGTCATTAGAATACTAAAGTACTTTTGAAGTATAAATTGTACTTTAAAAAAGGGCTATTGTTATGACTTTATCATTTCTGCACTACTTATTAAAAATCACTTTCTGAAAGAAAACAAAAAATAACGAAAATACTATAATACAATTCTATGTTATACAACCAAGACGTTTATTTATTTGTTTCATGTTATACAAATCGATAAATAATAATGAAAATTGCAATAATTTGATTTTGTGGTAGCGTGACCAAGTTGTTATCGGTGGGATTACAATATACAATTTTCACCTTTTATTTCTTAAACACTAAAATTGCGACATATACATTCCGGTCAGTACGTAATAACAATATAAAATGGCATTTATTAAAAAGGTTACATTTCACTTACTGATTGGGTACATAAAACAGTATTATAGTAAATAAAAAATAAAACAAATTTATTTAAATTGTCTGTATTGTAACGCACCCCTGTTACCAATACAAATAATATTAAAATTATTTAAAAGATTAGTTTATTGATTGAGTGCGCAAGTAGTGACTGATCAATAAGAGATGTCAATATTTATTTTATTTGATTACAATATTTTCCTACAAACAAGTCAATTAAATTTTTCCTTTAGTTAATTGTTCGTTTGATTTACTTGGAAAATAATAGAGTGTACTCGTCGTATGAGTGATATTTATTTAAATAAACAAATCAATATTACTCATTCGTACAAGTAGTACACCGAAGTTACTAAGATTTTCAATTATGTAAATAGTTTTCCGAAAAATACAAAAAAAAACAAATTTTCTGAATATATTTTATATATTTTTAACAATATAATTGTTTTGTTTGTATTCAATAAATATGAATGCTTAAAATGTTGATAGTTTCTGTTATACATACATATTTTTATTTTAGAAAAAATAGCAATAAACATTTTTGGTTTTTTTTTGTTATTTGTTGTTTTACTACAACAAATTTCATTGTATTTATACTGCAATAAATTATATTTATTATTACTTTTTTGTTATTGCTGGAAAGCAATAATTGAATTTATGCCTTATACACTTGCCAGCATATATACTACATACATTAGGCCAGACCAAAACAGAAATAGTCTTCAATGGGTGCAATTCTGTTCTTTAGATTATAAAATTAGTATAGGACTAACTTTAAAGGGATTGGCTTTTAATCAGAATCGTTAAAAATTTGTGGGAAAATCATCACTTTACTTTGAGAAATTTTTCGTAACTCAGTTTTTTTCAAAAATATTTATGCAAATATCTTCATAATGTCCACTGGTAATACAGTTGATGTTAGTTCCAACAGCGCCAATGATAAACTGACTGAATGCACCTTGCTGTTATACATACATAGTGCCAACTTCTAGAAGTTTCATGAATTATCTAACGGACAAAACTAGAATGTTCAATTTCTAGAGCTTTCAGCAGCCTTAATGTTAGCAGCTTTCACAGTTAATGTTGGCAGCACTGTGCTAATAAGTAAAATCAATTTGAATTTAACGTTCAAACTGTTAAATTCAAATTGATTGTGTAATTTCGTAACAATATTTTATGTTTTATCAAAGGCATAAGGAAAGACGTTTATGATTTTTCGGCGTCATGAGCTGCACTATATCGCTTACGATGTCCAAACACAAAATGTTCAAAAATTGTGGAATATATGGTAAATATGCATTTTAATCAAATTTGATAATTTTTAATGGGTTGTAGTTATCCAACTGGAGTCAGTCTATTTTAGCTAGCAAAGAACGAAATAAGAATTATCCAAGATCCAGTAAATCTATTTTTTATGTCCAGATCTAATAAACATACACACTAACAAATATTATATTTAAATACATACCAAATACTGTTGAGAAAAACTGACTTTAAAAATAATTAAGAAAATAAAATACGTATGTATATAAAATAGTGTTGAAATTAATTAAACAAAAAGAAAATTGTAATTTTTTTTTTTATCAGTAAAATGTAAATTTTATAAAAATGATAGAATTATTTGGAAGCAATTAAAATGTTTACACATTCATTCCTTCTCTCTCTATTATTTTTGTTTAATTTATTAAAAAGTGATATGTTTTAAAAAATTCGTATGCATAGAATACTAATTAATAATTTAAAATATTCTAATAAAATTTCAAGTTAAACACAAATTGTCGTCTATATTCAATTCAGCTCTTTCAATAAATCAAAGAAACATAATTGAAAATTGGCTTTTAATTAATTTATATGACAACACATATGCTCTAATGTCATAAATTCTCGATATTTTTTTTTCACTGTTAATTGTTTTTCACACATCCTCATAAATAAACGAGTAAAACAGCTCACACAAACATACATATATGTACATAAGTATGTATAGATGTATATATTAATTGACATTCACAAATATACATATATGTATACACATACAATATATACATATATACACCCACACACGTCTATGAAAATATCAAACAAAAGTAAATTGAAAGTGATTAATGTATAGAATGCAACAAAAAATATCGAAACAAAACTAAAAATCTCACATCAGGAATCAAAAGTTGAATGACCAGTAAAAAATCCAAAAGAAATTTAATAAATATTGAAAAAGGTAATTCCAGTTCATAAAGCAAAATATTTCTACATTATTACTACATATATTATACAAAATGCATTTAATAAAGTATTGATAAAAAATTCATAAATTTTTTAGAAAATTTAAAAAAAAATCTAATAACTTAATGCTTTACAAATTATTGGTCATTATAAACATTTGTAAAACTCTACAGTTACTTTAGTCTGTCAAGTCAATGCAAATCGTAAATGTTTATAAAAAAAATATTGGACAATTTTTATGCGAAATCAACCAAATCGATATGAGGTCATTGGACTAAATATAGTAACACTGACTCTCATTAACATGTAATGGCTTTAAATGATCATATCGAGCCCTTAGCGCCAAATTATCGTAAGCGACATTTTCTAATTTTTTTTTGCAAAAATTAAAATTTTATGGACCGACTGATGTTTTAGCGTTCTTAGAATATCAAAATTGTTAATAACTTCAAAATTATAGGGGGTAAGATTTTATCGTAAGTCAATGTTTACCTTTTACAGTAAACGAATTTTATCCTAAGCAACACATAGTGGTATAGAAAAAAAGAAGGAAATAAATCTGTAACTTCTAAATGGTTAGATTGGTTCTAATGAAATTTCACATGCACAAAGAAGAAGTACTGTCGAGTTTAAGTTCTGAATGTGGACCTAATGGGCCCACCAGGGGCGCGACCAAGGGTCCTCAAAGTAAGACAACTCGGGTATATTACATTTTTAAAACGATCCTATTTATTCGTTTGTGTTCCGATTTCAAAAAAATTACACATATAAAATCTTTTCATCGAGCGCTATAAAAGACCTAATCGTAGCTATCAATTTCCTCTTATAGCTTAGGAGATATTCGCATTTGAAAATTAATTTTTCAATATTTTTACCCAACCTGCTCCAGTTTTTTGATAACAGCGTATCCAAATATTTTCTCCAGTTTTCCTTCATTGGACTAACAACATATGTATGTGTCAAATAGACTATTTAAAAATAATGACTAAGTCCAAAGTTATGTATATGCATTTGAATTTAAAAAAATTTAAAAAGCGGATTTTTCGCTAATTTTTTGGAAAAAAAGAACTTTTTTTCTTTTTAAGTTATCGCAAAAAATTCTAAGAGGATGTATAAGGAATTTACTTTCTGAAAGCCAAGTTTTTCATAAAATATTTCAAATGAAAAAAAATTAAAATTTTTGTTACCGAAGGGACCAGGTCCATTCAAAAAACACCTATTTTTTATGTAAAATTAAACTTTAGGGCAAAAATTCTCAAATCGTATATTCGATATCAAAATATAGTAATAGGGGGGGGGGGTGTATAGAAAGAAGCAACGGCAAATTTTTTGAGAACGTAATTAATAAAGCCATTTTGTTGCATTTGATGAATGCATGTGTTTGGTCAATATTCCAATGCGAAATCCGATTTTAAACAGTATAAATCAATGGTCAAACCCTACCCATTGAAGCAATATAACAATGCCCATTTCAAAATATTTTATTAGACATTACTTTGGTGTCACTAGTCGTATGAAAGAACTAGACTTTCTAAATAAAAGTAAATACTTTACGAAAATTAATAAAATGAAAGGTTTTTTCTAAAACCTATTGCACTTAAAATTAATTGAACATCTGCATAACAAAAAACTGTATCTTTTGATAGAAATTTATTTCATCAGAAATATTTAAATACTATTTTATGCAAATAAAAGTGCAAATGAAATGTGCTTTAACAAGAACCCACTCATAAATAATAAATAACTATAGCATGCGTAGCCAACTGACATACACACTAAATTGAATAAATTAGATGAAAAATAGAAGCTAAAAGATTCTTTGTGGCAGAAGTTTTTAAAGATTTAGAATTAAAATTTTAAAAATTCCGCCACTTTTCCTTATTTGTCTGCGTTCTTCGTGATCATTGGTATCAGCTACAGTGCCGAACTTAAGTATTGGCATAGGATGCTCATTTTACTTTAAGGACTATTTAAAGGCCGTATTGTAGAGATTTTTAATAAAAAAATATATTTACCAGATAGACTGATGAATTTCCTGCAAAATATAAACAACTTCATTTCAACATGAATCTACCAACTTGTTTGTGATATCTAACCCAATACTTTGCCATTATTCAACTAATGCCTTTTTCACTCGCTTATCTAGCTCTTCCCACAGATGCTCTATTGGGTTGAGATCCGGAGATTGTTGAGGGTGTGGTAGGACATGCGAAATATTGTATGAAAGCAACATACGTCCAGTATAGGCCGAATGTTTGGGATCATTGTCATGTTGAAAAGTGAAAGAAAATGGTAAATTTAACTTTTCTGTACTTTTCTTGAGGTGTATCCGTATATTTCACTTTGTCCATTATTTCGTCAATGAACACCAGCTCTACAACCCCTGAAGCGGACATACAACCCCACACAATTACCTCTCCAGCACCATGTTTTACTATTGAAGCAATATTTTGTTTTTCCAGCTCTTTATTGGTTTTTTTTTCTATACCGTTTGACGGCCATCAGAGCGAAAAATATTAAATTTGTTTGCATCAGAGAATAGCACTTGGTGCTAAAAATCATGTGGCTTACGTAAATTCCTAAACGGCATATACTAAACGCTTCTTTTGGTTCACAGATGAAATAAATGGTTTACGCCTAGCAATACGACAACTATAGTTTGTCTTCTGGAGCACTCTTCTGGCTATTACTGCGTGAACTTCTTTCCCAAACTCTTCCTTAATCTCTACAGCAACCTGTGTTGAAGATATTTTTGGACATAACTTGACCTTTTTGATTATATGGCTGTATTTACGCTCACTTAAGAATCTAGGACGACCTGTATGTTTAGCACTTTCAAGTGTTGATGTTGCCTTAAAACGTTGCACGATACTCCAAATTGTAAAACGGCTTCTTTCCATAATCTCTACAATCTCAGCATATGATTTTCCTTGATTGTGCAAGTGAAGTATGATTTTGCGCTCAGATTCTGTTGTTTCATTTTATTTGATAGCTATTTTCAGCAAAATTGATAATTATTGTGCTCATTTTTTACAAATTGACATTAACAGTTTTAGAAACGAAAACTGTTAAATAAAAGAAGATAAAATCGCATTTTCAAAGAAAAAAAGTGGATAGATCGATCAAATTTGAAGAATCTGGTTAAGTGTGCCAATAGTTTTGTTCTACGGAATTGTGGAATTTTTCGTCTTTTTATTATTTTTAAATAATATTGCAAAATTGTTGAAATGAAGTTGGTGGTATTTTGTAGGAAATTCATCAATCTATCTGATAAATATATATTTTTATTAAAAATGTCAACAATATGGCCTTTAAATCGACCTTATAGAACAATGAGCATCCTGTGCCAATACTTAAGTTCGGCACTGTATATAGATCATTTATATTATTTTATTTACAATGTTCAAAACATTGTTTGTCAGTATTTATTCATATGTCATTACCTATTTAAATAATATTTCTCTTGACATTATTTATGTGTTGTACCATGATTAGGGTATTCAATTAATCGGGTATCTGGTTTAATCGGTTAATCGAGCAAATAATTAATCGGGGTTTTGATTTAATCGGTTAATAATCGGTTAATTTTAAATTATTCGATTAACTGAATAATTTCTATTTTAATTTTAAACTGAAAAACAAACAAACCATAACAATTCAACAATCCTTTTTATACAAATGTGAGTTTTTTTTAGGATTTTAGTGAGATCTTCTGAAAAAATCTTTAAACAAAAGAAATTAATTTAAATGTTTTCCTTTTAAATGATTTTTTCTTTAGTTTTAATAAAAGTTGGCTTAGAAAAAAAAACTCTATCACTGATTGTCGATGTTGGAGAAATCAAAAGTAAGGCATGATAAAGAATGTCCAATTTTTCAGTTCTTTTTTTTAGTTTTTTCTAATTTTTTTTAGATTTGAATACTCTTAATAGTTTTTTTTAAGTTCTGATAAAAGACTCATTTCTGTAATGTCCTCCGACTCATTTGGACAAAGTTTATCATAGAACATTGTAGAAAAAATTTCATTTCCAAATTCCTTAGTTTCAGTTTTGGAAAACTATTGTTAAAAGGGAATGTTCATGAGTTTAGACATACAATTTGAGTGTTTAAAATTATATTTCTATATAAAGTGCAAAAAAAAAGAAATTTCGGTTAATCGGTTAATCGACACAAATTAATCGGTTTATTTGTTATTTGAAAATCGGCAATTTTAAATTATTCGAACAGTTAACCGACAAAAATTAATCGGTTAACCGATTAACGGTTAATCGATTGAATACCCTAACCAAGATACAACAATTCTTGTAACGTCAAACAAAAGAAAATATAAAAAAATATGAAAAAAATCAAAATCAAAGTTTGACGTTATAGGGCTAAATATTGAAAACTCTCCCTAGTGATTCTAAATTTTTGACAAAATTCGAATACTGACAACTTAAAATTCTTTAAAAATATGTATATTTCATTTCAAAAATAAACAATAAAATATTTATATAAACTTTGTCTAATATTATCACATTTTTATAAAAATTGTTACACACACATGTTCACATTGGAGAGACTCAGTTAGAATGATGTGGAAATAATTTAGGTATTATTTCCACATCATTCTAACTAAACATAAAGTTTCTAAAAATATTTCAAATCTATTTTTGCCAATATCATAATTTTTTCATACTACGAGTATTTATGTACTTTCCAAAACAAACATCATAATATCCTTATTAAACATGTTTGAAACATGATAACTACCACCAGATTTACTGTCTGATACTCTTAATTCAAGTAAATTTTTAAATACATATGTATTTTGATTTGCTTTCAAAATATTAAACATTTCCATAAAAAGTGCTTGAAAACTTATATGTATAAATTTTGAAATATCTCAATATTAAGAGCAAGCATAGACATGATCTATATATAGACTATTGAATGCTAAGTTGAAGGAAAATTATTATTTAATTTTCATAAAACAGTGCATTTTACGAATGGTAATAAAACTGTATAAACTTAACTACAGGTCCGATTGCAAAATAATGCACCAGCAAATCGTAGGCGTATACACAAACATTCAGGAAATTAAGGCCCTAATTTTGTAAATCACGTCACCAAAGTGAATTTATTTATATGGAAAGCAAAAACAAAATTTCAAAAATTTAAAAAATTAGTTTTTGTTTTATATACAAAATTTTCAAATTATGAAAGGCAAATCAACGCTTGAATTTTGGTGCGTTTGTTCTGTTAAGAATTTGTATATAAAACAAAACAAATTTTTAAAATTTTTGAAATTTTGTTTTTGCTTTCCATATAAATATCACTTTGTGACGTGATTTACAAAATTAGGGCCAAGTTTGTAACAAGGTGAGATACAGGGTGTCATTGCCTTCCTCATCTGATTTGCAAACATTTGTAGAGCTCATTACGAAGAAGAGATTTCAATTAATTTTACCGTTTTACAAAGCAAATAGAAAACTAAAGAATATCCTTTTTATTTCTCTAATGGCGTTTTCTTTTCTGGCATAAATAATGCCTTTATTCTGCCTTTTACTCTTTACTCTTCTAAAACAAAATGTAGTTTGGTAAGGGTAAAACGTGTTCATTTCAAATAAAGGAAACGCCACAAGTTACATACCTCTTCATATATTCAATTATAAAATTTTTGGTTTTTACTTTGACTATGTATATTTGGTTTTTCACAAATATCTTCGGTAATAGATGTCTAAAATTTTTTCTAAAAATCGGCATAGTCGTGAAAACTAAATTTTGAAATGATTAGATAAATATCAAAAACAATTTTTGGTGAAAAATTTGATGTATAGCAACTATAGCTACATATATCGGATATATTGATGAGTCGATCAATCATGTAAGTTATTTGAGGGCTTCGCAAACGGGCATGGTTATATATAATCCGATATCGATACCGATACGGAATATATGGGGTTGCAAATGAAAAATGTGGAAATTTCAAACCACTTGACAAACTTATATATGTTTACCCCAATAATTCAAGCACTTGGAAATTTTGTTGGAATTTGACTTGAATGCAAATATAATTATGTTTTAAACTAGAAAAATATTTGAAAAAAATAAATATTTTTCGAACAAAAAACATATGACTTGAATTTATGTTTTCTTTTTACTGTAGACTGCTATTGATATAAAGTGTAATGCAACTATAATTCAAGACTTGAATTACACTTGCTTTCAGCTGGAGTTCCAGTAGAAATGCTTATTGGGATATATTTAGCACTTTTGTTGAAGCGTTTAAAAATAAAATTTAATTTAAAATTTAAATATTTTGTTATCTATCAGATATAATTTGGAAAAAAATTGTGTCCTTATTGTGTCCTTATTCCTACATAATTTTTGTCACCGAAGTAAAATAAACCCCAAAGAGTAAAATGAAATTAATCCCAATAATTGGCAGTTTTATAATAATAAACAGATTAGTCCCAACAATAGTAAAACAAATCTCAATTACTCCCAAAAACCTCAGAAAATCGACTATAAGTTTTGATACACCCCAAAGGTGAAAACATTTGAGGCCGGACGAGGGCCTGAAATCCAACAATTTTTTTATTGAGCGAAACTTTACATGAAACAACTACCAATATAGATGAAATAACTTCAAAAAAATTAAATAACCCCCAGCAAATAAAAAATATCATTGGGAGTATGATATATTGTGTGGGGGCTATTTAATTTTATCTTCGAGAGTTATATAATTCGGGAGTTAGTTCACAGTATGATAATTTTGGAATCGAAGAAAAATAGTTGATTTGTACCACCTTTTTCTGATCGACCCCACTGTTGAATGGCTAGACTAGACACTAGACCCAACATATTTTAGAAAATTATAAAACAAACCATGGTTTATTTTGAGGAGATACATAAACATAGCAAAATCTTTCAGTGAGTCGATCTAATGCACATACTTTATATACATTTGTACACGAATCTATACATATGAATATTTTATTTTTAAATATAATCTTAAATTCTTACACATACAAATAATCTGACATGCAAATTACACATAACAGTGATGCCAAGTGAGGGAAAATGTCTTTATAGGGATTTATATTACTAAAGACACATTATAGATTTCAAGACATTTTATTAAGCTAATTCTTATAAAAATTCATTGTTAAATAATTTCCAGAAAAATTAATTTAATTAATTTATAAAATTTGTTATTAATATAGGAATTTAAGAAAATCTTCTGGCAGCCCTGCTACATATACATACATATATATATTTACTTGAAGAATGTGTGCATATTTATCACACACATACACATTCATACAAGTCCAAGAGACACCAATCAAATCCTTATTAATTGTTCAAGTATTTAGTTTTTGTTTGTGAAACCAAACAACAGCAAAAACAATATAAACAACAAACCCAAATAAACATTTGTTTAAGTTGTCTTATTTTCATCTTTTTATAAATCACTACATGACATCTGGAAAAGGGACAAAAAAATATTTTGAGAAAAAACTACAATAGAAAGCAAAAACAATTCAAACACATTTGAAGAGCAGAAGTAAAAGTGAAGGAAAAAAAACGAAATGAAAGGAAAAAAGTAAAAAGGAACTCAAAGACAGTAGAAAAGTTAAATAAATCTTTGTTTCTACCATCTATTATTGGCCAAAACTACAACAACAAAAGTAACAAGGAAGATTAGTAAATAGTCTAAGTATGTCTAAGCTTCTCTTCTAGTAAGTGTTTGAGAGTATATGTCATAGTTTATACCTAGCGGGAAAAATATGCAGTAAGGAGGCCTTCCTAAAGGCCTTATTTTCCAAACACAAGGACAGAAAGCCGAATTGTAAACTTAATTAAATTTTACATGGCGTGCCATTGGGAATCACGACCTTGCTGTTAGACGGTATATTAGAAGATCTTCTGTTGAAGGCATGTAAGGATACCTGCTGGCTACTATCTCTAATTGAAGGACTACTGAAGGAATCCCTTAAGGAGTAATTAGGGAAAATATTTTTAATGTTTTCAGCATAAAACCTAAAGAATGCACTTTAATGAATCACGTGTGTAGTTTTATATATAAAAAAATGCTTCATGCGAAGTTTACAACTTAAAGACTAGATTTTTTGGAATAAAAAGAGCAAAATAAATTTTATTATAGAGAATATGTTATTTCTGAATAATTGCAAAAGCAAACATATTGGAATTGTAAATAAATATTTGTTAGAACTTATTTTGAAATTCAATTTTGAATGTGTATGAATTTTTTGAGATGAGAACATCTTCTGAGAGAAGACAAAGTGCAATGAATATCGGATCTTATAGAATGTGTTTTAGAAGGCCTACAAGGTGAATCCCTAGCATTTTTCTCGCCGTATACTTGCATACATACATATGTATGTATTCATGTGTGAGTCTTAAAAATATATTATCTTGCTCAAGTATAGAAAACACACCTTAAAACGTAAGCAAAACGATGTTGTATCGTAGCAACCGTAGATAAAACACACAAAAAAAAAAGTAAAAATATTGAGAAAAAGTGATTTATGTTGTTATTAAAAACATTGGCAATGAAACAAATAACAAAACGATTTATTAAAACAACAAAATGTTTTGAAAAGATTTTCAGTTCTTAGCTTGATGCATTTTTTTTTTTTTGAAAGATTTATATGTCTAAATACAAAATATACACACAACACTTGCTATACAAATGATTTTAAAATAATTTTTGGCATTTAGACAAAACTGGAGGAAACGAAATAAAACGAGATAAAGCACCAACACAACTAACTGGACACTTTGTAATACGAAAAAGCAAAGCATACTTTCGGGATACTCATTTCACGTGCTAAATATTTAAGAAAGCTTTTACTGTTTTACTGACAAGTTGCTTTTTTTGTAATTCATATTAAAATGGAAAATATTTAACAACAAAAACAAAAACCAGAAAACTATTGAAGTGTGTCTTTTGTTTATCAAATATTTTATTCATGTAAGTGTACACAAATATGTACGAATGTATGTATGTATGTATGTGTGTGTGTGTTATTTGGACATTGAGTGTTGTATTTGTATATGTAATATAATATTGTATTATAAATTCTTAAAATATTGTAAATAATATTTGACTTTAAATGTTGAATGTTCTATTTTGTTAATACATAAAATAGTATTATTTTTAAATAACTACACTCTGACAATACACACGAATGCATAAATAAATAAATAAATTTCATATTTGTATTTGTTTACTTAAATACACATTTTATATTTATTTAAGATCAGTTTAAATAACACACCAGGTAAAGTTTAACAAGTCAAGCATGAAATGGATATTTTATGAAATATTGAAGATTAAAAACAAAGTAAACCGTACAAAAACAACAAATGTAAATAACAACAAGAAAGAATTTCTAAATAACTGCCAGACATACATACATACATAAATAACAGCAATTCAAATGGAAATATCAAAACTGACATTATTTATTTCATTAACTAAAACGAATATTTACATTTGAATATAGAGCAATAAACATTTAAATTTTAATATACATACATATGTATTTAATTACTTTTGCTTAAGTTTAAAACAAGTTTTAGTGCAATTTTTTATTTATCTATGGTTTTTCATTTTTATTTTATGTAAATTTTATTGTATTTGAATCATTTTCCTGTAACTTGATTACAATTAAACATTTGTTACGTTATAATTAAAATTTGCTACTTTTTGCTATTAACTATTTGTGTTTTCCTAATTTTCCTATTATCAACATTCTTTATATGAGTATTTGAGTTCCCCCACCCCCACGCTCCTCAGCATAACAATCTCAAATGTTCCCAAGAATTTTTTAATTTTCATTTGTTTTGTAAATAAAAAAGAAATTATTTCTCTTTCTTCACTAAAATATTGTAGAAAAAATAAAAGAAACTTGATGCCGCACAAAAATAAGTAAAATACCAAATAAAAATAAAATATAAAAACAAATAAGAAACAAAAAAGTTCAGTCACTAAATAACATCACCGCTGATGTGTAAAAAACTTTATGATGTGAAAATTTCGGTGATAAAATACATTCAACAGCAAAAAAAAAACAGAAAAAAGAAACACCCAGAAATTTCTTTGTATAAAAAGAAATTAAAACAACTTCCAGGGAGGAGACATTAAAGACCTTTTGACGGAAAAAAAATAATAATAAAAAATAGCGCATAAAAAGGAAGAAAAAGAAACACAAATCTAAAACAATGAAAGGAAAGTAAAGTAAAATAAAACAAGACTTTACAAAGTCGTAGTGTAAAAAACTGTTGGTAGGGATAAATAGTTACTTCGTTGTAGCATCATTATTATCAATGTAGGGAGAATCCATATCAAAACGGACAGAAAACTGCTATTTGCAGATTTGACATCTTCGAATTTACCACACATATTTCGGTTCCAAAGGGTTCCTCAAATCAATGACTTTTTCATCGGAAATTCTTTTCATTTCAAAAATATCGCAATTTGAAAATCGAAAAATTTGTTAAAATTGTCTAAAATTATATACACATAATTGCCAATAACACTGAAACTACTCAAAGTCCACCATAATTTTTGATTCCATTTTAAAGGCAAAGATATTGTCCTTAAGATGGTGTGAATAAAGTTGTTTACTTCCAAAAGGTTAAAGGTCAATTTTCGGAGTATATATTTCAATGTAAAAAATATCAAAGATCGCGGTTAGGCTTCCTAATTTCCCTGGACTTTTTTCTTTCCCGGAAGGAAATTAAAAAACCGTTTCATTCCCGGGAATACCCGGGAATTTTTTAACACTAAATTAAACCAATAACCATAAAATTTTTTCAAATAAATTGACTTATAATTGTACCAGGGTTTTAAAAGAAGTATAAAATAACTATAATTTCGATGTAGACTTGATTAGTTCAGGAGTTATAAAGAAAATCGTTATTAAAAGTACGTTTTTTCATATAAATTCATATACAAATTTAAGCAAATACAAAACAGAACATAGTTGAATCAAATTCAAATTATATGGTAAAACACAGGTGCTTAAATTTTTATATGAAAAAACGTACTTTTAATAACGTTTTTTTATAACTCCTGAAGTAATCGAGTCTTCATCGAAATTTTTTTGCACGAATATAGTAGAGAGTTTAGGTGTCATCATGCCGAGTTCTATATTAATTTTTAACACTGCTATCTTTGATATTTTTTACATTGAAATATATACTCCGAATACTGACCTTTAACCTTTTGGAAGTAAACAATTCTATTTACACCATTTTAAGGACCATATATTTGCCATTAAAATGGAATCAAAAATTATGGTGGACTTTGAGTAGCTTCGAAGTTATGGGCAATTATGTGTATATAATTTTAGACAATTTTAATAAATTTTTCAATTTTCAAATCGCGATATTTATACCCTACACCACCATAGTGGGTCGATTAAACAATGTCCGTCGGCCCATGTGGCTGCTGGCTGTCCATGTAAACATTGTGCGCAGAGTACAGGTCACAATTTTGAAGATATTTCGATATAATTTGGTACATATAACTTGTTCGGTCCAAGGACCTGCCTATTGAAACTGGCAGAAATCGGTCCATTATTTCACCCAGCCCCCATACAAATGTCCTTCCGAAATTGGACTTTATCGGTCATAAATGTTTAATTTATATATGTATCTACACAAATTTCGAGCCAAATAAGTTTTATATATACAAAATTCATCTCACCAAATTTTGTTACGATCGGTCCATAATTAGTCATAGCTCCCATATAGACCCGCTTCCGAAAATCACTTTAACGTGCATAAATCTCTTAAAAATGTCGGCATATACACCAAATTCAACATAAATAACTTTGATACAGACATAAATCACACGACCTAATTTCATGGTGATCGGTCCACAATTCGTCATAGCTCCCATATAAGGCCCACTTCCGAAAATCACTCACGAATATAAATTATTGATATTTTAAAAGAATAATCTTTTTGCTCATTTACTTGATGTAGGGTATTATATGGTCGTGCTTGAGAAATGGTAAAAAGTTGAAAAAAATCGAAAATAGTCGAAAAGTCGAATATAGTCGGTAAAAGTCGAAAAAAGTAGATTAACTAAAAAGTCGAAAGTTCGAAAAGTCGACTTTTTAAAAAACGGAAAAAGTCGAAAAGTCGACATTTTGTTTCAGCTTCAATTTGCACGGATAACGTTGAGTGATTTCCCCTATTCCGTTTTTTTTTTCTTAAACTAGAAATCTGCCATGGTTTTTCCCACAACTAATATTTTAAACTTTCTTTCTTCTCTCATACATACAATAAAATAGAATTTCGTTTATTACTTTCAGTTGTAAGTAGTATTATTTCCTGTCTCTTTGTTATGGACCATGTACATAAAATGTAACTATTGCTAAGTATAATATTACAATGAATGTTTAAAATACAAATATATATTTAAATTATAATTTACACAATTTACATCTAGAGGGAGAAAAAAACGACCAAAGAAATAAACACATAAATGAAACTTAAGATTTTATGATCTTAAAAAAAATAATGGACAGTCTTTATGGAGTTAAAAATATTAGGAAACAATTAGATCAAAGTGTAAGCTATGTGCTATGCTGAATTAATGTGTTTATCGTTGAAACTGTATATATTTTAAAAGTTATTTTACATATGAATATATAAGTATTTGTTAGAATTAAATAAATCAATTTCGATCTACCTATCTTTTAATTTTTTTTAGTAAAATCTTAGATGGCACAGTCTTTAATTTTCTTCTACACTCAGTATTTTTGCAGTGCAGTGTAGAACAATGAAAATGTATTGTGGATACAACAAAATGTATACAAAAATGTGGAATGGAATGACGAACTAAGGAAACTGGAACAAAAGTAATTAAGTTGTTGCCTCATGGTGTTCTTTATTTTATTATTCCTCATATTCTTTTCTTTATTTCCTGTCGTATGAATTTTTTTAAAACCAAATTTACTATTTTGCTTTTATTGAAAAATGCCATTATATTTATTACCTTGTAAGTGTTTGTTTGTTTGTATGTTTGTTCTTATAAATAAAATAATGCATGAATATTTGATTTGAATGGGCGAGAACGAGATCATTATGAAAATCAATTAAATTTTTCCAAACGATTAATTTATTTTACAATTTGTCAAATGACAAATTGTTTTATATTGTTTATTTTAACATATTTAAACAAAAAAAAAAAAGAAAGAAAAAAAAACAATGAATATAAACCACATTATGTGAAGCGCTACAATACACTGAAAATACAATATATGCATATAAACATTGACACATACATACAAATATACATCATGGACATATAAAAAATTATATAAATTTTGTTTCCATTTTATATATTAATAATTTTCTGCTCTGGCACCACTTAAGTTTTATATATTTCGAACATAATTATTGTTTAAAATTATTATTTTATAGCGCCTTCCATTGTCTACTTTGTATTGTGAACATTCAATTAACTGTTTTTATTATTTCTTCTTTAGTAATTAATTAATTTCAATGCTTGTTTATTTATAGTTGATTTTAAAAATATAAATATTAAAATTTAATAAATCCATACATATGCCTCATTATACATATATTTTATTGCATTTATTTTGCTTGTTTTTCATTGCAAAAGTGTCTGTGCAAGTGTCATGTTGAATTGAAAATGAATAGAATAAAACAGATTCCGGACATTTAGGACATTTATTGTAAATTTATAACAACCAATCCAACTATCGAGAGAGGAAAAAACTAAAAACAAACACTTGACTCCTTTAAAATTTTCTCAAATTAATTAGGTACGTGATGGATATATATTAAGGAAAATCAAAAATTATTTTAAAAAAATGTTTTCTTATGAAAAGAAAGCCATTTTGTAGTTGTATACGCAGATACTTAAACATGCTAAAACTCTACGCGTTAATTATTTTTCTTAAGAAATTAAAAAATCCTTTAAAATCCATATTTTGCTTAATTGAAATTAAAATTATATCAATTCATAGATAGAACTCTCAGGAACTATCAGCTTGTGTTAAAATTTTTATTAAAAATATGAAGAATGATTAATTTAATTTTTTGTACGAATTCGTTAATATCCATGATAATATTTATAATATATCTCAGACTGTAGAAAATTACAACATATTTTTTTTAATCCTGTTACACACGATCTATTGAAATAATTGACATTTTTTAAAAATCGGTAAATTTTAGTTTAATTTAAACCTTAAGCTATAAAAATTTGGACACTTTTATATTTGTGTTGAATGGAAACTTTAAGTAAACTTTTCATGATATAGTAAAAAGGGTTTGGGGATCGGCCGAGATTACCGGAAAATTATTGACGGAAATTTCAGAGAAATTTTAAATTTTTTCCATGGTGAAGGGTGTTAAATAAAGAAAGAACTTTGGATTGGTCTGGGGGGTTTTGTGTCCGCTTAAGTGAGCCAAATTTTACTTTACAAGCTTTTGCATTGAGTTCTCTTTCCGCATCATATAAAAATTATATATAGTCCCAAAGAAAATTTTGTTCTACGAAAGAAAAAATATATAAAAAATATATGTTTTAATAAAATTTAATTTTTCATTCCCGTTTGCCGGGAAAAAAATATTCCGGGAAACCCTAATAGCAACCTAAAATTTCGCACTCACAGTTTATTTTGGTATGTATAATCTACCGATATTTGTGATTGTTTTTTTTTACATTTCGCAGCACAAAAGAAATTCAAGTTATCAGAATTCAGTTTCAACGATTCTCGAAATTTTTTTGATTTCCCTTTAATTTTTCTAGAACTGCAGTTCAAGTTAATTACAGGTTAAATTTATTTTATTGTTTATATTTTCTGAAGCAATAGTCTGTTTTTTTTTGTAATTAATTTTATCATTCACATGTCCTTTCAAAACAATGACATCAACTGAAATAACTATTTGTAGCAGCAGCTGCCCACACAATACGAGTATTTATTATTGTAGATGTTTTTAATTTTTCATTAAATCTGCTATCGCCATCACTATAAACAGAAGGTTAAATATCTTATCACCTGTATTTAAACTCTTTGTGCTTTTGCTACAAACACTCATGCACTCATATACAAGATACACTTGGAATATGATTTTATTTTTCTTACTGCCAAACGGCTGGCGTGTAATGTCAACTCATTTAACATCTTATGACAAGTATTCATTTCAGAGAAGTACACACATGCATTTGCACAGAAAACAACACACATATGTACGTACGTACATACATACATATATACATATATATATATGAATAAGTGTACCCAGCAATTCTTGGAGATTGTCCTGAACTAATGAATTTAACTATCATTTAGTATGATAACTAGTGCATATCTTAAGCAGCCTTTTTGGATTATAATGCGACTGTCTAATAGCTGGTCCAAACTAGTCAATGCATTGGCTTCACATACCGGATACATAGAGTCAATTACCTTACTAACAACCTAACTGGTAACTTGATCAGCTACACAACTACTTATTTTAACATGCAAAAAGATATCTCATAAACATTCCATTAACCGATTGCTTGTAAAAAAGCATCCTTCGACAACTCTCCCTCCAATAGATTACTTCTGGTGTGTAAAAGAACTACTTTTTAAAATGCAATACAAAATACATGGAATGTATAAAGTAAGCAATTGACTTCTCTCTGCGCTACAAAGAGCACATGTGTATCAAATGACCCAATATATATATATATAAATGAGAGCCAGTCAAGTGATGAGATATTAGTTACAATTACTGTCAATAAGGGATACATTGACTATTTGCTTAACTGATGGGATATACTCTTCAAAATACATATGAAATTGTTGTTTCTGTTGTTTTTACTTCAACAATTTATAATAAAATAAAATATAAGAAATATAATTTTCTTTTTTCACTTTTTTACTTTCATCATCTGTTTTTTTTTTCATAATCATCAGCATCATCACCAACAATGGCAAATGTTTGCGTGTGCAAATGTATGATGAACTTGTGAATTTGTGTGGCTTTGTATGTATGTATGTATGTACGTATAGTATGTTTGCTTTTTTGTGTATGAATATGAGTTAAAATTGCAACCAATTAAAAGACAAACATCTCAATTTGAACGTCATTCATACTCAGTATGCTCACACATACATACACAAGCACCCACATATGCACACATTTTTTTCGATTCCCATCTGTTTAACCCATTGAGAAGCAACAAAATGGGATGATGTTTCTAGCTTTTTATTAAAAAATAAACATATTTGCAAACAAATTTAAACAAATTATTAACATATCATATTTTCTATTATTTAGTGGAAAAATTGCCTGATGTTAAAAAATTATTAGGTGAAAAATATGTTTAGTTATATCAACAGTACTATCTATAAGGATTCAAAATAAAAACTTGTGACTCATTCACTTTTCTTTATAATAATAAAAAGAAAAATTAAAAATTGTTGATGATCGTAAAAAATAAACATATTTGCAATCAAATTTAAATCAAGTAAAGGTCTTTATCTTAACGAAATTTAAAAAAATATAAATTTTTTTTTAATTGACAAATTATTTACATATCATATTTTCTATTCTTTTGTGGAAAAATTGCCTGATGTTAAAAAATTTTTAGGTGAAAAATATGTTTTGTTGTATCAACATTACTATCTATAAGGATTCAGAATAAAAACTTGGCTTTTTAGTTGATCGAAAATTCTCTTTAGTATAATTAAGAGAAAAATTAAAAATTTCTGATTATCGTGTTGGCTGATTTTTCAGAGACATATTCTACAAGGAATTTGAGACAGATCTATGGCTCCAAAATTTAAATTTTCCTTAATAAGCATAATAGCAATCTAATCGGCAACATACCCTATAAAATAGATAAAGCTTACACACAGAAAAAGTATATGTAAGAAATCGGTTGTAATTAAAAAAAAAATTGATAATTCCTATGTTCTGAATTCCAAAAGCATAATTGTAATTGAAATATGGTTCCAACAACTCTGAAATTGTGGGTTTTGTCTGGTATAGAATAATTGGATTGTGAAAGCAAAAGAGAGAGAAAACAAATATTATTTTAAAATAAATTCCAAAATTAGCTGTTTTAACAACTTTTAATAAAAACAAAATATACATCTATTTCCAAGTAAAAGTAACTTTAAATGAAAAAATTAAATAATTTTTAAAAATTTAAAAGAGATTTAAATGAAACTTAAAGTTGTATTTCTATCAATTTTTAAAAATCACTGACTCTATTAAGTATGTGAATGCTATTATATTATGGTAAATAATAAGAATGTTAAGCAAATTATTTGATAAAGCTTATCAAGAACGATAAATACTCTTTGCCTTTAACGATTTAAGATTAATAAACACATATAAATACTAGGGTGGTCCTGAAAACCGCATACAAATTAGGTGTCATATGAGAAGTAAAATAAATGTCAAGTTTTGGACTTGCACATACTCTCTGTTGATAAGACTCGTTGGGTATTGAAAATCGATCCATGATTTTACCTAGCCCCCATAAAAATGTCCCCCTAGAATACTGTTTGAGCAGTTTTGCATATGTCGATTATGCGGCAATCCCAATAAAATCTTCTACAAATTAGTTCTAAGTACTCTGAAATTATACTGTAAAGTATGGCAAAAATCGGGCAACATTTGTCTCTTGTCCCCATACAAGGTCCCCCTCAGAAAATTAATTCATAATTGTCTTATAATAACAGATAGACTGTTTTATATGAATTACCATAACTGACGATCGGTCCATAATTGACCCAAGCCTCCATATCAGAAAAATATTTTATTTTCAATAAATAATTTATATATTTATAATGATATTAACATAAATTTTAATCTTATATTAGTATAGAAACTTCAATTTGATATATTTATGTGAGTAAGCTTTATTACAACATTAATTACTTTGCAAAGTTATGTAGAAATATTGATATTTTGATGGTGGGTATACCAGATTCGGAAGAGCCTAATCATACAATCTGAACCATCTTAATGCGTATGTAATACATATGAATATTTTTGTTGGTTGTTTGTTTGTTTGTATTTTTTTTTATTTATTTATTTACATTTCTGTTCGTATGTGTTGATTCCTTTTTTTCTTCCCCCTTTTAACAAATTTACTGGGTTTCTTCTTTTATTTCATATTTTCATTTTTGTTTATGATGAAGAAAAAGCACTCATTCATCTGAAAGTGCATGTCATCTAAAGTGAAGATACACACATCTGATGAAACTTGATTATTTGCTTTGTGCTGAGTGAAGTTCTCTTGTTAAATGTTTTCGTGAATACAATGTTTGTGAAGAATGTTTGTATATGACTGAAATATTATAAACGGTTTTGTAGATCGTTTCATATACATACATACATATTTTTATATTTTTCGTGAATTTTTTTTTTTCGTTGAACAAAAAAAAAGGACATTCGTTATAGTATGCTTGTATATATGAGTTTATACATATGAATGTACAAAAAGAAAACGATATAAATTTAAATTATCATATGAAAAGAAAATAAAAATGATAAATATAGCAAAAGGCTGAATTTTTGGCAACTAACTTCATTTAGAATTCGCCAGATTTCGCTTTTGTTATAATATAATTGTATTTAAAATGAATTTAATTTCAAGTAAACCCCAACTATTACTTGTATATTTGGTTTATGGTTAAACTTGTTAAATAATAATCTTAATAAACTTTTATTGCTAAAATTATATTATGTAGTACAACACACTTTTACTTCTCTGTAAGAATATCATATTTTTAACCATTTTAAAACCAGCTAATTTCTTTTTAAGGATTCCATTTTCCTGCCCCCAAAAATAGACTGCATTTCATATTCATTGGCTTTTTATTATTACTACAACATTATTATGGCACGTTGCCACTACCACTGGCCCTACCGCGACTTCTACTTATATCTAGTTGCACTCTCACACACTTATTCAAAGTACTGAGTACACTTCATTCAATAGTTAACCACAAAATGTTGGTTATTATCATTTCATAGTTTGTTCGTTTTTCATTTTACATTCTGATTTTCTTTGTTTTTTTTTCAAATGCAAAATATAAGGGAAATTGTAAATATTTTCAGCATTGTGAAATGTTGTAACCCGGATTTACAAACTGTACTTATATGCCAGCAAGTAATAACCACAACGCCCTGCTGGCAGGAGCTACTAATGTTTTTTCTCCCTTTTTTTCCAAATACTCAAAACTTGTACTTTTTCATGGTTTAAAAAGAATGTAGATTTTGAAGAATACCAGCTTTAAATAAATATTTTAACTTTTATTCAAATAATTGATAAGTATGGTAATAAAACTGTGAAATTGCTAAATTAACAAAACTTAAAAAAGAGGGTTTTAAAAGCATTTATTTATAAAAAGCGAAAATATGTATTTGTATAGTAGTAAATTTAATATTCACTCGAATTGAAAGATAGAAATTATTTTCTAAACATATTTAGGTTTAAATTTCTGAGTTTATAAAGATTTTTCATAATCGATTATTTAACAAACCTGTTACATATAAAGCTTTTAGGTGAATAAACCTGTTCTATGGACATACAAGTTTTGTGAATTCTTCGAAATGCTGATTTAAACAGACAGATATCCATCGTTATATCAAATCCCCTACCTATTAAGATTCTTCTGAAGTTCAGTGTTTGTGCAAGTTGCATTCAGTAAAGAGAACACACAAAACTTTATTTCTGTTAGATTTCTTTTTTTTTAAATGTAAATATGATATATCATTAGATATGAGTTTCAACCATAGAGAAAACACATAGAGCGGAAACTCTCCTGTCAAAGACCTAACTCAGTTGTCAAAAACCTAAGTGGTGATAATGTATTAGTAAAAAAAAACTATGTGAAAACAACAAAACAACACTCGTATGTGTAATATTTTTGAGTAATTTTTTTGTTTGAGTTTTTTTCGAGTTTCTGCTCTATGTTCTCTATGGTTTTAACAATGGTTTTAAACTTTTATTCGGTAGTCCGGATAATTTAATAATCAAGGTTTTACTAGATTGAGAATATACGAATTGAAATTCAATATAACAAATTAATATTGACAAAAAACCAATGGATATTGAGAAATCGGAAATAATATGATTAACGAATTAATTTAAATCTATATTTTTTCAAATTTGAATGCTAAAACAAATTATAAAGAAAACAAATAAAAAAAGTTGCACAAAATTCAAATAATTTAGTTGAAATTATTCAAATATCTAAATAATCAATTATTCTTTACTTTGAACAACCAAAATTGTTCTATTAATTTTTAATTGAGAAACTAGGAATAATCAAAATATTTGATTAATCGAATAATAGATTAATCAGGACGTAAGATTAATCGACTAATAATAATAATATTTTGTAAAAATAAATTAAATGAAAGAAACGTGCTAAAAACTAATTGTAAATATCAGAGTTTTAAGCAAAAATTTCAATGTTGTCTCGGAAATTGGAAAATGTATTGACTCTAACCAACAGATTTTCAAAAACACTTGATCTAATTTAAGCACGAAATTGTCCATACTTCTATTGAATTACAAATCTCAATACAATACATAACTCTAAAATAAATTTAAGTATTTAATTTTGAAGATGGAAACAAAACAACTGCCGATTTTAAGCGTTCAACTACTGGTTGAACAAATTAAGCATTACTCAGTAGCACTTTAAATATAATTTTTAATAATACAGCATTTTGCAACACTAAATCCTTTGTTACAATCTAAATCATAAATTAGACACTGCATCTACAGTGTCACTTCAAAAAACCACAAAACAAACATGTCAATTAACAGTATTATTCAGTGATTCTTTTCTCTTTGCTACCTCTATTTGTGTATGAGAGTTTGTTGCAAACCCACAATAAAAGCCAAAACGAACGAAAATCAACACAACGATGCCCTGACTAGAAGTCGTTTATTAAAATCCATTCATTCATCCATTCTATTCTCTCATTCATTTATTCCTACTGTTGCTCACTTGTCTTCGTCTATTTATACTTTTGAAATGTCTAAAAAAAATGTCACTTTTCCTAAGCTTATGTCAGTTTAATGCTTAAAAATGTTTCCGTTCCTTATTTTACAGTCCTAGACCACTCCCACCACCAACCCACATCCTAATGCTGCCTTGTTGTTTCTTGTGCCGTACCGAACAGCACTCAAGTGAAAAAGTAATGGAACAACAAAAACTTAACGGGAAAAATAAATATTTTTACATTATGTCTTCAGTGAAATTCTACTTTACTTGTTTCTAACTATTAAATGACTGACCTGTACTTGTAGCAATTGTAGTCACTCGTCGTAGTCATTCTGGCTGTTGTTGCAGACAATGCAATAGTTGGCATTAGCAGTAATAGAGGTTGTACTTGTTGTGGCAGCATAGCATATTTTTGCTGTTAAAATTAGCTATGTTACTTGCTGACAACTGGCATACTCACTCAGTTGTACTTATTTGTTGTATCATTCCACGCTGAAGCACTGTCGTTGTAGTTTTTTCTTTGTATTCTTATCTGCAAAAAAAAAAAAGAAGAAAGGATGAAAAAATAAAGTTCAGAAAATGTATTATCTATCGTTTATGCAGTGATGACACTGTGATTGTCTTAGTTGCTGTTGTTTTTGTTACTTCAATGAAAGTTATAATTAATTTAAAAATCTAATCAAATGAATCAAATAATAACAATATTAAACATTTAATTTTGTTATTTGAATAAATTATTAATGTGAATCAAAATTACTTTATTAAATTTTGTTTGAAAATTTGAGTAGTTTAGGTAAATGAGCAACAATATACAATACTTATAATGAAATTTATTTCAGGATTGAAATTTCACAAATTGTAAAATATACAATACATTTGTATATGGGAGGAAACAATTATTATTTTTTTAATAGTGAACCATAATGTAAGGATAAATACGTAAAAATAATTAATTGATATCATAAAATGTTCATTAACGAATTTACAGACGACAATGCTGTGTATTAATACTTTACAAATTTAAAATATTAATAAATCCAGCCGGTTTTTCAAGAAGTCATTTTGAAAAATACATTTCATGTTTACACTGCCGTATTCAAAATGGTTTTTTGGCTAATTGTTGAAGTTTTTCTGCAAATTTTATTTATTTTTTTATATTTTCATTACATTTTTTGTTTGACTTACATATTTGTATTTATAAATACACTAGCTAAAACCCGGTGTACTTCGCTACCCGTAAAGTAATGATTTGCAATATATTTAGTCTATCTAAAATTAGTTTCTAATGTAATAAAAAGTACATTATTTATTTCATATTTTCTAACCTTAATGTGAATCTATATATATAAAAATGAAATGGTCCATGTATGTAATGTCATCACGTGAGAACTGCTAGCTAGCTGATTTGGCTGATATTTTTTTATTCGATTCGAAATTTTCAGGAGATGGTTTTTAATTTGAGTCCAGTCAACTGTAATAAAAAAAGCTCCCTGAAGTATGCAGTACAAATTTAGATATTTTATTTGCAAATAAATAAAAACAGGCAAGTGTATGTGGGTTGGAGAAACTTGAAGAACTTACATTAGTAAATAACTACCGGCGAAGCCGGGGCGGTCAACTAGTTTTTAATAAAATAGAAAAGCTTAAAACCAAAAATATTTGTATTTAATTATGGGTATTCCTACTTGCGAAGATGCAACTGAAAACTGTTCATGTGAAAAACATGCATTTTCTAGACTTATGTGCTGTTTTTCTATAGCGAACGAGCACTTTGAGTGTTTTGTTATTGTAACAAAAACAAAATACATGTAAAACGTTATTCCGCAAACTTGCAAAGACTGACCTTGAGCTTTATCAATTGACATTGCAAATGCTAAGCAAATAGGAAACTGCAATCGATTAAAATGAATGGCATTTCCGAAGTTATAATCGGAATACGTGTCCCTTTATACTTCCCGGTTATAAAAGTATTTAACACACACACAAACAAACACACATTGACTTTTCAAATGTATACATACAAATTTTAACATTTAATTAATATTGTTGGTAGTCCGCACATTTCTGTACTAAATATTAATATTGATAGCTGCTATAGCTTTCCCTTTATATAATTTGTCATCACATCTATGGTAGGTGCCACGCCCACTATTGCTATTTTGCCCATTTTTGGCCCAAATAGGTAGTTCATACAAAGTTTGAAAGCTTTACATACTACAATTATACAGATAGATATGAATTTTAGTATTTAGATTGTTCTAAATATTAATATTGATGGTAGAATAACCGTACAAAATGTATGGATTATCTCTTATTGTATCCCATATATTAGATTTTTTAAATTATCATCATATGGGAGGTGCCACGCCCTCTGTGGCTAATACTCCCATTTGACTATAGCTATTATAGTTTCCTAAATATTTGATTTTTAAAACTAAGTTTGTATGGGAGGTACCACGCCCACTTAAAATTTCAAAACTCCTTCCAGACATTCAGAAATATACTGTAAAAATTTCAAGCAAATCGGTTCAGTTGTCATGATGGAATACTACGGACAATTCTCTCTTCAAACGAATCAGATTTCTTAAATCCTGATGCCCGGGATTTTTTTTTAATTTTAAATCCTGGGATTTTCGAAATCCCGGTTTTCTTTATTAAATAAGGGAAATTTAAATTTTCTGTGCCTTTTCCATGTTTTTGTCATTCTACATGCCCGAATATCGCAAAGTGATGTTCAGAAAAGTTGTTAAGCTCAACGCCTGCGACAACATAGTTAATAGAGAAAAGCGGTATTTTTGGTTTTCCTTGGGCCTGGGGCTCTGGAAAATCAATTCTTCACCATTTTTTGTAAGTTATCTAACAAAACTCTATTTAAATTATTTTATCTCAGATAAAACAATAAAAAATAAAAAAAACCCAAATAACTATAACGAAACCAAATTATAATGTAGATTTGCTACTTTCCAACGAAATTGATAATTGTATTTCTGAAGGAACAAGACTCACTGCCTGTTTCTCTAAATGCGAACGAACATTTTCTTTCGTATTTTATATTGAAAACAAAAAAGAAATATAAAATTTATTTGTTGTTTTCAATATAAAATGCGAAAGAAAACTTTCGTTCGCATTTAGAGAAACAGGCAGTCATATTTAAGGGGAATATTTGGAAAATGGAAGAAAGTTTTTTTGAGTTATCCTTTGTTTTCTAGAAAAGCTATAATTTCAATTTCGATTAAGTAAAAACTGTATTTTTAAAAAACTTGTCAACATTTAATCAAAATAACTTTTGCTCACAATGAGAAATTATTAACGCCCATTGTTTTAACATACCCAAATATCGACGAATACAACTCGAAATTGCGATCGTTCTTTAAAATTTCTGATTTTGCACATATTATGCCAAAAACTTGTCAAGTGATTTATATCTCGCTATCATTTGTACAAAAAAAATCGGAGTCGTTTTCATAATATTACATTTTATTTTTTCAAAAGTTATGTAGAAAAAAATTAACATTTGTTAAGGTAAATGTTTTTAAATATACATATATTAGATGCTCTTCGTTTTATTAATTTTTTTAAATTTGATTAAAACTTTTAAAGTCGTTTAGCATTTTGAATGTAAATGAAAAATCATCAAATATATTTTTATTATTAAAATTTCAAGGAATTAAACAAAATTTAATTAACTCCCTACAATTGGAAGTGGATTATTTAAGCATTTTGACATTTTTCAATTATTTAATCTTATTTGGAAGATTATTTCTATTTAGTTAAGCTACTTAATGTTTTCACAGCCATTAGTTTAATAAGGGAATTGAATTGTTTTGATTTATTTTCAGTTTTAAGCTGCTCTTAAATCCTTAGTAACAATTCGCTACAATCGAAGAAAAAAACACAAAAAAACTAACAAATATTTATTTCCCAAATAATCAGCTAAAGAAAAAACAAACTGAAAAATAACTTTAATTGTCATTTACTTGTAGTTTGTTATCAGTGTTATTTTTAAAAAAAAAAACTTTTTCGGTTGTTGTTGCGAATTTATTTTCTATGTTTTTTTATATTTTGTTCTTAGTTTTCAATACATGTGTATATATGTATGTGGGTGTTAGTGTGTATATGTTATTTTTGTTTGTATATGTAATAATTTGTCACATTGTTGAAGCAGCAACCAAAGTTTTTGCAAAATGTGGGTAAAAAATGGTTTCTTTTTAACTAAAAAAAAATAAAAATAAATATATCAAAGATTGTCGCTTGGCTAGAGTTGCGAAAAGAAGGGAAACTTTGTTTTTTAACACATTTGTAAAAGTTTTCAATTTAACTCCTTCTTTCCCCCACATTCTTTAGTGTTTATTATTGTTGTTTTTGTTGTTACTTTCAAAGTGATAATGTGACATGTGTTGATGTTAAAAAAAACCCCCCAAGGACAATGATCGTTAGAAGGGGTATAGATAGTTAAGGTTGGCAAAAATAAATTACATATTGATTAGAAAAAAAACCTCATTGGTGATTTGAAATAAATTAAAAGTTAATATAAAGAAATATCCTTGAGATTGTTGTAACAAACAAATAAACAAGTTTGGAAGGAATTAATATTAATCATACGCTAGAATAGAATATGCCATGAATATAAATGCAGACACCGCTTTGCTAAAAACTGAATGAAACAGGCTTTTTATCGAAGCGGTTTCTGCACATAGAACCAATCTTTTTGTTTTAAAACATTCTTTAAATTTAAATTTTTTTAGGAATATGGGGTTGAATTTCCAAAGGATGTTTATATGAATATCTACTTTAATACTTTATTGCAAGAGTAACCTGGAAAAAATCTCTTGTTATATAATTCTTACTACTTTCTCTTTTTCAAAAGAAACAAAAAAAAATTATGAAATTATGTCAATGTGCTACAATTGTATTCCCTGAGAGAGTAAAAAGCACACAAAAAATTAACAAAACACAGAATAATTTCTTATTTTGGTTGACATTACATGGTTTGTTCATATATTTCAAAGCAAAAAAGTGAGAATTTTTTATTTTACTAATCATCAGCTTGTTTAACAGCAAATGTGGCATAAATGAAGGTGAATTAAGCTGAAGCTTTTCTTTCAATTATGTTTCTATTTTTTTTTTTCTTCGATAGATTTTATTTCAAACTTTTTATAGAGTCACAATTTCCCCGGATAAAGTTACCAACAAAATTTACTTCTTACGCAATGAGTTTTCATTTTTATTTTTTTATAAATTTGTGGGTTTATGGGGAAAGCTACAATGACCGACAAAAGTCTACATACGACCATTATTTTCGTAACTCGCGGACTTCTAAACCATAATAAGTAAAAGTAATGATGCAGTTTTATTTCAAATGCATTTTTATTAATATAACAAAAAAATTTCGCTAAATTTATAATTAATTTAAACGGTTATTCATTAAATATTAAAAAAATATGTTGACAAAAGTCTACATACGATCTGTACACTAAATAAACATTTTTCAGCGAATACAAATTTTCATTAAATTCAATATTTCGTTGGGCCACCACGGCCCAAGCGTCTGGGCATCGAAGCAACTAAATTTTCCAGTTCTGCGGACGTTATATTTTGCCATTTTTCTGGAAGGTTCTCCTTTAACATTGGTGCACAAGTAATAAGATGTTTTCGGATCTTCCGTTGTTGACAATAACATTTAAGTCCGGGCTTTGAGGTGTTGTGTACAATTGTCATGGGGCATGGTAGAGTAGCCAATCTTTGATAATTTAAGACCAATGTTTCGGATCATTATCTTGCTGAAAAATCCAACTTTAACCAAGAGTTAAAATATCAACGGATGCTCTCAAATTTTGTTCCAAAATGAATTTGTACTGATAACGATCCATATTATCCTCAAGAAACACTAACTTTCCCACTCCAGAAGCAGCGACAGTACCCCAAACCATCACACTGCCAACACCATGCTTAACTGTAGCGAGTAAGTTTTTCGGATCCATTGCTGTATTTGTTTTTCGCCATACTTTATCTCTCTCCAACACTTCCAAATATGTTATACTTCAACTCATCAGTGAACAAAACTCGCTTCCAGAATTCCATGTCCTTTTCAAAGTGCTTTTGGGCGAATTCCAAACGAAGTTTGCGATCCGTTCGCCAATTTACAAGGAGTTCTGCTTTAATTACCATTATTATTTAAGGTTCTTTGTTCTTGGATAAACAATAACTTCTGATCTTGTTGCGAGTTCTTCGGCCAATTTTGTGGTATTAACTTTTGGGTTTTTGTTGACTTCTTTTAAAATGAAGATTACATCTCTACGATGTAGTTTCTTTGGGCGACCACTTCGCAGCTTGTTTTTAACTCTTCCAGTGATTTCAAAGTTACTGAATATTGTTTGAACTGTAGACTTAATAAATTGCATGCTTATATGTTAGTATTAAAAAAAAAACAGGACATGCTGTGGTCGTATGTAGATTTTTGTCAATGTTTTTTTATTGTTTTTTATGAATAATTTTGAAAGTTTACATTTTTTTTGGTGCGTAGCAATAAAAATATATTTCAAACAAAACTGCATTATTATTTTATTATTTACCGGGTTTTCTCTAATAAAGTGGCAAAAATTGAGGTTGTACGTAGACTTATGTCGACCACTGTATTTATTTATTAATTTACTTCTGCAAATGTCATTTGAATAAACATTAACATTGAAACTTAAACATTTATACTAGGGATGCCAAACGGGACTGGGTTTTACAAATCCCGGGATCCCGGGATTTTTCGGGATTTCGGGATTTTTCGGGATTTCGGGATTTTAGTTAAACGTCAAAAACATCAAATTCAACAATAAAAACTATTGATTTCATTAATATATTTAAGTAAAAATATAACAAATCAAAAACTAATGCATTAAATTAAAATAAATGGTCCATAATTTCCCCTAGCTCCATACAATTGTACCCCGGAGTACTGTTTGAGCAGTCATAAATATCTTGATTATACGGCAATCCTTACAAAATTTTTCACAAAATAAGTTGTAAGTACTCTGAAATTATACTGTAAAGTACTGCGGAAATCGGACTACATTTGCCCCTTCAGAAAATAACTTGAACATAAATTTCGTAAAAGTGTAAATTGTGTAAAAGCCTGTCAATGGAAGGGAGACGTGCTGCTTCCTGATTCAAATGAAAAAATCTGGCTGTGTTTGGATTTGAAGCGAGATTATTATAAATATGCTGAAATTTAGCTTTCTAAGTATTTTGGGTGCTTTAAAAATCTTCCTAAAATATCAAAAATCTCATAATATTTCGGGATTTGTTAATCCCGAAAAATCCCGGGATTCTTTTTCACAAATCCCGGGATTCGGGAAATCCCGATCCCGAAAAATCCCGGGATTTTCGGGATCGGGATTTCGGGATTGGCATCCCTAATTTATACCCCCTACATAAGCTTATTAAGAAGGTGGTCATTATAAAGTCCAAAATTAATTACATTTTACTTCTATCTATTTAAAACAATTTAAAACTCATTAGCTCTCACCAAAAAATAATAATAACCAAATATTTGAATTTTGATTGGGAGGTTAAGCCATTTTGTAAAGTAAGTTTTTAATTATCTACAAAAAGACAATAAAAAGCAATCGATTTTATTTTTCTATAATGATTTTACATAATATTTCTCTTTTTAACATCTATTACTTTTTTTTATTCTAGATAAATAAACCACTTGACGGAAAATTCAATGTTATTTTTTTTTAAATTATATGTACGTAAATATTGTACATACATGTGCAACCACAATAGAAATACCCAACTGGAAATTGTATTCAGAAGACAATTTTTAATGTACAAGTTCTTAGATAAGTTTATTTTTCATTTCATTTAATTGATGCTGTATTTATTCCATGGACCTACTATACGATAAGAGATATATTTCCAACTATAGGTAATTTTTCTTTTGCTCTGCATAATTTTCTTTTACATAAATTTAATTTTCATCTGTTGAGAAAGAATGCAAAATATTTTTGAATGGAGATGTGTATTTTCAAAAACGAATATTCGACATATTGATGTTCTGCAAATCGCACGATATATTGAGGTGTTACTAGAATGTAAAACAGATCTGGGGGACTCAAATTGAAAAAAAGATCAGATTTTCAGTTCAGTTTGTATAAACTGAACTATAATTTAAATGCAATATTTATCAAAATATTTAAATATTTCTAAGATTTGCGGGTTCCAGTATACCCTACTCTCTATTAGATATTTCTATGTGTGCGTCTCCTCTTCCACTTGAATGGCAAAAATGTGGTTTACTTAGTTTATAAATTTTTGTTTTGTGTTGCGGAATCATGTTGATTCCTGCTTTAAGCATTATTCTACAAACCTTTAGCAATATGCATTAAAAGAGGATGGAGAAAAAATATAAATCTGATTTCTTCAAGTGTTGACGATAAAAATCATCATCTGATGTGATTGTATGAAAGGAAGAATGAAAAAGTGCGTATGGCTGTGTGGGTATAAAAAAGAATGTTTCCACATAAAAACAACTTCCGTTAAAAATTAAAGAAATGAGAGTGTAGAAGTTTGTATGTAACTGTGTGTGAGTGAGTGCATAAGATGAACTGTTGAAAAACAAATCTTTAGCTGTATGAAGCTGCTGCTGCTGCTAAATCTGTAATAATGTGTGTCTCTCTGCATGTTTGTTTCATGTCACATATAAAACAAAACAACAACAACAAAAACAACTTTCTATTTTCCAAGTTTATTTTCTGATTTTATTTTATTTTTTTGTATTTTCTCCATCGTAATGTAGGTATTGTCATATTTCTTAATGTGGAAAATAAAAATATAAAAACAAGAATGTTTAAACAGCGGGAAATAAAATATTTAAAATGGAATTTTAAGTGTTTGCCATCCGCATTTCAGTCATCTGTTTGTCAGTCTGTCTCTCCCTACACTGGCTGTCTCTGGGAAATGTAAATGTTGTAAACATGCGTATTTGTGTAAATGATGACAAAAATATTCATTTTGTTGTTGGGTGTTTTTTTTATAAATTTTATTTGATTAGAATAAAAAAGTAATGTTCAGTAGATATGATGAGTTAAAGTTGAAATTCAATTATAAGGAAATTTTATTTATTTTCATGTGCCTGGCATATGACAATTTAAAAAAGTTAAAAGAACCTAAATTCAAGCACTTGAGCATTTTTATACAATTTGAAATCATATATAAAAAAATATGATACGTAGCTTGAATTTATGCTATTAATGTAAAGTGTAATACAACTATAATTCAATTGCTTGAAAATAGATTCAAGGCTTGAATTACACTTGCGTTCCGTAAAATGCTTATTGGGATACACATAAGACATTATGGCTGATTTGTAATTAGATCTGTGTGTAATGAATTCAAACATTCCAAAATATTGTTTGTTTACAATCGTATTAATATGAATTTCGTTAGAGCCACACATGGCGTATGATTTATTTTCATTATTATTTTCATGGCAATATTGAATTGTTAATTTCCTGAACTTGCTTCTAGTGAAAATTCTTTCTCATAAATTTAAAGTTGTTGCAAATATTTAACAAAAATGGAAACCAGTTTTGTTTTGTAAAACTTCCAAATAAGTCGCTCGCTGTGTGTGTTTTTCGTGTATATTAAAATACCAAATAAATTTAAATATTATCTTTATATAATAACTTCAAATTTACTGTGATAAGTAATCCCCTTTTGGCACAAACAAACCAACAAACAAACGAAAGAACGAACAAACAAACTCATGAGCAAAATGAGCCAACAACATTACTTTTACTTTCTTATGGAAATACGTATGTATGTATGTATGTATAAAACAAAAACAAAATAAGAAATTGAGTAGAAACAAAAAATCTTAGACAAAGTTTTCTTCTACTTACTTCTGTAATAAAGAATATGAGTTTGTCTCTAGAAATACATTAAAAACATTAACAAACATATTTGACAATATAAACAACCTCAAACCTTTACCAATTCTTTGGATTCTATACACCCCAGCAACAAAAACAAAAATACGCAAAACTTTGGCCTTCTCTTTTGTTTTTTTTTTTGTTTGTACTGCACAGACACAGATACGTACACACATAGATACTAGGATTGTCAATTATTTGAATATTATTTTAATCGAATAAAAGACTAGTTCTTCGATCCGAAGATAAGTGGTAATAAATCGATATTTTCTAAGTGAAGTTTCGTTATAAAGCAATTAAGATATTTTATTTATTTCACTAATTTATCTCTTGTACTTTAAAAAGTTTACTTTGTCTGTTTTGGCAAATAGCTTTCATAGTAGTTGCCAAAAAGGGGTGCGGTAATGGCTGAGGAGCGATTGATCCCTTTTCTGGTATTTCCCTTGCAAAATGTAAGAAGTGACTATATGACTGCACAGAACAGGTGGACGAATCTACTTATGGAATTACGTCGTGACCAAATAAGGCTAATTGTTTCCTTTATTACAGGACAATGCATAATTTGAACACATGATAGAATATTGTGCCTACGGTTTAACAATTACAACAGAAGCTGTCGAAACGAAAAAGAGGAGAAGACTATGTCCCACCCATTCTGGAACCCCCTTCCTCTCGTGTTTAGATGTGTTATCAAGGATGAATCTAAGTCCACTCCTTCATCAGAGAATATCGTTGGTTCATCTTAGAAACAACGGATGTAGTATAAATATCTTGGGTATCACAATGGCATCAGTTTTGAATGGACCCAAATGAACTGCTTCAGAATATACAGTATCATTATTATTTTGGCTATAAAGTTATTTGTAGTGCTGTAAAGTCAAAGGTTTTTTCTTGTCATTTCAATATTAGAAAAATGTGAGTTTTTACTTTTGAATAGAAGTAGCCTGTGCTTTTTTCTTTAATTTTTTTTTTGCAAATTAGAACATGAAACAGTTAGCAGTTAACCATTCCACGTAGTTATTAAGGAGTTTTTGCATGTTCTTTTTATATAAAAGTAAAGTGATTAGGAACTGGTTTTAAATCTATAGAAACTAAATTAAAAAAAAGTTTGAAAGGCCAGAACAAATTAAAAGGGGCTATTAGAGGTTAAGTGCAAATTTCATCTAATACTGTAAAGTATCAAGAGCATGTACTATAAATTTCAGATGCAATTATCTGCCATTCCAATAACCAGAACGATTTCAGTACTTTCATATTTTATACATTTTTTTGTATTTTTTTGGTCAATTTCAAAAATTATGTAAGTTTGAGAGTTATTTACGTCCATGCTGATTTGGCCAAACCATGTATTTGTATGTTGAAATTTTTTCAATGGATCATTTATGTTACTTATAAACCTAATTGTAGCCATTTACAAAAATTACATACTTTTATAACGTCAACGTTTATTTGGCCAACTCCTGTATGCAATTTCTAATATTTTTTGCGTTGGATCAAGTGTATTGTTCTAAATGTACACCAAATTTCAGGCATTTATATGAATAACCTAACTTTTCCAATAATTTCAAAACGTCCATGATTGTTTGGCCAAACCCTGTATATGTATTACGAAATTTGTACGACCATTTTTTCAATCACTTATGCTATTCTTCATTTTAGGACTAAATTTCAGGCATTTACATGAATAACCTATTTTTTATATGCTTTTAAAACGTCCATGATTGTTTGGCCAAACCCTGTATATGTAATACGAAATTTCAATGACCAATTTTTTTTCGATCACATATTTCATTCTTTATTTTTGGACTAAATTTCAGCCACTTACATGGAATTTTTTTGATACTTTTAGAACGTCCATGCTTTTTTGGCCAAACCCTATATTTGAACATCGAAATATTTATCGATCAATTGGTTATGTTATTCTTAATACAAATACCAAATTTCAAAAATTTTTATGAAGAAATAAGGAAGTTATGGATTTTTGGCCGGAATTGACCACAGTGCAGTGTAGCAAATTTAGTAAAAATAGTAAAATTTTTAGTTTATTCTACTGCATAAATATTATACTAAAATTTCTAAAATTTGTTTCATAGAGATAGTTTTGTCCACTATTTTTTTTTAAAAAATTTTTAACTTAAAATAAATTTTATTCGAGTACTCGATTAATTGATCGAATACGTTTTGATTCTAAATTGAAAAATGTTATACATTCGAATAAAAAATAAATTTTTTCCTCGATTAATCGAATAATTTTTACACGAATGACAACCCTAATAGATACTCGCACTCGTAGGTACATAAAAAATGAACACTCACAAAAAACAAGTACGCAAACAAAAAAATTGTCTCTTGATAATATTTTATAAGTGTTTATATGCTTATTGTACTTTGAAATACGTATTTAGAATCGCAAACTTTTTTATTGTTAGAAGTGAAAAATATATGTTTTTTTTGTTGGTTTTTTACGAGAATAGATGTATACGAATTATTCAGTTTTTTTCTCTCTTTTTGGTATTTAAAAGTGATGCGAAAAAATAAATAGCAAAAGTTGGTAAAAAGTTTTGTAATATTTGTTTATTTCTTTATTTTTTTTTTTTTTTGGAGTTGATGGCAATTTTTGTTTTTAAATGTCGAAATATTGAACATACTTAAGTTAAAGCCAGGAAGACTGCATTGCGACTTTGATATAATTTGTCTCCAAGTGTTTATTACTTAGTGGTATCTGATAATATCAACTTTATACACTAAACAGCTGTTTGATTTAAAGCGTTTGGTAATTTAAGAAAGAAAACATATTCTAAAACATCAACTACTTTGTAAGTTTAGTGCCAACTAAAATAAACCTTCCATTAATATAAATCTTAATACAATTTTAAATTTCTTCAGTTTTTTTTTTTCAGACAAGATTATTTAAAATTAAAATCTTTTCAAGCTGTAAAATTTACAGTTAACAAAATTAACAAAATACTAAAAGAAAAAAGAATATGTATGTAACACATATAAAAATGTTTTAATCTCTTTTTCGCTCTTACGCCAACCGATTTTCTCCCACGCTTCCTATACTGCTCAAGATTTGAAGGAGAACAACACTTTAGCTACAATTTAAGCATCATCTACTATATATTCAAAGTCATCATTCATTCATACACAAACGCTTTTATACACAGTTTTACATTACTTAATGTCAACAACTTCTGTTGATGCAACTTCAACATGAAGAACATGGATGAGAGATGAAAAAAAAAATACTAAAGAAAACAAAACGATACGAAACGAAACAAAACTTAACGCAATTTTTGTTTATACATTTTACAGCAATAAAAGAAACTTTGTTAAGGGTTACACTAAAACTCAACAAAAAAGAAAAACGAAAATGCAAAATGAAAATTTGTTGTTTCGTCAAAAAAAAAAAAAAACAAAAAAAAATCCTCTAAAGCTTGTAGTAGTACAAGAACATGAAAAAAGAAATAGAAACCATTAAATGTTGACAATCTAATGGCAAACACAGACAGTATGGTAAATGCATGAAATAATTCATCAAGAACATACTAAAACATACACATTTACATACAGTGTAAATAATACCCAGCAAACACAGAGGTTTGAACTCAAATTTAGATTTGATTAGAAAAGAATTTGAGAATAATATCTTTCTAAACAATTAGGATAACTTTTTCTCAAATGTGGATGCAACTAAGTGTGGAACATAAATTTCGTATAAAAATATTTTCCAACATGTTGTAATTTTCAATTTCAAATATCTTGGGGGTTTAAGGGGTTAAATAATTGTACATCAAACAAAATCCTATTAAGTTCTCAATAAAATCTCGATATAGTTTTTGGAGAAAATGTAATTAAGTTGTACTGCATATGAAAGACAGTTCAAATTTTTTATATCGGAGCTTTGAAGCACTATGACTCCAAACTAAAAGTTTTTTGTTCGAATATATGTGTTTTACATTTACAGAGAAAATAGCAAACTTCGTTTTAGGTTTAAGCTGAATTTGACAAAACATTTGATATAAAACTAATATAATAACTAATTTTTCAAACATCTCCTCATGCATTGAATATTATCTTTGAATATTGTATATTTGAGAATTGTTTGAAAATAACATTTAATATCAACGCTGATAAAATGTCATTCGTTAAATTTAATTCAAATTTGATTCATACCAATTATGAATAAAAATTCCCCGGGAGTTTTTCCCCTTTTCACATTTTTCCTATTCAAATTCAATGGAAAAAAACTCCCGATTCATAATTGAGCTGATTAAAAATTTTAAATCAAAAGCATTTTCAAATATATGTAAATATTTTTTGGATTGCTCAAATATCATCCAATCTCACAGATTTGATGAATGTTTCAAATGAGAAAGTGGTAAATTTTCAAATGTTTGTCTTTGTATTTGCTGGGTAGAACCTCTAGGCTTGAATTAGGTTAGAGAATCATGTTTGATTTCAAATCTTAAAGCCATCATATTTCAAATGATTGACTACTTTGTGTTTGCTGGGTATACGAACATTCTTCATACATTCATACTTATAGTTTGACAACACTCACACTAACACAGCTACTAACATTTACACCGTACATCTACAGAAACAAACGAGATTCACACAGACAAACAACAATTTTACAACACAAATCAGACCATTAAGAAGATGCAAGAGTACAAAACAGTGCACAAAATGAGAGAATATGTCAAAAGTCGACTTTAAACGTGCTTTAAATATTTGCTTGCTGAATGAAATTTAGAAAGTAACGAGTTAAAGGAAATATAGAATTTTCTGTTGAAAGTGTGACTTGATATGTTGTCATAAGTGTCAAGATGTTTTAGTTTTTAAATATAAAATTTTCTATAAATTTAGGGCCAATCTAACAAACGTTTGAACATTTACATTAACTTAAATGACCTGCCCTCATAATGAAGGGTATGCAACTAAAGAAAATGTAATAAAATTTGCAGAAAAATACATCATGGCCTTTGTAAGCGATGAATATTTAAGCAACATTTCAGCTTAAACTTATACGACAACAACATTGTGGATGTTACATGTGTAAATATCGGTAACATCTTCTATTCTATATTCGAGTATATTGTACTGGTATATATTATATCGTACCTGCGCCTACAAAAGGATATATATATGTGTTTTTTAACAACTTTTCAATAGACTTTAATAAAATAAATTGCTCAATAGAGTGGATCGATTTTTTCACGAAAAATCGTATAGCAGAAACACATTCTACGGAAAATTCTAAGAAATTTTCCCCAAGAAACCATAGGTCTAAAATCAAATCCTATATTGCGAATTTCGTCTTTTTAAGTTTTGTTTTCTTTAACATTTTTAGCTTTTATTTTGTAACATTTGTACAATATAAATTTATTCAAAGTATTGGCCATTGTTAGCTATGACCTTTTCCCATTTTTCTGGCAACATATGGATTGAGGCCAAAAACGAATCAAGACAAAAAACTGTTCTGAAACGAAACTTCTTCCAGTGAGAACGTTCTGCATCGATCGAAACAAATAGTAGTGGGACGGGGCAAGGTCTGGACTATAAGTTGAGGCAAAACTTTCCAATCACATCATTCTAAATAGTTTTTAACATTTATTGCAACATGTGGCCAAGCGTTGTAATGATGAAATATTACGGTTTCATGTTCTGGGCGTTTTTCGGCCAGATTTCAGCAGGTTATGATAGATGGAACCCTTTTGCTCCCTCCAAATACAGAGCATTACCTTAGTACCATGGATATTTGGCTTTGGTGTCGATTCGGCTGGTTGGCCAGGCTTCACATAAGATCTCTTACGCTTCGGGTTATCGTAATGGATCCATTTTTCATCACAAATTCAGTGCAAAAATGATTTTATTTTATAGCGTTCAAGCATCATTTCGAACATGTAAAATCGTCTTTCATGTTCTCTCAGCTTCAATTCTTATGTACACAATTTCCCTGCTTTTGGATGAATACTGCAGCTTGCAAACGTTTTGAAGTTGCTGCTCGAGTAGCTCCCAATGATTTTGAAAGCTCTTGTTTAGTTTTACATCAATCTTCATGGAGGAATACCTTCAATTCTTGGTTTTCAAAATTTTTTTTTCCTGACCTGGGCGATATTTCATTCATTCTGACCTGACCTGGGCGATTGACATTCATCACAAGCTTCGGTGACCAATGGTTGTGATTCACATTTTTTCAAATTAAAAAAAGTAATGCAAAACTTCCCGCATATGACGCTTTGTTGTTTAAACTAATAATTTCAAAAACTAAATAAGAATAAATGACAGATATGTACCCTTCTACACTACATATTAAAAGTTATTAAAAGACAAACTTTTTAAAATTTTTTCAATTTGAATTTTCTACATTTTTAAAATTTTTAACGCTCATCCAAGTGAGTGGTGTCATTTATAAAGAAATTGTGTTTACGTTATATGATAAGCAGGGAAACCAAAATATGCAAATGCATGTTTTTTCTGGTGAGTCTAATGAGCACATGGATAAGATATTTGCACGTTTCAGAACTATTTAAGAATTTTGGCATCGATTTGTTAGTGCATATTTTTGCATATTTTACCCTTAAATGCATATATTTGATTTAAGAGCATATTTACGTCATATTTTTACGTTTTTAGAGCATATTTTACTGTTTAATAGCATATTTTGACTTTATCAAAAACAAATTTTGTCTTACTTATTTTTCGCTGTTTTGTTACAGGTTTTTACTTCGTTTGTTTAAAATTCAAAATAATAGCGCCATCTAAATATGAAATTTTAGTTCTAATTCAAACTTAACCGTTCTAAGAGATAAAGAAATATTGTCTTTTAAATTTGCTCCTATAACATCAGTTGATGTCGAAGGAACATTTTCTATGTATAAAAATTTGTTCAGATCCAATACACAACGATATTTATTTGAAAATTTAAGTCAATATTTTGTAATTTATTGCAATAATATCCTTAATTGAAGAAGTGACTTTATATTTATATAAAATATCATCAAAAACTACCTCTCGAGGCCTTTTCATAGCTTAAGTTCCTATTGTTTTTATGTTGTATTTATTTTTTTGTTATACTTGTTTTAGTTCATGTTATTTTTTTTGTTTATTTTATGTTACTTTACCTTTTTGGAAATGAATTGTATTGATTTTTTTAAATAAAAATATATTTTTTGGTTAAAAATTATGTAAAAGTTTGTTTTTTAAGAGCATATTTTTTAAATTTTAAGAGCATATTTTAAAGTTTTTACTGCATATTTAAAGCGCTTAAATTGCTTTTTTTAGAGCATATTTTCGGTTTCCCTGATGATAAGTCTATAAGCTTTGAAAATGTCCAAAGTCGACAGGCTCTAATTTATGTGGAATGAAATCTATAAGATAAGAACTGCTAGTACATATATCAAATTAATGGAAAAAAACGCTCTCTTGTAAGTTGAAAATCTTATTATAAATTTGTTAAACTTTTAGATATTTTAATCATAACTTCAAGTGAAAGATAAGTAACTTAAAATTTGACACTCACAGATTTTTTGGTATAGTCTAGCTAAATGAGTCACTGAATTTTTTTCTTTTCGAAACACAAAATTCATAAAAGCTATCGAAAATCAGCTTCAACGATTCTTTAACATATTTGATTTTCAAAATGTTGAATATCTTTACTTTGGCCACTATTACAATAACTGACACTTATAATATCTAGGAGTAATATTCTCAGATTTATTTATCCTGATTATTTTTAGAGCCGTTTATTAATGCTTGCTAGAATTGTGTTTAAAATATATCAAATACTAAGATCTTGACAACAACATACAACAGATTACCTTGAAAATATTTTATGTTGAGATTTTTTTATATTTTATTTTCACCTACTCTTTCAGTTCATTTATTACATTGATTTTTATCTTTTCATAAAGTCTGACATAAAACTATTTTAAATGAACTAATCCCTCTCTATACACAACACACAAACATACATACATACAAAAACAAACACATACATACATAGATACACTCATCTAAACTCAAACAAACACTTATATAGTTTATATATTTGTTTGTTTTTTTTGTATCCTTTTGTTGTTGTAGGTTTTCATTGTTTGTCTACACCATAAAAATCCAACTTTACACGTACTTTTAAGTGTGCTTAGTAAGTAGTCTAGTAGTTATGCATAGGTGGTGAATGAGTGAGAACGTATGAGAGTGAGTGAGAGTGTGAGAGTGTGTTTTAGTGTCTGTTGGAATAAGTATTCATGTGTGGGTTTGTGTAAATGATGCTACTCATCATAAAAAATAGGAGCTCTGCTAAAGAAAGATGCTTAAATATAAAAGTGAATGAAAATAAAAAAATAAAATAGAAAACATAATAACACACTCACTCGCACATCACAAACTAACAAAAGGCAACAAAAACACACTATTAAAAGAACGTCAACCAACCAACAACAAACACATGGAAGAGTATAAAGTGAGACTTATAAACAAGATTAGCATCATTAGAAACCAACACACAATAGATGTTTATTTGTTTGTTTGTTATTAGATAAATTATACTGAAACAAAACTAAATAAAGTGAATAACTTCATAACTGCGTTATGCTGCTTATAGATGTGTAAATGCAGAAATTCATTCAAATAATGAATGAAACAGCTGTAATCACTTAAATAGCATAATTATAATAATAAAATAACATTTAGTTTTCTTCTTGGAAATACATATGTATTTCCACACATTAAAGCAAGCGTTTATACATTAAGTAGAATTTATTAATTTATTTTTATTTAGTTTCTGCTCATGAACTTGATGTATGACATTGACATACATTTGGCGTATTATCATTTATAGATACATATTTACATAAGTAATATCGAAATTCTGAAATTTGCGCAAATTGTCTTCTACAACATTTCTGGGGAAAATATTTGTGTCACTTAGTTATTGAACATAATGGTGTAAACAATAAAGTTTTTGTTTGCTTCGAAATTGTCGAATTTTGTGCCAACAAAGAGTCATATGCGGGAAGTTTTGCTTTACTTCTTTAATTTGAAAAAAAAAGTGCTGCTAACCGAACCGATTGCTCACCAACGCTTATGGTGGGTGTGTTCCATCGGTTTCAACGTGCGCGAGATGGTGTGTGCGGTTCAGTAGTCGTGATTTTGACACAGAACACTAAAATAGCCCAAGCCAGCCAAAAAAGTTTGAAGGCCCAGAATTTGAGTCCTTACTCCATGAAGATTGTTGTAAAAGTAAACAGGAGCTTTCAAAATCATTTGCAGCTACTCAAGCAGCATTTTCAAAACGAGCAGCAGGATTAAACCAAAATAAAGGAAGACCTTGGTGGACGATTTTGCCAAAATGTTCAAAATGATGCTTGAACACTATAAAAGAATATCATTTTTGCACCGAACCACTACTCGCGATGAAAACTTGTTTCACTACGATAAAACACATGCATTTTTTTTAATTTGGACAATACAACGTCTGTCGGGTCAGCTAGTAGAAAATAATTTTTTCAATAAATCATTAGTTGCTATGAAAAATGGATCCATTAAGATAACCCGAAGCGTAAGAGATCGTATGTGAAGCCCAAACAGCCGAATCGACACCAAAGCTAAATATCCATGGCGCTAATGTAATGCTCTGTATTTTGTGGGAGCAAAAGGGTCCTATCTATTATGAGCTGCTGAAATCTGGCCAGACCATCACAGGGAAACAGAGTTTCTGAAATTGGCTTTCAGTTCTTTCTTCTCGGAATCCATATGTTGCCAGAAAGATGGGAATAGGTCAACAATGACCAATACTTTATACTTTAAATTTATATTGTATAAATGTTCCAAAATAAAAGCCAAAATTAAAACCGATTAACCGAAAAATGGAAACCTGGTAAGCCGGTTAACCAAAAATTTTAAATTAAGCGAACAAAATTAATAATTTTAAAATACAGACTGAAAATAAATTCGTTAATAGCAAGAAATTTTTAACTAATTTACTATTAGACGTAATTAGCAATGCTTTACAGGAAATAAAAACCATCACTCTAATCAAGGCAAAGCTGGTTAAATACTATGTGAACTCTGCACCATCAATTTCAATGGTAAATAGTGGTTTGAAAGCAAGGAAGATGCCGAACACTTAGTAGATAGTCTCTACACCCAAAACATTTGAAAAAATTCATGATATGGAAAGAAATAAATCGGAGAAAAATAAAATGATATTTTTTTCCCAAAAACCTGTATTTCACTCAAAAAGTCAGGGACTTATTAACCCTCATACCATATAAATTTCCACCAAAAAATATAAACAGAATTATTTATAAGCTGTTAAAAATTACCAAAGTCTAGTGACTCTAATTTTTCTGTGATCTAATTTCAAATTAATGAAAAATCTCTTGTAAGTTTCAAGGCATATTTTTAAATTTTCTGCTTTAAAATATCATAAGTTTAGTTACCAAAGATTTTTTTCATTATATGTTCTACCAATATGTATCAGAAATTCTGAATTCAGTTTCAAAGATTCTCCAAAAGAATTTGATTTTCTTCATATATTTATATTTAATATAGGTCTTATGTTTTCAAACTTAATTAATTTAATTTAATTTAATAAAAAAAAGCATTTTTTGTCTTATTTTGCAAACCATTAAATGTGTAGCCCCTTCTTTAGAATTTCACTCTCTCGCCGTCTCTATTAATTTATTATTTATAAACCACTTTCAAATATTTTTTTTATTTTTTTTTTTTCATTTTAAACTTTTCAAGTGAATCGAAATAATTGAACACAAATTGAATGGTGTACATGTTTCGAATTGTTAAACAAGATCCAAAAACAAAAAAATTAAAGAGGGTTTATTTTTGTTCTATATACATATACCAAAAGAAAACATATACATATTCTTTTTCCTTCTTTTTATTTACAAAAAGGGTGTATTTTACTAAGGATTGTTTTCTGGCATTTTGTGTGTTTGGTTTTATTTTTATGAGGCCATAGTCAGGTAAAATTTTTAAGTAGGTTGGTTGGCTGAATTATAATCAATTCCCATAATAAAAAAAAATAGGTCTGGTTGTTTAGAAAAATAAAAGAAGGAAAAAGTACTGCCAGCCGTGCTATAACACGTGTTCTTTTATTAAGAAAACTTGTAAGAAAAGGATAATAACGTGAGCAAATGAAGCTGAAATGCAATTAAACTTTTGCTTAAATTAAAGTGAGTTATAATTTTGTAGAGACAGATTGTAAAATGATTTTAGTTGAAGTGTTTATTTGTTCTGCTTAAGAGATCATTTGGATTTTTTAATAAAAGAAAAATGGTGATAAAAAAAATGATTTTAATTTACATTCAAACAATTCCAAACGATCTTATAATTCAGTAGTAATTTTTAATTTAAATTTATTAAATTCTTTTAGCAAACCCTCAATAATATTACAAAAATGAGCTTATTTTCTACCATTTTAAACATATCTCATTCATTCGTTCGTTCATTCATCATCTTAATGCCAATTGGTTGTTGAAATTATTATGAATTATTGTACTCAAGTGTCCTTTTGAACAAAAAAAAATAAAAAGAAATAAAAAATATTTTTTTATATTTTCGATGACGGCTTAAAACTCGGCTCACCAAATTGTCATAAAATGTTGTGGTATTTATATGGAAAATATATACAAATAAAAAAGCGAAAAACTTAAGAATTATTTTTGCGTTAAATAAATTATTTGTAAATGAATAAACATGAAAGTGAGCAAAATTAAAAGGATATTTTTGTAAAGATAAAATAATTGGGGTAAATGTGAATGAGATTAAAATGATTTTATATTGTGAATAAAATAAACATTTATCTTATTTGAGAAAACTATTGTAAAATTTAAACAGCTTCATGTAAAGAAGAAATTTTATTGAAATTTTAACTTATAAATATTGATTCATGGACTTTCATGTAAAGCCAGTCAGTGCGTATGATTAATGTGAAATTTAAAAAAAATATTCATTAAGTTTTAATGATGATTTCGATTTCATTGTAATCAACCGCAAGTTTTATAAGTATGTATTAATTGTATATGTAATGATTTGTCATATTTAATTGTACGAAAACGAGAATTATTTTATTTTAAACTTAGTACAAGTGGAGTACAAGTATTGAAAAATAAAATAAGTTTTTAAATGTTAAAAAAAGAAAAAAGGTAATGTTATTTTGTTAAATAAGGAATGTGTACGTTTATGTTTGTTTTCACACAATAATAAATATGCTTCAAATGTTTTAAAGAGATACTTTAATTTAAGCTAACAAATAAAATCTAAGAGATTAGTAAATTATTACTGAAAAAGCTGTTAAATAATATAATAAATTGAAAACAATTTACTTTATTCGTTTCCATTTTAGTACGATATATTTAGTGGGTACCCCCAAATACCTACATATTTATCGAAAGAATTTAAAAATAAATTTATATTCACTAAAAAAAATAACGAAATTTGCTAGATTTACCGAAATTAGAGTTCGGCTTTGGGTTTGCTCTAAAAAAGAACGTTCGGTCCGACTCTACTAAATAGTTACGCAACTAAGAGTTTGCTCTTTACCATTTTATTTTTATAATTTGAAGTTAAGAAATGGTTGAAATTAATTTTATGTGAAACAGTTCGACCCAATATGCCAGTAAATAAAAAAAGTACTTTTGAACATTTTATAAAAATGTATAGTTTTAGTTAGTGTTTAAAACTGTAACACAAATCTTTAGTTTCCATCCTCCTTCATTTCCAATTAAATTAAATTAAATCAACGTTGATATGCTACTATCAAATGTAAAACTAATGAATTTACTTACATACTTTGTAAATAACAATCCTTAACTTTTATCAAAATTACATAAATATTTCCTAAATTGTATTGTCATAGGAAATTATTATTAGTTACAAGTATTGCCAGAATCCTCTTAATCGTATTTAAGCAACTATTACACACTTATTCTGTGTGTAATTTCCTTATTTTGTTTGTTCTTATGGTTATTTATAACAATTATTTTCGCATTTAATACAATAAATATAATAACATTCTTGTTAACAACGAATATTGTACATATCTATTACAATCTACTCAGATTTCGATTTCTCTCTCTCTCTATCGCTCTCTCTCTGTTTCATATTCCACTAACTTGATTTCGTATTTCATTTCAAACTTCTCTTAAAGAGAATTGAAACAATTTCAATGGAATTTCCAAATACAACACAACATAAGATATGTTAACTACACTTTAAAAAAGAAAACAAAGAAACTAGTATTTGCTAAATAAAGGGAATTTTCCAGGGACATTTTTGCAACCATAATTATAGCTTTTATAGCAGTTATGGTACTCAATTTTTTTATAGCAGTTTTTATAGCGATAAACAGCAATGTTATTACAACAATTTCGTACAGAAATGCTACATATGTATACGAGAATGTTTAAATAAAACGTTTGAATTCAAATGAAGAAATTGCTAAATATTATTCCGCAGAATCGGATAGTGTCTAAAGGTTGCTTTTTTATTTAAAGCTTCGTGTTTTGGATCAGAGTAGCAATATTAAAAAAAATATTGAATATTAGATGTTGAAAAAATTCAATTATATGTAAATAGTTTTTGTATTTAATTTACCCATCAAATATAAAATACAAATGCTTTTTGACACCGATAAGCCATTTAAATTTAAATAACAAAAAATCTTATTACATCTCATATTATTATTCATAAATTTTCAAAAATTTTTAAACGAAATTACCAATACATACATACATAAAGACCAAATGAGGATTAATAATGTTAACGGTTTTACCCATGGAAGAATCAACCAGGTACAATTATTAGGGAGAGTTGTCTATATTTACCCCCATGATAAAACAAGTAAGAAAGTATGGTCGGTCAAGCCCGGCCATATAATACTCTACACTAAGTAAAAGAGCAAAAACTTTTTTTTAAAAAAAATTTCAATAATTTATATTTTTAAGTGATATTCGGAAGTGAGCCTTATATGGGGGCTATGACCAATTATGGACCGATCACCATGAAATTAGGTCGTGTGATTTATGTATATATGAAAGTTTACTATGTTGAAGTTTGTGAGTATATCAAAATTTTTAAGCGATTTATGCACGTTAAAGTGATTTTCGGAAGCGGATCTATATGGGAGCTATGACTAATTATGAACCGATCGTAACAAAATTTGGTGACATGAATTTTGTATATATAAAACTTATTTGGAGCGCAATTTGTGGAGATACATTTATAAATTAAAGATTTATGACCGATAAAGTCCAATTTCGGAAGGACATTTGTATGGGGGCTAGGTGAAATAATGGACCGAATTCAGCCAGTTTCAATAGGCTTGGTCCTTGGGCCAAATTTGATCGAAATATCTTCAAAATTGCGACATGTACTCTGCGCACAAGTTTTACATGGACAGCCAGCCAGCCAACCAGACGGACAGACATAGTTTAATCGACTCAGAAAGTGATTCTAAGTCGACTTTAAGGTGGGTGTTAGACTAACATTTTTGGACGTTACAAACATCTGCACAAACGCATAATACCCTCCCCACTATGGTTGTGTAGGGTATAAATATTTATTTTTGTTTTTGGGATGTTTTGCACGTTATATTAAAACCATCACATAATTATTTGGAAAAATTTTAATTTGAATTAAATATTTCACGAAAAAAGTAAATACATACATAAAATTTTTTTTAAAAAAACCACAAATAAATTTATTTTTTTGTTTCTTTTGTTTGACGTTAGAGGGAATGTATAATTGAGAACATACTTTCCAATAATTGTACCTTGCTTGTTCTGCCATGTTTTTCTCTAATTTTATTTTGTTTAACATTATAGGGAATGTATAATTGAGAACATACTTTCTATTAATTGTACCTTGCATAGACAACAACTAGATAGGTAACTGAGAGCCAAAAACCTAAGTCTGTTGTCAAGAACCTAATTCATGAGAATGTATTGCATGTATTTTGTTTTTGTATTACCCGTATGTGTGAAAAGAGAGAAACTTTTTACTCTCTCCTTCCGTTCTATGCGTTTATTCTATGGTACCTTGCTTGTTCTGATTCTATTTCTATCAAATAGAAAAGTACTGTTTGAAATTGCACAATTGTGGTTTTACGAAAAACATCGCGTAAATTTTGACAGTTGCACAAATAAACAATTTAAGCGTTTAATGAGTAGCCTCATTATGTTTAATACACAGTGATATTGAAATATGAAACTCAATGAAAAGACTTTATTTCATAAATAGAAAGAATAAAAATAACTACAAGAATGCAATTTAAAATTAACGTTTACTATAATTATTAATTAAACTTGTAATTTTTGAGAAATACTATTTTTCTTTTATTTTCTTTCTTCTGTAACTTCTGTTCTATTCAATTCTATGTATTTCGTTTAAGGGTTAGACAATTTATAACGTAAATAACATTCTACCACTAACAAAAGTTTCCTTTAGTTGGATTTTGATTTTAATTTCTTTTGTTTTCATTGAAATGAAATTCAGCTTTTTCTATTAAAACTTAAACTTTTAACGAATTTTGTTTTTGACAAAACAATTCAACTCAATGAGTTTTGAACACCAACAGCTCCAAATGTTTTAAGCATGTTCAACATCATTTATATGATTTTTGTGTGAGTAATTTCAGTTTTGTTTTTTTTTCGTCTTCTTTTGAATTTTCATTAAAACTGTCAAGTTTTTGGGTGGCTGGTGTTCAATTTAAAAACAGAAATAAAAAACAACCAAACAAAAATATTGTACAACTCAAATTACAAAATCATTTTCGAAACAACTTTTTTTAATTGAATATAAAAAAAAAAACTAGCAATATATTTTGAAAGGATTACACCTTTCTCATCTTGACGAAATATTTTATCTTTAACTTTTATTAAAAACTTTCATAGCAGTCAATTGGTATCAAGAGTATTTGCTTCATTTCTTTTCTTAAAATATCAAAAACAAAAAAAGCAAAAAACCCAACTTTGCTTTCATTTTCATTTAAGTATTAATTAAAATTTCATTTGATTGAGTAGGATTAAGTATGGCGAACAAGATAAAAGGTCAGGTTTAAAAAAGGGTTGTGGAAATGTAATTGTTTATAGACTAAGTGCATAAAAATTAAATACAACTTTTTCTTAAGAGTTTTTTCGTTCTCCTTCAAATAACCGAATAGAATTCAGTTTTTGTTTTCTTAAGGTATGAAAATTTTTTGTTGGAAATTATTTTTAGAATTGGAATAATGAATTTGGTGGTAATAAAAAACTGTTTTACGTTTTGTATTCTCAAGATGTTTAAGTAATTTTAATGATGTTCTTTACAGTTTGTTTTAATGAAAACATGAAGATACTTATTTCATGATTGTTATTGACACAAAATATTTACTATATGTTTACTGTAAATTTAATAACTTTCTTAATTAGCTGATTACTTGTTTCAGAAAAAAAACTTACATTTAAGAGATTATATACATATTTAAGACATTTGCTTACATTTTATAATGTTTAGTTTTGAACATTCTAAAAAATATCAAAATCCTAAAACAAAAAAAAAAGAAATGTTATAAAGTTTTAACAAAACTTGTTTTGTTTCCTGTGTAACGTACTTTTTGGCTGTTGTAACTTGTTTTCTTACATTTCTATGTACATATTCACGTATATTAGTTATTTTTAAAAACATTTTGTTTAACTAAATGTTTGTTTTACACAAAGAAGTTTTGGCTTTTTAGAAACGCATCTTAAGAACTGCCATTTTAGTAGACTCGTTTAAGTCCTATTGGGTTCATATACAACATACATTTATTACTTTAAGTACCAATTTTAACAATCTCCCAGTACTATAACAATGAATGACCTCAGCTTAGGCAGTACATTGTTTTGACGTTGGAAAAATCTGGGTCCTGGGTCTGTTTGTTGAAAAAAACTTTAGGGCTCAACCAAACAAAAGGAGCTTGCTAGCTGAATTTCCACAAATACTCTCTGTTGATAAGTTTTGCTTCGTATCGAAAATGGGAAATATCGGTCCATGATTTCACCTATCCCTTCGAAATACTGATTGTTGATTATGCTATAAATTAGTTCTAATTACTCTAAAATTATACTGTAAAGTATGGCGAAAATCCGACTTTTGTCCCCCCAGTCCCCATAAAAGGTCCCCTTCAGAAAATGTACTAAAATAGTTTTCCGAAAACCGTAAGTAAATAAAAGAAAAATTAAATTTGTTCGACTTTTTCGATTTTTCATACAAATGGTGATCAAAAAAAAACAGCTGACAGTATTTTGCTTCAGTTGGGGAGCATCCTGACTTTAAACTGTCGCAACTCAGCCATTTTACAACCGATTTGCACAAATCTTTTTCTATTTAAAAAGTAAAACTCATATCTGTCATACAAAAGAAACAATTTTAGTTTCGAAAAAGAACATGAAACTCAAGTATCAGCCTATACACCAACATTTTTGATTTACCTCATAAATGAAGTTCAATTCAGTTTATTTCATGAAACGTGTTTGAAGAATTATTTATAATACTACCACATTTTGTGTAGAGTATGCGAAGGAGTTTATCTTAACTGGTATGCAAGAATGATTATGTAGTCATGGACACTCCTGGAAAATAACGAATGAGTGAAAAAAAAACTTTAACAAACATTCAGCTACCAGAAAGCAAACATTTCAAATGTTACAAATTTGCTGCAGTTTTAGAAAAAAAAAATCAAATACCAAGAAGAAAAAAACATTCTAAAGTCACTAAACTTAAAGAAAACATGATCATAATTCAAGTGTTACTTTCAGCATTAATTTTAATCCAGTTAATTGTTGTTATTTCTTATTTTCAAGTCAATTTATTTCTGTTTTTGTTGTTCTTTACTTTTAATAAGCATTAATTGAATTTTCATTTAGCCCATAATCCAGAAAAGCTTTTAAAAAGTTTGTAATATCTTTAACATAAAAAAAATGTTAAATGTTTATTCATTCAAATAATGTTCACGTTAATACCATCATTAAAATTTCTACTTGCAAAAAAAAAAACAATGAAAAATAAGCGCAAGGGAGAGAGAGTGCGAGTGAGAGTGTGAGAGAGAAAAAGGGGTGTGAAGCAAAAATAAACTCTATTAATTACAACATTAAACCAACAACAACAGCAACAATGTTTCCCAGCCAAAATGCAAAATAACTGCAATTTATTTTTAAGACATTTGGCAGCCTTTTATCAAGTATTTTTTACTTTTAGCGATTTGAGACTTTTCCACTAAGAAGCTTTTAAAAGCGTATAGTCAGTTATAAATGAACAAAATAACAACAGCTTTTAGCAAATAATGAATGGCTTTTCTTAGATATTTTGCATAAATTTAAAAGCAAAAGAAATTTTTACTTTTTTTATGTGTTTTTGGTGGAATATTCTTTCAGACGTGTCCATCTTATGTAAAGTTAAAGAGTAGAAATGTACAAGTGAGTGTGTATGTGTGTGTGTTTAAAAATTACAATCATGTCAAGGTGCCAAAAACTTAACAAACCCAACTCTTTACCACTTCAACTCATATCTGGGTGGAAGAATTTCTAAGAAACAATAACAGCAACCAGGAAACATGTCAGTAAATGTTTGCATGAAAAAGTTTTGCTTTTTTAATTTTTTTTCTTTCTCCTTCTTTGAGAGAAAATAATTTTCATTTTTTCTTTTTGTTGTTGTAGTAGTTTTGTGTAGCAGCAAGTACACGCTTGTTTGCTTTGATTGTTTTTATTGTATTTCCTTTTTACCACTTTTTTACAGCCAAGTACTGGCTGTGAATATTTTAAGTTTAATAATACATTTGTGACGCTAAATACTGTCCATAGTGGCACATTTGGCAGGAACTTTGACAGCCTTCCAAACTGCATACATTTTGATGGAAGTGGTATATTCTTAGCTTCCACAATGAAATGTTGTTACAATAGTTTTATTGTGCCAACAAATATTAATTTGTCTTTGTCGCATTTCGATTTTCGGTTTTCTTAATTGAATTTCAGCACCTACAATCAACAAAAGTTTTTTTTCTCATTTTATGTTTTTTTTATGGAACCCTGAGAATTTTAAATGACGGAAGAGCTACAGATCTGTATCGATCTTTGTAATTATAATTGATTTGTAAAGGCTTAAGTTTATAACTTTTGTGGCAGGGTAAACAAATTTCGAAGAGATCACACCATAACAATTGTTAAAATTTTGTTTTATTCTGCTGCTTTTAACATTTTTAAAGTCCCTCCAAAAGTTATCGTTTGCCCTCGTAAAGCTTTAAACACGTAGAAAACTCGTAAAATATATTTTACAACTTTTTTTTTTGTTTCTGTTTCAAAAAAAGTTACTGTAAGTTTCTTTAAAAGTTGTAAAAAAAAAAATCTCAACAAAAATAGAAAGATGCAAGAACTCATAGATTTCGTGCTAACTGAATTAACGCAAATCGTTAGTTTCTTCTTTCAAAGAACTTTTCTCACCATTTTCTTTATTTGTTCTTGTTTTTATTATATTTTTTTTTTATTTTCGTAAAACATCAAACTAAGTTGATGCTAAACTGATAGTTTCTCGTTGGTCGGTTAGATGGTTGGTTGGTTTGGTTGGATGGCTGCTATGCATTTAAAAAACATAAATTTACATTAGAGTTTATGTTAAAATATCTGCACAGAAGTTTACTTAGTTGATGGCAGTAAAATCTAAATTGATAGTACTGTAAACTAATACCCAGAGTATGAAAACACGCGCGTGTCAAACAAAACTCTATAACAAACGAACATTAAAAAATATGTTTGCGTTAATAATTATGTTTTAATTTAAACAAAAAAATAATGAGACGCAAAATATCATTTTTTTAGTTCAGAACTCATATAGAGACCAAACAATTTTCGATATTCTTATTGAAATGAGCCAAAGAATCATTTCCAATTATGGTTTTTTATCCAAGGACTTTGAAAGGAATATCGAACAAAATTAAATAAAATACTGAGCAAGTTGACCAAAATTGTTTGGAGTTACATATTTGCAATTGCTAAACAAATTTATGTTAAATGAAAATATTTTATTTCTATTGTTTACATCTTTTCGTGCGACAAATTTTATTCATTTTGATATCGAGCGCTTAGCGCCAAATTATCGTAAGCGACAAAACACAAATTTTACAGGAGAAGGTTTTTTTTTTTGATTATTTTGAAATTTGTACATATAATTAAAAATGTTATGATGCGATATAACATAATTTCGTTCAAGCTATTTGTCTATTTTTCACAGATATTTATAACATTCATGGAATACTTTATAGAAAAATATGACAAAAAATGTTTTTTATTGAATTTTTGCATAGATAAAAATTTTTCGAATTGAAATTAAATTATTATTTATAAATAGTTTTTAATGAAATTTCACAGTTATGTAGATTTTTCTATTTAGAATGGAAAAATAAAAAGGAATTTTTAAATTTATTATTTCCAAAAATGGCAATTTTTAGTTTTTTGGCTATCATATCCATACCAGGGTCGGGGTTATCGGGACCCTTTACAAAATACTTAGAAACATATTCAGCCAATTATAATCGGTTACTATATTTTGATATCGGATACGCGATTTGAGAATTTTTGCCCTAAAGTTTTATTTTACATAAAAAAAGGTGTTTTTTGAAAGGACCTGGACCCTTCGGTAACAACAATTTTGAAATTGGTTTTCCTTTAAAATATTTTATGAAAACTAAGCTTTCAGAAAGTAGAAATTCCTTATACATCCTCTTAGAAACTTTTTGCGATAACTTAAATAGAAAAAAAGTTCTTTTTTCCCAAAAAAATAGCGAAAAATCCATTTTTAAATATTTATTTAAATTCAAATGCATATAACTTTGGACTTAGGCATTATTTTTAAACAGTTCTTTTTCCATTTGACACATACATGTGTTGTTAGCCCAATAAAAAAACTGGAGAAAATCGGGAAATTTTTGGATACTGGAGTAGGGTGGGTAAAAATGTTGAAAATTTAATTTTCAAATGCGAATATCTCCTAAACTATAATAGATAATTGATAGCTACGTTAGTTTTTTTGTAGTGCTCGATGAGAAGATTGTTTGTACTCAAGTTCCAAATAAAACCATGTTAATTAATTTGTGTATAACTATAGAAACAAATGTTAAACAATTTATCAAAATTCTATGTTATAAATCTGTCAATAAGAATATCTCAGACATTAACTTACAACATTTCATTTCAGTTAAAATGCTCCCTTCGTTCAAAAAATTAAAACTTTCACCCACCGTAAAAAAAAAAAATTCAGAAAAACTATAAGAGATATTTTCATATTTTTATTCCCTATTATATTCTCAATAAATCCCAATGAGACGATAAAAAGTTCTGAAATTTGTTTAACAAAATTTTTAAAAATTTGGAAAAGGAGTTTTGAAAATTTTTTATTTTTTTGGTCATACCTGCGAATATGTTAACGGTATCCCACGAAGACAAAAACTCATATACAAGTAAATATGGATTTATTTTAAGTAAAAATGAGCTTTTGTTTTAATATTTATAAAAATATATTAATTTTGTTCCTACATTCCTTGTTCTAGTTGCCTGAGACACGTTAATGGCCTGGCGAATTTTTAATAACATTAACATTTTTTGACCAATCTCTGTTTTTTATGTCTCATTAGAACGACAATTACGTACATATTTCTATTCTTTTAAATTGCAAAAGTAGTATTTTTTAATGGCAAAATTTTTACAAAAACTGAAAAAAAATGCATTTTTTCCCCTTGTAAATACATCTCAAAATTTCAGAGGGCTTGCGGCACGTCGTATCCCCAACCGATTTACCTAAAATTTTTTCAGGATGATTTTTTTACTAATGTTCACCAAACTGGGGGTGAGAATGGCCAAAATCAAACTTTCGTTTATTAAGGGCCACCCTAATATATGTCGTCACCTGAAATGCAAAAGGGCATAAACAACTAAAAATTCAAAATTAAGTTTTTAAAGGATATTGGTGCAGCGCATCAAGGCACACATCTTTACAAATGATTAGCTTTCTATTTATAAAAATAACGACTTCATTAAAGAAAGAAAATCATATTTGTAGCCACAACACTTGATTTTATTTAGCATTGTGTAAAATTTTGAAAAGCAATGATAGGCCCTTTTGAATTTTAAGTGACGATATACATACGAGTATATACAGCAGGGTTGAACTTATATTCGACACTTTCTACTACTACTCTCAATGCCTATAATTACACTCTGCTACAAAATGACACTTTTTGTCAGAACTTGAAAAGCGACCTAATGGGGGTTGTAGGCCTAGGTGAGGAAATATAAAAACCGTTTTCAAAGATTTTGAAACACCCTCAAAATTTTGATTTATTTTTAAAAAACTGTTTTACGGTAGGTCGTAGTACTTTAGTACCTCTAACTCACACATTTTTAGACCGATTTCAAAATTATAAAAAATTATGGATAGACAAAGAATTAAGCTTTCATAAAATGTATGCACAAAATGTATATCAAAAAAAATTGCGAAAGTTTTTATAAAAAGTTTCGCTTTATTTTTTATTTTTTTTCGTAATTTTTCATATTCAACAATAGTTAATTTAATTTTTTTCTATTAAAACCTATTCTTTTTTGCACAGTGTTTTAAAGACAACTTTATATGGGAAAAAATGATATATTACTTGTTAAAATCGGTTTATATTTGCAAAAGTTATTAAACTTTTTTGAAAAAAGTTCAAAAAAATTTACCTTGTAAATTCAAAATTTTCCAAATATTTTTTTCTACAGTTTTTTGTTTATTTATGCGCTGGGGGAGAAAATACTAAAAATGGTGTTAATTAAAAGTTGAATAACTTTTAGAATTTTTATCCGATTTGAATAATTAAAACCATGTTTTGTTGAGAACTAAATTTTCTATATATGTTGGTATAAATTTTTATAAACTTTCATATCAAAATAAACAATGATAAGCGACTAAAATCAAAAAAGTTGAAAAATTTTGTTTTTATATTAGATATTTTTAAGAAAAACATACTTATAACTAAAAAATGTATTAAAAAAATGCACGTCATTTTAAAGCGTAATCAGTTTTCTTTGTAAACCCGTTAAAAAATTTTAAGTCGGACAAAAACTGACTAAGATAAGTCGACGAACATCACTGAAAACGGTTTTTTCAGAATAACTTCTGAATTTGAGGGTGTTTTGGAAATTTTTTGACAAAATTTCTAATGTACTCAGCAAGCCCTATAACCTACGCTAGGTCGTTTTCCAAGTTTTTTTTTCCATCGTAGCACCGTGTAATTGTTGCTTAACTTACCAATTTTTGGCACAAATTTCAATAATTTAAATTTTTGAGTGATTTTCGGAAGTGGGCCTTATATGGGGTCTATGACCAATTATGGACCGATCACCATGAAATTAGGTCGTGTGATTTATGTGTATAGTAAAGTTAACTATGTTGAATTTTGTGTGTATACCAACATTTGCAAGCGATTTATGCACGTTAAAGTGATTTTCGGAAGCGGGTCTATATGGGAGCTATGACTAATTATGCACCGAACGTAACAAAATTTGGTGACATGAATTTTGTGTATATAAAACTTATTTGGAGCGGAATTTGTGGAGATACATGTATAAATTAAACATTTATGACCGATAAAGTCCAGTTTCGGGAGGACATTTGTATGGGGGCTAGGTGAAATAATGGACCGATTTCAGCCAGTTTCAATAGGCTTGGTCCTTGGGCCGAAAAAATAATATGTACCAAATTTCATCGAAATATCTTCAACCTGTACCCTGCGCACAAGGTTTACATGGACAGCCAGCCAGCCAGCCGACCAGACGGACGGACGGACATCGTTTAATCGACTCAGAAAATGATTCTAAGTCGATCGGTATACTTTAAGGTGGGTGTTAGACTAATATTTTTGGGCGTTACAAACATCTGCACAAACGCATTACACCCTCCCCACTATGGTGGTCTAGGGTATAAATATATATTATTTTATCATTAGTTATGGTCCAATAGATTAATAAACGTTTGCCTTTAGTTCCAGCTCACCAATGGTTAACGCTAAAACAACCATTTTAAGAAATATCTTAAAGTTAAATAAAATTTACTTTAGTTGACTTTTTCTTGGGGCCATCCTATGTCATTTTCAACATTTCCAATAAGAACTTAAATTATAAAGCAAAATTTCTAGCTGCAGTATTAAAAAATATTTGTAGCATAGTTTTTGGAACACAAACTGAAAACATTTTTAACTTGCTTTTGAAAAACTTATGTATGTATATTATTTCTAGGTTTCCTCTCGACATTTTTCATCTGAGCTCGAAAATATTTTTAATTGCTTTACTTTTTATTTCATACAAATACAAAAACATACAAACGAAAATACTTTTTCAAGCAGCAACAGGAAAAAAAAACGCACAAAAAAACAAAATTATTAAAATATTTCCTTAAAAACAGATGACGTCTATATGTATATTGTACACACACACACACAAACACACACATACATATACATATTTCTATTCGTTTATATGTGTATGGGTGTGTGGGCATAAAGAAAATAAAAATAATAAGGATAAAAACAAACGCCACAGGTATTTAGCAACGTTATGGAAAAAAATGAATCTGTGTAAATGAAAAAAAAATCAGTTAGGAAAAAATTCTGAAATGAAAAACAATTTAAATAAAAAAATGGTTAACAAAAACTTAAAATATTCAAGCTTCTTTTTGTTTTTTTTTATATGCACACATACCTAACTACAAACATGTTTATAAATGTAAATGTGTTGATAAAGGTGTGAGTATGTGTGAGCATTTGTAAGTGTTTGTCTGTGTGAGTATTTGTATTTACCACATACAGCTTTTAGGACCTGTAGAGAAATCCCTGTGTGTACATTAATGCATTTTATATTTTTGTATACATGTGTTAACTACTACGCAACAGTAAAAAAAACCATACATGCAACCACACATAAACACACATACACACGTATTTCTGCATTCATTACATTTGTTATAAAATTTATTAAAATTTTCAAATAAATCTTATTTTTTGCTATTCTCGGGATAGTTACACCAACAAAAAAAAATATAATTTTCTTTTTATCTGTTGCTGAATGAAGTTGGTGTTGTTACTGCTGCTGTTGGAGAACTGGCTTTATAAACATTACTATTTAATGCTTGAAATCCTTGCTTATTGAAACAATGCAGAAATATTTAAATTTCACATTTATACACAAAAAATGGCCATATAGATAAGTAAAGGTCTGCCAGATATTTAAATATATGTTTGAATGTATCTATGTACATTAGAGTATCTTGTGTAAATAGCACTCAAACGATGCGTATTGATAAACTTAATAATAGGGTTTTATAGTTGAAACAAAGTGTTGACTTTTTTACCGATAGAGTGCGGGGTGCTGAGGGTTCGATTCCCGCCAGAGACTCTGGGCGAGTCTGCAGACAAACCGATAAGTGTGTGCTTAAAAATAAAATGGTTCTTTCTTTTATAATTTTTCTAATAATGTGGTTCTACTACCAAAATTTACTTTTTTTGTTTCAACTATAGCTCGATTTTCGTGCATCCTTTTATAATTTTTTAATAGTTGACTTTTTATTCTATTTTAACCCAGATATACCGATTGCTTGAGCTTGATAATTTTAAAAGTACTTTTACATTATTTTGGAAACAAATGAGAAATAAAAAACAGTGCAATTAGAGTTTTTTAAAAATTTAAAAAGTGGTTTTTTAATTCGTCCAATATAGAGGACATTGGTGTCACAACAACAAAACAAAAGCGCAATAATGAAACATTCATGCATATAACAATCAAGCAACTCTTCATAAATATAAATTCCAAAAAAATATAGCATTTATTCACTTGTAAATGTACGAAATTTTACTTTCCGTACAAACGAGATATGTCCATAATGACTGAATATGGGCAGTATGAAAATATCACAAATTAAAAATTCAATAACTCAAAAATAGTAGCAAAAATTAATGCGATCACACAATCTCCCATGAGGTATTGGTGAGTACTAAGTATGTGAACAAAAAAAAATGATATTTTGATAAACGTGACGTATCCTGTAAACAATAACTACATGTACTACATATAGTATAGTCGGCATATATGGGTTAATGTAAAAAGTATATGTTTTTGATTGCAATAAAAATATCTACTTTTTTGGGATAACGTATTTTATTGTTCTAACAAAAACTCAATTTCTTAAGATGATATGAATCTTTGGTGAAAAATGGTAAACAAAAATCTCAGTTTTGGTGAAAAGTTGTAAAGTTTAGGCCTTTTCACTCTTATCCTACATTCTAGAAACTATTTGTGGAGTTTTGTATCTTTTGAATTCGATTTTTGTGAAAATATAAAATATTTCGGGAGTTTGACAACATGTTTTAACAACGTCTGTTGAATCCAAAATTATAATCTTTTTCCATTCATTTAATATACATACTTATGTATATGTTTTTGTGACTCGCTGTTATAAGCTGTTTTAATTGAAATTTAACTATTGCGTATGACTATTATTTAATTTTGATGGGTATTAAAAATATATCATACGCCTTCAGTATTGACATTAATGAAACTGTTGATGTAAGTACATTAGATCTGACCCAGTATACTAATTTTTGAAAATAAATTGAAATATTTGTTTTATTTTTTGAAGTCTTTACAAAATTTAATACAGTACATTTTTTAGTTTAAATAAGTAGTTACACTGTGCAACAAATTACGACTTTTGGAAAAACACACAGACTGAACAGTAGCGGAGTTCACTATTAAGTGCGAATGGTCGGTCTAGCATCATTGTGAATGCAAAATTTTACCGTAATCCAATAACAAAATACACACAAAAACCTTTACAATTATGCATTTAAACTTTCGCAATACCATAAACATCAAACACTGAACTCCGCTAGTGTATATTCCATTGTATTACCAATGGGTTTACTACCATACTCAGTTTGACGATTTAGATGATCAATTTTTTTTATCAATTAAGATTCTAAAAATTAGTGGACCCTCAAAAAAAAAGTATCATCAGTTTTTAGCTAATTCAGACTTGGTGATACCGCTTAACTATATATGGCAATAATATAGTTAATAGCCAACTAAAGAAACTTTGTTTACATTTTTTGCCAAAAAAAATTTGTCTTTTCGTGTCCTTGTTAGAATAACTTACAGGGACTTACAGGAATTTTTTAATAACAATATTTATCAAAGCTGATCAACTCTTGTGATCATATAAATACAATTTGAACATGTATAGTAGAGTGTCCCAAAAATTTTTTTTTGGAATTTCGGAACGCATACCCTCTAATTTTTGTATATATATAAAACTATAGTTAAATATGAAATTTTGTCTTTCTATCATGATTGCAACCCGTGCCGACTTCCGATTTATTTTTGTGGTGCATTTACAAGGGGAAAAAATGCAATTTTTTCAGATTTTAGTAAAACTTTCAGAGTACCTATACACTCTAATGTATAGGCACTCTTAATAGCTGACAAATATAATTTTGTACCTCAAAATTTTCGAGTTAGGAGAAATCATAAATTTTTCAACAAAAGTTTGTCATTTCTAATAGGAATGACGCGTAAAAAATTGTATCTACAATATACATATGTATTTAAAAAGAAAAATTTTTAAAAATATTAACTTTTTTGGAGGTTGTCTCACATTTTGGTGCATAACTCATGTTCTGCTTGATCGATTTTACCCATTTTCAATAAAACATTTCTAATCAACAAAGAATATTCGAGGAAAATTTCATCCTCTGAAGTCCTTTCATGTCTTCAGCAGACAGACATACGGACTGACATAGCTAGATCGTCTTAGACATAGCCAGAATATATGTAGATATATACTTCAGCTATGAATATTTCGACATGTTACGGAATGATAAAATCAATATACCCAATTGAATGGATGTGTTCAATTTTAGTCTTTATTCTTTGTTGTTTTTAATTTCTAAATGGTTAGATTGTGTTACAAATTGAGATATGACAAACAAATTAAAATTCAAAACAACTCAAAAAGAATCCAAAGAAGTTTTCTTATTAAGCTTTTTTATCACAGTGGCCAGATGTCTAAGGAACTCATAAAATAAATACAACTACAGTAAAACTTCGATATAACGAACCTCGTTATAACGAAAAACTCAATATAACGAATTGTTTTCTGAGTCACTTGAAAAAATCTCTTAGTTTTGATTCTTGTCAAAATGAATTCATTAAAGCGTAAATCAATTTCTATAGGTGAAAAGAATTTTAAAAAATCGAGAGATTATTTGTAACAATAAATCTTTAAAGTGCAAGTGTCGAAACTACAACCTCTAGATCTGGGAATAATAAAGAATTTTAAGCAATTTTATCGCAAAGAGGTGGTCAAAATTTTAATCCACGATCTGGAAGAAGGGCACAAAAGCTCTATAAATGTTTTACAAGGAATAAGAATGGCTCACAAGGCATGGGAAGGTGTCCAAAAATCAACAATCTTTATTTGTTTTGCGACTTGTGACTTTGTCGAGCGTCCCAATATTTTGATTACAGAAAATGTTTGTATTCAAGACATGAATTTCGATGACAATATTACTCCTACTATTACTCCTTACTAGTGTAACGAAACAACAAGATAATGCTGAACAGGGGGAAGATGATACTGAAGAAATCGAAAATATTATAACCGCTAAAGAAGCAAAAATAATTGTCGCAAAACTGCAAACATTCCTGGAGTCACAGGATTCTACACCGCTAAGTACATTCAATAGCTTAGCATCTGTCGAAAAAAATATTGATGATTTCATTCGAAATTTTCGTAAACAAACTACAATAACACAATATTTTACTAAAATCTAATAAAAATAATAAAGAAATAAAAAAATTTAAGTGTTTCTTATTAATAATTTTGAGTAAATAGAATTCGGATAAAAAACTATTGTTATAACGATTTTTTTTGTATATCTTCTAATTTCGTTATACCAAGGTTTCACTGATACGTATTTATAACGAATAAGTAGCTATAACGAAATATTTTGCCATCCCCTGCAGATTCGTTATATCCAAGTTTTACTGTAATATAAACACATATCAATAATTTGCTGTAAATACATATTAAATACAAATAACCTATAATTCTAATCCCTTAACTGTTCAACACACTTGTTATGCATATAACATAGTAATAAAATAAAAAAAAAAAAAAAAAAAAGGAACAGCAATAAAATCTCTTTATAGATTTGAAATACATATATCAATTTGATTTTTGTTCGTCTGTTTCACATAAAAACTGTTTATAATAAAAATATTTGCTATTTAAGACAAAATGACTCTCACATAAAAAGAAATGGAATCCTTGAGGGGCTACGGTGACATACAGCAATTACAAACACAGTGATCTAATGCTGTTTTAAACATGCTGAAAAATATGATGATGACGACGTCGATGTTGATGGTCAGTGTAACAGCGTCAGCATTAGTGCTGTTGATTTAATTTGTTCCTTCAGGAATTCACCAGCAATGGTAGCAGAAACAAGCAGAAAACATGTTGGAAAATATGTATAGACACTTGGATGTATACGTTCATATAAGTATACACAGATACTCAGATACATATAGATGTATGACAACAAATACCAAACTAAGCTTTAATATATCCAACATTATTTACAACTACATATATAGCATACATATCATACATATTATACATATGTTGTATATAGTTTGTTACCTACAGTGTCGGTCAAAATATATTTCTATACTATTTATTTCTGTAGGTTAAACAAATTTGCCCATGACAAAATAAACCACCAATAAATATTTTAACATGACAATGACCCTAAAGACACATCCATGAGAAATAATAAATAGAAAGGTAAATCGGTAATCATTGAGATCCAAACATATTATATCAAGCAATAAATGAGGCATGATCATATATTCCAACGATATCAATAGAGAATCTTATTAGTTCTATGGTTATGCCACAACATCCCAGTAGGAAAAATCGTCGTAGACGACATTGTCTGACGATTTATGTAAGACATGTCTTATATCAAAGAAAATTGATGACAAGGTGAGCGACAATGTCTTGAATGTTGACGAAAAGTTGAGCGACATTGTCTTGAATGTGGTCTTCTGTTAACTTATAGCCGAACTTTTCATTGTTATTGTGTAAACGACAACCTGAGCGACATTGTCTCTCTTTTACTTGTCCACGATTTTCGCCACATTTGTTCGAAAAAGTCTTTGACGATTTGTTCCGGCTGTCCCTCATATGTCGTAGACGAATATATCATTGAGGATGTCTTGAAGACGTGCCCAACTGGGATATAAGGATGTGTTATAACGCAATTTGTATCCAATATGTTTTGACCAATACTATATACCTATATCTATATATATATATATAAATATATATCTATGTGAAGCTGTTTATGTTTGTTTCTGTATAACAACACCACTACTTCTACAAATAAGAATAGTATTGTATTATTATGACATGTGTCATGCGGCATGTTAACATGCTGGACACATACTGACCCAACATGTAAACATACCTACATACATATACATATATCAGTATGTATGAATGTGTTTGAAAACATACACATGCACATACTTATGTAGCAACAACCTTTAAAAAAAAAAAAACTACAATAGCTGCCCTTTTTAGCAAAGAACAAGTATAAATTTGTTGTGCAATAGTGGTGGCAGTAGTAGTTGTAGCAAGTAAGTAATTTATACAAGTAGTGGCAGTTGTTTATGTGGATGTATGTATATACATATGTATGTAGTTGTAGTTGTTTGTGGTAATGGTTATGTTGTGGCATTTAAGGTTATAATACTGTTGTTGTTATTACTCTCTTTTCTTTTGTTTCATTTTTATGTTTTCCTTTACATTGCCGTCCAAGTTTTATTGTAAGTTTTTACTTTGGTTGTTGCTCGATTTTTTCAGTTCTTTTTCATTTTGTTTTGTTTTCCAAATGTTTATGTTTCACATGATTTAACCAACATGTGGTTACATTTAGTGCTACCACAGAATCATGCATTAGGATCGGATGAGCATAAACTAGTAGTTATTTAAAAAAAAATCCGAAGAATATTGAATATGAACACATTTTTACATAGAAAACTAATAAATTTTCAACAATAATTCATTAATTGCTTGTTATTCTATTATTTCCAAAATTTATTTTCTCTTAACAATTTATGTATATTAACCATTTGTTAATGCTTTAAGATATGTGGCTGCTGCACAAATCATTCAAACCAAATTTAAATTACATTCCTTTGAAATTGTACGAAATTCGAAAAGAACTAATTTGAAAATTAATAAATGCTAAAAGAAAGAATATTAAAATATGGAAAACTCAATTGCAGTAGAATGATGTACTCAGTATGCAAATTTCACAAAAATTTTACATTTTCGTTTCTCGAAAATTGACTTCATGTCATTCGAGACCTGTTTCAACGACCTTTCATATTATGTTTTTGGGAGTTAATCTATTTGACAAGTATGCCATTCATATATAACAAATAAATAGAGTTAATAAAAACAAATATTATAACTAGGATTTAAATTTAATCGCTAAATTTCTATGTTAACCCCCATACTCATAAACAGTTTTTAAATTTATCAAAGATTTATAAAACAAAATTTCCATACAAAATTTGATTTATAAATCTTTGATAAATTTAAAAATTGTTTATGAATAAGGCCTTAATTGTTTAAATATATTCAAAAATATACATTAATTCACATTTTTCAGTATTCAAAGTTAAAAACCACCAAAAAATTTAATGATAGATAACCTAGACCTATTTTCCTGTAAAACCTTCCCTTCAATTTGTATTACGTCGACTTACTACACAAACAAGAAAAGTATTTTTTTACATTTTTGTTAAACAGAGAAAAAACTCTATGGCTATAATCGAATCATTTATTTTTCTTACAGATATTTTTTTAATAAATCGATCGATATATTGATTCAATTTTTACAAAAAGGTACTAAAAATAGTAACTTTTTACAAAAAGGTACTAAAACTAGTACCTTTTTACAAAAAGTTAGTAGTTTTAGTACCTTTTTGTAAAAATTAGTACCTACTACCTTAATTCTAAAATCCTCTAAGTGAATCCCAATTGTGTCATAAGAACATTTGATACGCTCCAAGTTAAAAACTGTACATTTAATTTGTGTATATTTAAATTGAAACATATGAATTGAGTTTCCCGTTAATTATAAAGGTTAATTTACTACTTATGTATTTGAAAACAGTTTAGAACTTTTTTTAACTCAAATTTATTATTAAAACAGAGTTCATGGAATGTTTTTTTAATCGCAATCGCAATATTTAATGTTCAATTATGATTACGATTAAATGGTGCGATTACGATTAAAATCCATTAGCAATCCCTAATACTAACCGTTATTAAAATAAATGAACATTACTTAAAAATTTAAAAAAATAAAAATAAAATTATTAGTAACACCTGTGCCCTATAATAGGATTTCAAAGCCAAAATATTAATCAACAACAGTTGAACTTTTTGTTTATTCTCTATATTAAAACTTTCTGAATAAATTGATTTGTGGTTTACAAGGGTTGGTTTTTGTTCATTTGGTTGATTTTTTTATAAATTAATCAAACAAAACACATGTGTTTAGAAAATAATACAAGCTATACTACACACTATGGAGCAAAAGAGAACAGTTTTTTTGTCACTTTTGTATTTTTTGGTTCTAACAATTTAATCGAATGAGAAAAAATTACACAGAGAAAACAGATTCGTGATAGCAACCGAATTTGTTGACAATCGAATGATTCTACCTTAGTGATCGAATTTTACAGTTGTGGCTACAGAATTTTGGAAAGGGTAACAAAAGTTTGGTTGCTTCAACCGAAATTCTTCTTTATCAACTGACTTTCTGTTGATAGAACTGAAAAATTCGATGTGTGCAACCGAATCATTCGATATGCAACAAATTCGGTTGCTATCACGAATCTGTTTTCTCTGTGCAATAATATGAATTAATTAGGGCATTATTTTAAAGATTTAGTAGCTGAGTAAGTCATAGTGAGATTAATTATTACTAAAAACTATTTGAGTTAAAAAATATCAAATGTTAAGTTTCAAAAATATTGTTATATTTTAGATTAACTAAAGAAATATGTCAAAAGACCTTATGAGCATGACCTAGTCCTTTGAAGACACAATTAAAAAAATTCAAAAGTGATAGAAATGTATTCACTTTTGTTTCATAGTGTAAATATCTAGTTTAGTTTTTATATGCTTTTTTCCCCTTTTTTCATACGTATTTCGTCTGTTTGATTATGAAAATATTAGTTTTGAAATTACATAATTTGCAACCTTAAGCATTCTTCCAAATTATGTGAAAACAAACGGTTTTCAAAGACTTTTGTTCTGTGTTGAAACTAAAAAAAAAAAAAAGATACTCTAATCTTCACGATTTCAATTTACCATCTTAAAGTAAAACAGTTTGGAAAAATAATATGAATTTCATTTTTGCGAATAGTCAGCTAATTAGTAATAAAATTCTCAAAATCAAGCTTTGAATCCTTAACATAACAAATGCTTTCCAAGTATTCTTTAACTCAACAGCAGCAAAAATAACAACAATTAGCTCATGTTTTTGTTGCTAAAATAACAACAGAAACCAAAAAAAAAAAATTCAAATGATTTCTCTTTCTCTCTGTCTCTAATTATAATTGTTGTTTGTAGCGAATTATTAAATGAGAATAAATTAAAAACAAAACAGAAGAAGTACAAGGTTATAAGCAAGGTTGCCAAGTTAGAAATTTTCGGGCTACATCTAGAGATTTTATTTTCATTAAGCCATAAGATAATGGCTATAATTTCAGATTTTTTAATTCAGAAAAGCCGCTCTATCTGTGATCACTTATATTTTTTACCAAAAACCTATTTTTCCTATGAAAAAACTCAAAAATCTAAAATGATTAATAACTTTGTTAATAATTGTTTCATTCGGAAAAGCAGCTCTATCTGCGATCACTTATATTTCGGACCGAAAATATATTTTTCATTTGAAAAAACTCTAAAATCGAATATCCTTAATAACTTTGTGAATAAGCGTTTAATTGAGAAAAGCTGTTCGATCTGTCATCACTCATATTTCTGAAAAAACTCAAGCGTTTTATTAGGAAAAGCTGGAATTTCACTACAGTTTTCAAAAATAAAAGAATATTTTTAATCAAATGACAAAGAAAAATTTTAAATTCCAACTAGAAAAATTGTACCAAAAATTGGCTAGAAATTGCTAACAATTAAAATAACAGAACAAAAATCGATTTAATTAGTAATTTAATACAAATATTTAGTTTACTACACCATTTCCAATTGTATTTCAGAATTTTCCAATTGTTTTTCAGACATTTTTCTATTTGTATTTCAGAAATTGCCATTAGAATTGGAAATGGTGTAGTAAGCTAAATATTTGTATTAAATTACTAAATTAAATCGATTTTAATTCTGTTATTTTGATTGTTAACCATTTCTAGCCATTCTTAATTCCGAATCTAGCCATTTTCTGCGCCGAAGACTTGGCAACCTTGCTAATAGTACCCGAGGCACTCGAGCATTAACTTGAAGAGCACTTCAGCTTTAACAAAATGCTAACAACAAGAGCAAGAACGACGGCAGTAGCACTCACATGTTTGCACACTCATTGTATGTGTGTACTTAAAAAAGAGTGCATAGGTACGAGTGAGTGCAGCCCCTTTTGTATTTGTTGCAAATGTTTTGTTTTGTTTTGCTTTCTTTTGTTTTTCATGGCAAAATGTTTGCTCGTACTAAAATATCATCATCATCGACATCGTTAAACATGTTGAAATGTTGTTTGAGAGAGCGATTAAAAAAAATAACTTGATACATATGTATTTGTATGTGTATGGTAATGGGGATGTGAACTTACATGTGTGAGTTTATTTAATATTAACAGTTACAAATGAGTACATTTTCATTTAACAACAAAAACAACAAAAGAAATGGAAATGTTGAATTGACAAGCTAATGATGTTATTGTTGAAAAAGTACACAAACACACATACACTTACACCCATGTTTATGTGTGAGATTTTATTAGCTAAATCTGTGCAAGTGTTTGAGGATGTGTGTGTGTGTGTTAATATTAAATGTTAAATGTTCTGCTTAAGGGGTTCTTGTACAGTTTTTGAATGGATGTGCATTAGGATGGCCTTTATTTTGCACTGGATGGATTTGGAATTCTAATCGTTCTCATTATAATGTCATAAAAATCAAATGCTGAAAATTTGAGCTATATCGGTTAACGATTAGAGGTTGCACAATTTATTTGAAATTTTTTGTTTTCGGTCAAAAGTAGCTACATAAAAAAATTAAATTAAAAAATGTGTTTTATTTCATTTCATTTATGTACCCACCCATAGGTGTTTAGATATAAAATTTACAAATTTTCTAACTTCGGTTACCCATTATAACTTGATACCAAAAAAAATCATAAAAACTTCATGCATACCAAATTTTACATTTCAAATTTTTATACCCTACACCACCATAGTGGGGTCTAACACCCACCTTAAAGTATACCGATCGACTTAGAATCACTTTCTGAGTCCGTCTGGCTGACTGGTCGGCTGGCTGGCTGTCCATGTAAACCTTGTGTGCAAAGTACAGGTAGCAATTTTGAAGATAATTCGATCAAAGTTGGTACATACATATATTTGTTTTAGCCCAAGGACAGAACTTATTATAACTGGCTGAAATCGGTCCATTATTTCACCTAGCCCCCATACAAATGTTGGACTTCATTGGACGAAATTGGACTTCATCGGTCATAACTAGTGTTTATAAAAAACCGACTTTTTAAAAAACCGGTTTGTCGGTTAACCGAAAATTGGGCTTTTTTAGAAAACCGGTTTTTCGGTTAACCGACATCGAAAAAACCGGTTAAACCGGTTAACCGTCATATATATGTAGAAAACATAAAATGTGCAATAAAGTATATACAGCTTTAAAATTTGTAGTTTTTAGTAGTCAGGAATGGTTAATATTACTATGAATATACAAAAGTGCTAAGTCCATTTTATTTTGTAAAAATTTCAAAATTATTATCTCAGTCAAATGGAATTGAGTGTAAATATGTTACTAAATATATAATATACTTGTTTTAATTATTGGTTTATTCATTAAATTTTTCTGATATGGAACAGAAAATGTAGCAAGACCCAAAAAAGGACCTATAAGATGCAAACGCACTTCTTCTTAGCTGTGATTATTTGTCATTATAAATCATACCAAATAATTAATAAAACTGCATATCAGATTTCAGAATATTTCAAATTATGGATTTTGGAACGTTGTTATTTCTGAAAAGGAATTTGTATACTAAGAGAAATGAATAATAAAATAAAATTTTAAGAACAAAACACACTAATGAAGTCAAATTGATTGAAAGAAGGTATGCACATCAAATTCAACTTGACGTTTGGTAAAATCATCATGCTTAACTTCTAGAATTCTGCGGAATTTAATTTTTATAGTTTGATTATGTGCAATTTATTCTGAAAAAGTTTTTAAATAAACTCATCGTCCTCTACTATTTAGAATCATTGTAATTCTTAAAAATATCAATCTAAATAGGTTTATATTGTAAATCAGCAGTTTAGGTTTCAAATCAGACCAATAATGTTTGTACAATGAATATAAAAAATGCACAAAACCATGAGATTTCTTAATTTTAAACCTAAATTTTAAAAACCGGTTAACCGAGTGATAAAAACCGGATAAACCGGTTAACCGAAAATCAACATTTTAAATTAACCGGTTCGCAAAAAACCGAGATTTCGAAGAAAAACCGGTTTTTCGGTTAACCGGTTAACCGGTTTATAAACACTAGTCATAACTTCACACACAGAAAAATATAGTTGTGCATATTTACTGTACCCATTTCAATATTGTTAGAAGTTTTTTAACAATAGTATAGTTACAGTAACAATTTAAATGATTGTGCACCCAGCGAAAAAATGAACACATCCGTGTACAATTTGACACCATTCGGTGTCAATAGTGTATCAACCCCGTATGTGTACAAATTGTACACCAACGGTGTCAATTTGACAACGAAAAAATAACACCATTCCGTTGCCGAATTGACACCATCCGTTGTCGATTTGACAACGTTCATGTACGATTTTATAACATACCGTTGACAATTTGCCACCGTTTGTGTACGATTTGACACCAAACCGTTGTCTATTTGACACCATAAGTTGTCGACTTGATACCGTTCGTGTACGATTTGACACCTGACAATTTTTCCCTTCTATTTTTTGGTAATTAATATAAATAACAATACAAAAATACTTAAATATAAAAACTATAAGTTTCCATTTGGAGGTCACTGGATTCGGTGGTCGTCTCTGCCTGGATCTTCACTGCCTGGATCTTCATCTGCATCAACACAAATTCGCAATCAAACACAATTACACTTTCTTTTATATTTTGGGTTTTAAACCATTTATTTGCATCACTATTACCATTCACTATTTATTATTTATTAAAATATTTTAAATTTGTTAATGTAATTAAAATTAAAACACACTTATAAAAAGCAACTCACGTTGAAATGCGTCGCGAATAATTTAACAACATTGTGTTGTCGATTCGTACTCGTTTGTTTACAAATTGTAAACGTACGGTGTCGAAAAAAGGTGTCAAAATGACAGCAATCGTTGTCGATTTTGCAACGACGTTTTTCCCTCAGTGTGGTAACCATAATATGAAAAACAATTTTTTTTTTTTTTTTTTAAATTTCGTTGCAGCACTTGGTTTTTAGATGACAGGCAAAACCCAAAAAGTGCAAAATAAGGGCTATCCTAATATGCATGTGTAATTGTAAATGCAACAGTTTCAATCTTCATGAGTTTCGCACAAGTTGAAGTATTCCTACCAAATTATAACGTTAATTGTATGTGCCTTTGTTGTTTTTTTTTCCATGCAAATGCAACAACACTGTATTGTTTGAAAAACCTTGATACTCTTTTTTATTTCTGTTCATTCTTGCACTAATTGCAAGAGTTATATAAATATTTTCTTTGTAAAAAGCTAATAAGAAAGTGATAACATTTTCTAAAGCAGGGACGAAACAGAAAATGTCGATCATAAAATAGAATTTTTGAACCTTTACTCTTTTGAATTCGATAATATTTGGTATACATGTTTCCTATGGCCATACAAAATTTAAAGTTTTCCAGAATTCGGAAATTTGCTTTAGTTTGGTTTTTATATAGGTTCAAAGTTTATATTTTGTAATAGATGCGTGTAAAATACCGTTAGTCACATACTGTTAGTCAGATTTTATAATTTTTGTTCTGATATAAATTTTTTTTTCTAGAAATACATCATCAAACACATTTCTTTAGAAATATGATAAGTGTGAGTCCCTTGCAGAAGGATTTTTTTGAATACATGTCCTTAATTTTTTTATTTTGTTTATATTAATTTTAGTTTATTCTAATATATATTTTTTACGATATCCTTTATTCAATAACAATTATTAGTTTAATATCCTGTGTTCAAAAGAGAAGGAGTTTTAGGAAAATATATTGAAACTATGGTCTGAGACCAATATATTGTAAAATCGTTTGAAGAGTTGTATACAATTGAAATTGAGCGATTTTACACCATTCTTATATAAAATTTTAACTTTGAACCTCAATAAAAGTCCAAAGCGAATTTAAAATTTTTGAGCAACTTTATGTTTTTTATAACCATAAAGAAAGTTTTAAAAAATTTCGAATGGGTAAGGTGCAATGATGCAATAAATGTTTGTTTCCTCCCAGCAAACATTAAATTAGAACTTGAGTTGCAAACTAAATTTGCTGGAAAATATTTATTTAAGAAATGAAAAACATTGTTTTATTATAAAACAATAAATGTAGTCAGGTTTTTAATTAACTGCAATAGTGGCAATAGTGAGTGATTGTGTTAATAATTTAATAGATTTTAATCCAACTAGTATACTAAAATGACACATCAGATGATTTCGCTCACAATACCAAAGCTTTCAAAAATTATGTTAATAAGCTTATTAAATGTACAATACATACATAAGTTAATTGTTATTTTCCTTGTTCATTTCATAACATTATAGTTAATATATTGTTATTATAAGTATTAAGCTTGTTCTTAATTGTTTTCACAAATCCTCTTAAATTTTATATTCTATGAAACTACACTTAAAATCCTTAGACTTGATTTACTAACAAATTGTTAAACCTGCTTAAAATTTAAAAAAAAAACACATATATACGAGTATAAAACTCATAAAATATACAATTTTAATAATTTGTTCATAATTACATCCTGATTACTTAGACTAGAGGAAAAAAATAAAACATAGAACACACGCACATACATATGTATGTATGTATACCTACATACATACATGCACTCATCCATCTGTAATTAAAGGAACCATACGACGTACTAGGGTGATCGGCCCGGTTTTTAATAACCGATTATAACCGGTTTTTTTGGTTAAGTCAGTTTCCGTTTTTTGAAAAGCTCAAATTTCGAATATCGAAGAAACCAAGATTTTTTCCTCGAACAGCCGGTTTTTTCTCAGTGTGTTTTTATGAGTTCTAGTGTATTAAAATCTTTAACTTAAAAAAAAACGATATGCACCAAAGCATTTAAACTATGTTTTATTCCTAAGAGATTATTTTAGCCTTCATACGGGGTTCAAATTTACTGACGTTAACGATCTTCGGTTCAAATTTGACCCAAAAAGAAGATATATTTGTTTGCCAATTTGAAATTAAATAATAGTCATAAAATATCAATCACTCACATTTTGAAAAAATTCAAAATGAGTCAAATTTTGACCCGAAGACCTTATGAAGGATAAGAAAAACATAGCTTTGGTATCTAACCGGGGGAATCGTAGTTTTTATACAAGTATAATGAAAAGAGACATATCGCTGGCTTAACATGCAAAGGCTCTAATTCCACTTTTGTTAGAAATTGAGATTTTAATGCAGTAATGTATAATAAGTAAAAATACATTGATTACAAAGAAAAAAAACTGTAGTTATCTCGCATTTTGTTGTTGTTTTGTAATGATGAGCAAAAGCGCTTAGTCCAATTAATCACATACCAAAATTTGTAAGAGATTTATGCTCGTTAAAGTGATTTTTGGAAGCGGGCCCTGTATGGGAGCTATGACTAATTATAGACCGGTCGGCATGAAATTAGGTGACATGATTTCCATAGTATAAAGTATTTCGGGAGGACATTTGTATGGGAGCTAGGGGAAATAATGGATCGATTTTAGCTAGTTTCAATAGTCCTCGTCCTTGGGCCTAAAAAAGTGTATTTTATCGAAATGTCTTCAAAATTAATCGACTCATAAAGTGATTCTGAGTCTACCGGTATAATTATCGGTGTTAGACTATTATTTTTGGGCGTTTCAAACATCCACCGTGCCGAATCTTATATACCCTTCACCAAATTGTACTTTAAAATACAAATTCTAAATATTTTTAGGTATACAAAATTAAAAAAAAATCAAAATTGTTTTTTAAAATTTAAAAAAAAAAATTTTTTCTAAATTGTTTTTTTTTTTAAGGTTTTTAAATTTTTTTAAAATTATTAGTGAAAAATATATACCCTGATGCCGAATTTTTTTTTTTAAATTTTTTTAAAAAATTAAAAAAATAATTTATGAAAAAAAAAATTTTTTTATTAAAAAAAAAATTGGTTTAAAATATATTTTTCCTGATTTTGACCCATTGTAGGTCCAACTTACTATATATAGCCTTATATAAATCGTTGCAATGGACTTTGAAATTTCTATCATTAGATACCAATATTGTCTATATTAATGACTTAGTAATCCAGATATAAAAACTAGTAAATAAGAAATGAGAGACAAGTTCTAAAAAAAAAGACTTAAGTCCATAGAAAAAATACAAACAAACCAATAGAAAAAGCTCTAAGTCCAAAAAACCTTTTATCTCGGCAAATACTTATGCTATCATTTTGCTTTTACGCACATCGAAAACAAAGAAAAATACAAAAAAAATTGCGTTTACAGAATTCAAAAATATTTACGCAAAAAAAATTTGAATGTTTTTTGTCTCTCCTGTAAAATTTTAAAATATGGACTAGAGCCTTTGCATGTTAAGCCAGCGATATATATATTAGTGCTACCCAAAGACCTTAATGCAAAAAATTGTATAGATATTTTTATTGCCAATTTGTTTTTCTAAAAACCTAACGTAAATAAAATTCATAAAATATCAAAAATATTAACCACACACTTTTAGAAGAAATTCAATTTTGGTAATCAAAATTAGAATTAAAGGCTTATTTTTTGTTGTTAGAATACATGTTTATTCTTTATCATAATTATATGATTTCTTTTTTCTTTCTTTTGTTATGTTTTTCCATGAACTGTTTTTGTTTTAATAACATTTATTTCAATAAATAAAACTTTATTTCTTCTTATTTCCAAGCGTTTTTTTTGCCAAATAAAAAACGGTTTACCGATTATTATTAAAAAAACGAAACCGGTTTATATTAAATTGTAATTTTTCGAAGAAAACGAAAACCGGTTTCTATAAAATGCCGAAGAATCGATCACCCTAGTACGTACACATAGATAGACAAATATGGTTTAATTTAGAAAAGGTAGTTCTACTTAAATATCCTTCCATCCTTATCCTTTCTTACCCTCTTACTTATTTTCGCATTTTTAATAGTTACAACTGTAATTCATACTAATCCCACGAATTGCATTTAGAAATGTAACATGTTATCAAAGTTCCATCCAGCAAGCCAAATACACATACTATAAAATACATATGTACATAATTGCAAAGTATGTATATTAGGGTGGCCCCAAAATTTAAGTTGCGGATGTTCCCACCTAAAATGAAAATTTGATTCATTCTAAGACTACGTTTTGAATTTTTATCGTCCTGGGGTCAATATTTGGCGAGCTGGATCAAAGGATAAAAAGGTCCTTTTTTGAGGTTTTTTACATTTTTTCCATATTTCTTCCAAAGGAAGTATATGTAAATTTGGTATCATATGAAAGGTCTTTGAGAGACGCATTCAATTGGTTAAAAGAAATTAAAAAAAAAAAAAATTTTAAAAATTTTCGACAAAATTTTATTTTTTTTTAATTTTTTCATAGAATTTATTCAAATACATAGATGAAATTTCTTGATCATAAACATCATGTAATTTCACCGAAATGGTTTTTCTCGTTTTTTAAAATTCAGTCCAGTTCAATGTTTATTCAAATTTGTTTAAACCCAATTTCATCCCTATCTGACAATCTCTGTATACTCAATTCATAGTATATGTAATGGGCATCAAAATAACTCAAATTTTATAAGCTTTCCATCGATGTATAATTTCGTATACTTTGTTTTTGTTACACTACGAATATTTAAATTTAAGCTAAAACATTTACTATACATCGCGCTATAATGATTATTTTAATGTTATTCCTTTGGAATGTTGTTGTTAATTTTAAGTAACATGTGAAAAACTGCTTATTATATATATTTTTACATTGTTTAGTATATTGTTTGCTACATGAGAAATATAATTAACAGTTAAAACTTAAAAATATAAATTCATAGAAAATATTTTAATATTAACATAATTTTTTCATATATATTTATTTACAAATTCGTTTACATGAGTTTATTCTATTAGCAATATAAGAAGGTCGATTTTTTTCGATTACTGATAGCATGGATTGACTGACAAAATGTACAAATCGTTCTGTATTTTGTGAATGACATAGAAAATCTGAAATTAGTAATATATTATTAAAATATCACGATTTTATACATAATAGCTTAACCAAAGATAAAATAATTTTCTAGTAAAAAGTTTAATTTTATTATCGCGATTTTTATGAGAATTTATAATGTTTTACCTGGAATATCTATAATGTTGCTTGAGTCGTTGTATTTCATTAATTGTTCTGTTGAGTAAAATTGAATGCAAGGGGGCTCTGAGAAGGCTACCTCTTTCCAATCTATTAAATCCGTGTAGGAATGACAATTAAAATTGAGTGTTGGAATTGTGAATTGACGAAGTATATAATAAATAATAAGTATATAATAAATATGTTAAATGTCACAAATATGTAAATTTATAATACTTATAGTTGTACTTAAAAGAGTACATCTATCAACGTTTTATTAAATTTGTTTATCAAAGTTGCTTATTATCTGTATTAAGATAGATTGCAATTTAAATAAAAGCAAAAAAAAAAATATGTAGTATGAAAACTATTTTTGTTATAAAAATGATTTGTTATTACATTTATTATCTCCCAACCTACACAATCATGTCTGATATGCCCTTTGAATTTTTCTTTAATAAAATTAAAATAAATAAAATTGGTATTGTTGACAACAGTGTTCTAAAATGTGCTATGTTGCAATGTATTATTTCCAATCAAAATGTAAAATTTTATTTTTTTGGTTGTTATGCCCTTTTGATTTTAAGGTGACCATATATAAGATTTTTTGTAAAAATTAAAAAAAAAGAGAAAAAATTTTCTCTTAAAATTTTACTAGTTGTCAATGATTTTATACAAATTCTTCATTACTTTAAAAATAAACGACAAAAAACAACAACATTCAAAAGCAAATTATTATTATTATTATGGAATAATGTTTTAGCTTAAATTTAAATATTCGTAGTGTAACAAAAGAAAAGTATACGAATTTATACATCGATGGAAAGCTTATAAAATTTGAGTTATTTTGATGCCCATTACATATACTATGAATTGAGTACAGAGATTGTCAGATAGGGATGAAATTAGGTTTAAACAAATTTGAATAAACATTGAACTGGATTGAATTTTAAAAAACGAGAAAAACCATTTCGGTGAAATTACATGATGTTTATGATCAAGAAATTTCATCTATGTATTTGAATAAATTCTATGAAAAAATTAAAAAAAACTAAAATTTTGTCGAAAATTTTTAAAAATTTTTAATTAAAATTTTTTTTTTTAAATTTCTTTTAACCAATTGAATGCGTCTCTCAAAGACCTTTCATATGATACCAAATTTACGTATACTTCCTTTGGAAGAAATATGGAAAAAATGTAAAAAACCTCAAAAAAGGACCTTTTTATCCTTTGATCCAGCTCGCCAAATATTGACCCTAGGACGAAAAAATTTCAAAACGTAGTCTTAGAATGAATCAAATTTTCATTTTAGGCGGGAACATCGATACCTTATTTTTTCTCCATACAAACGGGGCCACCCTAATGTATATGTATTAGGGGTATACGTTTTATTTAACGAAATATCTACGTGAAATATTGTAATACTGATATTAAAAGTTGTTACTTTTGTAGCGTTCAAGCATCATTTCGGACATGCAAAATCGTATTTCAAGGTCTCTCGACTTCAATTCATATAATAACCAATTTTCCTGCTTTTGAATGAATTCAAAAGACATGCCATTTATTTTAAATAATACACCCAATACTATAATTACTAGTTTGTTTTCCATTGCAAAATGAACAAAAATCGAAAACAGAAGAATAATTGTCGGTTTACGTTTTTGAGCCATGAAAAATCGCGGTTTCGGTTTAAACCGAACACGAAATTCTAGTATTACAGCTGAAAATTTGAGAGATTCTCTTTATTTATCATCTTACTGCATACGGAATGTCAAATTACTTTTTTCACATTTTTTTTCGGTATACCGATAAATTTTAATTTTATTTTCTCATCGTTGTCTTATGGTATAAAGCGTTGGTGGGCAAACACTACCCCGGGGTAGTTATGTTATTCTCATTTCGCATATTCGCATTTCCATTTGTGTACTCTTTTATTTTTTCACTACTACATATGCATTTTAAGCACTCTCTCGTTGGCCACCATTGGTCTAAAGTCATTTTAATGGAATTTACACTGAGAGAAAAACTACGTACGTTTACAACTTACAATTGAGAATTTCATCATATTTGGCGATTAAACTTTTTAACAATTGTTTTGCCATATAAATTTTGATATATTTTTTAAATTGTTTAAAGTTATACCCCTAATGTACATAGTAGTAGTACACGAAATCCGTTTATGAAGTCCTTAGCAATATCTAAGTAATGGCGTTTACAGTGTTTAGACAAGTTTGTGACAGACAACCACTATCTTCCAACAGTCTACTGTCAAATTTTCAACTAGAGTTGGGTTGTTCATGAACGAACAAGTTCAATTGAATAATTCAGTCAAATGAACAATGTGAAGTTGTTCAATCATCTTGTTCTTTATTGTTCTTTTTATTTCCTTTTGGACATCTGTCATTACTGTATATGTTTGAAACTTATATTTTGAAAATGCTTTTAAATGGGATTTATGTTGTTTGAATTTTATATAATTCCTTCTTCTTTTCTTGATTAAAATCAAATTATTTTTCCAAAAGCCTTTCGTTTTGTTCACTGCAAAAATATTAAGAGAGCAATTGTTCATTCACGTAGTTCAGTCAAAGTGAAGTGAACAACTGAACAAAAAGAACGAACTTGTTCATTTATTTGTTCTGAACAAAAACGACCAATCAGTAAAAAGAACGATTATGCCCAACTTTATTTTGAACCATATTAATGGCATTATGACATTATCGAATAAGTTGTAGTTGTCAGAAGACGGTCTGATCCTCTGTGTGACTCCAAAATTTTATAATATTTTTGAATAATTTATGGACCAATTAAGACTATAGTTTCCGAACTGAAGAATTTCAAAACCGCGGTTTCGGTTTTAAAATATTTAAAACCGATCGGTCGGTTTTAAATATTGAAATATTCCTCATTGAAAAATGATTTGTAATAGAATATATTTGTTTCGAAAAACTTTCCACATGTCCTCAAGTACACAAAGTTATAACTTTATAATGTTTGTTCACATTAACCAACAAACCTTGGAACTAGTTCTACATTGACGAATGTGTTGATTTCAAATAATCACGCATATGTCAATGCGAAGGGGTTAATTGAAACCACTTCGTTTGATGGCATTTACATTATTAGACTTACTTTTAAAATAGGAATTTACAGCAGAAGAAAAGTACTGTGGCTTTTTATTTTTCTTATTATTTACTGATCAGCACAGATTGTTTTTTAATCAAACGCTATCTGATGTTTTGTTTGAATTGTATGCCTCCTATAGTATATAGATAGATATCGAACTAGCGATTTTGTTGGTGAAATGTATGTATATACAAGTAGCGATATATGTAACCAGTGGAAAGTTGACAATTATCATTCTTAAAACTGCAGGGTGTCTCTATGTTCTGTGATGCCGTGTGTTCATAACAGTTTTACAATAAAATAATAATAATAATAAAAGTGAGCATCAACTACTATTTTTAAAAGCTTTTGACATATGACAACTATTTCTGCTATAACATTTTATATAATGCTTAAAGGACTATTACACACATTCACATTGACGTGTGCATACATACATACATACATACAAACATGCATGTGTGCATGTTCCCTATTGAGGGGATTTAATATAGAAAATATTACATTTTATTTAACCTACAAATTACGGTGACATTATGCGACAGGTAAACTGTAGATGTGAGGAAAAAGAAACAGAAAGATAATGAAAAAAGCAACAAGAATAAAATGTAACGTATGTGTAAGGGATTTGTTACCATTATCAAACAGCAACAGGAGACACAAATTTCATTTGTGAGCATTTTCTTTTATTTTTTGTCTTCCCAATTATGAAAATTTTTAAATTGTTGATTAACAAAAGTGATTTTTGTAGAAAATTTTGTTTAATTTCTTTCAAAATTCGGTGCTTTAAGTTTACTGGATAGTGAGTATTTTTGCCATTTTTAGTTTCATTAAAAATTGCATATTTTGTTTTGTTAGCTATTACTTGTACAATTTCCTATAATTTTCAATGTGGTCTTAGGTTATTAACCATAATCCTATATACTTGTAAAATTTTATGGAAGAAAAATCTGTCAGAATTGTTTACTATTCAAAGGAAATAGCAACTACTTAATACAGTTACAAAGTAATAGAGAACGAAATATTGCTAAAATATTTTCAAACAAACTACATATGCTTAGAACACAAGCAGGGGGTCCAAAGTAGTCAAAGCATTGGATTTACATACCGGTTAACTGGTTACTTGATCAGCTACACATGTCAGTTACCTGACTCAAATGTCAGTAAAAACGACATATGTATCATAAACAGTCCAATAGTCGATTACTTGTTATATAACTATTTTCTAAAATTAAGTACAAAATAAACGTTTAAACTGACTACATTCTAGATTACTTAGATACACTTAAGTGACAATTTTCTTCAAGCAAGATTACCTGGGATGTATAATGTAACCGTGTCAAAGGTCCCAAAATATATAATCTAAATATTGTCACATTAGTGACAATTACTGTCCATAAGGGATACATTGACTACTAACTTAACTGCTGGGATAATTCATAAATTAGCAGTTATGTTTTTGTCAGAGGCAAAAATATGTATGTGATTTGTCTGATAAACAGATTAAGCTTTTACTGTTCCTTTTTTTAAGATTTTATTTCGTTATTTTCTTACTTTCCTATTTTCTACTTTAATAAACCGTTAATTTATTATCTGTTTACAAACTAATTTTGTTACTGGACCTTTTAAATGCAAAAACTTTACTGAATTAGTAAAATTTGACTGAATTGCAATAAATAAAAAAAATTTAAATTTTTATACATATAAATTCAAATAACTTTTTTATTCAATAAAATATTTTTTAATTGAAAACATTTATTTGTTTCAATTAAATTTATGTAAAATATTAATCAGAAATTACTAAAAAAAACACCGAAAGTGAGTCATTTACTAATGAAAAGTATTACTTGAATTCATTTGTGGGCTGTAAGTTTAAGAAATATTTTGTTTATTTTATAAATTATTATTTCTTCTTAAGAAAAATACAGCATTGTTTTCAGTATTAGATGTTTAATATAAATTTCAATTTTAATTTCCTGTCTTTCATTTTGAAAAGAGAAAAATTCCTAACAATGAGCCACTAATAAATCTAGTTGCTTTTTGTTTCATTCTTACATTATTTTTTGTTATTTTTTTTTTTTTTGAAATAAATTTATTTTCATTATTATTTGTTTGTTTATGTATTTTACACTTTATTATACTGTCCATTAGTGGACGATTTTTCTTTGTTCATTATTTTGCTCGAAATAACAAAGTTGCGTTTTTATGCCTTTTACTCTGGCATAAAATATTACTACTGGAGAGGAGGTAGTAAAGCGTATTGTTTTTAATGCATAAGTTTCTTTGTTAATAAAAATACAACAAAATATAAACAATAAACGCTTTTTGTTACTTAATGATAACCACAACAATAACGTTGGCAATAATGGAGCTGATGTAACGCATTTTTAAAATATGTATATCTTTTTTCGTTTTATTATTATTATTTTAGCGTTTTTGTTTTTTCATAAAACAAACTTATTTTCAGTTGTGTTTTTTTTTAAATAAAAAATCCTTTATACTCAATATTTTTCAATACTCAAAATATTTTATCACTCCTCAAGGCATTGGGTGACTTTTGCATGCGCTTTATATGTATGCATGTTCAAAATATTAAAATTAAAAAAAAATATACTATATGGAATTGATGTGGGAAAAATGGAAAATTCGTCAAACAAATAAAAAAAAAAATAACCAAGAGCTAAATGCAAACATTTCATATTGTTATTACATGATTGATGTAGGGTATACAGTGAGAATGTAAAAATAATAAAAATTTAATTTAGGAAGGCTACAAGTATTAAAAAGGTCTAAAGTAATAAAAAAAACATTTATAGACTTTATATAATTGAATAAATTTATGAGAAAAAGTATTATTACAAAAACGCATAAATTTTCATTAAAGTAATAAATATTATATTTTATGAAAAAAAATTTAAAAATATGGATGGGCACTCGTCCAGTTAAAGAATCATACACAAATTCAAGTAATTTGATGCAATTTTATACAATATTCTTCACATAAATCATGTTTGTGATATTTCTTGTAAAATATTCGGGAAGTTTTGCTATACATCTTTAATTTTAAAAAAGTACCGCTGATCATAATCACACTAATGATTATATGAATGTCTTCCATCGAGAGAAGGTAAGTCCGTTTCAGAAGTAGTGATTTTGACACGGAGGACAAAGATCGCCAGATTCAACAAGAGCTTGCAAAATCATTGGGAGTTACTCAATCAGCAATGTCGAAACGTTTCATCCAAAAGCCGAAGAGATGCTTCAACGCTATATAGATTATAGAGTTCAAGCATCATTTCTCGGAATTTTTTTTTCCGGGTAAAACTCGGAATTTTGTTTGTTTTTGCCTCCAGTCAACTGTAATAAAAAAAAGCTTCCTAAAGTATGCAGTACAAATTTAGATATTTTATTTGCAAATAAATAGGAATAGGCAGGTGTATGTGGGTTGGAGAAACTTGAAGAACTAACATTAGTAAATAGTCAAATAGTTTAAAATAAAAACAAGTAAGAAAGTATGGTCGGTCAAGCCCGACCATATAATACCCTACACCAAGTAAATGAGTAAAAATATTTTTCTTTTAAAATATCAATAATTTATATTTTAGAGTGATTTTCGGAAGTGGGCCTTATATGGGAGCTACGACCACTTTTGGACCGATCACCATGAAATTAGGTCGTGTGATTTATGTCTATATTAAAGTTAAGTATGTTGAATTTTGTGTGTATACCAACATTTTTAAGCGATTTATGTACGTTAAAGTGATTTTCGGAAGCGGGTCTATATGGGAGCTATGACTAATTATGGACCGATCGTAACAAAATTTGGTGACATGAATTTTGTATATATAAAACTTATTTGGAGCGAAATTTGTGTAGATACATAGAAAAATTAAACATTTATGACCGATAGAGTCCAATTTAGGAAGGACATTTGTATGGGGGCTAGGTGAAATAATGGACCGATTTCAGCCAGTTTCAATAGGCTTGGCCCTTGGACCGAAATAATATGTACCAAATTTGATCGAAATATCTTCAAAATTGCGAGCTGTACTCTGCGCACAAGGTTTACATGGACATCCAGCCAGCCGACCAGTCAGCCAGACGGACTCTGAAAGTGATTCTAAGTCGATCGGTATACTTTAAGGTGGGCGTTAGACTAATATTTTTGGGCGTTACAAACATCTGCACAAACGCATAATACGCTCGCCACTATGGTGGTATAGGGTATAATTAAATGTCGTTCGTTGGTAGTTGCATCAGTTGAGAACGGCAGGACCGATTTACACAATTTTTTTTTTAAATGTTGGTCATAGTCTAAATTAGGTTTTTATGGAATGAAAAATTTACCACGCCCATTTTTATGCCCACTTTTTTCGATTCATCTAAATTGTTTTTAAATGTTCGTAAGAAAATTTTTTTTTCGATATATGTATGTATCTAAAATCGCAGAACGACTGGACCGATTTGGCTATTTTTTTAAATGTTCGCAATAGTCCACAAAAGTTTTTTACGCCAATAAAACGTCCACTTATCAAATGCATCTGTAAATATGTGACCAAAGCACAGTGGTTTAAAAACTTTTTTTTTTTGGAAATAATTAGGTATCTTGGGAACTATTGGAGATATTGTTACGAAATTTCACATGGTTTGAGCTGAGGTCTTTTCGAGTTGATTTACGTTTGTTCAGCTTCCCAGCGCTAATGGGGGCAAGTACGTAGCCCCTCAAAGTTGGTCACCTCGGGTCTCAAATTTTTTTTAAAAAAATAGCCAAAAATCCATTTATGATCCGAATGTGAAGGTTATCTCTATTAGTTGAAGAGATATTCAGGTTTATTGATTTATTTTTTTTTAATTTTGCTCGATCTTTGTATGGTTTTTTAGATATGGCGGGCCTACGGAGGGTCGAAATTTATTTTGAAAATATCAGCTATTTTGGCGATAAAATTCTAAATAAAATAAAAATAACTTGCTAACAGTTATCTCTTCCCTATAAAAAGTTATAAGCATCCAAAGTTGGAACTTGTAAAAAGGACCGCAATTTTTACGTTTTTCCCCAACAAGAAAAAAAATTTCTTCGGGACTATATATAATTTTTATATGATCCGGAAAGATAACTTCATGCAAAAGCATGTAAAGAAAAACTTGGCTCACTTAAACGGACATACCACCCCCAGTCCTATCCAAACTTGGCCAATTTAAAAAAAAAAAAAAAATCTGTTTGAGTAAAAAATTCTAAAAAAGCAAAGCACCGATCCACGAAAAATCTCTATATTTGTATAATCCCATATATTTTTTAAATACGTACTAAGTATTTTTACTATCACATGGTAAATAACGTCACAGTAGACACTTTTCTAAAAAAATCAGTTTTTGGAACACATTTTCCCCTTTTTAGGAATTTCAGTATTTGAAAATAAAAAATTTCAAAAATTCTAGTGCCATTGATTTTATGTTATCTTTAATTGTTAAAATTTTACATTAATTCAAATTTTATATTTTTATTCGTGGAAAATCACCAGATGAATTGTTTTTAGTTTTTAAGGTAAATGAAGTCCCAAAATTTTATAAAATTATTTAAAATTTATAGAAAATATGCCAATGCGTGTAAAATTTTATTTACACGCATTTAAAATGCAATTATTTCCTAAATTTATTGTGGGGTGCAAAATTGAGTACATGCGAGTTATTTTAGTTTTGTCTGTTTTTTTATTTAGAACTGGATGTTTTTTGTTTTGAATTGTAATTCATTTTGTTACATATTAGACATAAAATAAATGACAGAAAAATTTTTGGATTTGCTTTATTAGTTTTATTTTTATTCCATAAGAAGCGCACAAAATAGAAACATGTACTCATTTGAGCTCCCCATTGTATATTAAATACTTGTTTAATTACTTTCCAATTTTAGCACTTTTTATGCTGGAAAAGCTGCCCAAAAATATTTCTACTTGCGAAGATAACAAGATAAAAATATGAAGTTGCAAGCCAGCCAGCCAGCCAGCAGATCAGACAGCGAACCCCATGACCACATATTCAATCAATAGCAAACAAATAAAACGTATTGCAAAGGGAAACGGAAATGAAAAACCAATGCAGCGGAAATTTAATAAACAGCGAGTGCAGTATTGTAAAAGCAGTACCGTATTGAAAAAAAAAACAAATGCATACAAACATACACACATAGACCAATGACAACATTCATACATTCATATAAACGCAAATACTGTGAAAGATGTTACCAACATCACATATTGCTATCAGCCAGACTTTACCAATACAGTTGTTGCTACATATTCACGTATTTTTTTACACAACTATTTTATATGATTTTTTTTCTATTTTCCATTTTTGTTTTAAATATTTATTTTATTTATTTCTTCTACAAATTGAATATTATTGGTATGTAGTCGTACTCGCATTTGGATTTTTTTATGTTAATAAATTGGTAACATTTGGCTGAATGGAACTAATAGTGTGGGTTTGAGTCAACCTAAAATTGCAATGTCATAAAAAAAGTAATTTTTGGTTTTGAGAAATTTAAAATCAAATTTATGTATGTATGTTGATGTAATAAAAAACTTTCTTACAATTTAGCTTTTCAGTGCATTTCGTTTTGTTTGTGGAAACTATATTTTTAATTTCTTTATCGTATTACAATACGTATGTTATTCTATGACTGCTATAAATTTTCATTATGTTGCGACAATCTTAACTATTGCAGTCAGTTTGCAAGACTTTTATAAGAAAAAAACACACACAAACTCACACCTGTGCGCATGCAAAAGTAAACACCCATTATTTGAAATACTGGGGAGTTTAGAAGGGAAAGGAGTCTTGAGAGGGCCCATTTAGGCTTTACTCTACTTACTCTAGAGCGTTGAAAAAAAATGTTTTTTTTTTAACAAAACAATTTTTTTCCAACAATTTCTTTTCCAAAAATCCTTTCAAGAAGGATATGTTGAAATTAATGTTCTTAATTTTTGAATTTTATTTTTGTAAAATTTATTTCATACTACATATTGAGAAAAACGTGTCGAAAATTGGAAATGGAATAATATGTGTTGAGAAAAATCTTTATAAAATGAAAAATATATTTTTTAATATATCCTTTGTACAAGAACAATTTTTTGGTTGAATATCCTGTGTTCAAAATAAAAGGATTTTTAGAAAAATATTGAAACTAGGGTACATAAATACTGCCCTGTAGATACTGTGTAAATGAAAAACTCATGGTGCAATTTTACCTTTTATAACTTAATAAATCCTTTGAATGACAAGCAAGCATGCATGCATACCCAAACCTACATATATGCATACAGATGGCATGTTTGTGCATGTCTTATTTGTTGGTTAGTTTGCTTAAGATGCTGCTCGTATTGGAAAAGTAAAATATCAAATGGAAAATTAAGTTTTTCCCATATACATATTTCATAGCAAATTCTCAAATTCATACATACATATGTATATACTACATACTTCAACACGTACATATGTATGTACAGATGCAGACATATAAATACCCAACAGTTCATGGCACCGCTTCAGTAGTGATGAATTAAGAACTACCACTAGATCTATACAATACCTTAAGGGTTACCAGTGACCTCAAAGATAACTAGTGCGATGCATAATAGAGCGGTAGCAAAATTGACATTTACTACTTTTAAAACTGTAGGGTAAATGACAATGTAGTGCGTGTGTATGTATGTGTTCCTGAGAAATGAAGTTGTACTTGCAGCTCAGCATAATAAATTCTTCAATTCAATTTTGTATGTGTGAACATTTAAGACATTTTGTTATTTTCAACAATGTAATTTTCACAATTTGTGACTTTTGGTCAAAACATAAGAAAACCGCAGTCATTGGGTTTGTGCTCTATTGAACATTGGATAATATTGAAGTAAACCCCTTCTACTTGTGTCTTTTGAAAACATACTTTTGAATCGAAGTATTGGACTGTCTGTCTATGCTATAGAGACATTTCTAGAGAATTTTTATTGTAAAATGCATAAATATGTATTAAGCTGATGCAAAACAATGATGACGCAAACATGAAATGCGACAACGACATTCTTCTTTTCGTAACACATTACTTTACTTACCATGATATGTATTTGAATTTTTTACGCTCTTGTTGTGTTTATTGAGGGTAATATGGATCGTTATCAGTACAAATCCATTTTGGAACAAAATTTGAGAGCATCCGTTGATATTTTAACTCTTGGTTAAAGTTGGATTTTTCAGCAAAATAACGATCCGAAACATTCGTCTCAAATTGTCAAAGATTGGCTACTCTACCATGCCCCATGACAATTGTACACAACACCTTAAAGCCCGGACTTAAATGTTATTGAGCACGTGTGGGAAATTCTACAACGGAAGATCCGAAAAGATCATATTACTTGTGCACCAATGTTAAAGGAGAACCTTCCAGAAGAATGGCAAAATATAACGTCCGCAGAACTGGAAAATTTAGTTGCTACGTTGCCCAGACGCTTGTAGATGCCCGTGGTGGCCCAACGAAATATTGAATTTAATGAAAATTTGTATTCGCTGAAAAATGTTTATTTAGTGTACAGATCGTATGTAGACTTTTGTCAACATATTTTTTTAATTTTTTGTGAATAACAGTTTAAATTAATTATAAATTTAGCGATATTTTTTGTTATATTAATAAAAATGCATTTGAAATAAAACTGCATCATTACTTTTACTTATTATGGTTTAGAAGTCCGCGAGTTACGAAAAAAATGGTCGTATGTAGACTATTGTCGGTCACTGTATGTATATAAAAAAACTAAAGCTAATAATTTATCGAAATTTTTCGTTTTTTTTTTCCTATAACAAAGAAACTTTTCATATTTATCATAATATAAACTAAGCTTTTAGCGAAAATACGAATTGATCTTGAAATATAGTCTTTTGTCTTAAAACAAAATATTTTTGATGTTTCCTTGCCTTTTAATTTAAAGATAGGTACATAATAATTTTAAAACACAAATTTCACTTTAATCATTATTCAATTATATTGGCCAAAATACATAAACACTCGTTAGCGTTTGAAGGAATTGACCCGATTTCAGCGTATTATATACATACATACATATGTAAGTATTTATAGTTGATGGTTTTCGAATGTTTTTCATAGTTTTGTGCTGATTAAAATGTATGCGTTTTATAACCTCATTTCAACTTTAATTAAATAATGCGTGGTAGCAGCATACTATTACTGCTTACGTTTTTTTATTTCTATTCGTTCATTTGCACAAAAGAAATTTTCTCTTTAGATCGAGAAAATAAAAGTTAGAAATTTGAAAAAATAAAAAAAAAAAAATAAACGTACAAACTAAATAGAGAAATTGTTTGACATTTTGTTTAACAGACAATCACACAGATACAATTGTGTGTACATTTATGTGTATGTATGTGTAACGCATGTTAAAGAACATCATTGAAGGCAACAACAACAAAAATACAAACGCATTCATGCTTAATATCAATTACTTTGTTTTTTCATTTCGTTTCTAAACTTTTTTTTTCTTTGTCAGTTGAAGTAACAAAAGAAATTGAAAATAACTAACAATATCACTTTCTCAACTCAACTCAACTTTTTCCTTCTTGTTTAAATAATCTTTTAACGCCTCAAATGTTGGCACTACAACCACACACACACATACATATGTATATATGTATGTATACCCTGCAAACAATTTCTATCGAAAAAGATTCTCAAATGTATCATTTTGATGTTGTCACCGTTCTGAAAAAAAACGTTCTACTATTTGGTTGTTTTTTAAAAAAAAAAATCAAAACGATTTCCATTGACAATAACGCGAGCTCTTGCTTCATTTTTGAAGAAATATAGTCCGATGATGCCACCAGAATGTAAACCGCACAAATGGAGTCTGTTGTGGATTTGTCCCACTCCGTTAAGCCAAATATGAGCCTGATCGAAGACTGATTTTCAAAGTATATTAAGTAGCATTGTTCAAGCTTTAATTTGAAAATTAATCATGAATAAATGAATAAAGTTAACCCTTTTCGTAAGGATTACAAAACATCCTTTATATAGGAGTACCGCATTTTTATCTGAAAAGTGTCTAGAAACTGAAAACTGTAGAATAAAGAGAAGTTTTAGTGTTAATATATTTTTAACGCTAAAACTTTATGAATAAAATTGTGTCGAAACGAAGCAGAAACATTTAAGTGAATGTAATGAAAATATAACTTCCAATTGCTGGCAGGGAGGTCACAAGTACATCATACAACAACAATAATAACAACAAAAAATAATACGTTACAGTTAAACCACTACGAAGAAGCAACAAAAGTAATTGTTCATTCTTGTTCACATCTTGGTTTTCTTTCATTCCTTCTTTTGTTTGTTACACTCGTATTTTGCAATTTTCATCTCGATTTTTTTTTAATTTGTTGCAAAATAATGATACAAAGAAGAATGAGAATTTCATGTTCATTCATTCAACAGTCCGTTTGTTAAGCCTTCTTCTACCTCCTCACTACATCCCCTCCCTCTCAATCTACGATTCTATTCTAAAGGGTGTTTTTTAAGCCCGATCGAACATGAAATTGTAAAAAATAACACAAAAAAGTAAATTTAAAAAAAAAAATAAAAATTATGTATGCAGATCAATAAATGGAATATGGCCACTGCGGCTGTTCTTGACGAAGTATTCTGGACGTCCAATTTGGGCCACTTTTTTGAGCATTGCTAGCCGTATGTCACGAATAACATGAACAATGTTGGCATCCAGGAACCACAGGATATAATAGCGAGGTGCCAAATCGCACGACCTTGGTGGCCAATTGACAGGTGCATTTCTCGAAATCAAGTTATCGCCAAATTTTTCAGGCCTGTCACAGAATTCCATTCCGATCGAAATTTGAATTAATTCCGTATTTTGCTTCTTCAGGAAAAGTAAAACGAAAATTTCTTTCGGAATGAAACCACTTTCAGTTTTCAAAGTGGAATTGATATTTCTTTGTAATTGTTTGTTTTTCTAAAATTTTTAATCAATTTCTGTACCAAAAGCTTCCTTTTTGTTTTAATATAAAAAATGTTGTGAAATTTAAATCAGAAATATAGAATTATTAAATATTTTTGGAGTTAATAAATTAAACGGAATCTGAAGAACCTAAAACGATATCGATCGGAATAAAAAGTACGGAATTGAAAACATTCCGAACAAAATGTGTGACAGGCCTGTTTATTTCAATAAATTCATATTTTGAAATAATTAATTTTTGAAGAAATAAGGTCCGATGATGACCTAGCGTGTAAACCGCACAAATGGAGTCTGTAGGGTGTATTGTGTATTGGTCTCTCTCCATATCCGGCAATTTAGCTTATTAACCAACCAGCCTCATCGCTAAACACAATTTTGCGATAAAAAACATTCGTCTATTGCGCGAATCGATGCCTGATTTTCAAAAGTAAATATGGATAAATTGGTACCGTTGTTCAAGCGTTGCCAGAGTATACTGATCATAAATGTCAAAAAGTGAACATAGTATGACAGTTCGTTTGACAGTTAACCTGTTCGTAAGTTCTAGCAGGCTTAAAAAAACACCCTTTATTTCTTAAGAGAAACAAATGTCAGAAAACAAACAACAAAAAAACATGGCACTAAAATGTTAGTGACTGTTAATATCTTTCGATGTATGTGTGTGTGTGTGTGCATTAAGCATAAACTCTTATATTAAGTATGTACATAACAATAAGTACTTCGTCAGTCTGAAAATATCTTTTGAAACAATTTAAACGATCAACTTTATTGACAAATATTAAAATTGAGATTTAAACAAGCCATAGAAATAGGAAAGGTGTTACAAATATAAACTGAATCTTCTTTTGTGATGGGGTTTGTTAGAATTAGTTGGTAGGTTTAAAAGGGATTTGGTAGATTTTTGGCAAAAATTTGGTAGGATAAAATAGTTTTCGTGGCAAAACAGCATACAACTGAATAAAATCTTTGCTTTGTTTACGCTCTTTGTTGTGAGTTTTGTACACGAGCCCCTGAGGGCTCGAGAGAAACAGAGAACAATGGCTTCCAATTATAAGTTAAAAATGTGCATGAGTGAAATGATTGTTATGTCGAAATTTATATTTTACTAGTTGTTAGTTCTTCAAGTTTCTATAACCCACATACACCTGCCTGTTATATATAATATCTAAATGTGTTGCATACTTTAGGGGGCTTTTTTTTGTTACAGTTGACTGGACTCAAAAAAATAATGTCCGAGTTTTACCCGGAATTTATGATTTTTGATTTTGATTTATGATTGTAAAGAAAAAAATCATAAATTCCGGGTAAAACTCGGACATTATTTTTTTGAGTCCAGTCAACTGTAACAAAAAAAGCCCCCTAAAGTATGCAACACATTTAGATATTATATATAACAGGCAGGTGTATGTGGGTTATAGAAACTTGAAGAACTAACAACTAGTAAAATATAAATTTCGACATAACAATCATTTCACTCATGCACATTTTTAACTTATAATTGGAAGCCATTGTTCTCTGTTTCTCTCGAGCCCTCAGGGGCTCGTGTACAAAACTCACAACAAAGAGCGTAAACAAAGCAAAGATTTTATTCAGTTGTATGCTGTTTTGCATATCTGAAAATTTCGAATCGAATAAAAAAAATCAGCCAAATCGCTGCAGCCGTTCTCACGTGATGGCATTACATACATGGACCATTTAATTTTTATATATATAGATAAGAAAATATAAGTAACAAGTAAGAGTGCTGTACCGTATATTCTACACCATTCACCAAAGTATACTTTAAGATAAATATAAAACACTATTTTTGGTGAATAAAAAACTTGGGTCTCAAACGAAAAATGTAGAAATTACAAACCCTTGACCCCTGCTTTCTTCATGCATTTTGACCATCTAAATGTCCTAAAGTTGTTAAGCTCAATGCCGACTACATTTCTTACATTTCTCGTTCTAGTTGCCTGAGACACGTTAATGGCCTGACGAATTTTTAACAACTTTAAAATTTTTTGACCAATTTCTGTTTTTTATATCTCATTAGAATGACAATTACGTACACATTTCTATTATTTTAAAATAAATGGCAAAATTCACTTTTTAATGGCAAAATTTTTACAAACACTGAAAAAAATTAATTTTATCTCCTTATAAATGCATCTCAAAACTTCAGAGGGCTTGAGGCATGTCTTAACCCCAACCCATTAACCTAAAATTTTTTTCAGGATGATTCTTTTACTAATGTTCACCAAACTGGAAGGTGAGAATGGCCAAAATACATATATGTATGTTAGGATTTTTTTCGATCTCAGTCCTTATTACCATTTCAAAATTTGTACGATTGCAGTAACCATATGTTTAAGTTATCATTCACATGATTGTAGCAATCATATTTTAAACATTTTTATGGTGTGTTCACCATATTGTATTGTTCTCGGATTATGGTTATCATACGATTTCACAAGAAATATGTTCTCATTTCCCATTTCTTGTACATCAATTTTGTTCACGTGAAAAAATTCCCCATGTAAAAATAAACAGCTGGGAAAATTGCTATCGTGATATTCCCATGAACTTTTCATTCAAAATAGATGATTTTGTTCGTAAGACGCCTTTCACACTAGGCAATTTAGTTGCGCAAGTCTCTTGTGTTTGTAGATGGCAGAGGTAATGTCGGGTTAAGGAGAAGAAAATTTTGCATGCTGTTTTATTGTTGGGCAAGAGACTTGCGCAACTAAATTGCCTAGTGTGAAAGGCGTCTTACAAAATCATCTATTTTGAATGAAAAGTTCATGGGAATATCACGATAGCAATTTTCCCCACCCATCGTGTTTATTCCATGATAGAAAAACAATTTTCTCTAGAAGATTAGATTTATTTCACATGTTTAGAAAATTTTATTTGAATAGGGAATTTTTTAAGATATCCAAAAAAGTACCATTATTTACCCAACTTTTCCCAGTGGACAGAACCCCCGCCGATGATTGACTCCTACCAATTGGCGCATAGTGGAATCAATATAGACATTCAAAATAATACAATATTTTCTATGAAGATTTTATTGTAGCACTTGATATTTTTTACAGACATACATATTTATATTTATTTTATATTTCAAAATATCCTTCCTTGAGGAATTGATTGTAATTATTCGTTCGGAAAAATGATTTGAGTGATATATTTGGAAAATTGAAGTCCGTTGCTATAAATATATGCCCAAATAAATATTTTTAGTTTTTTAATTATTGCTCAAAATAATAGGAAATTTGTACTAAATCTTCATTATCTCGTGATCCCCTGAATTTTATATATGTTATATACAGACATGTCACACATTTTGTTCGGAATGGTAGGTTTTACTCCGATCGATTTTAGGTTCTTCAGATTCCGTGCATGTTATCCCTTAGATGTCGAAAGGACTTTTAGGATTGCCTTGTATTGTATTGCGTTTGAGAGTAATGGTTTTACTTCGATATGGACACGTTTAAAAGTATGTTTTTTGTTCTCATTCATACATACATATGTTAGATATACATATACATACATAGATATGTATGTATGTATGTATGGATGTGTGTAAATGTAGTGGCTGGTGTGTGTATGTGGGTATTTTAGATTTAACGTGCATTTGACATTACTTTGATAATAGAAATTTATTTGTTTTTGCTTTTATACAATTTCTTGTGCAATTTCACAAGACAGTTCTGTTCTATATTCTTAACTTATCCCTTCTAACCATTTTGTATTGTACTTTGACTTGCTTGTAATTGTCTTTTGAGTTGGTGAGTTGTATTAAAACAAAACTATTGCAGCAACAATAACAAAAACCACCATGTGAATACTGCTTGGTTGGTAATGCCATCAGTTTAAAACTTTTAGTTACATTCTGCTTAATGAGATTTAATTCACATGTTTGTATTTAAATAAGACAATTAAAAATGTTTGTATCTTAAGAATAAACAGGAAACAATCATTTGAAATGGCTGAAGTCAATAATGTATTTGGTTCTGTTTTCAGTATTATTTCGATTCTGCTTTCAGGACGATTTCAATTAGTAGTTTCGATTTTACATATAAAATCTAAGTTTGATTGATATACATACATATGTTGTATTTCTTTTTATTATTTTTATACATATGCATTTAAAAATGATAAAAGTTAAAAAAGAAGTGTAACGTCCAAAATACAAAACATCCAATTTGTGTAGTACAAAAAAAGTACTTTTTTAAATTAAATTAAAAAAAAAAAAAAACACCTTACACAAGGTTTCATTTTTAAAAGCTGTCAATATATACGTGTATTTTCTACTTTCAGTTTGAGGGACGTTCATATCGATATGTCACTTTTTAAGGTTACTTTAACGTTTGCAAGTATAAATACACTAGGGTCGTTGCGTTTGTTAAATTTTTTGAAAGTTTAATAAACTCAAGATCCCTTAATGTTTGTTCTAGTGTTGAAGATTGTTGAGCTGGATAAAAGGATTGATTATTCTGATATTTGTTGTAAAGGAACAATTTGCAATTTTGTTATCATATGAAAATGCAAAATTTGATGAATAAATAAAATTCTCAATCCAGACCAACGTAAATTTGGTAGAATTTTTTTATAAACATTTATTTTTTTCTATTTTAACAAATTTTAAAAGATACATTTTAATCACGTATAAGTACTAAACAATTAAAAATATTGTTATCCTCATATGAAAAAAAAAACTTTTATATTGTTACGAAATTGTACTTGAATTCAAATATAACGATTTTAACGGCGAATTAAAAAGTAGCCTAATGCTGTCAAATAACAGTGCTGTAATAGCAAACTGTAACATATTATTATTAACATTGAATAAAAGCTTTCAGTTGACCATTGATCGTAAGTTGGCAACGCTGTTTGCGGCGACCGTATATTCGAATTCGAATATTCAGTTAAAGAACATTGTAGAAAGTACACCACAGATGGCGTATGTATTAGAAACCTCTAGTCAGTTAAAGAGAAATCTAGAGAGCAGATGGCAGTGTTATATATAGTGGCAGAGGTTGCAGTCGTTAGTGAGTTTATCAGAGACGCTATTGAAATAAACATCAACTGAGTGCCTTAAAGTGTGCTGTGTTTTTCAAGTGAATTCGTGTACATTATAAAGTGTGTCTTTATTTCTGCGAATTTATAAACGTGTATAAAAAACACTGAGTGACTATTTAATTCTGTTGTACATTTTAAATAAATAAAGAGTTGTTACAATTTTCAAACTACTAAACGGCTTTTATTTGCAATCAAAAGTATCCGGTTTATTTAAAGGAAATAAACAAACGTTTTGAAAAGGTTAAAACGTAACAATATTTATTTCGCAAACAATGGCAACTATTTGGGAGTTACCCTAATATGCACATACATACGATTACACGTGTGTTTGGTAATTGAACATTGTTGGTCCCCCAAAATAATGGTTTCAATTTTAAACATATTTTTAAGCTGTCAATTGTTAACAATATCAGTCAGTATTTAAAGACAGGGTATTTATTATTTTTTTTGGTGTATATAACAGCAGGGGGTTATGTAATTCGATTCGAATACAAATTCGAACGAATTTCTTTTCGAAAGGAGCTGTGTAAAACCTGTTATGTGGAGAAAGTACAACTAGAAGAGAAGTTGAATTTGATTTGTTTAAACAAGAGTAATTGTTCTCTTTTGCTACAAATTGCATTTTTCGTATGCTTGTCATCCAATATCTTAACATTTCGGTAGACCATATCAAAAGGAACCTGTGAGAGTACAAACTTAATGTTTGGTAAAAATGTGCTTTGAAACTTACAAGTTTTTTCCTTTCATTGATATTTGCTGTTTGTTTTAGAATTTTTTTTAAACATTTTTTTACCATACTTGACTTTTATTTTAGTATAAAAAACGTTGTCAAATTAAAATCGGAAAACAGAATTATTATCAGACCAGTTATGAATAAAAATTCCCAGGGAGATTTTTCCCTTTTCTCATTTTTCCTATTCAAATTCAATGGGGAAAAACTCCCGGAGAACGAACTCTCGCGGAATTTTTTATTCATAATTGGGCTGTATCTTTTGGGAATTAACAAAATCAAACGGAATCTGAAGAAGCTAAAACAAAATTGATCGGAATAATAACACGGTGCTACGATGGAAAAAAACTTGGAAAACGACCTAGCGTAGGTTATAGGGCTTGCTGAGTACATTAGAAATTGTGTCAACAAATTTCCAAAACACCCTCAAATTCAGAAGTTATTCTGAAAAAATCGTTTTCAGTTATGTCCGTGAACTTATCGATCTGTAACTCAGTCAGTCTCTGTCCGAGTCTGTCCGTATAAACATATGAGTTAGTTATTTATCCGTTTCAGACAATTATAAGAATTTTGGCATCGTTGATAGATTTACACAAATTGTAACAAAGATATTAGGAAATCATTAAAAAACAATCAATTGATGAGAAAGGAAGAAACATAAGAAATGTCACGGTATTTTGAGTTCCAGTAATAAAAATGCAAAAAAGTTTTTTTTATTTTTCCGCAGTTTTAAAGAAAACAAATCATTTCACTATTGTAAGGCTTTTTGATAATTCTGTTTAAATTTTGAAAGTCAAATTCAGATGTTAATCTTCATATATAATGAATGCTCCAAAATCCACTGCAATTTTTTACCAAACAATTAGAAACGCTCTCTATAGTGATTTCGAAACATAATTCAAATGATAAAAAAAGTAGATTTTAAAGCTTTATGTAGAATAGAAACATTTCGAAAAATTCTTGATATACTCTCCCTACAATATTATGCAACTAATTACTAACTAATAAAACATTGAAATCAAACAATAACCAACTATTTTTTATATTTTAAGAACATATTTTTCGTTTTTAAGTGCATATTTTATGCGCATAAAACACTTTTTTAGAGCATATTTTTAGTTGCCCTGGTTATAAGTATTGTTTTTGTTAATAATATCTAAAAGAAAAACAAAATTTATCAACTACATATTTATAGAAAACAATGCAGAAATTTAACGAGTTTCACCTATTTATTCCATATAAATAGTAAAATTTTGCATAGATCTGAACTTTGACCTCGATGCGCGTCCAGAAATCGTTGCCCGATTTGGCTCAAATTTTCAGTACTTAACTTTTAGGCCTAGTGTCACAATATTCCACTCGGCACTCTTCAAAATTTTAACAAACTAATTTTTCAATACAACTGATTGTCTCTAACGTACATATCAGCTCATCAGCGAATACGAATTTTCATTAAATTCAATATTTCGTTGGGCCACCACGGGCATCTACAAGCGTCTGGGCATCGAAGCAACTAAATTTTCCAGTTCTGCGCACGTTATATTTTTGAAGATTACATCTCTACGATGTTTTTTGGGCGACTACTTGGCAAAAATTGTGGTCGTACGTATACTTATGTCGACCACTGTATGTAAATAAATAATTAGTTAGTGTTCTTTTTAAAAGATTAATGAGACATCTTTTAAAACCCATATTAAACAATTTTGGGTTAATGTGTGTCTGTCAGTGCACCAGGAATAGAGCACGACCTTCTCAAACTTTCAAAGAATTGCCCGTACAATACGAATAATTTTTCATTCATTCGAATAAAAAAAAATATTTTTTTCTCGATTCGAATAATTTTTATTCGAATGATATCCAAGTGGCAAGTCATATGTACATATGTTTAATTTGTTGTTATTAGTTGTTTTAACAATTGATATATTGTAGTTAGTAATTGAAATTTCAAATCGTGGATATTATTTTTACTCTCATAAAGTTTTCATAAATATTTAGAATGTTAAATTTCAAAAATATTAGTGTTTTTTTTAATTTGTAATTAAATCATCCAATAATTTACAAATTACATTAATTAATACATTTACAAACAAACACTTTACAGTATGCTATTTATTACCATTATTACTTTTACAAATCTCAACAATTAATATTAATTATACGACACCCTCTTCTGTGTTCTCTTACTCAAAATTTATTTTGGTCGGCAATAGTTTGATTTGATTTCCTTTTTTTGAATAAACAAATACATATAACAACTAATCAAATGTCATATTGGATAAATGTAATAAAAAAAAACAAATGTTCACCCTTTTTAACATTATTAACACTTTCGTATAGAAAATAAACCATAAAATGTAAAGAAAATATTCAAACTCTAATGAAGTAAAATGTTTTAAAAAAGGGTCAATATCGTAACAACAAAAATATAAAAAAATACACATAATAGAATGTTTTAAATAAAATTGAGTAATTTTATTGTGGATTTTTTAGTTTTACCAGAACAAAAAATAGAAAAAGAATAAGAAATAAAAATGAAAAATAAAAACCAATTTGTTTAATCTACTCATAACAATGGTCACAAATGGTCAATGTGGTGTTTCAACCATCATTTCTTATTTTGCTTCCAATTTTTTACACTCTCAACAGCAAAAATAACAAAATAAAAAACTCGTGTATATTAAAACACTGTTGGAATTCTACTCAATAATAGATTCCCATCATTTTCCCACCCTTTCCACCATTTGGTTTATAGGAAACATTTGTATTTTATGTGTTTTATAACCAAACTCTTTCGTTTGTATGTTGTGTGTAATGTATGTGTGCGTTATATTTTTTTATTTTTTTTTTTTGCTTTTGTATCCAGCTGAAACATTGTAAAAAATTATGTTATTTAAAACTTTTTTTCCTTTTTTTGCTTTTTCTCACATGACATTTCTTGTTTCTTTATTTCGGTTTTGGTTCGTTTTTTAATAAAAGTGTAAAAGGGTTAAATAGATTGAGGGTTTATTTAAATGTCCCGGCTATAAATGGAATTTTATTATTGTGGTTTTTTAATCAAGTTGTAAAAATATAAAAACAGAATAATAGCTGTTCATTGAAAAATTGATGTAATAAAGTGTGCTAAATATATTTTTCCATTAGATTTTATACGAGGATTTCTGTGGGTACTCAATTTTAAGAAGCTGATTACATGATGTTTCTGGGCAATTGGGGCCACAAGATGACACTTAACATTCTAAAAGCTTAATGCGTGGAAATTCTAATATTAATTTATATACAGGGTATCTTTTTAAATCAGCTTTTTTTCTATTCGACATATTGATATCTCCGCGGACCAAAATTAGTCGATTTACGCTTGAACAACTTTGGGAAATATTGCAAACTTATTTCCAGAGTGAGAGCTTGTACGCCCGTTTGTGCAAAAGTGTTCTGAGACTGGCTTGCTCGTGGACAATACTCATGGTCCCCCCGTCGTAGTAGGTGTCTTACAGGCCAAACTTAACTTTTATGTAATAATAACACATTAACCTTAACAAATTATAACAAAATGAAATAAATACAAGTAAGAGAGCTATATTCGACTGTGCCGAATTCCACAAATTATACTTTAAAATACAAAATTAAAAAAAAAAAATTTTTTTTGTGAAAAAAAATGTATGCCGATTTTGACCCATTGTAGTTCCGACTTACTATTTTCTTATATCCATGTCTATCTATATAAATAAAAATCAAATGTCGTTCGTTGGTAATCGCATAAGTTGAGAACGGCGGACCGATTTAGACAATTTTCATTTTAAATGTTGGTCATAGTCCAACTTAGGTTTTTACGGAATGAAAAATTGACCACGCCCACTTTTATACCCACTAAAATCGGAAAAAGGCTGCACCTATTTGGCTAATTTTTTTTTAAATTCATAAGAAAAATTTACAACGCCCACTTTTTTTCGATAGACTATGTATCTAAAATCGAAGAACGCCTAGACGATTTGGCTGTTTTTTTTTTTAATTTTTTTTTTTATTTAAAAACTCAAAATATCTAAAATCGCTAATGACTTGGCCAATAAACGTTTAATCAAGAAAAGGAGCTCGATCTGTGATCACTCATATTTCTGAACAAAAATCGATTTTTTTATATAAAAACTCAAAATATCTAAATTTGCTAATAACTTGGCCAATAAGCGTTTAATCAAGAAAAGGAGCTCGATCTGTGATCACTCATATTTCTGAAAAAAAATCGATTTTTTTATATAAAAACTCAAAATATCTAAATTCGCTAATAACTTGGCCAATAAGCGTTTAATCAAGAAAAGCAGCTCGATCCGTGATCACTCATATTTCTGAACAAAAATCGATTTTTTTATATAAAAACTCAAAATATTTCTAAACAAAAATCGATTTTTTTATATAAAATCTCAAAATATCTAAATTTGCTAATAACTTGGCCAATAAGCGTTTAATCAAGAAAAAGAGATCGATCTGTGATCATTCATATTTCTGAAAAAATATCGATTTATTTATATAAAAACTCAAAATATCTAAATTTCCTAATAACTTGGCCAATAACCGTTTAAACAAGAAAAGCAGCTCGATCTGTGATCAGCTCGATCTGTGAAAACTCAAAATATCTAAATTCGCTAATAACTTGACCAATAAGCGTTTAATCAAGAAAAGCAGCTCGATCTGTGATCACTCATATTTCTGAATAAAAATCGATTTTTTATATAAAAACTCAAAATATCTAAATTCCCTAATAACTTGGCCAATAAGCGTTTAATCAAGAAAAGGTGCTCGATCTGTGATCACTCATATTTCTGAATAAAAATCGATTTTTTATATAAAAACTCAAAATATCTAAATTCCCTAATAACTTGGCCAATAAGCGTTTAATCAAAAAAAGGTGCTCGATCTGTGATCACTCATATTTCTGAACAAAAATCGATTTTTTTTATATAAAAACTCAAAATATCTAAATTTGCTAATAACTTGGCCAATAAGCGTTTAATCAAGAAAAGGTGCTCGATCTGTGATCACTCATATTTCTGAACAAAAATCGATTTTTTTCTATAAAAACTCAAAATATCTAAATTTGCTAATAACTTGCCAAATAAGCGTTTAATCAAGAAAATCAGCTCGATCTGTGATCACTCATATTTCTTTAATTAAAAAAAAAATCAATACAATTAATTTCTAAAAAGGTAAAGTAACATAAAATAAACAAAAATAACATCAACTAAAACAAGTATGTATAACAAAAAAAAAATACAACATAAAAACTATAGCTATGAAAAGGCCTTAAAACAAATATATGCAAAAATATGCATTTAAGGATAAAATATGCAAAAATATGCACTAACAAATCGATGATAAAATTCTTAAATATTTCTGAAACGTGTAAATATCTTATCCATGTGCTCATTAAACTCACCAGAAAAAACATTCATTTGCATATTTTGGTTTCCCTGGTGATCACACATATTCCTGAACAAAAATCGATTTTTTTATATAAAAACTCAAAATATCTAAATTTCCTAATAACTTGGCCAATAAGCGTTTAAACAAGAAAAGCAGCTCGATCTGTGATCACTCATATTTCTGAACAAAAACCGATTTTTTTTTTATATAAAAACTCAAAATATCTAAATTCGCTAATAACTTGGCCAATAAGCGTTTAATCAAGAAAAGGAGCTCGATCTGTGATCACTCATATTTCTGAACAAAAATCGATTTTTTTATATAAAAACTCAAAATATCTAAATTCGCTAATAAGTTGGCCAATAAGCGTTTAATCAAGAAAAAGAGCTCGATCCGTGATCACTCATATTTCTGAACAAAAATTGATTTTTTTATATAAAAACTCAAAATATCTAAATTTGCTAATAACTTGGCCAATAAGCGTTTAAACAAGAAAAGCAGCTCGATCTGTGATCACTCATATTTCTGAATATGAGTTTATATAAAAACTCAAAATATCTAACTTTGCTAATAACTTGGCCAATAAGCGTTTAAACAAGAAAAGCAGCTCGATCTGTGATCACTCATATTTCTGAACAAAAACCGATTTTTTTTTATATAAAAACTCAAAATATCTAAATTCGCTAATAACTTGGCCAATAAGCGTTTAATCAAGAAAAGGAGCTCGATCTGTGATCACTCATATTTCTGAACAAAAATCGATTTTTTTATATAAAAACTCAAAATATCTAAATTCGCTAATAAGTTGGCCAATAAGCGTTTAATCAAGAAAAAGAGCTCGATCCGTGATCACTCATATTTCTGAACAAAAATTGATTTTTTTATATAAAAACTCAAAATATCTAAATTTGCTAATAACTTGGCCAATAAGCGTTTAAACAAGAAAAGCAGCTCGATCTGTGATCACTCATATTTCTGAACAAAAATCGATTTTTTTATATAAAAACTCAAAATATCTAAATTTGCTAATAACTTGGCCAATAAGCGTTTAAACAAGAAAAGCAGCTCGATTTGCGATCACTCATATTTCTGAACAAAAATCGATTTTTTTTTATATAAAAACTCAAAATATCTAAATTCGCTAATAACTTGGCCAATAAGCGTTTAATCAAGAAAAGCAGCTCGATCCGTGATCACTCATATTTCTGAATATGAGTTTATATGAAAACTCAAAATATCTAACTTTGCTAATAACTTGGCCAATAAGCGTTTAAACAAGAAAAGCAGCTCGATCCGTGATCACTCATATTTCTGAACAAAAATCGATTTTTTTTTATATAAAAACTCAAAATATCTAAATTCGCTAATAACTTGGCTAATAAGCGTTTAATCAAGAAAAGCAGCTCGATCTGTGATCACTCATATTTCTGAACAAAAAATCTATTTTTTTATATAAAAACTTAAAATATCTAAATTCGCTAATAACTTGGCCAATAAGCGTTTATCAAGAAAAGCAACTCGATCTGTGATCATTCATATTTCTGAACAAAAATCGATTTTTTATATTAAAACTCAAAATATCTAAATTCGCTAATAACTTGTCCAATAAGCGTTTAATCAAGAAAAGGTGCTCGATCTGTGATCACTCATATTTCTGAACAAAAATCGATTTTTTTTATATAAAAACTCAAAATACCAAAATTTGCTAATAACTTGGCCAATAAGCGTTTAAACAAGAAAAGCAGCTCGATCCGTGATCACTCATATTTCTGAACAAAAATCGATTTTTTATATTAAAACTCAAAATATCTAAATTCGCTAATAACTTGGCCAATAAGCATTTAATCAAGAAAAGCAGCTCGATCTGTGATCACTCATATTTCTGAACAAAAATCGATTTTTTTATATAAAAACTCAAAATATCTAAATTTCCTAATAACTTGGCCAATAAGCGTTTAATCAAGAAAAAGAGCTCGATCCGTGATCACTCATATTTCTGAACAAAAATCGATTTTTTTATATAAAAACTCAAAATATCTAAATTTGCTAATAACTTGGCCAATAAGCGTTTAATCAAGAAAAGCAGCTCGATCTGTGATCACTCATATTTCTGAACAAAAATCGATTTTTTTATAAAAAAAACTCAAAATATCTAAATTCGCTAATAACTTGGCCAATAAGCGTTTAATCAAGAAAAGGTGCTCCATCTGTGATCACTCATATTTCTGAACAAAAATCGATTTTTTTATAAAAAAAACTCAAAATATCTAAATTCGCTAATAACTTGGCCAATAAGCGTTTAAACAAGAAAAGCAGCTCGATCTGTGATCACTCATATTTCTGAACAAAAATCGATTTTTTTATATAAAAACTCAAAATATCTAAATTTGCTAATAACTTGGCCAATAAGCGTTTAATCAAGAAAAGCAGCTCGATCTGTGATCACTCATATTTCTGAACAAAAATCGATTTTTTTATATAAAAACTCAAAATATCTAAATTCGCTAATAACTTGGCCAATAAGCGTTTAATCAAGAAAAGGTGCTCGATCTGTGATCACTCATATTTCTGAACAAAAATCGATTTTTTTATAAAAAAAACTCAAAATATCTAAATTCGCTAATAACTTGGCCAATAAGCGTTTAAACAAGAAAAGCAGCTCGATCATTCATATTTCTGAAAAAAAATCGATTTTTTTTATATAAAAACTCAAAATATCTAAATTTGCTAATAACTTGGCCAATAAGCGTTTAATCAAGAAAAAGAGCTCGATCCGTGATCACTCATATTTCTGAACAAAAATCGATTTTTTTATATAAAAACTCAAAATATCTAAATTTCCTAATAACTTGGCCAATAAGCGTTTAAACAAGAAAAGCAGCTCGATTTGTGATCACTCATATTCTGAACAATCGATTTTTTTTTATATAAAAACTCAAAATATCTAAATTCGCTAATAACTTGGCCAATAAGCGTTTAATCAAGAAAAGCAGCTCGATCCGTGATCACTCATATTTCTGAATATGAGTTTATATGAAAACTCAAAATATCTAACTTTGCTAATAACTTGGCCAATAAGCGTTTAAACAAGAAAAGCAGCTCGATCCGTGATCACTCATATTTCTGAACAAAAATCGATTTTTTTTTATATAAAAACTCAAAATATCTAAATTCGCTAATAACTTGGCCAATAAGCGTTTAATCAAGAAAAGTAGCTCGATCTGTGATCACTCATATTTCTGAACAAAAAATCTATTTTTTTATATAAAAACTTAAAATATCTAAATTCGCTAATAACTTGGCCAATAAGCGTTTATCAAGAAAAGCAACTCGATCTGTGATCATTCATATTTCTGAACAAAAATCGATTTTTTATATTAAAACTCAAAATATCTAAATTCGCTAATAACTTGTCCAATAAGCGTTTAATCAAGAAAAGGTGCTCGATCTGTGATCACTCATATTTCTGAACAAAAATCGATTTTTTTATATAAAAACTCAAAATACCAAAATTTGCTAATAACTTGGCCAATAAGCGTTTAAACAAGAAAAGCAGCTCGATCCGTGATCACTCATATTTCTGAACAAAAATCGATTTTTTATATTAAAACTCAAAATATCTAAATTCGCTAATAACTTGGCCAATAAGCATTTAATCAAGAAAAGCAGCTCGATCTGTGATCACTCATATTTCTGAACAAAAATCGATTTTTTTATATAAAAACTCAAAATATCTAAATTTCCTAATAACTTGGCCAATAAGCGTTTAATCAAGAAAAAGAGCTCGATCCGTGATCACTCATATTTCTGAACAAAAATCGATTTTTTTATATAAAAACTCAAAATATCTAAATTTGCTAATAACTTGGCCAATAAGCGTTTAATCAAGAAAAGCAGCTCGATCTGTGATCACTCATATTTCTGAACAAAAATCGATTTTTTTATAAAAAAAACTCAAAATATCTAAATTCGCTAATAACTTGGCCAATAAGCGTTTAATCAAGAAAAGGTGCTCCATCTGTGATCACTCATATTTCTGAACAAAAATCGATTTTTTTATAAAAAAAACTCAAAATATCTAAATTCGCTAATAACTTGGCCAATAAGCGTTTAAACAAGAAAAGCAGCTCGATCATTCATATTTCTGAAAAAAAATCGATTTTTTTTATATAAAAACTCAAAATATCTAAATTTGCTAATAACTTGGCCAATAAGCGTTTAATCAAGAAAAAGAGCTCGATCCGTGATCACTCATATTTCTGAACAAAAATCGATTTTTTTATATAAAAACTCAAAATATCTAAATTTCCTAATAACTTGGCCAATAAGCGTTTAAACAAGAAAAGCAGCTCGATCTGTGATCACTCATATTTCTGAACAAAAATCGATTTTTTTATATAAAAACTCAAAATATCTAAATTCCCTAATAACTTGGCCAATAAGCGTTTAATCAAGAAAAGCAGCTCGATCTGTGATCACTCATATTTCTGAGCAAAAATCGATTTTTTTATATAAAAACTCAAAATATCTAAATTTGCTAATAACTTGGCCAATAAGCGTTTAAACAAGAAAAGCAGCTCGATCTGTGATCACTCTTATTTCTGAATAAAAATCGATTTTTTATATAAAAACTCAAAATATCTAAATTCCCTAATAACTTGGCCAATAAGCGTTTAATCAAGAAAAGGTGCTCGATCTGTGATCACTCATATTTCTGAACATAAATCGATTTTTTTATATAAAAACTCAAAATATCTAAATTCGCTAATAACTTGGCCAATAAGCGTTTAATCAAGAAAAGCAGCTCGATCTGTGATCACTCATATTTCTGAACAAAAATCGATTTTTTTATATAAAAACTCAAAATATCTAAATTCGCTAATAACTTGGCCAATAAGCGTTTAATCAAGAAAAGGTGCTCGATCTGTGATCACTCATATTTCTGAACAAAAATCGATTTTTTTATAAAAAAAACTCAAAATATCTAAATTCGCTAATAACTTGGCCAATAAGCGTTTAAACAAGAAAAGCAGCTCGATCATTCATATTTCTGAAAAAAAATCGATTTTTTTTATATAAAAACTCAAAATATCTAAATTTGCTAATAACTTGGCCAATAAGCGTTTAATCAAGAAAAAGAGCTCGATCCGTGATCACTCATATTTCTGAACAAAAATCGATTTTTTTATATAAAAACTCAAAATATCTAAATTTCCTAATAACTTGGCCAATAAGCGTTTAAACAAGAAAAGCAGCTCGATCTGTGATCACTCATATTTCTGAACAAAAATCGATTTTTTTATATAAAAACTCAAAATATCTAAATTCCCTAATAACTTGGCCAATAAGCGTTTAATCAAGAAAAGCAGCTCGATCTGTGATCACTCATATTTCTGAGCAAAAATCGATTTTTTTATATAAAAACTCAAAATATCTAAATTTGCTAATAACTTGGCCAATAAGCGTTTAAACAAGAAAAGCAGCTCGATCTGTGATCACTCTTATTTCTGAATAAAAATCGATTTTTTATATAAAAACTCAAAATATCTAAATTCCCTAATAACTTGGCCAATAAGCGTTTAAACAAGAAAAAGAGCTCGATCATTCATATTTCTGAACAAAAATCGATTTATTTATATAAAAACTTAAAATATCTAAATTTCCTAATAACTTGGCCAATAAGCGTTTAATCAAGAAAAGGTGCTCGATCTGTGATCACTCATATTTCTGAACAAAAATCGATTTTTTTATATAAAAACTCAAAATATCTAAATTCGCTAATAATTTGGTCAATAAGCGTTTACTCATGGAAAGGAGCTCGATCTGTGATCACTCATCTTTTTAACTATTTTTACCCATTTCAAACCGCTTCTTTCAAATTCACAAATCGAACACAAGCATTAATATTTAATATTTTAATTGATCTTTTGACCCACTTTGTGGAAGTAGAATTTCACAAAATTTTTACCCAATATAGAATCAGTTATTTAGATTATTATGCAATAAATAAAAAAAATAATGGTGTATATGCTTATTGTTTTATTGAAGGGACGATATATAAGTTATTTGGGGCTACGCAAAGTTGATTTCAACATAAAGACGGAAAAGGCTATATCGACTCCGATATCTATAAAATGTTAAGGATAAAATTTAATCCAAACCATTTCGGTCAACAGCGAGCAATAAGTTCGGTAATAGGCAGCTGCGTTTTGACACATTTAGAATTTTGCTTGTGGGGACCAATGTTATGTGAATAATCCAGAAACAATCCACACCCATAAGGCTAATATCGCCTGAACAATAATAAATTCGCCTAATAAAACTATAATAAATTTCAATAAATTATGAATTTAATTAACAACTGAAACAAGGACATTTTTGTTTGATTATAAACATTTTATTTCTTACAAAAAACATACATACATACTTCAAAATAAAAATACAATAAGACACATTTTGAATTCATTAGTAATAATAATAGTACAAGAATACAAGGTAGAATTTAGAATATTAGAAAAAAAAGAAAATTCTGAAACTCTTTTTAATTTGAAGAACAGTTAATAGGAAATTAATTCATTGTCATTACTTTGCATAAAAAGATAATTAAATAATTTTAATTGAATATAACATTTTTGAAATTTCAATAAATTATGAATTTAATTAAAAACTGAAACAAGGACATTTTTGTTTGCTTGCAAACATTTTGTTTCTTACAAAAACATACATACAAACTTCAAAAAATATAAATATTTAAAAAAAAAAATAATATATGTAATATATATGTATATATGTATATTTCGTATACAAACATAAGATACATTTTTAATTCATGAATAAATATTGTATTAATGGTAATATTGTATAAATGGTCAGTAATTAAAGAAAACAAGAAAATTCTAAAACTCAAAATAAATTTATTGTTACTTTTGATTTAAAATATAAAAGTGTTATTAATAAAATTTATTATATTACAGCGTGGACACTCTCTGTATTCTTCGAAATAATGATCAATACATTCCACATGATATATATGATCACAAACAAAAAGTTCAACATAATCCTGTTCTTCGGTAATATCCTTGGAACAAATAATGCACTTTGTTGGTTTATATTGCCACGTGTTGTTCATAATGAGCAAACAATAATGTAAGATGGGCACTGCAATTTTACAAAAAAAAAATAATAATTATATACCAATTCGATTATTAATAGATAGAATAATTTGAGGGGCTTGATTTGGGCGAAAATCATAATTTTGTGTTTTGTTTTAAAAATATTTAAAAGTAAATTACATTCCAAAAAAGAAAATTCCAAAACATAATCAATAAGGGTCTTTGCAATACTCATACATACATAACTACGTGCCATACATAGTTTTAGCAATTTAAACACTTATGAATTCATTTCTGTTTTATTTGTGGTTGCTGCTAAAAACAGTTTCATTCGAAAGCAAAAAACAAACAACTCCGGTTGTGGTACACAATACCATAATTTCAACAATAAAATTTAAAATATTTGTTTTTTTTAATGTCTACTCGTACGTATTACTAGCATATTTTCATGTTTAGCATTTCCAAAAATTTTAACATTTTAAATAAAACCTCAAAGAACATACATACTAATATTCGTACACACACACACACACACATAAATACATTGTTTATTTTTGGTATTTAAATATCCGTTCATAATAAAATATTTAATAATCTTTTAACAAGAGAAACCTCGACCGTAAAATTAATTTTAAAATTGTATGCGTGTTTGCCAGTTTTGTCGAGTCCCTATTTCAACCACTCTCTCTTTCGCATTTCCCTTCTCCTCAACGAATATCACAATATTTGTTGGAAAACATGTCCAAAACCTCGCCACAAACTATTTTCATACCACAGAGGGTAAACTACACCAGATACTAACGAAAGCATTTAAAGCCTAAAGCATTTTATTCCTAGTTTTGAAACTTCTCTCAAAGATAATGGAATAATAAAATATAAAACAACAGCACCAGCAACATCATCGCCATTGCCAATACCAACAATATGCTTAAGCAATACCAACAACAACAACAATTATAATAGTTCTATATAAATTTACACACTTAACCATGAAAATTCCCATTGAAAACAATACACTACACTTCGTTTTAACAAACTTTAAATTAAAAAAACAAACAAAAAATAGGCGAACACGAAAATAAACTTTACACACAATGTTAAACTCAAGTTTATAGTTCTTCATGTTATTGTTTTGTTTAGATTTAATAATAATAATAATACGAGTTTCGCCACTAACTAACTACCCGCTATTTTTATATGTGGCAATACACCACACACTTTTTTGTCTATACACTAGTAACAGGATATATCCTGGGGCAGAATTTAAATTGAATATTAATATCGATTTAAATTGATCGTAATTTTCTTATCGAGCAAGAAATTTAATACATTTTATTATAATTTCGATATCGAAATCATTTTTCTATACGATAGCTTATGCGATAATTCAATCCTTGATTTATATTTACAGCTTAATATTGTCATAATTTCATGAATTCCAGACGGTTAAAGACAAAAAAAAATTATTATTGTGGATCTGTAAATAATTTGTGAAAATTGACCAAATAATTAATCGAGGTTTAGATTTATTCGGTTAATAATCGGTTAATTAAAAATTATTCGATTAACCGAATAATTTCTATTTTAATTTTAAATTGAAAATACAAAAACGAATTTTGTGTACAAAAACATAAAAAACAACCATATAAGGTATTTGAGATCATTTTTGTAAACATATCGCCTATTTGCTGCAACAACGTCATAACTCAAAATCCGTGTTTTATGAACTGAGTAATACAAAATATGTGCTGTTCTATAATATTTCATATAGTTTTATCAGTTTTCAAAAAAGTCAATTATTTTTTGTGTGAGTGTTTTTTTGTTGTAAACATCAAAATCAAAATGTTTTTTCGTATATTTGATAAGTAGAAATTTGGGTTAAATACAGATTAGAAAGATATTAACATCTACTATTTATATTTCTGAAATCGCATGATTTGTTGAAAATTTATTTAATAGTAAAATGTCATAAAACATTCAAAGATGTTTTTCTCGAAACGACTTTTTTTTAAATTATGACGTTGTTACAGCTAATGATTGATGTGTGTGTTTTTAGGGTTTTAGAGAGATCTTCTGAAATAATCTTTTATAAAAAGAATATAATTTAAACGATTTTTTTCTTTAGATTTAATAAAACTTTTCTTGGAAAAAAAATCTCTCGCTGATTGTATATGTTGGAGAAATCAAAAGCATGATAAAGAATATTCCTTTTTGAATTGTTTTAGATTTTGATTAATTTAATATTTTCGTTTAGTTATGATAAAAGACTCAATTCAAAAAAAAGTTTCGTCTATACACGTAAATCCAAACAAAGTTTCAAATACATGTAAATTAAATATGTTAGTTGTTATACATACTCACTAATCATGTATATTGGATGTTCCAAAAATATCTAATTTTAATTTGAAATTTGTATTTGAATTGAAACGGAAAAATAAATACAAACCAATTTTTTAAAGTGCAAAAAAAAGGAATTTCGATAATCGGTTAATCGAAACAAATTAATCGGTTTATTTGTTATTTGAAAATCGGCAATTTCAAATTATTCGAACAGTTAACCGTCCAAAATTAATCGGTTAACCGATTAACGGTTAATCGATTGAATCGAATACCCAAATATTTAGTACAACTAATACCAAATACCAATACTTTTTTGTTTGGAGTTCAGTAGTACCGTTTCAAAATCTCAATTTCTAAAAAATGCCCGTCAAAGGTATCGTAATCATTTTCGAAATTTAAAAAGATTATTATGTTTTGAAATATAATGTTGCAAAAATAAATTTTAGTATAATTTTTGGGTATATTGCTGAAAAATTTACTATTTATACAAAAGCTGCTCCATTGTTCATGATTTTGAGCGGGTAACAATTAAATTCCCGATCAATTTCAATATAAATATGTTTATTAAAATTTGCAAAGAAATTTGAAAAACTCAATGTGTAATTTTTTAACTTAATGATAAACTAAGAATTTTTTAAAAACCATTGCCAGAATTAGTTTATATCGATTTTAAAATTACTAGTATCTCATCATGTATTTCACCCTCACAAACTGAATTTTCTGAAAGCTTATGTTCGTCCTCTAAGATTACTACTAACATTATGTTGCTATCGTGCCAGTAGTTTAGATCGGGCACCTATCCAGGTCAACCATTTGGGAGGGAATAAAGAATTTATTTTACATTTTTTTCGGTTTTGGGAATTTCTGGATCCGCGCCTGGTTTAGATAATACAGATTTATTAGATTGCATTGTGATCATGGCATTGATAGGCTTACATAGAATTGGTATAGTATATGATAATTAATTATCGCTGCTTGTGATAAGTTTATTTTATGTAAATGTGAATTAACCTGATGGAGATCCTTGTGGCTAGGTAAGTGACAAGTCGGCTAGCACTCCCACGGACAACATGGTGACAGTAGTAGTTGTTGGTATGTGAGTGACTGTCCCGAACTAGTAATTTAACCTATCATTTAGGGGCACCACTAGTTACATAACTAGCTAAGTGACTAGTTATTTTAAAATGTGCGTGTCCCAAGCAGAGGTTCAATTGACCCTACATAAATTAAAAAGTGTAAACTTCGCATTACAAAAGGACACTTAGTGGCAATAGACTAAAATTAACTTCACCCTTGATTACTTAGAGGCACTAAAGTGACAATTGACTTCACTTTAGATTACCTGGGATGAGTAAAGTAACAAGTTGACTTCTATTTGCACTACAAAAATCACATGTGTGTTAAACGACCCAAAAATACACAAATTGGAGTCAGCCAAGAAATCAGACATTAGTGAAAATTACTGTCTATTAGGGATACATTGTCTACTTTTAAAACTGCTGGGTTTCTTATTGAAATACAATTATAACAAAAGCATCAACAATTATTTCATGCTGAGCTCAGAAAAACAGTTCAAAATTTTAATAAGTTGTTAACATTTAAACAAACGAAAAAAAACATATTCGTGTTCATAATAAGTTCTATTAAATTTCCAACTAATTAGTTTTAATAAAAAAAATAAATAAAGTAGAGTTTATTATACCCTACATCACTATAGTGAGGAGAGTATTATTTTTATTGATACAATCGTATGAACTTTAGATACTTAAAGGCATAGAGAATAGACATAGAGCGGAAACTCTCCTGTCAAAGACCTAACTCAGTTGTCAGAAACCTAAGTGGTGAGAATGTATTAGTAGAAAAAAATATGTGAAAACAAAAACAACTCTCGTATGTGTGATTATTTTGAGTAAATTTTTTGTTTGAGTTTTTTCTAGTTTCCGCTCTATGTTTTTCTATGCTTAAAGGTTTTAAAAAATTTCATACGAAACTTGTTTTATTCATAATAAAATATAAATTTAATTTAAAATTCAAATATAATGTGCAACCGCTATACGTTATTCGTTTTTGGACAAATTTTCAGCATGTGATTTTTAAATGACGGAAATAAATTTTAGACGTTGGGTGCCTCGTAAATCCAAAAACTGCAAAATAAGGTACACCCTAGCCCAGTGTATACATTAGGGTATTCATTCGTCTTATACATGATATTAAACAACATCGTTGGACCTCTTTGTCTAACATGTTAATAAAGTTTTTACGTATTTATAAATGCGTTAATCATGAACTGTCTGAATTCAAATTAGCCACGTTCACTGACAATGATATCAAACTTTGAACAGATTTGTGTAATTCCCTAAGACCACTTGATTAAGCAAAGATACGGCAACGTTAATTGAGGATATAACTAATACAATTTGTTACAAATAATTTAGAAAAAGTGAAGAATTAGTTACTCATTTTATAACCCGAATTAATGAACGACATAAAAAAGTTCTAAATACGTTTATATTGTACTTGAATTCAGGATCATGTCCAACTAATTTTAGTTTTTTAAGGCATAGCTCCAAAACAGAAACTAAAGAGTTTGCTAGTCAATTGTTTTGTAGATTGTTCGGGAGGGAATCTGATCAGAATATTTCTGATGAAAATTTAATGATAGACTTTGTTTTCGAATGTTTTTTAACATTATCAATACTTAAATGGTTAACTTTAACGTTATTTTTTGTTTTTCTTTAACAATAAAATATTAAAAAACCTACATCAAAACTTCATTCTTTACTTTTTTAAAAAAAAATGTTAATTATTCGAAGAGAAATATCGAATAATTTTTTGAATTTTTATAAAACTTCGTTGTAAATCATTTGAGAGATTTCCGCGTTAGTTTGTGAAATGAAACGAAAACTATTTCCTTGTACATATAATTTTTGTTATCATAAAAGCAATGTTCTTTAAATATTATTTTAAAATACTAAATCCTAAGAAAAAAAAAAGCCACATATTAGACAAGAAAAATAAATCTCGTTAAAATTAAATCTTTCCCCCACGACCGACGAAAAACACTATGCAATTGACTTTTACAGCATCTCATAAATTTGTCTTTGTGATCATATAAACTTACACCATCTGTCACAAATGACCACCAAATACTATAACCATATTAATTTCATTGCTTTTCCACTTCATAGACAGACATAACCTGCCTCAAATGATAAGTACTTTTTAGTGCATGTGGAAACTGACTTCAACACACACACATACATACATATATAAATAAATACATATATACATACATACATATAACATAACACATATAACATAACTGATTCAAATATGGTCATTTTAACACATGTTTGTATCCTATATCATCTATATTTATCACAGACACTCATTCTACCCAGTAAACATTATTTGCCGATGTATCTGATATTGGAATTTTCCGAACTAATTTCCAAAAAAATTTATCTGTTTTTCAGATATTTCTGCACATTTTCTTGAATATATTAAGAAAATTATCTGACAAATCTGCACATTCTCTTGAATTTTCCGAACTAATTTCCGAAAAAAAATTTCAGAAAATTAAGCCACTGGACAGAATAGTCTGCAGTTTGTTTTTCAGACATTTCTTGAATATATTAAGAAAATTATCTGACAAATCTGCACATTCTCTGAGAGAACATTTTGTATTCTTTATTTTATCAGCAAACCTTGCTTTTTCGAAATGAAAGAAAGGCAGAAAAGATTAAAACAATAAACTTCACCCGAGGATGGTTAAAAAATCTCATATCGTGGTTGTGCGAGAACCTAAAACCGAGCTTTTGGGTCATAGTGGGGGAAATGAAAAAACAAAAGTGCAAATAAATCTGTAACTTCTAAACCGATAATCCGATTTTAATAAAATTTCCAAAGACTATAGAGGGTTGCTGAGTTGCTCAATTTTTAAATTTGGACTTTCAACACTAAGGTGGAGCGGATACTCAAGACCCCAAATTGGGGTGTCTCGGGTATATTACAAGTAAATAATGATGCTAAATTTTTGTTCTCGATCCGATTTGAAATATTTGTATTGGAATCTACTAGAAGAGAGCTACAAAAAATATTACTATAACTTTAATAACTGTCCCGATTTTTTTCAAATATATATTTTTTAATTAACAAAAAATGTATAAGTTTTAAAAAAGTTTAAATTTTTTTTTTTGTTTTTTAAATTTTTTTTTGGTTTTTCAAACTTTTATTTAATTTAGGTTTAAACGAAGAATGAAGATTATCTTTATCCCAGAAACTAGCTCTTAGTAATCCAGATATAGGTCATAAATAGGCCAAAAATCGAGGTTGTCCTGGGTTTTTCTTATATCTCAGCCATTTGTGGACCGATTTTCTCGATTTTAAATAGCAACCGAGCTGGAAGAATTCCGGAGATATTGATGTATGAAACGTGTATGTAAGTTATTTGGGGGCTTCGAAAAATTGATTTCAACAGACAGACGGACAGACAGACACTCACGAAGGTGAAGGGTATAAAGAGCGTAACCACTTTTTTTAGCACAGAGCAAGAATGCAAGAAATATTTACTGAGCGAAGCCGGTTTTTATACACGCCCGAGGGGAAAACCTTAACCGCTTTTGTAAGATTGAATAAATACATTGTGGATTCAGGAATTTTTAACTTTTGTTGGTAGTTATTTCATATTTTTGGGACTAATTATTGTTACCCTTTGGGAGTTGTTTTACTTTTTAAGATTGGGGATTAATTCATTTTTGTTAGGGGTTATTTCACGTTACCGAAATTAAGATCACAAATCATACAGAATTCTGCCGTCAAATCACCTACTACATTGCTGAAGCATATGACAATAAGAAAAACAAAACAAAAAAGGAAAACAAAATTTTAAATAAAATATGTACTATGTAATATGTAAAAAGGCCCTAACTCGTGTTTTTTTAAGTCGATATTATTTTGCCTAATTATGATATATGATCGGACCATTTATCGAAATAAACGAAAATCTGGACTTACAAAAAAAAAGAGTTAGGGCCTTTTTATATTAAGGCATCGATATATTCTTTACACTAATTTTGAGAAAATATCAGAAAAATACGTATATTTTTATACCCTTCACCTTCGTGAGAAGGGTATATATAAGTTTGTCATTCCGTTTGTAATTTCTACATTTTTCATTTCCGACCCTATAAAGTGTATATATTCTGGATCCTTATAGATAGCGGAGTCGATTAAGACATGTCCGTCTGTCTGTCTGACTGTTGAAATCAATTTTCTGAAGACTCCAGATTTCTTCGGGATCCAAATCATCAATAATTCTGTCAGACATACTTTCGAGAAGTTTGCTATTGAAAATCAGCAAAATCGGTCCACAAATGGCTGAGATATGAGGAAAAAATCAGGACAACCTCGATTTTTGTCCACAAATGGCTGAGATATGAGGAAAAAATCAGGACAACCTCGATTTTTGACCTATTTTTGACCTATATCTGGTTTACTAGGTCATTAATATAGATAGTAAGGATATCTAATGATAGATATTTCAAAGACCTTTGCAATGACGTATATAAAACCATAGTAAGTTGGACCTACAATGGGTCAAAATCGGATATATTAAAAAAATATTTTTTAACGCGATTTTTTTTTCACCAAAAGTTTTTTTCGAAAAAAACAAAAAAAAATTTTTCAATTTAAAAAAAAAAATAAATCGAAAATTTTTTTTTCCAAAAAATTAAAAAACTGAAAAAAAATAAATTTTGTTTACCTAAAAATATTTAAAATTTTTATTTTGAATTATAATTTGGTGAAGGGTATATAAGATTCGGCACAGCCGAATATATGTAGCTCTCTTACTTGTTATTTATTTATTATATTACTTCATCGTTTTGGTTGATTTGTTTAGTTTTAACACAAAGCGGCAGTGTTTGTTTTCGATAAGATATTACCAATCGAGTACAACTTCGAGTAAATACGCTTCGATAACGACTGTCGTGATCCACGTTAACTACTTTTCGATGACAAAGTAATCGATTTCGAATGCGGTGATTTGGCCCCTGTCCGACAAGTCTGAAAACATTTACGAATTACCCCAGACAAAGAGTTACGATTTGTAGTCAACCATCGAATACAAAATCGGCAACTTGTGCAAGCACAAAATATTTAGTGGGTACTTGCATACAACATACACACACACATAGAAAAGCAAGATGGCCAAAACGGAAGTAAACGCCAAGGCTTACAATGACAACCAACATACACGGTATGTACATATGTATGTACTATGTATTTATGTAAGTATTTGTAACGCAATCGTAAAGTCTAAAGAGAAAATAAAACTGCATAAAAAATGGCAGTTAATAACATTTGGTGTCATATTAAAAATGACAGCAATAGATAAAAAAAATACGAAATGAGAAATAAGCGGTCGACTGAAAATTGCCAGGAAAACAACTTATGGTAATGGAAGAAAGCTACACATTTGTACAAATGCGCAATCATACATAATACATAGATATATAGATACATAGATAGAAAGATACATACTCAAAAATAACAATGATTTAAATTTTATTCTCATTAAAGTTGGCTTAATTTCAAAAAACCACTTACAAATTGATAGTGCGTTTAAAATATGTATAAATAATAAAAGTTTATTTATTGTTATAAAAATTTTCAGACCTCAACAAAATAATGACTGCAGTAGTGGTATGTACCTACAATACATACATATCGCATAGAATGTACAAAGTACATACAATATATGTATGTATTTTTTATTATTATTATTAAATTATTACACATAATAAATTAGTTGATTGTTTTAGAAATTTTATGGAAATATGTACATACTTTGCAAAAAGGTTAACTTAGTTGGTAAATTTAATTTAACTGGTTTTTGAAGAAAACTTCAAAAAATATTTTTGAGAAACACAAAGCAAAATTAATTATGTGCTTTCCTTTAGCTACTAATATTCACGCTAATTTATTAAAATGAAATTGTTGTTGTTCTTTTGTTACACAAAATGTTGCATGCATGTTATGTCAGCTCTCAATACATATTTGAATATGCACTTTCAACAGGAAATTGTTTCGACGCTGAAATAATCTAGATGCATACATAAATTAGCTGGCAAATACGCCGTCACTTGGAATAAACATGGTAACAGTATTAACACGTTAAGGACCACGCAAAGCTATAAGTACCCACTCCCATTCCGTTAGCAACTAAAGATAGATAAAATTTATTTACGAATTTTATATAAAACTTTCACAATTTCATTTTCAAATTCATTTGAAAGTTGTGGCTGATTTTGTAAACTACATGGGTTAACTGTAATACAATTTCGCCGTTGTTATCATGTAATTATAAATATAAAACATGTGCCCAATTCACAACTGGTGTTGTAGCGTTGTATCGTTGTATGTCGTAAATATTTTTCAAACAAATTTTTCGAAACAAAAACAAAACATTAATAAAAAAAATTACGACATACAACGATACAACGCTACAACACCAGTTGTGAATTGGGCAATGGTTTAATTTTGACTAAAGCACACACACAAAATAAGTTTCAACCAAAACTAAATATGCAAGTAATTTACTTTCATTATCCTGGTTATTAAATTTTGCCTCAGCTTCTTTGAAACTTTTTACATATTTATTTAATAGAAATTTAGTATTGTTTAATATTTATTTACTAATAAGTACATACATAATTACAACAAAATAATAACATAAGTAATACAAAACAAGTACATAAGTACAAGTACTTCAAAATACAAATTTGAAATATTTTTAGGTAAACAAAATTTTTTTTTTTCCATAGTTTTTTTTAATTTTTTGGAAAATTTTTTTTACAACTATTTTAAATTTAAAAATTTTTTTTGTTTTTAAATTTTTTTTTTTTGGTGAAAAAAAAATTAGGTTTAAAAAATATTTTTTCCGATTCCGTCGTTGCAAAGGTCTTTGAAATATCTATCATTAGATAGATGAAAAAAAAATTAGGTTTAAAAAATATTTTTTCCGATTCCGTCGTTGCAAAGGTCTTTGAAATATCTATCATTAGATATCCATATTGTCTATATTAATGACTTAGTAATCCAGACATATGTCAAAGATAGATAGAATTATTGAAGATTTGGATACCGCAGATATCTGGGGGTCTTCAGAAAATTGATTTCAACAAATAGACGGACAGACAGACGGACATGACTTAATCGACTCCGCTATCTATAATGATCCAGAATATATATACTTTATAGGGTCGGAAAATTATATTGTGGAAATTACGAACGGAATGACAAACCTATATATACCTTTCACACGAAGGTGAAGGTTTTTTTATATATTTATACAGAATAAAAAATTGTAATTAAAATTAGCTGATTATTATTTTACGAGTTTCACATTACGATGGCTTCAAAAGAAGTTGTCAATGTCACAAAATATTATTTTTTTTATAAAATCACGATGTTTACATAGAAATAGAAAATCAAAGAACAAAATTAATGGAAAATACATGAGAATTCCATTGCAGAATTAAACAAGTAGGAAAGTATTGTCGTATATGTACATATGTATGTATATAATACCCTACACTGAGTAAAATCATTTTTCATTTAAAATTTCTATATTTTTTTTCGTTCCTTTTTTAGTCCTTATATGGAAGCCGTGAAATTTGTTTATTAGTGGATCATGATATACCCCTACTTCCAATGGTCAAAAGTATAATATAAATAGTGGAAAACTCTGTTATTTACAATGTTATAGCCATTTTATCATGAAATAAAAAAACACCTATTTAAAGATTTGCATTATATTTTCTTAATTCCAATTTAATATGTATTTGTTTCATGAGAAACATATACAGTGAATGTATCGTACACCATCATAGTTAAATTTTATTCCTTAGTTTTAGAAAGTTGAGGTTTTGGAAATATTATAAAATGCTATTTTTATATTGTGTGTGCTATTATCTATCAGAAAATATGGTATAATTTTAATTGCCCTTTATCTACAAATACAAAAATTGGATAACACTGTCAGTACCCAGAATATCAACGCTTCATTTAAAATCGTACAGACACTAAAAATAGCAAAGGATACGCTACAAAGTATTAGGATTATTTAATATTAAAATTTTTTTTAAATTTTTAAAGTTTTAATTATAATTTAATATAAGTTTACGAATTTAATTGAAATATGAATTTTGTGATGTTCTTTAATTTTCATCAATTTTTTTTTTTAAGGAATTGAGGTTTTGTTAACTTTTTTGTTGAAATACATATTTTTTGTTTCAATTAATAAAATGACCTTTAATTTTTTATATAATCACCTATTATTGCCTGTATAATTTCATAATATTTAAAAAAAAAAAATATCTTGTACGATTTTGAGTGACACTCACTGTACATATTATATCAGTGTTTTTTATGAAAGTTGTTTATAATTTTGTAAACTCTTCACAGCTACTCCAAACTTTAACTATCTGATAAGGCACAAGGTCAAGAAATAATTAGAAAATTAATTTATCCAATAACCACAAAGAATAAAAAGAAAAAGTCATCAATATTTTCTATATATGTATATACGTACGTACATATGTGTGTGAGTAAACCAATTTTTCCAAAATTTACCACAATAACTAAACTTTTGTAACACTCCAACCCCCATACAATTTGCGATAAATTAAGACACCCCTCCTATTTTTCTATTAAAAATAAGAAAATTGATCGTGTACCACAGGACAAACCCCTTTGTATACTGTATATGTATGTACATACTTTCATATTAAAAATCCCGAAAAAATTTACATTACAGATTGAACACAACCACATGCCACCTCCTCCTCCTACTCCTCTACCCATAAACAATAGTATTTCGTTCCACCACTTTCTCTAGTTTTCATTGTTGGATATAAAAACAATCTAGAAATCAGTAAAACAAAAGTTTTTTTTAGTTACAAACCAATGAATTCTGTGGGGGCGAGGATAGTAAAGCACGGGGAAAGAACACAATTTTTCCCAGCTTGGTTTTGATTTGGCTCTTGAATGTAAGAATGGAGAGACGAAAAAAAATATAAAAATTGGAAAATTTACAAATTGCACTTGTTGTAAACTAACATTATTCAATTTTTCCACACACTACGAGCACTAACACCCAAACGTACTCACGCAATAAAGTCTTGAGTAAAACAAAAAAAAAATCTTTTAAATGGCTGGGGTTTTTTTGTATGAGTAAAATTTTTTATTTTATTTTTTTTTTATTGTTGGCTTGCCACTCCAACATCCATAACAACAGCAACAACGCCAAGAATACGCCAAAAAAAAAACGTTTATACAAAAAAATTCCAATTTGTCAAGGAATTTGTTCAATTTCAGTTTTACATTTTGGTTTATAGTATTTTAAGTTCCCAGCAGTTCTACAAGTAGTCAATATATCCCCCCATTGATCACTTTGCTGACTCCAATTTATATATTTTTTGGTCATTTGACATGTATGTACTCTTTGTAGTTCAGATAGAAGTCAACTGATTATTTTATACATCCCAGGTAATCTAGCCTGAAGACATTTGCCACTTCAGTGTCTCTAAGTAATCTAGAGTGTAGTCACTTTAAACGTTTGTTTTGTGCTGCACTTTGGAGAGTAGTTATTTTACCCACCAGAAGTTATCAAATTGATATCAATAAAAGAAAGGCACGTTTGAAAATAATCTCTTCACTTTTATTTCGAAAACATAAAAACAATATTAAATTCGTAGTGTTTAATAGAATAATAAAAATAAAATTGCAGTAAAAATATATTTTTATCAAAAAATAGCTTAAAACTTAGGGTGTTTAAAAAAAATTACAATTAAAAATGTTTGCCTCTATCAACCAGATCAGTTGCGACTAACGGAGGGTTAAACTGACTATTTGAGGTAAATTAGCATGCACTTGGGTCACGTACATGTTAATATAACTTGTTATGTAGCTAATCGAGTAATCAGTTAAGTAGCTATGTAACCGGTATGAGAAATCAATGCTTTTACTACTTTGGAACAGCTTTTAGACAGTATCTATGTAATGTAACTGGGTCAATTGACCAACTGTCTAGGACACGCTACAATAACTAGTCACTTAGCTAATTATGTAACTAGTAGTGGCACTGAATGATTGGTAACATCACTAATTCGGGATAGTCACCCAGAACTGCTGGGGTGCATATCAACACACACGCTTTTATCTATACATATCTATATTCACTGAAATAGAATAACCATTAACCCATTTTAAAAAATAAATTCGTTATTCATATTATTAATATTTTTAATTAATCTAACGTACCGAGAGCCCAAAAGGAGAATAAACACCACAAATGATTTGAATTTTTTAAGATAATGGAAATCTTAAAATATATCCATCGATTAAAATTTAGATTGTTCTGAATAACAGATTCGGCTAGGAAAAAGCTGAGCTTAATTTACCGAAGGGGAAGATCATATCTCTTTGGATTCACAAAAATTGGATCAAAAAAGAAATATGTATATAAAAAAAATATATGAAATTTACTACTAACACAATAATCGTATAGGAGGCATAGCGTTGAACTAGAGGCGAAGGTTATCACATAAATTTGTTTAGGCCCAAGCATGAAGCCTATTGAAAAACTGGTTGAAATCGATCATTATTTCAACTAGCCGAAATAGAAATGTCCTCCACAAATAAGTTTTATATTAAAGGATATCACATTTAAACATTTTTTGTCGATCGGCCCATAAAAATGGCCAACTTTCGAAAATCACTTTAACGATCATTAATTTCGTTAAAATATTGGTATCATATAAATTTAAATATTTGGGGTATTCACACGGTCTGTTATTAGTCATATTGTCATAATGTCCTAATCTTTATTCAATTCGAAATTTTCAGGAGATGGTTTGTAAAGAAAAAAAATTCCGGGTAAAACTCTGAAATTTTTTTTTTATTGAGTACAGTCAACTGTAATAAAAGAAGCTCCCTAAAGTATGTGGGTGTATGTGGGTTGGAGAAACTTGAAGAACTAACATTAGTAAATGCTACCGGGCGAAGCCGGGGCGGTCAACTAGTATATTATAATAGTTGTTGTTGAGTTTTAAACAACAAAATAAAGTATTATTTTATGACAAAACAATAAACATAGTTCAAATAGTCTTATTAGTTTAGAACTTTTTTTGTTTGAAACACAAGAAAAATTTGATTAAACTATCATAATTTATTAGGACATTATGACCCCATGACCCCAATTGTTTTAAAGTTTTAAAATTGTTTGTGTAAACGGAAAATTAAATATTTTTCGCATACGCAATCAATATTGTATCGATATAAGAGTTTCAAATTAATTAATTCAATATGAGCGTAGGTCACTGAAATCATAATTCAGTATTAATTCATTCATGCCAACATATTTTTTTTGCTTTGCAAAGGCTTTTATTTAAATAGAATTCATTCATCGTTGAATTAATTCATAAATTTTAATCATTAATTCAAATTGAATTTAAAAAAAATTAAATTGAAAAAAATTTACTTACATAAACCCTTTTTGAAATAGATTTGAATTGAATAAAAATTGAATGATTCAATACATTTTTAAAGCTATTTTGTAAACGATTTGAATTCACGAAAATTTGAATGATTCAATAAGGAATTAATTCTATAAAGAATGATTTTTCAAAGGAACTAATTCAATAAATTTGAAGTACGAAGGAATTAAGCCGATTAATTAATTCATAATGAATTCATTAACGGAATGGTTAAAATGTAAAATTTATTTTATCGGTATAATGATTTATAATTTTTTAAGATTGCAATATTTTTAACTTTGATTTTTTCATTTACATATACATATGCAGATAAACAATGGGTTAATATGTTTAAGGGTCGCATGAGATTAATGAAAAGTAAAAAAAAAAATGCAATATTTCCATTTGAAAGTATTTCAAATTATGTTATATAGGGAAAAGAACTGTAGCCTTCGCATATTTATAATACGTATTTCTGTAAATTTGTTTTATATTGAAACCTTCATTCATTCCACTAAACTACAACTCAATATTCTACCCCTGTTGTTGCTTTTATTGTATGTATGTAGACGCGTACGTAACATTATCTTACAAATTTGCTGACATTTGGTGTCTTTTCGCAAACATTTATTTTTTATACCCTTCAACTTCGTGAGAAGGGTATATATAAGTTTGTCATTCCGTTTGTAATTTCTACATTTTTCATTTCCGACCCAATAAAGTATATATGTATATGCTGGATCCTTATAGATAGCGGAGTCGAGTAAGCCATGTACGTCCGTCTGTCTTTCTGTCTGTTGAAATCAATTTTCTGAAGACCCCAGATATCTTTGGGATCCAAATTTTTAAAAATTCTGTCAGACATGCTTTCGAGAAGTATGCTATTTATAATCAGCAAAATTGGTCCACAAATGGCTGAGATATGAGGAAAAAACCAGGACAACCTCGATTTTTTACCTATTTTTGACCTATTACCAAGTCATTAATATAGACAATATAGATATCTAATGATAGATAATTCAAAGACATTTGCAATGACGAATATAAAACCATAGTAAGTTTGACCTACAATGGGTCAAAATCGGATATATTAAAAAAAAAATTTTAACCCGATTTTTTTTCACCAAAAGTTTTTTTTTGCTAAATATTAAAAAAAAAATTGAAAAAACAAATAAAAAAATTTAAAAAAAAAAAATTTCAAATTTAAACAATTCGAAAAAAAATGTTTCCAAAAAATTAAAAAAACTGCAAAAGAAAAATAATAAATTTTGTTTACCTAAAAATATTTAAAATTTTTATTTTGAAGGGTATATAAGATTCGGCACAGTCGAATATAGCTCTCTTACTTGTTTTATTTTATTCTATTTTTTGGGTTTTCTTTTAGCTTTTTTCAACTTTTAGGAATTTTTGTGTGCAATGTTTTCTAGTTTTCCCACTATTAATCATTGTGACACAATTAAAACTGTGTGCTAGAGAGCAGCCGAAAAAAAGCATGACAAAAACATTACACAATATTTGTAATGTGTGTAGGGAGAAAATGCTACATAAAAGGAACTGTTGCTGGTTTCTCACATCGGGCAGAGACGAATCGTACATATCCCCATCAAGCCCACAAACAAAATTCATTAAAATTGTAAATAAAGCATGTTTAATGTTTGATTATGATTGATATCTCAAAAAGCATACAAAATATCGAGAAACGGATTTCAGAATCTGAAAGAGGACAGTTAAAATATATATGAAGGCTGCAGTATGTCACAATAATTCAAAACTATTAATTTTAAAGATTTATGCCAAACATTTACTTTGAGAAAACTTTCAAGTAAAACTTCTTTGTCGTATTCCTCAATACTAAAAAGCTGACGATATATATTAAAAGCTTATAATCTCTGCTTTCAATAATAAATATATATTTGAAGTTTATTTGTTTTTATTAAATGGGATCGGCTATAAGTAAAGTAATCTATTAGTATATGTTGTAAATGTTACAAACAAAATTGAAGAATATATATACCGGTAATACATAGTTATTTGCTGTTGAAGATAAAAATGTGTAGAGTAATCATGAAGAAAATTGGGAACATTTTACACTTACAGTTTTAGTAAATTGAAAAAAAATTTGTGTAAATAATTGAAATGTAAACAAATTTTTAAATAAAAAATTAAATGAGGTCAAGTTTTATTTAAATAAAATTTTATTTTAAAATAATTAAAAAATATTTAGAACAATCAAATTCTCCCCCGTTCCAGCAATAAAAATCTGATAATAACGCCCGACTTTCTGATACAATTCCTTAATATGCCAATTTCTTGATATGTCATGTTATATCAACACTAGTAGGATATTCAATTAATCGGGTTTCTGGTTTAATCGGTTAATCGAGCAAATAATTAATCGGGGTTTAGATTTATTCGGTTAATAATCGGTTAATTTTAAATTATTCGATTAACCGAATAATTTTCATTTTAATTTTAAATTGAATAGGAAAACACGAATTTTGTGTACTTATTAGGGTATTCATTCGAGTAATGATCGTTCGATTAATCGAATAATTTCTTACGAATAATTATTCGAACAATTTAAAAATTACCATTTTCGAATAACGTATAATTCGAACAATTTTATATATAGAATAATCGAATAAATATATAAATATATTTAAATTTACTAAATTGCTTAAAATTTATGACTTACAAAAATTGTATTGTTTCTTAAATTCGACAAACAACTAAAGATAAAGGGAGTCTTTCGAAAAATGTAGATGAGTGGTCCGATAGCTTCTTCTATAAATATACATATAAATAATGTATGCGGAATAATATTGCAACAAAACAGAAACCGCTATATTTTTTTCCAACTTTAAACCAAATATATAAAACCTTTATAAAATAACCCATTGTATTAATTTAATGGGCTATTCATGTACTTTTGTGGCAGTTATGAAAAAATGTATATATAGGTGTTGGAAATATCGATGTTTGCACTTTTCTCATTGATTAAGATCCATATGGGCAATTCCACGAGAATGACTACCACGACTGAAAACCCAAAAACCCTTGAAACTTTTTTTCAAGATGATTTGAATAGGAGAAAACACTAAAATATTACTATGTGTAAGTATTTAGAGCTTATTACAACATTTTATTGGCAAAAATAATAGTTCAAACTGACTATATTTAATTTTTTAATTTAATTGGCGTGTTTTAGGCTAAAATTTCGGTTAAAACTAAGCTGCCAATTAGCATATAGTGTGAAACGAATTTGACTCTGTTTATTTGTTATTATATTCCATATATTCCATTAATTTGTTTAGTTTTTGTATACATATATTTACAGAATATATATTGTTTTATTATAAGAGAAAAATCTGTCACGTACGGTATGTCACGTACGATATTAAATTTTATTTATTATAAAATCATCCAAAGATTGTTTTTATTGAAATATAACGGATTGTAAAGGAAAAATATTTTGTTTAGTGTAAGAAATTAAAAGAAAACATAATTGCTTTCACGAATCGAAAATGTTCGCATATTTCTGCATGTACTTCAAAATGCTTTACGTTTTATGTCAAGTACGATATACCCTTATTTCGCTCGATATTTTGGACAACAATGTTTCGAAAGAACTTTGTATTATTTTCAAATATAGTACCCCCCTTTGAATGAAACATAAAGACCAAATTATTTTGCAGATACTCTTATTTTTGCAAAATCTATTCCACTCTATAGGAGTACAAATGTCACGTACGATGATATGGAATTGCCCATATATATTTCTTTAGAAAAAAGATTATGTTCTACTTTGCACATCTATCAATAATAGGTTTATTTACTTCAAAAAAAAAATCCACTTATCTGCCTCTCACTGCCACTTGATGTAAAATATAACAAATTGTTCCCGATGAAAATAGATAAAGTATGGAAAAATTTGCAAATCTTTTGTTTTTAAATGTTTAATTTAGGACTTGAGCCAATAAAAATAAAAGCTACGGAATAAAATATTTGTTATTTAGTAAAAAAAAAAGGCTTACTGATTTTAGAATTGATTTCTAAACAGAAATTAGCCACGTTCACTGACAATGATTTCAAACTATGGACAGATTTGTGTAGCTCCCTAAGATCACTTGATTAAGCAAATATTCGGCAACGTTGATAGAGCTTGAAGGTATAATACAATTTGTTATAAATAATTTAGAAAAAGTGAATAATTCATTTACTAAACAATTAACGACATAAAAATGTTCTTAATACGTTGATAGAGCTTGAGGGCATAGAATAAACACTTAGAACGGTAGGAGAGAGTAATATATGTATATGGAAAAATTTTTCTCTTTTCACACATATGGCTGATACAATAACAAAATACATGCAATACATTCTCATGAATTAGATTTTTGACAACAGACTTACGTTTTTGGCTCTCAGTTACCTATCACCTATCTAGTTGTCTATGCTTGAGGGCATAATATAATTTCTAATAAATAATTTAGAAAAAGTGAATAATTCATTTACTAAAGAATTAGTTACTCATTTTAAACCCCGAATTAATGAACGACATAAAAAAGTTTTTAATACGTTTATATTGTACATGAATTTCGAATGTTTTTTAACATTACCAATACTTGAATTGGTAACTTTAACATTATTTCTTGTTTTTCTGTAACAATAAAATACTAAAAAAAACTTTTAAAATATTAAATTTAAATTATTCGAATAATTCGATTAATTTTAAAAGTGTGATCGAATTATTCGTTTTATTCCAACAAGAGAAAAATCGAATAATAATACCCTAATACTTATACATATAAGCATTTTATTAATAAAAAGGACAAGAGGAGCACATGTGAGTTTTTTTTGTTTTTTAGGGAGATCTTCTGAAATAAATAAAAAAAGTATGTAATTTAAGTGCTTTTATTTTAAACAATTTTTGTTTTAGTTTTAATAAAACTTGACTTGAAAAAATGCATGATAAATCAATCATATAAAATCCTCCATCCATTGGAGCCTTTTTGGATTTTTTTTAGATTTTGTATACTTTAACAGTTTCGTTAAGTTCTGATAAAAGACTCATTTCAGTAATGTCTTCAGTTTCAGTTTAGAAAAAAGTCATTACCAATTTTTTTAGTTTCAGTTTTCGAACTACATATACTTCAAAAAACTATTGCTAGATGAGAATGTTCACTAGTTAAGAAATAAAATTTGTGTGTTTAAAACTATATATCGATATAAACGACACAAGGAACAGTTCACCAACCAATATTAATCGGTTAACCGATTAACGGTTAATCGATTTGTAGTTTGATAATTGAATACCCTAAATACTACTGACATCTTATGATTATTTATGTCTTACTAACGTTTGATTTCTTTCACCAAATTATGTAAAAACTTTTCTAGTAAGTTTCCAAAATATCACATCTAGTTGGTTTTTATTTCTAAACTATCATTAATACCTACTAAATCTTCATGAGTGGTAATTTTCTCATTTATTTAGTTATATTCTTGTATAGCTTGATCTTTGTATCTCTAAAAACAATTTCATAACTAATAATAAACAAAACAACTAAAAAAAACACATAGTACTATTACTAGATGAAATGAAAATGAAGTGTCCCACAATTTCAACTTTTGTAAACACTTTATGGAAGAAAGATATTAAACAAAAAGACGTGACTTAATATTAAGTTTAAAAGAGTTGTTATATCAAGGGGTGGTTCCGTGTGTAGAAACAAAAACTTATTAAAAGAACACAATATGTATTAAAGTTAATGAAATTTTAAGAAACAAAAACAAATGCGATAAATATTACAAAATTTTATTATCAAACTACAAACTATTATAGCAAAAGAATTATTAAAAAAAAAACTGTATTCATATAGTCATTATGACAATATCAAAAATGTACATTTTGATAATGTGACATCAAAAATTTTAAGTTTTTAACAATTTCTAATGTTAAAATTTCGAAGATTGTTAAAATTTCGTGAAAATAGTTCGAACTTCATGTGACTCCAAAAAATTATGTTTAACCACTCTAATACTCATTAAGTTTTAAATGTCATTGTTCGTTGCCAACATTTTATCAATATTTTACATTAAATTTCATAGAAATTATAAAAAAAAATGTTAAAAAAATGTTTGGCTTCAATTTCAAAGGCCATAAATTCAATATCGCATTTTAGATTTACCTTTTATTCAAATTATTGGCAGGTATTTAAATACCTTCGTTGGCTTGGGGTAATTAAAATTACGTTTTGTTAAGCAAATTTGTGTATCACTAAAAATATTTACAAATCTTTCGCGATGGCTAAAAGCCAAAGTGACGACCAATTCAGTTGCAGGCACATTCTAACGGCTAAGGAATAAACTATTGCAAGTGCCAGTTATTTAATCTGTTGTAAAGCTTAATAAAATGCAAAATATATTTTTTCTTTGACAAATACTTCTTTGCTACAGAGTTATTTGCAAATAATTTTGGCTTAGCAATGAACATTTCTACAACCAAAAAAAGCACTGAAACCAATCAAGATTTCAGGTATTATTTTAAATTGAATTTATCAACAAAATTCCAACATTTTAAGTATAAATTTAAAATGTTATTATTATAATCGTAGGTTAATTTAGACACGATATGTAATTACTTACTCTTACAACAACAAAAGACTTAAGGTAGGTAGGTTATCTTTAAACATAATGACAAACACATTTCCGAATTAATAATTTTCTTTTTTTTATTATTTTATCGATCAAACATTTGATTTTGGCATTTTTGTTGTAACGTTATTTTGCATTTTAGGTGACGATATGAAAAATTCGAGATGTCTGTATTTTAAATATACAAGTACATTTCACATTTAACAGTAATATTCTTTTGGAAAAACAAAATCAGAATTCTAACTCTCAAATATTTCCAATATCTATAATCATTGCTAAAATCTAATATTAAAAAAAAAAAAACTTTAAAGAGTTCACAAATTTAGTAGTACATATTGTCAATACATATATGTATGTATGTATGTGACTATAATTAAATATAATAGGTATCTGTTAATTATCTCGGCTAAAACGAATTAATGTGCACTTAACCTTTTACACTAATAATGGTTTCATCCAAAGAAAACAAATATTATGACATTAGTGATAAAAGGTTGGAATAACAACATTGACACCAACGAATTTAACAAGTATTTTTCATTAAAATGCAGTTAAAAAAATAATTACATTTGTATGTTAATTGTACATTAGGGTGGCCATTATCTTATATAATCGTAACCTTTTAGCTAAAACAAATTATATGCAAAAAAAACTATTTTTGTTGAAAAATAATTTTGGATAAAAATTGTTGCCGATTTTGACCCATTGCCTTTCCGAATTTTTTAGCTTCGTTGGAAAGGTCTTTGTAATGAATTTCATTAGATATTCATTTCGTATATGTGCAATTCCATGACATTTGTACGCCTATAGAATGGAATAGATTTTGCATAAATAAGAGTAGGTTTCTGAAAAATAATTTGGGCTTTATATTCCATTCAGAGGGTACTATATTTAAAAAAAAAATTAATTAACCCATGTGTTTCATTAACACATGTTTAAATAAAAAAATATAAAAATTGTCTTATATCGATAAAGCATTAAAAACTTAATACAAACAAAAATCATAAAATTTCATGACAATCTCAAACATTTTGAATAATTTTTAGTGTTAAATTTTTGCTGTCTGCCAGATAGGTATAAAAGGGTTAAAAATGTCTGAACATGTAAAACATTGCTTTGCATTTGTCCCCTTTCATAATTTTAAGTATGTCGAAACGTAGCGCATAAAATAAGATTTGGAACTACACTAATGCACCTATCTAACATATGTATGTATATTTGTAATACATACAATAATTGTTACTACTATAGGCCTGTCACAGTTAAAAAGGCCATTAAAATTCTTTATTCATATAAACAATTTTAGCACTGCAAACAAAAACACAACTACGTTATGACAACTTTGGTGGCTGACAGTTGCAAATTTTTAATTTATTTGTTCATTTTATTTATTTTGTTAATCTTATACGCGACAATATTAATTCCAGAACGTTAAAGAATAAATACGAGTATCTTTTAAAAAAAAAACTAACGGATTTATAGTAGCAAGTCGCTCACAAACCAACTAAAAATAAAAATATGTCAATGTTAGATATGACATATACATTCTCATTGGATCAAAAACGGAAGATTCAATGTTTAAGAGAAAAAATCGAAAGTATTAAAAAGATGAGATGTGAGGTCATTATTATGTGCTAATTATTTTTTCTTTTAATTTTTTTAAAAAGACAGCAATGATTTGAGCGTCGGAAATGAGGATATTTTCATGTCAAAATTTTTATTCTATGGCAATTGGGATGTTGAAAAGGCGTATGCAAGTGTAAAACGTTATTATGATTTTAAGGCTGCCCATCCCAAATGGTTGGCTCATCACACAGTGGCATATTTTCGTGAAGAATTTTTGGATATTAAAGCAAAATTTCTTATGCCCTTGCCTGATAAAATGGGTAGACCTATTGTCATTTTTAAATCGGGTAAGTGAATACTAGGGTATTCGAATTATTCGATTTTTCTCTTGTTCGAATAAAACGAATAATTCGAATAAGAGATTTTAACTTGTTCGAATAATTCGATCACACGTTTAAAATTAATCGAATTAATCGAATAATTTCATTTTTTTAAAAAAAAGTAAAGAACGAAGTTTTGATTTCGGTTTTTAATATTTTATTGTTAAAGAAAAACAAAAAATAACGTTGTTAATAATTCAAGTATTGATAATGGTAAAAAACATTCGAAAACAAAGTCCATTATTAAATTTTCAACAAAAATATTCTGATCAGATTAACTCCCGAACAATCTACAAAACAATTGACTAGCAAACCCTTTAGTTTCCGTTTGGAGCTATACTTTACAAAATTTGAGCTAGTTGCACATGATCCTGAATTCAAATACAATATAAACGTATTAAGAACTTGGTTATTTTGAAGTCAGGCAGTGCATGATTGACGCATTTACAAATACGCAAAAAGTTTATTACCATGTTAGACAAAGATGTTTAAAGATGTTCAACGATGTTCAAAATCATGTATAAGACGAACTCCATGCTTTTCTTGCAACAAAACGTTTGTTTGCAATATTTCTGTTTATCATCAGATTTATTAAATACTAGCTTGACCCGGTGCGCTTCGCTACCCCTGTCGTAGTAAAATAAAAAGTATATAGCCTATTGACGCTTCGCAGTAAGGATCTATCTACGTTCTATTTCAATAAAATCGGTTCAGCCGTTTAGGCGTGATGCTCAAACAAATAAACAAACCAACAAACAAACTTACAAAGACATTTATATATTTATATAGATTTTGCAACACTTACGTACGCTGTTAATAACATCACTTATATAAATATATTTTAAGATCATGGCCTTCATCTATTTCAATGTAATCATTATAAATGTCATCATCAATACCACTTTCGACGGCCGTTTCAAAATCACATTCTCCATCACATTCAACTCCACTTTAATCTAAGTTAATATTTTGATTATTAATTGAGATTCTTCTAATATTTCGCCAGCTAAATAACAAATATTTTATTCCGTACCTTTTATTTTCATTGGTTCAAGTCCTAAGTTAAAAATTTTGAAAGATTTGTTTTTAGAATTGTAACTTCTTGCAGTAATATTTATATATTTATAGAAGGAGCTATCGGAACACTCATATACAGTGATCGAAAGCCCACTGTAAAGACAAAGTCTTTAGTTATTTGTCGAATTTCAGAAACAATACAATTCTTGTGAGTCATTATTATTTATTAAAATTTTAAATTATAAAAAATTTTAAGCAATTTAATAAATTTAAATATATATATTTAAATTTATTAATTAATATTAATTCATATATATATGAACATTTATTCGTTTTATTCGATTATTCTACATAAAATTGTTCGAATTATTCGTTATTCGAAAATGGCCATTTTTAAATTGTTCGAATAATTATTCGTAAGAAATTATTCGATTAATCGAACGATCATTAATCGAATGAATACCCTAGTGAATACATAATAAGGTATTGATATACACTCAGGTCTCGTTTTATGCGATTTTAAAATTAATTTTTTTTTCGAATTTTAAAAGATTTTGAAATTTTAGATGGTTTTTAAAGCTTTTTTTAATTCTTCATTTACATTTTTTTTTCATCATTTATTTATTGTATCTTCATTATTTAATGAACTAACAATAAGTGGTTCAAATCTTATATCTAATATTATTATTTAATTAGTCCAGCCAGTGCCGGACGAAAAAATTTTGTGTTCATGGTTGTTTTGGTTAAATTGGTGATTTACATAACCGAGCCCTTTTTACACACAAAAAAATCCATAGGTTATATTTTCTAAAAATATACCTAGTATAAATTTAACTAAGCGCAAGGTTAGAATGGCATTTACAAAGTTTCTTAGTTAATATAACTAAAATTTTAGATAATTTCATTTTTCGCCAAAAATATTGAAAACAATTTTTGTAAAAAAAAATCCAGGTAGTGTGGCTTTTTGCTTATGTATTTCTACAGCTTCACAAAATATGACTACATACTTAATACTTTGTCTAATTTTGTCACTTTTAAAAAATCTAAAATCGTAAATTTCTCAAAATTATAAAAAATTAAAATGGTACCAAAAAAAAGTCTGAAGACCCCGTCAAAAAATTTGAAGACCCATTAGGTTAAATAACATTTCACCAAAAACCTTTATTAAAATGTAAATATTTTTAAAACTACAGGCATTTATGCCATTATTAAAAGTGGAACCAATTACATCCCAAAAAAATGTTCTTTTCTAGATTAACATACAAGATTGAATTCAATAAAAGTCAGTCATGTAAAGTTGCTGCGAAATACATTTTACATTTTATTTAAAAGTTTTGGTTAGGTTAGGACGAATTTTTATTAATGGAAGTGAGAAATTTTATTTATTTTATTTTATTTGATTTTTATTTTATTGAAAAGTCTTTGTTACGTTCAGATTTGAGTGTGTTTTCCATAATACAGAAAAATCTTAACTAATGATCAAAGTGGAGTACATACCCATTACACAACAATATAAGGTACACTCAGTAGAAAATAAATTCTTAATTATACAATTCTTGTAACGTCAAACAAAAGAAAAAATATGAAAATACTAAAAAAAAAAGTTTGATGTTATAGGGATAAATATTGAAAACACTCCCTAGTGATTCTACTTTCTACAATTACTGTATCATGGGACATACCGATACTAAATGAAATTACAATGAGCATCATTTTAAATAAACATAAGTTTCCTTACAGTTGACTGCTTTAGCAAATATCCTAACTACATGCAGGATCTCATTGAAATGGATGATTTAGTTTTTGAATCATTACTGTTGATACCTCAAGTGCAGGAACATGGAATAACAATTATTTTCGATATAAATGGGTAAGAACATTTCAAACATGTAGGTATCGCAAGGTTTTTAAAACTAATTTTGAATTGAATTTTCATTTCATTAAGCTTTTTTATATTTAAAAATTGATTATGAATAAGGGTGTAATAAATTATTCTTAATTTTTAATACTTTGACTTTTTTAGAATTACCCGGAATTTTTTACCCATGTTATCACCACGTTTGGGCCGTTTAATAAATGAGAAAAATAAAATTCTACCCTTTTCTCAAAGATACATTCATATCATTCAAAGTGGGTTTCTAAAGAATGCCGCCTCATCAATGATAATGCCATTTTTAAGTCGAGATTTCAAAGAGCACGTAAGTCGAACAAAGAATTTAACACCAGGGTATCAAGCTTCGTGTCATCTTGATTATATGTACATATATGGAAGAAAGGTCAGATGTGGAATAATCAGATAGTCTTTAGATTTTTAAGAAGAGAACTTAAATACTGATTTTTTATCATATATAAATTTCGCTAATATGTAGAATTGGATATCTTTTTGAAGATTACTTCTATAAAATTAATTTTATTTGTTATTTAAAAAAAATTGCGATACAGTCGTGAAAATTTAAACTTTGTTAGAGGCTTTATTTCAGTATGTTCAATATGTATACTGTAAAACAATCAAAAAAACTTACAAAATTCCTTTTATTTCATGTCCTTAAAGGCACTTTTTGTTATTAATTTAATAATTTATGACTTCAACACTGTAACTTTTACTTTTTACACTATAAACACTTTACCTATTAATCAAAGAACGTTATTTTACCGCAATTTTTTTTTCACCACAAGTTTTTTTCTTTTATTTATTTTTGGTTCTTTTCCATTTCATTCGTAAATAAACAGAGTTGATATTTAATTCAAGTTTAACTAATCAGTACTTTCATGAATTTGAAATTATTTTTATAATAGTTTAAAAAGTAAACTTTTTTAAAAATTTCATTTTAGATTTTTACACATGATGGAAAAAATTTTAATAAACTGCGAAATATGGTTGGTTATGAATATCTACCAGCTGAATATGGTGGACCAAGCACGAATCATTTAACTGTGGATATATTATTAAATCATTTATTAAAGCATTCAGAGTATTTGTTGAAATTACAAACCTACAAGAAAAATTGAGCAAATGTATTTGTTTTGTAATTAAATAAATTTATTATGCTTTTCATAACATGCTTATTCTAATTGTAAATAAATATTGGAAATAAATTTCTTTTATAAATTCTGCCTCAAGCTTAATAAATTATAACTAAAAATACAATAAATTATATTAATACACAGCATATATAACATTGTTTTTTTTATTTTTTGTTTATAAAATTTAGGTTTTTTGCTTTATTTCTATCTGGCAATCCCATACATTATAAACTGCAACTATGTTTATAATTGAAATTCAACTCTGTGTTGTAGTGATGTCGTTATTCGTTATTATTTGACAAATACTCGTTATTACCCCCAAGACGCCATTTTTGTTTTTTCTTATAAACCATTGACGGCAGCAGCAGAAAAATATCAGAAAAGAAAAAAAAAACTACAGAATATAGCAAAGAAAAATTTTCTTTAATTTTTTCGTTTTTAATACAAATTAAATTGTTTAAATTAAACACAACTTTTACAAATTGACGTTAAAAACCAAATAGTATAGTGTGCTTAAAAAAATTAAAAGTGTTTAACCAAATAAGAGGAAAAATTACGGCAAACAAAATAAAATTCCAATTTCGTATTGATAACATAATGTCGAAAGCTAAAAAACAATCGCTGCCTGGTACAAGTACCACTGCGGCCGCTGAAACACAGGAGATACTATGTTACAAGCCAAAGGATTTAGTATGGTAAGCCTCATCAAAGATAATAAAGGGACTACCAAAGAATATTGACCAAGAAACAACAAGCGGATTTTTGTGGCTATTGGAAGAATATAAAGAAGAAAAAATGGCGCTTAAACATAACCTCACATTTGGAGGCAGAACTTTTGTGAATATTTAAAGTTTTATCTAAACAAAAAGAAAAATTAATCTTTGACTAAAATGTCTAAATAACTGTCGAAATATTTACTATGTTCAGATGATTTACATCTGTACCAAAATGTTTCTAATTCCTTTTGTGTATTTTCACAATTGGTTTTCCTCTGCTTTGCTTCGCTAGTGACGCTGCTGCTATCTACAAATAAGAACAAAAAATCCGCGCGTTTTTACTCTACAATTGTTAATTATTTTGTAATTTATATGAAATTGAAGAGTACTTTTAACAATCTGCTTTCTTTATTCTAGGGCTAAAATGAAAGGTTTTGCTCCTTGGCCTGCTATGGTAAGTAGTTTTATTGAAAATATTGTTTAGCTTTTTTTTCTATTATTATTATTGTTATAGTGGCGTTGTTGTAGACGTGTGTCGTTCCGATACACACAAACACACGCACGCTACATATCGTTGTTGTTGTTGGGTTCATTATTGACTGTACTTTTGCGTACGGTACTTGGTATAAATGAATGAGTTTAATTTGTAAAATCTATGTAACAAATTGTATTTATCAATATATAAAAGATATAAGAAGAACGTATAGATTCGGTTTGAGCTAAAAAAAAACTTAAAATTATTTTTTTTTGTTGGACTACATAAAATGTATTTCGATGTTTCGAAAAATTTAATTCTTAACCCAGTCTCATTTTTTTATGCCGTACGTCCAAAATTTAATATTTCACTTACACAATGACACAACAATATAACACTCAGTAGAAAATATATTCTCAATTATACAATTCTTGTAACGTCAAACAAAAGAAAATATTAAAAAATATGAAAAAAATCAAAATTAAAGTTTGACGTTATAGGGGTAAATATTGAAAACTCTCCCTAGTGAATCTACCTTCTACAATAATTGTATCATGACTTAAACAATATAATTTCTGAATCACATGTGATACACAACCAAGCATTTGAAAGACAATTGATATGCTTCATATGCACGGGACAAGCATTCATTACGAATTAGTTCATTCCTTAATACTCAAACATATTGAATTCATAGTATTAAGAATTGATTATAGAATTAATTCCTTATTGAATTAAAAAAAACGAACTTGATTTATTTGTTTATGATTTTCAAATATTTCTAGTCTGTTGTCATATCTGTAGCCCCCTATAGGCTAGCAAAATTTGATTCACCTCATAGGTATCTATCAAAAATCTACTTTATCACTTAATTTGCTACATTATTAAATTTGTATTTAATTCTAATTCATTACAATTAACTTTATAAAATAGCTGTATTGATTCATAAATCTTACCTCAATTCAAATCTGTTACAAATTAGCTTTAGAAAATATTTATCAATTAAATATTTTCAATCAATTTGGATTAGATTTGAATTAACACATTTAATCATTCAAAGGTTGAAGAAATACTATTATGAATTAATTAATTCAACAATGAATGAATTTTGTTTAAATAAAAACACTTGAATGAAGCTAAAGAAATTGGTTATTGGCAATGGTTTTAATTCAGAATTAAGTTTTTTGTGAATTAAACTGAACATGAATAAATTTGAAGCTCTGTTTGATGGGCAGAAAGAAGTTTGCATAAGATAGTCAATTTTGAATTTAAAGTTGATCAGATTTAATAAATCTGTTAATTCATGTAATTAAAATAATAATTCTATAAATCTATAAAAATGTCATTATGGCACATTTCTGTTAAAAACTTGTGCATAAAACTTTTGGTGAAACACACCCACTCACTATAAATTGAATAAAAACAATTTTGTTGTGTAGAAAACAAAATTATTTGTCATTTTAACTTTATTTTTCGATTATATTCAGTACATGATTTCGAAATTTGTATAAAAATAATAAATAAATAAAATAAAAGTTATTCAAAATAAAATATATTATTTTTATAAAACTGGATTCGTATTTAATGATTACCAATTAACATCATTTCTGAAAAGAAGAAAATAAAAATATGAGTGCGATATTCGTCTGTGCTGAATTATTTATGCCCTTCACCAAAGTATACTTTAAGGTTCAATTAGTCGTGCCATACCATATCGCCATAGCCGTAAACATAGCCATAACATAAGCATTTTTTACAATACTCGATATATATACGGTTATGGCTATGGCGTTATGGTATGTCACCAATAATCAAATACAGTGTAAATAGCAATGGAATCTAGCATGGCTATATCAACTACAGAATATAGGTATATACTTTATGGGGTCTCAAATGAAAAATGTAGAAATTACAAACGGAATATGTACCCTTTGCAATCAAGGTGAAGGGTATAATTATATGTATACATATATCATGAAATATACATCAAAAATACTGACAGTTTTTATTGTCCGTAGTAGCTTTCTCACCTTGCTCCTCCACGTTATACGATTTTTTCTTAGCAATGACACATACTACAATTAGAATACATGTTGCTAATATCAGTGGTACTCCTAATATCGTAGTCATTACTTTTCCAATAAATGTTTGTACTTTGTCGCACTGTAGTTGACCATTGTAAGACAGCGATTTTACGAAACCTGACTTGCATTTGCAATCTCCTGTTATTAAACATTCGCCATTTTCACACGGTTTGCCATTACATAAATCGTTTGGTTCGCAAATATGAGCTTCAGGCGTTTTGTGATAGCCGTCCAAACATTGACATTCGTTGTTGGCTATGCAAATGGAATTTTTGCAATTCGGTTTGCAGTGCGCTTCACAATGTCCTGTGGAATTTTTTTCAAATCCATCGTAACATTCGCATTCGTCTTTGTTATTCAAACAATATCCATTACTGTTGCAATTGCAAGATTCCAACACACACTTGTCAATCTTACGATCATGTTGATATTTGTCAATGCAAGTCCATGTATTTGGTGGTGCAATACATCTAGAGTTTGTAATTTTGTCTCTGCAGATGGGGTCGCAATTATCAGTTATTTTATTACGGCTGTAGCCAGCGTTGCATTTGCATTTATTAGGAGCTACACAGGAGGAATGTGCAGAACATATTGGTTCACACTTTGGCTTACAATTTGTTTTATTTGTGTAGTCCAATTCATAGCCTTTATTACATCCACACGTTTCCGGGGCACTACAGAATCCATTGACACATTTATTTGTACATACTGGTTCACATGTTTCCGATTTCTTATTCTTTGCAAATCCACTTATGCACTGGCACCGATTTGGATTTGGTGGTATGGATTTTATACATTTTGAAAATTTGGGACATTTAGGCTCACATATTGGTATGCACAAAGAAGAATTGTTTGCATCCAACTCAAAGTTAGTTGGACAACCGCAAACGCCAGGTCTCTTGCAGTAGCCGTTAATACATTTATTTTTACATATAGGCACACATTTATTCATTTTCATTTCGTAGCCATTGTTACACTCACAAACATTTGGTGCTTTACAGAAACCGAATCTACAAGGAGTTTCACATACTGGTATGCATTTTCCATTTTCATTTGGCACATATTGTTCACAACAGAAAGTTATATTCATTTGGTATGGAAGTCCCTATTATGATATAGAAATGAATACAATTAATTCCATGATGCAACAAAAATATCCAAAGAAATAATGTTCATTGCACTCTACTTACTTCTTCTGTTGTAGCATTCACGAGTTCTAGACACAAATGATTGTTTTCATTTCCATAAGCTGTTGCAACTGTAGAAAGAATCACTATTGCATAAATTGTACATTTAATAAAATGCATAATTTTTTTGTTTAGATAATTGAAATTTTTACAAAAAGATATTTATCGTTTTTGCTTCTTTACTCTAACTCGAAAAGAATCATAATGATTTATCAATGTTTTATTATAATAATTTTATTCTTAAAAATTCTTGGATATTTCCGTGTAGATTATTCCATATATTTTTAGCAATTAAAAATAATTTGCGGTTATCAATACAATTATAATGAAATTAAATGACATATAATATTCTATACTTATCCGTTAGAAGACTCTTCTTCTCTTCAATACAACACATCAAACCTTTAACTAATGGCATTGTATTCGAACATAATGGAGTATTTTTTTTAGAAATTTTTTTTGCTTATTAATAGCAAGAAAGCCGAGCCTCATTTGCCCTGGTGTTAACTTTTTGAAAATTAATTTCGAATTTCTTAAACTCTTACTATTAAATTATCATGTCTTGGAGTAGTTTTACGATGTCTTCCTCCCAATATTGAGTTGTTATCGTACATTTCTCAGAAATTTTTTATAATTTTTGATACTGACGATTTATTAATTGAATATTTTAAACATAAAAAGATAGAAACAGGTGAAAAAATTTGTTTAATAAATTTTAATTGTGAAAAAAAAATTTAAAAACATGAAAAAATCGCGGTAGTGGGCCGATTTTCTCGATATAAAATAGCAATCTAAGTTGGACTATAGCGGATATATTGCTGTATCAATCATGTACATATGTTAGTTATTTGGAGGCATCGGAAATTTGAATTTAATAAAAATATCAAAACAGACTTAATATTTGTTCGCTGTTTTCATTTTACATTTCTACTAGCGATAACATGTATGTTTTTTCCAAGATTATACCTTAGAAATGTTATATTCATAATTCAGCAATATGAATGAGTATAAGTGAAATAACTAATTGCGGTTAAAATAAGATGCCTTTATTCTAAAGAGGACTTTATTTAGGTGTATTTATATTCTACTAGTATATTACCCGCTACTTCGTTAGCATATATTTAGATATTAAAATAAAAGTATATCAATATACAATTAAAAAATGTGTTACTTATGTAGCATGAAACATTTTAAATTACTAAATTATTTGATTAGTAAATAACGTTTGTACATAATTTTCAAAATATTTAATCGTCCTATACCATCTGATTTTTATTAATTTTAAAAGTCCCCCTTGAATTTACACTCACTACGACCATGAAGCTTAATTTCATGTTTCTAGGTCAATTGCTATAAAAATTCAAAAATGATTATTAGAATAAAGAAAAAGTACTATAAAGCCCCACAGGATTTCCACTCCATTGAGTCAATATAAGATTTATTTCATGTTTCTGTGTTCGTTGGTGAAAATACAAAAAACTACCATCCAAAAAATTCAAACTTTTAATCACTCAGTTCCATATATCGATGGCTTAATATAAAAAAGGCGTAACTAATTTTTTTTTTTCAAAAATTTCAATGAAAAAGGTTTATATAAATAACTTCATTAAATTAAAAAAAAAAACTTATTTTAAATGAGAAATAAAAGTGATGTTTCTTCTTATTAAAAATTGCATTAAAACTTTTTTTGTATCTAAAATTGTATGGATATTGTTAAGTTTTTTTCTTCTCGTAAAGTAACAAAAAATCGAGTTACGCCTTTTTTATATTAAGCCATCGATATGCTTTATATCATATATCTAATTATATTATTATAGAAAATTCTAAAAAGTACCATTAGAATAAAGAAGAAGTAACAGGAAATATCACCTTGAATTCTCATTCACTTAGGAGCATATAAGCATAATTTCATATTTCTATGCCCATTATTCCAGAAAATTCAAAAAGTACTATTCGAATATAGAAAAAGTACCAAAAAAATTGCCTCTTGTATATTCCCACTCACTCGGATCAATACTTCCGTTTTCCTTCTTGAACACACCTCAAGTTTGAAATTTAAAAAAATACTCCAATTTGGTAAAAAATTACCGAAAAAAAAGTACCGTTTTCTCCCCTAAAAACTTCGAATTTCGAAAAAGTACGAAACACGCCTGTCAGCTTATTTTTTAAATGGTGTAACATGCAATTTTAAGTATCTTTATTAGTTTTGAAGATATACGGTTACCGAATTTACCCACGTTTGATTTTTCATAAATCCCCTCTTAGTGGATCGTTTTGGGGTGGGAGGAAATATTAGTCTTAAGTTTTAAATTAGTGCACAGAAATAACCTTAAACCATTTTGAACTTAAAAATTTAGTGCACAATTTGAAGTTGCACTCAAATTAGTGCATACAAAAAAGTTGCAATAAACTGATTATTGCATTTTTTTAAATCAACTAATTTAATTTTGAGTGCAAAATTGTTTAACTCACTATCACTAATGTTTAGTGAGGCTGCTAATTTTCAACTCAAATATGAACAAAATTAGTGCACTACCCCCATCTATGTATATATACTAGTTGACCGCCCCGGCTTCGCCCGGTAGCATTTACTAATTCTTTAAGTTTCTCCAACCCACTCACACCAGCCTGTTCTTATTTATTTGCAAATAAAATATCGAAATTTGTACTGCATACTTTAGGGAGCTTTTTTTATTACAGTTGACCTGAGTTACAAAAAAAAGAATTTCCGAGTTTTACCCGGAATTTTTAAATTTTTTTTCTTTACAAACCATCTCCTGAAAATTTCGAATCGAATAAAAGAAAATCAGCCAAATCACTCCAGCCGTTCTCACGTGATGACATTACATACATGGACCATTTCATTTATATATACATATATAGATAGATGTATAGATAAAAGCAGTTTATTATACATTTTTAAATTTTTTGTTTTTTTTATTTAAAAAAATAGGATACGACCTAAAATAAGGTAAAAACTATTTATTAATTAATTGCTCAAAGTATATACGTTATTTTGTTTAAGAAAATCACGTACTTGATAATACTTTAGTTTCAATTTTGGTTATAACTTGGTTAATCGTTAATCTTGGATAAGTTGTTTTGCATTTTAGGTGACTATATATACAGTGACGGACATTACAATAGAATCACTACCAATATTTCATTTAAAACCAGGAGCAATCATTAGGATTGGTGTGGGCCAGAAAATATAAAAAAGTGGCAAAATGTGGACGGACGAAACGACCATTAATTTAATTGGTAGTGATGATAAGACATGGGTATTACGTCCAAAAAATGGCAAAAACCAAAAACGTATAAACATGGTTGGGGGAATATTATTATATGGGGATGCTTTTCTTGGTATTGCGTTGGTCCAGGTCTTGCCCAAAAATTGTTTTTATATAACAAAATTCATGTTATGGAATGGCCGTCTCAATAACCAGACTTAAATCCTATGGACCTGAAAAATTAAAAAACAAGGAAGAACTTTGGCAGAAAATTCAGGAAATATGGTATGCAATTTCCCGATCTACATGCGGAAGTTTGTTAAATTCAATCCCCAAAAGATTTGATGCTGTTATTAGAAATAATTGATATGCAACAAAATATTAAGAAAACAACGAATTCTTATGATGATTTTTTATTTTTAATCATTTTAAGACTGATTGATTCTATTTGAATGTCGCATATTTTATTTAGTCTTTTAGATTTGACATCGTTTTTAACATAAGAATGTGTTATTTTTTTATTTTATTTTTTTCTATTTATTGTTTACGTTATGGGCATTAATATATAATGAACAAATTTTAAATTTTGAAATCAAATTTTGTAGTTTTACCGCTTTCATCGAATTCATATGTAGTAATTCTATTGTATTCGTTTTCAGCATTAAGGCAAACTGCTCTCAGGTAAACAATTTCAAAAAATTACTGTTTAATCTCCATTATCTCATTGGTGAGTTTTTTCATTGATATGAATTCATTGAATTTTTCCACGAAAATTGTAGCAGCTGCATATTTTTCTCCTGCTGCATTAAGTTTGTGAATACAGTGTCGCTTTTTTATTAAATTTAACTAGCAGTTATTGAAATTATATGTTGCATAACGTTAGGAATTTTTGCTTCAATTCTTAATGATAACTATTCATAATTTTTAAATGATTGGTGATTGCATATTTCTTGAATGCCTTTTGAATGTTCGTTTGTTTACATGTAAAAATTAGAATCTTTGTGTGGTTTCCTGTTGACCAAATTTTTAAACACGGAGTGACTGGGAGAATGGCTATTGCTAATGTATGGTGTTTTCTACTGTTTGGATGGTATATATTAATTTGTGCGCTGATTTGTCAAGACCAATTGTTATATGTAGCATTATTACTAAATTAGGAGATTATACTTTATTGATGACTTTCTCAAAGTCTGTGATAATTTAACATATTGTCTTTTGTTGGAAATTTTATTTCATTTTTGTGTCTGTTGATTAAGTTGCTTTTAAGATGGTAGTCTGATTTCATCGGATTGTTGAATGACATTCTTTGGGTATCATTGTCATGGTTGTTTTGCTGTTCGAACTTTCTAAGATGTTTAATAGTTTTGGTAAGGGCATATGATGTGGGTTTAATATCGTTGATACTGTTTTAACAGTTTTCTTTCTCACTGGAATGATTCTGTAACAATTTCCATTGTAATGTAATAGTGGTTGCCGTTGGATTTGTTTTAATTGGATGTAATGTTAATTGCACGTTATTGGCATTGACTCTGTTATTGGGTTGGGAGTGGAGCTGTCGATGCAACAAGCTTTTTCTTTGTTTTTATGAAGGCATTGAACATTTATAATGTATCTATTGTACTAAGGGAGGTTCCATTATTTGTTATATGTTAATTTCTTTAATGCTTTTTTATACCTCAGGATGATTATGGGGAGGTAATTGCTTTAGTCATTAGAGCTAGCATTGTTGATATTGTCATTATTTTTTTTTTTCTATCCCAAGCTTATTTTTAACATACAGATCTTAATATTGCACTTGTTCTTTGTTTATTGTACATGTACTCTTTTCTTTGCTTCTGATCTTGTCTAACATATTTGCTTATCTGATAGGGTAGCCTTCAGTAATTTCAGTCTTATTATTCTTGATATTTACTGTAGTTAAGATATATGATTGGTTTCGATATTTGATTAAAGATCATTGATTCTCTAACATTTGGGTTGTTTATTGTTTTTTTTTTTTTTTTGTGGGTTTTTTTAATGTAAATATTTCTGATAGCTTTTTGGAAACTTAATGTTTTTCTGCACTGTTGGTTTTTCGTGTCAATCAATTTCTGTTCTAATTCTATAGATTTTAAGATACTATATTGGCAACATTATGATCGTTAATATTTGTAGGGTTGTGCTGTGAGTTGTTGTGACATTTTAGGAGACTTGGACCTGATGGAGTGTCGTATTGTATAAAGACATCTGTAGATGCACCATTTTATATATTCGCGTGGAAGAGAATTTGCGGACAGTGTGTGGGCATTGTTTTGGAATAGGAGGTTGCTTCTTTGTAAATGTTTTTTTTTTCTTTTAGACTTGTTGTACTTGCCATAGTTATTGTTAAGCTTGCTTGTAATATTAGTGTTTGAGTATTGGCTAGTTGTTTGGATATTTGCTACCTTGATGACTTGAATTTCCCTTGCAGGACTGTTCTATCTATTTTTTTTTCGCATCTCTGTGAATGACATTCACCCTTATCGTGGTTGGCGTAAACGTCATACGCCTACGACAGTTTCGTACTGGATTAAAGAAACAGTTTTCATTTTATCTTTAATCTAGTACGAAACAGTCGTGTGCGTGGACGTTTACGCCAACCACGATAAGGGTGATTGACTAATGTACACTTTTTGACCCTTCCATTAACACCTATGTATACTATTTTGTTCTCGTTATTCTCATACATACATATGGCTGCACTGCCGCTTATGCACCTTGGGTGATTGTATCTGTTATATGCTTATCGGATTATTGTTTTTGTAACACTGGTGAACGATTTTTTTTATCATGTTACATGTGCTGATGTCATCTATCAAAACACTATAAATAGTTGATTATTTTTAGAAGTTGAGTGGAGTTTTGTTTAATTCGTACAATTTGTGTTAAGCTTTATTTATATTTATAATTTATATTTTTATTAATTAAATTCATTAATTAAATTTTTTGTAAAAAATTTTTATTAAGTAGAAATTTATAACCGATTATGGCCAATAAGCTAGGTTGTTGAAAATAATAATTAAATAATTAAATAAAATAAAAATAAAATAAACTTCCCTGCAGGGAATGCCAATAGTAAATTTGTAGTGATGTACTAGCGACATTGTCAGTAGCACTACTACCATATGTACCCCAGCCAATGAAATCTTCTATTGACATTTACCAGTGACCAGTAGACTGTATCACTATTGACTAGGTAGTTACTTTCTATACCTATTGACTACACAGCATAATAAAACAAAACCAAACTATTGACTCGATCGTCGACAATGTCACCAAAAATGCACTAGAACTGTTGTCTCTAATGTATTTCTACTGACGCTTAAAGGAAAGTTTGTCGACATTTTAACTAGTGCAATTGTCTGTAGAGAAATAGTATAGACATAGACATGATGTAATAAGTAAGGTGAGAGCGTTTCGACAACAAATATAACAAACACAATATTTCTTGCTGACAAGAGCATAGGTTTTGTCAAAATTGAATTTGTCAAATAATAAATAAACAAATTTTATTTTTGCATATTAACTAAAAAACGGCCGTTAAATTTAAATTATTTTTGAAAAAGAACAACGTTTAATAGTGCTTTATCCAAATTTCATTATATGAAATCTTTTTATTCACATTTTCATTCATGTTTTTTGATTTAAAATTTTTTTTCTTTGAAAATAAAATTTTTTTTTTGACTTTAAGATTAAATGGCAAACTATTAAAGTTATATGCCAAGATATTCCACAGTTTTCCTGTCTCGACTTATACCTTCGTATAAGAAGCAGGTACTATGAAATTTCGAGTTTTTAGTATAATGGTGCTCCACCAGGTTATTCTTCACTAATGAGTTTTGTATGGTCCTCTACCAGATTTTCATCAAAAATTAATTTTATGTGGTCCTCCACCAGAGTTTCTTCAATTGAGTTTAAATGGTTCTCCTCCAATGAGTTTTGTTTGAATGGTCCTCCACCAGGTCTCTCTTCACAAAATATGTATATCAACTGTGTCTTCTCATAACCTCAAATCAAGGTTATAACAAAACGAACGCATGTGGATTAAAATAAACGACTCAAAACTGTGAAAACAGTTATGCGACGCATAAGATCAATACCAATGCGAGGTGAGACGCAGAACTCTCGAAAGCCAAACAACAAAAAATCGGCCTGACCGTCCTTAAGAGATAATGACGATGACGCGCGAGTTGTTCCTCAACTCAGATATGTTCCACGACTGCGATTTATTATTTTTTCAAAATAAATTCAGTTTGACAAAGCACAAGCACTTTCAATTTCCATTTCAACTTTTTAACAAAAATTTAACTAAAAAATCACATTGTTCAAATATTTGCGATATTAGCGTAGCACTGACACTTTCATTTCCAAAAATTTGTAATTAATTAAAAAAAATTTAATTTGAAAAAGATCTCAGTTACCCAAACAATAAAACATATAACTGACCATAATATAACAATAAAAGGTAGAATCACTACAAAATATGTTCTCAATTCTACATGCCTTGAATTGTCAGACTAATATAAAATAAAAAATAAAAGTAGAATTGAAAAAAAATATCAAAAATTAACTAAATTGAAAAATATTTTAAATTCAATTTAAATGTTTATTTAAACAAAATGTCGTAAGATTTATAAAATGTCCTGAAAATAAAATTAAAGAATGGAGTGCAGCCTGCGGTGTTGAGCTGAAGAAACACTCACGGATTTGCATGCATCATTTCAATGACTCCGATTATATTGAACTGTATTTCAAATATAAACAAAATATTTCTCAATTTTCATTTGTTATTATTCGTATTTTTGGATTTCTGTTTTTTATTTTTCTATTATTTGACGTAACAAGGCATAGCATTTTAAACTCTCTCCCTAGTGATTCTACCTTCTGGTTGTATCATGTAACTGACTATATCTAAACTTTATTATATTTCTAATTTTAAATTTCTTTTTTTTTTACAGATCGTTGAGCCACCCCTAGAGTTGCTGAATAATACACACAAAAACAATTCAAAATGTGTATTCTTTTTTGGTTCAAGAAATTTGTAAGTACACATATTTGATATGTATTTGAAATATTGTATGTATATAATTGAGAATTTGTGTATTATTGTTTTGTATTCCAGTGCATGGATAGAATTTAATAATATCAAACCATACGAGGGTCCATGGAAAGATCAGTTATCGAAGTTAAATAAACCTGCAGCATTTCGTCAAGCTATGGAAGATATAAAAAATCACATTGATGATCCTACCGAAATAGATGGCATCATTAGTAAAAGTACTGGCATTAGGTCACTGCCCACTGAAGCTGATTTTGATAAAATACGAGATGGCTTCTCTCTGGAGGAGGAAATCACCATTGACACAAATGCCAATAATGTAGACAAGAATGGTGAGGCCTCGGCTCTGGAAGACGAAGAGGGAGGGGTTGCTGCAAAGACTCCTAATAAGCGTACACCAAAAGCTAAAAGTACAGCTGCTGCAAGTACAAAAGCCAAATCGACAACTTCGAAATCAGCCACAAAACGCCGCGGATCTGCACAGACGCCAGCCACAGTTGCAGCAGCCAGTTCAAAACGTAAACGCAAAGATAGTGAATTTCTTAATGACAGTACAACACCCAGACGTAAAATTAATACAGATGCTCTGGCTCACATAGGAGGTGGATATTCAAGTCCCCCGCGTCGCAACAACAATTCAATCGCTTTGTTGGAACGCCCAACCGTCAAAGTGCCCGAACAACAGGCCATCGACATGAATACACGTTCTCAGACACTGGCTGAACGCGATATAGCACCTTCAGATTTAACATTCGGATTCCTCGGACTGGGCATAATGGGTTCTACTATCGTCAAAGATCTCATTTGCAAGGGGCACAAGGTGGTAGTGTGGAACCGCACAATGTCTAAATGTGAACCATTCAGGGAGGCGGGAGCTGTAGTGAAAGATACGCCAATGGATGTAGTTGATGCTTCGGACATAATATTTTGTTGTGTGTCAGACCCCAAAGCCTCAAAAGACGTAAGTTTTGGCAATTTGAATATTTCAATTAGCCTAATGACATTCATTTATTTATTACATTTTATTTAGCTGGTCTTTGGAAATTGCGGTGTACTGCGCGTGGCTGACTTGTGCAATAAAGCTTATGTTGAAATGACTACAATAGATCCTGAAACCTCGCAGGACATTGCTGAGGGTATAACTCAAAGTAATGGAAGATACTTAGAGGTACAAATACATGGCACACGCCAAGAAGCTGAAGATGGCATGCTAATAATCTTAGCTGGTGGTGATCGTACAGTTTTCGAAGAATGTCATTCCTGCTTTAAAACAATTGCCAAAAATACGTTCTTTTTGGGAGGTAAGTTTATTGTTTATTCCCACAGGGATGTCGGTTTGAAACAAAGGTTAATTCCTATGCGCAATATGTTATTATAATAGGATAAGCCTTTGTTTATGGACCACGCTTAGTCGTCGGTTTAATTGAAAAAAGTTTTATTTTAACGTCTTTTTTTGTTGTCTCTCTTCTCTCCCCTTTCTGTTTCTATTTAACTGTATCTGTCTGCTTGCATCTATTCTTCTATTATTTTTAAATTGCATTTTGTTTTTGTATAACTGGCTTTTGTTTTTCTTTTTTGCTTAATTTGCATTTTTTTGTTTTTCTTCTACGCCTTTGTATATTTTGTTTTCACTACTCCGCGTCTCCCACTTTAGCAGATGTTGGCAATGCGTGCAAAGTTAATTTGATTCTACAGACCATCTTGGGCGTTAGTTTAGTTGGTTTATCTGAGGCCTTAGCATTGGGTAAGTTCCACAAATATTGTTACGCACAACAACAGGTCTAGTTCAAATTACTAAACATGTATTTTTTTGTTTTTTTTTTTTTCATTCGTTATAGCTGATCGTTTTTCAATTTCCCTTAAAGATATATTGGACATATTCCAACTGACGTCAATGAAATCAGATCTATTACTTGCAAAAGGAAGAGGTATGAAATAAAATTATTTTTTTTTTAAATATAATTTTTATATATTTTTGAATTGTGTATTTGCAGAAATGGCAAAAGGAGACTTCAATCCACAGCAACCACTGAGTCATATGCAGAAGGATCTACGTCTAGTTCTGAGTATGGCAGAAAACTTAGATCAATCGATGCCCGTTACCGCAATAACAAATGAAGTTTTCAAACACACCAAACGATTGGGCTACAGTGAACATGATTCCAGTGCAGTGTTTGTAAGATCCAGATTTTAACAATTAGTTAATACGGCGATACTATTTGACACAACATTTACAACAACTACAACAACAAGAACAGAAAACAATAACAATAACGTTTAAACAAAAACAACAATTTATATCATTTAGTTTTATAAAACAACAAAAATCATGGTAAAACTTAAAGTTTATTTTAGGAAAATAAACATAATTAATTACTTGAAATGTACAACTGATTAAGGAGTTGGGCCCCCAAAGTCTAAGACCGTATTCAGTAACACTTTGTCCCCACACCCCCAACTATTCCCCTTGCTTCCCTTTTATATTATTATTTTTATTATTTCATGTATAGGAGACAATTTATAAGCTATGAAATAATTAAGTTAATATTTTACACAATATTTTTTTTTCCTTGTTACTTTAGTAAAAAAGTAATTTATTTCAAAAGTAACTTATTTTTATTTTTTCTTCTATATTCATTAAAACTCAATTCTTGAAATCATTCGAAAATAATAATATAAAATCAATCCATCATCATCATATTTAATAAATAACAAAGAAACGAGCCAATCACTCGGTTTGCAAATCCAATGTTAATCAAAATGAAATTACTACCAGTACTACACGCGCAACTACTATAACAAATGCTGGTGTTGTTACACCCAACGGTCACGTAGTCGCTCAAGAAGATCCAGACGACGAACAATATGTAATAGATCTAGAAGAAGGATTTTATAATAAAGCACCTAAAAAACATCGACAGCTCAAGAAAAAACTTTTTTAAAATTTTTAACTTTTTCAAATTTATCTCGATCACATTTTAATTTAATTTTTTTTATAACGACAGGCGACTGACGACCTTAGTTTAAAAAAATAAACTATGTACGAATATTTTTGAGATGTAAATGTTTCTTATTTGTCGCATTTAGAACTTTACTGTGTAATAAATAAATGCTACAATATCGTTTTTCTTCCCGCCCTCCATCTTTTCAAAAAAATAAATAACTACAAATGTTATATTGTAATTTATACTACATATATAAACAAAATACAAATTGTTTAATTTTTTATTTGTTTTTAACTTTACTAAAATATTAATGTATTTTTTTTTTCTTTAAATGCAATTTAATTTATCAATTATAAAATTTGATAAAAAAAAATTATATAAATAAATAAAAAAAAAACTGAAAAAAATTAAGAACTGAATTGGTAATTTATTGTTGGAAAAGATGCACAAAATTAAAATAAAATATTGTAGACAAAAAAATACCTATTACGGGAGAACAAGTCTGAATAGGTTAAGACAGGAAAAAACGCATGCACCAAATCCTATCGAAATGTCTTCAAAATTGTTACATGTACGTTGCGCTCAAGGTTTACATGGACAGCCAGTCAGACAATGGTTGTGTAAATATTTTTAATGTTGTATCTTTTGGAACCAAAACAGATATAACGAACAAGATGCTACAGTTTCGCCGAAATCTATTATCGAATAAAATAATATTTGGAACAAATCAAGATCCCCGCAACAGTTTCTTTTTTTATAATTATACCCTACACCACCATAGTGGGGAGAGTATAATGCGTTTGTGCAGATGTTTGTAACGCCCAAAAATATTAGTCTAACACCCACCTTAAAGTATACCGATCGACTTATAATCACTTTCTGAGTCGATTTAACGATGCCCGTCCGTCTGGCTGGCTGGTTGTCTGCCCATGTAAACCTTGTGCGCAAAGTACAGGTCGCAATTTTGAAGATATTTCGATAAAATTTGGTACATATAGTTTTTTCGGCCCAAGAACCAAGCCTATTGAAAATGGCCATTTAATCGGTCCATTATTTCACATACAAATGGCCTCCCGAAATTGGACTTTATCGCTCATAAATGTTTAATTTATATATGTATCTACACAAATTTCGCTACAAATATGTTTTATACATACGAAATTCATGTCACTAAATTTTGTTATGATCGGTACATAATTAGTCGTAGCTCTCATATGACCCGTTTCCGATAATCACTTTAACGTGCATAAATCTCTTAAAAATGTTGGTATACACACAAAATTCAACATAAATAACTTCCATATAGATATAAATCAGGTCCCATATAAGGCCCACTTCCGAAAATCAGTCTCGAATATAAATTATTGATATTTTAAAAGAAAAATGTTTTTGCGCAATTACTTAGTGTAGGGTATTATATGGCCGGGCTTGACCGACCATACTTTCTTACTTTTTTTTCTGTTAAGGGAAGGGACTTTAAATTCTGGGGTGTATAGGTCACCAGCTTCGCTAAAATCACTTTTTCTGTACCTATATCAACATTTTCTGAAGTGCTGTCATATAAATTCAAAAAGGAATTTTTGGTTCACAATATTAATAAACATTTCCATATTATATACCATATTAAAGGTATTTTGAAGCACTATTCAATGATACCCATATTGATCAGATTATTTTCCAAATACATGAGAAATTTACTATTATATATATTGACTTTAAATGCCTATAACTCTTAAACTAGCTGTCGACGTCTTGTTACTTGTTAATGGGTCTGTGCGCGAGCAAAATCACAAGTAATTGAAAATTTGCAATCACAAATCAGACGAACAAATCATTTAAAAATGATTTATAAGCACAACAATTTTAACATTTTTGTGCTTATAATTATGAGAGCTATAAACAAAAAAAAATTATTAAAATGCAATCTGTTTCGATGATCTTGATTTATGCCAAAAATAATAATAAACAATTGCCATTTAAGAAAAGAAATGATTAATTTCATATATTATTTCATATTTCTTATATCACTCAGTTTTATGGCAGAGAAGCAAGCCGTCTTATTTTTTCGGCGGCGGCTGAAGGGGTAAAAATTGTCGACGGCGGCGGCTTGTCGGCTTAACGCCGAGTTTTTACCGGCTTAAATTTTTTTTCGGCAGCGCCGAATTTAATGAAATATTTTTTTTAATTAGCATGTATTGCTTTTATATAGCAATGCCTATTTTTTACTATTTTATAAATCGGAATTGTTTTCAATATATAATTCGGTTGTATACCGAAATTTAGGGATATTTATCAGAGGAAATGTTCAATATTAAATCCTGCATATTAATACGTTTGAAAAATAAAACAATATTAAAATCATTCGGCATATCCAGAAATCATCTTAAAAAATATATTTCTACACAGTTTAATAACATTTTTATTTTTGCTTTATAAAAATGCAAAGTGTTACAGGAATTTTAATTTGTTCCAAAAATATATTTTGTATTATTTCCAGTATTATATATACGAGGTGCGGGTGTAAATAGGATATTACCCCCACCGAAATGTTTTCATATAAATATGGAAAAAATGTAAAATAAATTCTACTTTATTTTCTTTTCCTATAGTATTATATACTAGGTATGTATGGATAATTAAAACCTAATGTGACGAAAAGTTAATTTGTTTAGAAGTTGTTTCGGTAAATAAAATAAATAGCCTGTTTATAGAGTACAATTTTCCTCCATATTACACGATTCTGCTCTATAAACATTCTGAATGTCTTTCTAAGCTAATACTATAAATGAACCAAATAAATAATAAAAATCCATCAACTTCTAGAAACTATTTCCAAGACTGACAATTTCAAAGAAAAATATCTGATGAAAAAACTAATGCTAGTTCCTAAGGTGTGTTTGCTAAAGTTTTAGAAGAACTGTTTTCAGAACCATTCCAAGTAAAGCTTCTTAAGAACGAGTTCTCAATGTTTTAAAACAAAAATCGTTGGCCCCAACATCTAACTAGAACGAGTACTGGCTATAATCATGCATTTTAGAACTAATCAATTTTTCCTGGGATATATAATTCTTCCTGTTAATAGCCTGGTAAAATTTAAAATAATTGAAAAAAAATATTTTAGTATTTAAATACTAGTTGTATTTAGTGATATTATAAAACAGTGTGAAATACTGTAAAGATGCTGAGTATACATAGTTAAATTTACAAAAAAGTACTTAAAAATCGAAATCAGCTAGAAAATAAGCCGCCGATGAGCCGGTAGTTTCGGCGCGGCTCTTAAAAATTATCGGCTGCTCGGCTAGCCGCCGGTCGCGCCGTTACGGCTTGCTACTCTGTTTTATAGCCATGTACTATTTTGACTGTGTTTACAATTAGTAGTAGAAATAAATTTGTTCGTTTTTAAGGTAAATGCAACTATGAAGTAAAATACAACCCTTCACTTAATATAACAACAACAAATTCTAGTTAGTGGTGTAACAACGACCTTTTTCGCCATACGAATTAAAGCACAAAGAGGAGACATCCAAAAAATAGAAAATGGCGAACTTCGGTTTGATTTTCATTTCGGAATTTCACGTTAATTTTTTTGTTAAATAAAAATTCTACAAATGAAAATTTATTGCAAATTATAAAAATCAAACAATTAACAATAAACTAATGGACGCGAACTGAAAATACTGAAAAATTGGTGAAAGTGAAACTATCAAAATTGATTAAGCAAAAAGTGAACAAAAAGGAAATTTTTTTTGGCAAAAAATTTCAAGACGAAAAATTGTCATGAAGTGAACGAACCTCAAAAAGGAGGAATAAGATCAAAAGAAAAAAATTAAAAGGCCAAATTAAAGTCTTGTGTTTTGCAATTATAAAATAAATTAATTTTTTTCTTAAAAATAATAAGTATTTCAATTGACTGTGTGTACAATAGTGTTTAAATAGCCTTCTAGAAACGAATAGGCAAAAATTAACATTTGTTGCTTTTTTCTATATGTTAAAAAGGAAATTTCATGACGAATTGTACATAAAGATTCAGTCTACTACAGTAAGTATATTCTTTTGGACTTTTTCATGTATTTTTTAGTTTTTAAAAATTAAGTATTTTTAATTTTGGTTAAACAGAAAAGAAAGATTTAAATTTTTTCAATTCCTTTTATTTTCTCATTCACGGCGAAATTTCTTTTTTGTTCGTTTTAGTTGTTTTTGTTTTGCTTAAAAATGGGAAATTCACACGAAAACATAATTTTTGACACTGATGAGATGAAGAGAGAAAAAGAGAGTGCATGATATATATTTTTCTTTTTACTGCTGTTTTTGTTAATATATGGAATAGTTAGAAATACTGTAATCTTCGAGTCAGATAAGAGGTTTATAGTTCAGAAAGAGATAGTTATAATGATGAGACACAATGTTTTGATTTTTTGCAATACATCCAGTGTTGCATTTTCTGAAAAAATATATAATATATAAATTGTGATTAATATATTTATATTAATAATACACATTGAAGAAATGAGTTTAAGTTAAATATTCACTTCAGTTTTAAAAGTTTAATTTTTCCTTTTTTAGACAGATAATATATCTGAAAATATGTATATCTATGTATAAAAATGTTTTTTTTATGGACTGAGTAAAATCATTTTCTAATTTACTTTAACTAAATGTCATATTTGTGTTGTGTTAATTTCATTTAATTTAAATTAATGGTGTAATTTAACAAATGATGTTTTTTTTATTCGCATATTTTTACTATAATTTATTTATTATTTTTTTTTTGACATCACTTCATTTCTCTCGTTCACTGACAGTTCGTGAGAGAGCGCAGAAGAAATTTTTCGATAGACTTCAAAGTCGTCGAAAGAAGTAGTTGTAGTTTTCGTACATGAAGTGGCTCGTCTTACGCGTTGTTTAACATAAATTAAAAAAAGAAAAATATATTACAGTAATAGTAATATATGGTTTAAAAAAATAAAGTGATAAGAAAAATATGCAAAATATAATTTATATTGCTAAATTTATATTATACCTCTTTATAAGTGCAATTGTGATTTTAATACCTATAATTGCTTCAAATTAAATAAATTTAGAGGCGAGCACCATATAAAGTAAAATAATCAAACAAACAAAAAATACCTATAACATCTAAATTCCTAGTACGCGAAAAAATAAACATACTTATCTTGTTTCAATTTAATTATTTTTGTACTTCTATATGATATTTTACTTTTGTTATAATACTTAACTTTTAATTTACTGCCCCCTCTTCGGACAGATTGTAGTAAAAAATCGTCATCATCTACTTGAAAAAACATTGTCGTCGTTTGTTTTTTGTAGTGTCGTGTATTTTTCGGTTGTTGCTGTATTATTTCTTTTCTTTTTTTCTATATTTCCTACCCGTGTGTGTGCCGGGCTCTTTTATATGTATTTTTTCCACTACTCTTCTAATACTATTTTGCAATAAAAAATCATTTTTATTCAGTTTTTCTGCTCCCTGACTTACCCCCCTTTAAACGCCTTAAAATAATAATAGAAGCAACAATAACAACAACGCCTTCGTTATCATTCGTGTATATGCAGCAAGCAGCAGATTTTTATTAAGCACCATTAGTTTAGCAGAGAGAGCATACAGAGTCTCCAATAAAAAAAAAAATGAAAATAAAATGAATAAGAAAAAATATCTGTATATTTGGCGCTCAGCAACAAATCTAAAAAAAACCAATCAATTAAAATAAGCACACAAGAATTACAGCAACAACAAAATAACAAAAGCAAATAATATAAAATAAATTGTTAATTTTTATTAACGCCATCATATTAAATAACACAAAAACACAAGGTATTGTCACTTTTATTAAATCTAATTCACATTTAGTATTTCTTTTTTCCATTAGCTTCTTGTTTACTTTCCTTTCTTTATAATTCTCTCGCTCTCCTATTTATGAATAATCTATTGTCATTTTTAGTTTTTAAAGTGAAATGTATTTCAACAAATTTATTTTCATTGACGTCGTTGGGACAAAGTTCAAAATAAATAGTAAATTCATATGTACATAGGTATTTGTAATCAATAAAATAGTTACACCAAGCTTGATTTTGAAAATGTCGTAAAATAATTGTCTAGGCGTTGAATGTTGTATTCGCACTTGATCACATTTGCCAAACAGTTTCTTATCTTTTGTGCGAATAATCCTTGTGTATTATGAAATTTCTGCACACAATTACACTTGTAATATTATCAAAATAGTTCAGATACATTTTATTATTTTTTTTTTCCTAGAATACGAAATATGTATATCGCAAATCAAATCGCTTATTATTAAAAACTGTGTTTGACTTTTCAAACTACATACATACATACTTTTCTAGCTCAAAAGTGGTCTAAGCTTCAGACAGGAATTATGAAAATAATGGGGGTTTGTAATTCTATGAATTTTAGATCACTGTACGTGACATTATTTTATATGTATTTGACTTTAGTTGCAATGTTATCTGATGATTCGTGAAACAAGAGGTTGACCGGTTTTGTATTCAATTTTAGCAAGTTTTAAATAATTTGTCGTAGATAAGTCAGGTTATGAAAAATATAGTGTTAGCCCACTTTTGCGCTTAGGGCCTAATATATCGTTACCTTAATATAGAAATGCCTTAACTCGTGTTTTTTAAGTACATACATATATGTATATTTTTTGGCTAAATATGATATATGAGAAAATCTGGACTGGAAAAAAAAACACGAGTTAGTGCCTTTCTATATTAAGGTAAAGATATATTATATATTATCTACCTATACATACCTATAAAACCAACTGATCAAGAGAGAAGAATCGAATAATATCAGTACTTTAATTACACATCAACAGAACACAAAACTCGGAATAAATTAAATTTTTTATTGTAGTCAGCCTAGAACCATATGTCCTTATGTCAACGCTCTTTCTCTATCGACTTTCCTTTAAGCATGAGTAGAGATAACTGTTCTAGTGTATTTCTGGTGATATTGTCAACGAACGTGTCAATAGTTTGGTTTTCTTTTTATTAAGCTGTGTAGTCAATTGGTATAGAAAATAACTACCTAGTCAGTAGTGCTACAGTCTATAGAATATTACATTGGATGGGGTACATCTTTGGAATAAAACGCAAAAATATTTTTAATTTTCTGTATTAAAAAAATAAAATATAAGGGCCTCATTTTGTAAAACGAAGCGTTCAGAAACGTAAGCAATTTTTATGAAGAATACTGGGAAAATGGTTTGAAACTTGAATATTTTCCATACAAAATGTCTTTAACGTTTGTCGTTTCGTTTTACAAAATGAGGCCCAAAATTTGTTTAACGTTTGTCGTTTCGTTTTATAAATTCGTTTATTAAAATTCAAAAAAAAATTTAAAAAAAATTCAGGTTTTCAAAAATTTAGTTTGTCCTGGTTTTTCCTCATATCTCAGCCATTTGTGGACCGATTGTGCTAATTTTAAATAGCAAACTTCTCGAAAGCATGTCTGAGAGAATTATTGAAGATTTGGATCCCGAAGATATCTGCGGTCTTCAGAAAATTAATTTCAACAGACAGACAGACGGACATGGCTTAATCGACTCCGCTATCTATAAGGATCCAGAATATGACAAACTTATATATGTATACCCTTATCACGAAGGTGAAGGGTACATACAAATTTATTAACAAAACCACAAACTTTCTTTATTGTTTTTAAGTTGAAATAGCATACTATTGAAAATCTTTATTTCAAAGTTAACAAATAATTACAATAATGGTCTAACTACTTATAGTCCACCAATTTTGGATCTTTTTTTTTTATTAAATATTAAAATTTGAAAACACTAATACATACTTAGCTAACTAACTACGGAATAAGTAAAAAACTTATAAGTTTTGAAATATCGCATAGTGATGTATAATTTAATATATTTTTGCCTAATACCAGTTATTATGTCGAAAGCTTTATTTTTAACATTCAATTAAGTGCCACTTTGGACACATTTCAAGCCAATGTGCATCGAATAAGATAGAACATGCAATTCCATATTTTCGATTTTACAGTTTATTACAGTTGTGGATATAAATTTGTAACTATGTATTGTTAAAAAAGTTACATTTTTTTAAGTTTTTCTAAAATTAAAAAAAAAAATATTTTTTTAATTTTTGTGCTGTTTCTGCCTTTTGTATTTAAAATGCTGAATCATTTTAGAAATTTGTACTTAAATAAATATATGTATGTACTTACTAATAACTTCATATATTAAACATTTTCTTATTTTTCATCGTGTTAAAAAATCAGCAGGTGTTTGTTGTCAGCATGTGTGTGCTAATGGAGAGTTTTTGAACTTGAATGAACTTCAGGCTGTAATGATCTCCAACCAATTAAACAGTTTTTATTTTACACAATCAGTGTTTCTTTTCCAGCAGATGTGTGTGTAAAATATGTAAAATGAAAACAAAGTAAAAAATCAATTCAATAAAGTGTAGTGTGTGCGTGTCTGTGAAATAAAAATAATGTTTTTAAAAGCAAAGTACATACTTTGTGTTACTTATTATTTATAGTGTATATGGGCATTTCCACTCTTCCGATCTCGAATTTTGTTTTTCTAATTTACATTTTTTGATATCATATTTGTGGCATTGTTTTAGTGCAATATATAGATTTTGTCGATTAGTTGTTTCCAATATATTAGCAATAAACAATGTATCCGGAACGAGGACAGAAATATAACTCGCGAATCGGATTATAATTTGTTAAAGAAAATACTAAACTAATAACTGGTGGTTGACATAAAGATTTTATGGAATAATTGCAGGAAATGTTATTAATAGCAACAGAAAATACATTTGCAGTGTTCAGTACATTTTTCTCATATCAACAAAGATTATCTAAAAATACTCTATTATAAAAAATTTTTCATTTTGTTAATATGTATGTTTGAAAATATCATTTGTTTATGAACATTTCTATTTTAGGTGACGTTAGACCTTTCTGTAGAAATGCCCATATGTATTTCTTATTTTGATACCCTAATTATAATAATATATTTCTTTTGAAATGACGACAGAAAAGTTCATTGGCTTGTAATGTGCTTTATTATCCACTGTTGTTTAATAAATAACTCACAAAATGTCAACCAACAATAGCATTTTTTTATATTGTAAACATTTGTTTGTTTTGAAATTATTCTTTTACTTTTATTTTATTCTTTATATAAAACATAAATATGAAAATATATGTCATATATTCGTTTATTCCATTTAAAAATAATCATCATAAATTACTTTTCATTTCAGCTGGAATATTAAAACCAAAATTTAATTAAAAACTAAATTACTGTAAAAATTTAAACAAACATAAATAATTAATTAAATGCCAATTTCCAAAATTATAAACTCCAAAACAACACAACAGTAAATAGTTGCCTAAAAATAAGCAATAATATAAATATGATACAAAATAATACTATTAATATTAACATAAACATAAAGAAGCCTGCATTCTAAAAAAAAAACTAAAAAATATGTTTTTCATTAAAAAGAAAGTCGAAAAAATATATTAAATATAAATAATATAATATTAACCAAGTGCTTACTTATGTAAAATTTAACTAAAAAAGTTATTAATTATAAAATATTTAAAAAAAAAAATCAGTTATCACTGAGCAATTTTTCTTTTAAACGCTTTTGTAGCATTATTTATAAATACATACTATAATATTTACAATAAATATTAATTTCAATATAATAACATACATAAATAAATAAATAATTATAAAAAAACAAACAAAATCAACTTAATAATTAATTAAGAAAAATATATGAAATTAAAAAATATATATATATATTATTACTTTAAAACAACGGAAATTAAAATAACAACAACAAAAAAATTCAATTACTAATTAAGCATATACATATACATACTTATAATTAAAAGAAATACTATAAATACAAAATTAATATAGCAAAAATATTTAAATCTATCAAAACCACAAAAACATTGTGGCTATTCAAACAATTTTCTACTTTTACTAATTAAACAAAAACATACAAACTTCAAATCCCTTTTGAAGAAAAACCGTTAAGCAAATTAAAGTGTCTTCGACAAAAACATACCCCGTTATTCATGTGAAATCATACAATTATTTATATAAAACGGCAGAGGCAGCTTTAGAGAAGAACGAAGATCCCAAACAGCAAACAACCAAAGTCTACTGCAACTTTTCTCTAAATCAAACAACCTAACAACATGTCTACTTGTTATGCGAGATATTAGTAAAACGTTTACTAAAACCAAATGCCATGGATATGAAGAAAATATCAAAACCACGGTAAGTATTATTTATTAAAATACTACAATACAATTTTACTGATATGCTAAATTCATATCGAAATCATATGAGACAGTATTGCGCATGGTCTCATATTCATTAGATTTAACATGCATTGTTTTATTTCTATTGCCTTCTCCATAAGTGATAACGCTATAAATAAATTTGTCAATTCGTTTGTAATTTTTACAATATTCATTTCCGACTCCATTTACAAAAAATGATTTTATATATCTATTATAGGCATTTCAAAGACCTTTCCAATCTTCTATATATATAAAAATGAAATGGTCCATGTATGTAACGGCTGGAGCGAGTTGGCTGATTTTTTTTATTCGATTCGAAATTTTCAGGAGAATACTCGGAAATTCTTTTTTTGTGAGTCCAGTCAACTGTAATAAAAAAGCTCCCTAAAGTATGCAGCACAAATTTAGATATTTTATTTTCAAATAAATAAGAACAGGGTGGTGTGCGTGGGTTGGAGAAACTTGAAGAACTAACATTAGTAAATGCTACCGGGCGAAGCCGGTGCGATCAACTAGTAACATATAAAGGCCATAGATTCGGACCGGCAAATTTTTTTCACAAAAAATGATACATTCTATAAATTATAATAAAACATGATTTTCAATTAACCGCTTCGAAATTGCGGAAAAACACTGGCGCATATTCATAAACGATCACCAAGTGTTGACTTTTTTAAGTACCTATTTAAGTTATTCACAATTGGTTACTTTCAGCACAATTAGTTAGCACTTAATCATGGGTAAAGTTGTAACTAAATGCCAACTACTAATACATTCAGCAAAACAGCTGATTGATTTCATTTTAATACATGTATACAAAAAGAAAATAATCTAGAGATGTGTTTTTTTTTTTGTCAACAACATTCTATTGAAAAATTTAATTTTACATGCTCTTATTTTAATTGATTTACATACAAACTATAACTATAAATATTGTATGTACTTTTTAGAGAACAAAAATAGTTTTTTAATAGCTTTATAAGCATTTTAATTTATTACAGTATATATCGATCAAAATATTATCGACATTTTGTTTTCTCTACATGTCAAAGCAGTAACTAAGCTAGTTATGAATTGTGAATAAGATCTACAACTATCTATGAACTATTTTTTAGTTTCTGTTTTACTGGTTCCGACTTTAGTTATGATTTATGAATATGCGCCACTGTTTTTCGGTTAATAGATTTATAAATACCAGTTAAAAAATGTTTAGTTGCTTTAAAGATAGAAATATTTATGTTTACGGCATTAATATGAATTATTAAACTAATTAATAAAATTTAATCAAAGCAGCGTCCTCGATTACTAATTCTAATTTTTTTCCCAATAATTTATAACAAAGTAATATCTAGTTGAATCACACAGAAGTCAAGTCTAAGCAAACAAAAGCGAAGACATACATAAAATTTCCTTCCGCATATCCTTTTTATCCTTCCGTATACACTTAACATAACATCCGCTATTACTTTGGGTGGCTACAATTGAGGGTGTTATTGGAGAGTAACAGCCAAGAAATGATATTGTAAAGCAATAGTGTAACTAGAAAAAGAAAAAAAAACACAGAGTAAACAAAGGCCATAAGATGAATGAATATATGTATGTATGTACCTTGTATGTATATTTCAACAGCAAAGAAGTAAAGTGCTTGTCAAGGAGAAGAGGGAGTAGAATAAAGTATGAATTAGAAAAACAAAAACAAAGTTAAGTCTATCTGTTCAATGGTTTATTCGAAAGTTGTTTTTGTAACAAGCGCAAATAAACAAAAGTCAGAATATAGAGTAGTGTTGTCAATTTAATTAAGACTAAATAAATGATGGACGATAGAAACTCATGCTGTGCTGGAAGAAGGCAAAATCCATTTATATCCCTTCACCATGGGCGGTAAGTTTGTCATTCATATTGTTATTCCTATAATTTCCATTTTGTTCCATAAGGATTAAGACAGCGCGGACGAGGTATATCTTCAGATGATCTCAAATTACTTTGGAACATGAATGGATATGGTGTTTATAACCATAAACAATTTCAATTTCGAACATAAAATAAAAATTTAAATAAAATGTACTATATTTTTATTTATTTTTTTTCATACAAATTTATATTATTGAGCTTGATACGTTAGTTTGGTTTCAGAAAATAACAAGTCCAAATAATGCAATACACATATAGTCAATGCACAGGGTCTCCTATCCTGTCATATTGTCATAATGTCCTAATATTTCACAATGGTTTGAAAACATGACATGATATGATATTACGTTAATTTTAATTGTTAAACAAATAATTTTAACTTAAGTCTTCTTTGTTCTAAAAATAATTTCACCGATTACCCTAGTTTACAAAGTTTTTGCTCATGAATTGAAACATATGGGGATTTGTGAATTTTGGTCTTCTAACTTCGGAAAAAATATTAAAAAAATGCTGGACGTCAAACTTTTGAGATATTTATTAAAAACGAGACATATAAAAATGTACATTAAATTAGAACAAAAAAATTAAAAGTGAAGTCCTCTTTTTATAATTATTTTCATTTGTCTCCCTCACGACACTCCAACAGTATTCTCCTAGCATATTATGATCCCATAAACCTTAATAATTCCTCTCGAAAAACTTCAAAGCTTGATGGAAACGCTCTTCATGTTCATCACTCATGTGTCCGAGGTTTTCCGGGAAAAAATCCACATGAGAATGTAAAAAGTGAATTTTGAGCGACATATTTACACTCATCAGTTCAAAATTATGTAATAAATTCGAAACATTGGCCCATAATCAAGTCTAACACTAAAGTCGGTTCTTTTTAAAAACAACTTTAAAATAAAAACCTGCCTTTTATTAATTTGCAACCATAGTCAAAATTAAAGTATGTTTTAAATTGAACCGACTTTAACTGGGTACCACCGCAAATGTAGAAAATGTTTTACATTTATACAACAAAATATACAACAAAAAACAGACAAGTGGCAACGCTGAACAGCTGACATACAAAATTAAAAAAAAATCCAAAAAACGTAAACAATAAAAGTAACCGGGACATCTAAAGAAAGAAAGTTGTTTGTTGTGGAAAAATGGAAAAGATTAATATCATAATTAGGATATTTTGGTACTAATTTTATTGATAACTGTTCAATAATTGCAAAATCTCTACCAATATTTTGTAACTTAAACATTTTTTACTTTGTGACGAACTTTTTTACTCGGCGAAGAACAGCTGATGCTGTTGTTAAACATTCTCTCATTCTTTAGGACACATTCTATCAAATCTATCATTCCCATTAACAAAATTCAAAGGCTTTGATTACAATAATACATTTTATTTTAAATAATTAGTTTTAAGTTTTGTATTTTAGGTGAAAAATGTAAATTTTATTATCTTGTAACTGTTTTTTTTTAATAAAATAATAAGACATATGGATATGCAATTATTATTGTAGAGTCCTTTATTTTAATACTATTGTTCATCTTTATAACGAATCAAAATAAACATTTTATGAAAAAAAAAGAACGAAAGGCTAACAAATATTATAAATGCAAAACTGTAACAAATATTGTGACACTACAAACACTATAAATTTTTAATAAACAAAATATTGTAATATACAGTCGTATTCATAAATATATACATATGTACACAGTAATACTGACTGATATAAATATGTATGGATGCATATTCGTGTCTGTATATAGACAAAACTAAATACACACAGTTGAACAAAACACTCATCTACAACCGCACTTTACACTCCATATAATGTGGCTACAAAAGGTGAATTCCTACAATAAACTTACCTGGTACATACCACTGTTTATATTTGTTTATACACATGAAAATATATTATGGCGGCCCTTATTTTACGATTCTCGATTCTCCCAAGGTATAAATTGTTTTCCGTTATGTAAAAATCAATTGCTAAGAATTTGAGCAAAATCGGATAAAGTGTAGAGTTTAAATAACCCACTAAAAATTAATTCATACATTTTTAACATTTATAATGGGGAAAACAAATTTGATTGCTTGAAAAAAAGAAGAAATATATGATACGAAAAGTCATAACCCCGATTTAACTAAAAAACACGTCAGCTTCTTGAGTAATAGATTCTCTCAATTTAGAGTTATGTACAAAAAAGAGCAGTTTCAGCTTCGAGAAACCATTTATATAGCAGAAACATCGTAAAGCTCACCTTAAATTTGCTGGAGAACAATTATAGACCTTGAGAGTATCGAAAATTGAAAAAGTTTACAATTAGGGCCACCCTAATGTACATAATATGTACATTAGGGTGGCAGAGACGAAATGCGCAATATAGGATTTGATTTCAGACCTATGGTTTCTTGGGGAAAATTTCTTAGAATGCGTTTCTGCTATACGATTTTTCGTAAAAAAATCGACTCACCCTAATGAACATACATACATACATATATATGTATGAGTGTATATGTATGTACTTTAGGAAAAAAGTATATGTATCCCAGCAGTTCTAGGAGACAGTACCGGACTAGTGATTTTACCTATCATTTAGGGTGGGAGCCAGTTACTTCAATAACCACGTGACTAGTCATTTTAACACGGACATGTCCTAAGCAGGGGCACGCAGGCAACGCATTGGATTCACATACTGGTTACATAACGTCAGTTACCTCAACAGCTTTGTAACTGGTTACTTGATAAGCTACGTGACTAGTTATTTTAATACGTGCATGTCCTAAGCAGGGGTCAATTGACCATTTTGATTACAATGTTACTATCTGATAGCTGATCAAAAGTAGTCAACGCTTCTGGTGTGTAAAATAAAGTGCAGTGCAATAAAAGTTTGAACTGACTTCACCATAGTTTACTAAGAGACACTAAAGTGACTATTGACTTCATGCTATGTTACATGGGATATCAGTATATTTAATAGGGTAATCGAATTATTCCATTTTTCTTTTGTTCGAATAAAACGAATAATTCGAATAAGAGATTTTAACTTGTTCGAATAATTCGATCAGACGTTTAAAATTAATCGAATTATTCGAATAATTTAATTTTTTTTAAAAAAGTAAAGAATGTAGTTTTTTAATATTTTATTGTTAAAAAAAAACAAAAAAATAACGTTAAAGTTAACAATTCAGGTATTGATAATGTTAAAAAACATTCGAAAACAAAGTTCATCATTAAATTTTCATCAGAAATATTCTGATCAGATTAACTCCCGAACAATCTACAAAACAATTGACTAGCAAAACCTTTAGTTTCCGATTTGGAGCTATGCTTTAAAAAAAATTGAGCTAGTTGGACATGGTCCTGAATTCAAATACAATATAAACGTATTAAGAACTTTTTATGTCGTTCATTAATTCGGGTTTTAAATTGAGGAACTAATTCTTTAGTAAATTAATTATTCACTATTTCTAAATTATTTATAACAAATTGTATTATACATCAAGCTCTATCAACGTTGCCGAATCTTTGCTTAATAAAGTTGTCTTGGGGAATTACACAATAAAGTGAATCTGTCCAAAGTTTGATATCATTGTCAGTGAACGTGGCTAATTTGAAGACACGCAGTGCATGATTGACGCATTTAGAAATATGCAAACATTTTATTACCATATTAGACAAAGATCTTCAACGATGTTCAAAATCATGTATAAGACGAACTCCATGCTTTTCTTGCAACAAAGCGTTAATTCGCAATATTTGAGTTTATCATTCGATTTATTAAATATTTTGCAACACTTACGTACGCGGTTAATAACATCACTTATATACATACATATATTCTAAGATCATGGCCTTCATCTATTTCAATGTAATCATTATAAATACTCAATATCACTTTCGATGACCGTTTCTAAATCACATTCTCCATCACATTCAACTCCACTTTAATCTAAGTTAATATTTTGATTATTAATTGCGATTCTTCTAATATTTCGCCAGCTAAATAACAAATATTTTATTTCGTACCTTTTATTTTCATTGGTTCAAGTCCTAAGTTAAACATTTTGAAAGATTTGTTTTTATAATTGTAACTTCTTGCAATAATATTGATATATTTATAGAAGAAGCTATCGGATCATTAATCTACAGTGATCGAAAGTCCCTTTGTCTTTAGATATTTGTCGAATTTCAGAAATCATACAATTTTTGTGAGTCATTATTACTTATTTAAATTTGGAATTATGAAAAATTCCAAATAAATTTAAATTTATATGAACATTTATTCGTTTTATTCGATTATTCTACATAAAATTGTTCGAATTATTCGTTATTCGAAAATGGCCATTTTTAAATTGTTCGAATAATTATTCGTAAGAAATTCATTAGTCGAATGAATACCCTAATATTTAAGCAAAAATAAAAATAAACTGTATGAGAATTATATCAACACAATTGGTATAAAACCAGTTTGTACGAATTACTCACAAAACGTTTAAAGTGACTACACTCCAGATTACTTAGAGACACCTAAGTGGCAATTATCTCCACGCTTGGGATGTATAAAGTAACCAATTGTCTTCGCTATGCACTATAAAGTGCACACACGTGTCAAATGACAAAAATATATAAATTGGAGTCAGCCAAGTGATAAGACATTTGTGACAATTACTGTCTTTAAGGGATACATTGACTACTTGCTTAACTGCTGGGATATTACAAATAACGATAACAACTCTAACTACTCGTACTTCTTTCTACCCCAACCTATAAATAAAAATAAAAACAAGAACAACCTTCATCGTTTTGTTAGATACGACAATAAAGGATCCTGAAGTTCTTATATTTCTTTTTTCTTAAGTCAAATTCTATGTTTGTGTATGAGTGTGTCTGTAATTGTGTTACAAGTTAACTTTTCGGGATGTACATAGGTGTGGGGAGGATGTACAAGTAAGATATTGTGTGTGTATTTCTTATACATGTACAAGTTTGAGTTGTGTCAGTTATATTTTTTTTGTATGTACATATGTATGTATATTTTTTTTATTAAATTACGTGTTTGATACAACTTTGTTAAAGTCCTCGCTATATACATATAGATATGGGCAAATATATAATTTTGTTCAAATTTGCGTAAAAAGTAGTACTTTAGTCTAGTTTTCAATACTACATGCTTTTTAGAAAAGATGAACGAATTTAAAATTTTTTTTTTTTTTAAATTTTGCTGAATAATCATATTCAGCTAAATTTTATCGACTCACTAATCGGTTTAAGTTTTAATATAAATTATACAAAGACGACTTTTATACTACGAAATTATTTTTTGTCCTTTAAAACTGCAAATTTCGAAAATTTTTAGAGCAACCTCGATTTTAAGAAGAAGTGTATCAAGAGTCTACTATTGTGTTCAGCTTAGAAAACTTTCACAAATGAAAAAAATTGGTGGAACAAAATTGGTTGAAAATTTTGTTAAATTTTTTTTTCTGTAAATAATATTTTATAGACAAACAATATCTATTCACACAATAAACTAGTCTATTTTACTTATGCCTGTATCAGATCTGTTATACAACTCTATATCCAAAATGAAATTTTGTGGTTTCTTTGTTCGTTTCAATATTTTTTTTTTAATATTTTTGAAATTTAGGAGAATATAATAAAGATTAGACTTTCGATTTTAAAATTTTGTTGCTGGTAGTGTTATTGGCAAAAATTATTAGCTTTTTGTCAAAATCCTAAACACTTAAGAAATAATGAACAATTAAGGTGTGTTTCATTAATTTAAAAAGAAAAGTGTTTTTGCCCATATATTTGTTATTTGTTTTGGAATAGTTTCTATGTATATATTTGTTGTGGATCTGGAAAGCTTACACTTGAACACTAGCACATCCTTTGTAGCTGTTGCAATATTTCAACTTAATTTGAAATAATTTTTTTTCATAAAAATTTTATATTGCTATAGATAATATGTTGATTACTCTTAACGTTTTCACTCTCAAAGACGTAAAGTAACGGTACACATTTGTATTGTAGTTAATCGGAGAAAATTCAAAAAGTTTATATTTTTATTAAGAGTCCCGACTTAGTTCTATTAGGAAAAAATGTGTAATATGCTTCGACAGAAAACTTTTTAAAATCAGAACGTGTGTAAATAAATTTAAACCACTAATATTGGTCACTAAATATTATTTTCTCCAAATATTAATAAGCTTACAAGTTGTAATGTTAACCAGATTAATAAATCCTAATGCCCATTTGATTTTTGAATATTTAAAATATTTATTTTACCTTTATTCTTCAAATAATTGCTTTTCAACATACATACATATTTCGCTCCTTTTATTCGATTGAATTAATAAAATATATATATGTATATATTAAGTTGAAAGATTATTATAAAAGTTAATTTAATGATAATTTATTTGTAAACAGTTAGGAATATACTTTAACTTAAATTTATAATTAAACCTAGGTTCTTCTTCATATGTAATTGCAATACTTAATGTGCGATTACATTTACTATTAATCGCGATTACGATTAAAATCGATTTGGAATTCCTAGTGGCGGTGGTTGTCCCGCCAAAATTATATACTCCACAAATAATGCATTTCTTATGATAAAAAGCTTTTGCTAATCGTAGATATTAATTAATCCATGTTGACTTTTTTAAATCAAAATGAAATACCCGATATATTAGTTTTGGCTTATAATAAATACACATTGGCAATACGTCAGTTAAAATTTTTAACAATATTTTTTTAAAAAAAAAAACAAAACAAAACAAAAAGCTTTAACAATAAAAGATTTAAAGGCACAGCATATTTAAGTATGTAAATCGAAATATTATACACCAGAGAAAAGAAGAGAAAGTGATATATTGAGCTAAAACTAAGAATTGACTAGAGTGCTGTAGATATCGGAATAGGAGGTAAAGAGCAGACACTGAAAAAAACAAAATATTTCTTTTTCTTGTATATAATACTTAACACAAGTTGATACAAAGTATTTTGTTGGTACATAAATGAAAGTGTAGAAACATAGAAGAAATAAAATTATGCAAAGAAAATAAAAGCTCTATAGGTATTATATTAAAACTAATGAAACTTTTTTCTATTACTATTTTTTCTCTTCTATTATGTATGTATGTATGTATGTATGTATGTATGTATGTATGTATGTATGTATATGTTTTGATTAATGAAGAAAATTTTGTGAAGTATATAAATATTTTAAAATGCCTCGTTATTAGGACAACAAAACCTACAAAGGATTTAAGAATATTAAGTCATAACGAGTACCAATATGACGAGTATTATTCTTAAAATGGTCTGCCTGCTTTCATTTTACATTTCACATTATACTACATACATACATATTTCTTGGGAAATAATTTCTTATTGTTCAGTCTTATAACTGTGGGTAAGATACAACAATATATCTAAAATAGATTAAATTGTTTCAAGTCATTTCTTTCTTTTCACTATAATTTATTGTTTCTTTTTAATTTCTCTTTAACGTTTTAATGAAATCTGATGATTTTAATAACGACGGTCATGATGATGATTTTCTACATTTTTGCACGTATTATTCGCCAAATTTTTTTCTACGCATTTCTACAAGAATATTCGATAGTTTTATTTGCTTATAATCTGTTCACTTATGTATGAGAGCGGGTCAATAAGTTCGTGAATTTTTTAATTTCCCGCCCCTTAACTGAAAAGCCAACACTGCTCCTGGCAACAGGCATTGACTCCTGTCAAAATTTAACCAAGCTGCGTCATTTAGTTTGTGTTTCACTGTCACTATCAAGACTTGAGGAGAAATTGGAAAAAGTGAATTTCGTGTGTTTTTTACTTATTTTTTGTTTAAGTTTAAAAAAAAATTGTTTTTTGTGGAAATAAAATTCGTGTTAAAACAAATTTTTTCCGATTTTGAGCCATTGTAGAAAACTTACTATGGTATTATATACGTCGTTGCAAAGGTCTTTGAAATATCTATCATTAGATATCCATATTGTCTAAATTAATGACTTAGTAATGCAGATATAGGTCAAAAATCGAGGTTTTTTCCTCATATCTCAGCCATTTGTGGACCGAAGGTATAAAAAGAGCTGATCCCTCCTGAATATATTCTAAAACTAGCCAACTTAGAAACCCCTAAGAAACGTATTGCGACAGTTACTATGTTACTACATATATAATTTCAACAAAAAAATGTAAATCGTAAATATCGCCTCGACTTTCTTATATGAAACAGAAAATGTTCCTAGTCCCAAAAAAGTACCTATAAGGTGCAAACGCACTTCTTCTTAACTGTGATTATTTGTCATTATAAATCAAACCAAATCTATATACATATATAAAAATGAAATGGTCCATCTATGTAATGGCAGGTAAAACTAGGAAATTTCTTTTTGAGTCCAGTAAACTGTAATAAAAAATGCCCCCTAAAGTATACAGTACAAATTTACATATTTTATTTGCAAAGAAACTAGAACAGGCAGGTGTATGTGGGTTTGAGAAACTTGAAGAACTAACATTAGTAAATAGATACCGGGCGAAGCCGGGGCGGTCAACTAGTAAATAATAAAACTGCATTAACAGATTTTACTAATAAAGTCAAACTAAGTTTTTAGCCTAAACTTCTTGAATTAAGCGGAATTTAATTTTAATTATTAATAGTTTCATTATTATCGTTTTATGATCAATTCTAATAAGAATATAATAAGTGAAATGTTTTATAATACATTAAAAAATGGTTATATAACATAAACCGAATAATGAATTTTTAATCGAATATTCGGTTTTGCCAGAAAAACTGGTTTCGGTCGTACTCTATTAATGATGTGTGTGTGTGTTTGTTTGTTTTTGTTTGTTCGTTTGCATTTATTTGATATTTTACGTCATTTAACGTGTTTTGTTGGAATTTTTTGTAGTTTCTTTGTTTGTAACCGCGTTTTTTCCAATTTGTATGTAAAAAATTATTGTCTGTCTAAAAAGCAAACAAGCAAATAATAGAAATGCTAACTGACTGACTGACTGAGAATAAGAAACAGAACAGACCAGACCAGACCGACCGATACACATTTCACATATTTGTGTGCTTTGCTTTTATTTTTCTTATTATTATTATTATATCTCTGCCGTATTCTCATCTTCTTGGTCACCGTGTGCTTTTGCAGTTCATCGCAAAGTGAGTTAGTTAATACAGTAGTAGTAATAGTAGTAGTACGAGTAAGTTAACAAGTAAAAATGACAAAAATTCCGCAAAGGCATAGAAAATGTATGTCATTGCTCATTGGTTGAATTTTTTACAATGATTGATTAGGTTCCAGCTTATATGGATGACTGGCAGCCGTAATACGTACAATTCTTCTGTGATGAATAAATGAAAGCAGTTAATGTCATTGGAATTATTTTTTCTGTTCTTTTACTTTTTGTGTTCCATACAAATAAGCAAAAGAGTGTGTTATTATTCGGATTATTTTATGTGTTAATTTTTTTTTTATTATTTTAGTTTTGGATTACATTCTTTGCAATTAAACTGTTTTTATTTCACTTTGTGTTTGAGTTAATTTGCTGTCAAGGTTATTGAGTTTCGCATGATTTATTTTATTATTATTTAGTTTAAAGTAAAAATACTAATATTATTACATATAATCTTGTTGGTTAAAAGTGCGATTGAAAATCTCTAAATCTGGCGCAAAAAGCGTTAATATTGTAACTCTGAGTTTGGGTGTGTTTTGTTCTTCAGTGCTTCGAGAAGATGCTAAATTTTCAATATACTGATAAATATCGTTGAGATTCATATTGTCATATCCGCGGTCCCGAACTCGACATTCATACGCTTTTAAAGTGAAAAAAATAATGAAATCTTAATTTTTTTCTTTCTTATTTACATTTTTCAATAGCATAATGTTTAGTGCTAATAGATTTATTTTTAATCTATTGCCTGTAAAAATGATATCCCGAACAAGACAAAATATATAACTCTCGTTCGATTGTCTCTCGAAAGATTAAAAAGTCAGCGATCAGTTCCAAAATTTCTTAAAGCTTTTATTTTTTTTGTAAATTAAAATGCAAATGTAGAAACCTATTGAAAGTTGTAGTGTAGAAATGTTTGCATTGGTTTTATTTATTTGTAACGCGACATATTTTTCCGGTCCTTTTTATATATAAGTTTGTCATTCCGTTTGTAATTTTCACAATTTAATTTTCCGATCATATAAAGTATGTATATTCGTCTGTCTATCTGTTGAAATTAATTTTCTGAATACCCCAAATATCTTCGGGATCCAAATCGTAAATAATTCTGTCAGACATGCTTTCGAGAAGTATCCTTTTTAAAATCAGCAATATCGGTCCACAAATGGCGGGTATATAGATTCGGCACAGCCGAATACAGCTCTCTTACTTGTTATAATATGGATTGCATCAATTAATTTCAACAAAATCTTTATTAAATATGTACTGCAAATTTATTTATTATTTATTGGTTCGGCATAATTTTTAAATAGTAATTCAATAACTTCAGCTTTCAATCTTTAACTTCACTTTTTCTTTACCATAATTTTTCTTTCCATCCCGTATATTTTTCTAACTTATGCATCGAATTGTTATCGAAATATTATTTTTACATTAGTGGATATCTATTAATGTTTTCCAAGTAGTACCGCATCTTACGGAACACTGATAACAAGCGATGATTTAGGTACAGGAACCCGATATTTGAACATAAACAAAATCAAATGAAAAATGTACCGTTAATCGGGCTTTGTTCGGCCTCTTTTCATTTGTTTGCATTAGTTTGTTGTTGATGGAACGATTTCAAGATGAGTACATAGTACATATGTGAATAATAAATACTAAAGAAAATAAATTTTCAGTTTTCATGTAAATTTTCACATGATAACAATTAAGATTATCTGACAAAAAGATGATATTATAACAAATATGAATTTATTTTAATAGAATATTAGAAAAAATAATTGTCTGTTCTGGTGGACCTTTCTGTGAAAACGGCTATACATATGTGTTAGTTTAGGCAATTTTTATTTCTTAAAGAAAATTTAGTTGTACTTTCTAAGATTTACAAACGAAATTTGATATTACCATCACATTTACCATCACTAACAGCCAACCAAATAAATAATATAGAAAACATTTGTATAATTTGGCGTCAAAACTGCTCCAAGTTGAAGCAATAGCTTTGGTTGTTGTGACAGTATGAGCGAGAGTATGAATTTAAGACATTGCATACTTTAATAATCCATTAAATTGTTTCATATTTTAATCTCGAATATTATATTATGTCATATAAAGTGAGTGTATACCAAAAGTTGTTTTAAGTAGTTTTTAATTTCTTGTTTCTCCAGTTAGTATTTGTTTTTGGTGTTAATTTATACTTCCCTCTGCTTCTTTCTTTTCTCCACTTCCAACATATCATAATTACTGAGGTGTTAATAAATTACATTTTTACACAACACAAACAAACAGACATACAGTAAAAAAAACTGCAATTTACTTTTTGTGTACTTTTATGTAAAAATCTACAAAGAGAAGAGCAGAAAAAAAATTAAATAAAAAAGGGCCACAAATAAACAATGGAAAAATAAATAAACAACAAGAAAAATAAAATGCAACCCAAAACAAAATAAAACAAAACCAAATGGAAAAAGAAAAACTAATATCGATCGTTTTGTTCGTAATGTATGAGAGAGAGTATTTCCATACTTTGTATTTCTAGTTCGGTTGGATGTGGATGACGACAACAACATGGTCAGTTTAAAATGGTCATAATAGTAACAAAAACACTCTCAGTTGGACTATAGTAATAATGTAAATCGTATCGGTGGCATAAGCCAGTAATAGAAGTGTCGTCTGAAAATATGTACATATCTATGTATGTGGCAATGTCTGTCTAATGTACATATGTAGTATGTTGCTCCGTGTGAGAGGTAGTGTGAGTAAACACATGTGGGTTAAGGAAATGTGGTAATTTCCTGTAAAAAATATACATAACAGTAGTAAGGAGTAAAGTGATTCAAAGAAGAGGGAATAGAAGGGTAATATACATAGTAGGGCATTCATACGAATAATCTAACAATTAATTTCTTAAGAATAATTATTCGAATAAACTATTGACAGATTTTAAAATAGATTTCAAAGTTAAAGGAATCGTGTGGTCAACTTATGACGGGGCGACCGTAATGCGAAAATATTTTGGTGAAATATTGGCAGAATCGCAATTATGTATTGATAACGGTATATACATATACAGTAGAAGACAAAAAAAAAGTGTTATTCAATATGTATATGAAAATGATTAATTCATTTTAAAAGAGTATCAATTTACTAACTTATATAATACACAAAATCTAAATTTAATAATTGGATTAAATACAATATTCTACATTTAAAACAAAAGTCGGTGTGAACAGTTTTGTCCCTTGTTTCAAAAACAGTGTAATTTTAAAATTAATATTATGTTGAACACCACGTGATTTTTTGACAGCTTTGCTCCTTTCTGGCATACTATTTAAAAGATTTTCAGAAATGTTTGGGCTTATATTTTGCCTGCTAGAAGGGCTCGTGATGTTTTCGTACGGTTTAGCGAACTTTAATTGAGCCTTACGATGCACAGTGGGTTGAATGGTACCCAAAGTGGCGATTAATTCATAGAAGCCGTAGTTTTAAAATATTATATTTTTTTATTGATGAGTTATTATAAGCACATAAAAACACAGCATTTTAGAAAAAAAAGGTTAAACAAATTTTTTTTAACCCTTTAAGCGCATTATTGTTTTTTGGAAAAAATACCTTTTTTCACAATTTATGTTGTAACTTTGGAATGGAAAGCGATAAATTATTGAATAAAATTGGAAATTAAAGCATACTTCATGTGCTATTAAAAAATTCAAAATATAAATTTATTGTATGTATTTATATTAGTATAAATTTAATTTAAAATCCAATTTTTGTTTTACACAAAATTTTATAAATGTACAATTTTTTTAAAAAAGTCACAAAAGAGAATATTATAATTTTTTCGTAATGAATAATCATAAATACATAAAAACACAGCATTTAAAATAAAAAAATTAAAAAAAAAAAATTTTTACCCGTTAAGCGCATTATTGTTTTTTTTGGAAAAAGACCTTAGTTCACAATTTATGCTGTAACTTTGGAATGGAAAGCGATAAATTAATGAATTAAATTTGAAATAAAAGCATACTTAATATGCTATTAAAAAATTCAAAACATAAATTTATTATATGTATTTATATTAGCATACATTTAATTTAAAATCTAATTTTTGTTTTTCACAAAATTTTATAAATACAAATTTTTTTTAAAAAAAGCCACAAAAGACAATATTATAAATTTTTGTAATGAACAATCATAAATACATAAAAACACAACTTAAAAAAAATGTTTTAACCTATTTTGTATCAGAATATGTTTTTTAGCAAGAGGAGTTCTTTCGCTATAACTTAAATAAGTAAAAAACCTCAATAAACCCGCACGATTTTTTTTCTGTATGTAGAAGCTGAAAGTTCATATTTTAAGAGCATTTAAACCCCAATAATGGAGAACTTTAAAAAAAATCTAATCTTAAAAAATATTTTCAAAACATTTATCTAAACAAAAATTATTTATTTATGTTCTCAAATACCTGAAGTTGATGGTTCCATTTTAATATTTCTACTTTTAACAGATTTAACAAAAAATATAAGCTCTCGAAATATCACAATTTTCAATTTTAACCACAGCACGCAAAATTTGTAAAAATTATTTGATTTTGACCGCTCACTGCCAATAAAGTAAGTTACTCACAACTGTAAATTTAGCAGTTTGTGATGTATTATTTAATGCACTTTAACCCAATACCAAACATGACTGAAACAGATAAAGTTCAGCTTTTGAATTAATCGCCACTTTTGGTACATTTCAACCCTCTGTGCGATGCTTCGACTTAACAATGTTTTTTTTTATAATCGCTCTTGCTTTAAGTCCGTTATTTTTAAGACATCTTCGAATTGTTTTGTCACTGACGTTGACTCCATTGGCCTCTCTAAGCACTTAATTAATCTAATTGCAGTGGGAACTGCAGTATTTGTGGCTCCTAAAACGATTAAGCGCCTAAAAATTCGAGCATCAACAGAAGATAGCTTTATCAGTCCCACAATGTCGTGGGACTGATAAATTATTTTGTTTTTTTATTTTATTGTAAAGTCCGATAGAAACTTTGTATTTTTTTTTTTAGCAATTAATCGGAACGAAACCCAATTTTGTATATCTTCTAGGATGTTTTTCTTCAAAACTGAATTTATAGCTTTAAGATTTATTGAAGTGCTTTTTTTGTATTTTTTTAATAAAGAAATTAAAAGGATTATTATTTACTTAATTTTCTTCTTTTAATTTCAATATTTTATTTAATTTTTCACAAAATCTATTGGGTGATCAGTTGTTATGTGCAAGAAATAATGTGTAAACTAAAATTTCAACACTTTTGTCCCTTACTGTATGTCCTATGCATATGTTTATTGATATCATTTATGTTTAAACTAGTCAAAGTTTTAGCTCAGAAGATAGTGATGATGAATGTATATTGAAAATGTTGATGAACATGATTTGAGGATGATTACATTAAAATAGACGAAGAACATGGTCTTAAAAAAGTAAAAAATCGACTTTACATACGACTTGGCGAAGACAAAAACTTAATTTCTTACATTATTTAAATGTTTAAATGTCTTATCGAATTATACGTTTAATTCGAACAAAAGAAAAATATGATAATTTGGATACCCTAGTTGTATATAGTACGTGAAAAGGTTATAAAGTTGTACAAAGATATAAATTAAAACTAGAACAAATACAAAGATTCTGAAAAAGAAAAAAGGAAATGACATTAAAATTTTTTATAAATATGTATGTATTTTTTGTTATACATATAAATATAAATACATACAATTTTAAGGGAAAATTTGATAGAACTTTCTATAATAATAGATATGTATAATAAATACAGCATTTCAATTATTAAAGAAACATTTCAGTTAGCATTTTAAGAGCGTTAGTTTTAGTCGACTGGTAGTTTTTTATACATATGGGCAATTCCACGAGAATCGCTACCACGACTGAAAAAACAAAAACCCTTGAAACTTTTTTTGAAGATGATTTCAATAGAAAATAATAAAATGTTACTATGTGAAAGTATATGAAATCATATTACAACATTTTAAATACAAAAATAATAGTTCAAACTGATTATATTTAATTTCTTAATGTTTTAGGTATGTTTTAGGCTAAAATTACAGAATATATAATGTTTTGTTCAGGGACGTAACGGCAGAAAGTAAAAAATGTTTAAGTTACAAGATATTGGTAGAGATTTTGCAATTATTGAACAGTTATCAATAAAATTAGTACCAAAATATTCTAATTATGATATTCATCTTATATATTTAATTTTTCCACAACAAACAATTTTTATTCTTTAGTTGTCCAGGTTACTTTTATTGTTTACCTTTTTTGTATTTTTTTTTTTTAATTTTGTATGTCAGCTGTTCAGCGTTGCCACTTGTCTGTATTTTGTTGTATATTGTATGAAAACATTTTCTACAATTGCGGTGGCACCCAGTTAAAGTCGGTTCAATTTAAAACATACTTTAATTTTGACTATAGTTGCAAAATAATTAAAAGCAGGTTTTTATTTTAAAGTTGTTTCTAAAAAGAACCGACTTTAGTGTTTGACTATGATTATGGGCCATGATTTTTAACTCGAAATTGTTTTGGGATACATACATACATACATAATTGTTTGCTAGGTATTTTCAGTATTAAATTAAATTTAAAATATTTTCCCATATTTATTTGCCCACGTTTTGCGTTATTTATATGGAAATTTATTAGTGTTTATCACGTTTTCTAATCTATTAGACTCTTTATCTCTGCCAACATTGACAGTTCTACGTTTTTTGTATTTAGCTGTTTATTATTATCGCTGGGTATGTGTGTAATAATACCACAGCAACAACAACGAGTATAACAATAAACTATTATAAACCACACTATTACCACCCATTAAGCACGCAACATGTGTATTACATTATCAATTCAATATACAATAAAAGAACAAAAACAAGACAAATAAACTAAATATTACCACAAAATATGTGAGTATCATAGTATATGGGCAAAAACACGTTTCTTTTAAAATCTATGAAACCGAACTTTTGTGTCAATGGCACTACTAGCTCTAAAATTTCAGAATCCAAGGTCAATATCTTCATTAGTTATAGTTTTCTAAAATTTGCATCATTTGGCTTTTAGATGACGAAGAACAATTTTAGGCATATGCATATCATATCTTAGAAGTTTTTTCAATTTAAAAGGCAGTTTATTGTTTTATGATATTGAAATGACTAATTTATATACAGAAGTGTCTTTGTAATTTTGTTTAATATTTGTTTTTTTTTTTATTTCTTTACAGGTGAGTAATTTTCCTTGATGTTGTTTTTGTATTGTAATACATGTTATGGTGGTAAGATAGTGAAATGTTTAATGATTGCATAATTACTTATTGTAAAATAATATTCACAATCAAAATATTGTGTATGAAAAATTGCTACCATAATCTACTTTTTATACACTTCACAGCATATGTACACAGAAAAAAGTTTGATCACAGATACGATTAAAATAAATAATTAATGCAATTAATAAATTGTTTAGAAATTGAAAAAAAAACTAAATAAAATAAAATGCCAATAAAGTTTTCTGCTAATTGACATTACTGATCGCAGTGTCTGCTGGTATAATTTATTTTCGTCATGTTTAAACATCTTCACTGAGCGTACATTGAACAACATTTCAAATCACTCAATAAAGAGAGAATTAAACGAAGTGTATACAAATAAATAACTTAATCATTAATATAAGAATTATTAAAACACGAAGTGTAAAAAAGCAGCAATATCAGTGAACAAATGCACTTATAAACAAATGTGTGAGTAAACAAAAATAAGATCATTTCAGAAAAACATACTCTTTCATATAAATATATGTATGTACGTAATAAATGTATGAATAAATAAATACATCTGTATTTACATTAGGATAGACCAAAAAATTAGTCAATGTTCCCAACTAAAATTAACAATTTATTTGTTTTAAACAAGGACTATAACTATTATACAATTTTTATTTTTTACTTATTACTATTAATTGAAAATAACTTTTATCAAATATATTTCGTATCGACAAATATTAATTTTCAATAAAAAATTTAAAATTTTTTTTTAATAACTTGAATAAATTACAGATTAAGTTTCCAAAAAATTAATTAGATTCATAATAATAATTATGTTTAAATTATTAATAATAACACTATTCTACAACAAAAAAAAATATACAGATGTCCTCATATATCAATTCTGTTTCACTAGAGTCCATAGAGTTCGGAAATAGTTATAGTTTTTCTCATAAATTATGTTGGATTGAAATTGATTTTAATTTTTGTATGTTTAATATTCAAAAAACGCACTTTTTCATTTCCATTTTCTTCATGCTCTAAGTTGATCGTGAGTCAAGAAAATATTTTTGAAAAACACGTTATAAATAAAGTTAAAAAATTAATGAGGTTTTGTCTTTAAATTTTGTGATAATATGTTTTTGACTTTTTTTTTTTTAAACATAGCCGACTGTATTTTTCTTTAATTCGGAAACATCCTCACCCTATCCGTCACCCCTATTCCCTTTTTCCATTTTTCATTCATCAACTTTGTTCATGTTTTGAAATTTTTAGATGGAATTTTGTAAACAATAAACAGCTGTTATGAACAAAATCAACTATTGTGAATGAAAAGTCCATGGAAATATCACGATAACAATTTTCATGGGAACATAAATATTACATGTTTTGCCAATAGGGGTGCCAATTTTTAAACAACCGTAACTCAGCAATTTTACACTCGATTTTTACTTTAAGAATATCGTTATTTCACTAAATCGAAGTGATCGATAGAACTTATATATATATTTCAGTACTCTATAAACTACAACAAAACAGAATTGTTATATGAGAACTCCTGTATATTTTTTTTGTTCACTTTTGTGTCACTGAAAATCGGAAAATCTATAATAGCTTATGATATTTTTATATCAAACTAGTTTATATCGATTACAAATGGGGCATTCCTAATGTACATTGGTTTCTTAACATCACGTGCCATATTTTTTGTTCCATTCTCTTCCATATTATATTATATAGTATATTATACATACAAACAGTGCACCAACGATTTAATTGAGCACAAACAAATTATCAAGGTGTAAGTGGACATTATAAAGTACGTTGTTTATTCATTTTATAATTTATTGCAAAGAAAAGAAAATTATTTTTACATACATGTTGGTATCTCTTTATAAACCATATAAAAACCATTTAAAGTATTTTTTTTACATTTTCAATTTTAAATATTGAAGCCACCGTAAACTGTTTTAAACAAAATATACGTCACTGATTCTGTTGATAATTAATAATATCAAAATGTTTGATGTTTTTGTTTAAAGTAAAAAAAAAACAAAAAATTTTAAAAATTATAGAAAACCCAAAGTTTTTACAAAAAAGTGTTATAAAAAACTTTAATTTTTAAATCTGATACTTTTGTTATACTGTCAACTATTGATGATATGAATACGTTAAGAATTTGAGTTAAAAGTGTCAGGCGAGCTGGCTGGCTGGCTGGCTGGGTGGCTGGCTGACTGTCCATGTAAATATTCTCTTCAAAATTAATAATTTTTAGTCCGTATTTTTTTAATATTTTTTAGACTTCTGGTCCTCTTAGCTTACATTTGATAATCATCTCGGGATAATAGACAATTTGATATACCTCTTGTGTTTTTTCGTACCATCGTACCATTTTGTCTGCCCTTTTTAAATCCTATGAAATTCCCCACATTTTTCAGTAATTTTGAAATTTGTTCCTCCTTTTGGAAACATAAAAGTGGCAACCCTATTCATACAACGGAAACGAGAGAGTGTGAGAAAAGAGAGAATAAAATAAAAAAAATTATTTTCAAAATACCTATTTGTTTTTATAATATTGTAGTCAGGGATGGCAAAATTGGTACAATTGTATTTTTTTTGTTACAATTTGATCTCATACAATGACTCATTTGGTACAATTAGAAAATTTATTTCACATTTAATATATTAAAACCAATTATTAACAATAAACTTTTTAAAATTATACTTATGAGTTTTTGAAATAAAGAAGAAATAGCGGCATTTGACTAGTCTTGTCACACTCGTAATTTTAAGTGTTTTTCAAACCAAAAAGTATATAAACAAATTTAAGCCTTTATTATTTCCATTATTATCTGTTGAATATGAATATCCATAGAATTTGTAATTCTTAATGACAGAATTTTTATGCTGTGGCTAAAAAATGTTAGATGGGTTACAAAACTTCGATAATTTAAACTACGATGCACCATTATCAACTGAATATCTGTTACTAGAACCAAAAGAATGAATGGAATTAATGGTATCGATCCAAATTTATTCATTACAACTGTTCAATTGTTTATTGTAACTTTAAAAAAATCCCGAAATTTAAAAAAAAAATATTCCCGGTAAAATTTTGTCCGTGGAAGACCCTAGTTTTGGTACAATTACAGTCGAAAAAGTACAATTTCTGATGCTGATTGGTACAATTTTTAAATTCCATTTGCCATCCCTGATTGTATGAGTATGTATTTCACTCAGCTGTTTTTTGATTTAGTAGACTAAAAACACTGCTACACAATTTCTTGTTTATTTTTTTCAATTTAATTAGTTTATCTCTTTTGAATATTGTTTTCGTTTTTTATGATTATTATCTATGTCGTTTTTGTTATTGACTTTGGCTCGTGTTAAAAAGAACAAGGCGTGTTTTTGAATTGTGTTTTTGTTGCATTGGTGCCAATTGGAATACCAAGTGATAATACTTAAACTTAAATCTTCTTTCAACTTCTTTTTTTTTGTTGTAGAAATCATTATAAAATCTTTGAGGTTGTAAAGCTTTTTACTTAAAGTTTTGGATCGAAATAACAACAGGTTCTAGACGAAGTAGCGGATTTTCATGCTTTTATTTATTTGGAAAATTAAAAAACTATTTATAAGGAGATGCTTTATCTCCTACGACTGGCCTTTCTAGAACTAATCAGTGACAATTTTTCAGAAGCTGCGATTTTGCTGGAACAGCATTGGTTTGGCAATTTACTCATTAAATTATATAATTTACATGCATACATACACGTCGTTACCTTAGAGCTAATTTCGAAACACGAAATTAGCCTAGAATGAAAATCTAGGCTTACAAAATAAACAAGTAAGATAGCTATATTCGGCTGTGCCGAATCTTATATACCCTTTACCAAATTATACTTCAAAATAAAAATTTTAAATATTTTTAGGTAAACAAAATTTATTTTTTTTGCAGTTTTTTAATTTTTTGGGAAAAAAAATGTTTCGAATTGTTTTTTTTAAATTATTTTTTTAAATTTGAATTTTTTTTTGTTTTTTCAATTTTCTTTTTAATATTTAGAGAAAAACATTTTTGGTGAAAAAAAAATCGGGTTAAAAAATATTTTTCCGATTTTGACCCATTGTATGTCAAACTTACTATGGTTTTATATACGTCATTGCAAAGGTCTTTGAAATATCTATCATTAGATATCCATATTGTCTATATTAATGACTTAGTAATCTAGATATAGGTAAAAAATCGAGGTTGTCCTGGTTTATTCCTCAAATCTCAGACATTTGTGAACCGATTTTGATGATTTTAAATAGCAAACTTCTCGAAAGCATGTCTGACAGAATTATTGAAGATTTGGGGGTCTTCAGAAAATTGATTTCAACAGACAGACAGAAAGACGGACATGGCTTAATCGAGTCCGCTATCTATAAGGATCCAGAATATATATATATGTATACTTTATAGGGTCGGAAATGAAAAATGTAGAAATTACAAACGAAATGACAAACTTATATACATATACTAGAGTGACAGCCGATTTTTGGACGCGCATCGATTCAAAGTTCAGATATATGCAACATTTTACTATTTGTATGAAATAAATAGGTGAGATATAAATGATAAAATTTTAACAAATGTTATAGTTTGCTATTACAGCACTGTTATTTGAAAGCATTATGCTACTTTTAAATCAGCTCTTAAAATCGTTATATTTGAATTCAAGTACAATTTCGTAACAATATTTTCTTTTGTTTAATTAATTTAAATTTCACTGAAACCTATATTTTTTTTCATTATAAATAAATTTGTCTTTTATTCGCAAAAACCTGTTCTATGTGGGAGAAAGAAACGGCAGCAAGATATAATAAAAACACTGAAAATATTTTGGCACATTGTCAACAAATACGAGTATTATGAAAATACTTTACAGGTGTTGTTGTTTATAGACAGACTTTCTTTTTTTTTAATTTTTTATCGCTATTCTGTTTTGGTTGGTTGTCATTTATTTATGCCAAGCAGGCAGTCATCATCATCATGTGGTGGAGGCCTGCGATCAGTGTTGCCATAGTTATACGCAGCTAAATATACATTCGTTTTTGATATGAATATTCAAATTGAGTGTTTTATAATGAAAGGCGGATCGACTTATTGTAAAACTAAACTCAAATGTGCTGTTGTGGACAAAAGTTCCAGAGTTATTTTATGTCTAGTATCAGAGTTTTGAAACCAAAAAAAAAAAAAAATACTTTAATAAATAATTAAAAACCCAGAATTAGTAAATGTAACTTTTTACATTTAAATATTTATTTTTAGTGATAACTTTTTCAAATAAACCCCTGTCAACACTGCTACGATCTCGAAGTTTGTATTTTATTTGTTGTTTTTACAATTTTGTTTAATACAAGTATTATGAGTTTTTCTTTTTAAAACATAATTTTGTTGTTGTTGTTGTTAAAGTTTTCTTCTTTTTCTTTTACAGTATGTACTTTGAAATGTCTATGATACTGTATGTGTTGCACAGTGCGTAAATTACAAAAAAGTGGAAATAAATCTGTTACTTCTAAACTGTTAGTTCGATTTCAACAATAATTGAGAAGGTGTAGTTGAGTTTATGTTTTAAACGTGGACTTTAGGCACCAAATTGGGTTAGCTCGGGTATATAAAAAATTAAAAATTATGCTAAATTTGTTTGTGTCGATCCGATTTGAAAGATTTTTAAATATCAGGAATTCCTTCAGACATCATAAACAAACTGACATTAGGTATTGCTTTATTGATTATTCGATATATTTCCATTTTATTATTTTTTTTTTAATTTCGAAAAATTCGGTATTTTCTTTTTACAATGTGAAGCTGATGTTGGATTTTGGATATTGATTTATATTCCTCTTTACACTACCTAATTAAAATTTTTTTTTTAAAAGTATAATTTCATTAAAAAAGATTTATAGACAAAAATTGTATGACATTATAAAAATATAAATTAAAAAAATAAATCAGCAAAAACTCGTTTCCTTATTTTTCCATAATTCTAAGATTTGTTTATACATTTTTGAAAAGAAGATACAATTTCCTACTCGTTGATATAGATGTATATGTTTCAAATCGGATCGGGAACAAAAAATTGGCATCATTTTTAATTTTTATTATACTCGAGATACTTCAATTTGAGGCCTTCAGAGACTCCGCCACCTTGGTATTTAACTCACTTTTATATCTTTTGTTGAAATCGGACTATCCGTGTAGAAATTACATATTTAATTTCACTTTTTTTGTAATTCCTCCACTGTGCGTTGCATGATGTATGGTTTAAATGTTTGTATTATGTTGCTGCATACTACATGAAATTCTTTTTGTTTTGTTTTTATAGTATTTTCATTTTCTCTTTACAACCTTACGCTTAAGTACATACCAGAGCTGTAAATGAATCATTCTTTTTTGATTTTAATTCATTATGAATTAGCTAAATTTTGAATTAATTCATTGAATTGAAAAAATGAATTGAATGAAATTTGAATCAATTCAAACGAATTAGGCAGAAATGAATTTCAATTCATTTCTAATTCAAATGAATTTGTAAAAATGAGTTGCAATTCATTTACAATTCATTTGAATTGAATTGATTTTGAATTAATTCAAACGAATTAGAAAAAAGAATTAGCAATTCAAATGAATGACTCAAAAATGAGTTGCAGTCAATAAGATTCGAGAGCAGATCTCTAGGGGGAATGAAAGATTTCTCCTACCAAAATGAAAATATCCAGTACAAAAAATTAAAAGCCTTGTCCTGTATACGCGCATGAACAATGAAAACATGGTGTTTGTGGTTTATTTCTTCAAGAAGAACTGATTTTTATTTTTAAATACGCTGAACGACAAAAGATATTTAATATTCAAGAAGCAATTAATAATTTTTCAAATTTTGTGACCCACGACCACCCAACGACAAACTTTTTGCTAATATTTATATTATATTTATTTCAAAAAAACAAAACTATCTTCCAAAAATAATCAAAAATCAGGAAAAATAACAATGTATGAACAATGTTTTGAACTAACACAATTGAGTTTCATAAATAAGGCTAATTATATTTAATTAGAATGCATCATTCACCTTAAACAATAATAGCTTTTCAAAATTATCATCTGAAAGAGATCCACGTTTAGGGATGTTTAGAATAGAGGCGTACGAAAATAATCTTTCAACGCCAGCTGACGATGGTAACGGCGCATTATATTTAAAGAAAGATTTTTTAACCGTCGATTAATTATACTACATACTTGATGACTTTGAACAACCTGCTAAATATGCTGCGAATTTCGCGTCGGAGTTGGAAATGAATTGCTAATTTTTTTTCTAGTTCATTTGAATTAATTCAAAATCAATTCAATTCAAATGAATTGTAAATGAATTGAATTAATTCAACATCAATTCAATTCATTTGAATTGGAAACGAATTGCAATTCATTTTTACCAAATTCATTTGAATTAATTCAAAATCAATTCAATTCATTTGAATTAGAAACGAATTGCAATTCATTTTTACCAAATTCATTTGAATTAACTCAAATTTCATTCAATTCATTTTTTTGTGTGAATGATTCGTGAATTAATTCAAAAATGAGTGATTCATTTACAGCTCTGGTACATACATACAAATGTATGTATATGTACATATTTTTGTGTATGTTTATTTTTTTGTGCCAAAATAATAAAAGAAAAAATCAAAAAAAAAAAAATATGTATGTGAAAAACCTGCCTCAAGGTTAATGCCTTTTTGATTTTATTATTTTTATTTTGTGGGTTTGCCAGTGTGCGTTCTACTTTTCTCTCTTCATTGCTCTCATTTGTAATTTGTTTATTTTTTTTTTTGAGTCATGAAAAATTTCATTAGTTTCTTATTTCTTTGTTTAAGTAATAACTTTTACTGTTATTTTGTAGATACATTCGATATGTATTTGTCCATTTAGTTCTTTAGTTAAAAAAAAAATCATATTCGGCTTAATCCGAAAATTTTCCGAAACTATATTCATTACCAAAGCTCATTTTTAGGTGCCCTGCAGCACCTACTTTATGTTTTGTAATGCATTAATCTTATTTTTCATCTTCAACTGAAAAGTTTTTTGAGGGAACTATTTTTACAGAAAGCTTAGACATTTTATAATAAACTATAATTTTTTGTATTCTCCTTTAAAATTCCATAATCTTTGTTTTTCTTTACAAAAGTTTCGGTTCTATGGGAGACTCTACTATACATAGTATTAATAATACATACATATGTATATGGGGGATACCATGTCAAGTGAACCAATTTTTAAATTCGATGTCTTCCGATCGGGATGAAATTTGCACCAAGGTTAGACTTATTGGATAGTAATTCAGATACAATTTTTCAACAAGATCGGTCCCCTATAATAAGATTGACCCCCTATAACTCTCTGAATTATTACTACCTATTGTTCTTAGTAAAACGTGTCCCAAATAGTTTAGATAGCTATTTCTTCAATCTTTCGAAAAAAAATATTTAAAAAAAAAAAAAATTTTATTATTTTTTTTCCGAAATCAAAAACTTTTTTGACTTTTTTTCAAAATGAGCCCCTTTTTTTCTCAAAAGAAAGCTTAGATATTTTCCTTGAAGATATTTTCTATCAAAATAAATGTTTTGTAACTCAAAACAAGCTATTTTTGACTTTTTGTGCAAAATCAAAAACTTTATTGAATTTTTTTTTTCAAAATGGGCCTGTTTTATTTTTTTTTTTGCTCAAAAGAAAGCTTAGGTCTTTTCCTGAAGACCTTTTTAGTCGCTTAGTGGGATGCGATTGGGATATCTATCAAAATAAATATTTTGTAACTCAAAACATTTTGAAAAAAAGTCAAAAATAAAAAAGGACCCATTTTGAGAAAAAAGTCAAAAAAGTTTGTGATTTCGGAAAAAAAAATATTAATAATTTTTTATTTTTTTTAAATATTTATTTTCGAAAGAATGAAGAAATAGCTATCTAAACTATTTGGGACACGTTTTACTAAGAACAATAGGTAGTAATAATTTAGAGAGTTATAGGGGGTCAATCTTATTATAGGGGACCGATCTTGTTGAAAAATTGTATCTGAATTACTATCCATTTTTAAATCTCTTACAATTAAACGTGCTTTTAAATTTGAACCACTCTAATGTGTATCTTTCTCGTAGTCCCTTATTATAGTTACTTTTTTGTATCTTCTAATGAACAATGTTTTATGCAGAGTAATGAAATGCTCATCATTATTATCACCATTTTTTTTTGCTTACATTTGTATGAAAAACATTCATACACACAATGCGCACTGTGGTTCGAATTCCAAATCTAGTTGGATAAAATTCTAAAAAATTTTTGTCTTCAGAATAATGCAAAGTATATTTTTTATAATAGCTAACAACTCTTGCTTTCATACAGTATGAAGCATTGGTTTTCAAGAGAGAGAGAGAACAGCGAGAAGTTTAACAAATCTTTTTAAACTACATATTTTTTTTTGTTTAAAAATTTCGAATAAATTTATGCTTAACTAAATAACTTGTAGATTTTAGCACATAAAAACTCTTACTTCAAAGCTTCTTTAGACATTGAAATTAGCTTTTATTGAATTCATATTTCTACTTTAAAGTTTGATCTCAAATTTAGTCAAAAATAAAGAACGCCGAAGCCCTATGACTATGACTATGCTTATCAATTTATTTCCAAAACTGCTACTTAAATATTATGATAATTTATGTAACTCATTCCTGGAGATTTTTCACGTTTGTTGACTTTTTGTATACATATTAAAGATTAATATTTTCTCAATTTTTTCAAAGTCTGAATAAAACAAATCCATGTTTTTGCGTTTTTTGTCTTTTAAAGGGTTAAAGCAATCTATGTGTGGCATGTGTTGAATTTTTCAAGTTTAAGCTAAGATTATTTTCCTTTGAGTGTCTATTTAGTTGAATGGTCCATTTGGAAAATGTTCGTACTTTGTGTTTTGCTGCTGCTGTTGGCTCCTGAGTCAGAGGCGGCAGCAGCTGTATGCAAATAAACATTTCAACACAATAAAATAAAACAAAAATGGAACAATTTCGTATGCAAATTAGTTTTTGTCTATTTTAGCATTGTTTTTTTGTTTTTGTGATGACATTCAATAAAATAAATAAATAAATTTATTTTGAATAAACAAATGAATTTAGAAAATAATATGTATACAAAAGAAACAATATGTTTTATAAATTTAAATTTACAACACTGTTATTGAGGTCTAGTATTTTACTTTTGAGCAGATTAGCGAAAATCATATCTAATGGTGAAGTTATGCAGTCAATTTCTGGCAGGAAATAAACCTGTAACCATCAGACTGATAGGCTATTACACTGTTGATAAGATTATAGCTAGAATATCCTAAATTCTTTCAGTGGCATGTTATTATTCTTTAAATATGTTTAATATAAATATAAAGTATATGAATAAAACTGTTTTTATTTTTAATAGCAAAATAATGAATTAGTTGAAGATTGTTCTTAAAGGATTGAGAACATTTCAAAACAATTACATATGTATTTTAAAAACATTGTTGACGGTCGGTCGTTCGTTTCATTTTTAGGTTTTTCCTGATGAAATGTATTGGATGTTTAAAAGTAAGGAAAGCATAATTCGATAGAACCAGATAAACATTTTTATAAAAAAGTTCATGTATTATTTTGTTGGGTATAAGAGATTCGACACAGACGAATTTAACATTCTCACTTATTCTATTCTATAGTTTTTTTTTTAAATTTTCACTTTCAAAGCTGAACCAAATCGGCTTGTGTATAAAAAATAACTTTGTGTATGTTAATGAATAAATGAATTAATTGTTGAAAAGTTGAAATTTCATATTCATCACAACATTCATCAGCATAATATACAATTTGTATTGTAATTGTTGAAAACTTCCATTGCACGCACAATACAAACAACATTTGCTTTAAGCTCTTGTTTGAGCATTGAGTACTTAGGGTTTTGTTTGTCGTCTAATCCTTGTTGAATATATTGGTTTTATTGACGATGATGTTGATCGGACGGTTGATCGGCGGTTAAATGTTCTTCACAAATCCTGTTAACATTGGCATTCAATGAGGCATTTAATATCATAATATTATTGATTGTTATGCAAAAATTGCCTCCATTCCCAGAGTGTATGATATTAAGTGAATTATAAAGTATTTAGAGAAAAAATAGCATTTACCTTTAAATATCTTGATGCCAGAGTTGATTATTAAATAAAACACATTAAAAATAGTGTTATTCAAATACACACCTATTATAAGAATGTATGTAATAGCAGGCTGCAGTTAAAATAAATTGAGATATGCATATTAAAGAGAAAAAGAATTAGACATGTAAATGTCTGTTAATCATACTCTTAATTATTAAATTATTAGTCATTTAGAATATTTTTCCCCTCTAACCACAAACATTTTATCGGGATGCCTAATAATATAAACTGAATGAATATTCATACAACAAACTGAGGAATCATCATTATTACCGTCATTGTTTGATTAGTTACAGGTTTATTGTTGGTGTGTGGTGGTCGGACCAAAGGCACGGATATACAGCGACATACCGTTTATTTATCCGTCTGTTCGCCTCTCATCTTTACAGCCGTTTGGATTTCAGCTATTGCTGTTACATTAGCTACAGCTTATTCGTTTAATTTTTTGTAGGTCTTTGGCATTCTGGTTGCTGTGTAGCCATTTCAAATTCATTGAAAATCGTTCATATAGTTAAAGAGAATTCATGATGTGAAATTTTCACACACAACTCAAATCACGTATTCAGTAAAAATTTCTTGTGCTATTTATGTAGTTATTCTGTTGTTATTGTGTTTTGTGTTTTGCTTTTATATCACATTGATTGCATCGATATTAAAATGTACGTATGCACTTAGCCTGCGGGAAAAATATATGGTGTAAAGAGGCCCTACTGAATGCCTTATTTTGAAGACACCAAGCCATATTGCAAAAACGTTTAAATTGAGAGCCAATAACGATTTATAATAAAGAGAGATATAAAGATAGAGATACAACATACATATATGAATAACTAGTTGACCGCACCGGCTTCGCCCGGTAGCTATTTACTAATATTAGTTCTTCAATTTTCTCCAACCCACATACACCTGCCTGTTCTTATTTATTTGCAAATAAAATATCTAAATTTGTACTGCATACTTTAGTGGACTTTTTTTATTACAGTTGACTGGGCTCAAACAAAAATTTCCGGAATTTTTAATTTTTTTTCTTTACAAACCATCTCCTGAAAATTTCGAATCGAATAAAAAAAAATCAGCCAATTCGCTCCAGCTGTTCTCACCTGATGTCATTACATACATGGACCATTTCATTTTTATATATATAGATTACAAAACCAATGTTATTTGATTTTTAAATAAAGGTATTGTGCAATGTAAGGAGCAATGCAAATCCCTCCTTGAAGATCTTCTGCGAGACGGCATAGTGGAATAATAAGTATTGCATGTTATTGAATGTGTAAATATGTATGTCTTTTAGAAGGCCTACAAAGTGAAGCCCCAGCATTTTCTGCTGCTGTGTATATTTAATTTTAGTAGTGTGCATGAGTGAATGGATGTAGACAAAATATACACACGTATAAATAAGTATCTATGTCTGCTTGATTGTTTATTTGCCTGTCCGTCTGTCTGTCCATTTGTTTTTATTGGATTGTTAAACATGTGCTCTTATTAAGGTTGTTTGTATGCTTTGCAGCCACCAGAGTTGCCTTTTCAGCATTTCCTTTTCGTTCTTTTTTTTTTTTTTTTTAAATAGGCTTATAAGTACATGTAGGCATACTTAAAAATATAGGGAATTTCCCATAGAGACGAAACACTTTTTATAAAAAAAAACTAAAAAACTTTTTACTAATACATTCTCACTACTTGAATTGACCTGTGAACAGAAGGAACATTTTTACTTACTGGCAACACTCATTTATAGCAATTTAAACACTGTGTTTGTTGATGACTCTTGTAAGTCGTCTACATGGTTACACATTTTTATAACGTTTTTGCTGATTAACTTCCGTTTAGATTTAACGGTGTATTTTGAATTTTCTTTCACTCTTTTTTATTTTAAAACAAGTTGTTGTTGAATAGAGCCTTTTTAACTTTGACCATGCAAATCATACATTTTTTAGATTTTATTTACTGTTCTTTTCATAGGGTTGTGTTATATAAAATTTCCAATTGATAAATAACAAAATGCTTATGATATTAAAATTTCAAAACAATAAAGCTATTTGTGACATTTTTAAAGAATATATTGTAATAAAATAGGTTAAACTTGTAACGAACGGTTACTAAGTTTTAGGCGTACTAAGGTTTAAACTTTAAACTTTAAAGTCCCACTGAATATTTGGTTTCGGTTTAGGTCAAATATCGTCCAACATTTGGCTGAATACCGAATCTTTTTGAACAAACATAGTATATTAGGGACATTTAAAGGATAAACAACTATGAATATAATACATAAAATCTAAGTACTTATAGTTTATTGACAAATTAAAAAAGCATTCAGAAACACTGTTCGCTCAAAACCCAATTTACTTTTTATGATAAAAAAATTAATTAATAGAGTAAGTCTACAATGCAAAGTGGGTGCTGCAGGGCATCATTTAGCTTCGGATTAGGATGGATAATGATTTTTTGGCCGAATATTAGGTTCTGCTTCGGCTTTGATGTCTATTCTTGTTTTGTCACATTAAGAATTTAAGTAGTATCTTAAATACCTACCATATTTTATTTATTTTTCATTCATCTCTGAATAATTTATATGCATATATATACATATATATTTATGTACTTTAACTGGCCAACATTTTAGTATTTTTTCACTTTAATGGAAAGATTTAATAAAACAAAAAATATGTAAAAAAACAGTTTTCTTCACTCAATTTTAGTTGTAAGCACTTCGAAATTACTGTGGTAAATTAGGGGAATAAAAATTAATAAATGTACATACATACCTACATATATATGAAATATATATTATATGTATGTATATGTCTACGACTACAAATTCGTATTGTTAATTTGCGGCAAGACTGTCATAACTAAAAACTTGCGACATACGAATTGAGTCAACTCATTCAATCTATTTACTCTCTTGATATTTTCGATATGATACAGTTTTGTGAACATCAACACGAAAAAATACATTTTTTAAATTAAATTAAATTTTTGAGTTATAACGATTTTGTCGCACATGAGAGTCGATTTATACAATATGTTTCTTATTTTCTTTGGTATGGTAAAACTGTTTCCCATTATAATTATTTTTTATAACCGCATCATGTGCTAGTTATTATCCCTCCAAAAATCGAAATACATAAAATCTTAAAATATTATTTAATTTTAAAGGTTTTGCCCTATTGAAGACGTAAACTCAATTTGAACTTAAATGTCTGTTATTTAAACATTTTAATGCACAAATTTATCTCTATTCGCGAAAACGATTGTTTACTTTGAACTTAACTAAAAATATTTTAATATACATAACTGTAACGAAAATTATTATAGTTCGACCGAATATATTTTTACGGATTAGGACGAATATAGCCATAATAGCAATTTGCAATTAAGTAATAAATTGTAATATATAGTAAACAAATGTGTAGGATCGAAATGAAGTATTAAATAAAACACTTGTTTAAGAAAAAATATAAGAAACTGATTAAAAAATGGCAACTAGAAATATTCGTTCCATATAACGTAATAGTTTAAAAATGATTTTTTTTATATGCGAAACCCCAACATAAAATAAATACAAATAATTAATTGTTAAAAACACAAAGTAATAAAAAATATAAAATAAAACTCAGCGGATACACTCCACACAATAGACCTACAACAACCAGTGTTTAAAAAACTAGACTACAAGTAGCAGTAGCAACCAAAAAACACAAGTAGTCTAGTTAAAAAATTAATAAAAACTCGGAGTCAATTGTACTACTACTGCTTCACATTTTAGTAGCAGTAGTTGTAGTAGTAGCAATAAATGACAAATCTAAAAGTAGCAGAGTAATTTGTTTTGTATTGCTACCTTAAAAAAGAAAAAGTTTTAAAGTAGCAGTCATTTGTTTTCTATTCTGCTACTTTTAAAATTTAGTAGTAAAAGAAGTAGCAGTTAAGTAGCAATAGAATATTGCTATCTCGACTGCTACTTCTTCTACTAGGACAACTGCTACCTTATTGATAGCTTACTGCTACTTCTAAATAATATAAATCAAAACTCTATGTAGAGCAGTAGCAATGATTTTTATTTTAAGGCTACTACTCCATTTACGATTCATGTTTTATTACCAGAGTATGAACATAAACAAAACATTTTGCAAACGTTTGCAAAATGTACAAAACAAATCAAAATTTTTATATTGTATTGTACATGAGCAAAAACAAAACAAAAACTTTTCAAGTGACAAAGAGAGAAAACGAAACGATTAGCTTTTCACTCATCTGCATTATTTAATTTACCGTTACAATCGTACATTTGAGTACAAAACAGAGAGAGAAATGTATTTTTTATTTGTTTTGTTTTTTTTTTTGTACTGTATTCTCTATTATAATGAGTAAATCAATTACCAAACGTGTGTTAAACGTTTTTTATCATAATGTTGCAATATTGTTCTTACTCTTTTCTTTTCTAGCTGCGTACATTTATATTAATGTATAGTTTGCGCTCATGAGCAAAAACAATACAAAACATAATGGGACAATCATTATCATTGTATGTGTTTGGTTTACTCACTGTGTTTGGTTTACTCACTGAAAAGTACAAAACAAAACGATAGCAACCGTTTCGATTTGTTCATTTCCGTACTCTGTTTATTACTACTGCTCTGTTTAGAGCAGTAGTAATAGTAGTAGTACCGGGCTTCGCCCGGTAGCATTTACTAATGTTTAGTTCGTCAAGTTTCTCCAACCCTGCCTGTTCTTATTTATTTGCAAATAAAATATCTAAATTTGTACTGCATACTTTAGGGGCTTTTTTTTACAGTTGACTGGACTCAAAAAAGCCGGTTTTAGCCGTAATTTCTTAATTTTTTTTCTTTACAAACCATCTCCTGAAAATTTCGAATCGAATAAAAAACAAGTAAGAGTGCTATATTCGGCTGTGCCGAATCTTATATACCCTTCACCAAATTATACCTTAAAATTTTAAATATTTTTAGGTAAACAAAATTAATTTTTTTAATTTTTTGGAAAAAATTTTTTTTCGATTATTTAAATTTTTTTTTTTTAAATTTTTAATTTTTTTTTAAATTTTAAAAATTTTTTTTTTGTTTTTAATTTTTTTTTTGAAAAAAAAAAAAAAAATCGGGTTAAAAATTTTTTTTTTCCGATTTTGACCCATTGTAGGTCCAACTTACTATGGTCTTATATACGTTGCAAATGTCTTTGAAATATCTATCATTAGATATCTATATTGTCTATATTAATGCCTTAGTAATCCAGATATAGGTCAAAAATAGGTCAAAAATCGAGGTTGTTGTTGGATTTTTCCTCATATCTCAGCCATTTGTGTACCGATTTTGCTGATTTTAAATAGCAAAGTTCTCGAAAGCATGTCTGACAGAATTATTGAAGATTTGGATCCCGAAGATATCGGGATATCGGGATATCAGAAAATTGATTTCAACAGACAGACAGACGGACATGGCTTAATCGACTACGCTATCTATAAGGATCCAGAATATATATACTTTATAGGGTCGGAAATGAAAAATGTAGAAATTACAAACGGAATGACAAACTTATATATACCCTTCTCTCGAAGGTGAAGGGTATAAAAAATCAGCCAAATTGCTCCAGCCGTTCTCACGTGATGACATTACATACATGGACCATTTCATTTGTATATATATAGAAGGTAGCAGTAGTTTTAGAAAAAACAAGAAAACGAAAATAGATAAATGCTACTGCTACCGTTACTGAACATTTTTTGAAGCTGTAGTTTTAGCAATAGTTAAACATTTTTAGTTATCGTAGCTTTTTAAACACTGACAACAACAGCCATTATGAAAGTAAAGTCTTCATAAAACGAAATAAAATAAAATAGAAAAGAAACAATAACAACAACAAAAACTTCACAAAATTTAGGTTGTTAGATGAACGACCGCGTGCAGAATAAGGCAATGTTAACGTTAATATGTATTCGTATCAAAGTTGCTGTTGTTGTACTTTCGATGTTAGTTGCCGTAGTCTTCCTGCTAAAATTTTTATAGAACAAAAATGTACATATCGTCACCTAAAATGCAAAATTATCACTTTTTATAAGATTACAAGAGTAGTAAAAAATTACATACATACATACATACATACATATATATGGAAACTACTTGAGATATTGAATCAAAATTTTCAAATCTGGGTTAACACGAAATACATATATTTAAGATAAAAAACTTATTTTTTTAGTTGTTTTTCTGAAACCAAAATAACGTGAAGAAATTTGTTGGCGATTATTGAGGATATGTTGGGAATTTGAGTGGTGGACTGTATGTAGAGCCTGGTTTTATAGACCTTTAGGAAACACCAATTTCTCATCTTCATATATATAATTTTTCTGTACGTGTGTTAGTAACTAAACTCCTCCTTAACGGCTGGGCCGATTTCGATGAAATTTGTTGTGTGTGTTTGAGTGGGTCCCTGGATGGTTTAGATTCACAATTGACCCATATAGGAACAATGGGCATGGCACCTCCCATACAAAATAAAAATTTATTATTGCATATGTGGAGTACTATTATAGTGGGAGTTTTCAAACTTTGTGTGAGCTATGACAGAACAACGTTTGCCGGGACAGCTAGTAAAGTATATTTTTCTCAACGCATTGGGAAAATATACTATATCGACTTCGCTATCTATAAATTAAAAATGTAGAAATTACAAACGGAATGACAAACTTACAGTAGAAGACAAAAGTGTTCAGAAAAAGTCCCGAAATTTTTGTATTACAGAAGAATTTTATTATTCACTATGTATATGAAAAATATTAATTCATTTAAATTTGAAAATTGGATTAAATACAATATTCTACATTTAAAACAAAAGTCGGTGTGAACTGTTTTGTCCCTTGTTTCAAAAACAGTGTAATTTTAAAATTAATATTATGTATGAACACCACGTGATTTTTTTACAGCTTTGATTCTTTCTGGCATACTATTTAACATATTTTCTGAAATGTTTGGGCTTATATTTTGCCATGCTACGGGTCTCGGCAAAAATTTTCAGTTTCAAAATTGTCCAAAGGTACTCGATAGGGTTTAAATCTGTGGACTGGGAATGCCATTCGAGCAGTTTGATTTCGTTATCAACAAACCATTTTTTTTTTTTTTTTTTTTGCTATTTTTGCAGTGTTTTTAGGACCATTGTCCTGCATAAATATTTCTTGTTGACCACGTTCAACACCGAATATATCCAGACTCGGGAGTTAAGAGGCATCCAATATGGTAATACAGTCTGTGGCACTCATAATACCATTGATACGCCGAAGTATACCGGGCTCATTGTCACGAAAACATCCCCAAACCATGATTAATCCACCCCTAAAATTTCATAGTTTGACATATGTTGCGATCTAGTATCTCCACGCATTTAACAACCCATGTCAATGTGTGTCTATCTGATCCACCCAATTAATTTTAGTTTCATCAGACCAAGTAACTTCTTTCCAAACGTCAATGGTGAAGTTTTCGTACGATTTAGCGAACTTTAATCGAGCCTTACGATGCTTTGACTTAACAATGTTTTTTTTATAATCGCTCTTGCTTTAAGTCCGTTATTTTTAAGACATCTTCGAATTGTTTTGTCACTGATGTTGACTCCATGGGCCTCTTTAAGCACTTAATTAATTAATCTATTTGCTGTGGAAACTGCAGTATTTGTGGCTCCTAAAACGGATAAAGCGCCTTGAAAGTCGAGCACCAGCAGAAGATAGCTTCTGTAGACAACCACCACAATGTCGTGGGACTGATAAATTATTTTGTTTTTTTATTTTATTGTAAAGTCCGATAGAAACTTTGTATTTTTTTTTAGCAATTAATCGGTACGAAACCGAATTTTGTATATCTTCTAGGAGGTTTTGTATTTTTTTAAAATAAAGAAATTAAAATGATTATTTACTTAATTTTCTTCTTGTAATATCAAAATTTAATTTAATTTTTCACAATATCTATTGGTCACATGTGACAATACTGTTCACATGTGACTTCATTCAGATTGTGATTCAAAAAACGTATAAAAGTTCCGTTAGTTTCAGAGTGAGTTACCAGATAATAATAAATAGAGTGCTTAACAGTTAACAAAAGGAAAATGTTATCAGATCAGTTGTTAAGTGCAAGAAATAATGTGTAAACTAAAATTTCAACTATTCGTGAACACTTTTGTCCCTTACTGTATATACCCTTGCCACTCATGGTGAAGGGTATGCAAAATTAGGATTCTAAAGATTTTAGAAACTAAAGATTTTTTTGGATTTTTAGGTGATTTGCATTTTAAGTGACCATATATTCTGTATTTAGCCACCACCTTCTGTTTCCATTTCATGTAATACATATTCTAGTATGTGTACAAATAAAACTTTTTTGGAAGATCTGCCATATCATTTTGTATTGTGGGGATTGTGTGTGGTTAAATTCGAATGTGTAATGTTATACCCACCACCAAAAGGATGGGAAGTATATTGATTTTGTCATTCCGTTTGTAACACATCGAATTAGTCAACGCAGACCCACATACATAAGTATGTATTTGTATTCTAGGTCATTATAAAATTCTAAGACGATCAAGCTACATTGTATATCCGTCCGTCTGACCGTCTGTATGTTAAAGGCACGATATTGCCTAAATGAATTAATGAAATGTTCCTCAAATATTCATTGTTGATCTTTGAATGTTTGACATTGAAAATAGCCAAAATCGGTTAAGTGGAACCGGAGTTATAGATCAAACTCCAAACATTTTGAGTTTGACTCAAAAAGATATTATGTATGTACATTGAAATTTTGAACACGTTATTCCTATTATAAAAGAGCTATTTGTGTTGAAAATAGCAAGAATCTTCACGGAATATGGCTCTATGATATATAAATGTCTTTAGATTAGTTGTATCCATACAAAATTTGATATTGAAAAATAAAGACAAACTTTAGTAGTGTCTAATTAGCTCTAATTTGTTGGGAATATACAAGGGTATTAGAATTATTCGATTTTTCTCTTATTCGAATAAAACGAATAATTCGAATAAGAGATTTTAACTTGTTCTAATAATTCGATCACACGTTTAAAATTAATCGAATTATTCGAATAATTTAAAATTTTTTAAAAAAGTATAGAATGAAGTTTTGAGTCGGTTTTTTAATATTTTATTGTTAAAGAAAAACAAAAAATAACGTTAAAGTTATCAATTCAAGTATTGATAATGTTAAAAAACATTCAAAAACAAAGGCCATCATTAAATTTTCAACAGAAATATTCTGATCAGATTAACTCCCGAACAATCTACAAAACAATTGACTAGCAAACCCTTTAGTTTCCGTTTTGTACATGATCCTGAATTCAAATAACTACAATATAAACGTATTAAGAACTTTTTTATGTCGTTCATTAATTCGGGTTTTAAATTGAGTAACTAATTCTTTAGTAAATTAATTAATTATTCACTATTTCTAAATTATTTATAACAAATTGTACATCAAGCTCTATCAACGTTGCCGAATCTTCTTAATAAAGTGGTCTTGGGGAATTACACAATAAAGGGAATCAGACAGTGCATGATTGACGCATTTACAAATACGCAAAAAGTTTATTACCATGTTAGACAAAGATGTTCAACGATGTTTAAAATCATATGTACGACGAACTCCATGCTTTTCTTGCAACAAAACGATTGTTTGCAATATTTGTGTTTATCATTCGATTTATTAAATACTAGCTGACCCGGTGCGCTTCGCCACCCCAATTAGAAGAAAGAAATAGTACTATCAAGTCTCACTTTGTGAATCTATTTGTAAATGTCTAATTTCATATTTCTGGGTCCATTATTATAGAAAATGCAAAATGTGTTCCTAATATAAAATTTTTAGGTTTATTATTATAAAATATTCAAAAAGTACCATTGCAATAAGGAAATAGTACCATTGACTATCACTTTTAAATTCGCATTTACTACACCATAACCAGTCAAGTTTGAATTTTAGATTTGTATATCATTTCCTATATTATCAACTAATTTTGTTTCTATAATACTTAAGATTTAATAAATTATCACAAAACCGAAACCGATCGGTTTTTAATTTTTTAAAACCGAAACCGCGGTTTTGAAATTCTTCGATTTTTTGGAAACTCTAGGTCCATTATTATAGGAAATTCAAAAAAGTACCATTAGAATATATAAAAAGTACCAAAAATCCCCCACTTGTGGTTTCCCACTCACTCGGGTCCATATAAGCTTAATTTCATGGCTTTAGGTTCATTGGTGAAGAAATTACTAAAAGTACCATTCGAATAAAGAAAAAGTACCAAAAAGTCTCCCCCTAGAATTCTAACTCACTTAGGACCATGTATGCTTAATTTCATGTTTTTAAGTCCATTGCTATAGAAAATTAAAAAAAGTACCATTAGAGTATCCGCTTGAATTTTCAATCACCTAGGACCATATACGCTTAATTTCATATTTCTAGGTCCATTATGTTATAGAAAATTCAAAAAGTACCATTAGAATATAGAAAAAGTACCAAAAAGCACCCACTTGTAGTTGCCCACCCACTCGGGTCCATATAACCTTTATTTCATGTTTCTATGTTCATTGGTGAAGAAATTACAAAAAGTATCATTTGAATAAAGAAAAAGTACCAAAAAGTCTCCCCCTAGACTTCTCACTCACTTAGGACCATATATGTTTAATTTCGTGTTTCTAAGTCCATTGTTATAGAAATTTCAAAAAAGTACCATTAGAAGAACAAAAAAAGTCCCTATAGTTCACACATTTTGGTACCTAAATATTATCCCCTATTCCTAACACTAACTTCACTCAGATACATATCAGCTAACTTTAATGTCGATAACTGAATTCCCTTTTCTTCCTTGAACACCCCTCAAGTTTGAAATTTAAAAATATTCCATTTTGGTTCTATGTTTATTGGTTTTGGGGAGGGAGGAACCCACAGTTAAAATTTCATGATTCTAGCTTCAGTCGTTTGGGCTGTGCGATGATGAATCAGTCTGTCAGTCAGTCAGTCAGTCAGTGAGTCAGTAACGTTACTTTTTTATATATATATAGATTTTGCAACACTTACTTACGTACGCGGTGAATAACATAATTTATATACATATATTTGAAGGTCATGGCCTTCATCTATTTCAATGTAATCATTACAAATCAAACCGTTTCAAAATCACATTCTCCGTCACATTCAACTCCACTTTAATCTAAGTTAAAATTTTGATTATTAATTGCGATTCTTCTAATATTTCGCCAGCTAAATAACAAATATTGTATTCCGTACCTTTTATTTTCATCCTAAGTTAAACATTTTGAAAGATTTGTTTTTAGAATTGTAACTTCTTGCAGTAATATTTATATATTTATAGAAGGAGCTATCGGAACACTCATCTACAGTGATCGAAAGTTCTTTTGTCTTTAGTTATTTGGCGAATTTCAGAAACAATACAATTTTTGTGAGTCATTATTACTTATTTAAATTTGAAATTATGAAAATTTTTTAGCAATTTAATAAATTTAAATATTATTCGTTTTATTCGATTATTCTACATAAAATTGTTCGAATTATTCGTTATTCGAAAATGGCCATTTTTAAATTGTTCGAATAATTATTCGTAAGAAATTATTCGATTAATCGAACGACAATTAGTCGTATGAATACCTTAGAATATACATACACATATTTATAAATATTTACAAATACACTACCATGGGGGTTGCGCTTTTACAACCAAATAATACTACCCTCTGGTTAGTTCCACTGCTCGTGTTGGTATTTCATTTTACTACATAGAGATCTACAACAACCGGTTCCTACAACATTTGACCACATTATGTGGCAGCCATGAAATGGTGCTACGTTGGTTATGGTGGCGTATAGTTGATGTAGTTTAGAGTATTTTTATGAAACATGTGTGACATACTCCTCACTCATCAAATAGGTCCTGAAAAAAAAGAACAACAGTGTACAAGAATTACGAAAAAAGCAATCACATTGTGTGCCGCCAATTACAAAAATTCGAACTGCCTGTGTAGATACATATAACGATTTTTGAAAAATAATAAAATCTGCCTGACCAAATTTTTTTTTCGGATTAGGCGGCAAAATATCCATACTTTTATAAAGAAAAAATATAGATTATGGATTTTTAATAAATAAAAAATTAACATCTTATTGTTTCTTAAAGATACATTTTTTCAATTTGAATGTTTTAATTTTATATAGCTTAAGATATTTCTTATTCGCAAATCTCTAATATTCACACTTGACTAATTTTTAAACAAATTTTGATTACACACCAACAAAACCTCATAATCTCTAACATGAATTAAAATAAATTAAACAATATCAACATGTATCTTTCAATTTCCTATTAAAGCAGCATGTGTCTTTTCGTGTGTTTGGCTGTATGTGAACATCACTGAACGATACATTTTACTCAAACAACAACAACAAGAAATACAAGTGGGAACAGGGATGGCAAATGGATTTTAAACATTTTAGCAATCAGCATAAACATTTTACTGAAAATTGCGTGATTTTTTTATACTTAAAGTTATAATATCCAGATTTTGTTGTAATTTGTTGCTGTTCGAACGATTCTAATGGATTCTAGCAAGTTATAGTAAGTTAATAATGAAGTATTACAGTTAAAGTGTCAGAATGAATCATTCGATTCAAGATCGAATTGTACAATTGTCCCAACTTTGCCATCCCTGATTGGCAATGACAACATAACTGACCTAAAGAAGATTTAAACATACACAAATCTATACAAATATAAATTCATGCATTTGTGTACACATTCGACAATCACACAACAATAAATACGAATCTGAAGAAAACGAAAAACAAAATAATAAAAAAAACACTCAAATAATCATGAAAAAAGTCTCTGTTCAAAATAAAAAAAGATACGTATGCATTTATGTATTTATTTATAACAACAATAGAAAATATTTAGTATTCCCACAAACATTTTTTATAGCGAAAGTCAATAAAAAGTATCTTTTATGAAGAACTACTACTGTTCGCCGAAAGCCAGTCACATTAAATTAACTAAGAGTTTCTATATCACAAGCGAGTACTTTGAGTGCAAATGTAACATGTTAATTAATTCAATTTGAGCTTAATTCGGACTGAAAAATAGCCGCCATTCATTCCATTAATCAATTCCCAATATCTAATTATTTTGCTTCATTCAAAGGCTATTATTTAAAGAGAATTATTCATTCATCGTTGAATTAATTCATAATGGAATTAATTTATCACAGAATTCATTCAACCTTTTAATTCAAATCAAACACAAATTGAATTAAAATATTTGAATGATGAAATTCAGTTTTGATTTGATTTTTTCATTCAATACATTTTTAAAGCTATTTTGTATTTGATTTGAATTCAACAACATTTTAATGATTCAATGAGGAATTAATTCTATATATAATGAAGAAATAATTTAAAGTACAAAGGAATTAAGAATATGAATTCATTTATGATGAATGCATTAACGGAACGGTTAAGAGATGAAATTTATTTTGATTTCGAAAATGCAATTAAGAATTAATTCTTTCAAACCTTTTATACTAATTAATATATTTTGGTTTTGTATATTTCGAATTAGCTTTCGACTATCGTCCAGAAGTGACTAACACGTGAGATCTGTGACGATCGGCAACAATTTCATCTTTCATATGTTTGAAGGGACTACTGTATTAATAAATAAAAATAATAAAAAAAAAACAAACACATACTATTTGTTGTCTTAATATTGCATTGGTATTTTCCGCATGAGTGTATATTCAGCTGCGTAATATAATTTTTTTCAAATTGTTACCCAGTTTCTGTAACCTTTAATTATTTCGTACGTTAAGATATATAGCGAATCAGCTAATTTGATTCAAGTTTATGGAAAGTACAAGAATCTATTTTGTAACGTTTCAATAACGTTGTCATTTACCTTTTCAACATACGACAACAAAACGATATAGACATTTTTACTCAACTTAAACGTCCGTTTTACAGAAACTGCTAGTTAAAAATAATAAGAAAGATATGAACTAAAGAGAAAGCACATGATTTTGTTGAACTCAATTTAAATCGTGTAACAAATACATTGTTGCAAAAATAAGAAAAATAAAATGCAATGCATAACGTATTTAGATTATAAAGAACTAAAAAATATATTTTTTATTGAGACATTAGATTCCTTTGAAGATTATTTAAAAATATAAATTTTAAAATTACATACGTCGTTGCTGTAATTCTTAAAATCGTTCCACAAATATCTGAACATTCCGAATTTTTACCTAGTTTTCAACTAATATACTAGATTACATAGACATTGTAATCGAAAGCATTTCAATAACCTTTCCACAGTAAATCGGACCATTTCAATCTTTATATTTGGTGAAGGGTATCTAAGATTCGGCATTCTTAAAAATTTGTAAAAAAACCCACTTAAATATCATAGTGGTATGTATTTATTTTAAAATTAGTTTTAATGAAATTATTGTTAAAATAAACTAATTGCGGTTTTGAAATTGTACTGAAATTGATAACAAGTCACAAAGACATGCTTATTCAGTTTATTATTAATACCCTTTCAAACAGTGCGGTCGATCGAAAAATAGTCTGAATCTTTTAAACTACCAGGCCGATTGCAAAATGATGTACAAAAACTGTATGTATTTTAGAAAACAAGGTGAGGTTGATCAACTCTGGTTTGCAAAACTTTGTACAAATATGGACATATTTTAATGTATTATAAAGCAAATAGGAAAATAAATAAAATCCTGTTTATTTCTCTGCCCTTATGCTTTAACCCCCATTATCTCAATTTGTAGTTATTTTTTTAACCTAAAGTTATAGTGACAATTTTTATAAAAAAAATTATTGTGACCAACATTGAAATAATAAGGTCAAATATAACCAGACTTCCTGTTAATGGAATAGAAGATATTTAAGTTTCATTTTTAAAATTTTAATTTTTTACCTTGAATTAAATGTATGTATCCTATTTTATGTATAATAAACTCCCAAACAAAAACGTAAAATGGCTTTTTTTCAATACCTCAATCCACTAATTGTTAAATATAATCAAAGTCAAAATTTTGAAATTAGTGATAAATTTGATAAGAATATAACTGTCTTCATTACTCAAAAACGTGGGCAGGGGAGAAGATTAATTTTTTATTTTAAATTTTTTACTCGTTATTCGTTCGAATAATAAAAAAAAATATTGAATTTTTATTCGATTAAAATATAATGCGAATAATCATACTCACGTACAAAGTAGTTAAAAACAAACAAACAGCAACAACAACACATACATACATACGTACATAGATAGATATACACAAAATTATAAAGAGAACTAATATAAAATGAATGAATGAATGACTAACCAACGCTCTTTCCGACTGCTCCAAGTCAAAACTCGATAAATGCGATTTAGCCTTATATTGAAAGTGAACAGCAAATACAATGCGATACGCGTTAATAAGTGCTACATCAGATACAGATACAGACGGTAAGATAGAGAGATAGTTAGAACACACTATAAACGTAAATAATAAAGTATGTACCTTGGATTCGCCAAGTATTAGAGGGATGAATAAGTAAGTAAAACAAAAACAAAGTTTTCATACGTATTCTGGCTCTCGCAAAGACAAAAACATCATCAACAACAACAACAATAACAATACGTATAAAAATATTAAGTAAACAGACTGAAAAAAAAAACTAAATCGTAAATATGATACATAATTGGAATAACAAAGTTTCTAGGAAAGCCGTAGACGAAATTGGAAAATTGAAAACAAACTTAAAAAATAAAATAAAAAAATTTTAATGTGAAATATCACTGATTCAAAATGAACGAACTATTTTTAACATTTTTTCACCAATTTTTGTGTTTTATATCTTATTAGAACGACAATTACGTACACATATCGATTCTTTTAAACTAAATTGCAAAAGTAATTATTTAATGGCAAAATTTTTAAAAAAACTGAAAAAATTGCATTTTTTCCCCTTGTAAATGCACCACAAAACTAAATCGCAAGTCGGCACGGGTTGCAATCATGATAGAAAGACAAAATTTCATATTTAACTATAGTTTTATATACAGTGACGGACATTACAATAGAATCACTATCAATATTTCATTTAAAACTAGGAGCAATCATAAGGATTAGTGTGGGCAAGAAAATATAAAGAAGTGGCAAAATGTGTTGTGGACGGACGAAACGACCATTAATTTAATTGGTAGTGATGATAAGACATGGGTTAGACGTCCAAAAAATGGCAAAAACCAAAAACGTTTAAACATGGTTGGGGAAATATTATTATATGGGGATGCTTTTCTTGGTATTGCGTTGGTCTAATTTATTGGATTAAAGAAAATATGGATAAGCACTTGTATGTAAATATTTTGGAGAATGTTATAAAGCCACATGCAGAATGGAATATGCCCTTAAAATGGCTCTTCCAGCAAGATAATGACCCAAAGCACACATCAGGTCTTGCCAAAAAATGGTTTTTATATAACAAAATTCATGTTATGGAATGGCCGTCTCAATAACCAGACTTAAATCCTATGGAAAATAGTAAAAGACAAACTCGGACCTGAAAAATTGAAAAACAAGGAAGAACTTTGGCAGAAAATTCAGGAAATATGGTATGCAATTTCCCGATCTACATGCGAAAGTTTGTTAAATTCAATCCCCAAAAGATTTGATGATGTTATTAGAAATAATTGATATGCAACAAAATATTAAGAAAACAAAGAATTCTTATGATGATTTTTTATTGATTCTATTTGATTGTCGCATATTTTATTTAGTCTTTTAGATTTGACATCGTTTTTAACATAAGAATGTGTTATTTTTTTATTTTATTTTTTTCAATTTATTGTTTACGTTATGAGCATTAATATATAATGAACAAATTTTATATTTTGAAATCAAATTTTGTAGTTTTACCGCTTTAATCGAATTCATATGTAGTGATTGTATTGTATTGTCCATCACTGTATATAAAAAAATTAGAGGGTATGCGTTCCAAAATACTAATATACATACATGTTTTTTAACACAATCAGGCAAAAAATCAGACTCGGTTGTATGATTAATATTGAACTTATGTACGTACTTTTGTCGAACAAGGGAGCGTATAATTAATGTTTAATTTTTTTCATTTATTTTATTTTCGAATCACTTTTTTTTATTGTAATGTTGTGTTTCTATTGATTTTTTTGAATATGTAGCCGGTTCGATTTGTATGGAGGATCAAAAAGTAAAAAATCGTATAGCAGAAACGCAATCTACGGAAAATTCTAAGAAAGTATCCTCAAGAAACCATAGGTCTAAAATCAAATCCTATCTTGCGCATTTCGTCTTTTATCCAATAAAAAAAAACTATAAATAGACCTACTATTTTTCGTGAAAAAATCGACACACCCTAATGTATATCCCGATTAATTTTCATCTACTAAGAGGGAAAACATAACATCAGAGCATTTGATTGTTCTTCTATCTATCTATATTATGTATATAAAAATTAAATGGTCCATGTATGTAATGGCATCACGTGAGAACGGCTGTAGCGATTTTGTTGAATTTTTTTTATTCGATTCGAAATTTTCAGGACATGGTTTGTAAAGAAAAAAATAAAAAAAATTCCGGGTAAAACTCGACAGTTTTTTTTTTAGTCCAGTCAAGAATAAAAAAAGTCCCCTAAAGTATGCAGTACAAATATATATATAATTTATTTGCAAATAATTAAGAACATTCAGGTGTATGTGGGTTAGAGAAACTTGAATAAGTAACATTAGTAAATAGCTACCGGGCGAAGCCGGGGCGATCAACTAGTTTTTAATAAAGCGCTGTTAAAATAAATTTATGTAACGTGTAGTTATATTTTTATTTTTTATAATTATTAAGTAAGAGAATAATTTAATGTTTTGTATTGCTTATATTATTTATTTCTTATTTCTTATATTTTTTATTTTTTCATTAATAATAATACAAACAATTTTTCTTGTATCTTTATAGGTAAGACCTTGGACTCAATATTTTGTTTCTCAGTTATAAAACTCTTTAACAAAATAAATTACTGTAAGTTATAATTTGCGACTATATTTTTAATAATAAATTTCAAATCTAGTGTTTTTGTTTTTTCTAATACAATATTTTTAATTTGCCTCCTGTTTTTGTATGTTTGTATTTAATTATGATACGATGGTACAGTTCATTGCATCATATAAATATTTCATTGAAACTTATTCATGTTAATAAAATAATTGCATACAAAGCAAAAAATATTTACTACTATATTTAGTAGTATTTACATACGTTAGGATGGCCCTCGTTTGTATTGACACAAAAAAAAATGTCTTTAAGTTTATTTAATTTTAAGATGACAACATTTTTTTCTAGTGATAGCTGTTTTTAAATGAAACGATGAAGTTTTTTTTTTGAATGAAAAAGTATATTGAAATATTAGATTCGATTTTGGTCTGAAAATACTGGTTTCGGTTGGACTACAAAATATTTATATACCGAATACCACGAACTGAATCTTAATAAAGTCATCTTAATTTTTTTTTCTTGGGGCAATCCTAATTTTGATTTTTATGTATGTAGCATACAATAAAAAAGTCTGCATATTATAAATGTTTTATTTTATTTTTTTCAGTGCTTGTAATTTTTATGTATGCTACTCAAAAGATTCATAATAATCTTGTTTGCCATTAGTTTGTTGGATTTAAATAAATAAAATCAACATTTAGATTAGTGCATAAGCGTCCAATATTGAAATGATGTATTATTAAGCATAGGAACTAGCATATTCCCCAACAATAAATTTCAGTGAATTTATCCAATAATATTTCGTTTTCAACAACAAAGGGCATACAATAGTCTACTATTGCCTAATAAGTTACTCTTATTTTTAATACATTGATTTTTATTATTTGAAACTACAGTGTGTGTCGTGGAGGAGGGATGAGGGAGTAGGGTATTGTTGAGAAGTTATAGTATGTAACAGAATAATAACATGGGTAGTAATCGTATACATACATACATTTACACAACAATAGTATTAAACTCAGCAGGGTGTATTTGTATGTTCAAACAACAGCGGCTACAAAAACAACAAAAATTTGCAATTGCAATTTGATTGCCATTGTAGAGAATGATGAGAATAAAAAGAATAATAAAATAAAATAAAATAAAAAAACGAAACGAAAACAAAATTTGCAAAAAAAAAGGTATAGATTGTGTACAATATACATATGTGTTGATTGTAATTTATAGTGATTTGTTTTGAAAAATAAACAAATAAGTAATAATTCCCGAGTTTTTTTTTTTTTTTTTTGAAGACTGAGATTGCTCGAAATTGTGAACAGGAAACACATTATAACTTTTGAAATTATAAATCAATTTTAATTTAAATCACGCTTAATTTTTAAACTATAGTTAATACATACATATTTAAGGTACGAATGACAAACAAACAAAATTAATGAAGAAACTGAATGACAATAAATATTTAAACAGCAAGAGAATAGAAAAAATATTAAGTATTTCGCATACATACACACAAATTTCAAATAATAACACATTCGTCCTGCAGAAATGCTTATTATTTTTTGTTTTCCGCAACAGTTTTATTTCTATATGTCATTTGGAATCCCCAGCCACGAAATTTATTTACAAACGGAAAAGCTCTCTCACGACTTTCAAAATGCACATAAAAAATAAAAATCCCCAAAAATATGTTTTATAAAACTCACACATAAATACACATACACACACAAATGCAACAAATGGACAATAACCCAAAATAAAAAGTGGAAGTGGAAACTGTAGCACATGCTACTAATAACAGAGTTTGTATTGTAAGAATGATTTTGACAGACATCAGAAAGAATATAGTAATATATTCCGTTTTTGTTGTTGTCTTTTTTTATATTTAAAATTTTACACACAGAGTCGTACAAAGCTCAAACACATAGTCACAAACAGGATATCAGCAAACAATACATACGATACACACACATGCACAAAACAAATAGATTGCTACATAGCATACTTTTAGGTGTGTGGCAAATAATTTACGATTTTTTGTATCCAAGAATGTTCATCTAAAATGCTATATATTGTATGTACATTATAGATATATACATATGAACATATAGTCACCTTTAATGAAAAAAGACCTTTATCACTTTTCCCTTTTTTACAAGAGAAGAGAATTTTTTACAAGAGAAGAATTTTATACATTTCAAAATTAGAGCTTGAAATTTTGCAATTACTTTTTAAAATAAAAAGACATTTATTTCTGAAGGAAAAAAATTACAAATACATTTTTTTCTAAACCAAAAAAGCGGAAACAACTATTAATTTTGTATTATTCTATTTAACTGTAAAATGTTACTTTTTGAATTTAGCCGTTCTTGCAGCCGATGAGCGATATGTAAATTTTTCACATTTACTGCATCCAAATAGACAATACTACTACATTTAGAGCAAGTACAATACAATCGAAACAAACATCAAAATATAAAAAAAAAATCTCAGGAAATTTATAGGCGCGTTTTTTTATTCTACACTTTTTATTTTACTATATATGTACTATTTTTTTACTACCATTTCCCTTAACATTTTTACTGTCTGACAATGTAATTTCGAGTAGAAATTGTGAACGAGTCATATACATATATGTATGTGTGTACATTAGGGTGGCCCTGTTTGTATGGAGGAAGTATAAGGTGTCGATGCTTTAACTATTAATAGTAATTAGTTTAAATTAATATGTTAATACGTTTTTTCTCCGTTTTTCGAAATTCAATCTATTTTATGCCATAATTCAAAAACTGTGGTTATTACTAGGGTGATCGATTCTTCGACATTTTTTAGAAACCGGTTTTCGGTTTCTTCGAAAACTTTAAATTTAATATAAACCGGTTTCGATTTCGGTTTTTTAATAATAACCGGTTAACCGGTTTTTTTCACAAAAGAAGAAAAAAAGTTTTATTTATTAAAATACATAATAGTTATTAAAATGAAAATAGTTCATGGAAAAACCTACAAGAAAAAAGAGATATAATATATATGTAATTATATATATAAAACTAGCTGTCTCGGCAAATGTTGTTCTGCCATACAAATTAGTTCTCGTGAATATTTTGGTTCCACCGGTATGAAATATCATACTTACCAATTATACATACATACATAATTTCATATAAATCGGTAGAGCCGTTTCGGTCTGTTTGAATTATTTGGATATTTTGCTAATATAAAAATAATTAAATCGCGATTAAAAAATATGTAAATTTGGGGTTATATGTATTTTTTGATGCCAAATAAAACAAATGCGAAAAAAAGTTTTTGGCAAAAAAATGGAAACAATTTTTCTGGATAGGGACCCCCTAATGACCTAGCAGTATGAAATATACTTTACGACCTATTCTCATATCTACCAAACATACATACAAAATTTCATAAAAATCGGTTAAGCCGTTTCGGAGGAGTTCAAACACTAACATTGTGACACGAGATTTTTATATATTAGAAGATATAATTATGATAAAGAATAAGCAGGTATTTTAATAACAAAAAATTATTTTTGGAAAATTATTTAATTTTGATTACTTTTTTAACCTTTAAGATCTTCGGGTCAAATTTGACCCATTTTGGAATTAAAATTTATTTTTTTCTATATTTTATGAATTTTATTTAATTTCAAATATCAACAACTACGTTAGGTTTTTAGAAAAACAAATTAGAAGCACAAATCTTGAATTTTTGTTACGCACAATTAAGTTAAATGTTTTCAGAGCTTTAACTAATATATATCTGTCTCTTTCCATAACACCTGCTGAACATTATACTTTTATGCGATTCCCCAGTTAGATACCAATGCTGTGTTTTCTTATCATAAGGTATTCGGGTCCAATTTGACCCATTTTGAAATTAAAATTGATTTTTTTCTAAAAGTGAGTGGTTGACATTTTTCATATTTTTTGACTTTTATTAAATTTCCAATGTCAAAAATTACGTTAGGTTTAAAAAAAAATTGGAAAAAAATTTGGAAGATCGTTACTTCAGTAAATTTGAGCATCTTATGGAGGTTAAAATAATCTCTTAAGAATAAAACACAGTTTAAACAATTTGGAGAATATCGATTTTTTAAAGTTAAAGTTTTTATTAATACACTAAAACTCATAAAAACACACTTTTAGAAAAAACCGGCTATTCGAGAAAAAAAACCGGTTTCTTCGATATTCGAAATGTGGGCTTTTCAAAAAAACCGGTTATTAAAATCCGAGATTTATTGATGTTAGTCCCAAATTTTAAAAACCGGTTAACCGAGTGGTAAAAGCGAGATAAACGAGATAAACCAGTTAACCGAAAATCAACATTTTAAATTAACCGGTTCGCAAAAAATCGAGATTTTGAAGAAAAAGCGGTTTTTCGGTAAACCGGTTAATAAACACTACACGTTTTAAAGAATTTGGTGTGTGTTTATAAATTATAAACACTATTATCTATAAATTTTCAGAAAAAAACTGAAAAAAATTTAACAAGTTGTCACGTGTCTCACAAACAAAAACCCTTACATATTTCATTCATGGATCCCTTCCTTTTCATTTTAATGTAATTCCCTTTAAATCATTTATACGTTCCTTCACACAATTCTAAATTTTTGAGATTTGTCTGAAATTATGGTTGGGTGTTTAAATTTGGTCATCATATTACGTACGCAGTGCATAAAAAGTGAATTTGATCTACTCTATTGTACATAGGTTAGGTTATGAAGGCAGCTAGTATCAACCAGCTCACTTGGGCCCATGAATGCTCTATTGTACATATAAATAAACAAATTAAATTAAAGAAACGAGAGAACAACTAATAACAAAAACAAAACCATTGCAGTGCAGTGCACATTAGTGATCACGTAAACAAATTGATAATAGATCTACATACATAAATATTTATATGAATGTACATATGTATTAAAGTCCTGCACAAGACAACATTTTGTAGAAAAATGTCTTACTTCAAAATTTGATGCTTTGTTTTGTTGTGTCGACGCGCACATCATGTTGTTCAATGTCATCGCGCCGCAAAAACCATGTTGTACCATGTCATTGCGCCGCGAAAACCGTGTTGTGCCATGTCATGTCTATAACTATTGATGATGCTGTTGTTATGTGTGGTAGCTTGAATTGAATTGATGTTAACAAGTGTCGCATTGTTAGGCAGAATAAAATTGCATAGCAGAATGAAATTGTACATAACTGCTGAACTGTGAAAATCTGAGAAATATTATTATTTAGCATTATATATTTTTTTTTAAATATTTAGAACAAATAATATAAGGATTTTTAAAAATATAAATAATAAAGTGTAACACAGGAAAAAGAAATTCATAATTGGAATGAATTTTTTAATAAATATTATTAATCGAACATGAATTTTTTCCAAACTTTTTTCATTCAGAATAAGAACATGTTCATAAATATTATTAATTTGTACATGAAGGAAATTTTTAATTTTTTTACACAAATTTGTTGCTATTTTATAATAAATTGCATTATGTAGTTCAAATATTTTTGTATAATATCCCAATATTGGCCAATATTTCTAAATGTATAGAAAAGTCTGAAACGTATACATATTTTCTCATTGTATAGCTGAAAATCATAAAAAAATTAAATATTTTCCAAGAAAAATTTCAAACATTTTTGAATAACATAAAAATATACTAGAAAATTTAAATAATTTTGTTCAAGCCTTCTAGATTTTATTTGAAAACAAAAAATAAAGAAAAAAATTCTGTGAAGTTACGCAATAAATGCCCTACACTTTTTCTTCAAATCGTTGGGCAGTTGCTTTTGTTCCATTGGATCATTTTCGTAGATTTATATTTTTGTAGCAATTATGCCGCGAACGATTCAGAGACACTTCATTAAATTTAAACATTAAATATATTATAAACTTCACCGTTAAGGATTTATACATTAATTTAATTTTCTTTAATTAAACACCGTCTAATAGGCCAATTGGCTTTGTTCATGAAGTTTTATTTTATTTAGCAATGTAATTATTAAATGTCCCGTTAATAATATTCGAGCGGTTGTACCTAAGTCAGGTAGTATTTAAAATATGTATGTGAAACACATTACATTTTTAATTCCATGAAAATTATTGGCATTTTATGGCTTATATTCCACGTATTCCTTTTTAAGTAATAATACCTATAACAGGTAATATTACTAAATATTGTAAAATTTTCCAAAACAACATTGAAAAACCCATTGGTGTACTTTCGTATTTTTATTTTGACCTACTATATAATATAAATTTCAGTTGTATTTTTATAGTCAACTAGCTTGACTCGGTGCGCTTCGCTAGCCCTGTCGTAGTAAAAAAATATATAGCCTATTGACGCTTCCCAGTAAGGATCTATCTACGTTCCAAATATCAATAAAATCGGTTCAGCCGTTTAGGCGTGATGCTCAAACAAATAAACAAACCAACAAACTTACAAAGACATTTATATATTAATATAGATTTTTTCTTATTGCACACAATAAATACTACAAGTGAATTGAAATCATATCATACAAAAAAGGCCTCATACATGATTTAAATGACTTGAAATTATTTTCCATGTCATCCATGCATCTGTTAATTTTTTTAATGTTGTGTGTGTTATGATGTTGTTAAAATGATGCTGCGTTTGTTTTTTGTTTTGATATACATTGCCTTTGCGTGTTGCTGTTAAGTAGGTAAAAGAACATAACATGACATGACAAAAGCATCATGTGGCAATTGTCTTCGTGTTAAACAATGCAGCTTGTGCAGGTCTTTAATATGTATGTACTTACATATGTAGACGTAGACGTATGAGCAATATTAATTGTATGCTACCAGAACCATTAACCTAACTTACCCCTCTTCAAACGATTATATTAACGGATTGCTCTACTTATTTTGTTTATCTAAATTAACAATAAATTAAAAAATGTGACCTTGTTTTTTGTCTTTTCGTTTTTTTTTTCTACTTTGTTTACGAATTTACATCGTATTTTTTTACACATACTGAAAACTAACAACAGCAATAAAACCAAAAAAAAACTGGACATTAAAACAATTAATTAGAAAATGTTAATTTTGGTTTTGTATAAATAATTTTTATTAAAATATATTTTTATCCATTGTAATCAACATATATTTGTATTACACGGTGCTACAGTGAGAAAAAAACTTGGAAAACGACAAGGTGGGGTTATAGGTCTTGTTGAGTACATTACAAATTGTGTCAAAAACTTTTTCGAACTTTTTCGAAAAAATTTATAAACTTTTGCAAATTTAAACCGATTTACAAAGTAATGTCTCGTTTTTTATATATACAATTTTCTTAAAAACATTTTATGAAAGCTTAATTCGTTGGCTTTCCATAACCATAACTGTTTTTTTTTTCGTTCTAAAAATGTGTGAGTTAGAGGTTTATATTAAATTTTTATTTAATGGAAATTTAGCATTTTTGAATTCTTTATGCTATTATTTTATATCTTTTACGAAATGTTGTCAAATGCTAAAATTTTCTATAAAATAAATCAATATTTTTAAAAATGGTATCAAAGTTTTTCATAAATATGTTTGAATGAGCTTTAGAAAATATATTTCATTAAAACCGGTTAAACGTCATACAAAAACTGGTTTGTCAAAAAACCGAAAAGTTAAAAAACTGAAACCGGTGGAGTTTACAAAGATGAAAAAACCGGTTGACCGGTTTCGGTTTTGGATACTCTAGTTAGAGGTACTAAAGAACTACTACCTGTCGTAAAACAGTTTTTTCAAAATAACTCTAAATTTTGAGGGTGTTTCAAAATCTTTGAAAACGGGGATATACAACCCCCACTTGGTCGCTTTTCAAGTTTTTACAAAAAGTGTTTTTTTTAGCAGTTATTTAAAAATTTAGATTCACAATAAAATATTTAGATTCACAATAAAATAATTTATTTAACTATGCTTAAATTGTTCAATTCAGTCCGTCATATACATATTTATATTATTAAATACTAAAAACACTACCACTTTATTTCGTTTTTGAACTTACGGATTTTGGAAAATTCCAAACCTAGAGGTTTGTAACCATTTTGAAAATTAATATTTCAGCTCTAATCAGATCGAATGACATAGACATATGTATATTCTGGATTACAGGTTACAGCTAGCGGAGTCGATATATACATATATATATATTAGAGTTCGTTTGTGATCAGGTCACTTCATTTGTTTTTCGGGTTTCATCATTTTTCTGAAGGTTTTTGCGTAAATAAAATAGTTTTTCATCGGCCAAAACTCTGTAACTTTTGAACCGATAGAGATATTTTAGAATTTTTTTTTTGTTGGAATCTTGAATTTTTCTCCAGTTTTAATTTCATTAAAATCGGTTTAGCAGTTGTTGAGCAATTTAAGGTTAAAGTTGAACTTTTAATTTTTGTATAGCATTTAGTATGAAAATCCAAATTTTTAGTTTTTTGAATCAGCTATAATTATTAAAAAAGTTATCAGCAGATAAAATGATTCGTGAATGATTTTCGGAAGAGGGCATTATATGGGAGCTATATCTAATTATGGACCTATCGCCATAAAATTCGATCGTGTGATTTATGTCTGTATGGAAGTTATTTCTGTTGAATTTTATGTTTATACCAAAATTTTTAAGAGATTTATGCTCGTTAAAGTGATTTTCGGAAGCTGGTCTTATATGGGAGCTATGACTATATGTTTATACCAACATTTTTAAGAGATTAATGCTCGATAAATAGATTTTCGGAACAGGGCATTAAATGGGAGCTATGACTAATTATGGACCGATCGCCATGAAATTAGGTCGTGTGATTTATGTCTATATGAAAGTTATTTCTGTTGAATTTTGTTTTTATACCAAAATTTTTAAGAGATTTATGCTCGTTAAAGTGATTTTTGGAAGCGGGCCTAATATGGGAGCTATGACTAATTATGGACCGATCATCAAAAAATTAGGTGACATTAATTCTGTTTATATAAAATTTATTTGGAGCAAAATTTGTGTAGATACCTACCTACATAAATTAACCATTTACGACCGATAAAGTATAATTTCGGAAGAAAATTTTCTAAAAAAGCATTTTTATTCCACTGAAATTCAAATTTGATTAAAATATATCACCTGAGAAAAAAATTAACACATCAGGTATAAACGGTACAGTGACAAATCTATCAGTTCCTATTATCCTACCAACATAACAAAAAAAATCATCCCATTATCGATAATAGTTTTCGAGTAATGATAATTTACTTCTAATCAAATAAAAAAATCTCATAAAAAAATAAAAAAAGGATTTTTGATCGAGGTATACCTTGAATATTGTTTAATGCATATTGACAACATGGATATTAAATTAATGGCATTTGAAAGACCGACGTTTATAACCTCAAAGAAATTCGAACAGATAATGAGTGAAAATTGGTAAAAATATCTGTTAACTCAATACAACTTAGAACTTTTTCAATATTTTGATTTTGTGGCTTATCGACTTATTCACTAAATAATAGGTTCTAACTGTAATTATTTTAAATGGATATTTATAACTAATTTAAAATACATAATTACTAAATATTATTATACACTTATAAATAAAAACAATATAGGAATATTAGAGCAAACCTATCAAATGTCAGATAACATAAATTCATTTTTATTATGCATTTAAAGGTAAATCTAAAACAGTTGATTTGTTTAAGATTTGGAAAAATAACATGAAATTTTAATTAAGTGTTTTTTTTTTCAAATTTGCATCCTTTTACTCTGCTCTAACCAAAAACATTCCGTCTTCAAGAGATTTTCTTTTTATTACATACTTTTAGTTGTTTTAAAGAACTTTTAGTTTTGAATTCAAAATATATATAAATAAAGAAAGTAAACGTTGTTGTTTCATTTCCATCTTTCGTAACATGCAAGAGGAAAGTTGTTTCTACATTCAAATTAAAAATTTAAACACACAAATTCCATTTAAAACTATACACACGTACAATCAAAGGAGCAAAAAGTGTTGCTAGAAAATCCCCTCTAGAAACATAAGGAACAAACCTACAAACAACATTGAATAAAGTCTACTGTGCTGTGTACATATAAATCTATGTACTTGTTCTATCTTTATGTGAATACTTGTATGTTTGTTTGTTTATTTGTTGACTATGTTGCTCTAGAATGAACCTTAAAAAAAGTAGAAACTCTTTAACTTTTAAAAACACAACTCTAAGTCATAACGACTTTTAACTAGAAAACCAAACTCCTCCTAGGAATAAAAAAACAAAACATATATGTATAAATAACGAAACCAACAATGTACTAAATAAATCTATAATATTTTAAAAAATGTTTTCATATGTAGCAAATTCCAAGTTGTTTACCACCAACAAATTTTCTTATTTTTTTAGGGTCATATTTTCTATAACGAAAATTTAAAATGCCTTTTAAGTTTTGCTATTTTATTTATTAGTTAGAAATTCATAATTGGTTGCGTTTTAAGCTAACAATGTAATCCATATAGACATAATCGATGGAGATATTTGACACCTTCACCCTTAAAATACCATTTCAGCTACAGTTACCGCTTAGCAACCCCTAAATACCGTTACCGATTTTTATAAATAATTTGAAAATATAAAAATCAAAATATTTGATTTTAATCAACCTAATTTAAAATATAATATAATACCAACGTTGTCAACTTATTTTTAACTTTTGTAAATTTCATTAATAACACTGCACGAAATTGACACATTTTTTCTGTCAAGAAGGACTTAAACTAATGCGGATACTCTGGATTCAGTGGTGCTAACCGTTTTTTTAAGTTAGCTCGTATTTTCGAGATATTCCGTTATTTCGAAAATGGAGGAGGTTGCACAACATACATTCGCGTAACTCAAAAACGGTTTAGTTTCTTGAATAAACTGATTACCCCGAAATTCCGCAATAAAATTACCTTTGAGTAAGGCAGAAATATACATTTTTGTTTGGCAAAAAAAAATATTTGTATGACATTTTTGACCATGGTAGAGAACATAAGAGACTGATTTTAAAAACAGTGGACCTAGCATGTTACAATTAAAGGCGTTATAGTCGTTTCGCAACATTAATATTTGATATTTTTAATGGAACACAATGTCTTAATACCCTTTTTTATTTTCTATAAATATTTTTATTCTGAATTCAGGCACTTCTGTGTCCAGAAATCATAATTTTTTAAAACTAGAGCTCACTTAAGACATTATTTCGTACACCACTGTTTTGTAACTAAAAAAATAGGATAATTTTTCTAAACTTTGCTCAAAATTCGATATAATTAGATTAAAATTATAATTTTGCAGCATTTTTTTTTTTAAACAAATAAAATAAAATATTCTACAATACATATTATTAACAATTTCTTACGTTGGTGTACATCTGGGTAATTTTATTTTTTTATTCTATTTATTATTGTGACCGGCACTGTATTTATGTTGGTTGGAATATACCTCAACTGAATGTTAATGGCAACAAATTGTAAACAAGTGCACTTCACTGCAGTACTGCGACAATAAAACATCTGGTTAAAATAAGCAAATCCTACTCTCCTTTGTACAGGGATAATTACAATTTATTACTTGATGTTAGAAAATGAAGATGCAAGGTTTACAAACAAAAACCAGTGTATCATTAAAGATACAAATATATGTAGATGATCTTTATAACCAGAAATATACAAAATAATATGTCTAACTATCCTATCCTATCATATATTTTGTAAATCGTCACATTTTAAAGTACACTCTCGATCAGATGATTAGAACCACTGGAATTTCTGTTTTTAGTAGGTCATATACATATTTTCAAATATTTTGTCGACAACTAAAATTGCACTACCATCGGAAAGGGAACTTTCTTAAGATTACAAAAATAACAAAAATACCATTAAAGTTTAATGCAACAGTGGTTTAAGAGTCCTTTTCCAAAAAAAGACAAAATAAATTTTTTTCCGTTCATATGATTAGAACCATTAAATTAATTCTAATTAAAAATGCACTATTTTATAATCTATGTATGTGGGTATGTATGTATGTTCCGAATGAACTCAAAAACGGCTAGACCGATTAAGATAAAGTAAAGTCTGATTTTTGATATTCGGTCTGTGGGCGGAGGGTGTGTAAAAATCTAATTTTTACATTATACCGCCAATGCTTTTGGCACCAAAAAATTATGATGTTAACAGCTCAATTTTTGAATTCATTGGAACTAGCCGGAATGCTACCACATGTATTAACATTGAAGGTTGGATCACCGACTTTGTCCGACACTGTATATTAAAATTGAGATCGTGATGCAATATAAAACATATGTTATCTTAATTAATTAAGTTTATTGATAATATTTTAGACATTTTAATAGTTAATTAATAGAAAATTAACGTTTTGGTATGAAATAAATTCTTTTACAACTCTGGCATTATTAATAGGTGCTTTATTTTGTTGCAGAACCCATGGAATTGGTTCAAAAATACAGAGTCTTGTAGGTTTCTCCAGTCATTTTTGTACTTTGAAATTCTAAATAAATTGTGCCGTAATATGTTATAGCACCCCAGGCCATAACCCCGCCCTCTCTGCTGTAATGGCGATTTAAAAATAGCTCCTCTTTTCTCGTATCGTGAAAATAATAATTGTAGCCATCTGGATCATTCATATTAAATTTGTTTTCGTCACTAAATATCACCAGAATACGCCAATCATTAACATGACCTCTTATTAGAATGCCCTATGTCATATTCTCTCTAGCTAATTGCAGTCGACTTTCTTTGCGCACATTATTTATCGGAGGTTTTTTCTTAATTTTTTTTTATATCAGGTATTTATAGCTCGCAATGCCTCTTTTTATCGTTGAGATACTTGGCTGGGTACCGGCTTGATTTTTGGTGCTGAAAGAGACGAGTTTAATGCATTCCTCAAATATTTTTCTTTTCTGTTGGAGTTAAAGCGATTGGAATCCTCCCTTTGTAATTCTTTTAAGTATCCCATCACAGTTTTGTGACTTCTCCCATTTTCCATCGCAATGGCCCTAAAGGAATATCCTTGCGAACGGTAAACATCGATTTTGGCTCTCTCCGCTATGTTCAGAATACTTTTTCTTCTACAAATAGTTAAATGCATAAATCAAAGACGACTATTTGCAAAAAAAATTAAAAATTCAAAGTGGTTCCAATCATATGAACGGAAAAAATTTAATTTTATTTTGTCTTTTTTTGGAAAAGGACTTTTAAACTACGGTTGAAATTAACCTTTAATGGTGGTGTTTTTGTTATTTTTGGAATCTTAAGAAAGTTCCCCGATGGTAGTGAAATTTTAGTTGTCGACAAAAAATTTTAAAAGAAATTCCAGTGGTTCTAATCTTCTGATCGAGAGTGTACAATATTTCTAAATATTAATCGAATATTTACCTTAATTCAGTTTGCAAATACCATCTGTATGTGTTGTAACTTTCTTTTTGGTTTGACGATGTGCGTGACCATACATTCCTAACTTTTACTATGTGCATTCGTTTATTTACCATTTAAGGTAATAAATCAAGGTCTTGTTCTCATACAAATCCATTTTCCATAGTCTTTCCTTCAACATTTTATTCCAAGAACAAAACCTTGATTCTTTTATTTCTATTCCCTCATGCTCCGCCAGCCAGTAGTCAGCAGTCCTCAACAACATCGTGAGTTGTGTTAAGGAAACATGTTGGGCAACAAGCAATGCCACCCAAATAAAAATTGGAAACTCAATTTTTTGTGTTGTTTGTTTAAGTTTTCAAATTATTTTTCTGATAGGTCACGCATTTAACTACTACTCGTTATTGTTTTTCAAGACAAGGTTTTCCTTGTGTACATTTATAAGTTGAAAGATTATTTTTTTCATTCGTACTCGTACAACACAAATTTTGATTATTATTATTAGTTTTTAGTAGAGTTTCCAAAAAACCGATGAATTTCAAAACCACGGTTTCGGTTTTAAAAAATTGAAAACCGATCGGTTTAAATTAGTTAGCTTATATACATTAAAGTTGGCTAATATGCATCTCAGTAAAGAAATAATCAAGAATAAGGGGCTAAATGGTATTATGATACCAAAAAAAGAGAAATAAACCAAACTAATTATGTAGTACTTTTTCGTTCTTCAAAATGGTACTTCTTGAATTTTCTATAATTTCTATAATCAGGAAATTACTTTAATTTCCAACTTGACGGGGATTCAATTGTGGAAAATTGGTACTTTATCTTCTAATTGTACTTTTTATTATATTAAATTATTTTTCTTATGTACATAATAGTTGGCTATAGTACTATTTCTTTATTGTAATCAGCGTTACCATATGTCAAGTTTTCCCTTTTTTTGCAAGGTTTTTGAGATGCAAAAAGTTTTATTTTTTTAAAAAAAAGTTTTTTGGAAAATTGTAAATTTATGATATCAATAAGTTGAACCGTTCATTTCAAAATGATGTTCTCAAATTCATTTACTAAATATGGTAATTGATTTGAAGTGTCTTCATCACTAAATTCACATAAATTATCTCAGTCTAATTATATGTACGAATTGGGTTTTGTAATTTTAGTATGTATGTAGTTAAAAAAAAGTTTTTTTGTTGAAAAAAAGTTTTTTTTTTAGAAATAAAAAGTTTTCTTCAAAAAATGTATGGCAACACTGATTGTAATATGTATTACTTATGGAATATTTTATAATAATAGACATAAAAATTGGACACACATAATTCTGAATGAGTTAGAATTCGTAAAAGATGACTTTAGTGGTACATTTCTTTTGCATTTTTAATAATAATGGGCCCAGAAATATGAAATTAGGCATTCATGATGCTGAGTGGGAATACAAAATGTGGGTCTTTATGGTACTTTTTCAATTCTAATAATACGTTTCGAATGAGCTAGAATCCAGTAGTAACAAAAATATAGTGAAAATAAAAACATAGGTAAACATTTAAAATTAAAATTAAATTTTGTTTAATCAAAACATGAATAACCCCAATTAACACGAATTCTGGTTATCTGTTAACTAATAGTTATACTGACAGCTTTCATACATTATAACTATTAGTTAACACATAACCAGACTTTGTGTTAATGGTGGTAAGTAGTATAAAATCAAAATGAAAACTAACTAAACATTTAAAATCCCCAAAAATTTGGTAAATTTTGTTTTATTATTTCATTCAATCTTATTCAATTCATCAAAAAATATTTAAAAAATATAATAAATATTTTTTTTAGGATGACCTTTTTTTTAAAATTTTTGTATTTACTCTCAAAACAACACATATAATATCGGGTATCTTTTGAAAGTGCACTTCCAACCGCAAACAAGCCTATATTTGTCATGTCCATGTTTAACCTTTAACAATGATCCATCCAACTCACGAACGGTTATCACTAGAAAAAAAAATATTTTATATCCTAAAACAAATCATAGTTTATTTTGAGGTGTAACAAAATCAAATTTTTATGTCAGTCGGCCTAATTTACATAAATAAAGTACATTGTATGGAATATTACTGGCAGTAACTAGCACCGATAGTTCCGATTATTCCTTGGATTGTGGAAACTTTTTGGAAAATGTTTGATGAATATGTTACTAATAAACAGAAACCTGGTATCATGAATGCTCTTTTTTAAAAGAAATCGATCGGTTCATAATTTAATTATTATAATTACATGCTTACATATGTATGAAAATAAATTTCGTATTCTATTATTCATCTCATTTGATTTTACATACTTTAAACATATTTCTCTTTTGAATCCAACCTAATTTATTTTTGTATTTTCTTTGCCTCCTTTCAGGTTTAACACCAATATTTGTTATAAATCGTAAACCAAACAAAAAAAAAATAAATTTTTTTTTAATTTTCGCACTTTTTCACTATTTTATTATCAAAACAAACAATAATATAAGCAATAAAAATAATGAAAGCAACAAATAATATAACAAAAATAAATGTTGATATCAAAAAAAAGACATACGAAGAAATTCCAATGATATTGTAGTTTTAAAGTAAATATTTAAAAATATTAATGATACAAATCAATTTTAATCATATAAAAAACAATGATAATAAATTCAAAAATTCACTTTAAATATCTGGAAATGAAATTTTCTTATAAATGCTGTAATCATTATAAAAATAATAAATTATTGCACTTTTTCTATCTACAACGAAAAAATGATAAAGTTTAAAAAATATCCAGTCGAAAGAACGCATGTAAACATTTTAAACTTTCCAATAAATCTTCTTTTTACCTTTTACTGGATCAAATCATAAGTTTGCGATTTTTTTTTGTTCCGCTTCTATGTCTGACAATTGTTTTGCACCAAAAACAATATTAACTCTACAAACACAACTCTATTAATAATAATAATAATAATAACAACAATATTATTAATAAAAACAACTGCGTCTCTTTGTATATCCCAACTACAAAGATAAAGTTTTTATAGATTTTATTTTGCAAGTAAGTTTTTTTTTGTTTAATTTTTTTTAATTTTTGTTTATGTGTTTTCATTTGTTTTGTTTTATTTGTGTATGTCTATGTTGTTGTTTCGTTGACGTTTACTTACACAGAGAAAACAGATTCGTGATAGCAACCGAATTTGTTGACAATCGAATGATTCGATTGTACACACAGAATTTTTCGGTTCTATCAACCGAATGTCAGTTGATAAAGAAGAATTTCGGTTGAAGCAACCAATCTTTTGTTATCACTTCCAAAATTTCGTAGCCACAACTTTAAAATTCGATCACTAAGGTAGAATCATTCGTTTGGCAACAAATTCAGTTGCTATCACGAATCTGTTTTCTCTGTGTACATATGTATATGCATACATATGTACTCGGAAATATGTACATATGTATGTATGTATATGTACTAGAGTGCTCCAAGATTGTATGGACGAAAAAAACTTTCTAGGTACAGGCCGTTCCCCCCTCTAGAATTGTTCTATGTATTGTAGAAACACATTGTGTAAAATATTAGGATGATAGGATAACGTTAACTGGTGGCGCAACGACGCTGAAGTTTTGAGGTGCATTTACAAGGGGAAAATATGCAATTTTTTCAGTTTTTGTAAAAATTTTGCCATTAAATAATGACTTTTACAATTTAATTTAAAAGAATCGAAATGTGTACGTAATTGTCATTATAATAAGATATAAAAGACAAAAATTGGTGAAAAAATGTTAAAGTTATTAAAAAATCGCCAGGCCATTAACGTGTCTCAGGCCACTAGAACAAGAAATTTATGAACAAAATTAACATATTTTGAGAAATATTAAAATAAAAGCTTATTTTTACTTAAAATATATCCATATTTACTTGTATATGAGTTTTTGTCCTCGTAGGATACAGTTAACCTATTCGCAGGTATGACCAAAAAAATTAAATTTTTTTAACGGCAGTTTCAAAACTCCAATTTCAAATTTTTAAAAATTTTGTTAAACAAATTTCAGAATTTTTTGATCATCACATGGGGATTTATTGACAACATAATAGGGAATAAAAATGTGAAAAAAGTATGTCAATACCTCCTATAGTTTTTCCGTACCTGCGATATAAATTTTGCGATTTTCGAGAAAAACTAATTTTTTGGCCATATTTTGGGGAATGACCAGAATTTCCTTACTGTAATTATTTTTAAATAAAAGCTATTCAGAATAATATAGTCCAGGTAATTTTATATATAGTCTGAAAGTTTTACTAAAATCGGAAAACGTTAACCCTTAAATCGTGAAGGTCAAAGGTCAATTTTTTCAATATTTGGAATTTCTCATGGAATGATAGCGAAATATTATATATTTTTGGGCCGATTTTGATGAAACTTAAAAAAAATATAAAATGAAGCCTAGTATTCACAATAACAGTACAAAAATGGAAATTAACCCTTAATAGCACTTGGGGTCCAAATGACCCTCAACTTTTAAAATCACGAAAAACACATTAATTTTGACCCCAAGTACTCTTAAGGGTTAATTTCAATTTTTGTACTGTTATTGTGGATACTAGACTTCATTTTATATTTTTTTTAAGTTTCATCAAAATCGGCCCAAAAATATATAATATTTCGCTATCTTTCCATGAGAAATTCCAAATATTGAAAAAATTGACCTTTGACCTTCACGATTTAAGGGTTAACGTTTTCCGATTTTAGTAAAACTTTCAGACTATATATAAAATTACCTGGACTATATTATTCTGAATAGCTTTTACTTAAAAATAATTACAGTAAGGAAATTCTGGTCATTCCCCAAAATATGGCCAAAAAATTAGTTTTTCTCGAAAATCGCAAAATTTATATCGCAGGTACGGAAAAACTATAGGAGGTATTGACATACTTTTTCACATTTTTATTCCCTATTATGTTGTCAATAAATCCCCATATGATGATCAAAAAATTCTGAAATTTGTTTAACAAAATTTTTAAAAATTTGAAATTGGAGTTTTGAAACTGCCGTTAAAAAAATTTAATTTTTTTGGTCATACCTGCGAATAGGTTAACGGTATCCTACGAGGACAAAAACTCATATACAAGTAAATATGGATATATTTTAAGTAAAAATAAGCTTTTATTTTAATATTTCTCAAAATATGTTAATTTTGTTCATAAATTTCTTGTTCTAGTGGCCTGAGACACGTTAATGGCCTGGCGATTTTTTAATAACTTTAACATTTTTTCACCAATTTTTGTCTTTTATATCTTATTATAACGACAATTATGTACACATTTCGATTCTTTTAAATTAAATTGTAAAAGTCATTAGTTAATGGCAAAATTTTTACAAAAACTGAAAAAATTGCATATTTTCCCCTTGTAAATGCACCTCAAAACTTCAGCGTCGTTGCGCCACCAGTTAACGTTATCTTATCATCCTAATATTTTACACAATGTGTTTCTACAATACATAGAACAATTCTAGAGGGGGGGACGGTCAAAATTCGCAATTTTATTTTTTTGGAGCACTCTAATATGTACAATGCAATTATAATTCAAATATTCCTTAAGTACAAGTTCAAAATACGCAAGTTTACAAAAAAATATTTGTTTGTTCATTGAATGGAACATATATTTTTGTGAAAGCCTAGTTACGGTAGTTTATTAAAGCCCGTAATTTTAAAAAATAGATATCTATGGTGTAACAAAAATATCCAGCTGATAAATTTACCTAAACGGTAACTTCACATCAATCTCAAATCAATATCTACGATTAAAAATATTTTTAATCCATAACAACTAATAAATGATAGTTATCTAATTGTTGAAATTACTGGTATATGTATGTTTTGTTTCCAACCTATAAGTCCAAATTTTAAGAATAATTGGTTTTTAATTTTCCACGTTTCTGAGCGGTCGTTTAACAATTAAATGGCAGACCTATTCCAATAAAACATTTATTAAAATTTGTAAAGAAATTTGAAAAACTTGAATTTTTTTCGACCATTACCTAAAGCAATGCACATTTACATAAATCATTTTGTAAAAAAACTCTATTTTCGACCATTGCCTAAAGCAGTTATTAGTAACTTTTAAGGTAGTTAAAAGATTTAAATTTTTCAAAAAAAAAAAAAAAACACTCCAAATTCGGAAAATGATGAAAAATTAAATAAAATATATGTAGTATATGTATGCTGGTGATGCTGTTCAAATACACACAGACTTAAATCATTCGTAAGCTCTCAGTCCCTTCTTTTATGAGAAACATAAAATCAGATGATATTCAACTAAGTTACTTGCTAATAAGTGCATAAAGGTACGAAACCCCGTTTTTTTTACCCGCAACTCAAAATTGTGGTGGTGTTTGGGAAATTTCAAAAAAACAGATTCTGGTTTTCTTCCCTGGTATTTTTTTTTTGTCGCACAGTGTTATTATTCACGAGTCTCTTACCAAAATATGTTGATTTTTATTTATGTGTAAAAAACAGTTGCTAACGCATACAAAAATAACTTGGTCCTAGTGTAGCGAGTAAGACGCTGAAATGTATTATAATAAAAAGTGTCCTATTTATATGACCATGGCTGTGTATGACCGCTATTATTGTACTTAATATATTGGATTATTTGAATGCATTACGAACGGTATTTCATTTAATTATAAGATATTATTTACACATTTATGTATATTTATGTTCGTATGTATGTTTCTATGTATAATTAAATATATATTTGTTTTTCAATGTATGTATTAGGGTGGGTCAATTTGTTCGGGTGAGAAAAAAAACGGGACAGGCGTATAGCAAAATTGGGATTTACACAAAATTCTAAAATTTCCAAAAGAAAGTATGGGTCTAAAATTAAAACCTAGCTCCCGCCGAGATACATAATGATTTAAGATTTCACTCTGCTACAGATAACACTTTTTTAATAAAATCGGTTTATATTTGCAAAAGTTATTAAACTTTTTCGAAAAAAGGTCGACAAAATTTACCTACACAGAAAAAACTATTTCTTAAACCGTTTCAATTCAAATATTTGTCACATATTGAACTGGTTTCAATTATTTCATAATTAAATCAAGTATTCATTTGCTCAAAAACAAAATTTTTTGATATTTTCCAAGGTGTATTCAATAAGGTGAAGAAACTAAATTTCCTTTATATGTACATTAGTATACATTTTTATAAACTTTCATATCAAAATAAGCAATAAAATCAAAATTTCTTAACTGTGTATTTTGAAGCCTCTCACTGGGAGCTAGGTTTTGATTTTAGAGCATTGTTAACCAAACTCTCACAACAATAGATTTGCTTCGTATTCCAGTGTTACGATGTGTAACAAAATTTATTATGAATTATTATACTGGCAACACTTGTAAAATAACTCATATTCGTTTTTTAATTTCGGTTTCACATACATAGTATATAAGAAACTCACACATAGACGGTGCCCGCGGCCGTACTGGATACCAATGTGTTAGACCCATAGTTTCTTGGGGAAATTTTCTTAGAATTTTTCGTAGATATCGTTTTTGCTATACGCCTGTTGACCAACAAATTTACCCACCCTAGTATGTATATAGTATATGCAAGGTTCACACCGGAAGTTTTTTGAAAATAAATGTCTATATTTTCTATATTCTTTTTTAAACAATTAATTTTTTATTTTTTATATAAGGGAGAGTGAGTTATTTTGGAAAGTTTGATGTTGCTAGCAGTATATTGAATATATTTTTAAAGTATTTTTTTTGTTGTTTTTTCTAGGATAATAACACTCTGCTACAAAATGACACTTTTTGTCAGAACTTGAAAAGCCACCTAATGGAGTTTGTAGGCCTAGGTGAGGACATACTAAAAACGTTTTCAAAGATTTTGAAACACCCTCAAAATTTTGAGATATTTTGAAAAAACTGTTTTAGGGTAGGTCGTAGTACTTTAGTACCTCTGACTCCCACATTTTTAGATCGATCTAAAAATTTTAAACAATTAAAGTTCGGTACAGAATTAAGCATTCGGCAAGACCTATAACCCACGCTAGGTCATTTTCCAAGTTTTTTTTCCATCAATATACATACATATATTTCGACATCCCAAAATACACACTCTCTCATATGTATTTTTAATTATAAAAATTATGAGAGCCATTGGTGTGATCCTCGTTTTTTGTATTTATTTACTAATTTGTATTTAATGCGTTTTGTATTTATTTATTTATAATTTATTCTGTACTTTCCATTTATTTAGCATGGATGACTATGAATATGAGAGGAAACAAAGAAGAGAACGTGAAAAATCTGAAAGGCAACAAGTTCAAACATCGTCATCAAATCGGGAGGTAGCACTATTTTCTGAACCTCGTCGTGTAAATCCATCCGAAGATGATGATAAAATTTCAGCAAAATTGGGTGACTATTCCAAGGCTAGGGATTTTATTAATCTATATACAGTGGGCATATCGAATTCTGGCCATAGACATATGCCTAATGCAGTTTTACCAGGTATAGTGCCAACGAGTTCTCCGCTACCAAATGTTACTGCTGGTGTGGCAACATCGGCGTCTTCAACTGGTTCCTCCTCATCATCAACATCGCAGCGTTTGCTTCCACCTCCGCCACCGCAAACTCAACCACAATCACAGCAGCCGCCACATCACTATCAACAGCAACAGCAACAATTACGACAAACGCCTTATGTTAAACAGGCTGATAATAAACCGCCTTATAATGGTCGAGGAGGATATCCAGGTCAACCAGTAAATCGTTTAAGTAGTGGAATGGCACCGCCTAAGGGACCTCCATCCGGCTCATTACTGCCACCCGCCACAACACATATGCCAAATGGGCGCCAAGCATCGTCGTCGGCCTCTTCTGTTGAAAAATCATATCTAGGACCACCTACAGCATCTTCCTCTTCGTCATCGGCGACCCATAATGGTCGCTTTTCACAACCATCAATACCAAAACAACGCCAAAAACCATTACCACCAGAGGTAAGTCTACGTTTCTGATAGCTTGTATACAATATCCCTGAGGAGAAGTTTTTAGTTTAATTTATTTTTTCTTTTTTTTTTATAGAACGACATCAAAGAAATAATTAATCATGTTACCAATACATTTTGTCCACCAAAGATGTTAACTGGCATTGATGCAACACCGCACAACACTTTAATGGAGAATTATAATCTCAGCGATAAGAATAAACACAAGTATTCCTTTGATATTTCAGCCAAAACAAGTATCGTGGAACCTTTGGATTCTCCGCCTCGTATGCAAATGCCAGCACCTAGATTTGTGCCTCCTTTATCAGCTACATCAGTAACAGCAACACAGATGCCTTCTTCTAAATCAGTCTCCAATAACTCCTCCTCCGCCCCCACCTCATCCTCTTCCACTTATATAGCCCCTGCAATCAACACCACCGCTTCTGTCGGTCATCTTACATCATCTACCTCTTCCTCCTCTGGGCAGTCTTCGTCGGTAATAAGCAATGCTGCCATAACATCACCTACAGTGCCACATTCTCCAGTCTTATCACGATCGTCGAAAGAGACACTGATAAAACCAATGAAAACGGAAAAGCCAACTCCACCGCCAGTAGAGAAACAGAGTTCAACTCTAGAAAATGATTTAGAACTCTCTGACTCGGACGATGATCGCAAGAAACAGAATCGTTCCACAGTGAACTCAAGTGACAGTTCACCTTCAGATTCAAGTGAATCGGGAAGTGACTCTTCAAGGAGTGAACCACAGCAACCAGCTACAATACCCGCCCCCCATCAGCTCATCAGCCAGCAACAACAAATGACTGCGGTATTACCAACCAAAAAGAAATTAGGACCAGCCTCGTCGGGTTCTATAGCTGGTAGCGGTAGTAGTTGTAGCTCGGGGTTAGGCTCTTCGGCACCTCCTTCAGGAGGTTCTTCATCGTCGTCCTCCAATAAGACACCTTCACCTTCGAATACTACCAAATGGCAGCTAAGCAGATACTTCAATAAGGCTCCATTACATCAAACGCCCACACAAGACGTAGTATCTCCAACCACTACTTCAATGGTAAATTCCGTGAATTCTATGAATGTTGCCAATCTCAATATGACTATTACACTTCGAGGAGGAGCTCAAATTATACCCGAACCGCCCCAGCATGTGGCGAATATTAAAAACGAATCGATGATAGAAGATGTAGATGACGATGAAGAAGATGTTAACGAGATCGAAGATGAAAGCCTACGTAGAAGAAGTAGAGGTTCCAATAAAAGCGAAACATTCCCCCATCCGGCTTTTCCATCGCGGAAAGCACCAGCTGGTCTCTCAGTAACACCTCTTTCTCCTATGTTGAGCGATATTAAGAAAGAAATGTCTACGCCTCATGTAGGTATGGGAGTCAACCAACAACAAGTGCCCATTTTAAATGCCTCCGAATTTGTATCGATACCTTCGTCGCAGATAAAACACGAGGCGATGTCCATAGCTGGAGGTCATACTACTGTTACTTCATATGGCGGCGACGTAATAGAAGGTTTGTCAAATCTTTCCTCCGATTCGAATACAAGCGATGACGAACGATTGCCCGTTAGGGGACCCGGGGGTACACTACAAATTCCTGGTGTTCCAGCAGCTATAACAGCTTTGCCTCGCTCCCCACCCATGGTGCAAAAGACTCAAATGTTAAACTCTGTTACAATGATACGGTTAGATCCTATTAATTCCTCTCCAACTACACATTTAAGTCGACCACCTCCTCCACAATCACGAGCTAAAAAACCTAGAAAAAAACTGAAACAACAAACTTGTGCTACGGTAGCAACTGATACCAGTGATGAGGAACAAGAGGACTTAACAAAACGTTTAGTTAGTCCGGTAGTTAATGTCACAACGAGTGGAACTGCAAGTGGAGTTGCGGCTGGTCCAAAAAAAGGTCGAGGAAGACCACGTAAAACTACCCCTAACCAAAGTGGAAACATAAGTTCTGCATCTTCAGCCTCGGCTTCTGCCAAAGGACCAACGTTAACCGCCAAAAAGGATATCAATAAAAAACCCGCCTCAACTACGAATGCAGCCGCAGCAACCGCTCGAAGAAGAGCTTCTAGGCTAAACTCTACAAATTCTTCTGCTCAAGATGTTACTTCTACCACACCTACTAAACAAAAGCAGGTGCAAGCACCTGTGGAATTAATACAAACAACACAGGTAAAAACGCCGGTTCCCGTTAAGGAACAAATAGTTACTGCAAACGCAACTAGTGATGATTCTTCTTCGTCAAGTGAGTCCTCAACGTGTTCTATATCAAAATCCTCCTCATCAGCTTCAGATTCGGATGTAGAAGAAACAACCAAAAAACCAATTGTAGTAACTTATAATAACTCGTCATCATCGGATGATGAAGAAACAAAAAATTGCAATGCAAGTACTAAGATGTCGGGCGGTGGAGAACAGAAGCCTGTACCACCCAAACGAATAGTAAAAAAGCTGAATACCCGAAAATCGTCGCTTGAAGATTTATCAGCTCCATTGACAGCCTCCAATAAGCCTCATGATATGTCAATGTCCTCTTCGTCTTCATCGTCATCATCTGAATCATCTGCAGAAGATTTCAGCCACCTTCCTAATGCCTCAAATTTAATTGGAGGATCATCACAACAGCCTCCTGTATCTGTTGCTGCTGGTAGTTCTTCTCAACATTCGGCAAATCATCAATCACCGCATAAAGCGTCTGGTGTCTTTTTTTCAGAATCGAGTGGTGAGGAACGTTCGGATTCAGATTCAGGAGAGCCTCGAAAAGAAAAGGTAACATTTTAAGTGAAATTGTTTAATATTCAGCCTATTTATTTATGTTTGTATTTCATATTTCTAGAAATTTAAACGTGATAAACCAAAAAGTGATAAAAATAAAATAAATACGCTGACCCGTATTTTTAAATCATCGAATGAGGGAGGTGCTAAAAAACAGGGTCAAGTTCTTATAGTTGACCAATCTGAAGATCAACAGCAACAGCAAATGCACCAACAGCAAAAGCATATATCTCCAGCTTTAAGACTATCTCAAGAAAATCTGTCCGCAGTACACAATTCCTCACAAAATACTCCAACTGCACAATCTCCACGTTTAACACCTGGTGGTCATATGAGATCACCACGTTCCTTGAACATGACACCTCTTGCGTCTCAGGTTTTAGCAGCTGGTGCAATTGCGTCACATCGTACACCGGATCGTAGTACAACGAGTGCCGAAAGGAAATTGCAACAACGTATAAAGACACCGACTAGAACGCCAACTCGCACACCACCCACCACAAGGACGCCAACTCCGACACCTGCTGTTGCGGCTGCAGCTGCTTTACACCATCTAAATCCATTTCCCTTGCAATCATCGACGAACCCATCTCATCTTCATCAACAACATTTAGCTCTGCTACAACCTCCGCCGCCTACTTCCTTAATATGTAAAATTGATCTCTCTAGATTGTTGAATGTACCCATCGATTGGCATACAAACACTTATCGTTTGTATGGTCATGCTCCTGGCCATCAACAAAACCATTTAACACCTAGCGCTGGACGCACTCCAAAATATGATTATGAAACAATACTCAACGCTGACCTGCAATCTTGCAACAACCAAATGCGCCTGAAATCCACCTCAAGTGGCAACTTTAGTGGTGGTGGCAGTGGTAGTGCGACACCTAGAAGTACTGGCAATCGCACACCCATACAAATTGCCTCCACTATATCATCGGCCTCCGAAAGAGAACTATCTCATTCAAGAGAAAATCTCCACGAATTTGCCAAAGAAAATGGCAATTCTGGTCGCTTGAGTAGTCGTTCAACGGATAGTAGTATATGTGGTGGTGGTTCGACTCCTAAGGAACATTTGCTTCCACCCAATGGTTATAGTTCAGCCGCATCAATGATAAGAGGTTATAATTCCCCCAATGCTTCAATTGGTGGTGTAAAGCTGTTGACCGGTGTTAAACATGAACAAATTATAAAACATGAACCTGATTCGGAATATTCCTGCAATGAAACTAAATTTAAAAGTGACTCTTCTACAGATCCTGCTCTCATAAAGCAAGAACTCTTTATACTCAAGCAAGATTATAAACCCAGTGATTTGTCAGAAAAATCATCACTATGCTCACCTAACGACTTACCTTTGGATCCCAAACCTCGGCGCAAACGCAGCACCAGCTCTAGTTCCAGTCCTTATAAAGAAAAAAAGCGGAAAAAGGAAAAAGATTCAAGTACGACTGTTTCAATAGAAAAAGATAAAATTATTATCGGTAGTGATGATATTGTTAAAGAAAAGGAAATTGTGAATGATTCTTTAAAGTCCGCAAAGGAATCCACTACGATGGATGATTGTTTAACAAGTCCAAATGAACAGCAACAAACACAGGTAGGGAAAATACATTTTCCCATAAACTATGAACACTTTTAATTCTATATTTTTCTTTTAGAAGGATCAATCGATTTTGGATCAACAATTTCCGCCTACAAATCATGATCGGTTATTAATGGAGAATAAACTTCAACAACAGCAAAGCACGGATAAATCAAATAGTCTTAATAACAACAACAACAGCAACAAAGTAACAAATAATGTCTCAAACACTGCCAGTCCTGCGCATTTACAAATTACAAACAACCATTCAACCACAGTCGCCTCAACCAATATGCCGCCACCAGCCAATGTAGGACTGATACCAACTGTTACACAAACTCCTCCACAAGGAGTTGCATGCACAAAGAACGATCATGTCTCAGGGCCTGCAACATCTATGCCTTCAGTAGCTTCGTCATCATCGTCGCCCGCAGCATTTCCAACAGCATCAAATTCAACTGCACCAACAACAACAGTGGAAGCGGTGGCAGGATCAGCTTCAACCACTCAACCTCAAGTTATCTACCGTTCCTATTTCGAACGTGATGATGACGCTTTGAGTGATGAATTCAGGTTTGTTGCGGAATCATTTATTGAATATTCGAACTCCTCTACCTACTCCTCCAACAACAACAACACTACCAACTCCTCCGTTACGGCCAAATTTCAAAATTTATTGCAAATGTAAACCAACTGTTTTATGTTCATTTTTCACTTTTTTATTTGACAACTTTTAATTTCATTTTAACAAAGAAATTGTTAACAGAAAATGTGTATATATGTTAAATTATTTACTATTCACATTAAATAAGGAATTGTTTAATAACACTAATAAATTTTTTTTCGAAATTGCTTCCCAATTCCAGCAAAGATGGCAAGTTTTTGCAAGAGGCTGTTCATCGCAAGCATGCGGCAGATCGCGAGCAGAACACTTTCAATCAAGTAACTTTATATTTAGAGGCTGTGGTTTACTTTCTTTTGTCTGGCGCTGCCATGGAACAACATAGTCGTTCTGAAGATGCAGCTTGGACTATGTACAAGGATACCTTGTCATTAATTAAGTGAGTAAAGTGCAAAGATTTTTCTAAATTTAACACGTTGACGCTCACCTCAAAATTGACGAATCCACCCAAAAACACACTTAACTTTTTTTGGTTATTATTTAATTTTAAAGGTGTTAGATGAAGATTTCATAATTTTATGATAAAATTTTGCATTTTCTAAAATTTTTTTATAAAAAAAGTTAGACGTCTATAGCCGTCATTTGTTTTTCATAATAACCATTTCTCTGATATACAAATTACGGCTTTAGACGTCCTGGTATTCAAAAATATTTTTTTGAAATAACTGAAAAAATTCATGATTTTTATTAATTTTAATTAAAGTTATTTCATCTTTACATAAAAAATAAAAAGTTCAGTTCTATATCTTTCTATTCATATTTAAATTTAATAAACTAACAAGTTTAATATGATTATGATAGTATTTATGTATATTTTATACAGATATGTGTTTACTAACAATAAAGTAAGTGATACGGCTCAAAGCTTTCGGGACATAAAGCTGGTTTTTCAGGACATGTTTTACACCTGTATTTTGTCTCTTTTCGGAATTTGTTTTTTGTGCAGTTCCTGCAACGGCAAAATGTGTTAGTTCTTTTATAGTTTTCTGGTGTCAGAATCTTCTCAATGTAATGTTGTTCAGATAATTTTAAAAAAGATGTGTTGGATGTCCTTTGTGGTCTGCCATATGACACATCAGCTGGTTACCATCTAAAATATGTTTTGGTAATCTTATAAGGGATTTTACAAGAGATTCCCTAAACTCAAGGAACTTTACATTTTTATGAAATTTTTTATACAAGTAATACGAATTCCAAACACATAAGTCTAAAATGTGAAAAATTATTACCAACGGATACTCTTTTTTGGAGAAGAATAATACGAGATAATTCGATCGCATCTATCAATGCCCAAATATGTATATCGTCACAAATAGGTAATAACTAAAACCTTCACTGATATTTAAAAAAATACAGTTAGAATTATCAACAAAACCATAAACAAACATTTACATTGTCCAAAAGTAAGTCAGACTCAAAGAGAGGCTAAAAATAATAAATAAATTATTGACGTCTATGCACGTCATTAAAATTTTCAAGTACTCTTATAGCAACAAAATCATAAATCTAAAAATAAATGAAATAATATAACTGTAATATTTTCCTTTTAAAATAGTATTGAAGGAATTGGTAGAAAGCTAAATCACACAGATTTATAATTAAAATATTGTTTTATAACTTTAAATATTTATAACGGTTATAGACGTCGTTTGCATATATTTGCACTCGGACACGACGTCTATAGACGTCATTTACGTCAACGTGTTAAACAAATTGCACACTTGTGTAAATTATACCCTGCTCTCAAAAAATAACATTGGGTGCGTTCGTAATGCAGTAAGTAGTATTGCATTGTTGGCATCTCTGATTTAGGACAAACGTTTTTGAATGCAAATTGTTGGCAATGATGCAACAATTTGCACAAATCGTGTCAGTGATGCACACATTTACTGCTTTTTCAAATGCACCCCATTGTCTTGGATGGACCTTATATTGTTCTTTGGTATCTAACCAACTGATTGATGTAAACAATGTAAAATGTCTATTTCGAATTATTTTATGCAGAATACTAGATTTTTTCAAATTGACATCTTTAAAACTGTTTCTAGCATAGGTTCGTTACCATTAAGCGATAGACATCAACTTATTTGTCAATTTGTTTTAGATACTAACAGCTATTAGACCCATCAAAGACACATTGGCGCATATTCAGAAATCATAACTAAAGTCGGAACTAGTAAAACAGAAACTAAAAAATAGTTCATAGATAGTTGTAGATCTTATTCACAATTCATAACTAGCTTAGTTACTGCTTTGACATATAGAGAAAACAAAATATCGATAATATTTTCATCGATATATAATGTAATTAATTAAAAGGCTTATAAAGCTATTAAGAGACTATTTTTATTCTCTAAAAGTACATAAAAAATTTATAGTTATAGTTTGTATGTAAATATATTAAAATAAGGGTATGTAGAATGAAATTTTTCAATAGAATGTTGTTGACAAAAAAAAAAACACATCTCTAGATTATTTTCTTTTTGTATACATGTATTAAAATGAAATCAATCAGCTGTTTTTTTGAATGTATTAGTAGTTGGCATTTAGTTACAACTTTACCCATGATTAAGTGCTAACTAATTGTGCTGAAAGTAACCAATTGTGAATAACTTAAATAGGTACTTAAAAAAGTCAACACTTGGTGATCGTTTATGAATATGCGTCATTATTTTTTAAGGTTGTGTTTAAAGTATATAGATCTAAAATTGAACTATTTCTTTGTTTAATTTTATTTTCAGATTCATATCTTCTAAATTTAGACATTTACAAGTATCTTCAGCGAATCAACATGAGACTCATAATAAGGTTGCTATACTAAGGTACGCATAAATCATTCATTATAATAACAAATTACATATGTAGTTATAATTACTATCCAACACAGAGTCTTAATATAATTATCTTCTTTTATCTTACCTCACATTGTTCAGTCTGCGTTGCCAGTCTTTGATCTCTTTGAAGTTGTTTAAACTCAAAAGAAACTTTTGTCGCCAGATCAACACCATCTGTTCGGATTTCTTCAAATCGGGTAAAGGCGATATTATCAATGGTAATACGCCTTCATCAATTTCGCCTTCAAATTCGGTAGGTTCACAGGTGTGTTGTATCTATATATATATATGAGAACAATTTTCCTGACTGATTTACAATGTGTTGTTATATTTATTTTTAACTTTAGGGTTCTGGTTCCAATACTCCACCCGGTAAAATAGTGCCTCAAGATATACACTCAGCTTTATGTCAGCAAAACCAATATTTCGCTTATCTATCCAGTAGTCATGAATTATGGGATCAAGCCGACCGTTTAGTTAGGCAAGGCAATCATACCGGTAAGTTAAATAACAAAGCTCTCAGAAATATGATTAAATACAACCTCTAACTCGAGATGATTACATTTGAGATTTTTATATGTTCCAAGAGATTAACTTAGTGGCTTTAGAGCTAGTTTCTTACTTGTCGGTTAAATGTAGCTTAACACGCTGTTATATTAAACCTGAAACATATTTAGACGGGATTTAACCAATGATTGTGTTTCTCACTAATAGATTAATTTTGTTAGCATTGCCATACTTTTCAATCAAATCACATGTGCTTTCCTCAAAATTTTTCATATAAATATGCCAATACTTCAAACTATATAAGAAAAAGCAACCGAGTACATAATTTTCTTTTGTAAATTTTAACTGTGCAAAAGAAATAGTGCCATTAAATTATATAAAATGTATATTAAAAATTATATTGATGTTAATAAACCAAATCAAAACAACGAGCTGCTGTGCTGAATAATTTATTTAATTTTCAGCTGTTTGTGCTTTGACATTTCATACTTAGGTTTAACTCACCAATGATGCTCAGTTAAACCAAAGAATATAAATCGTTAAACCTAGATTTTATACTAAACTAGTTGTCCCAGCAAACGTTGTTCTGCCATAGCTCATACAAAGTTTGTAGACTCCCACTATAATAGTACCCCAGATATGCAATAATAAATTTTTACTTTGTATGGCAAGTGCCATGCCCATTGTTCCCATATAGGTCAATTGTGAATCTAAACCATCCAGGGACAATCTCAAACACACACAACAAATTTCATCGAAATCGGACCAGCCGTTAAGGAGGAGTTCAGTTACTAACACACGTACAGAAGAATTATACATATAAAGATAAACAATAAGTGAGAAACACAATTTTTAGTTTAATCTAGGTTTAAACGAAGAATGTAGATTATCTTTTTCCCAGAAACTAGCTCTTAGTCATTCTATTATTCATTAAATAAATTTTTTCAAATGACTTTAGTCGACCTTATAACAATAAAATAATTGAATTATCTGATAGTTATTTTTTGTTGTATATCATCAGTTCAATAATTACAATTTTTTTTGAAACTTTATTTCATTAATGTTCGCGTATGCCATATGTTTTGTAAAAACATATGGCAAAGAAGAAGCCATAGCGTTTGTAGTTGTTATTAATACGATTATATATATTTTTTAAATTTAAAAAATATTTCTAACTTGATATTTTCTATTTCAGATTTCTTTATTGCTTTAGATCATGAGAATGGTCCATTGACTTTGCACAGCAATGTTTATGAAGTCTTTCGTTATGTCCAGGCTGGTTTGAAAAAATTGAAAGATGAAATGCTTATACAATAATAAAAAACGTTTGCAAATATTTCTTGCAAGTTTTTACAAAATCTAAACAAAAAATATAATTTTTTTTATGTACACAAAGAAACACGAATTAACATCACTACTCAACTTATTATTGAGTTTTTAAACTATTATTTAATAAACCAAACAATAAGTAAATAAATATATAAACAGAAAATGTTTAATGTTTATTTTATTTTTTAGAATATCTAAAAATAAAACTCAGTGCTTTTTGTTAATGTTAAACAAAAAAGAAAAATAAATTTTCTTGATAAGTCATTATTATTGTTACAACATATAATTAAATACATACATACACTGCAAGAAACTTATCTTCAATAAAATTAAAGAGTTATTTATGTAATTTCATTGAAAACAATTTTAGTGCATACACATTTCAAACTTTAATTATGCTAAATATAATGTTAAATATTTCATTTCAAAATTAAAATAAACAAATCTTATTTATAAAGTCATAATTATTTTTTTATAAATTGAACCATTAAATAAAACTCTGCTTTTTAAAGAAAATATATGCTCAAAACTATGTTATACATACATATATATTTTTTATTTTAATTTTTAAGTTTTCTTTTTATTGAATTGTTAATTTCTTTTTTAATTATTAAATTAAATATTATATTTACTGGGTTTTTTCTTTGAATTTAGTTAATTTTTAAAAATTTAGTTAAATCTTACAAAAAGAAATGAAAGCTTTTAGAAAATTCCTTTGTTAATAAGTTTTTTTTTTATAAATGAGGTTTTTTAAGTTTGTATTGAAATTAAGTCAATATATATAATGTACACATAATTATTATTTGTACAATTAATATCATTAATCCGTAAATTATTATAACTTTAAAATAATTATTTATAATTTTATTTTCTTAATGTGTAATTAATTTTTCATATGGCAATCTATACTATAAATTGTTTTATAAATAACAAGAGCAACACCAAATGATTTTCTAAATTCTCATTTTATTCGTTCATTCGTATATTTACGAATTTCCTTCCATTGGCTTTTAAATTTTAATAAAAAAAAACTAACAAAAAAAATACATATTATGTACTTTCAATCTTCTTCCTTAAACAATCTTCTTGAAATGTTGAATTAAAAAATATTAGAAATATACATATGCATGAATGTGTATGCGTTAGATCAGATTATGTAATACTTTCAAGTTTATTTAAATCAAAGACAAATTATTTCACAAGTAATCAACGATTAAACTTTTTGCTAATTTGAGATGTACACTGATGGACAAAAGTCACCGCCATTTCCCTTTAGAATGTTTAAAGGACTACCACGTTATAAATATAATTGAATCACAAAATTTAATTTTTTCAACAAAAACAATAATTCATTTTAATTATACCTAATTTACAAATACGTAGCGTGGCGGTCCTTTACACATCCTAAAGGGGAAATGGCGGTGAATTTTGTCCATCAGTGCATGTATATGGAAATGCTTCTCATATATTTATACATGTATACTAAAGTTTCTTTTTTTAATTTCTTCACATAATATCTATCTTCTGTTAAGGCCAGGTATTTAATTATTTAAAAGATTTGTAGCTTAAGTTGAAACCGATTAATCCAATATCTAATTGTTTTATAAGCATGTTACTCTATCTTAGTCTATCATTAAATTTATTTGTGAATTTTTTTATTATTAAATAATATTGAAAATTGTTTAATTATTATTATTATACATAATTATTTCTGTTTTATTAATTATTAGCTATGATTTTTCCTTTTCCCATAATATATTTTTTAGTTTTAAAAAGATAAATGGTTACATTCTTTTTAGTTTATTATTTTAACTAAAACATCTATTAAAAAAATCACACACAATAATTATTACAAAAAATTAAAAAAAATTTAAATATTTATTTCTTGAGTTTTATTTTTTTATAACAAGCAATTTGTCAATGTCTGAGGGGCATTAGCCCGTGTCTATACTTGACAAATATTTATCATAACAATAAATGACATTTGTTGTCAAGACAAATTTGTCTAAGCAAAAGCACTAACAATTTTATCATAACGAAGCAATAATACTAAAAAATGAAGACTATACCTGATAATTTTTTATCTAGACAACCATTTTGAAGTTTATCATGATAGTCGAAATGTAGTTCAATATATGTCCTTATACATACTAAGAAGGATTCTATCGCAAATACTGAGTGAATTATATGGTTAATAAAATGGGCAGGTAGGTAGTATTTAGAGCTAATTTTAAAGCACAGACATGTTACTTGGTGAGGACAGAAATACAGAACTTCATATCAGATTATTTTGACAATTGGTTATAATAATAAGAAATCGTAAGATGAAAATATTCATGTACATACGTACGAAAGTGAAGTCTAATGTTTTTAAGTGAAGAGTTTTCAAGCGCTAAAATAAAAGTTTAATTTTCCAAATAAACACACGAATAAATTATTAATAAACTTTTCCATTGTTAGTTACTTGTGGGTTATTGTGGTAGGTAATTCGATTCGAAATATGTATAAAGCATACAAATTCGAATGATATTCTTTTCGAAACGAATTACAAAATAACCTGGTCCTAGTTAATCCTCCAAAAATTATTTTTATAACCTAATATATTTATGGACATAAATATTAGTTTGTCGTTCTGTTTGTAATTTAAAATTTTTTCATTTGCGACCTCATATATTCAGGATCATTATAGATGGCGGAGTCATTCACCCTTATCGTGGTTGGCGTAAACGTCTTACGCCTACGACTGTTTCGTACTAGATTAAAGATAAAATGCAAACTGTTACTTTAATCTAGTACGAAACTTAATATTTCGCTGACTTAACATGCAAAGGCTCTAAGTACAAACTAGTCTTTCATTTCTTTATTACTATATCACTTTTTATACCCTTCACCATGAGTGGGAAGGGTACATATATATAAGTTTGTCATTCTGTTTGTAATTTCCACATTTTTCATTTGTATATATTATATAAAGTATATATTATATTCTGGATCGTTATAGATAGCGAAGTCGATATAGCTATGTCCGTCTGTTCGTCTGTCTGTCAGTCTGTATGTTGAAATAAACTTTCCGTATCCCCCAAATAACTTACATAAATGGTTTATACATCAATATATCATCTATAGTCTCGCTTAGGTTGCTACATATGTAATTTTTTAGATATTTTTTGAAAGAAGTATGGTCCGAAAGAATATTGATATGCAAATACATACATATTTTTGAAACGATAAAAAAGTCAGGGAATTACCGCATTCTATATCGAGTAAAACTATTCGTAATTTTTCTTATTCTAGATTATGGCATTCGATATCGAGCAAGAAATTTAGTACCATAGAGAAATATACATAGAGCGGAAACTCTGTTGTCAAAGACCTAACTCAGTTGTCAAAATCCTAAGTGGTGAGAATGTATTAATAAAATAAACTATGTGAAAACAAAAACACTTTTTTGAGTAATATTTTTGTTTGAGTTTTTTTCGAGTTTCCGCTCTATATTATCTATGTTAAGTACATTCTATGATACGAAATATTAATTTGTCGCTCGTAAAAGTAAGCATACAATTTTTCTTTTATTGACATATTTTTATTTCCACTTTTTTATTTGAAGGTACAATTTTATATTTTTCTAGAGATGCACACATGCGAAAACGAGGTATCGTGTATATATACTTTAGATTATTTACATACATATATTTAATAAGAAAAATTTGTTAATATTTGTAATTATAAGTAATTTTAATTCATAGTTCCAAATACGAACTTTATTACGAAACAAACAATAAACAAAATAAACTGAATGAAGTGTGAAATATACATAAGTAACTTAAAATGTATTTAACTCTTATATCGAACTTTAGATCTCTCACCTGTCAGTATTTTGTTTCTTCAGAATAAGTAAACTTTTTTCGATTTTTTCTAAGTGGAATTGAAATTTTGTCTTTATCTACTACATGTTTCTTTATCAAAAACTTGACTTCTGTTTTAATATAGCAAACTAAAATCAGAATTATTAAATTGTTTGGGTATTAACAAAATCAAACAGTATCTGAAGAAGCTAAAAAGAAATTGTTCGGAATAATCAGGGACCGAATTACCGCATTCGATATCGAGTAAAATTGATCGTAATTTTATTATTTGAGATTACGTCATTCGATATCGAACATGAAATTTAGTACATTTTGATATAATTACGATATCGAAATTATTTTTGGATACGATAGTTCATTCGATCACGAATGCGGTAATTCGACCCCAGGTCTGTCACTGGATTTGTACGAAAGTGAAAATAATCATACATACATATATTCCAATTCGTAATGTTTTGCCACAAAGTATACTTTGTGGTTTTGCTTTCGCTTCTCAAGCTTTCATAAAAATGTTTTGCTAAAAAACATCACATGCCTTAAGGCGTAACGTAAATGGATTTTATTACACTAAACTTATGAAATATTTATCAATCATAAAAGTACATACATAAAATATTTTAAAATGTTTCATATTTGAATTTTACACATTTTTAATTTTTTACTTTCAGATTTTTGGTAATTATTCGAATTATTACAAATAATTTTCATTTGAAAGTGTATTTTTTGTTTTTTCTGTAGAAACTAAATACATGTTCTGAAAAGAGCATATAGCTTAAAATTTGCGTTTTCGATTTGAATACGTCAAACAGGTGTTCTGACAAACGAAAAAGCTAAAAATTTGGCGTTTTCAAACCGCTAGTGTAACTGAAACCAAAACGCTGCGTTTTCCAGAACATGGGCGTTTAGTTTTCACTTTCGTGATTATGTAATTCGAAACGAAATACTTTCGAAATACAGTGTATAAAGCATACAAATTCGAACGAATTTCTTTTCGAAAGGAATTACATAATAACCCCCCTGGTATAAATAGTTCATAAAAACGGTATTACTACTAAAAAACTTCTTTACTCGACAGCACTTTATAAATGTTCTGCAATTGATAATATCGTTTGTGAAACAAGCATCGTGAATCAGTTTGGAACAAGTTTTTCAATATTGTTCCACAGAACAGGATCTAGAGGTCATTGCGGTATCATTGATTCTAGTAGATAATGCTTCACACAATGTAATAAAGAATGCAAATTGATATTGTTTGTATTATATGCTTATAACTGAAGTTATTAGCATAAGCAATGCATTCGTATTTTGAGATGAATTTATTTTTTTCAAAATCAAGGTATTTCTTCCCGAATCTTGCAAAACCTAATGTTAATTCATATTAAGGTTCTTTAAGTTGACTGTTCTTCGACTATTCAAAAAGTCGTATAGTCGACTATAAAAATATAAAAGTCATTACTTATGTGGCGTTCAGAAGCCGCGTTTTGTGTTTTGAAATAAAAAACAAGTTCACAATATCTTTGATATTTATCGGGTTTGCTCATTGTATTTCTGTAGTGTGCTGTGACTGTCAATATGTATATAAAAATAATTTGAGCTATGCTACTGATTATATCTTATTAAATCTGCCTTGACATGAATGAATAAATAAACACTACAGGGTGTCACAAAACCATTTATTTGAATGTGTTTTCGAGATAAATAGGTTTTTGGCGCTCTTTATTGAAAAATTTTCTGGGAAGCAATAATGAAAAATAAGCGTTAATTGGTCCAAAACGAATCGTTTTGGCCTGTTGTGAACGCTACATATTACTTACATATTTTGTAAAAAGCTTTTCTTCTCCTTTCACCACCTTTTCTTCTACTCTCTATCCCCTTTCCAAAGAAAGTAACACAATTATATATAGGCATATTAATTGCCTGAGTGTTACTTCTCTTTTTTAAAAAAAAAAAAAAAAATTACAGCTATTTATGAATACTGTTTACTTAAACTTAGTACTTTAAAAAATTCAAAATTCTAACCTAGAGTTTACACATGCAAGTAACAGTTGCAAAAACTCAACATATTTTTGCACTAACACAATTGTGTAAATTTACACATGCATAGTGATTGTGTATATTAATATTTATATGTGTTCAATCACTTGCATGTGTAAAGGCCAGGTAAACCACAGGTAAAGGAAATAAAATATTGTTAAAATAACTAGTTTACTTAAGTTTTGTAAAAATATAAATAAAAAGATAAAAATTAAATTATATTTATGTACATATACTATTGAAATATTAAATAAACGAATAAAGAAAAAAAACAATTAAAATATTAAATTTACTTTAAAATTGATGAAATCAAATTTAAGAGTAAAAAACAATTATTTCAATATTAACAATTATATTAAGCGAACAAATAAAATCAAATTTTGAACTTAACTAAAAAATTAAATTAATAAAAAACAAACAAACAAACAAAAAGGAGAAAACTCAGTCATTTAAATATACATACATTTATTATTAAAAAGGCATATTGTTAAGTGTGTATTAATTAACATTTTTAGGGTAATTGTATTAAAGACGATGAATAGCAGACACATATATTTTTATATTACTTGATATAAAAATTGAAAATAAAATAAATTATACTAAATTTAAATAGCAAAAATTTTTTGTTAAATTTTTGTTTGTTATAAATTTAAGTCATAATTATAAAAGTATAATTCACAACTTGCTTCAAAAACTCCTTGATCTCCTCTCCTCCTCCAAAAAATAATATAACTTATTTTGTACAAAAATATAATATATATAATATATTAACAACACAAAATTCCCATTTAAAACAATTATTATATTAAAAATCTACTATAATTAAACAAAATTATGATTAAATCTTATATTTAATTTTGTAAAAAAAACAAGATAAGAAATAATACTTAACAAACAAAACTCAATGATTTACTCGAAAAAATAATGTAGTTGTTTAATCAAAACAAAAATAAATTCAAGAATTATATAAATTGTAAAAAAAAATATTACATCTACATATGTATACAGTTAAAGAAACCTTAATAAATGGAGTGTGTAATCAATTTTTGTTCTCAATACATAGTTGGCTGACATAGTCTCCTTTTACAATGCAGAAATTGAAAGACAGACATTTTTCTCATTCTCATTTGAACTAACCTAAACATCACTATCACATCGACGGGACAATGAAATCCAAGGTTGACTAACGTTATTCCCAAGCTATCATTACCCCTAAAATACCCTTTTATCTCAACTATCGTTACCCCTAAAATACCCTTTTAGCCCAACTATCGTTACCGCTCAGTTGTCATTGCCGAAATACATAACTGCAATTACCGTTAACGCCAAAATACCATTACCAATATAATCGTAATCCGTAAAAATACAATAGTTTTTTGAAATCTATAGAACTTAAAATATCACAAGACTTACGACATTATTAACAATTTAAGATATTGATATAACAGCAAATACCGCGATTGAAATAAGCCAAAATACCGTTACCGAAATAATCCAAATTAGCGTTAATGTTTTGAAGCGTAACCCACCTTTATTAAATCACTATATAAAAAATTATTTATGATCTCAAAATGTATAGATAATTATAAAATAATTTAATTTAAAAAATTTAAGTTTTTCTTAAAAAAATATTCAGCGCTTTTTTGGACATCTTTCTTACCGTTTTGCTTACAAAATGTTGACATCACTGTTGTGCTGTCAATTTGACACCTGTTTGACGTCGTTATTGAACATATGTTTTCAATATGGCAATGCTACAAAATACGTTAGTAATTTCACTCATTTTCGTAAAATTCTACTCGTTTATTAAACTAAAGTGTAAAAAGGACTAATAAAAAAATTGGAATAATAATTGATAAATAATAATAAAAAAACAATCCCGAGAATCAAAATCTATTTTAACAATAATCTATTTTTATAGTAAACTAGGCAAATATGAGTTTTTGATTGCATATGTTATTATATTGCGATTACAAGAAAAATATTATTTTTTGTATACTAATACTATTTCAGGCATTATCGTTAGTTTATTAAGAAGCAGAATCTACATTATCGATACTAAAATTTGCATTCCCAATATTATAGCAGTTGGCTCCCCTGATCATCCGCTTCCTTCCATTATTCCTACCGCTTCGTTGCTAGTTGTGTGATCTTATCTGGTCATGCATACATTTGAATTATATAGCCCAAAAGCAAAGTCTACTTTAAATATTCGATCGCACATTACTTTGGAATCTGTCGAAGCGCTACATAGTTTATTACCAGATAATATAAATACTTCGAATCATCCAGGAGTATATTTGTGTTCTAGTTATAAAACTTTAATGTACGCCATGGATCGATATGATAGGAATCAAACACCTCAACAGCGTTATCCACGTTTTCTTGCCATGGAAGCTGAGGAATGGTAAGGTAAGTATTTTTACTTATTGAGGTTATATTGGATTGGGCTTGCACTACGCAACGTATGAGTTTTTTTTTTATGTATATTAGAGTGTACCAACTTACAAGCAAACAAAAAGTTCGCCGTACACCCCCTAATATGAAGTATTTCAGCAATGCAGTTAGACATTTTTTTTATTTTAACCTTAAAGTATGATATATCATTGTTTTTGTCTCGAGAAGACAAAAACGGTCTCTGAATAACAGTTAAAAATAACCAATATTATTTTGGTATCTTCTGTACACATTATGAGTACCAATAAGTTTTTTGGTCGCATGGACCTTGTTTTCTTGTATTTTCAAATAGACGGAGAAAGATAAATCGGTTTAGAATTTCATAAGAATCAAGGATATTTATGATTATAAACAGTTTTCTTTTAAAATGTGTAATATGTGGGAGCTATGACTAATTATGGACCAATCGGCATAAAATTAGGTAACATGTCTTCTGTATATATGAAACTTATTTGTGTTAAATTTTATTTGAATACTTTTTTAAGAAATCTATACTCGGTAAAATGGTTTTCGGAAGTGGGCCTTGTATGGGAGCTATGACTAATTATGGACGATTGTTATAAAATTTGGAGACATGACTTTTGTATACATATACATATATAACTTATTTGTGTTAAAATTTATTTGAATGACTACTTTTTTAAGAGATTTATGCTAGTTAAAGTGATTTTCGAAAGTGGGCCTTATATGGGAGCTACGACTAATTATGAACCAATCGTCACAAAATTTAGTAGTGAGAGTTCGACTTATATAAAAGTTATTGGTGCTGAATTTGTTTTCGATATCTATATAACTATGATATTTATGAGAGATTATCCATTTTCAGATAGGACAATCGTTTGGGGGCTAATAGAAATAATTTAAAATTTTTTTGAGTTATTTATAATTGTTATTACGGGGCCTATTTGTTTACAGTTATTTTGTCTATAACCAATTGCTTACGTAAAAAAAATAACAGTTATTACGGGTCTCTGAGTTTAGGAGTTATATGGCCTAGTGACCGAAATTCGACCACTTTTATGGAAAGAATTTTTAAATAATTTTTTATATTGTGCATATCTAGAGATAGAAACCTTTTAAACCATATATGTTTCATCAATATTGGTGGTCAATAACATACTTAAAAGTGTACCACAAAAAAACGTGTGTCCTATTTATATATAAGATATACCTAGTACATAGTAAATAATTTAACAAATTATCTGAACAATATTGGTTTCATTGAATAGTGCTTTTAAATGCGTTTCATATGATATGATATACCTATAATATCAAAGAACAAAAATAAGGGAAGGCTCTCAAGTTTTGTACAACAACAATATTACATACAAGTACTATGGGAATTAAACTCACTTGACACAGATGAACATACAACGAAAATTCAAAACTTTTTCAACAAATTTCCACTAAAATAGCAATTGTAACACAGTATTTCACAAACACACCATAGTTGTTATTTTTTGCACACATTAAAAGAGTTCGCGTACTTGATAATTTGTAATAATTTGTACAAATTATCACTGGAAGTTACTGGATTCTGTTCGTTTACTTTTAAAAACTTGTAACGAGAGAGCAAGAGAGTGTTAAAAGTGACAGTTCATAGATAGAGAACATGATACTTTTTACTGGACATTTTTTGTCCAGTAAAAAATATCAAAATAAAAATATGTTTAAAACATATGTTTGCAAATATAAACAAAACTAAAAAGTTGAAAATTAATACAATTTACAAGTTTGTAAAGTAAAGATGTAAAATAACACAATACAAACGTTTTGAAGTGATTTATAATAAAATACAACTTATTTTAAAATAAAGTTACTGGATATAGTACGCGAACACATCTATTTATTTTATTTTAATCGATCAAGGTATAGACGGGGTAATAAAATTGTGTTATAATTAAAAAAAAAATCACTTTTTATGTTCACTGCATATGAAAAACAAGTAAGAGAGCTATATTCGGCTGTGTCGAATCTTATATACCCTTCACCAAATAAATTATACTTCAAAATACAAATTTTAAATATGTTTAGGTAAACAAATTTTTTTTCCAAAGTTTTTTCATTTTTTGTTACAAATGTTTTTTTTGAATTGTTATTCAAAATTTTTTTTTTTTTATGAAAAATAATTCGGGTTAAAAAATTATTTTTTCCATTTTGACCCATTGTAGGCCCAATTTACTATGGTCTTATATACGTCGTTGCCATAGATGGGGGTAGTGCACTAATTTTGCAGTTTGCACTAATACTTAGTGATAGTGCAAAATTAGTGCAATCATTTTGTTCATATTTAGTGCTGAGTTGAAAATTAGCAGCCTCACTAAATATTAGTGATAGTGAGTTAAATCAGTTTATTGCAACTTTTTTGTATGCACTAATTTGAGTGCAACTTCAAATTGTGCACTAAATTTTCAAATTTTAAAAGTTCAAAATGGTTTAAGTTTATTCCTGTACACTAATTTAAAACATAAGTCTAATATTTCATTAAAAATAACAAAAAATATTTAAAATTTTTATTTTTCGAATTTGGAATTGTTGAATCCAATTCATGACTACTCATTTTTGAAAATTTAGTGTAGTATGTTTAATGCAGCCTTTTTTTGATTGCAGGTTAAAATTTTGCACTAATTAATTGTAGTGCAGATTTTTGCACTAAATCTTCGTTTAGTGATAGTTAAAAAAATATCACTATCACTATTTTTTTTAGTACTAGTTAAGAAATAAGCATTATCACTAAAGCTGATAAAAAATAGTGCAAACTATTTTTTTTGGCAATTTTAGTGAGGTATAGTGCAATGCTGATTTCAATCAACATTTAGTGCACTACCCCCAACTATGGTCACAGACAGACAGACGGACATGGCTTAATCGACTCCGCTATCTATAAGGATCCAGAATATATATACTTTATAGGGTCGGAAATGAAAAATGTAGAAATTACAAACGGAATGACAAACTTATGTATACCCTTCTCACGAAGGTGAAGGGTATAAAAATTACTAATACATTCTTAAAGTTAGGATTTTCTGCAAGTTTTTTCTGACAGTAGAGTTAGGTTTTGTTGGCATTTAATTATTATAAGACAATTATGAATGTTCAAGTCATTTTCTAATGGGGACTAGGGACAAATGTTGCCCGAATTTCGCCATACTTTGCAGTATAATTTCAGAGTTCATATAACTAATTTGTGCAAAATTGGCGCATAATCAACATATCTATTAATGGCTGCTCAAACAGTATTCCGGGGGACATTTGTATTTGTATTTTTTGGTTGTGCATATTAAAATTACGATAAATTCGCTAAATATTTGCTAATTCCAAATTAGCCGTCGCCGTTACTGGTTAGACCGGAATATATAATTATAAAATCGATTATTAAACATAACATATTTTTGGATTTAAACGCAAAAGGTTAAGATAATTTTCAATTGATCATAATAAAGAAAATTATTGCAGATTTGATTAGCGAGCCTATAGTAATACAAGTATGTAATTCAATTAAACATTGAATAGTACTAGTCATAAATAAGGACCATTCTAATGTACGTACGAAATATAGTTTTACTTACAATTTTGCTGTTATTTTGCAGACATAACAGACCAAACAATTTTATATAAAAACATAAAGTTCAACGGTCTTTTGACACAAATGAAGATGTCAAGTTAAGCACATACAAAGGAGCATACCATACACAATCTCCAAAACAAATACTTGTATACGTAAACTTATCATATCATGTGTGTTTGCCTATATGCATACTTTACTACAAGCTGTTGATGATTTAAAAAAAAAAAAAACAAACAAAATAAACCAAGAATTGCGTTAGGTTAAGATTCACATGTACATACATACATTATAATGTTTTACCCCTATAATAATGTTGGGACTTTGACTTGTTAGAAAAAGAGATTTTCACGAAGAGCAGAGAAAACGTTAAATGCTACCGCTAACCTACCACAATAATGGCGTGTGTGTGTGTTTGAAATAATTGCTGGGGCTGGTGTAGTTAATATGCATTTCCTGTAAGAATGCAGCTTTTTCTCTCTGCCACCTGTGTTCTCCGCATTCCTCTCCCTTATGAATATTATACGTTGATGCATATATATGATTGTATATGAAAAAGGAAACATTTGTTAATAAATCTTTTACAAAATTCGAGCTAGGGAAATCTTTATAGCAAATTTTATATTTCCCGTTTATTTATTCTTAGTTCATTCGATCGCTGATTTGCGAAAACAGGATCACAATTCGAAATTTGCGATTTTTGAATTAAGTAATATAAATATAAGTTTTTTCAGATAATTCAATCGTGTTACGAAAAGATCCCATGGCCGAGTGAACTCGGGTCATTCCGGTTCTGGAATAGTGCCAGCTGTCGAGGGAATGCTATGTTTTTGAGTTATGACTACCAATGGTTTTAACCCCCAGTAACACGAAGTCTGGTTATGTTTTAACTAATAGTTATACTGACAGTTTTCATACAAAAATAATTTTAACCGACAGTATAACTATTAGTTAAGGCATAACTAGACTTCGTGTTAATGGGGGTAAGTAGATTTAAAACTAAAACATATTATGATGATGCATCAGTAATATATTCCATAGAGTTCGCAAAAAACTAAAACATATTATGATGATGCATCAGTAATATATTCCATAGAGTTCGGAAATACTTATAATTTTTATCGATCACATCGTTTAGTTCGTTTTTTATTAGCAAATGTAGTGAAATAACAATATTCTTAAAGTTACAACTTAAAAAAATCATAAGTTGATTTAAATTTTTTTCTTACAAATCGTTTACAATAACAATTTTAAAATTAGATTCTAAAGAACATATTTATGATGTTTTGAAATTGTACCTATAAGAATACCGTTATTTGACTATAACGAGTGTCCGAGAAAAACTAAAAGTATTTATGTATGTACTCTAAGGACTCCAACAAAACAGAATAGCTACTTTTGTATCACTGTGTTGTTATAACTTATAAGTACATATTTTGAATTATGATCAAATTTTATTTTAATATTTTTTTTAAATAAATGCACATTACAATAAATATACATACATTGTAATGTATATAAACGCGATTAAATATTTTTATAATTTTAACAATAATTTATTAAGACATCATATTCTCATCTCTCGCCCTTTTTTAATTTTACAGTTTGCTCTCAAATTACCGTCTATTTCTTTCTTCCCTATAAATGTATATGGCCCAGTGAAAAAACTAAAAAATATCCGTATAGTATGTTATATTTGTTTTGAAATCCTTTTTGTACAGAACCGTGAGGGACAAAATGTTGCAGCTTTTGTAAAAATGCAATCATTTAGTTCTTGCACTCTTCAGCAGCAAGTTGTGTTTTTTCAATTCTCTACGTATTTTATCAAATACACTTAGATTTTCTGATACCAAAAATATATACACACATACATACATATATAGAATATGAGTTAAAATTCAAATGGATTAAATAAAAGAAAATTCAAAAAGGAAGAAATTGATATAAAGTTGTAATAAAGTTTAAAAGTGCATAATAATTTTCAAAAAAAGGTGAATAACAAACATTGATATAAAAGCAAGTGAAATTTAAATTGAATTGAAAGAAATTCAATATTTTTTATTATGTTATTGTATGTAATAATATATGTATAATAATACCAATTTATTTAAGTTCTTAGTTCGACAGCAATAATAGAAATATGTATGTATATTAATTAAAATATAAAAGTTTCAATAATTTATGTGTATATACTACCATCATACGTACGTTCATATACATATTTATATGCATATGAATGTATGTATGTAGGTATATTTTTCTATTATAATTTGCCCACACCCATATTTTTGAGTAATAAAAAGCAATGTAGTAAAATTGTTTTATATTAATTGTATTTGCTTTTGAAATTTGTAGTTTATTGTATACATATCCTTTGGCAGTTTCCTAGATTCCCATATCTTAATTCTTGCCTCCTGTTCTCCTTTTTACACCCATTATTCATACATATGTATGCATATATATGTATTCAGAATTTTCTATATTCCATACATATTCACAAACATACATACGTCTTTATGTTTATGTGTATATTGTATTTATATGTATGTACTTGTTGTTTTTGCATCAACACCATTCAATGACTATAATTACAAAAAGCTGCATCTCTTTTCTGTTTCCTGGCCTCTTTTTCATTTGCTTCTATATTAAACACACTTACACTAGCAGTAGCATCCTTATTGAACGCCCCCACATAAAATCTACTGTGTATAGAATAAATATCTACATATACATACATACATACATACATACATAATCTATAGCATCATCATCATCGTCAGTGCAAAGTTTGTTGTACTATTTCTCATCAGAAATTGCAGTATTTTCATTCTTGAATTGTAAACGAATATAAACAAATAATAACACAAAAGCCGCTCTACTTTCTGAAGAAGATAAATAGAAAAATAAACGAATACTGGCCCGCTTCGCTCTTTTAAACCCCAGTTGCCTATATTTTTATAAAGCATACTTTCAGGTTAGTTATGTTTGTCATCTCTCGATTGTTCACATGGATAAATATTTCCAGAGCATAAACGCAGGGTTCTCCCGCGTTCAAAACTTGCTATAGAAGAGTTTGTTTTTCGGTAAGAATTACTGTTACGCTCTATGCAAAGTAATGAATTTTCTCTTAAATTGCTTGAAATACGCTCAAATAGTGGTTTTCATTTTTTATTTTTTCAATCATCATTTTCGTTGCAATTTTCTTGTGAATTATTCGTCTTTTCTGCATATAATTCTCTTTTCCATATGAAAACGTAACATTGCGGTCTTCTATGGATTTTAAAATAAGTTTTTTTTTTCATTTTAGCCGCACCCTAAATTGTTTACCAATCTTTGTATTTCTCTGATTATTTCCTGCAACTACTGAAAGTTGTACTCTGCCTCTCTCTCTGTTTTGTGTACGTTTCTGCAAGGTGTGTCTATAAAAATGCTACAATGGTAACAGATTTAAAACTATACTACATTTTATGAATGAAAATTGCTTTCTGCAGATTATGTTTACCGGATTATGGATTTTGTTTACATACAATTGCTTAATATGAACTCGGACAAAAATTTAAATGAATTAAATTTGTAAGAGTATGTAGTTGTACATATATTTAAAATCTTAACTGTTATCACCTTCTTCGGGTTTTGTTACCCTACCACTCCAATCAACTATTTGTATTGTTATGACTATGTATTGATTGGACCAACGAACCAAATTATGAGGAAAAGTAAATATGAGATGAATAAAATGTCATTAGCTCATTGAGCTACATAATTTTTGACAAATGAAGAGAAATATTTGACAAACTTAAAATAAATAAATACATATATACAGTGGTCGACATAAGTCTACGTACGACCACAATTTTTGCCACTTTATGAGAGAAAACCCGGTAAATAAAAAAATAATGCAGTTTTGTTTTAAATCTATTTTTATTGCTATGTCCCAAAAAAAAAGTTGTTGCAATGTAAACTTTCAAAATTATTCATAAAAAAACATTGACAAATGTCTACATACGACCACAGCATGTCCTGTTTTTTTAGAATACTAACAGATAAGCAATGCAATTTATTAAGTCTACAGATCAAGAAATATTCAGTTACTTTGAAAACAAGCCGCGAAGTGGTCGCCCAAAGAAACTACATCGTCGAGATGTAATCTTCATTTTAAAAGAAGTCAACAAAAACCCAAAAGTAAATATCACAAAATTGGCCGAAGAACTCGTAACAAGATCAGAAGATATTGTTTATTCACGAACAATTCAAAGAACCTTAAATAATAATGATAATTAATGCAGAAATCCTCGTAAATTAGCGAACGGATCGGAAACTTAGTTTGGAATTCGCCCAAAAGCACTTTGAAAGGACATGGAATTCTGGAAGCGAGTTTTGTTCACTGATGAGTTGAAGTATAACATATTTGGAAGTGTTGGAGAGAGATAAAGTATGGCGCAAAACAAATACAGCAATGGATCCGAAAAACTTACTTGCTACAGTTAAGCATGGTGGTGGCAGTGTGATGGTTTAGGGTACTGTCGCTGTTTCTGGAGTGGGAAAGTTTGTGATTATTGAGGGTAATATGGATCGTTATCAGTACAAATCCATTTTGGAACAAAATTTGAGAGCACCAGTTGATATTTTAACTCTTGGTTAAAGTTGGATATTTCAGCAAGATGACGATCCGAAACATACGTCTCAAACTGTCAAAGATTGGCTACTCTTCCATGCCCACGACACTTGTACACACCACCTCAAAGCCCGGACTTAAATGTTATTGAGCGCGTGTGGGAAATTCTACAACAGAAGATCGGAAAATATCTTATTACTTGTGAACCAATGTTAAAGGAGAAGCTTCCAGAAGAATGGCAAAACTGGAAAATTTAGTTACTTCGATGCCCAGACGCTTGTATATGCCTGTGGTGGCCCAACGAAATATTGAATTTAATGAAAATTTGTATTCGCTGAAAAATGTTTATTTAGTGTACAGATCGTATGTAGACTTTTGTCAACATATTTTTTTAATTTTTTTGTGAATAACAGTTTAAATTAATTATAAATTTAGCGATATTTTTTGTTATATTAATAAAAATGCATTTGAAATAAAACTTCATCATTACTTTTACTTATTATGGTTTAGAAGTCCGCGAGTTACGAAAATAATGGTCGTTCATAGACTTTTGTCGGTCACTGTATGTAAATAAAATATACAAAACAAAAAAATACTCAAGCATAGAGTGCGATATTTTAAGTGGTATTAAAGTTATTACATTGGGCCTTATATGGGAGCTATAACTAATTATGGACCAATCGTCATAAAATTTGGTGGGATGCATATTTGTGTTGAATTTTGTTTGGATACTGACATATTTCTGAGATTTATGTATATTAATGATATTTTTGAGAATGTTTGCTTATATGGGAGCTATGGAACATTGTTGACCGATCGTCACAAAATTTGGTCGTGAGAGTTCGGCTTATATAAAACGTAATTGTACTGAATTTGATTTAAATATGTTTATATTAAGATATTTATAAGAGCTTAACTATTTTCAAATAGGGCAATCGTCGAATTATCTTTAAACTTGCGACCTGTAGTTTGATTACAAGGTTTACATGAACGGACGGACAGACGGACGGACATCGCTTAGTCGACTCAGAAAATGATCCTGAGCAGTTTGGTTGCTTTAAGGTGGGTGTTTTCACAATATTTTTGTATGTTGCAATCAACAGCCCTAACCCATTATACCTCCCCCACTATTGTGGTGTAGGTTATAAACATGCACTTTTCTTAATAAAACTTTTTTTTGTATACATACTTATACATTTTTTTTATTTTAATTTGAACTTTATATATGTATACATATAAAGGATCAAATTTTGACATTTAGTGTAGAATATTTGGGTCTTTAACGCACTATTTTTTTAAAAGGAATTTGTTGGCAAGGATATTAAAGGATAAAAATTTTAATGGACATTTTTGACATCTTTTTATCCTTACAGGATAAAATAAAGATAATACAAAATATTTTTCAACTCTTCTTGTTCTTTTGACATAAAATTTGTTATTGTTGGATCAACAGGAGTATTTTTAAATATTTTTTGAAAAATGTACTTCTTTGAAAATTTGAAGTCCTTTAAAACTGCAAACGCAGTTTTCCTCCATTTAATTTATAGTTTCATGCGTATATTATCTGGTTCGTGTCTAACGAATTTTTTCTCTTTTTCTAGTACGGTGTTATATGTACATATATAAAAATGCTTTTTATTACTAATTGAATGAAATTAGTTATGAATTGATCCATACAATTTTTGTTCTATCACTTATAAAATACCACTTTATATCGTCAATAACAGAACATTTTTATATTATTTTACATAATATGTATTTCAAATAAAATATTGTAAAATACAAAAATTAAATAATTTATGTTATCAACGTTAACAGAACCAGCGTTTTGATTATAGAATAAAGGCCTAATTTATTAAACAGATTTTGTATGGAATTTATGTGTTCAATTCCCTATTAGCGTATAAAAGGTGTCAAAAGTTTCTTAGTTTAAAGTTTATTTTGCTGACATTTGGACCATACTGAATTTACGGACTGAAATTTTTGTGAAACAATTTATAAAATAATTATAAGTCACACGAAATTACTGCGCAAATAATAATAAATAGGAAAGCTGAAATAAGCTCGAAATGCAAAAAATCTATTCATTGGGACAGACTAATGTACATGTACAAAGAAATATATGAATTTAGATATTCTCCTGTGTGGTGAATTTTATCAACTTTCCTCTGTGTTTACACCACACTTTTCTATTTTCTCTTTAGTTTCGTAGACATGTTCCGTCGTTCATTATTTTGTGGTTTTCATGCATTTTTTCGTAAAATACATTTAGTTTATTTCGGTTCTGTTGAGTTGAAGAAACGTCTTCAGTTTTTAATTAATTTTCGGCTTTACGTTTGATTTTATTTTTGTTTCGTTTATTTCGTTTTAATTCTGAGTTTTTATTCATTTTCCAAAATAAAACGTTATAAATTTTGTTTGCTTTGATGTCTTTTTCAATTTTCGTTATCTAAAAAGTAATGCTGTAAAAAAGAATCTACCAAATTAAGATTTTTTTTTAAAATTATTTCGTTGGTTTATTTATAATTTCTTTTATTGAAACTTTTAAGACAAATCGTGTGTTTCGTAATCAAATGCATACAAATAAAAAATAATTTAATAATATTATTAACACATAAAAAAAATTAAAAACAACAATGAAAATGCAAAAGCTTCTTAGTTAGGACATTTGAATAAATTTATTTTAAATCAAATAAGAATAATTAAAAAAATTTCAATAGGTCAAGACGGTTCCTAACCTCAATTTCGAAAAACTTTTAATAGTTATTCAAAATTCTTGTTTCATTCTGGAAAGTACATAGTAGTATCTTAAAAAATTCAAAGTACTGAACTATGTACCATATGGACATTCAAATACAAAACAATTCTATAAAAACAACTAAAATTCAATTTGTCTCTTATTGGACGACTCTTCGTATAAATAAACTGTATATTTAGATTTCCACTTAATCTCAATTAATTGTCTTCTATTTTTTAACATTAATATACGAGTATGTATTTATTTTTGTCACAATCATAAATCAGCTGCTTGTAATAATGAAAATGTGCATCTATAGAAAAGAAAATCATAATAATATTTTCTTTATGTTGATTTGAAAATAACGCATGCGCCCTAATGTTTACTACATGAAATTTCCATCAGCACCTATTGATACATGTGTAAAATTCGTTTGAATATTTCTAAAAATATTTTAATATATGTATGTACATAAATACACACATACAAACATTTGTACGTATGTTTGGATGTATAATCTCCTGCATTTTTCTATTGCTTGTGAACGAAATCGCACATTATCACATCATAATGTGGTCTTGTTCGAATTATAGAAAGTAAATATTTAATTATACATTATCAAATTTTCTTCAAAAATGTATTTCTCAATAGAATTTCCACAAAATAATTCATTGCACAGATACATACATAAATGCATCTAATAGTACAATAGAGCTGATTGGATTATTTCACAGAAAGGTTTACAATAATCTATTCGGTAATATTCACACATATCCATATGAACATAAATAATTCAATTGCAAATATGTACATATGTACGTACATACGTACGGATTTTGTGTTTTCGACAACCTCACTTGTTTCTTCTCTAAACATCTAACGTCGAATCTCGATTTAAAACTTAATTAATATCAAGAAAATGATTTAATCTTATATACATATGTATATGTAGATAATAACTTATTTATATATGTAAATGAATCTAAATAATTAATTTATAAATTGTTTGCAGTAGTATTGGTTAAAATTCAATCATCTATCTATATGTCTATCTAGATACTATCTTAACCTTTGTGAAAGCATAGACAAACAACATATTGACCTGTTGTATGGCTTCATTTCTGTTAGCTGACATTTATTTGCTTTTGTGCTGGTAATGCATATTTGTAGCAACTTATGACACTTAATAAGATCTTAAGAAATACAAACAAACAAACAAACAAACAAAGACACAACTAATGTGGAAGCAACAATAATGATAACAATTAGCAATGACCTCAATTTAATTTAACACGGTTTATTGGCAAAAACATTATCCCTCTTTAGAATAATACACGCACATTTAATTAATTACAAACTTATGTACATACATACATACATACATACATACATACATACATACATACTTACATATTTATCTAATATTATGTTTTTTCTTCTTTCTCATTGCAGTAGTTTTTTGTAACAAATTGTGATCGATTTTCCTTTAGAAGAAATAAAAAGAAAAATCAAACAAACTTTTCCAAATTGCTTCTGTTAATAAAAAAAATAATAAAACGGAAAACAATACTTCTGCAAGAAGTAGCAACAGTTGCTTTAAAGGGTCTTCAAATTTGAGAAAGGTATTTATTTAAATACATTAAAAATATGTTTGTTTCTTAAAAAACATTCTGTATAATTTTCGTTATTATTTTCTGTTTAATTACAGCTCATTTTATTTTAAAACTTTTTTTTTATATATTTGTATAAAGAAATAAATAACACGAAAGTAAACAGACAGTATTATCTTTGAATTAATTTTTTAATTAAGTGTTTTAAGATCCAAAAAGTAAATTTATATTTTCGTTCATAGAACTTAAAGACAATCGAATATTTCTTTTATTAAATTGTGTTCTTTTACCCTTAAACAACAGTTAGTTTGTTTTAAATTACTTTGACAGTTTAAATCGAATTCAAAATATTTGTTATTCCAATTTCTCTTAATTTAACATCAATTAATTTCTAAATGATGACTACCAGCTCATCAACGGGCAACACAATGGTTGAGGGTCAACAACAACAAAATGGAGGAGCTGCTACCGCTCAAAATACACAAAATAACAATAATCCCAATGCGAATAACAACAACAATGACACTGACCCAAAAACTAATTTAATTGTCAACTATTTGCCACAAACCATGTCTCAAGAGGACATTCGTGCTCTCTTTGTTACTTTCGGCGAAGTAGAATCTTGTAAATTAATTAGGGACAAAGTAACAGGTTAGTACTTGTCTCAACCAATTTTGTACATTTCATTTCATTTCACTTCATTTAATTTCATTCATGCTCTAGGTCAAAGTCTTGGATATGGATTTGTCAACTATGTTAAACAGGAAGACGCAGAAAAGGCCATCAGTTCATTAAACGGTTTACGTTTGCAAAATAAAACGATTAAGGTAAGTAGCCCCAAATGAAACGCACACATTATTTATGACCATATGCGCATATGGTCGTTGCGAAAACAAAAACTCTCATATCGAATGTTTCAAACTATTCTCAAATATGTCCATTGGTTCTGAAACCATCAAAGAGATTTGTATATGGCTTTCACAAGACTTCTTTCTTGTAGTTGCAATGACAATATGTGTCTAGTACATGCTAGCATCAATATATCTTTTAAATATTATTTAATGTTTAGGTGTCTATTGCCCGTCCCAGTTCTGAATCAATTAAAGGTGCTAATTTATATGTATCTGGTCTTCCCAAAAACATGACACAACCAGATTTGGAGCAATTATTTAGTCCATATGGAAAAATAATTACCTCAAGAATATTATGTGACAATATAACGGGTAAGTAGTAGAATATAATTGAAAAATACAATAATAATAATCATTAAATGCGATTATATACAATAAATGTCGGTTTGATTTCTTAAATTTTAATTTATTCATTAACGTTGAATTGTTTTTGAAAAGACAATAAAGAAAATCACTAATATACATATGTGTAATATAAGAAAATACCTTTAAATATATAAATATAAATTCGCTCCTGTAAACTTAATTAATTGATAATTCAAAAAAATTTTCTTCTTGAAGACTTTATAAATAAATACCGAACATTTTTCTTATTTTTGTAAATATTATTTTTTCATAAATTAATTTATTTTTTATTTATTTATTTTATTTACACAAAACGTTTTGTTCCGTTAAGCCGGACCTATTGATCAGGGTATGTTTTATTGTTTTAATTTATTAATAATTATTTATTTACTTTCACTTTTTCAATGCATACATTTCTTTCGAAACTTTTCATTGCCAAATTAACTACAATAAAAAAAATCAAATCAAAGAAAAATTAATTTAATACTTAATACCAATCATGTCATTTATCAATCTATCAAGAATTTGTTTGTTAAATATTTTGCATTGCATATTCATAATTAATACACAAACAGTTGTTAAATACATTCACAGTTCTTATTTATTATTTTAGGTCTTTCAAAGGGGGTTGGTTTTATACGGTTTGACCAACGCCATGAAGCCGATCAAGCTATTAAAGCTTTAAATGGTACTATACCAAAAAATGCCACCGAACCGATTGTGGTGAAATTTGCGAATAATCCTAGCAATAATAAAGCCTTCCAACCATTGACGGCATATTTAACACCACAGAATCCCAGAACTCGAGGATTTCCAACTGGTGCAGCTGGAGCGGCAGCAGCTGCTGCAGCAGCAGCCATACATCCAACAGCGGCTGGAAGATATAGGTAAGAAAAATAACATTCATAAAATGTTTTGATTAGCTCCAACCTTATTTATGTACATACTAATCAACACAAAAAAAGTTTTAGTTGAGATGGAAAATTTTTTATTAGTAAAAAAATGTTTGGATCTCTCACTTTTGTAAATTTTTTTCTACTTCTACATTTCCATACGAGACTCCTCTAAAACCTCTAAATGAAATGCCAAGAAAAAAACTATTTATTTTAATGTTGATCACGATTTCAAAAATGGCAACAAATATATTATTATTAAAAAATTATAATATGATTTAGATTTATCTCTTTTTGATCTTAGCCGTTTATAAGCTGATTTTCTCGATAATAAATACCAACCTAAGTTGGACATAGCGGATATAATGATATGTTATTTGTGGGCTTGTGAAATTTGATTTCAACATACAGACTGTTATGGATATATCAACTCTGCTTTCTATAATGATTCATTTGTGGTCGCAACTAGGTTTTTTTTATGCCGGGAATTTTGCCAATTTTTCACTACCCGATTCCCGGGATTTATAGTCGGGAAACCCGAGAATTAAAAACTGACGAAACTACAAAGAAAACAAGTTAGAAAATTGTGGAAATACGCTTATCGGCCATTCATACGTAAATTTTTTATTTATTTATCTTCAATTTATATAACCAAGTCTTAGGGGCCATTAATGGCAAATAAAAGCTCTAAATTTAATAATTAAATATATTAACTTTTAACAAAAATAGTAAAAACAAGTACTAATTACAAAATTATTAAATTTTTTTCTTTTAAGCAAACATTTAAATAAATATAAATGTATATACATATACATATATAATTTAATTTTTATTCATAAACTGTTTGAATGTAACGCACGGAAAAACTTTTGAATATGAAAAATTGTATAGATATTAAGAAATTATTCATGCCATATTTTTGGTTGTTTTAATTTCGTGCGAAAGAAGTGCTGCATATGATATTTCGTGTGGAAAAATAAGGTTGCCAGATGTATTTCACATGTTTTCCACAATAAAAACAGAGTACTGCTTTTGCGAAATTATTTCGCATATATTTCATTCCAAATATTTAGCGGTGTCGATATAGCCATATCCGTCTGTCTGTTAAAATAAACTTTCCGAAGCCCCATTTTATATAATTTTTTTTTTTTTTTGATTTTTTAACCAAATGCTTGTTTTCACCAAAATTTTTTTAACGACTTTTTTAAACACTTTTGTTTAACAGAAACGAAAAAAATGTGTTATTTTATAAAAGCAAACAAGTATGCATTAGCTAATTTAGATGTCGTTTATAAAGTATGGGTTTCATTATTTTTTGCTTGATTGCTTGACAAAAGCACTTGGGTTTTTGCGTTTGATAGAGTTAACTCTTCACAACCTAGTGTATGAGTTATAAGTATGTATATGCTTTTACAGCATACACATCAGTACCAGATTATCTAATATATAAAATTAAAATAAAATATACATGAAAAGAAGCAATATTGTTTAATTGAAATTTAATTTAATTACTAAATAATAAATCTTTAATATTTCACTTGATTAACAAATGACTATATTTTTCCACTATTTCGATTATTAAACCAATAATTATTCTCATTTCAAGTTCTGTTATTTCCCGATATTCACCGTTAACCGGTGATATTTTGGCGAATACCATGTTGCCAGGTAATCCCATCAATGGCTCTGGTTGGTGTATTTTCGTGTATAATTTGGCTCAAGAAACTGAAGAAAATGTTTTATGGCAATTGTTCGGACCCTTTGGTGCCGTGCAATCCGTTAAGGTGAGTGATAATAAATATAGATATGTATGTTAAAATGTCAGAGCAATGCTAAAAAAAAATCTATTTGTTCTAGGTCATACGTGATTTGCAGACGAATAAATGTAAGGGTTTTGGTTTTGTCACTATGACCAATTATGAAGAAGCTGTTCTTGCAATACAATCATTGAATGGTTATACGTTGGGCAATCGTGTATTACAAGTTAGTTTTAAGACAAACAAAACTAAACAAACGTAATTATTAACAAAATTGACTGCTGTTGTTACCCACACGACCACTACCTTGGCATCAACATTTAATAAAACCCTAAATAATAAAATAAATATGACAACCTCCTCCTCTACTAACCTGACCACCGCAAAAAGTAATGATTTGAAAACGGCCTCTCCAACCACCACAACGACTGTAGCAAATTCTTCTTCGACCAACACTTCGACGTCAACGATTACTACTACTTCTACTACCACACAATCAAACACTACATCCAACACGTCCTCCACGGCTATAATAAACTCGAAATATTCCTTAATTAATAATCACAACAACAACAACAACGGCAATCAATGTCAGCAACAACAACAAAATAAAAAAACCAAAACTACAACCACTATTATACAACAATCACAACAAAGACAGCAACAACAAGAACAGCAACAATCATTGATACAACAACGTTCAAATAATTTAATTAATTCCTCACTTTCCTCCAACACGAATAATTCCTCATCGAATCCGCATTCTTCCACCATGATAAAAACATCTTCAAAATTTGTCTACAACAAACCTCAAAATCATTATGAATTGCTTCAACAACGTCTGCACATGCAACAAGAATTTGCTCAACTTTTAACAAGTTTGGCCCAACAACATCAACAACCATTTTCGGCCGCCTCCGCTTCTTCACAAGCCGCTGCAGCAGCCGCATTCAATAATCCATCGTTGGGTGCATCTACTTCAGCTGCAGCTGCTGCAGCAGCGGCGGCCGCCACCACAAACGCAGCCAAAAATTCCTTATCATCTTTTTTACCATTTTCAAATTGGTTTTTCTAATTTTTGTTTTTATACATATATATATGTATATGTATCGACTATAGACTATAGTACCCTATATGCGTATGTATATAATGTATTTGAGGGTTTGCAAACATAAATTCCATCAAAAAATCACTTTCAAATATCCGATTGACTACTTCAAATCGTGCTACTAGTATTTGATTAGAATAGTATTGTATTAAATGGATAAAACTAAAAGTTTTTACAGAAATACGGGGGAGAGTTTTTGTTCTGAATTTAAATTAAGGAATTGAGAAAAAAAACACAATGAAGGTTCGAGTTTAGTAGGTGTTTTGTTTAATGAGTTTAGTCCCCTGTTTTTAAAGCAAACCCTTTTATAGGGCTTTTATAAATACACATACATACATATAGTTTAAGAAAGCATCTGAACATCTCTAAAAGTTTTAAATGCTAATTCAAATGCGGCACCCCTTTGAAAATCTTTATTACAAATTTTACTGCTAACTTATGATTTTGAATTTAATTATTTAATTTTGCCTTTTTAAACTTTTAAACCTATTTTATATACATAGTACAGACATATAAATAATTATTATTGCTCAAACAACCCATTTTGTAAAATAATTGTGAACAAACATAAAATATTGTGTAATTAAAAAACATTAAACTCTATTTAGTAAATAGCAAATATGTATACTTACTATACACATTGAAAGCGAAATTTACACATAAGATCTTTATAGTATTTAACTATGGTAAAACATTGAAACTCAATTTTTGGTTGGATAAAAATAATTTCAATGATGATTGTGTTGATCGATATTTTTCATTCATGAACATATTTTTCCGTTTGTTTTATGATTAAAATATTATGTACTTCATCTTAATTTTATGTATTGAATTTACTGCTTTACTAACTCAAAGAAAAAACAACTTTATTGTGTTTAAGTATAAAAATTATTATAAAAAAAAATCCAATAAAAACCATATATTTTTAAAATACATAGTTTTAAGTAAATCAAATTGTTTGTTTTTGTATTCTTAGTTTTATCATTTTTGTTTGTGTGAATTTCATTTTAATTTAAATTATTATTTAATGATTTTGTTTGTACCTTATAATAGTGAACATTATTTTTATTTTCATTATATTGCGTTTCTTTCAAAACATATTTAATTAATTTCATAATAAATTAATAACTTTAGTTTTAAGTTTAAAATTATTTTTAAAACGAACTATGTTCTTGTTGATTTGCTGTTTCCTTTTTGTTAAATTGTTTTTTTTTTCTTCTCATATTTTAAGTTTACAAGTTTCTTTTGTAAAAACAAACTTAACAATAAAATTTTTTAAACGAGCTTTATTGTTTTAATTAGTATTTGAGATCCGTTACTTAAAACAACTATACATATCGCACATTAGCGATAAGAGGGTCATATGATATTCTTGATTGTTTGGAAAACTAAAATATGGTATGTAAAGAGAATTTTATGTTTTTCTATTGATTTCTTACCCAATGAAGGAAGGTGTTTATCACTTTGACCGCAAATGAGCGATATGAATATCATTATATTCACCCTTATTCTATTTGGCGTCGTCGTCAATATTGAGTCAAAAAATGGTATATGTTTTGTCGATATCGAGTTAATTCTCTGGTTACTATTGACAGAATTTTATACTCAAAAGTTACCATTTGTTATCGATATCGGCGAAACATATACCATTTTTTGACTCTATATTGACTACGCCAAATAGAATAAGGGTGATCATTAATGATCACTTTTAGTTAAAAATTACAAAAATTACAATTTGAATGACGAAGAGAATAAGTATAGCCCAAAAATATAATGGTAATGGAAAAAATATAGAATTTTTTCGAATACAACGAATATTTTTCATAAGAACTATTATTTTATTTTTCAAATGTAATCTTAAGTTTTCAAAACTTATTCACAATACCTTTGAACAATTAGAGGAGGTTTTTTTTACAAAAACAAATGTGAAATGTTTGATAGTATTGCGAAAAGTTAGAATTAAAAACATAATTTTTCCCATAATAAATCGAAACAAAAGAGTTTCAATATTATAAACAATTTATATGAATACACTTACTTTTTATCAAAAAAAAAAAAATTAAATGAATTAAAATTAAAAAGTACATATATATTTATAAATAAGGAATCTGCCAAAATATTGAAAAAGAAATCTTAAAAACATACATATGAAATACAAAAGAAAAATCTTTATATATACATACATATAAAAAGTAAATGAAATCAATTAATATTAGCAAAATAATATGTATTATTCATCACATATAAGTTATCCTTTTACGAGTAAAATCGAATAACTTCTATCAAATAAATATTAAATAAATGGTGCTTTATTACCTAAAATTAAAAAAAAACTCTTATTAATTTAAATTAAACTCAAATTTAATTAGAACCCATAAATGTTAAAATATGTTACTATTGGAAATTTCTATAAAAGTATTAAACAATATAAATACATAGGAAATAAATTGAAAAAAAAATAAAATAAATTATATTCAGCCTTATCATGTAAGGCATAGGCGTTTTACGACAACGACAGTTTCGTACTAGATTAATGAAACAGGTTGAATAATTTCTTTAATCTAGTACGAAACTGTCATTGTCGTAAAACGACTACGCCTTATATGATAAGGCTGATTATATTGTACATACATATTAGTTTACAACCTAGTACGTATGTGGTTGGACAGAAAAATTGCACTCTTAAATGAATGGTGAAATATAATTGAATGATTTAATTTGTAAACTAGGCTTCATAGATTTTTATGTGTTGTTAACATTACTAATTCTTGTTTCTACTCAATACTTAAACTACCGTAACAAGTTATATTTTTTTTTGTGTATTCTCTAATAAATTATGTAGTAGTACATAAAATAATCAATCCCCTATTCTAATTTATAACAAAAGTTTTATTAATATGTTTAATGGTATTTATAATGCTATACAACGCTAGCTATAAATTATTTTTAATTCAAATCTTTACTCTATTATACCATATATTGATGTTGTGTATTCAAATGGCGTAAATACATAAATATTTAAAACAATTTAATCATATACATAAATAATAATAAAAAAAAAATAATTAAAAAAAATTTTAAATTGAAGAGTATATGTGTGTTTTATACCATTATTATCTAGTATTTTATAAAAAAAAGTCAAGACTTACTATTTTTTCGATATTTCTTAAATACACATACACACTCAAAAGCAAAACGATTAATAACCTCCAACAATTAATTGCACATTATCAAAATTTAATTTTATTTAGCTTGATTCAAGTTAGAAGTTAATATAATGTCGGAAATCAATTAAAAATTATAATATTTGTTAAAAAAATTATCCATTATATATAATTATATAAAATGTATGAATTGAACATGAACATTTATTCCCAAACATTTCATTTTTATTATGAATTTATTGTTGAATGTTCTTCTTTTAAAATTTGCCTTCATTAGAAATGTGTAAACGATTTTAGCAAAATAAAATGTGTTCAATGAAAATTTAAATTGTTTTTCAGCATCCCTTAAATTTTAAAAAAATTCAAATAATTTTCATTATGAGAAATTAAAAAACAAATTAACAGATTCAAAAAATATATAGATTTTTTATGCTTATTATGAATTGAATTCATTTATGTACAACATTTTTTCTGTGTTGGCCCTTTTTGAATATTATTTGTTAATAACTAAAAATAGAATGTTTTTGTAAAATTCGAAATACTATAATTTACAACAAATTTAAAAACTTTTAATCGATTTCTGGCACAAATTATAATCACCCCATTGACTCCAAATTTTGTATTAATTTGTTTTCGACACTAAAGAAAAAAATTAGGCCATATTAAGACATATTTATTTTAAGGGCAGATCAAATAAACATGTGTGACTAAAGTTGAATTACTTAAGCTTTAATACAATTCTTTATGATAAAGAGAAGCTTGGCTGATTTAATTTCAGCTAAAACAGAACTCTCATTATCAAAGTCTAAGTTCTAAATTATTAAAAATAAATTATTTAAAGATAACCCATCAATATTATAAATTTAAAACGAAGAATATAAGATATGAAAAATACTTAAAATACACTATATTACAACCAAAGCAATCGATTTATATAAAAATATATATTGAATACAATTTTGATATAAAATTTTATATTTGTAAAAACCTAAAAAAAATATAAACGTATTGAAATTCAACACCGCACAATAATATACAACAAATACGTACGTAAATCGTTTTTTTTTTTAATAATAAAATATTAAAAATAAAAGATGCTAAATTATTAATAACGCATAATATTGAAATAGATGTTATACAAACAAATAGTGAATGAACTAAAATAAGGAAAAATATTTATTTAAAAAAAATAATAAAACATGAAACGTTAACATAGCAAAATGCGCATATCTTTGATATAATAAATATTAAAAACACACGGCAAAGAACATTTAAACGTTTTTATGTGAAATCAACGTATATTCACTTTTATACTTTTACACTGAGATAAAAAAGAACAAATATAATATTTATATACTATAAATAAGATATGAAAAGTATAATTTTTCACATTACTGAATTAAAAAAATAAATAAGAAATTTTACTATAGAAATGTTGATTTTTTAGTGACCTCAGTAGATTTTTCACAACTATTTTATAATTATAGTTTGAAACTACACTTGTGTAACTTTTTTCTGAGAGCCACTGGTTCATCGACTAGTATTATTAAAATAGTTGTATAAATTATTCAAATATACTAAACAGGTATATATTAATTTTAGAATTCCCTTATTAGAATCTTCGTAGTTTAAAAGTTTTTAATTTGGGAATTCCGAAAAAAATAATCACGATTCTATTGTGTTGAGACGTGTTGAGTCTTTTCGTGTTTCGGAATGTTTTCTAAACTAGAAAAACAAATGTTTAGCATTTGTTCAATAATTTGTAACAGTTTATAGTGAGGATAATTTTCAAGCATGACAAGTTGTTTAGAACGAACTATAGGTACATATGTTCATGCAAATCCAGTGTACAGTGTAGTTTTTTATTTGTCTTCTTCTCATTATATTTTTCTATTTCAATTTCATATACATATGTAATATGGTTGTGTAAGACGCTCTTGGATATATAAAAGAGATAAATAATAAATTCAAGAAGTCACTGAATATTATTAATTAATTATGTATTTATAATTGATTTGTGTGTTTTAAATCATAAGTAACAAAAATTTGCAATTATATTAAAAAAAATAATAAGTCATTAAAAATTTATACTTAAATATCAATTTATATGTTTAAACTAAATAAATGTTAGTGAAAATCAATAAATAATATTTGTTATTCGTAAAATTCTTAAATTTTAAGTAGTCAAATGCATTAACATTAAAACCAAATAATTATTTAATATCTTCAAAAGTCCCCATTTAAATTTCCAAAAATATTACTGCATATAAATTACTATAAATATGCATTATGAAAATCCAACATTTTGTGTCTATTATTATTATAATTATTATGTATTGTATTAAAAATCATACACATAAATATATTTAAACTTATTTGAAATAAAATTATTTGGAATCCAATAAGTATTAAAAAATAACACCACCTAATCTTTAGAGTTTTTTAAGAAAAATATACATTTTAATTACAAATAAATTTCTTTAACTATGGCGAACAGTTTTAATTAGACAACAAAAAGAAAATTACAATTAAATGCAATTATGGAAAAAAAATCACACCAAACAAAACTCCTCTATAACAAATAAATTATTTACTTATGTATTATCTCAAAACAATTACTGAAAAAAACAAACAATTTAATATAAAATTCATATTGATCAATAAAAAATTAAAATTTAGTAAATTTCAACATTTTGTTTTAAATTTTATTAAATCTGAACTACAGAGTTCTATCGTACATCTTCTATACGAGAACATCAACGTTACAAATTTTAAATAAAAACCGCTCAAAATTGCCAAACTTAACAAAAATAAAGCTGATATGGCAACATTGCCGCTATTGCAAAAAATGCAACAGTGCGTTTTTCATTTTCATCATTTTCATTTGTCATTCTAATAAGAAGTGTGTGGCGGTCGTTATTGTTCATAATAAAAAGTTAAAAAGATATATTTTGTAACGCTCAAATTAGAGAAATATGTTTAAAAGTGCCTTGTTAATTTGAAAAGTGTTGATTCTATTACGTATTGTGATGTTAATAGTGTACGCGTGTGAAATAATATATAATCCTCATTAACTCTCAACATTATTTGCAAGCTCATGGTAAGTATGTAAGACTTAATAGGAAAGTGAACAAAAGTGGCGGGATAGAATTTTACAATCTTCATTTACAACTTTATTACAAATTAAAAAACCTTGTGCTAAGAAGTTTGTTGCTATTTGTGCACATCTGTCCATATTTCAGAACAAACCTAGTTTATGGTCTGCAAGGAATATTAAAATATCGAAAATATTTTCGTCGCCACACTGTGGAGCATTTTACCAGAAAACCTAGCCAAAATTTTAAGAAGTGTTTACATATCGAAGTTTTTAAATTTCTATAAATTAAATATTGCCTTTATGGTCGGGATTTCTGGTTGAATTGACCTTATTGCCCGGGCCACATTTTCCGAGTTATGGGCCTCTTAATCGCTAGCTTTATCATATCTCAGATATTTGTTATCTGATCGAAACATTGTATATATCGTTTTAAGGTTTTTCGAAATATGTTACTTAAGAATGGAATTTATATAGGTATATTATCCAAAATTATTAACACATTTGGACTAATGTTCCTACGCTGAAAAAATTTCCCGGGAATATTTTTTAAGAAATTTTCGGAATTTTTCGTTTTTTTTTGTTTTTTTGGTTCAAGCAACATTAGGGTCGATTAAGAATGTATCAAATTAAATAGTATGTTCTTAATGAAAATATTAAGAGATTTTCTTCACATCCAGAACTTTCGTCATCTTTCGTGCGTCTACGACCACAACGAAATTAAGTAAACCACTTTTTTACCATTGAAAATTATGGTGCAGAGTTCCCATAGAAGCATAGCTCTTATTTGAGTGATGGTTTTATCCGAAAAAAATAACGCTTAATAAGCAGACAAAATAAACTTTTTTCCAATATCTCCTCAAGTCATGAGGCAGTCGGCTTTCAATTGCTGTCAAACACAAACCAAATGACGCAGCAGTACCAAAAATATTGACATGAGTCAAATGGCAGATGCCTGTTGACAGGAGCAGTCTTGTCCTTTCACTTAAGAGCCGGGAAATTCAAAAAGTCGTTGGAGAATATTTTTATAAAAATATTTGGATATCCATTACCGAAGATATTGGTAATAAATAAAATAAAATAAAGCTAAAGAAAAAACGAAAATGTCAAAATTTAAACATTAACAACTTTTAAACTATAAGAGATAACTTAGTAATGGAATATAAACAGGAATATATTTACCTTCCCACTTGCTTTATAACAAAGTTTCACTCGTTGAAATATCTCCATATTTGTACAAGTTAAAAGCTATGCAAATTTTCCTAACTATACGTGATCGACTTTTACACCTTGTATCTCATCTCATCTTCTATTCAAAAAGGGTTGTTAAAGGCTTTTATAGACGGCAATACTGAGTATTAATATTTTTAAAATCTAAAATATTATTAAAATCATCCAGTTTGTCTAGAAATCATTTCGAAAATATATTTCATGTTTACACGGCAGTATAAAAAATATTTTTGTATTGATTTTTGTTGTTTTTCTGCAAATTTTATTTATATTTTATATTTTCTTCACGTTAATTGTTTGTCTTATTTGTATTTATAAATACCAGAGATCGAAAATAACTCGTCCATATATCAAAAAACCCAAATTGTGATTTATATTTTTGTGATAAAAATAAATCACTGAAAATAACAGTTATAAAATAATTTTTATTGAAATGGTTTGATATGATCTTTATTCGTTTTTGTTGTTTTTTAATGGTTTGGTGTGAGATAAACAATTCATTTGTTCTTGTTCTTAATAACTGTTACTTTCACTTTTATTTACATACAATAACATTGTTAGTAATTTTTAACAAATTATGGAAATAATACCTATGATAAGTATGAAGTAATGAAGTCTGAGTAACAGAAATGAGAATTTTTTTTAAATTGTTATTAATCTTTTGATAAATTTTATTTATTTATTTTAAATAAAAGTCCCAAGCTGACCTTTACGAAAAAAATAAATTATAAATCACTCATTCAGATTATTTGTGTTTGCTTCTTTTCTGTTTCTCTCAACCCCAAACCTAAAATGTTCTCGAATAAATCATTCTCTCAGTGATATATCACAAAAAATTGTTTTTAAATGGTTACGAATGAGAATTTACCATTGAAATGAAAGTGAACCCGTTATTTTCGGTCTCTGATAAATACATACGCAACACATATGGAAATAAAAACTTTTTGAATTGTTTTAACATACAGTGACGGACATTACAATAGAATCACTATCAATATTTCATTTAAAACTAAGAGCAATCATAAGGATTGGGGTGGGCCAGAAAATATAAAGAAGTGGCAAAATGTGTTGTGGACGGACGAAACGACCATTAATTTAATTGGTAGTGATGATAAGACATGGGTTAGACGTCCAAAAAATGGCAAAAACCAAAAACGTTTAAAAATGGTTGGGTAAATATTATTATATGGGGATGCTTTTCTTGGTATTGCGTTGGTCCAATTTATTGGATTAAAGAATAAGCACTTGTATGTAAATATTTTGGAGAATGTTATAAAGCCACATGCAGAATGGAATATGCCCTTAAAATGGCTCTTCCAGCAAGATAATGACCCAAAGCACACATCAGGTTTTGCCAAAAAATGGTTTTTATTTAACAAAATTCATATTATGGAATGGCCGTCTCAATAACCATACTTAAATCCTATGGAAAATAGTAAAAGACAAACTCGGACCTGAAAAATTTAAAAACAAGGAAGAACTTTGGCAGAAAATTCAGGAAATATGGAATGCAATTTCCCGATCTACATGCGAAAGTTTGCTAAATTCAATCCCCATAAGATTTAATGCTGTTATTAGAAATAATTGATATGCAACAAAATATTAAGAAAACAACGAATTCTTATGATGATTTTTTATTTTTAATCATTTTAAGACTGATTGATTATATTTGAATGTCGCATATTTTATTTAGTCTTTTAGATTTGACATCGTTTTTAACATAAGAATGTGTTATTTTTTATTTTATTTTTTTCTATTTATTGTTTACGTTATGAGCAATAATATATAATGAACAAATTTAAAATTTTGAAATCAAATTTTGTAGTTTTACCGCTTTAATTCATATGTAGTGATTCTATTGTATTGTCCGTCACTGTATTTATAAATACCGATCGTAAATAAAAAAATCATTTGTATTATTTGAAAATCGAATACGATTTTTCTTTAGACTATGAAATTGTATTATGATACATAAGTTTTTGACAAATATTAATACTCAGTATTGACGTCTATAAAAGCCTTAACCAGCACTTTAGCATTCGTACAAGTAGTAATGTTGCTGATGTTAGGTTGCCAATAGACACTTTTTATATTGCAGGGATATTATAAAGCTTTTAGAAAACACAAGAGTTAAATAAAGCTATCATTTTTGTAAAGCTTTTATTGATGTTTATTTATTTATCCTTTCCACATTCGTACATCCATGCATAAGCATGGATGTAAGTGTTTTATACAATGATTTTATGCAGCTTCTCTTCATATACATTCTCATCATTTCGGTTTATTGAACATTTACATAGATAGGAATTTCATAATTTCGTATCTCGTTATTGGTAGGTAACCCACGAACTTCAAAAGAACTGTTTTATGTTAACTATTTTATTTGACAATTTTCTAAAGTAAAAACATTTTTAAGTTTGATTATGTTTGCTAGATTCATTCATTTGAATCGGATTTTTTCAAAACATAATTTTTTTGATAAAAAATGCTTTTTTGAATTCTGATTTGTATATATTTTATTAACTTATATTATTAATGTTCATACAACATTCATTTAGTAAAAGATAATTTTATGAACAATTAATTTAAAATGATAAATCATATAAAAACACAAAACGCAACAGACAAAACAAAAGCACCCCCTTATAAGATGTTTAAAAATTTGACTACGTTACTGTATATTTGCATTGTGAATTGACGGGACTGACAACGAATGGATTTAAAAATTCCAGAAGATAAAAATAAAGGAAGGCGTAGTGTGTATAATTTAAGTTTTATACAGTTTATTGTAATAAAAACAATGGCATGGAAAAAGTACTCCAGTGAATTTAAAATTAAAGTTATTGAAGACGGGTTTATCACGACATGAGTTGAGTAAATAATTTTCAATTAACAGATCAGTTTTTTTCAGGCTCATTTCAAAGTTTTTTCAGACTGGTCGCATATCAACGGTGCATTCTGGAGGACGTCCGCGAAAAAAAACACGATATTATGATTCCTTGATAAAAAGAGCAATTCAAAAATATCCTATAGCATAATCTAGTCAAGTATGAACAAGTTTAAGATTATACGTTAGCGAAAGAACAATCCGTTGAAGAGCAGTAGAAGTCGGATTATTCAGTTGACGACCAGCAAAAAAAACCATTATATCAGCTAAGAACAAGAAAGCTAGACTGGAGTTTGCCAAAGCGCACATCGACTAGAGAATCAAAAAATGGAAGACACTACTATTCACTAAGAGATGCCACTTAAAGGGAGCTTCCAACATGATAAAGATCCTAAGCACACCACCAAAATTTGTAAGACTTGGCTACAGAGCAATAAAATTCAAGTTATTCATTGGACTCTTCAATCTCCCAATATCAATCCTATTGAGAACTTGAGGGATATTGTTAATATGAAAATAAAACATGAAAATTGCCGAAATAAGGATCGGGAATTTTCACGATTTATTCCAAGCCGTTAAAATAGCCTGGGAAGGAATATTGCAAGACAAGATAAAAAACGTAATATTTGCTATGCCTAAGTGATGTGCTCGTGTCATCCAATGCAAAGGATTTGCAACAAAATAGTAATTAAAATTAGTGTTATATTATATCCATCAAGGGGTGCTTTAGTTTTGTCCGTTTAATTTTCTACTTTAAAATATTTTTTGATTTTATGTTACCACTTATGGAAAGATTAACTTTAAAAGTATTTGTTTATCAATAATAAAAATATTAACAAATGAAAATAATACATAATCGATATTTAAAACTTTGTTTTTATAAAAGAAAATATAATATGAAAAAAATTCACTGAGGGGGTGCTTTAGTTATGGCCGATACTGTATATTTGTAACATGATTTTCTATAATATGTCTAATTGGTAAATTAATTGATTTAACAAGGTAAAGTCTAAAAAATTCCAAACTTGGATATAATATATTTTGTTCGTCTTCCACAATCAAGTATGTAATTGGAAGGGAGGGTAGGAGAGTAAGTGGTAAACGAAAATAAAGCAATTTTAATATGCCATTCAAAAACTAAATTGGTCTTGAATCATGAAGTAATTGTGCCATGTCATGTATGAGAGTAGAGATCGTGACTTCCAAAGTAGTTTACATTCGTATTTTTTGAAGCGTTTGAGTAATATAAACTAATTATAACACGTAGAAAGAAGCTATTCTAAAATTCATCTCCTAGTACTCAACCCAACCAAATACCATCTGCAAAGAGATAGTATAATACATATTTTGTTCTTAATAGACATCTCAGTATCAGGGAACTCACGCATTAGTGGCTATATTCATTACAATGCATATACACACAGTTACAAAATTATACGTACGATCGACTTATTGGGTTTTTTTTGTAAAAATCTACATGTGTATGTATTAGGGCAAATAATTAATCGAGGTTTAGATTTATTCGGTTAATTTAAAATTATTCGATTAACCGAATAATTTCTATTTTAATTTTAAATTGAAAATACAACAACGAATTTTGTGTACAAAAAACATAAAAAAACAACCAAATAAGGTATTTGAGATCATTTTTGTAAACATATCGCCTTTTTGCTGCAACATCATCATAACTCAAAATCCGTATTTTTTGAACTGAGTAATACAAAATATGCGCCGCTCTTTAGTTAATCTTTCATATAGTTTTATCAGTTTTCAAAAAAGTCAATTATTTTTTGTGTGAGAGAGTTTTTTTGTTGTAAACATTAAAATTCATGTTTTCTCGTATATTTGATAAATTTGGGTTAAATACAGATTAGAAAGATATTAACATCTACTATTTATGTATATTTCTGAAATCGCATGATTTGTTGAAAATTTATTTAAGATATAGTAAAATGTCATAAAACATTCAAAGACGTTTTTCTCGAAACGACTTTTATTTGTTATTTGAAAATTGGCAATTTTTAATTATTCGAACAGTTAACCGTCCAAAATGAATCGGTTAATCGATTGAATACCCTAGTATGTATATAAAAATACAAGACCTGACTCATTCATTCATTCACTCACTCATTCCCTGATTCATCAGTATTTTTATATACATATGTATATATATAGATTTTTACAAAAAAGCCAATAAGTCGGTTGTACATATACTTTAGTAACTGTGTGTAAAATTAGCTCAAGTAATTCGTCATTCAAGTAATTAGAAAATATACATGTACCTTAATGCAAACTCATTATCTAAAATGTTATTCACTTAATTAATTTATAATTATTATTTTAATTTTTGTACTGTTTGTAATAATATCATCTATTTGTTTCATTTTTCAGGTAAGCCACTTTGTAAATTTCGTTTGTTAGTAATTAATTAACCGTAAGTATGTATTGTACATTATAGTTATTCATTCAATTATTTTTTAACATAAACATGTATTTTTAATAATTTAATAAAATTTTAAATTCCTGTTTACTTACTAATTTAATTTCTGTTGATTTTTATATTTTTATATTTTTCATCTTTTTATTAATTCATTTTCCTTCCACATATTTGTGCTGTGTTATTGGTTGCTTACTTTAAGTCTTATTTGCACAAAATTGAACTTGTTCATTTTAACGTGGAATTTTAGCGGATTTTTCTGTTGAAGGGAAAGTTTTTCTTTATTTATTTTTTTTTACAGCAACCACAAAGTAGTACAGTACATAATATAAAACTGGGATATTTGTTAGACAAGGGTTTTTAAAAAATATGTGTATGTATTGTACATACATATATAGTATGAACCACTAACAAACAATAATTTTTTATATGATATTAGCTGACCCGGCTCGCTTCATATACTACATTATTAATTGTGAAGTCATTTAAGATTCTCGGCGGTTACATTTGAATTTATTACCATAAATATATGTAAATACTTCTTAAATAACCAAATTAATTACACATGGTTTGTAACGGTAACGGTTATCGTAATACCAGCTATGTCAGCTTATTTTTATACTAGGGTTAACAAAAAATTTCTGAACAAAAATTAATTTTTATATGAAAATCTTAGATCGTCTATAGCTTTGTAAATAACCGTTTAATATATCGATTTTTATATGAAAATTTTATTTGAAAAAGACTTTAAAATTGCAATCTGTACTTTGTGTAAAGCTTTTCATGGGCATTGGTATACTTTAAGGTGGATGTTGGACTAATTTTTTTGGGCGTTACTAACTCTTGAATTTCAAATAACATCCTGTTAGTTAATTTTTGAATGACTGTAGGAACCAATGTTTAAGATTTTATCAAAATTGACTTATGGCGTTTTCTTTTCTGACACAAAATGATGCCAACATATTATTAAAGGTCACTCATATCCTCATAAAGACCAAAAATCATTGCCATTGCCATATCAATTACGATAAATCTATTTTCAATAACTTTTTTATTAAATAAATAATAATCATTTCCATTTAAAATCCTTGAAAAAACATAAATTTTGGTACATCACAACATTAACGTACTCTTAGTGTTGTGATATAACTAAAATTAGCATGACGAATATATCGTTGTATGTAAATTGTGTTGTTGTCATTTGTGCCATGCTTTATTCTATAACGAACGTTACGTCTGTTATAATGTAGGGTCATATCTCTAAAGTTTAGAGTCTAAACATTTAAGTGTCGCTTTGTGGTCGATAGTGTTAATTAAATTAATACACTCCAGTGAGCCTAAATGTATGAAACATTATATTATTCTCGTACAAGCGAACACATTTCCATGTCAAAAAAGTATGTATTAGGGTATTCAAATTATTCGATTTTTATCTTGTTCGAATAAAACGAATAATTCGAATAAGAGATTTTAACTTGTTCAAATAATTCGATCACACGTTTAAAATTAATCGAATTATTCGAATAATTAAATTTTTTTAAAAAAAAACATTCTTTAGGTTTGATAAAGGTTTTTTAATATTTTATTGTTAAAGAAAAACAAAAAATAACGTTAAAGCTAACAATTCAAGTATTGATAATGATAAAAAAAACATTCTAAAACAAAGTCCATAATTAAATATTCATCAGAAATATTCTGATCAGATTCCCTCCCGAACAATCTACAAAACAATTGACTGGCAAACTCTATAGTTTCCGTTTTGGAGCTATGCTTTAAAAAATGTGAGTTAGTTGGACATGATCCTGAATTTAAGTACAATATAAACGTATTAAGAACTTTTTTTTAAAATGTGTAACTTATTCTTTACTAAATGAATTATTAGCTTTTTCTAAATTATTTATAACAAATTGTATTATACCCTTAAGCTCTATCAACGTTGCCGAATCTTTGCTTAATAAAGTGGTCTTAGGGAATTACACAAATCTGTCCAAAGTTTGATATAATTGTCAGTGAACGTGGCTAATTTGAAGTCAGACAGTGCATGATTGACGTATTTATAAATACACAAAAAGTTTAGTACCATGTTAGACAAGATGTCCGACGATGTTTATCTTGCAAGAAAATGTATGTTTGCAATACTTTGTGTTTATCATTAGATTTATTAAATATTTTGCAACACTTATATGAGGGGCTTAGAGCACAAGGGATTCAAGTGACTAATGTTTAATAATGAGAAAAATGAGGATAAAGTTAATTTACAATAAAAAATGTTAGATGCTATATGGAATATTGCTTTTTAATTAATAGAGATCCTGAGATATATTTTAATCTAACACGATAAAAAAATACCATATTTTACATATACAAATACCCAAAAATTACCTTTGAAGTGAGGAAAGTCGCACTTATACCCCTTGTGCTTTAATTTTTTCAAAGTTCTGAATTACCTGATAAGAAAACCACATAGACTCAATTAGGGCACAACGGGTTTAAGTGCTCATGTACCCCTTGTGCTCCAACCGAAACAGGTATTTTAATGACAAGTGCTAGAATTGGTCGTCATATCTCGCTAACGGATGAGAATCCCACGTTCAACTCTTGTGCTATGAACTTCTCTGAACTTCACCTACTAACTCCATATGTTAACTCAATTTGAGAAAAAAGGCACTTGAACCCCTTGTGCGCTAAACCCCTCATATATGTATATTTTAAGACCATGGCCTTCGTCTATTTCAACATAATCATTATAAATGTCATCCTCAATATCACTTTCGACGACCGTTTCAAAATCACATTCGTCATCACATTCAACACCACTTTAATCTAAGCTAATATTTTGATTATTAATTGAGACTCTGCTAATATTTCGCCAGCATATGTTCATGTTTAGACGCTAAAATTTCTGCTTCGAAATTAATTTTAAAATCATTCAGCCTTTTTTTTACTAAATAACAAATATTTGTTTCCGTACCTTTTATTTTCATTGGTTTAAGTCCCAAATTAAACATTTTGAAAGACTTGTTTTTAGAATTGTAATTTCTTGCAGTAATATTTATATATTTATAGAAGGAGCTATCGGACCACTCATCTACAACGATTGAAAGACTCTCTTTATCTTTAGTTATTTGTCGAATTTCAGAAACAATAAAATTTTTCTTAATCATAATTATTTAAACTTAGAATTATGATAAATTTTAAGCAATTTGATAAATTCTAATATATGGGGCATTTCATGTCAAGTGAACCAACTTTAGAAATCGATGTCTTAATTCCGATCGGGATGAAATTTGCAGATAGTAATTCAGACACAATTTTTCAACAAGATCGGTCGAGAACTCTCTGAGTTAGAGGGGGCAAAGTTTGACATTTTGGTCAAACAGGTGTTTTTTCTTATCCATGTAACTTATTACCTATTATTCTTAGCAAAATGTGTCCCAAATAGTTTAGATAGCTCTTTCTTCAATCTTTCAAAAAAAATATTTAAAAAAAAAAATAAAAAATTTTTAATATTTTTTTTCCGAAATCAAAAACTTTTTTTGACTTTTTTTAAAATGGGCCCTTTTTTCTTTTTTTTCTTAAAATAAAGCTTAGATATATTTCTTGAACACCTATTTGGTCGATTAGTGGGATGCGAGTGGGATATCTATCAAAATAAATATTTTGTAACTCAAAACATACAATTTTTGACTTTTTTCGCAAAATCAAAAACTTTGTTGACTTTTTTTTTCAAAATGGA